>NC_060138.1:833121601-834486256 GCF_021461385.2 Schistocerca piceifrons | reverse complement strand
CCACACATCCATGCTATTGGAGAGCTGGAGTGACGTGGTTACGCAAAAGACACTCATAGCGCTTACCAGTGATTGTACAGGTAACAGAACCAGAAGCACCTGTCTCTTCGAAAAAATACGGCCTATGATAAATGATTCCATAAACCCACACCACACAGTGACCTATTCAGGATGAAATGTACTGGTTGATATGCGTGTGGATTTTCCGTTGCCTATATTCAACAATTCTGTGTACTGACATATCCTGTGTGATGGAAGTGGGCTTCATCTGTCCACAAAATCCTCCACAGCCAATCATTGTCCATTTCCATGTGAGCAAGAATTCTAAAGCTAAGGTCTCTCTTGCTGGCAGGTCAACAGGAAGAAATGCGTGCACATGGGTAATTTTGAATGGATAGCAAAGAAGGATGTTTCATATGATTCTACACACCATGTTCACGGGTATGTCCAATGTTCGGGCAATTCTCTGTACACTACACGTTTGCACAACACCACTCATCTCCTCCTGTATTGCTGTGGCCACTGCTTCCACTGACGAATCAATTTGTTTCCACCCTCTACCAGGTTCCACACCAAAAGAACCCGTCTTTTCGAATTTCCAAATCATTTTCTCCAGACCCACAACAGTCATCGGATCAACGCCTTTTTTCAAACCCTTCAATGTCCAGAACTTCTGCAAAGCGACGTGTGCACAGTCATCATTCTTGTAATACAGCTTTACAAGCAGAACGTGATCCTGCACTGAGACAGTCACGGTGAACATCACAGACATGAAAGGAGGAAAAGCCGTGTACCTAGCATATTTATACCAACTTCAATGGGTCATGCGCATGGCAGGTGTATTCATTTATGTATTCTGACAGATACAGCGACATCTATTGATCAGTTTTCACACTATTTTTTTTTTCTTCTGCCATACGTTTTCCCCCCTTCTCTGATAATATTCCGTTGCAATTTGACATCATTCTGACTAGTGGTGTTATTTCTACAGCGTTTTGAAAGTTTAACTTTAATTATAATCACCTTGTACACTGTGTTAAGTTATTGAGGACATCTTAATGAATGCAGACTGAACATTCTGAATATTTTTGAGTATGATCAAATCACAGTTGCTTTGAGATGTGGTTGTTTATGTATACAAGCAAAAATATATCCACATGGAGAGAGAAAAAAAAAAGAAAAAAAGTGGGGAGGGGGGGGAGGGGGGCGGTAATGAACACCAATATCTTGTCTCATAGCAGTTTGTTTATCTGATGCACTTGATTTAGTGAACAGCTTTTTGCCTAAATGAACAAAAATAGTTTTTTTGCATTTTAAATAAGTTTTGCACCTTTATATTTAATTAATTTCTTTTGCACCTTTGTATATTTAACTAATTACTTCATATGCCCAGTACATCTTACAACTCTCACTGCCGTGTGGTCTGAGGCGTCTTGTCATGGTCCGCGCAGTTCCCGCCGTCAGAGGTTCGAGTCCTCCCTGGCATGGGTGTTTGAGTTGTTCTTAGCGTAAGTCAGTTTAAGTTAGACTAAGTAGTGCGTAAGACTAGGGAACGATGACCTCAGCAGTATGGTTCCATAAGACCTTACCACAAATTTCCAAAAACACTCTCACTGGTATACATAGTAATAGAGAATTTAAACTGGTTTTTGGAACAACTGAATTCAATCCACCCGAATATTCAGTTCAATATGGAGGTGGAAAAGAATGGATGCCTTCCCTTCCTCAATGCGTTGGTCAGAAGGAAGACTGATAGTACGTTGGGACATTCTGTTTATAGGAAGCCTACTCACACTGACTTGTATCTGCGAGCTGATAGTTGTCACCATCCAGCTCAGCGTGAAGGAGTACTTCGTACCTTGGTTCACAGGGCCCATGTTATCTCAGACCCTGAAAGTTTAACAGCTGAGCTATCACATCTCGAAGTCACCTTTTGTCACAATGGTTATAGTGAGAGGTAGATCAAACGTGCATTGTGCTATCAGCCTTCTGTGCAATGGGTGAGTGACGATAGCAACGAAGTGGCACCTAAGTCTATGGCCTTTTTGCCTTACACAGGAAGCATTTCCAACAGGATTGGCGATATTTTGCGGAAATATGATGTGAAATGTGTTTTTCGACCACTTTCTAAGATTAAGGCCCTGTTGGCGTCCATAAAAGAAGATCTTGGTTTGCGTACGGCTGGTGTCTATCATATTCCTTGCAGTTGTGGCATGTCATATATTGGCTAGACATTCAGGAGTGTGGAAGACTGGTGTATTGAACATAAGCGTCACACACGCTTACAACAGCCGAGCAAATCCCCTATTGCAGAACATTGCCTTGACATCCTATGGAATACAACAACAAGAAGATTCTTTCTTGCACTTCCAGCTATTGGGATAGTGTTATTAAGGAATCTGTTGAAATCAAACTATCAAGCAACCTTATAAACAGAGATGGTGGATTTTGTTTAAATGCTGCTTGGAAACTGACTCTGTGTCTCATCAAAAAACAAAGGGACACAATTAGTGCTACCTCACCCGCTGATGTTGGTTATCTTTGTTTGTGTTGACTCTGCTGTTACTTGTTCTGTGTGTGGTATCTTCCTTGTTTCAACTCTGTGAACTGAGGTATTAAATTCCCTTGCACATTGCTTCCTCCATGCAGTCGTGCCTTGAGAATGGCAGGGTGTGATCATGTCGAAATATCAGTGGTGGTCAACGACGACACCCGGCAGCAAACCCGTGAGTTATTTGAACATTCAATTCACCAGGAAAAGTTAAAGTCTCAATTACTAGCCATTCTACCTCATACATTCATGGGGTAACTTTGTCAGAAAGTTATGTGTGAGTTCTCAGGCTCAAATGTGTCTGTTCCAACATCTAAGGCATTTAGCATATGTAAATTGGGTCTCAGCTGTGAGGAAGAGACACCTGCAGTCACAACTGAAGATGACAGCAACTGCATGATTGAAATACCATGCTGTTTTCATGGTATCAACCAATACTGTGCCCAAGAATCACTTCATTTCAGCAATTATTGTGTCAGGAAAGTTTCATGAAGCAGTAACAGGTGTGTTTATGTAAGGCAATGTTTTGATAAACAGATCACTGTGCAAATTCCATTTGAGATGTCAAATCAGGTAGGCAATAAAGTTGTAGTTTTATTTCTGCATATTCCTGGAAATGATTTCTAAACCTGTGCCCATATCGCATGACAGAAAGCTTACTGGTTGCAAATTTATTAGTAAAACTCTTTATCATGGCACCCTCAAAACGTGGTAGTCTCACAACATATGTCCCAATGCCAGTACTCAGGATGAAGATGCCCTACAGATGAAGTGTAGCAAAGGTACTGGGACATGGCTCAGCTATTAGGAAACAAATACAGTCATTTCGTGAGTACGCGCATGGCGAGCACAGGGCCCCGAGCTATTACAGCCTTCCTTCTTTCCAGGGCTGCATTTCCTTGCCCTTGCCCTCCTTTCCTTTCCTTGCTCCTCCCCTTCACCCTCTCCTCTCCCTCTCTTGGTGTCCTTGTTTAAGTTGGCCTCGCTATCCTCCTGGTTATGTTGGCTTTGCAGGTTGGTTTTGTTGCGTAATCACCTCATCCTTCTGGCATTCCCTGGTCCCCCTCGGGCGCTTTGACCTCCATTACTAAATTTCTATTCCATAGTGTGAGCCATTTGGGGAAGAGCACCTTACCTAGTGTCTCCAGAATGTGCCCTCCTAGTTCATTCCACCTTTCCCTTCACATCGTTGTCTGATGCTAGGGTACATAGCCAATGTCAAAACTCTATTTTTTGTGGAACACATTGAAAACAAGTTTGGCAAAGCGGACTCTTGAGCAAGAAGCGGTCGGGTTCGTTGTTGATCAAAACTGCTTCAGCTGCCCAGCCTGCGGCCCTTCGTTTCTGTAACCATCTTGTCACAATTACTATGTCCATTACCCCCCCCCCCCCACTCCCCCCCCACCAGTCTCTGAATATGGTTCAGTGTGTGATTTTTCACAGGGACCTCATCCTTCAAACTGATGAGGAACTTCGGGACAATCTCAGATGGCGGGGCGTTCACTTTGTTCGGCGTGTTCAGAAGAGTCCAAAGGACAATCATGTTGGTACTGGTGCCTTTATCCTGGCCTTTGAAGGGGGTACCCTCCCTCAGAAAGTAAAGATTATGGTTTATCGATGTGACATGAAGCCATACATCCTACCACCTATGAGATGAGATGTTTTAAGTGTTTTCGTTTTGGAAACATCTTCCCGCTGTTCCCAGGCCCCTCTCTGTGGTGACTGTGGACGTCCACTCCATGAGGGGAGTTCCTGTGTTCCCCCTCCTGTGTGTGTTTATTGTCATGGCAATCATTCTCCACGTTCACCAGATTGCCCAGTTTATAAGAAGGAAAAGAAGATACAGTAGTATAAGTCCCTTGATCATCTAACCTACACTGAGGTTCGTAAGAAGTATACATGCCTTCACCCTGTGTCAATGATGTCTAGCTATCTTCAGTTTCATCTTCACCCCTTCCTCCCCCCTCCTTTACTCCAGTCCTGAACCCCTCTCCTCCCCCCCTCCCCTGCAGCTCCCACACTCTCCCCTCTGGGTGCCGCTCCCCTTCCCCAGCTGGAGAAGGGTCCCACTTCTTCGGCGTCTGCTGGTCAATGGCGCCCCTCCTGGAATATCCCTTCTCAGCACCTTTCAGGCCAAATGTCTGCTGCCACACGACCACCACGAGAACCATGGTCTGTGGGCCCCCAGGTCACCCGATCTCCTTCTGTTCCAGATCTTGCTGGAGTTGGCTCCTTTATGCCACACAGCCCTCCTCGATCTCAAACAGAAAAGAAGAAGAAACGTAAGTACTGGGACAAGGAGCCTCTGGTGTCACCAGAGGTCCCATCGCCACCTTCGCGTCCTGATTCTGACCTGTTGTTCATGGATGTCACACCCTCCTTGTCAATGACGGGTGGTGACCTGGCGGCATGACTGGCTTTAGCCTGTTCAACCCCCATTTGAATCTTCATTCTGCGGTTATCCAATGAAATTGTAATGGATATTACCATCACCTTCTTGAGTTGAAATCCCTTATTTCGTCTTACTCTGCAGCTTGTGTGGTTCTACAGGAGTCTCATTTTACTGATGATCACTCATCGACCCTCTGTGGGTTCCATGTTTTCTGTCGAAATCGGGTCGGCCCCCTGTGGGCCTTTGGTGGTGTTTGTATGTTGGTCTGTACAGACGTTGCTAGCACATGGATTCCTCTTCAAACTACATTGGAAGCGGTTGCTGTTAGGGTCCACCTGGACTCTGAGGTCACGGTTTGCAATCTTTATCTCCCTCCTGACAGGACTCTTACACCTACTGCCTTAACTGCCCTTCTTCAGCAACTTCCTCCTCCCTTCCTCCTTCTTGGGGATTTTAATGCTCATCATCCCTTGTGGGCAGCGCCTTTCCATCTAGTCGGGGTCTTCTCATAGACCAGTTTCTTAACGACTTGTGCCTTCTTAATGATGGCTCCCCTACTCATTTCAGTGCTGGTCATGGTACCTTTTCTGCCATTGATCTTTCTCTTTCTTCTCCCTTCCTCCTCCCTTCATTACACTGGTCGCCACATCACGACCTCGTGATAGTGACCATTTCCCGTTGATTCTCTTGCTCCCTTCCAGCTCCTGATGGACAGGTTACCTCGTTGGTCTTTCCAATGCACCGATTGGCTTCTATATACTGCACAGGTCACACAGGTCATTTTTTCTCCCTCTTTGTTGGGTTGTATTGATGACGTCCTACGTGACGTGTCTGATGGGATTGTTTGCGCTGCTAGCGTTGCTGTACTGTGCTCAACTGGACCATTTCGCCACCGGCAAGTCCCGTGGTGGAGTACGGCCATTGCCATTGCCATTGCCATCCATGATCGCCGTCGAGCTTTGCAACACCTTAAGAGGCACCCATCCATTGCCAAACTTATTACCTTTAAATGCCTTTGTGCTAAAGCCTGTTTCTTAATCAAACAGAGCAAATGGATGTGTTGGGAAAGCTTTGTTTCTTCCCTTGGTTCTATTGTACCTATGTCACGCGTATGGGCTACACTTTGCTCTCTCCAAGGTTGCCATCAGCAGTCTACCCTCCCGGGCCTTCACCTCCCGGATGGCCTTTTCACGGGCTCGTTGATTCTTGCAGAACATCTTGTGACCCATTCTGCAACAGCATCAGCACCAGCATCCTATCCGGCTGCTTTCCTTCACCAGAAACAGTGGGCCGAAGCTTCCGCCTTATGTTTCACCACCTTGTCAGTCAGAATCTTGCAACGAACCTTCTACTGAATGGGAACTTCTTTCTGCACTTTCTTCTTCTCATGATAAGGCCCCTGGCCCAGACTCCATTTATAACCAACTGCTTCAACATCTCAATGTTCCACAGCGGCAACATTTTCTCCGGGTGTTTAACCATATTTGGCTCCAGGGTGACTTCCCTTGTCAGTGGAGGGATAGAATCGTGGTTCCTGTCCTTAAGCCTGGTGACAACCCCCTGTTTGTCAAAAGCTATCAGCCTATTAATCTGACAAATGTTGTTTGAAAGTTACTTGAACGGCTGGTAGCCCGTCGGCTCAGTTGGGTCCTCGAATCACGATATATATTGTACCCTTACCAGTGTGGCTTCCAAGAGGGACGGTCTTCAATCAACCATTTACTTATCTTGGAATCTGCAGTTCGGCAGGCTTTTTTCAGTGCCGTCATTTGGTTGCAGTATTTTTCGACCTTCACAAGGCCTATGACACGGCTTGGCGCCTTCACATCTTACTTACACTTCATGACTGGGGTCTTCGGGGCCCACTCCCGATTTTTATCCACCAGTTCCTGTTCCATCAGCTGTTCAGGGTTCGGGTTGGTACTGTTTTTAGTTCTCCACAGACCCAGGAAAATAGCATCCCACAGGGTTTTGTATTGAGTGTACTTCTTTTCTTCATTGCTATAGATGGACTTGTGGCCTCTGTCAGTCCTTTGGCCACCCCAGCTCTGTATGTGGATGATTTATGCATTTGGGTTAGCTCCTCTTTGATGGCCTCTGCAGAGCGGCAGCTCCAGGGAGCTATACAGCATGCCTCTGCAGTGGCCCTCTCACATGGGTTTCAATTCTCTCCTTTAAAATTGCGGGTGGCCCACTTCTGTCGCCGTACTACGATCCACCCCGATTCGGATCTCTATCTTGATGCACAACGATTACCTGTGGTCCCACAATTTCATTTCCTGGGTCCTCTTTTCGATAACAAGCTCATTTGGCTGCCTCATGTCAGACTTCTGAAGGTAAGATGTTTGTGTGACCTCAATGTCCTTTGCTTCCTTGCCCACACCTCTTGGGATGCAGACCGCTCCATTCTTCTCCGCCTTTATCGGGCTTTAGTGCTGTCTCGTTTGGACTATGGTTGTCAAGTTTATGGCTCAGCTGCTCCTTCCACACTGCACCTCCTGGAACTGGTCCACCATTGTGGTATCCGTTTGGCCACCGGTGCCTTCCCTACTAGACCTGTTGATAGTCTCCTGGTTGAAGCTGGGATCCCCCCCCCCCCCCCCCTTCTCTTCTGTGGTCCCAGATTCTGGTTTCTTATGCAATCACTGTCCGCTCCTCTCCCACTCAACCTTCCTATTCTATCCTGTTCCCAGACCATGGATGTCACCCACCTGATTCCCACTCTCGGGCGGGCTTATCGGTTGCGCTCCGCCTTGCGTCTCTTTGCTGTGATTTTCAGCTACCTTCTTTGTCCTGTCTATCACGTCCCCCCCCCCCCCCCTCCCACTCTGGTTAGTTCCTTGACCCCAAATTCGAATGGATCTCCACTGAGGTCCGAAAGTTTCCATTCCCTCAATGGTGTTCCGTTGTTTTTTACACCGAATTTTATGGGAGTTTTGGGATGCTGTTGTTTTTTACACCTATGGCTCTAAATCTATTGATCGTGTGGGATATGCCTTCACATCATCTATTGGCATGGAAAATCATCTCCTGCCACCTACATATGGGGTGTTTACTGTGGAATTGATGGCAATTTCCCAGGCCCTTACCTTTATTAAATAGTCCCAACTCAACCGTGTTTTGTTATGTACGGACTCAATAAGTGGCCTTCTGGCTATTGGCCAGTGTTTTTCATGCCATCCCTTGGTCTTGGCCATCCATGACCATCCCTCACTGTGCTGCTTGTTCCGTTGGCTTCCTCTGGGTCCCTGACCATGTGGGTATCCCCCAGGTAATGAGCTTGCTGATCATTTGGCTGGGGGAGCAGTCACTTCTTACACACACCCCCCCCCCCCCCCCTTTTCTCTGTACGGCTTCACATCAAATCCAACTTCGCACAATCATGGGCCAACTCTTGGGAGGCTACCTCTCTGTCTAATAAACCTCATGTGATTAAGGTGACACCTGACCTGTGGCGTTCTTCCTTCTGCCTCTCCCGAAAAGCCTCAACCACCCTATGTTGTCTCCGCACATCAGCTATACCAGGCTGACCCATGGTTTTCTTTTGCGTAATGAGCCACCCCCACTTTGTGGTTGCGGAGCCTTCCAGTCAGTAGCCCACATTTTGGTAGAATGCCCCCTTCTTTTGGCTCTACATACTAAGTACAGACTTCCCCGCACTTTACCTTTAATGTTGGCTGACGATTCCCAAACGGTCAAACTGGTTCTCAGTTTCCTCTGTGAAAGTGGTTTTTATTCTCAGTTTTAAGGATTTTAATCTCACTCCGGTGTTTGGGCAGGGTGGTGAGGATTGGGGTGTCTCCCACTGTAAGCTGTGTTTGGAGATTCCTGACTCCCCTCCCTGGCCAAGATCCTCTTTTCTTTCCCTTTTACTCTGTTTTTATCACTTTTTAGAATTGGCCAGCCTCCTTTTCCAATACTCATTTCTACATTCTAGCGGTTGAACACTTTTAAATAGCAGGTGGTCTTGCCTCTACTGCATCAGAGGTGTGATATTTTCTGCCTCTAGCAGAGCCTTGGGGTTGCTCTCTTGCTGGCTTCCCTCATTTTGTTTTTACCATTGACAACACGACTGCACTTTTACATTTTTTAGCCTTTTACCTTTTATCATTCTGACTTTTCTGAGATGTCAAACTGTCTGGATGGACCACATTTGCAATGAGAGACTGATGACCTTGCTGTTTGGTCCCTTTAACCCCAATCAACCATCCAACCAACCAACCAAATACAGATAAACTTTCCAGAATTTCCTAATCTTGAACCTTGCCTCACCACCATTCCTCAAATCCTTCAACATGAAAACCAACCTTACGTTTGCAGAAAGTATCACCCTCACATAAAATCTGATCTTGACTCCATAATCCTACCAGCTGACAAAAGACTCCAGCTCTGCAGTTATGAAATGCCGGACTTACCTTCAGACAGATATGTTCACTTATGAGCCCTGCCACAGTGATCCCATTTCAGAAACCCAGCAGGATCTGCAGCCCCTCCTCAAGTTCTTAGGTCCATCCCAGGACCACTCCCCTGAGCCTAACTCTCTTCTCACCTCCACTAATCCCTGCACTCTTATGTTCTACATGCTTCCTAAAGTTCATAAACCAAACCACCGAGGATAAACCAACTAGGGCTCATTACTGTACCTGCATTGAGAGGCGCTCTGCTCTTGTGGACCAACAATTGACCCTCTTTCCCATAACTTAACCTCCTATGTAGAAGACAAAAATCATTTTCTCCACTGACTCTTCACAGTTCCTGTTCCTCTAACCACACAGTGCCCTGCCCATCACTCTCAATGTCACCTCCCTCTGCACTAACATGCCCAAAATTAATACTGATACTGATAAATTATGAGATGTGGTTCTTTTGAACAGAAAACTGACTCATCGAATATGGATAAATAATTAATATTGGTACCTGACATGGTTTCATCATCTATATCATTTTCATTGTTGATATTGCCTTCTGGTCTTCCAGCGTGTGCACTGATGTGCTCACTAATATGCACTAACATGCCCAAAGCCCATGGCATAGCAACTATTTAACACTACCTGTCCAATGTCCAACTGACTTCAAACCTACAACCTCCCTCCTGGTCACTATAATCAACTATATCCTCACCCACAATTCCTACTCCTTTGAAGGCATTACCTACAAACAAGTCTGGGTACCCTCATGGAGCCATACTGGGCCAACCCTCTCACGTGCTATCTAGAGGAATCATTCCTCACTGCTCAGAATGATAAACCCCTCACCTGGTTTAGATTTATTGAAGACATCTTCATGAAAAAGACTGAGGGTGAGGACATGTTATCCACATTCCCACATTCCTCCAGAGCCTCAACACGTTGTCCCCCATTTTCTCCACTGACTTGTCCTCAGCCCAACAATCCTCCTTCCTTGATGTCAACATCCACCTCAAGGATGGCTCCATAACACCTCCATCTGCATCAAACCTAGCAGCCAATAACAATGGCTCAACTTACCACCCATCCCATACCAAGAAGTCCCTTCCATACAGCCTATCCACCCTTGGTTATTGCATCTACAGTGACAAGCAGTCCCTCTCCAAATGTGCCAAGGGTCGCAATGAGGCCTTCATAGACCAAACTTACCCTTCCTCCCTTCCTAGTTTGTCCACTAACAGATCTCCCATGTCATGTGTCAGTCGCCTACCTCGCCCTCCACCCCCTCCCCCCACCCGCATAACCACTGGCCACCCACAAAAGGAGCACTCCTCTTGTGACTCAGTACCAGGACTGGAGCAACTGAATCACATCCTCCGCCGGTGTTTTAACTGTCTCATGTCGTGTCCTGAGAATAGAAATATCCTCCTCACCCTTCCCACTGTGGTATTCCACATCTCACCTCATCCAACCTATGCATACTCTTGGTATGTCCCTACTCCATCCATGCTTCCAACCCCTTATCTCATGGCTCATATCCCTGCAGTACACCCAGATGCAAGACCAGCACCATACCTCCTCTTGCTACCATCTACCCCAGTCCTGTCACAGGCATTTCCTACTCCACCAGAGACAGAGCTACCTGTTAAAGCTGTCATGTGCTCTACCAAGAAAGCTGAAATCATGGTGCCACATTCTGCATGGTCATGACAAATAACAGGCTGTCTGTCCGCATGAGTGACTGCTGTGAAACTGTGGCCAAGAGACAGCTGAGCCATTCAGTTGCTGAATATGCCACCAACACAATGTGCTTCATTTCAATGACTGCTTCACAGCTTGTGCCATATGGATTATTACCCCCAACATCAGATGTTCAGATGTTCTGAATTTCCCTTCAACATATTCTTCATTCCCATAACCCCCCTGGGCTCAATCTCCGCCTACCTATCTCCTTCCCTGGTCCTACTCCGGTACTGTATCTTCCTTTGATCCAGCCAATGCACCCACATAGTCATCTCCCCTTCTCTACAATCTTCTCTCCTCTCCCTTTCCACCTCCAACCCCCCCCCACCCTCCCCAGAGCATAGCGTCCCCAATGTTGCACCCAGCAGCCCTATCCTGCCCCATCATGTCCTGTATGCTCACAAAAGGGAATGTCTCCCCCCACCCCTACCATATGATCTCTCTCTCTCTCTTTCCACCCCAGTGCCCCCCCCCCCCCCCCCACTACTCATTCCACCTAGACTGCTGTTCACATCAGACACGGTTGGGTCTTAATGCCCGGAGGAAGTGGTCGTGCGTTAGTTGGTGGCTTGTGAATGTGTGTGTGTTTTCTACTTTGGAAGAAGGACTTTGCCTCAAAACTTAAATACTCAGTTTCTTTTTTTCAATTTAATTTAATTTTTTTATTTTTTAGTTCTGCCCATCTGGCCCTCAACACCTGCTTTTCTGTGGTGAGTAGCAGTCTATCCTTCTCGTACTGTTTTTAAATAAAAATAAGACAAATACCTCTTCCACAGCATTGCATCATATAACTCCTTCAAAGTGAACTCAGATATTTTGTTGTTAATGCTGGACCCAGAACTTCATATCTAACTAACAACTATTAAGGCTCATTGATGTACTAGAAACAAAATAACCAAACACGTAGGGTTGGCCATGATGAGTTGGAGGCCATGAACAAACTTATAAATGATGGATTACAGATATTATGTTCCTTAACAAGCAAACAAAAAAGTCTTGTATGTCAACCATCAACCCTCAAAGTTTGTCAGGCCTTGTGCTTAGTATTTATGACGTCAGAGCTACTGAACTATGTGTTGTACAATGATATAATTTTGTACATACATTCAGCAGCATATGTGCCAATTGTCTGCAAAATGTGTTGAAAATGGAATTAGTAGTAATGGCATGCATGATGCAGCAGTTTTTCACATATCTCACTGTTCATGACATCATATCTCCTGAACTGTGTGTCATACAATGATATAATATTGTACGTACATTCAGCAGCATATGTGATACTGCCTGTGCAATTTATTATGAATTGAGTTACTAGCAAAGAATTAATAAATTTAAATGCCTTACATAATGCAACAGTTCTTTATGCATCTCATTGTTCATGACATCATATCTCCTGAACTGCGTATCGCACAATGATGTAATTTTGCACTTACATTCAGTTGGTATTTGTGGATTCCGTCAGTAAAATGTGTCATGAGTACAGTTAGTAGTAAAGAAGTGATAAATTACAATGTCATGCCTCAAGTGGCACTTTTATTGTATGAGCAGCAGAAAAGAAATAAGCGATAATCTTTTTCTTTCATAATTTTGTAGGGGTTGTCAGTGAGAAAAAATTCCGTCAAGGTATGAAATTATATGTAGAGTTTGTTGCAAGTCACTAAGTGCCCTCATTCTCAAATACTGGATCAATAAAGTCTGAGAATACAGATGCTGTAGGCTACGCTGCTTTTTCACCCCCATCCCTCTGGTAGGTAGGTGGTTTTTAAACCCACGGTAATTGTTGCCTGACAGTAAGGTATATGTGTACAAAGTGTAGTTGAAAAATCGGTCCAGTGGTTTAGGAGGAGATGTAGAAAACACACACACACACACACACACACACACACACCACACACACACACACACACACACACACACACACACACACACACACACACACATTTTTATAATATGTATGGATTTGTGCATAAGGTTACTGAAAACTTGTTAAAGATTATAGGGAGCGGATATAATACCAAAATACAAAACGTTTTGAGCCAAAACATTATGACCACTATAAGTCTGTATTTCACCTAGTGGCATGGAGGGCACATGACAGTAAGAAAAGCATGCAAGTGGAGCAGAGATGAATGTGGAATCATTCTGGCAGTTATAACAGCTGCAAATGGGAAGTCCATTGACATAAATGACTGACAAAGGCAGATTGCTATACCTGGAAATGAGCACCTGTGAAATGACAACGCTGGTCAGATGTTTGTGAGCTGCTGTCACAAGCATCTATGTGGTTGATGGAAACCAAGAATAAGCAACAAGGTGTTGGATGTCCATGCCTCATCACAAATCTCGGAGGCCAGAGACTTGTACGATGCCAGTGGGTAAAACAGGATAGGCAGTGATCTGTGGCAAATATGGTGACAGTATGATGCTGGTGCAGGCACAAGTGTTGAGCACACCATTCATTGCACACTGCTGAACTACAGAAGCAGCTGACCCCTATGTGTCCTGATGTTTACCTAACATCATTAGTTACTATTGCACTGAGCATGGGACAAGTAGATTGGATTGTGGATCAACAGAAACATGTCACCTGGTTGGATGAATTGCCTTTCTTGTTACACTAGATTGATGGTCGTGTCTGGATCACTGTCATCCAGATGAAAATCTGCTTGAAACATGCACTGCACCAATGACGCAAGCCGGTAGGGGCTGGTATTCACCTGGACATCCAAGGGCCCTTTGGTAGTAACTGAAGGCATTGGGACAGCTGTGTACTAACTGAGCATTATCGCAAACCATCTGCATCCCTTCATGCTTGATGTTTTCCCTGATGGCAATGATTTCTTTCAGCAGGATAACTGTCCATATCACAAGGCCAGAATCATGCTGCAGTGGTTTGGGAGGCGTGACAGTGAATTCATATTGATGTCTTGGCCACAAAATTTTTATTTGCTCTAAACCTGATGGAGAACATCTGAGCCACTATTGGGCAGCAGCTCTGGGGCTGTAAACCACCAGCCCATAATTTACAAGAACTGCATCACTTACACATTGACATCTGGTGTCACACACCTCCAAAAACCCACCAAGGACTTATCGAACCCATGCCATGCAGAATTGCAGAGGTATTGCATACTGGTGGTGGACAGACACACCATTAAGCAGGTGGTCATAATATTTTGGCATGTCATTGTGTCTTTCAGAAAGAAAAAAAGAAAAGCATATTTAGTTATGAGAGATGGTTCTTTTGAACAGAAAATTGACTCATCAAATAATTAATGAATACAAAATTAATACTGATGCTGATAAATTATGAGATGTGGTTCTTTTGAACAGAAAACTGACTCATCGAATATGAATAAATAATTAATACTGGTACCTGACATGGTTTCATCATCTATATCATTTTCATTGTTGATATTGCCTTCTGGTCTTCCAGCGTGTGCACTGATGTGGTCACTAATATCACTAAATCCATCGTTGTCACTCAGCTCCTAATAATCAAATTTCACACTTTCAGTTTAGTTTATTATATTATATTGATACACACAATTATAATAACTTTAGTAATGAGAAATTACCTCTGAATCTGTGCTGCTGTTACTGGACACTCTCTCTGTCATGCTTATCAAGTTCACAGGCAAATCCAATGACAGAAATTCATCACAGTTTCTCAAAGTGATTGGAACTGAATCTGTCATTTTGAAAACTGACAGCTTTGGCACAGTTGAACTATTTCCAGTGGTGCTGACTTCATTTAAATGGTTCCCCTTAGGCAGTTTATTACTTTCTTCTGGCAGTCTGTTTTGAACGTTATCATCATTTCTACAAAACAATCCAGACAGTGACATGTACTGATAATAAGTATTGCAGTTAAAATATATGAATCACAACACAACATTTCTATCTGATGGTGGATTTAGCTCCTCATGAAGAAAGAATAAGCAAGTTAATGGTCATTTCAGTTCATTTACAATGATTTGTTGTGTCTAGTGGTTTTCAAATTGTATTTTGAGACAGTTTTGGAGCCTGCATGAGGACGTCATGCAGGAATAAAGGTCTGACACATAGCAAAAGTGTTTTCAAATGTAGATTAAAGAATTTCACATTAACAACTCCTTCTACATAGAGGAATTCTTTAACACAAATAATTATTCATTTACAAAATAACCTGTTGCCATATAATTTTTTTTCACATTTTCCTTTTCTTTTTAAATTAGCGTTCTACGATTGTTCAGTTGTCACTTTACACATAACAGTGTTTATCATGAATCTGACCAATGGAACACACAATTACAACATTAGCCCATCTCTCCTTTTTTTTGGGAAAATGTATTATGTATTCTTGTTTTATGCACGTTCAACATCATTGAGGATTTCCTCACTGTAGATCTATGGAACAAAAGGTGTGTGTGTGTGTGTGTGTGTGTGTGTGTGTGTGTGTGTGTGTGTATGTGTGTAAACATTCCACGTGGGAAAAATATATCTAAAAACAAAGATGATGTAACTTACCAAATGAAAGCGTTGGTATGTTGATAGAGACACTAACAAACACAAACACACACACAAAATTTAAGCTTTTGCAACCCACGGTTGCTTCATCAGGAAAGAGGGAAGGATGGATATGTGTGTGTGTGTGTGTGCGCGAGTGCATACCTGTCCCTTTTTCCCCATAAGGTAAGTTTTTCCGCTCCCGGCACTGGAATGACTCCTTACCCTCTCCCTTAAAACCCACATCCTTTCGTCTTTCCCTCTCCTTCCCTCTTTCCTGATGAAGGATTGCGAAAGCTTGAATTTTGTGTTTGTTTGTGTGTCTATCAACATACCAACCCTTTCGTTTGGTGTGTGTGTGTGTGTGTGTCTATCAACATACCAACCCTTTCGTTTGGTGTGTGTGTGTGTGTGTGTGTGTGTGTGTGTGTGTGTGTGTGTGTGTGATATATATCTAAAAACAAAGATGATGTGACTTACCAAACGAAAGCGCTGGCACGTCGATAGACACACAAACAAACACAAATATACACACAAAATTCTAGCTTTCGCAACCAACGGTTGCTTCGTCAGGAAAGAGGGAAGGAGAGGGAAAGATGAAAGCCTCATTTTCATAATCTGCCACCACAAAACCACTCCTTTTAATACATTTACACGCAGTTTTTTCGAAATTTTCCCAAATTTCTCCATCCTTTAACGTGTTTTGGCGGCAACACAACCACCTAACCTTTGTGCACATCGTTGTCTACCAACCCAAGTTCACCACAGGATCAACATAGCCCAGCTTTAACCAACACTTTTCACCTTTCTTCACAACAGATCTCCAGTTACTTTCTAGTTCACCTTTATCTCTTCGCATATATTTTTATTTTCATTTTCATTTCAGCCTCATGTTACACTTTTCACCTTCTAATACCATGTCACCCTCACAACAGCCCCACAATGATCCCATTAAGTTTTATTTACATTCCCTCCGCAAACATGCCTTCACCCTAGCCAGATTACGCTCGCATATTTTATTTTCTCAGGCTTGTCTGACATTTGGCATTACCCCCAAAGTCCTCACACTTAAAGTTCCCATCTCTGGCTGCAACCCTTCTTTCCATCAGCCCCTATACCAGTTCCAAACTGAACAATCCATTGCCCTCACCCACCTAATCCTTCTCCTACACATCAACTCAGCCAATGAACACACCCGTCAACTCCTATCCTTAATAAAAGTCCTCAATCTTTCCTCTCCCACATCCACAACGGCTGTTCAGAGCATCCTCCTACAGGCCAACCGCAAATTAGAACAGCATGCCACCCTTCACCTCAAAAAACTATCCAATCTCCTGGTTTCCCACCTCCGGAAAGGCAACTCACTCACTCTTCACAACCTTTCCAGCAAACCTCAACCTCCTCTCATTGCACACAAACCCAGTCTCTCCCATCTACTCAATCTCCCACTTCCAGCTCCACTCCCTCCAAAACCTCAAAATTCCAATCAACACAATCTGGAACCACAACACCCTAATTCAGTAGTTAACCTTTCCTCCAAACCTCTCTCCCAATCCGAAACCTCTGTCCTATCCAAAGGCCTCACCTTCAGCCCCACTCCCAGATTCAACCAAACAGCCCTCGTCAAAGATTTACTGTCCTACACTCATACTCTCTGCTGGAAATATCACTTTGCCACGAAGAAAAATGATCCTAATCCTACTCCTAATGATCCAACTCCCCAAGACACTATCCAAACTGAACCCTGCCTGGAACAGTTCCGTCCTCCGTCACAGCGGGACCCACCTCCTCTTCCTCAAAATCACCCTCTCCAAACCTTCCAGGAATTTCTGACTTCCAGCCTTGCCTCTCAATCCTTCTTAAAAAACCTTAATCCTACTCCCAACATCACCACTGCTGAAGCCCAGGCTATCCATGATCTGAAGGCTGACCGATCCATCGTCATTCTTCCGGCGGACAAGGGTTCCACGACCGTGGTACTTGATCGTCGGGAGTATGTGGCTGAGGGACTGCGTTAGCTTTCAGACAACACCACATACAAAGTTTGCCAAGGTAATCCCATTCCTGATGTCCAGGCGGAGCTTCAAGGAATCCTCAGAACCTTAGGCCCCCTACAAAACCTTTCACCTGACTCCATCAACCTCCTAACCCCACCGACACCCCGCACCCCTACCTTCTACCTTCTTCCTAAAATTCACAAACCCAATTATCCCGGCCGCCCCATTGTAGCTGGTTACCAAGCCCCCACAGAACGTATCTCTGCCTACGTAGATCAACACCTTCAACCCATTACATGCAATCTCCCATCCTTCATCAAAGACACCAACCACTTTCTCGAACGCCTGGAATCCTTACCCAATCTGTTACCCCCAGAAACCATCCTTGTAACCATTGATGCCACTTCCTTATACACAAATATCCCGCACATCCAGGGCCTCGCTGCGATGGAGCACTTCCTTTCGTGCCGATCACCTGCCACTCTACCTAAAACCTCTTTCCTCATTACCTTAGCCAGCTTCATCCAACCCACAACAACTTCACTTTTGAAGGCCAGACATACCAACAATTAAAGGGAACAGCCATGGGTACCACGATGGCCCCCTCATACGCCAACCTATTCATGGGTCGCTTAGAGGAAGTCTTCTTGGTTACCCAGGCCTGCCAACCCAAAGTTTGGTACAGATTTATTGATGACATCTTCATGATCTGGACTCACAGTGAAGAAGAACTCCAGAATTTCCTCTCCAACCTCAACTCCTTTGGTTCCATCAGATTCACCTGGTCCTACTCCAAATCCCATGCCACTTTCCTTGAGGTTGACCTCCACCTGTCCAATGGCCAGCTTCACACGTCTGTCCACATCAAACCCACCAACAAGCAACAGTACCTCCATTATGACAGCTGCCACCCATTCCACATCAAACGGTCCCTTCCCTACAGCCTAGGTCTTTGTGGCAAACGAATCTGCTCCAGTCCAGAATCCCTGAACCATTACACCAACAACCTGACAACAGCTTTTGCATCCCACAACTACCCTCCCGACCTGGTACAGAAGCGAATAACCAGAGCCACTTCCTCATCCTCTCAAACCCAGAAACTCCCACAGAAGAACCACAAAAGTGCCCCACTTGTGCCAAGATACTTTCCGGGACTGGATCAGACTCTGAATGTGGCTCTCCAGCAGGGATACGACTTCCTCAAATCCTGCCCTGAAATGAGATCCATCCTTCATGAAATCCTCCCCACTCCACCAAGAGTGTCTTTCCGCTGTCCACCTAACCTTCGTAACCTCTTAGTTCATCCCTATGAAATCCCCAAACCTTCTTCCCTACCCTCTGGCTCCTACCCTTGTAACTGCCCCCGGTGTAAAACCTGTCCCATGCACCCTCCCACCACCACCTACTCCAGTCCTGTAACCCGGAAGGTGTACACGATCAAAGGCAGAGCCACGTGTGAAAGCATCCACGTGATTTACCAACTGACCTGCCTACACTGTGACGCATTCTATGTGGGAATGACCAGCAACAAACTGTCCATTCACATGAATGGACACAGGCTGACAGTGTTTGTTGGTAATGAGGATCACCCTGTGGCTAAACATGCCTTGGTGCACGGCCAGCACATCTTGGCAGTGTTACACCATCTGGGTTATCTGGATACTTCCCACTAACACCAACCTATCTGAACTCTGGAGATAAGAACTTGCTCTTCAATATATCCTCTCTTCCCGTTATCCACCAGGCCTCAATCTCCGCTAATTTCAAGTTGCCGCCACTCATACCTCACCTGTCATTCAACAACATCTTTGCCTCTGCACTTCCGCCTTGACTGACATCTCTGCCCAAACTCTTTGCCTTTTAATATGTCTGCTTGTGTCTGTATATGTGTGGATGGATATGTGTGTGTGTGCGAGTGTATACCCATCCTTTTTTCCCCCTAAGGTAAGTCTTTCTGCTCCCGGGATTGGAATGACTCCTTACGCTCTCCTTCAAAACCCACATCCTTTCGTCTTTCCCTCTCCTTCCCTCTTTCCTGACGAAGCAACCATTGGTTGCGAAAGCTAGAATTTTGTGTGTATATTTGTGTTTGTTTGTGTGTCTATCGACGTGCCAGCGCTTTCGTTTGGTAAGTCACATCATCTTTGTTTTTAGATATATTTTTCCCATGTGAAGAGCCTCTTCCAGACTTTAACATGCAACATTACTTCAGTTAGTCACATCCGTGTTGCTCCTGTAAGTTTTCTCCCGTCATCTATAAACCTCAAATTATATCATTACTTTGGTCTTTTCTTATCTTTCGGAATCAAACAAAGGACTTCTTTCTTCCATCTACCATTCATTTGACTGGCTACATGTCCTACCCACTTCCATTCCTTATCATTATGATCACAACTACATCTTCTTTCCAATAGAGCTCCAAGGTCATTGGTTTCTTTTCCCAACTCTCCTATTATTCCTCATCATGCACCTCTCCATTGATTGTTGAGTAATCCTCAGTTTTGGGCATTTTCTGTATTAAAAGTCAATGTCTCACTGCTACTAGTCAGAACTATCAATGCATACAACTGTAAAGTTCCTTTTACATGCATGTCATAAGTTTCATTCTGAAAACTCAGTTCAGTCTCTGAAAAAAATCTCCAGGATTCTCCTAATTTCTTCTCTGCTGATGTCTTTTTCCTGTCAGTCCACACATTCTTTTCAACTGCTCTCAATACAGCAACTCATCATTGATTAAATTTGGAATTAATACAGTATCTTTCTCCATGTTTTGGTTGTATAGCATTTTTAAACAAAGTGTCCCAAATTCTTACAGAAACGAGAACTGGTCAAAATTAGGAAAAAGACCCATAAAGCATATGTCTGAAAACAAATAAGAAATGTAGAATACTGGTGTCAGTGGGTCATTAGGGTGAGGATGGAGATGTAAATAGGAGAAAGATTCTGGGGTGGTCTTACTTGAGTAAGGATTGGAGGTTATGTTGAACTGCTGGGATGGGATCACTATGGCAGAGCTTGAGAATGGAGGAGATAGACTGTTGACAGAAACCTTCTTTCAAGTAGTCACTGCAACTCATCATGACACTGGTGAACCTTTATCTGCAGGGAGTATGATTAAGTGAGGCCCTATGCTGAGGTTGCAAATGACTGTACTTTGTTCTGATGAGAGAGATATCTGTGTTCTTGGGAAAGGACCTGGGGAGAACACTGAGGCCAAAATGGAGATAAAGAATTCATGAAAGGTGACCAGGGATAGTTAGGTTGTTGACATCATGATTTTAGTGGTATGAAATGGGAAATGCTAGGTTCAATGTTACGATTAGGTTGACTTTGGATGGAGGGTCTAAAAGCAAAGAAGTGTTTCTACTTTAGGCATTGGGAGGAGAGTAGGTCTTTGATGAGTCCAGCATGAACTTGGATGTGGGGCTTAAGGTGAAGCCTTTGAATAAGACTGAAGTGTATGTAGGGTTGAGGTTTTTTATGTTGACAACAGTCTTTTGGATTTACTTCAGCTCTGGATCTTGTGGAATATTGAGGGGCTGGTTTGTGGCAAATGAAAAAGACCAGCAAGGCAGGGTCTGAATGCTATTAGGGATTGATGAAGAAGTTCACTAAGGGTAGGATAGGTGCTGTTGAATAGTAGTCCTTTGAAGCAGAAGTAGGATGTCAATATATCTGGTAATTTTGAAGGTGGTGTTTGGACTGTTCTTCCAGGTATTGGAGGGCAAATGTTTAAATTTGGGAGATATAGTGTTGGTAGTGGGAACTGCACAGTAAAAGTATTTTGAAGAGGGAGCACAGGTTGTTCTGGGATGCTTGCACCATGCAGTTTTGTTCAGTATTAGGTTTGTGAGGAATAGAGACTGACGAAATTTGAAAATTTGAAGGCCACTGTGAAAGGAGAGCTGTGATCCAGAGAAGGGAACTTTTATGGTTAGATTGTTGGATGGATTCAATGGTTTAGACAGCATTTATGGAACAGGTTGTGGGATGGGGTTTTAGCTAGGAATAGGGATACTTTTGTGATAGATGGGGCAGGGGTCCATTTGAGATGGGATGTCACTCGGGAAAGAAGAATACAGTATGAAGTAGATGCATGAAATGGACAAATGGAAGCATTTAATGGTTGTAAAGGGAATATGAGTAATAGGGTACAGGTTTGGGGAATGAGAAGCCCAGAAAAAATTGTGCTGAGGGCTATAGGATAATTCTGTGATGCCAAGGAATTCAATTGGGCATTATTTGTTGTCATACAGGGGGGAAGAAATAGTACACATAAGCTTATGATGGGAGCAATTTGTGAGGAGTGGTAGGTCAATTTCAAGATGAAATGTAGTAATTGATAGTTTAACTGCGATTTGGCTGAGTGGTTCATAAGATAGTGTACGCTACAGTGAAACTACAGGGTGTTGCAAGAGCCATACTCATCCTTCTGGTTGGGGTAGTGATGTGTGCATGTAACAAAGACAAGGAGAAAAATATAGGAAGAGATACAGTCAGCAAATTCAGGAGAGATAAAACAGATGTAAAGGATGAGACAGTAACAATGTATGGATGACATGAGGTTTAGGATGTAAGAGAGCCACTAGAGAATACAGATATGGCGAGGAAAGTTCTAGTCAAATGTGAATCACTTAGAAGGATTGAGTAATCAACAGGCAGACGAAAAAGAATGAAAACTTTGCAACCCCCCTGATTCCTGGTAATGCCCACATATGTTGTGCAGAAATTGCAGCATGGTGTTTTCACAGGCGACCCTGTCCCTGATGAAATAGGATAAGTCTATGAAAGGACTTGAGCAGAATATGCTGCATGGTGAATTCGGCAGGTCTTGCACCTCAGTCTCTGGCAGGGATACGATCCCTGTGGCAAGTGATTGGAAGAGGGAGTGACATAAGGATGAACCAGGTGAGCAGCAGGATACCACTTCAGCAGGGTGGAAAGGATTCTGGGTAGGATGTCTCTCATTTCCATGCATGATGATAAATAGTCCTGTCAAGAGAGCTATCATGCAGTACACCAAGTAGAAGTACTGCCAAAGTGATTCTACATTTCCTTACATTCACTAAGTGAGTATACTTTCCTATAAATAAAAGCATCTTGAGCAAATATTTGAGAATATTGGTGACCCTGCCTGCTGCTTCATTTAATGCTAAACGAGCTTAATGCCCGTTGCTTCCCCACATAGACTATATGGTCTGAACAGACTTTTTTTTCTTTTTCTTTAATTGGATTTGTATGCTGTTACACCAATTTCTCACGTCTAAATCTACACACTGTGCAAAAAATTGATTCTGGTAGTTAGAACTACAAAAATTGATAATTGGTTTCTTGATCACAAATAAAATATGTGTTTCAGAA
This sequence comes from Schistocerca piceifrons, assembly GCF_021461385.2. Classification (NCBI taxonomy): domain Eukaryota; kingdom Metazoa; phylum Arthropoda; class Insecta; order Orthoptera; family Acrididae; genus Schistocerca; species Schistocerca piceifrons. The sequence goes on along the minus strand of NC_060138.1, from coordinate 834,463,318 downwards.
TTCCTAGAAATTAAACTCCTAAGGGAGTAAAATAGGGTATCAAAGTTTATTTGAGCAAAAAAGCATTATTAAAGAACTACTGAAGTATTGTCAAAGAACTACTGAAGTGCCAATTAAATCTAAGGAAGCTGATATTTAACTTCCACAGTTAGAAATTTTTTAAAAAAAGAAAGAAATAGGTGTTTCAGTGTTTTTGGAAAATAAGTCTCTAAGAGGATGAAATAGGAAATGAACAGAGCTATGAAAATATTTCATTAAGACAGTATTTCTAAATCTAAATCTATGAAAATTTGTATTTGGGTTCTTGATTAGAAATGTTAAGTGTTTCAGTGATTTAGAAATTTCAGCACCTAAGGGGGTCAAAAAGGGATGACAAGTTTTGTGGAAGTGATTCATTACAAAAGCATTTTTGAAGATAAATATATGAAAATTAGTATTTGGCTTCTCGCTTAGAAATAAAAAAAGAATATGTTTTGGTGTTTTTGAATTTAAACTCTTAAGGGAGTGAAGTAAATGATTCCATAATGAAATAATTGCATAAAAACTTTCCTCCCCTATTTCTCATCCTTGGAGATTTTTTTTTTTTTTTTTTTTTTTTTTTTTAAAAAAAAAAGATGAAACATGTTTTTATTTCTGAGTGAGAGCCCAAATAAAAATTGCCTTGGGCTTTTATAAAACTTTGCATCCCTTATTTCACCCCCCTTTGCTGTTGAATTTCCAAAAACAAAGAAGCACATATTTTTTTTTTAATTTCTGATCAAGAAGCGAAATACTGGTTTTCGTAGTTCTGTCTTCAAAACTGCCTTAACAGTGACATTTTTAAAAAACCCTTCATCCCCTATTTCAACCCCTTAGGAGCAGAATTTTGAAAAATCCCTTCTTAAATGATGCCAACTGTATAACATCAACACCCTCTCAAAATTTAAAGTTTTTGTACCCAGTGGTTTGAACTGTCATCCCCTATTTCATGCCCTTTAGGATTGAATTTCCAAAAATACTGAAACACACATTTTTGTATTTCTAACTGAGACATGAAATACAAATTTGCATATATTTACCTGTAGAAACGCTTTCATAATGACAGATTTTCATCAAACTCATCATCACCTACTGAACCACCTTAGTGGTTGAATTTCCAAAAATGCTGAAGCATGTGTATTTTTTATTTCTGATTGAAAAGTCAAGATATCAACATTTGTGGTTCTAGCTTCAAAATTTTTCCAAAAATCCTTCATCCCCTACTGCACCTCTTCGGGGTTGAAATTCCACAAATGCCAAAATACATAATATTTTTTTAAATTTCTGACCAATATGCCAAGTACCAATTTTTGTAATTCTATCTTCAAAATTGCCTTAATAGCAACATATTTTCACAAAACTCTTCATCTCCTATTTCACATCCTTTAGGGATAGAATTTCAAAAAATCCCTTCATAAACAACACCTACAGTATAAGATCAACACCCTCTGCAAATTTCAAGTTTCTATCCTTAGTGGTAGAGGGAGACCAAGAGATGAATACACTAAGCAGATTCAGAAGGATGTAGGTTGCAGTAGGTACTGGGAGATGAAAAAGCTTGCACAGGATAGAGTAGCATGGAGAGCTGCATCAAACCAGTCTCAGGACTGAAGACCACAACAACAACAACAACAACAACATCCTTAGTGGTTTGGGCTTGGTAATGAGTCAATCAGCCTTTTACATATAGAGATTATGAGGCAGAATTTCTGCCCATTACACACCTCCAGAAGGTGAAATGTGTCATATTGCTGACAGACTAATGTAAAAGTAAAAGTGATACTCTTTCTAGCTTTTGGAACTAATAGTTTCTTCCTCTGGGAGGAGATAGAGATATTGCTGGGGAAGGTTAAAGAGAAACGCAAGTCACTCTGACCTCAGAATGAGAGAAACCCACCAGTACTGAGGATGAGGATGGGCAAAGATGAATTGGAAACACTATGCCAGGTTCAGTCCACAGAGAAAAAGAACAGAATTAACCAAGAATAGGCCCAGGAGAGCGTACAAATGCAGGGATGTATGGGAGAGCAAGTTCCTTTCTCTTGAGTTTAAGGGAACTAGAGTCAGATGCGAGGATCCGAACAGCTTTGATGGTGTAGCAAGCAGTCAGTTTAAAGCTTATTTAGCAACTGGGTACTGTGTGTGCCCAAGGTGGACAATTTTTCTGTGCTCATTCATTTGCTCAACTGGTTTAATGGTTTTCATTCCCATATAAAATACTGTTTATTGGAGACAGTTAGTTGATAAACAACATGCATAGCTTCACAAGTTACTGTGCCTTTCATACGGTTAATATCATTTACAGAGAACAACCATAGTCCTGTAAATTTCAGTGCAGTACTCCTGATATTATTTTCATTTTTGATGAATATTTGTCTTCCTTTGCAACATATTAGATACTAATAGTCCAAATTTCTTTGAGATAATTACATATTGGTAAAGATACTACATATTATCATGTCTTGGTTGTCAACTGAGACTGTGGCATAATGATGAATGCTTTTCAGAAACCTAGGAAGATGGGATCTAGCCATTTATCTACACCTGCTATTTGCAAGATATCTTATGGTAAAACTCAATGTGTGTTTCAGACAACTAAGTTTTTTTTTTCTATCTCTACAACATAATCCTCTTTCCCTCTAAAAGTTGTTAAGTCTTCAAGTGTTGAATATGGTTTACAATCGTGCAACAGATGAATGTTAGGACACTGATCTATAATAGTGTGTACATGTTTCCTTACCCTTTCACTTCTTTAAGGCCAAAATAGTCATACATTATTGTGATGGGGATTTATTTAAACTTAACAGGATGAGAATTTTCTTGGACTGCACAGTATTATCTATTTATGCAGCACGCTATCTATGCCTGTATTTCTAGAGAGAAATATGGAGAAATTTAGTGAAGTGAGCTGTCTGTCACATATCCTATGAACAATTAAAGAACGTTGATTTGTAATGAAATGTCAAAGAAAGTCAATAGTGATTTTCCAGTATGTACTATACAGTTATCAGCAATCTTGGTGGCTGGAGTTATGGAATACTAGCTAATTGTTAATCTCATTAAGTATGGGCTAACTGATTTAAAATATATGTAAAACAAATGAAAATAAAATATAAAACTTACACATTCTCTGTCTCATTATCAACTGAATGTTCATTATCACCATCAGAGTTTGATGTTATGATAGATTTGCTGTGTATTGTAGTTTCTGCATCATCATGACCTCTTGTAGCTGATATGTTGTTCCGTGAAATTTCAATTCTCAGTCTCTGAAAAGAAGGCAAGTAATTAATTAAAATGTGTGTGTGTTTTTTGTCCCCTAAGCAATATTTCTTTATATCTAACTGAAAAATGAAATACCAATTTTCATAAATTTAGCTTTGAAATTTTTTTAATGTAATGAAATATTTTTTTTAAAAAAATGTTCATCCTCTACTGCACTCCCTTGGGGGTTGAATTTCCAGAAACACTGAAACATGTATCATTTTATTTCTAACTGAGAAGTCAAATACCAACTGTCACAGATGTAGCATTAAAAATCCTTTAGTAGTTCTTTATTTTCAAAAAACCTTTCATCAATTAATTTACCCCCTTAGTGGACGAATTTCCAAACATGCTGAAACATATATTTTATTTTCTGGCTGAGAAACCAGAAACCAGTTTTCATAGATCTAGCTTCAAAATTCCCTTAATCGTGACATACTTTCAAAGAGCATTTCATCCCTTATTTCACCCCCTTAGGAGTGGAATTTTGGACAGTCCCTTCTTAAAAGATGCCTGCAGTGTAAGATCCACACCCCCTCCAAACTTCAAGTTTCTACCCTTAGCAGTTTGGGCTGGGCGGTAATGAGTCAGTGAATCAGTTTGACCCTATTTCACCCCCTTACGGGATGAATTTCCAAAAAGAGTGAAACGTATTTTTTCATCTCTAACTGAGAAGCCAAACAACAATTTTCAAAGATTTAGCTATAAAAATACTTTCACAGTGAAATATTTTCATACAATATTTCACCCTCTATTTTACCGCTTATGAGTTTAATTTCTAAAAACAGTGGCATGTGCATGTTTTATTTCTAACAGAGAATACAAATTTTCATAGACTTCAAAAATACTTACACAATGAAATATTTGCATAAAAACTTTCATCCTCTGTTTCACCCCCATAGGGGCTGAATTTTCAAAAAATGTGAAACACATTTTTTAAAATTTGTAATTGAGAAGCCAATTTAAATTTTCATAGATTTAGTTTAAAAATGCTTTCTTAGTAAAATATTTTCATAAAAAATGTCATCCCCTATTTCACCCCCTTATAGGCTCAATTTCCAAAAACACTGAAACATGTATCTTTTTATTTGCAACCAAGAAGTCAAACACCAATGTTCACAGATGTAGCTTTAAAAATACTTTAGTGTAGTAACAATATATTTTCATGAAAAGATTTCACCCACTATTTCACCCCCATAGGGTTAAAGTTCCAAAAGTGCTGAAACACATATTTCTTTATTTTTGACCAAAAAACCAAATACCAATTTTTGTAGGTCTAGCTTCAAAATTGCTTTGATAGCATCATAAAAAAAGAAGCCATCATCTCCTATTTTGCTCCATTCAGTTGGAATTTTGAAAAATACCTTCTTAAACGATGCTTACAGTATAAGCTCCACACTTTCTCCAGGTTTCAAGTTTCTAACTTTAGCAGTTTGGGCTGGGTGGTGAGTCAGTCAGGCAGGCAGGACACTGCCTTTTATATATCGAGATACATACCATGCTACTTTATTCTGTGAGAGCCTCTTCATCCTGCAAATAACTGATGCAATCTATATCCTTCAGAATCTGCTTACTGTATTCATCTCTTGGTCTCCCTCTCTGATTTTTACCCCCTCTATTTCCCTCCAATACTAAATTGATGACCTCTTGATGTGTCAGAATGTATCCTATCAACCAATTCCTTCTTTTTGTCAAGTTGTGCCACAAACTTCTTGTCTCCCACATTCTGTTCAGTACCTCCTCATTTGTTACACGACTGATGCATCTAACCTTCAACATTCTTCTGTAGCACCACATTTGAAGGCTTCTATTCTCTTTTTGTCTAAATTATTTATTGTTCATGTTCCACTTCCATACATGGCTACATTCCAGGCAAATGCCTTCAGAAAAGACTTCCTAACACTTAATCTATTTTTGATGTTAACAAACACTTTCTTGCATTGCCAATCTACATTTTATACCCTCTTTACTACTCCCATCATCAGTTATTTTGCTGCCCAAATAACAAAATAAATATACTACTCCAAGTGTTTTGTTTCCTAATCTAATTCCCTCAGCATCACCTGATTTAATTGGACTACATTCCATTATCCTCATTTTGCTTTTGTGGATGTTCATCTTATATCCTCCTTTCAAGACACTGCTCTTCCAAGTCCTCTACTGTCTCAGACAGAACTGCAGTGTCATTGGCAAACCTCAAAGTTTTTATTTCTTTTCCCTGAACTTAAATTCCTACTCAAAATTTTTCTTTGGTTTCCTTTACTGCCTATTCAGGGTTGGACATTGGTGCAAAAGCTGTCGATCAGGAACTTTACGCCTTCAGCTCCGCTCCCCTTGCCAGCCAAATACTGGTAGTGAAAATATACCATATAGATTGTATTATATTATATACCATATATATTTTAAAATGCTTAATTTATGTCTGTCTGAACATTTGTTAGAGAACCGTGTAAAAATTTTAAGTAAATTGGTGAGAAGAACTAGCTACTACAAACAGCATAGTGAATGCTTTATTGTGGCCAAGATAGATACGAAGCCCATGCCTACTACAGTAGTACAAGTTTATATGCCAACTAGCTCTGCAGATGATGAAGAAATTGAAGAAATGTATGATGAAATAAAAGAAATTATTCAGATAGTGAAGGGTGACAAAAATTTAATAGTCATGGGTGACTGGAATTCAGTAGTAGGAAAAGGGAGAGAAGGAAATGTAGCAGGTGAATATGGATTGGGGCTAAGAAATGAAAGAGGAAGCCACCTGGTAGAATTTTGCACAGAGCACAACTTAATCATAGCTAACACTTGGTTTAAGAATAATGAAAGAAGGTTGTATACAAGGAAGAACCCTGGAGATACTAAAAGGTTTCAGATATATTATATAATGGTAAGACAGAGATTTAGGAACCAGGTTTAAATTGTAAGACATTTCCAGGAGCAGATGTGGACTCTGACCACAATCTATTGGTTATGACCTGTAGATTAAAACTGAAGAAACTGCAAAAAGGTGGGAATTTAAGGAGATGGGACCTGGATAAACTGAAAGAACCAGAGGTTGTACAGAGTTTCAGGGAGAGCATAAGGGAACAATTGACAGGAATGGGGGAAAGAAATACAGTAGAAAAAGAATGGGTAGCTTTGAGGGATGAAGTAGTGAGGCCAGCAGAGGATCAAGTAGGTAAAAAGATGAGGGCTAGTAGAAATCCTTGGGTAACAGAAGAAATATTGAATTTAATTGATGAAAGGAGAAAATATAAAATTATAGTAAATGAAGCAGGCAAAAAGGAATACAAAAGTCTCAAAAATGAGATCGACAGGAAGTGCAAAATGGCTAAGCAGGGATGGCTACAGGACAAATGTAAGGATGTAGAGGCTTATCTCACGAGGGGTAAGATAGATACTGCCTACAGGAAAATTAAAGAGACCTTTGGAGATAAGAGAACCACTTGTATGAACATCAAGAGCTCAGATGGAAACCCAGTTCTAAGCAAAGAAGGGAAAGCAGAAAGGTGGAAGGAGTATATAGAGGGTCCATACAAGGGCGATGTACTTGAGGACAATATTATGGAAATGGAAGAGGATGTAGATGAAGATGAAATGGGAGATACGATACTGCGTGAAGAGTTTGACAGAGCACTGAAAGACCTGAGTTGAAACAAGGCCCCCGGAGTAGACAACATTCCATTGGAACTACTGACGGCCTTGGGAGAGCCAGTCATGACAAAACTCTACCATCTGTTGAGCAAAGTGTAAGAAACAGGTGAAATACCCTCAGACTTCAAGAAGAATATCATAATTCCAATTCCAAAGAAAGCAGGTGTTGACAGATGTGAAAATTACCGAACTATCAGTTTAATAAGCCACAGCTGCAAAATACTAACACAAATTCTTTACAGATGAATGGAAAAACTAGTAGAAGCCGACCTCGGGGAAGATCAGCTTGGATTCCGTAGAAATACTGGAATGCGTGAGGCAATACTGACCTTAGGACTTATCTTAAAAGAAAGAGTAAGGAAAGGCAAACCTATGTTTACAGCATTTGTAGACTTCGAAAAGCTTTTGACAATGTTGACTGGAATACTCTCTTTCAAATTCTGAAGGTGGCAGGGGTAAAATACAGGGAGCGAAAGGCTATTTACAATTTGTACAGAAACCAGATGGCAGTTATAAGAGTCGAGGGACATGAAAGGGAAGCAGTGGTTGGGAAGGTAGTAAGACAGGGATGTAGCCTCTCCCCGATGTTATTCAATCTGTATATTGAGCAAGCAGTAAAGGAAACAAAAGAAAAATTCGGAGTGGGTATTAAAATCCATGGAGAAGAAATAAAAACTTTGAGGTTCGCCGATGACATTGTAATTCTGTCAGAGACAGCAAAGGACTTGGAAGCACAGTTGAACGGAATGAACAGTGTCTTGAAAGGAGGATATATGATGAACATCAACAAAAGCAAAACGAGGATAATGGAATGTAGTCAGATTAAGTTGGGTGATGCTTAGGGAATTAGATTAGGAAATGAGACACTTAAAGTAGTAAAGGAGGTTTGCTATTTGGGGAGCAAAATAACTGATGATGGTTGAAGTAGAGAGGATATAAAATGTAGACTGTAGCGTTTCTGAAGAAGAGAAATTTGTTAACAACGAGTATAGATTTAAGTGTCAGGAAGTCATTTCTGAAAGTATTTGAATGGAGTGTAGCCATGTATGGAAGTGAAACATGGACAATAAATAGTTTGGACAAGAAGAGAATAGAAGCTTTCGAAATGTGGTGCTACAGAAGAATGCTGAAGATTAGATGTGTAGATCACATAACTAATGAGGAAGTATTGAATAGGATTGGGGAGAAGAGAAGTTTGTGGCACAACTTGACCAGAAGAAGGGATTGGTTGGTAGGACATGTTCTGAGGCATCAAGGGATCACCAATTTAGTATTGGAGGGCAGCGTGGAGGGTATAAATCGTAGAGGGAGACCAAGAGATGAATACACGAAGCAGATTCAGAAGGATGTAGGTTGCAGTAGGTACTGGGAGATGAAGAAGCTTGCACAGGATGGAGTAGCATGGAGAGCTGCATCAAACCAATCTCAGGACTGAAGACCACAACAACAACGGTGAAGAATTTTTCAAGATTTTTTGTAACAACATTAACCATCAATTTGTCTTTTATCATTACAGCATGGAAGCACTGTAACAAATATGTTTGTGAAGGATACACACAGATTCATGGTTTGGAGGGTCTTGGTGCTTGGTTCATATTTGAACTAGGAACTTTCTCACAGTAATTTTTAACAGAAAACCTGTAAATTGTTGATTAATCAATTTTACAGCCAATGGCCATCTGAACGTTTGTTAGAGTATTGTTTAAAAATGAGAAGTTAATTAATCGAGGAATTTTCGAGATTTTTATTTACAACATTTCCTCTTTGTTTAGTATATATTTAAAGAGAGAGAGAGAGAGAGAGAGAGAGAGACAGATGGAAAAGCAAGTCGCAACACCCAAAAATAATTAATGTAGAGGAATGAAGTTTCATGACTACATTTGTCTAGGTAATACATTTAAGTGATTAACACTGCAAGATCACAGGTTAACCTAAGTGTGAGATAAGCCATTGCAAATGTTAAATGCTGGTACATTAATAACAGGTGTAACCACTAGAATGTTGAATGCAAGCTTGCAAATGTGCATGAGTTGCAAACAGGCACTAGATGTCAGTTTGTAGGATGGTGTTCCAAAACTGTTGCACTTAGCTAGGTAGTATAGAGATAATTAATGCTATTTGTGGATGATATTGGAGTTATCATCTGATGATATCCCATATGTGTTCAATTGTAGAGAGAGATGTGGTGATCGAGCAGGCCAAGGCAACATGTTGACACTCTGTAGAGCATGTTGGGTTACAACAGCAGTATGTGGGCGAGCATTATTATGTTGGAAAATGCCCCCTGGAATGCTGTTCATGAATGACAGTACACCAAGTCAAAAAACTTGACTGATATACAATTTTGCAGCCAGGGTGCCTGGGATAACCAAAAGAATGCTCCTGCTGCCATATGAAATCACACTCCAGATGATAACTCCAGGGATAGATCCAGTGTGTCTAACACACAGCCAGGTCCATGCAGGCTCTCAACTGGTCTCCTTCTAACCAACACACAGTCATCACTGGCACTGAAGCAGATCCATATTTCATCAGAAAATGCTTTAGACCTCCACCCCACCCTCCAATGAGCTCTTGCTTGACACCACTGAAGCCGCAAATGCAGGTGATTTGGGGTCTTCAGAATTCATGCGACAGGATGTCTGGTTCCAAGCTTTCCTCAAAGTAACTGGTTTGGAACAGTTTGTTGTGTCACTGTGGTGCTAACTGCTGTTCAAATTGCTGCTGCAGGTGTAGTATGTTGCACCAGAGCCATATGCCTAATATTATGGTCTTCCCTCTTGGTAGTGCCATGTGGCCATCCATAACGCGGTCTTCTTGCGACTGTATACTTTTGTGACCACCACAGCCAGCAATGATGTTCAGTGGCTACATTCCTACTGTATATTCTTGCAACCACCACTACCAGCAATCATGTACAGTGGCTATGTTCCTGTTACATCTTTCTATAATATCACAGAAGGAACATCCAGCTTCTCATAGCCTTATTACACAACCTCGTTCAAACTCTGAAAGGTGCCACTAATGGTGTCTTTGTCACCTTAAAGGAATTGTTGATTAACATCAACTCACCACATCCAATCTCAAACATAACTAATGCTCATGACAGTTAAAGCATGTATTTGAACCAAATCTGATTGGCATCATCATTGTTGCATTACTACTGCCTCTCTTATGTGACTGGCACAAAATTTGAATAGATATAATCTTTCAGACATAGAAACATGCCTAACAACTTTCGTTTATGTCACAAATCTCCTTGTTGGTGTTGCAACTTTTTTCCCACTAGTGTATATTTAAAAAGATACATTAGAATATTGCCTAAAATTTGAAGTAAATCAGCCAAGAACTTTTTGATATTTTTGCTAACAACTTTTCCCTATTATATATTACTTATATTATATATATTAAAAATATATAGCTTACATCCAAATGTTTGTTTGAATATCATGTAAAAATTGGAAGTAAATTGGTCAACTACTTTGAGAGATTTTTGCTAACAGTGTTTCCTCTTTATACATTACTACATACGTATTTATTAAAAAATATTCAGGCTATGTCTGACCTGGTTCCAATTTGAGCTAAGAACATGGGTAAAACGTTTTTGATTTAGCCTGGACAAGTGGCCATTTGTATAGATAGCCATCTGAACATCTGTCTTACTGTAGCTATGTTGCAGTATATTCTTCTTCCTTTTTTTTCTCTATTTACAACAAGCTCCATTACAAAATTTGTAACACTACATGTGTGTGTGTGTGTGTGTGTGTGTGTGTGTGTGTGTGTGTGTGTGTGTGTGTGTGTGTGGAGTTTAGTGTAATTTTTACATTGTATGATGATGATGATGCTGAAGATGAGAGAAGGAAGAGGGTGAAACCCAGTGCCAGCATATAGCCTATTCCTCGTGAATAACACAAAGGGGGCTGCCAAGCTTAACATCCTCATCTGACAGACAGATCACCATCAACAGTGTCATATGCATTATTTCCTTTTTGTAAATAATACCACTTTTTCTGCTGTCACTTAATTTATGTTCTCAGACGCATTATCAGTGGGATCTGTTCTGGTGTAACCACAAGTGCTGGTACGATGATGCAGAACACAAGAGCAGATAAGGCAGTGAGAAAATGGCAGCCAATGGTGTGTGGAATTGGACCGTGCCACGCCAAGAGCGACACCTGGAAGAAGGGAATATAAATGCCACTCCTTGTAGCCTCGGCCACTCAGATCTGCACCGGATCACGGACGTTAGTTATCAGTGATGTGCATCAACTTTCCTGAACATTTCACATATCAAGGACTCTAAATTATTTTACATGTCGCTCCTTGTTTGTGACTACTACTTGAAAATATCCAAAGTTAAATACTGTCAATTTGCTTTCTAGAAGTAAAACTACTACTGTTATTTGTTTGGATTGTTGTATAGTATTCTGAGAATGCTGCATCCCGTGGGCATCCTATTAGTGATGAGTGGGCACGATCCCACAGGATCTGACATGATTATCAAACAGTTCACATCATGATTTTTTATGTAAAAAAGTAATTACTTAAGATTTACTGCGATCTGCATTTCCTCTCATCTGGTCTGGAGGTTGCACTACCACTTTATTACTGACATATTAGCGCAATTTTGGTTCACCATGTTCCTCCCCCTTTTTTTTGGTGTACTATTTTTATTTTGCCACTTGAAATAACTATTTCTTCAGACACTGTGCTTTTAACAAGCACTTCATTACGTGTTTCCACCTGTTTGGGGTGTTTACCTAATTTTTGCCAACGTAACGAAGTGACAGATGATTTGACTTTTTGTTTCAATGTTCTGTGGAGGGGTTCATGGATAAGTGAGAGTAAAGAAGTTGGGTGGTATTATTACATTAATCCTCCTTGGGAGTGTTATTCTATTATTTTATCTATTAGTGTAAACAATGAATTGTTTGGCATGTGTACTTGATCATTCAACAGGGTTTTCCTTTCTGCTTTGGTTTTGTGTATGTGGTAATTTTCTTGCAGGGTTTGGAGGTGTTTTTTATTGTTGATTCTAATTATTTTAATATCTTCTTCTCTAGTGGTTGGTTTGTGGTAATGTTCTCTTAGGTGTTCTGCAAATGTGGAGTGGTTTGTCCCATATTTCCAGGCTCTGATGTGTTCTTTGTATCTGACGTCAAATGTTCTATCTGTTAGCCCTATGTATCTGCCTTGACAAGTGTTACACTCTAGTTGATATATACCCGCTTTCTGGTATATGTCTCTGTTTTTTTGTCAGATTTGGGGTGTTTTCTTTGTATAGAATTGTCTGTTGGGTATGCTATGTTTATTTCCTGTCTTTTGAAAATATTAGTGATTTTATGTGTGAGTTTGTGATTGTATGTCATTTTGCACCATCTTGTGTTTTATTTACAAAACAAATATTTCTGTGCTTGCTGTGGAGGATGGCCACACAAACCAACTTGAGTGTCATGTGGCCTCACTTTGTGAGACACTGTGGAGAGATTTGGTATTTAAACCAGGACAATGGTTCAAAGTCTGTTGATCAAGAACTACATGTCACCACCTCTCCTCCCCTTGCTGGCCATATATTGGTAGTGAAAATTTTTCCCACAACCATGATTTGAACCAGCTTACCACCAGGTGAAGCACCATTGCACAATTGTGCGTTAGCAAACTTGGCCATGTAGATGAATTGTTACAGTATATTAAGCAATGTTTGAATGATGAACCGGTGCTGGCACCCAGGCAAAATGTGCAAATTGATTAATTCCTTTTGCAAGAGAAGTTAATTAGGCTAAAATTAATACCCAGCTAATGGCACCATTTGTATGTGCATTCAGATTTTATTTGCACAAAGTTAGGTAAATGGATAAACTCAAAATGAATCTTTTTTTTAATCCAATAATCTTTATCCATTGTTGAGATACAATGGTTAAAACTCAAGATAAAGGCAGCATGTAAACTCATTCTTACATGAACTGAATGCACAAAAAGGGATAAATGAAAAATAAGTAAATAAAAAATTTAAAAAATAAATAAAAAGTTCTTACAATAAAATTGAATAGTGACTTTCAAAAATCTAGTGTCATTTGGATCTTACATAAAAATGGTTTTATGAGGTTTTTTAGACGTGTTTCTTATATGTTTCAAACTTGTGCAAATCAATTCAAATTTTGTAAGAAGGAAGACATATACATGTACTTAATGGCCTTGCTGTTGTTTTGTGCAAGTGTTATGCATTGTCACAATATAAGCAACATGGTTTGAATGGCAATAAACAAACCCATCCCGGAACAGTCATTGCCTGAACCAACAAAAGGCTACATCATTATGGTAGAGTAAAAGCTGAGAGCCAGAATGAAAAATGTTGCTATAATAGCACAAAAAAAGGCAAGTATGTTGTGGGCAGAGTTAGGGATGTAAAATAAGAGGACTAGCTTTTCGGCTTATCTGGTAGCTTTAAAGACATTTAAATCAAGACATCTCGACATTTTCACACTTTTTTACAAGTTAACTCAATTTCCTCAGTTCACTGAGGTCTGTTAGCTGGAAGGTGTTGGCACACCTGAGGCTTACAATTTATAGACTAAAGTCCTTGATCCTGTGCCCTAAATCAGGAAGAATTGCCAGCTGTAGTAAAAAATACATAATATCAGATGGCTGAAGAGCTTGCTTGTAAGAGCTAAAAAAGTTGCTGTGAGAGGATGTTCTGGGGGTGAATTTTTCCTGGGGGAAGACATCATGTATCATGTTACTCTACATGACACAATGCATTATACTGCATGACATGGGTGCTAATATTAATGAGTAAAAAAGCACATGTAAGTCAAGATGGTTTGATTTTAATGTTTTTGAAGCTGCCAGATATGTCAGAAAATTAGTTCCTTTTTTTTTATATCCCTAAAGCTAGTTCCCTTTTTTTACATCCATTACACTGCCAAGGACATATTTGTCTTTTCTGTGCTATGATAGGAACACTTTTCATTCTAATAGTAGTACAGATTTTAAATATATATGTTTGTATAACATACATATTTTAAAATAATTGTAGCCTCTGTGTGTCTGAAGGTTTAGTAGAGTATTTTGTAAAAATCTGAAGTAAAGTGAACATGACATTGTCAAGATTTTAGCTAACAATGTTTCCCATTTATACACTAAACATATGCTGTATTTATATACCACATATGTGAGATGGAAAGTGAAAAGGGACTTCTTGTCAGAGAAGCAAAATTTTCAGTGCAAGCAAAAACATTCAACAATGTCTAAAATATCTATTTTAATTTTTTTGTATATTGTAATAATTTACTTATTATAAAGAAGGCCCATTTTCTAAGTCTTGCCCCTGCATATGCAATGCTTCAAAACAATATCTTCTAAATTTTAAAGGCATTTTAAGGAGTTCAAAGTAGCTTTGTGTAAAAGAAGAACGTTTTGTGAATACAATAATGCCAAACATGACAAGTGCTATCTTTTTATTTGAGAGTTTTAAATGTCTACAGATATTAGCAATTTGTTGCTTACAACTCTGAAATGCCAGCTGACATTACTGTAGCAATAAAAGCCTACACCTACAACACACATTAACTCTGCTGTTGCTGCTAGAAATGAAAAAGATGAAGTTGCTGTGAATACATATGACTGATTCAATTTCTTGAAGAATTGTATTATTAACAAAACACCCCACATAACTAAATATATCCGCTCTGAGTTTATTGTTAGCTATTCACAAAGAAAGTGGATGCACTGGGTTCTCTGGTGCAATAATTCCAGCACGGATGACAAAACAATGAAAAGATTAGCTTTTTAAAAATATCAGGACCTAATGCAAAGAGGAATAAAAAGATGCTCTGTGCCCTGAAGTAATGCACCATGAAGGAATTATCTGAATTGTACAAAAATTGGTAGGTGTAAGGTACATGTACAGACAAACAAATGATTCCAATTTCATAAAAATTGGGTGATTTATTTAGGAGAAACAACTTCAGAGACTGAGCATGTCACTAATGCACTGGTCCACCTCTGTCTTTTATGTAAGCAGTTATTCATCTTGGTACCGATCGATAAAGTTGCCGGATGCCCTACTGACCTACTGAGGGGATATCATGCCAAATTCTGTCCAACTGACATGTTAGCTTGCCAAAATACTGAGATGCTTGGAGGGCTTTAACCATAATGCTCCAAACACTCTCAATTGCAGAGATCCAGTGATCTTTCTGGCCAAAGTAGGGTTTGGCAAGCACAAAAATGAGCAGTAGAAACTCTCACTATGTGTGGGTAGGCATTATCTTGCTGAAATGTAACCACAGGATGGCTTGCCATGGAGAGCAACAAAATGGGGCACAAAATATTATTGATGTACTGCTGTGCTGTAAGGGTGCCACAGATGGCAACAAAATGGATCCTGCTATGAAAAGAAATGGTACCCAAGCCCATCGCTCCTGGTTGTCCAGCTGTATGGTGGGTGACATTCAGGTTGGTATTTTACAGCTCTCTGTGGTGTCTCCAGACACATCTCTGCTGGTCAGTGGGGCCCAGTTTGAACCAGGACTCATCATTGAAGGATAATTCTACTCCAGTCAACGAAACTGAATGTCAAACACAATTTATAGGCATATAAACAAGACTGAAAATATTGATAAGCTCTTGGACAATGTTCTTCAGCGCTAATTGGTATAGAATGACTGCTTTGTTCTGGAACTACACCTTTATTACAGTCAGTGATTGTATGGGTATAGAGAGTGAGAAGAGAAAGGAAGTATGGAAGGGGAGGGAGGGTTGAAGGGAAGGATAGGTGATGTCTGGGAACAAGAGATAGCGAGTGTATGGAATAAGATTGTGGCTCTAGTGAGCTCAGAGGGAGTTGCGTATGTTTGTACTGACATTTTGAACACTACTGAAAATGAACATAGTATTGTATTGCTTCATTGTGTTCCTAAAGGTCAAACTATTAATCACATTACTACCTTGACATTCTTGTTCAACTCCATGAGAAAATAAGGAAAAAAAACTACCAAAACTGTGGAAGAAAAAGTCATGGATTCTGCATCCAGATAATGCACCGGATCATATCACAGTGACTGTTAGGAGATTTTTAGCAATGTACAGCACCCCAGTGTTACTTCATGCACTTTATTTGGCTGACCTAGCACCATGTGACTTTTATCTATTCCCCAAGGTCAAATCTGCATTAAAAGGAACAAGATTCGTCTGTTGAAGCAGTGAAAGAAAATACGGCATGCATCATCAAGGAATTCACAGAGAATGACTTCTGGCACTGTTTCTGTCAATAGAAAATTTGCATGGAGCATTGTATGGATAGAGGATTGAGGATGACAATAACTAAATATATATATATATATATATATATATTTTCTAAATAAAACGTTTTACAGCAGCAGTACCATTGTTTTATAGCCATTCCTTGCAGGCAGACTAAAAAAAAAGTCCAATGGTTGTTACTTTTTCAGACAGTACTTTTTACATTAATTTCTGTTAGTGGAACATCCACAACCGTTGTGTAAATTGCTCATAATTGAAACTTCTGCTACAGCTCTACAATATTTTAATTACTGAAGTCTTACACAACCCAGTCTTGGCATCTCAGCATCATCTTCAGGTGGAACTGAAAATTGAAAATGAAACCGCACATCTCAACAGTATGACCCGTGAAAAAGCTACCAGTCATATAAAAGCAGGCAAAGTCAAAAAATATATAGATGACAATGAACATACCTAAAAGCAGTACAAGGTGTAGATGTCCAAGTTAAAATAAAAGGCAGTGCCTGGCTCATCAGAGGGAGTATGGAAAAGTGACCACACAAAAATCACCTTTCAAAGGTGCCTAACACATGTCAACCGTACATTGCAAGTGCCGTCGAGGGCCTAGAGTCAGATAAACCCAAACAGCGATAGATTAGACACTATACAAAAGGCCAGGAGCTACAAAGTAAGACAAAAACGGAGCCATAAATAGCTACACTTACGGAAGGTCAACCGATGCCAAGTTTGTGTATCACTGTCATGACAGGCAGCATGCAAACTGACATAACTGTAACAAATGGAAACACTATTCAAAGTACCTATAAGTAAGCAGCTAAAGGTCTAAAAAATGATCTGACCACAAGGTCTGCCACATACTAATTACTCAGAGAAAATGGTAATGTGCCCCATCTATCAATGGAACAGGGACCAAGTAATGTGACTACAAGCTGCTCTAAAGTGAACATAATGTGAGAAGTATAATTACTCAGAGAAAATGGTAATGTGTCCCGTCCATCAATGGAACAGGAACTAAGTAATGTGACTACAAGCTGCTCTAAAGTGAACATGATGTGAGAAGTACTCCAACTGAGCAACAGATAAACTAAGATAAAGTTCAAAGTGACAAAAATAGTAATCAGCAGCTGAAGGTAATGACACATATATGACAGATGAGTGCCCCCAAAAAACCATAGTGGACCTAGTTTACAGTAACTAGAAAAAGTATTAAAAAACACCTGAGGTAAAATCAATAAAATCAACAAATATAAAAACTTACACAGAACACATCTAATTTCAAATCAGCACATTATGCAAGATGCATAAGGAAGTCAAATAAATAACTGCCATAATACAACACAATAAAAAGACAAGCTAAAAGTGTAAAAATGTAAACACTGACAAAAATACACATAATGCTGAATAAACCACTAGAGAAATAGTTAAAATACATAAAATAATAAATGCCAGTAAGAAAACTGCCAAGATGGTACCACAAAAAGTACTAATGACGCATACCTTATCAGCCACAGTTCATTGTTATCATGAAGAAATAATGCAAGAATAATATTTATGTCCCTCAGCCAGCTACCCGTTTCATCTGAAATATTCCCATAGTAGGGATTACGAGCAGACTTTTTCTTCTAACCTGATCTTGCACAACAAGTGTACTTTGTTCCTACTCTTTGCCTATGAAAACCCTTGACTTCCTTAACTGTGTAATCATTAATATATCCTAGAAACTTTATACGGACCCATTCCTTATTAGTGTCTTATTTATTAAGTAGGATGTAGTGCAACCTGTGAATCATTGATCTGAAGACTGCCATTTTGTGAGCGCTAGGGTCTATGGAGGAGTTGTATCGGTTGTGGCTGGTTTACAATAGATGTTGAAGACAATACCATCTTCATGAAAAGTAAGTAACAGATTCAGATAGTGTAAAGCACCATTCTGAGGAAACTACATAGTAAAATTAATGCTAGGGGCTTGGCTAGTCAACATCTTGTGCATTTTGGCAAACTCATCTTTGTCTCCATCATAAATGACAATTGTGTCATTGATATACTTCTATATACCACCGTTTTGTCTCTAAACTGGGGACTCCCAGCAAAGAATCTTTCTTCTAAGTGTGACATATATTTGCTAATGAAGTGACCACAGAAGAACTCATAGCTAAGCCTACATTCTGTTGCCTTACCAGGTGGGATTGATGGAGGACATCGAAAGGGCACAAAAAAGGGCAGCTCATTTTGTAGTATCACATAATAGGGGAGAGAGTGTGGCAGATGTGATATGTGAGTTGGGATGGAAGTCATTAAAGCAAAGACTTTTTCGTCTATTTACGAAATTTCAGTCACCAACTTTCTCTTCCGAATGCGAAAATATTTTGTTGAGCCCAACCTACATAGGTAGGAATGATCATCAAAATAAAATAAGAGAAATCAGAGCTCGAACAGAAAGGTTTAGGTGTTCGTTTTTCCCGCGCGCTGTCCGGGAGTGGAATGGTAGAGAGATAGTATGATTGTAGTTCAACGAACCCTCTGCCAAGCACTTAAATGTGAATTGCAGAGTAATCATGTAGATGTAGATGTAGATTTAAAATAACTGTATTTAAGTAGAACAGCAAACAATTTCATAATCTCATTAATGTATTTCCAAATGACTAAATGTACACAAATTACTGTCAACCAAACCCATGACCTCATTTATGGGAATATTAGTGAATATACTTTCAACATCAAAGGAAACTAATGAGGTTCCCTTAGGAATCCCAGCTCCTTGGTGATGTACCATAACCTCAGTTTGATTTTTAACCATGGAATGGTGAGGATAAATGCAATGCTGGGTAAGGACACCATTAAGGTACTTAGGAGGTTCATGGCCTGGGCGACCTATCAAATTAATAACAGGCCTAATTGGGTAACTCTGTTTGTCAATCTTCAGCATCTACATAAGCACGGGATCATAGGCAACAATTCCATTTTTTTGTTCTTGGTTCAATGGTAGATTAACACTTTTAAACACAGTTTTGATTTCTGATAGGAATTTGTTAGTAGGGTCAAACTTAGGCCACTCAGTATTATTACCACCAATAAAATCTTCAACTTTTTGTTAATATTCAGCTTCTGATAAAATAACAGTCATTTTATCTTTATCTGCTTATTCTGCAAGAGCTTCATTATTGATAAATTTTTTTTACTGATGCTTTTAATGGTATGATTCCCTACTTTTTTTGCCTGCCATGCTACCTTGATAATTTGACTCTATAACTTTATTAAGCATTACAACAACCTTGTTTTTTTTAAACCAGTACAACCTTACAGAGCTCTAACATCACTATAGTGTCAGCTATGAGGCATTCCACATTTTTCTTTGTTAACTGAATGTTACTGTTAAAAGGAAACTCTAGCTCCTGCTCACCAAACTGTGTGTCAGTACAGTTTTGTAATCTGGGGAAAAACAAAGTAGGTATACAAGAAGCCTCCCATTGAGTTGCATTTTTAGTATCCAACCCTGCCACTAATCCCTGAAACATGTGATATGTCTGCATCTATATTTTCTTTTAATTGGATTATCAAGTCAATAATGTGTGACATAACACCATAAAAATATTGGCCTCGGGCGAAGATGTTAATTGCAGACTACCATAAACAAAATATTTCTTGTTCTTGTTCTTGTTCTTCTTCTTATGAAGCTCATTAATTTTCTAACATATGCATCATACTTTAAGACAGTTAGTGTATACTGGTTGTTGTTTTTTAATCCGTTTAAAAATAGTGTTAACAAACTTTGGGATAATCATATGTTCCAAACATTATTAAATTTTATATTTGCAGTACATTTTACTACTTTACATCTTAAAGTAATATAAATAAAATTCTAGGCGCACAGTCCGAAACCATGCGACTGCTACGGTCGCAGGTTCGAATCCTGCCTCGCGCATGGATGTGTGTGATGCCCTTAGGTTAGTTAGGTTTAAGTAGTTCTAAGTTCTAGGGGATGATGACCACAGCTGTTAAGTCCCATAGTGCTCAGAGCCATTTTTTTTTTATAAATAAATAGGCCCCAATGTCCTTGATAGGCATCAAATGACAAAGTTAGTGGGTGAACAGTAAGACCTATGAAGAAGCTACCAGTAGTGGGAAATCTGGTCCAAAGTCTACAACATTCCCATGCTAAGTTAAGATGCAGCACATCTTCCACACATGGCATATCAGATGTGCATGAAAAAAGTCAACCATACGTTGCAAGCACTGTTAATGGCCTAGAGTGTAAATAAAACCAAATAGAGCCAGATTAGAGACCATATGAAAAGCCAGTCTTATCATTACTATTTTCATTGGTTTGAACTTTATTTTAGTTTTTGTTTGCTCAGGTGAGTGCTCCACCCACCGTGTTTACCTCAGAACAGCTTGTACGAGGTGTGATTGGAATGGATCCACTTCTGCTTACTGGTTTGGCGGGCAGGTACGCGGAGGGTGGGGAGTGAGTCATTGCCTTGTCCTTGAATGCCCTCTGACTGGAAACGGCGTTTCCTTTATTCAATTTGTTGTGGCAGCTGGTTGAGTGCAGGTCTGTATGGGCTTGTTGCCGGATTCTGTCTGCGTGAAAATGGACATAACAACGGAGCAACGAGTTTGTGTGAAATTTTGTTTTAAGACCGAGAAATCAGCTTCTGAGACTTACGAACTATTAAAAACAGCTTTTGGAGATAATTGTATGAGCCAGTCAAATGTTTTTGTCTGGTTCAACAGATTTAAAAATGGCTGTGAATCATTTGAAGATGAACCACGGTCCGGCCATCCTTCCACCTCAAAAATGTACGAAAATGTTGTAGAAGTTCACTCTGATTGTAGACTTACAATTAGGAAGAGGGCTGATGAACTTAATTTAAGTTTCTATGCAGTTCAGTCAATTTTAACTGAAGATCTGAACAAGCATTGAGTATCTGCAAGATTCATTCCAAAAGTGTTATCAAGAGAACAGAGACAGTACCGACTTGAAGTGTACCAAGAACTGATTAATCAGACTAAAAATTACCCAGATTTGTTAAATAGGGTAATTACAGGTGACAAATCATGGGTATATGGTTACGATCCTGAAACCAAAGTGCAGTCTTCGCAGTGGAAGACTCCAGGTTCACCACGACCAAAAAAGCACGGCAAAGTCTGTCGAAGGTGAAGACAATGTAGGTAATTTTTTTTTTCGATTCTACTGGTATTATGCATCATGAATTTACCCTTGTAGGAGAGACAATTAACCAGGAATACTAAAAATGTGTCCTTGAGCATTTGCACGAAAAGGTGTGGAAGAAAAGGCCTGCGTTGTCGAAAGGTAGGAGTTGGGTGCTACACCAAGACAATGCTCTGGCTCATCGTGCCTTCTCCATCGTTGAATTTTTGACCAAATAAAAAATTCCTGTGCTTCCACAACCACCATATTCCCCTGTTTTGGCCCCTGCGGACTTATACCTGTTTGTAAACTGAAAGTTTCACTGAAAGGGAAGCGATTTGACTCGACTGAAGACATCCAGGCAAATATGGAGAGTGTCCTTAACACACTTCAGGAAAGATGTTTCCAGGATGTTTCCAAAAGTGGAAATACCATTGGAGTCGGTGTGTTCAGTCAGAAGGGGACTATTTTGAAGGAGATGCATCACAGTAGCATGTAAGGACCACCATTGTACAATTACAAGCCCATTCTTAAAAGTTTCCAATCACACCTCATAGTCACATTACTTAGTCCCCATTCTGTTGATAGACAGGACACACTGCCGCTTTCTATGAGTAACTGGTATGTGGCAGATCCTTTCAGTTCCTAGAGTCTACATAAACCCAAACAGAATTGGATCAGGGACTACGCAAAAGACCAGGAACTATTAGGTAAAGCTGAGCCGTAAGGAGAAAACTGAGCCAAAAGACACAAACTTGCTCTCCAACACATCCCTGAATCCTTACACCCTCCTGGACCTAATCTCGGTTAACTTTGTTATTATTATTATCTCCAGACTGAACCTAGCCAATGTACCATCTCTGACCTACCCTTTCTTATGCCACCTGATTCATCTGGTTGTATTGACTATATTTTCCAGCAGATGAGACATTTTTTATGTATTTCAGCAGTATAGAAAGGACCTCAATACTTTGGCATTAAAGTAATATAAATACTGGTGAGTAAACTACAAAGCATTGAGAATGAAAATACTTCCCCTGTAATGCTGGAGAAAAAGTGCAACATAAAAAAGTAAAGTATAGTGGAGTATTTGGACAGTAAGCTAAATTGTTCACCTCTTGACTAATGAATTTTATGTGTTACTTTAGGATAAAGAATACTGGCTTTAAACACAATGTTTGTGTTGTTACTGATTTACAATTAAGAATAATAATAGGTGTCACTGTACTGTATTTTCCAGTCCTGTGGTACTTCTCTTATCACTGCTTACCTCACTAGCATTTGTTATGTATTGTATATTATTATATATCTTACCTGACTACATGTTGTACACTCTATTGTGGCTATTATATGCATGTATTATTTAGCCTATGAGCATACGAAATTGTATTTTGATTCACAAAAAACAACTACATGGTTTCCTAATCTCTCATGAAATTTGTTTCTGAAATAAGACGAAGTTACCTCCATATGCTACACTGAATCTAACTTTGTTTAAAACTAAATGAACACTGTCAAAAGCTGGTATTTTAACTTTGGAACTTTTACTTTCATATAATTTATAGCTATGAAGGTGGTGCAGTGAAGGGTTTGTGGTGCAGTGAAGGGTTTATCACATTGGACTCATACTCAGGAATGTGAATCAAATCCCTGTTCACCCATTCAGATTAAGATTTTAAGTTGGTTGGCCTAATTCACTTTACTTACATGCTGGGTTTGGTCCTTTGAATAGATCAGGCCCAATTTCCTGCCCTATTTTTCTCAGTTCATACTCTGTCTTACTGTCAATGAGGTTCTACATCAACATCTACATCCACATCTACATCTACAAGATTACTCTGCTATTCACAACAAAGTGCCTGGCAGAGGGTTAAATGAACCACCTTCAAGCTGTCTCTCTACTCTCTACCGTTCCACTCTTGAATGGTGCGCAGGAAAAATGAGCACTTAAATTTTTCTGTGCGAGCCCTGATTTCTCTTATTGTATTGTGATGATCATTTCTCCCTATGTAGGTGGGTGCCAACAGAACGTTTTCGCAATCAGAAGAGAAAACTAGTGATTGAATTTTCATGAGATCCCATAGCAACGAAAAAGCCTTTGTTTTAATTATTGCCGCTCCAATTCACGTATCATGTCTGTGGCACTATCTCCCCTATTTCGTGATAATACAAAACAAGCTGCCCTTCTTTGTACTTTTTCAAAGTCATCTGCCAGTCCCACCTGATGTGGATCCCACACTGCACAGCAATACTCCAGAATAGGGCAGACAAGTGTGGTGTAAGCAGTCTCTTTAGTGGACCTGTTGCACCTGCTATGCGTTATGCCAATGAATCACAGTCATTGATTTGCTCTACCCACAACATTATCTATGTGATCGTCCCAATTTAGGTTATTTGTAATTGTAATCCATAAGTATTTAGTTGAATTTACAGCCTTTAGATTTGTGTGACTTATCATATAATCAAAATTTAGCAGATTTCTTTTAGTACTCATGTGAATAACTTCACACTTTTCTTTATTCAGGATCAATTGCCACTTTTTGCACCATACAGATGTCTTATCTAAAGCATTTTGCAATTTGTTTTGGTCATCTGATGACTTTACAAGACAGTAAATGTCAGCACTCCTGTTATGAAAAATTTGTGTTTGTAAATCTTACAAATGTTTCAAGTCCCCCTAGTCTTCAGTACTGTTTCTCCTCAGCAGTCAGAAGATGCTGTTTTAATTTTGTGTGTGAGCTATTTCCTATAAAGTTATTAGTGGTGATTTCTTTGAATTCTGTTTTCTATTACTCTACATAAGAGTCAAATTACTTTAGTACTATAATGTTTTTGAGGAAAATTTTAGTAACTTTCTAGGACACCTGAGGCCTTTTACAATCAAGGTGGTGTAAGGAGATTTCTAACAGTTGCAGTGCGCTGGAAGTGGCAGCTTCATGTGCCTAACTCAACCAGTCACGTAATGTGATTTTGTAAACATCTCTGCATCAACATCTCAGTGTTGTCAAGCTCTATAAAAGACTATTGTATCACCTGCAGCTGTCTGCACTTCACTGTTGAAAGTTGGCAACAGCACTGCCCGATGTTAGGGATTTTCTGATGTTAACTTGACTATAGTTACAATGATACTGTAGTTTCTTCATGGTCCCAGAAAAATAAAAATTTTAAATATGACACATTAACGGAGGATCTCATCATAAATATTTTACTGCTTTAGGAGCAGTATTTTCTATCCAAAGTATGTAATTGTAGTTACAACAAATCAGATTAAAAGTTTAGCCTTAATGTTATTTACCTCTTTTAGCACTTGTATCTGTGCTGCATATTTGATGTTTGATTCATTTAATTTTCCAATATACCACTGTTGGTCCTTGCACCTCTGATAATATGATGGTGGACGTACTTGAAACCTTTCAAGAGAAGAAAATGATCACTTAGTATCTGTTGATATCTATACAGAAAGTACCTTTATCATTAATGGTCTGTTATTTATGCCAATAGCAAAAATAGACAGTGAAATACTAATTAAAGTATTTCTTTCTGTGAGATAATGAAAGAATTAAGATGAAAATACTAAAAAGTACATAATTTGCCAAAATGCTATGAATCAATATTCTTTGTCATTCATTGACTGTTTACGGCACCATCAGCAACACATAACAATATATAAAAAAGAAAAATTGTGAACATAAAGGAACTATTTTGATTAAACCACAAGAATTATACTATAGTGACAACGAGGAAATGTAAAATGTGGAGCCTCACAAGGTTCCGTATTGGATCCCCTCCTGTTCCTAACCTATATGAATGAGCTTCCAATTGCTTGAAATGATTGCTCAAAAATTGGACAACAGCTGAACAAGCATTCGTTCATTCATTCATACATCATGTTCAATATCTCCCATCATGGAGGAGAGCCTTGAGGGCTATGAAATAAGTCAAGCTATACATTATCAAGCAGAAGCAATCACTCCTGCCTACTTCTATAAGGTATACTAACAACAAATGACTAGCACTTATCTGTTCAAACTAATAATTATGGTAATTGCTTCTAGATTTCTTTACACGTGTACATCATGACAAAAACAGCTACTGTGAAAAATGACACTGCTTCTCCCTCTATACTACTCAGCCAATGTTATCAAATACTTCATACAAAGCAGTGTAACTTCACGAACACATCTATAAGCTGTCTCTATGCTGGCAAAATCATGATTTACTAAATACAAATCTCACAGTTATGTGGAATTAGCATGTTTCAGCTCAAATATTCAGATATGTTGTAGAAAGAGTGACTAACGAGGTGTTCTTTTACTGAGTGTTTAAATATTTCAGGTTTTTAAATTTTGTGCCTAATGTCTATTAGGAACCTTTTATGTAATTTTGCACCATAATATAAAACTCCATTCTTAGAGCAAAGAAATATTAATTCACAGCAGACAGTTTATGTCTCAATTATCAGTCAGACTAAAACCATGAGGTTTTAAACAAATAAGAATGACCTGTTGATACCAGAAATAGATGCAAATGGTGACTCAAAAGATTAAACACATGTATAAAATTCCATGGGATCAGATATAATAAAAACTGCGACTGAGTCAGCAGACTGAAAAACTAATGTCTGTACTTACAAATATTTCTCACTGTTTTGTTTTAGTGAGCAGGGAGCTATTTTCTAACAGTGATGCCTTCTGGAGCAATGCTACTAAAATACGAGGTATGATCAAAAAGTAACAGGAGTTTTTTAATTTTGTGGACATTATACATCTGATTTGCAAAATATTTTTTTTATCTTGTTGGTATACATGTTCCTGATGTATGTTTGCATTTTCAGCCGTTTTGAATACTGAATTTACTGTTGACAGTTGAAAAGGTTATCTGTGTTTCTTAGTGCTTGGTGATTTTTCACTTTTGATAAAGATGTATCAGAGAATTTGCACTAAATTTTGCTCAAAAAATGGAATAAAGTGCAGTGCTTCATTAAAAATATTGGCTGTGGCTTTTGGCAAATGTACAATGAGTAAAATGAGAGTTTATGAAAGGTATAAGCTTTTCGAAGAGGACCAAGATGACACTGAATATGACAACTGCCCTGGACGCCCTAGCACATCAATTAGCGATGACTATGTGGTACAAGTAAGGAAAATGGTTCTGGAGAATCATTGAAATACCATCACAGAGACTGCTGATGATGTTGGCATATCCTTTGGCTCATACCAAGTAATTTTTTGGATGTTTTGGGCATGGAACATGTAGCAGCAAAGTTTGTTCTGAAACTGTTGAATTTCGTCCAAAAACGAAACCGCGTAGGCATTGGTCAGGCAGAGCTTCTAAAGAAGGGCATAACAGGTGAGAAAACATGGGTATATGGATAGGACATCGAAACCAAGGCCCAATCGTTCCAATAGAAACTGCATGAAAAGCCAAGACTGAAAAAAATTCAACAAGTTCAATCATACGTGAAGATTCTTCTCACTGTTTCCTTCAATTACTTGATAAAAATAAACGTCAGATTGAGTTCAATCATAATTTAGACAATTACAATAGAAAATACAATGTGTGTTACACAGGTAAGCCACATAAAAAAACAGTACATAACTTTTAAAGGTACAAAAATAATTTGTATTCACACATGAAAGCGTGCTAGAGCATTTGGTACAGAAGTTAGCAAAGAACTCAATTTAAAATGTTACATAAAATGTAACAATGTAGGCCAGGGAGGTCATGTGGAGGTATCGATAATTTAATGACATAAAAACTCAAAATATAAGTGATGATCAAAAAGTTTCCATTTGAGGGCCTTGCTGCAGGGTATATGCAATGTAGCATGACTATGATGTGGGAATAAAAGCACTGACATGTAGGCAAGGGATTAGTGAGGCATTCATATTTTTCTGATGTGTGTGCAGTGAATGCAGAAATGTGAGCTATGGGGGCGTTATTACCAAATGGATCCAAATAAGACCAACATGATATTCTTTTCTTGGCTGCTGAAAGACCAATACCTGTAGACATCAATTGAAGAGTAAAGAATGTCT
This sequence comes from Schistocerca piceifrons, assembly GCF_021461385.2. Lineage (NCBI taxonomy): Eukaryota > Metazoa > Arthropoda > Insecta > Orthoptera > Acrididae > Schistocerca > Schistocerca piceifrons. The sequence goes on along the minus strand of NC_060138.1, from coordinate 834,435,931 downwards.
ATGGAGTGGCATGTCTGTTGAAAACTACCATTGTGGAATAGTGAAACAAGGTGTGCTGCTGCCTCATGATAATACATATCCCTATATCGCAAATGTAGTAATGAACAAGTTACTCCTACTCCAGCGGGAGACACTTGCTATTAGTCCTGATTCCTCCCCATGCAATTACCATGCCTACAGGCATGCCTCGAAGAGTCAAAGATTACTGTTGGATGAGGATGTGCAGCAGGCAGTTATGAACTTCTTTATGAGGCAGGACATGGTGTTTTAGCAAATGGGTATCTTCAACCTGGTGCATAGGTGGGATGATCGCCTCAAAACTTATGGCAGCTTTGCCTGGTTAGCATACCAATTCCTGATTATATGAAATTCCAATGGAACCTTTTTGATCACTCATTATGCATCATTGCCACACAGCCCAAATCCCCTCCTCCATGGTGCAGAGAACCCGGGATGTATTGATATTTTAACTTGATATGCTGACAGTCTCTTGTGTTGGCTGCACGACATGGTGGCAGCTGTGTGGTAATGTGTGTCTGGTGTTTTGGAAGTATGGTCTGGTGACTCTGGACTGGTTGTGGCATAAAGTGTTGATGAGACTCTAGAACAGTTAAAATCCATGCCAAACTGACTCATTTGATGGATACATACAAGGACTTGCCATTACACAGAATGTAGAACAATTGGTCTCCTCTCCACAACTCCAGGAAAGAACCAGCATTTGGTGCACGGAGGGGAGATCTTACTGAGTCTGTACACAGCATTATGTGTGAACAGCTGAGCAAATCATTGTGCAAAACATGCGCTCCACTTTTTCTGAGCAGGTAACTTTTTGGAAAAAAAATTGAGTGGTTGTGAGTGTTGGTCCACCTTTTGGGAGAGAGCTGTTATGATTGCTTACTGACTCACGTCAAAAACTATAGCCAGGTCGCTGTGATACACAGGATGAGTAAGAAGCTCTACCTGACTTAAACTCACATGGAGATCACAAAATATCTTGTTTATTTTGGGAGTCCATTAACAGGTCCTCATCCTCCGGTGTCACAGCCTATAAGCGTCCATGAGAGGTGCCTATACAGTTGCCATTGCCGGGAGGTGATGGTGGTATACATCTACAATGCTGAGAAAATGTGTCAGTTGCTGGTAATCTGTTGTTACTGGCAGATATTGTAGTGTTGTAATCTTCTCTGTCAAGAAGTAAACGCCATAGATTGAAAAGGTATGGCCAAGGAAAGTTACTTGGTTTTTTCCAATGAGGCATTTGTCCTTGTTTAAAAACTATTCCATAGGTAAGCAGCCATTGGTGCCAATCACACACATAGGTACTTGAGCATTAGTGGAGAACACCAAAATATCACGCAAATACTTGAAGTAAAATGGTAGTCCATTCAACAAACCATCCATGAAGTGCTGTCTCATCTGCACTCTATTTTTGAATCCAAAAGGCAAGAATAAAAATTCTAATAAACCAAATGGGGTGATGACCATAGTCTTCAGGATGTCACTAGTTGTCACTGCTATTTCGTTGTTTGTTTTCATCTGTGAAAAATGCTGAAAACCTTTGCACCAGATAATGTTCACATGAAGTCCTGTGTGTTAGGCACTGGGTACCTGTCTATGACTGTTCTTGTACTTAATGCAGTTTATGACTGTTCTTGTATTTAATGCATGATAATCACTATGTAGCCTCCATGAGCCATCTTTCTTGTGGATGAGATGTAGGGGAGAAGACCATGGGCAGTTGACTGACAAATGATTCCAGTCTGTAACATCTCATCAAAAATTGCTTTTGTCTCCATTAGCCATTCAGGTTACACTTAGTGAGACTGGTTATCCAGATGTGGTGCAGATGTAATGAACTGTATTGTGTTTGGTGCTATAGCATTGAGCCCATACCTATAACACACTTGGTTTTATTGCACAGGTCTCAAAAAGCCTTTGTGTGGGGACATCTCCACATTTCAAACTTTTGATCATAGCTCAGACCTTCACCAACTCTCTATTCATGACAGATAACATTGCTTTTGGGCTCTGGCTTTCACTGTAAAAATCATTTTTCTCTTGTATTACTTTCTTGTACTTTTTCCTTCTTTAGGGCCAGCAACATAATATATGTCTGATAATGACATGATTATTAGAATATATTCACCAAATAGCTGCTTATAATAAGTAATCTTTATTCATGATGGAATCTTTTGGGCTTTATTGCCATTGTCAAGTAAGCCTAGACTGATGTGACCATCCATATTACAATGTTAGTGAACTATCTTATTAAAATCACTGTTTTAATAATATGATAAATTATGTAAATATGTTGAAAATAAAATGTTAATTACTGTCACACAGTAATCTAAATGTACTCAACAATGGCAATAAAGGCCAAAACAGTCTGCAGACAAGAAAGATTACTTATTATAAGCTGCTATTTGGTGCATCTATTCTAGTAATTGTTGCACTTCATTATCACAGCCCATGGTTTAGCTTGTAAACCACAACACTCGGTCATCAAATGTGTGGTGTTCTCAATATTCCATGCAGAAGGTTCACATTCCACATATATTAGTGAAAACATAGCAAGAGTTGTGATGTCTTCATGAGAATCATAAACCTGACAATTCAACATACTGTGGTATAAGCAGGGCGACCTTGGGACCTGGTTACTGCATTGTTGTCAATCATGTTAAGTAGGCATGCCCTCTGTAAATGAAGTGTGTGAGGAAGTCAATGCCAGAAATATGTTCAGAAACAATGATGGCTATAAATGACCATGTGAAATGCGTAGAGAGGACAAAGTTGATGGTGAATACTTTGTGGCTGTAAATGTTGATCAGGGAAATGTTAACTGTTTTCAACCACATGCAGCTCAACAACCATGTAGGGCTTATTGGGGTGGGTCTGGGCAGTGTATTGCAGCAATGCCATTGACAGGTGAGCAAGGGATGTTGCCACTGTAATAATTCAATAAGACCAGTCCAATGTTGCGAGGTGAGTTAGCTTCCTGATATAGTGAAATCAATGATATTGCGCTGCCTAGTGCAGCAAGGGGAAAGGCAGATTTCTACTCCGGCAGTAGCAATAGTTTTTAAGATACATGACTCGTAGTGCCACATATGCACAACATATGTGAGATGCAACACCTCGAAAGTGTTCTGAGGAGCAATGGGTACTCCACCAGGTGCATAAGAAGTGTCATAGAATCACTTGGTGAAATGACATATCGCAAAAAGAAATGTCAGGTACAGCCTTGTTCCCATACATTCCCAGAGTGATACACTGAATCAGCTGTATATTGTGCAAACATGTCGTAAAGACTATTTATAAACTGAGAAAGAAGATCAAACAATGTCTCAGATCAGTAAAGGAGAGAAGGGACCCCCCTTGCAATGTCAGAAATACAGCATATACCATGTACATGTGGAAAAGTCTATGATGAAATGACTAGACAATCAATCAACACAGGGTCACCAAACTTAAGTGGCATTGCAGGTTAGGGCTGGTAGAGAAATTGGCCATGGTGGAGCAGGCATTGTGTCGACCGTCTACACAGTGAAATTCACTGACATCGAAGTTCTTGCTGTGGATAAGAGCTATTATATACACTTGCTCAGGGAAGCTATAGACATACATGGATATGACAACAGCTTCAACAGGAAAGAAGAAAGCCTCAGGCTGAATGGATCATTTATCCCCGTACTGCAGAGAAATGATCATTGCAGGTAGCAAGGGAAGAACCCATCTCTGCTGCCTTATCACAAGGCAAGTTATTTTTTTTGTTTGACCAAACAAAAGAACAACCATTGTTTTTTATTTGTAGATTTTTAAGTTGCATCTGCCTGATTTAATGCCTAGCTTTTAAGATAACATTCAATATTTTTTTTAACTGTAGTGTATGAAAGTTAACATAAAACTTGTGATTTTCACATTTCTTCCAAAAGTAAAACATGACACTTAGCGAGGCTTTTTTTTTTTTTTTTTTCAAGTTTGATTTTTTCTTTGTAGTACCTCTAGTGCTTTTTTTGGCTCAAAAACATGAGATGTGTATGATTTTGGCTCAGTATGAAAAAGGGAAGTGGTGCCTCTTTATCTGAAAAATCACAGAATAGCATAAAATTGTATTTACTTTGTATGTCAAAAAATATTGTTCAGAAGTAGCTTGTTAACAAAATACCTTTTTACTTTCAACTTAATCTTGCAGCTGTAAGTTTAATAATACAACTTATAAACATACTGTTTGCTAAGAATATGAGGCAAATATGAAGAGAAAGTCATGTTTTATTTTAAGCATACTTGTCCTTCAGTAAAATTTCTTCGTTTGCTCTTGAACCTTATGAGAATACTAAGACACGACCTGAAGAATATACAGCTTCTGTTCCTCATTATTATTATTATTATTATTATTATTATTATTATTATTGTTATTACTAATATTATCATTATCACCTTGAAAATTATTTACTACAGTGTTCCATGAGCATGATGTCCGTCTCAGTCAGATAATTTACGACTTTTAGTTTAATAACTACCGGGTGATCAAAAAGTCAGTATAAATTTGAAAATTGAATAAATCATGGAATAATGTAGATAGAGAGGTACAAATTGACACACATGCTTGGAATGACATGGGGTTTTATTACAACCAACAAAATACGAAAGTTCACAAAATGTCTGACAGATGGTGCTTCATCTGATCAGAATAGCAATAATTAGCATAACAAAGTAAGACAAAGCAAAGATGATGTTCTTTACAGGAAATGCTCAATATTTCCACCATCATTCCTCAACAATGGCTGTAGTCAAGGAATAATGTTGTGAACAGCACTGTATAGCATGTCCGGAGTTATGGTGAGGCAATGGCATCGATGTTGTCTTTCAGCATCCCAAGAGATATCGGTCGATCACGATACACTTGTGACTTCAGGTAACCCCAAAGCCATAATCGCACGGACTGGTCTGGGGACGTGGGAGGCCAAGCATGACGAACGTGGCGGCTGAGCACACGATCCGGTCATCACACCAAACGACGCGCGCAAGAGATCTATTTTTTTTTTGTTCTAATAAAACCCAATGTCATTCCAATGTGCGTCAATTTTTACCTCTCTATCTACATTATTCCATGGTTTATTAAGTTTTCAAATTTATACTGACTTTTTGATCACCCGGTAGATGTAGAGCGTTGACAACATATTCATTCTTGTGCCACTGTGAAGAATTTATTTTAACAAACCTGTCATTCAAATCAAACTGTATAAACATATTGTATCATACTCTCATTTTGTTAGAAAAAACTATTCACTTCCATTAGTGACACTTTTTGGGATATGATCAATTTCTACTTGAATCCTTTACATCTTTTGGTTCTGCTTCACATTTCAGTATAATGACTGTCTTCATTTCTGATTCAGAAGATTAAGACAACAGAACAGGGAACAGGAACCATAAATGATTTTAAGTTTTTGTAAGGCCACGTGTGGGCTATCACTACTGGTGATCTGATATATGTACCAGTATACAAAGTTTAGAAAGAATTCTGAAATCCAAAGACAGAGCTTTGGCTTCTGAAGCAGCACTTATACTGGCAAGGAAAATAAAAATAAAACAAATTGCAGTCCCTTCTCATGGTCACAATTCAATTTCATCACAGAACATAAACTTTTGCCATCCATCACGCATGGGGGATCCCATTGGAACATGGAAAGATACTCCATGAGATGGTTGTTCAGTCCCATTTATAAACAGTTAATTAAAAAAACTATTATCAATATGTCTTATACCAGAATTGTAAATACAAGATATCTTTAACCAAAATGTTTCCTGCTGAAACACATATACCTCTAAAAGTGGTCATATTCTATGCTATTGTGACAGAAACAAATGATGTAACTAAAAAGCCACTCAGAATGAGTTTCATTAACAGCTTTTTCTTGCCCTTTTCTGGAGCAAGTTAAACATCCAAAATACACTAATGTTCAGCAATAGCAGAACACCTTGAATGACTCGAGATAGGACATTCATATTCACATGACATGAACATTAGTATGTTCCGCAGAAACGATTAGCATTTCAGTCACCTTCGTTCACCATGTGTCCTGTTGCCTGGTAGGCACAGGGTCTGCCTGGGTCCTGATAACTTGTTCCATCTGTAGTATTTCAATAATTTTGGGGTAAAGTCTAGAAACACTTGATTCTCCACCATCTCGAACACCCAATATTTAAATGACAAGAGTGAGAGAGCCTCTTTACTGTGCCATATATGTCTGTGTGTGCAGGAAGGACAGTTGTCATGAGGAGCCAGGAGCTGCGCCAGATGAGTGGCTCCAACAGGTGGTTACCAACAGCGCCTTGGAAGTCACATTAAAAAAAAACTCAAAGAATGTTTGCATAATGTTGCTTGGTGTGTGGTGTCACGAGGATTGTTACAGAGACAGATGAAGCGTTTATTGTTTAGAGACACTTACTTTATGTCTTGGCTCTGCATGATGCAGAACATATGTAACTGTATGAATGTTTAGTAGATTCTGACATTTTCCTTGGAACCAGTTGGCTTACTGGAGTTTGTAAAGAATAATTGTTATTTTGGGATGAGAGTCGAAAATATATTGTTGTTTAACTGAGAAGAACCAATGAGTACTTAATTTATTTCAAGAATGTAGAGCTGGTTAATAATATTCCCCTTAATCTGATAGAGTCTATGGAGAAGAATTAAATGGCGAGAGCGACATAGCTAATAACCCAAAGAAGAGGATCGGCTGCACACACAATGGGTAAGTCAACTGGATGAGACGTGTGAGTCGTGGAACCCAACACCGCACTGTCTCTTGTCGTCCAGTAAAGCATTAGACGTCCAGGCATGAGGGCGTCAACATGTATAGGGCATGAATGGTGTCCTGTGGTATAGCCATCCATGCTGCACTCACCTGGTTCCGAGGTTCATCTGTGGTTGTCAGCATTGAGTCACAGCACCGCACCCATCTTTTCACCATATCCCACACATTTTTGATTGTCAACAAGTCTGGTGATCTGGAGGCCCACAGCAAAAGGCTAACATCCTGTGATGCCAAGAAGTCATGTGTTCATGCAGCAACATGTGGTCATGCATTGTCTTGCTGAAAAATGGCATTTGGGGTATTGTGCAGAAAGGGTATGGCTACAGGTAGCAGGATGCCATTCAGGTAGGCCACACTCCTCACAGTGCTCTGGACATCCACCAACTGTGATTTGTGGTTGTACCCAATAGCACCCTATACCATAAGTCCTTGAGTTGGCTTGTGCAAATGATGCCACTGTAGTGCTGCTCCCACTGTCTGCAGCGAACCAAAATGTGGCCGTCAATTCAAACAAAAAGAACCTGGATTCATCTGAAAACACTATCTGATGCCATTCCTGTCCACAGTGATGTCATTCCATACACCACTGGCATTTAGCATATTTTTGCACATTTGTCGAAGATAGGCAGAGAAGTGGATGACACGCACGTAACCCGTGTTATAAAAAAAGGTGATGGACTGTCACCCCTGATAGTGTACAATGTGTTACACTCTTCCACTATTATGCCAGTGCTGAGAAGGACACACATCTGTCCTGCAGTGCCATTAGGATGGGACATTGATCTTCTTGGGGGCTGGTGACATGGTTCAAATGCTAATAATTTCTGCAGAACATACTAATGTATGTGTCCTGTGAACATGAATGTCATCTTACCAAAAAGGAACAATCACCACTGAACTAGTTCTCCGAGGTAGATGAGTTTGCACATCTCTAGACTGTTAGTAGCGAATTTGGACATCCTGAATAAGGATAATTGGAACACATCAAGTGTGAACCATGGTTAGACACAGGCTACTGTTAAGACTGAATTATGAAAGAAGGTAGAGCAACTGGAAAGAACAGAGAGAGTAGAGATGGAGAAATTGCTGTTAGAATTTGAGGATTTGTTTTATCCTTAGGCTCTGTTGCCAATGACACTCATAATTCAACATCAAATTTCAACAACAAATGAAGCATTAATATATTGGAAACTGTACCAAACATCCTGGCATTTATAGCCAATTATGAAGGATTTCATTTACCAACAGCTAGCTGATTGAATAATAGAGAAGAGTACTAGTCTATGGTGGACAACTGTTATGGTCGCATTCAAAAAGATCAGCTGATAGTTCCAAGAAATATGTATTCTGCTGTGACTACTGACATCTTACTATTAAATCAGAACAGATGCATACTGAATATCCACCCGTGGAGACCACTAATAACTTGAGGCAGAGTAGATATTTCTCTGCCATGGATGTAAGGAGCAGGTACCATCAGGTGGAAGTGGTTTCAGAGGACTGACTGGAGACAGAATTTTCAAACTCTTGAGGTCATTGTCAATACCGGAGAATGCCACTCAAATTGAAGAACACACCAGCAACTTTTCAGTGCTAACTGGATGAAGTACAGAGAGGACTGAAACCTCAGCAATGTTTAGTGTACCTCAATGATATGATTGTTTTATTTGTTGGGGGCGAGGGGGGGGGGGGGGGGGGAGGAGAGGAGCAAACACAAAGGTTGAAAGATGACTTTAAAATGATACATGCCACACAGCTTACACTGAGCAAGGAGAAGTGTTATTTTTTTTTGGAGGAAGTGTGTGTTGCTTAGAGCATATAATTAGTAAGGAGAGGATAAAGAGAGACCTGAGGTTTGTGCAACCAGAACAGGACTTTCTGGTTCCTATGACTAGTAAAAAGCTACAGTCATTTATAGCATTGGCAAATTAATTACATGAAATTTGTAAAGAGGTTTGCAGGCATTGCAAGGACATCTGTGCAATTACTTAAAATTTGTTGAAATTTGAGTAAGTGGAGGAGTGCCAGACCACATTCGGTGGATTAAAAAAAGCTTCGACGTTGAGCCCAGATTATCAAAGAGAGTTTGTGCTCTTGTGTGATGCCTGATATCAGGCATTGGGGCGAGATTTTAAGTCAGGTGGTGGACAGCAAAGAACATTCTGTGGCCTCCACTTTGCAACAACTAAATAAGGCAGAAAAGACCTATTCTACAACAGAGAAGGAAACGTATATATTTGACTGGTGTCTGTTCTGTCGGAAATGTCTGACAGAACACATACCACTCAAATATACACATTTCTGTAACAGTGTGGCAGCTCCTTGATATTTGTTTCAGTGTGGGTGGACTAATGTTGGCTAAATTCCTACGGAAATCAATAATGTCTGAGTGGGGGGTGAAGGGTCAAGGTATGCTGCATTGCAAGGTGTGATACATTGGAAACTTGGGTCAGTCAGGGACCATGACCAGATGGCTAAAGCGGTTAAGGCAACCACTCATGAGAAGCGGTAAATTCAGGTTTGAGTCCCAGTTCAGCAAATATTTTCAACTTTCACCATTGTATTACCACATGCCCTGTGTGGCTGGAAGTCACGAATTCCCACCCACCACTTCTCTTTCTTTCCCCATTCTCTCTTTCATATAAGAGGACATGTTCAGTTTGACATGTGGAGTTACATATTTTCAATGTTAACTGCATGGAGAAAAAGAAATTTAAGTGGTGACTGATCATGCAGCTGTGAAATGGTTATTAGTGTAGAAGGCTCACAAGGTGAGCATTGAAGTGAGTGAGCTTGATTATGAAGTTGTGCATAAGCCTGGCAAGCAGCACAGAAACATGGATGGGCTGAACTGGAAGGTAGTAGTAGTACAGGCACTGAGTCATGGCTTTGCCAAGTGGCAAGCACCACAATATACTGATCCTACCTGCAAGCTATAAGTATGCAACCACAATTCACCATGTGTGACAACTTGTTACGTAAGACTACAATGCTGGGGCCATGCGTAGTGATGCCTGCTGAGCTCAAGGAGGAAGTGGTGAAAGAAACACATGACTACATGCTATCTGAGCATTGAGGTTGGAGGGCAATGAATCAAAGGGTAGCATAATGGTACCACTGGGAAGGGAATACAGGAATACAAGACCAATGTGCAAAGAACTGTGTGGAGTGTGCACAGCGAGCAGACGTGAACCATACACAAATACCATTTACAAATGTTCCCAGAGGCAATGAAGCCATTTGTGATTATAGGAATGGATGTCCTAGCTCTATTTAACCAGGCTTTGATGGGAAATCATCTCATCTTAACAATTAGTGACCATGTTTCATGGTTCATGGGAGTGATCACCATTCCAAATCAGCAGGCAGCCATGGTGATGCAAGCCACAATCAACAATGGAATACTCACGTTAGGTGTGCCTAAAATAGTAATCACAGGCCAAGGGACAATTTTTTTACTGTTAGACCTGATGAAACTACTGTATCATTTGCTACATTTTCAGAAATTAAGAACTAGTATGCTGCACCCACAAACTAATGGTGGAACAGAGTGTATGCATTGTGATATTGGTAGGATGTTGAACTATTACGTAAATGCTCACCATAATGACTGGCATACATATCTGTCATTTGTCATGGCAGCTTAAACTTGGAGGTTCACACTGGCATTGGGCTAACTCCTTATGAGGTTGTGTAGGGGAAAAAGATGCCTTAATCATTTGACGTGATCACGCCAAAAATTGCTTATGGATGTGGAGCCAGTTTGCAATTTTGCTAAGATACTAAGGGAGTCATGGAGCCATGTGCAGTAAGCAAATAGCAAAGCTATGAAATAGCAAGATTTAGCGACAAAATGCATAGGGAAATTACCACAGTATAGGGTAGAGCAACGGATAATGTTTCAACCCCTCATACCCCTATCGGTAAAACAAAAACATTTGTAACAAGACGCCAGGGACCATACCAAATGATAGAGACAAAATCACCAGTCAACACTGAGCTTCAGCTGCCAACTATCATGAAAAGAGTCCATGTCAAACACACAGCCATTTCAAGGTGCTCCAGATTCGATTGCCACTAGTATCGACAAGCGCAGCAAAATAGGAGAGAGAAAGAAGTAAGGAAAAGTCTGAGCGTAAAGATGTTGCACAACCTGTGGAGGAAATGTCATATGGGTGAAGCCCAAGGGAATAGGGTGTGACAATGTATATCTTTTGCATTATGTTGAAGTGTAATTATTAATTATTTTAAAACTGGGCAACAACAGCTAAAATAGTTACACATGATTGCTCAACACTTCAAACAGTAAACAGTTTGTTAAAATACAGATGTTAAAACTGAATGAAATGTCCAATGGTCTGCTGTAGCTGTATTTGTTCAGGTTACTTATAAACCCACAGAACCAGTTTTGGAACTTTTGAGTTGCATATTTTGGTGCAAATCTCTATACAAAATAGTTTTTCAAGTTAATTCACTTTCTGAGATGTCCTAAAGTACTGAATAACTTGACATAAACATGGGAGAAAATATTACACATTAAGCTAGGAAACTGGTGTGGATCACAGTATTAGGGAAAATAATGTTGAATGGTCATGACCTTGAATGTCACCATATCAGCACCATGGTATTTCTGATTCTGTTCTGTGCAGCCTTCATCTACCTTAGGCATAACGTCACTCACCTACAGAATGCCACAGTAATGTTGATCCCAATAGAAATGATTACTGATCGAGCATGAGGTACTGAGAATGAGAACAAAAGTTAGAAATTGTTGTGGGTATGTATGAGGTCTGTTCAAAGAATTCCAGAACATTTTGCTTCAATGGTGTGTTGGAACAAAATGCGGTTGGCATTCCTGCACCTGCCTGTGTTTAATGTGTAACTGCCAGAAGTTTCAGTGTTGTATGTCTTAGTTATTGTTCAGAGCTGTATTGAGTAGAACGTTGTGTCACACAGTTTGTGAATTTTGAGATGGCAGAGTCAGAGAAGCAACATGTATGCATTAAATTTTGTGTGAAACTCAAGAAAACCTTTACAGGGACACACCAAAGATGCAGGAGGGCAGATGAGTGCTTAAGCCATACACAGTGTTATGAATGTTTCCCATGGTTTAAAAATGGCTGGATGGAAGTTAAAGATGACCCTTATTCATGACACCACTTGACATCTACCAATGATGCTCATGTGAGGACCATCAACAAAATTGTGCATGCCTCTCAAAGACTGTCTGAGAGATTGAAGAAGAATCTAACATTTCAGTTGGATCATGTCATGAAATCCTGACACAGCATCTCAGAATGCATCACGTTGCCACCGAGTTAACCCAAAGCTGGTAAGTCATGACCAGAAAGACCTTCACCTTGCAATCTGTGAATGGATTTTGGATCACACAAATGAGAATGAGATGTTCCAGAGGATCATAACTGGCAATGAGATGTGGGTCAATGATTATGACATTGAGACCAAGGTTCAATCTTCACATTGGGTCAGGAAAGGTTCTCCAAGACCAAAAAATTCTCATCAGGTCAGTTCAAGTGTCAAATCCATGCTAACAGTTTCTTTGACTTTGAATATTAGTTCATCATGAATTCATGCCGCAGGAACAAGCTGTTAATTGATGTACTATTGGGATGTGTTGTGATGCCTGTGTGAAAATATGAGAAGGAACCAGCCTGAAATGTGGCGAGACAATTCACGACTCTTGCATCACAATAATGCGCCTGCACATTCATCCCTGTTGGTGAATCACTATTGCACAAAAAATGAAATCTCTGTGCTGCCTTACCGTCCATACTCTCCAGACCTGGCCCCTGCAAACCTTTTCTTATTTCCAAAGTTGAAAACCCGTTGAAAGAATGAAGATCTATAACAATAGATGAGATAAAAGAAAATTCATAGATGGAGCTTCATGCGATCCAGAAAGAGGCAGACCAAGACTGCTTCTGGAAGTGGAAATTTCATTGGGAATGGTGTATCAATTATGGAGGAGAGTATTTCAAAGGAGACAATGTAAAATAAGTAAAAGGTAAGTGGAGAAAAATTTTGTGGACAGAGTTCTGGATTTTTTTGAACAGGTCTCATATATAGTAATATGGGAAATGGTAAAAAATATTTTTCCTAATACATAAGTTGTTGTAAAACACTGAGGACTGGCACATGAGGCAGTTGAGAGATGTATAAGATATTGAGAGACACATGGAGATATTCCATGGAGGCATGTCTAGCAAAATGTGGAAGTTGAGGGATGTATGCGATATTGAGATGCACATGGAGAGATTCCATGGAAGCATGTCTAGCAAAAGGTGGCAGTAGCATTGTGAGATTTTATAATGAACTGTCTGCCTGTTGAAAGTGAGAGTAGAAAATGTAACCTACTAGCTATAAAAGAAGAGTTAGGAGAATTGAGGAGCCAGAGTACCATAACCTATAGAGTAGTTTTGCAGCCTCTGGACCGTGTGGTCCAAGCCACCTCATACTTGAAAAGAAAAATGGTACATCATTATCTGCGTATGCTGAGTTCCGCTGCTGTCAAGTCCAGGGTGGAGACAGGGTGCTGGGTCTTTCAAAGGAAGTTAATTTTGTAGCACCACCACTATTTTTTTGGGCATTACTACAGTAACTAGGCATTACTGCAGTAACTAGCAGCTCAGGCACAGCAGTTACATAAAACATGCAGTTGGCAGGCACCAAGGTGTCAGCATGCCAGTTGCAGCAGCAAGGCTACTAATATACAAGGTGCTACAAAAAGGTATGGCCAAACTTTCAGGAAACATTCCTCACACACAAATAAAGAAAAGATGTTATGTGGACATGTGTCCGGAAACACTTAATTTCCATGTTAGAGCTCATTTATTTTCATCAGCATGTACTGTACTTCCTCGATTCACCACTATGATTTCATATGGGATACTCTACCTGTGCTGCTAGAACATGTGCCTTTACAAGTACGACACAACATGTGGTTCGTACACAATGGAGCTCCTGCACATTTCAGTCGAAGTGTTCGTACGCTTCTCAACAACAGATTCAGTGACTGATGGATTGGTAGAGGCGGACCAATTCCATGGCCTCCATGCTCTCCTGACCTCAACCCTCTTACTTTCATTTATGGGGGCATTTGAAAGCTCTTGTCTACGCAACCCCAGTACCAAATGTAGGGACTCTTCGTACTTGTATTGTGGATGGCTGTGATACAATACGCCATTCTCCAGGGCTGCAACAGCACATCAGGGATTCTATGCGATGGAGGGTGGATGCATGTATCCTCATTAACGGAGGACATTTTGAACATTTCCTGTAACAAAGTGTTTGAAGTCACGCTGGTACATTCTGTTGCTGTGTGTTTCCATTCCATGATTAATGTGATTTGAAGAGAAGTAATGAAATGAGCTCTGACATGGAAAGTAAGTGTTTCTGGACACATGTCCACATAACATATTTTCTTTATTTGTGTGTGAGGAATGTTTCCTGAAAGTTTGGCTGTACCCTTTTGTAACAGCCTGTATTGCAGTATGGGCCAGACCAAGAACTGCAATCCTGGCAATGCAGTGGAAAGAAAGGGTGTTTTGCAGGGTGGGCTAGGCAGCTACTTCATTGCTGGCTCATGGATTTGTTATTCTGAATGTGGATGGAAGCTGTGCATTGCTATAACAAATGAGCTGCATACCTACATAAATATCTGTCTATCATAGATATCAGCAGTCTGGCAGCACTATGCCAGGCAGCACAGTAGTACGGGACAGTAAGCAGCCCCGGTGAAGGTGGGCCTCCATCTCCATCTAACCATCCTCTAGCACCAAGTTTACCTTCCCAGATACAGTAACTCTTGACTGGGGGCCACTCTAGGTGCACTCCCGCAGCAACTAGTCTCTTGCCTTAAGAGACAGCAGGTTGGGACATGTGTAGTACTGTTGCTCACTGTCCTTTGCTGGTGCGGGCTTGCTAAGCAAGTCTTCTGGTCCAGACTGTATACCAATTAGGTTCCTTTTGGAGTATGCTGATGCATTAGTTCCATACTTAGCAAACATATACAACTGTTCGCTCGACGAAAGATCCATACCCAAAGACTGGAAAGTTGCGCAGGTCACACCAATATTCAAGAAAGGTAGTAGGAGTAATCCACTAAATTACAAGCCCATATCATTAAAGTTGATATGCAGCAGGATTTTGGAACATATATTGTGTTTGAACATTATGAATTACCTTGAAGAAAACGGTCTATTGACACACAGTCAACATGGATTTAGAAAACATCGTTCCTGTGAAACACAACTAGCTCTTTATTCACATGAAGTGTTGAGTGCTACTGACATGGGATTTCAGATCAATTCCATATTTCTGGATTTCCAGAAGGCTTTTTGACATGGTACCACACAAGCGGCTCATAGTTAAATTGCGTGTTTATGGAGTATCATCTCAGTTATGTGACTAGATTTGTGATTTCCTGTCAGAGAGCTCACAGTTAGTAGTAACTGATGGGAAGTCATTGAGTAAAACAGAAGTGATTTCTAGCATTCCCCAAGGTAATTTTATAGGCCCTTTGCTGTTCCTTATCTATATAAACGATTTGGGAGACAATCTTTGGTTGTTCGCAGATGACACTGTCGTTTATCAACTAATAAAGTATCAGAAGATCAAAACAAACTGCAAAACGATTTAGAAAAGATATTTAAATGATGCAAAAAGTGGCAGTTGACCCTAAATAATGAAAAGTGTGAGGTCATCCACATGAGCGCTAAAAGGAACTCGTTAAACTTTGGTTACATGATTAATCAGTCTAATCTAAAAGTCGTAAATTCAACTAAATACCTAAGTACTACAATTACAAACAACTTAAATTGGAAGTAACACATAGAAAATGTTGTGGGGAAGGCTAACCAAAGACTGCATTTTATTGGCAGGACACTTAGAAAATGAAACTGACCTACTAAGGAGACTGCCTACACTATGCTTGTCCATCCTCTTTTAGAATACTGCTGTGCGGTGTGGGATCCTTACCAGATAGGACTGACAGAGTACATTGAAAAAGTTCTAAGAAAGGCAGCACGTTTTGTATTATTGCGAAATATGGGAGAGAGTGTCACAGAAATGATACAGGATTTGGGTTGGACATCATTAAAAGAGTGTCACAGAAATGATAAAGGATTTGGGCTGGACATCATTAAAAGATGGTGTTTTTTGTTGTGATGGAATCTTCTCACGAAATTTCAATCACCAACTTTCTCCTCCGAATGCAAAAATATTTTGTTGACACTGACCTACATAGGGAGGAACAATCACCATGATAAAATAAGTGAAATCAGAGCTCATACGGGAAGATATAGGTGTTCATTCTTTCTGCACGCTATATGAGATTGGAATAATAGAGAATTGTAAAGGTGGTTCGATGAACCCTCTGCCAGGCACTTAAATGTGATTTGCAGAGTATCCATGTAGGTGTAGATGCCTGGGATGACTTAGGGAAATCACATGAAACCTAAATCTGGATGGCTGGACACCGGTTTGAACCATCATCCTTCCAAATGTGAGTCCAGTGTGCTAACCACTGTACCATCACACTTGCTCACTGCAGGTTGTGGCAACAATATTGGAAAAAGGATAGATGGCAACTCACCATAAAGGTGACATGTTGAGTTGCAGACAGCCACAATGAAGAGACTGTTACACATTTTACTTTTGGCCAAAGCCTTATTCAAAAAATTGAACACACGCATTCACACAAGCATATTAATGACCTTGCAGACAATATTAATGGTAAAATTAGGATTTTCGCAGATGATGGAGTTATCTATAATGAAGTACTATCTGAAAGAAGCTGCATTAATATTCAGTCAGATGCTGATAAGATTTCAAAGTGGTGCAAGATTGGCAACTTGCTTTAAATGTTCAGAAACGTAAAATTTTGCATTTCACAAAACGAAATATTATAGTATCCTATGACTATAATCTTTCCCCATGAACCATGGACCTTGCCGTTGGTTGGGAGGCTTGCGTGCCTCAGCAATACAGATGGCCGTACCGTAGGTGCAACCACAACGGAGGGGTATCTGTTGAGAGGCCAGACAAACATGTGGTTCCTGAAGAGGGGCAACAGTCTGGATGATTGACTGATCTGGCCTTGTAACATTAACCAAAATGGCCTTGCTGTGCTGGTACTGCGAACGGCTGAAAGCAAGGGGAAACTACAGCCGTAATTTTTCCCGAGGACATGCAGCTTTACTGTATGATTAAATGATGATGGCATCCTCTTGGGTAAAATATTCCGGAGGTAAAATAGTCCCCCATTCGGATCTCCGGGCAGGGACTACTCAAGAGGACATCGTTATCAGGAGAAAGAAAACTGGCATTCTACGGATTGGAGCGTGGAATGTCAGATCACTTAATCGGGCAGGTAGGTTAAAAAATTTAAAAAGGGGAATGGATAGGTTAAAGTTAGATATAGTGGGAATTAGTTAAGATCGGTGGCAGGAGGAACAAGACTTTTGGTCAGGTGATTACAGGGTTATAAATACAAAATCAAATAGGGGTAATGCGGGAGTAGGTTTAATAATGAATAAAAAAAATAGGAGTGTGGGTTAGCTACTACAAACAGCATAGTGAACGCATTATTGTGGCCAAGATAGACACAAAGCCCATGCCTACTACAGTAGTACAAGTTTATATGCCAACTAGCTCTGCAGATGATGAAGAAATAGATGAAATGTATGACAAGATAAAAGAAATTATTCAGGTAGTGAAGGGAGACGAAAATTTAATAGTCATGGGTGACTGGAATTCGTCAGTAGGAAAAGTGAGAGAAGGAAACATAGTAGGTGAATATGGATTGGGGGGAAGAAATGAAAGAGGAAGCCGTATATACATGGAAGAATCCTGGAGATTCTAAAAGGTATCAGATAGATTATATAATGGTAAGACAGAGATTTAGGAACCAGGTTTTAAATTGTAGGATATTTCCAGAGGCAGATGTGGATTCTGACCACAATCTACTGATTATGAACTGCAGATTGAAACTGAAGAAGCTGCCTACAGGAAAATTAAAGAGACCTTTGGAGAGAAGAGAACCACTTGTATGAATATCAAGAGCTCAGATGGCAACCCAGTTCTAAGCCAAGAAGGGAAGGCAGAAAGGTGGAAGGAGTATATAGAGGGTTTATACAAAGGCGATGTACTTGAGGACAATATTATGGAAATGGAAGAGGATGTAGATGAAGATGAAATGGGAGATAAGATACTGCGTGAAGAGTTTGACAGAGCACTGAAAGATCTGAGTCGAAACAAGGCCTCGGGAGTAGACAACATTCCATTAGAACTACTGATGGCCTTGGGAGAGCCAGTCATGACAAAACTCTACCATCTGGTGAGCAAGATGTATGAGACAGGCGAAATAGCCTCAGACTTCAAGAAGAATATAATAATTCCAATCCCAAAGAAAGCAGGTGTTGACAGATGTGAAAATTACCGAACTATCAGTTTAATAAGTCACAGCTGCAAAATACTAACGCGAATTCTTTACAGACGAATGGAAAAACTGATAGAAGCAGACCTCGGGGAAGATCAGTTTGGATTCCATAGAAATGTTGGAACACGTGAGGCAATACTAACCTTACGACTTATCTTAGAAGAAAGATTAAGAAAAGGCAAATCTACGTTTCTAGCATTTGTAGACTTAGAGAAAGCTTTTGACAATGTTAACTGGAATACTCTCTTTCAAATTCTGAAGGTGGCAAGGGTAAAATACTGGGAGCAAAAGGCTATTTACAATTTGTACAGAAACCAGATGGCAGTTATAAGAGTCGAGGGGCATGAAAGGGAAGCAGTGGTTGGGAAAGGAGTGAGACAGGGTTGTAGCCTCTCCCCGATGTTATTCAATCTGTATATTGAGCAAGCAGTAAAGGAAACAAAAGAAAAATTCGGAGTAGGTATTAAAATTCATGGAGAAGAAATAAAAACTTTGAGGTTCGCCGATGACATTGTAATTCTGTCAGAGACGGCAAAGGACTTGGAAGAGCAGTTGAACGGAATGAACAGTGTCGTGAAAGGAGGATATAAGACGGACATCAACAAAAGCAAAACAAGGATAATGGAATGTAGTCAAATTAAATCGGGTGATGCTGAGGGAATTAGATTAGGAAATGAGACACTTAAAGTAGTAAAGGAGTTTTGCTATTTAGGGAGTAAAATAACTGATGATGGTCGAAGTAGAGAGGATATAAAATGTAGACTGGCAATGGCAAGGAAATCGTTTCTGAAGAAGAGAAATTTGTTAACATCGAGTATAGATTTAAGTGTCGGGAAGTCGTTTCTGAAAGTATTTGTATGGAGTGTAGCCATGTATGGAAGTGAAACATGGATGATAACTGGTTTGGACAAGAAGAGAATAGAAGCTTTCGGAATGTGGTGCTACAGAAGAATGCTGAAGATAAGGTGGGTAGATCACGTAACTAATGAGGAGGTATTGAATAGGATTGGGGAGAAGAGAAGTTTGTGGCACAACTTGACTAGAAGAAGGGATCGGTTGGTAGGACATGTTTTGAGGCATCAAGGTATCACAAATTTAGCATTGGAGGGCAGCTTGGAGGGTAAAAATCATAGAGAGAGACCAAGAGATGAATACACTAAGCAGATTCGGAAGGGTGTAGGTTGCAGTAGGTACTGGGAGATGAAGAAGCTTGCACAGGATAGAGTAGCATGGAGAGCTGCATCAAACCAGTCTCAGGACTGAAGACGACAACAACAACAACATGACTATAATATCAGTGAGTTACTGTTGCAATCAGCAAACTCATACAAATACCTGGGTGTGACTTTCTGTAGGGATATGAAGTGGTATGATCACATAGGTTCAGTCATGGGTAAAGCAGGTGGTAGGCTTCAGTTTATTAGTAGAAAACTGGGGAAGTGCACTCAATCTGCAAAGGAGATTGCTTACAAATCATTCGTGTGACCAGTTCTAGAATATTGCTCAAGTGAGTGGGATCAGTACCAGATAGGACTAACACAGGATATTGAACATATACAGAGAAATGCAGCACGAATGGTGACAGGTTTGTTTAACCCATGAGAGTGTGTCACAGAGATACTGAAGGAACTGAACTGGAAGACTCTTGAAGATAGACGTAAAGTATCGTGAGAAAGTCTATTAACAAAGTTTCAAGAATGAGCTTTAAATGATTGCTCTAGGAATATACAAACCCATATGTATTTCTCACATAGGGATCATGAAGACAAGATCAGAATAATTACTGCATACACAGAGGCATTCAAACATTCATTCTTCCTGTGCTCCATACATTAATGGAACAGGGAGAAACCTTAATAACTGGCCCAATGAGACATACCCTCTGCTGTGCACCTCACAGTTGCTTGCAGAGCATAGATGTAGATGTAGATGTAGATGTAGAAGCAAGCACACCACACACTCATGACTACTATCAGCCTGCAGTTTTCATTGTTTGATTTTACAGGCTGTGATGGAACGCCCACAAAAGTCCTTGAATTTATAAATAAAATTTTGATACATGCAAGAATGTCACTGTCATTTTGAAAGAACTAAATTGGCAGACTCTTCAAGATAGACATAAACTATCCTGAGAAAGTCTACTGACAAAATTTCAAGATTGGGCTTTAAGTGATAACTCTAGGAATATACTACAACCACCTTACATATTACTCCCATAGGGACCATAAAGATACGATTAGATTAATTACAGCAGGCACAGAGGCATTTACACAATCGTTATTCCCATGCTCCATATGAGAATGAAATGGAGAAAGCTCTAATAACCAGAAGAGTGAGATGTACCATTTTCCATGAACTTCACAGTGGTTTGCAGAACATAGATGCAGATGTAAAACTGCTGTTCAAAAAAGTATCAAGAGAGATAGAGACAATTATCATCCCATCTGTCTTCTTTGAGTCCTGCCAAAAGTATTTGATAAAGCTGCTGTCATCCAGACCTGAAATTTTACTGAAAGATATGAGATTATTAAAAAAAAATCAGCTTGGCTCACAGTGTGAAAAAGCACAATACATGCAATTAACAAGTTTGTTGACAAGGGCAGCACATCATTAGACAATGAGAATAAAGTTGCACGAATCTTTGGTGACCACACAAAAGCCTTTGACTCAGTAAATCATACACTTCTTATCTATAAAACTGTCAGGTAAAGGATTAGGAGTAGTATTCCACATTGGCTTACTTAATAACTATGCAACAGAAAACAAATTATTCTGACACATGGAAAACAGTAACAGATGGTGTTTCTCAAAGTTCTATTCTAGGACCAATTTTGTTTTTGTTTCACATTAATGACCTGTCCATCAATGTTAGTGCCCCATCAGTTTCATTTTCAGATGATACATTTGTGATGTCACCGCCAGACACCACAGTTGCTAGGTGGTAACCTTTAAATCGGCCGCGGTCCGTTAGTATACGTCGGACCCGCGTGTCGCCACTATCAGTGATTGCAGACCGAGCGCCGCCACACGGCAGGTCTAGAGAGACTTCCTAGCACTCGCCCCAGTTGTACAGCCAACTTTGCTAGCGATGGTTCACTGACAAAATACGCTCTCATTTGCCGAGACGATAGTTAGCATAGCCTTCAGCTACGTCATCTGCTATGACCTAGCAAGGCGCCATTATCAGTTGCTATTGATCTTGTGATGCATGTACCATCAGACCTACATTCACCCTTAATGGATTAAAGTTAAGTATTCTGCCAGCTACGTATGTTTTTCTAAAGTCTAATTTCCCTGTCCTGTTCCAGACCTCACACCAGCCTGCGTGAGCTAAAACTCGTGTCTTTTGGCTTCCTCTAATATTCCTGGGTTGTCTCTCCTGCCAATCCACAACAACATTTGCAATAATTGAGGACCATAAGTCAGACAACATCCTTCTCTGCATCATCACTACAAAAAATTATCTGAAAACATGGTTTCTCCACAACAGACTCACCATGAACATCTTATAAGTTCATATGACCCAGTTCAGACAAAATATGTAGTCAAAATCCCAGGCAATTAAAATAAGTCATAAAAATCAAAATCTAGAAGTGGAGTCTGCAAAATCTTTGGGATTATATCTAGATAAGAATTTAAATCAGAATAAATATGCCGAGGATCTAATAAATAAATTATGTAGCTTTGCATTTGCAGTGCAAACATTAGCTAGTGCCACTGACATGGACACAAGAAAAACTGCAAACTATAGCTACTGCCAATCAGTTATAATATATTCCCTTGTGGAAATTCGAGTAGCATATCAGGCATACGTAACATGATAAATGAATCATTAGAAATGTGTGCTGTAATCCAAGGATATCGTATTACATATTATTTAAAAACTTGCAATTATTAACAGCCCCCTCCCTATCTAACTATGATAATGTTATCTTCTTACAAAGCAGTCTGGAATTATTCACAGAAAACTGTTATGTTTTCTCATGTAGTACAAAAATAAAGATAATTTTGTGTTCCCTGCTCATCATTTAAACTGATATGCACAGACTCCACAGTACGCTGTCGTTGTGGTCTTCAGTCCAGAGACTAGTTTTACGCAGCTCTCCATGCAACTCTACCCTGTACAAGCTTCTTCATCTCCACTCCATACAAATACTTTCAGAAAAGGCTTCCTGACACTTAAATATGTATTTGATGTTAATAAAATTCTCTTCTTCAGAAATGCTTTTCTTGCCATTGCTGGTCTACACTTTATGTTCTCTCTACTTCGAACATCATCAGTTATTTTCCTCCCCAAATAGCAAAACTCATCTAGTCAAATTTCTCCAGCGTCACCTGATTTAATTCGACTACATTCCATTATCCTCATTTTGCTTCTGTTGATGTTCATCTTATATCCTCCTTTCAAGACACTGACCATTCCGTTCAACTGCTCTTCCAAGTCCTTTGCTGTCTCTGACAGAATTACAATGTCATCAGCGAACGTCAAAGTTTTTATTTCTTCTCCATGAATTTTAATACCAACTCCAAATTTTTCTTCTGTTTCCTTCACTGCTTGTTCAATATACAGATTGAATAACATCGGGGAGAGGCTACAACCCTGTCTCACTCCCTTCCCAACCACTGCTTCCCTTTCATGCCCCTCAACTCTTATAACTGCCATCTGGTTTCTATACAAATTGTAAATAGCCTTTTGCTCCCTATATTTTACTCCTGCCACCTTCAGAATTTGAAAGAGAGTATTCCAGTCAACATTGTCAAAAGCTTTCTCTAAGTCTACAAATGCTAGAAATGTAGATTTGCCTTTCCTTAATCTAGCTTCTAAGATAAGTCATAGGGTCAGTATTGCCTCACGTGTTCCAATATTTCTACGGAATCCAAACTGATCTTCCCCTAGGTCAGCTTCTACTAGTTTTTCCATCTGACTGTAAGGAATTCATATTAGTATTTTGCAGCTGTGACTTATTAAACTGATAATTCGGTAATTTTCACACTTGTCAACATCTGCTTTCTTTGGGATTAGAATTATTATATTCTTCTTGAAGTCTGAAGTTATTTCACCTGTCTCATACATCTTGCTCACCAGATGGTAGAGTTTTGTTATGACTGGCTCTCCCAAGGCTATCAGTAGTGCTAATGCAATGTTGTCTGCTCCCAGGGCCTTGTTTTTACTAAGGTCTTTCAGTGCTTTGTCAAACTCTTCACGTAGTATCATATCTCCCACTTCATCTTCGCCTATGTCCTCTTCTATTTCCATAGTACTGCCCTCAAGTACATCACCCTTGTATAGACCCTCTGTATTCTGCCTTCCCTTCTTTGCTTGGAACTGGTTGATATTCATACAAGTGGTTCTGTTCTCTCCAAAGGTCTCTTTAATTTTCCTGTAGGCAGTATCTTTCTTACCCTTAGTGATATATGCTGCTACATCCATACATTTGTCCTTTAGTCATCCCTGTTTAGCCATTTTGCACTTCCTGTCGATCTCATTTTTGAGAGGTTTGTATTCCTTTTTGCCTGCTTCATTTAATGCATTTTTATATTTTCTCATTTTATCAATTAAATTTAATATCTCTTCTGTTTCCCCCTGTTCTACTAGCCCTCGTACTTTTACCTCCTTGGTCCTCTGCTGCCTTCACTATTTCATCTCTCAAAGCTACCCATTCTTCTTCTACTGTATTTCTTTCCCCCATTCTTGTCAATCGTTCCCTAATGCTCTCTGCTGAAACCCTCTACAACCCTTGGTTCTTTCAGTTTGTTCATGCCCCATGACAAATAGTCAGTCAGATCATGAAGACATTTTAAAGTGGTTTTCATTGTTCAGAAATGTGAAATTGTGCATTTCAGAAAATGAAAAACCATGGTATTTTGAGACTACAATATCAGGAGTCACAATTAGAACTGCTCAACTCATACAAATACCTATGTTTCAGGACATGGAATGAAATGATCACATGGTCTTGTAGACTTCAGTTCATTAGTAGAGTGCTTGGGAACTGAAAACAGTGTACAAATAAGACAGCAAACAAAACACTCATGTAACCCATTACAGAATATTGTTCAATTGTGTGGGAACTGTAACGAATAGGAACAACAGTGGCTATTGAATGTATACAGATAATGGAAGCATGAATGGTCACATATTTGTTTTGACTGATGGTAGTGTCTCACAGAGATGCTGAAGAAACTGAACTGGAAGACACTTTAAGATAGATGCAAAGCATCCCGAGAAAGCCTATTTACAAAGTTTCGAGAACCAGACTTAAATGATTGTTGGAGTACAGATATGGAGGTAGAAGTGATTTGCATTTTTCTTTAACACAGAAACTGTCCTGGACTGGTTTTCATACACATAAGAGATACATTCACTGCAAATAAACCAGATTAGTTGGGTAAAATTGTTCAACATTCATTTATTATTCTGTTTTTGTTCCTTGACTACCAATTTTTGTGAGCAGTTTGATATCTGCTAGTGCATTTTATGACATGCAGAGTTTATTTCTGAAGTGTAACTAACTGACTGGTACCAGTACCTCAGGGTTAGCATATCCTCTTCAGCATTTAAGAATCCTTCACTGGCAAGTAAATCCAAGCGGAAGAATCGATTGTATCCCCAGCACTCACCAACTTCAAAATCAGAAGCGAATTCTCGGACAATATTCTTGCTTTCATCTTGGGCTGCACGGTGGACCATCTCCATTCGATATTCATATCTGTGTAACGTAGTATAAAATGAAGTATACTCCTATTTAGTAATAATAATAATTATTTACTTGCATTTAGTGAGAATAATAACAATTTTGTTCATAATAATGTTGTTTTGTTTAGTAATTTACTGCATACTTGCACGTTTCTGGAAGGCCAGCAGTAAGTTCTAAGAAAACAGAGAGATAACTCCCTCGAACAAAACCATTTCCATCAGGATACACCTTGAGGCGCCAAGAGAGGCCATTAACATTCAGTGGCTGTGAATATACTGGATCTGCTTTCTGTTGAAGTTGACTATAGTGCTGAATTTCAAAAGTGCCAGTATCATATGAAGGAACTATTTCACTGCAAAAGAAGCAAACAAATTTCATTGGTATTTTAATATGGAAAAGTGTATGAACACATCATGCAAGAGTGAAAGTAAGAGTGGAAAGCTAAAGCAATAACATAAATTAGGCAGTACCTACATCTGTAACATCAAATGTTTGACTCAGTTGCCGCAGTCACTGTTGCAGCTTTGTCATAGCTACAACCTGTCTATATTTACACCTGGTAGTGAACAAATGATTGCAACATATTTTGTTCATCACTCCTTTTACAAAACATTTCACTATCTATATTCAAGTAATATTCCTGTCAGCTGTCTGATGAAGTTGCACTTTCCACTATATTCTTACAGTTTGTTGGTCTTAGACAGATTTTTTTGATAGTTAACAGTTTTTCAATATAATTATGTCAAGATTAGGCAAGTTTGTAGTGTTTGCTGAAGATGTTCTTAGATTTCACTAATAATCTGTTATTGCATTATGTGATTATCATCAGTGCTAAAAACACTAAGAACATATTACAGTAAGAAATATGCATGAATCAAAATATAGTTATACAAGGTTTGTACAAGAGTAGATGGTAAGTAACATACCAGTAAGAGCCAAGTCAAAACGTCAGACCCTACTAGATTATCATGTCAGTATTTCAGTTCACATTGGGGCTGCTGTTTATAATTATTACACAGCTAATCTCAGTGTACATTATAATAGTGTGCAGAACCCCCTACACATATGTAGTTTAGATTATTTATCTATTTATTTATTCATTCATCCAAGGATCATCTCACAAAGATATAGGATTTGTCAGTGTTATACAATGCAAATCAACAGGCCAAATTATACAACACAAAGCATACATGACATGCTTTATGAGGATAGGACTGGTAGCCCATGGGGATGGGACAGGTCATGGCCTTGATTAAGGAGTCATCTTGGCATCTGCTTTAGTGGTTCACGAAAACCTAAATCAGTATGGCCAGACAGAGAAACTCCATCCTACCAAATATAACATCAGTGTCCTAACAGCTGCATTACCTCATTCTGTACATCCCTATTGTTCAATGTTCTTTGATTTACATACAATTTATTTCAGCTAACTTGCAAATAAAACATAATTTTGTTCCTCATTGCCACACACTTGGAGGACACCTGCTGATGACACTAAAACAGCCACTGATGTCTCCCTGGCTGTGAAGATGTTGTGTGCCCCTTGCATCAAATACAGAACCATATTTGAATATGTGCCACTGTCCACTTGAAAAACTAAGCCAACAGACATTACTACAATCATTTTACATCTTGACACATGATTTCCTTGTAAAAGCTGTAAACCATAATCACGTATTGAAATGCAACAAAGTGCTGGAATTACCCCCTTGCGGTACATTACTGTCTACTACTCTAAGTCCTCTAAGTAACCTTTAATTGTGTAATATGTATTTCTTATGAAAAATGTTTTAGCAGCATTTTTAAACAGAGGTATTTAATAATCCTTTTCACTTTCTTTGGCAATTTATTATACAATTTTATCCCCTGATATAAAATGCTATTTTGAGGTTTTTGTTTGCTTTTCCTGAGTAAGTGCACCCCCAAACTGCCTACTGCTCCATGCTTATGTATAGAACTATTAGTGGAGTATTTAGTAATACTTTCCCTGATGTACTCTACAGACTGGTAGATGTACTCACTGGGTATGAACCCAACAACTACTTCCCATTATTATTCTTATGGCCCGTTTTTCACCTCTGTACAAACTATACATATAACAACTCTTTTCTCAGAAAGACTTCTCACACTCATATAACACTTTTCAAAGTGATGGTGTCCCTTTATAGTGTCCCAAAAGGTATGCTATGAATTCTGTGTCATATAATTCAACTTGTAATTAACTTAGAGAAACAAAGTGAAGTGTGTCTGATGCACCAACTCGAAAAGTTTTTATGCAAGGAAATGAATGACTGCGTCTCTTTTCCAGGTGACAAGATCAATATACTGAAAAAATTTTTTCTTTGTTGTTGCAGGGCGCTAGGAGCACCATAGATGAATAAAAAAATGGAGTCACACAGGAAAAGGTACAGTGTGTGGCTTGGTTTATTGAAAGAAAATCACACACCCAAATTCTGATAATTTTCACAGTGCAGTATGGGAAACCACCAGCCTCTTGGCCATCATTGCGAAAATGGCATAGGAACTTCATGGAAACAGGAAGTGTAGATTTGAAGCAGCATGCAGGCAGGGCAAGGACAAATGATGAAGATAAAAAGAGAATTTGACAGGTTTTCCAGTGTTCACCCCCAAAGTCTGCTTGTAAGGCATGAAAAGAACTGTGAATCCCTTGTATGACAGTGTACCAAGGGTAAACTGGCTGGGCTGATAGCAGGATATTTAAAGGGGGGAGGAACTAAATCTCATGGTGGAAACTCTTTTTTAGTGTAAGATCAGTGTCCAGTGGGAAACTCAGCCAGGCAAGTACTGAAGATGTTAGAAAAGTTCAAGATACTCACAAAAGTAAAATGAGAAATAATGTTAGTATATTTCATCAAAATATTGGGGGATTGAAGAATAAAATTGATGAGCTTCTGCTATGTTTAGAAGATATAGAAACTGAGAATGTAATAGATGTACTATGCCTGTCTGAGCATCACATTGTCACTGATATGCAAAAGGTTAGCATCAATGGGTACAAATTAGCTGCACATGTAAGTAGAGATAATATGATGAGAGGAGGAGTTGCCATATATGTCAAAAGCTTCCACAGTGTAAAAAATTTAGAAACTAAAAAATTTTGTGTAGAGGAACATATGGAAGCATGTGCCACTGAACTAAAACTAAATGATGGCACTTTCATAATTGTAACAGTGTATAGGTCCCCCTCAGGGAATTTCCAGCTATTTCTAGAAAACTTGGATGCCTTGTTGTGCTATCTGTCAGACAGGGGGAAGCAAATTATCATTTGTGGGGATTTCAATGTTGATTCCCTGAAAGAGTGTAATAGGAAGAATGACCTTGTAGTATTACTCAATTTGAGCTCCGTCATTGATTTTCCTACTCGGATAACAAAGAACAGCAGGACATTGATAGATAACTTTTTTATAGACCAAGATAAGTTTAAGGACATAAATGCTTATACTGTTGAGAATGGTCTTTCAGATCATGGTGCACAGCTAGTTACAGTACAAGACATAGCTCCATGCAGTATATCAAATCAGAATTTCAAAGCAGTGCGTTCAATTAACAATATAAATATTGCAAACTTTAGGGAAAGCCTACAGCAGCTAGACTGGGATGAAGTGTATAAGGAACCCGATGCAAACTTGAAACATAACTTATTTCGCGATACATTTTTAAGGGTATTTGAAAATTGTTTTCCCAAGAAAATAGTTAAACATAATTCCAAGAAAACATATAAAAAACCTTGGCTAACTGAAGGAATAAGACTATCTTGCAACCATAAAAGAGAACTGTATCTAACAGCAAGAGGGAGTACTGACCCCGAAATTGTTCAATATTATAAAAACTATTGTGCGGTACTAATAAAAGTTATTAAAAAGTCCAGAAGCATGTGTATCATGTCGGAGATCAGTAACTCTGATAATAAAATTAAAGCAATTTGGAATATTATTGAAAGGGAAACAGGGCAACCAAAAGCACAGGAAGACTTTAGTGCCATAAAACTGAATGACAAGTGTACTAACAAACAATCAGAAATTGAAAATATTTTCAATAATCATTTTTTAAATGTTGTGGAGAAAATAGGATCTAGATCTTCACTAGAATAGGTAAGGCTACTAATAGAAGAGGCCATACCTGTGCAGTTTGAAACAACTGTATTTCCACCAACCTCTCCCTCTGAAATCAGTAAAATAATAAACTCAATGAAAAGTAAAAGCTCTTACGGAATTGATGGCATTTCCAGCGAGGTACTTAGAGCTTGTTCCCCACAGATAAGTAGGATTCTCAGCCACGTATGTAATAGCTCTTTGGAGCAGGGTGTTTTCCCCGATATACTGAAATATGCCATTGTAAAACCACTGCATAAAAAGGGGGATACGTCGGATATCAACAACTACCACCCAATCTCTCTTCTGACAGCTCTATCAAAAATTTTTGAGGAAGTAATGTATTCACAGGGTGCCTACGTGGACAAGAAAAAAAAAATTCCCGGATTTTTCCCAGATTTCCTGGTTAAAAACACAATTTCCCCCGGATGAAATTACGTATAAAGCGGGAGAAAATACAATTTCTCTCGGATGAAATTACGTATAAAGCGGGTAAAAATACATCCGTGTTAAGCAACAGTATACTTTCCCTCAGGCTGTAAAACCTATCAGTCCTTTGAATAGTGAAGGTCTTATACCGGCTGAGGACGTCCCAGCACTTAAGGAAACAGGAAAAACAATGCGTTTGGAAAGATGTTTGATGCGAGACAATATAGACAGATTTTATTTTCGTATTGCGAAAGTATATACACAAATTCCACAAGTTACAGCACGGTAGCTTCCGAAGCCTTAAAATAGAGATTGCATTGAGCGATGCTCTTTTGTCAGCCAGACATAGCTCATGTCATGTAACACGTGATCTCGCTAGCCAATGACGGCAATTATTCAGAGCACGAGGCCTACGAGAAAGACAGGCCATGGCGCGTACGTTACGAACGTAGGCCAGGCTCGCTCAACTCAGCAAAGTGCGTTTCTACACCGGTTAACTTAACTAAATGTGTATGTACGAACGAGAATTGCATCTACTACTGGAATCCACTATTATTAGTCCTACAATGATAGGAAGACCGTAGGCCCACTAACAGGCTCTAATTTGGCAATTAAAATCATACCAAAATGATTATCAGTTGCGTAAGGCACCACATCTTCTATGAAAGGAGAACTGTTACGAAGAAGAGACTAAATGCTGTAAACGAGCGGTTATACCATTTCTATCGAGAATTGATTTTAAATTGTGTTGTACGAACAGTAATCAGTAAGACTTCATAATAACGGATTCCAGTACAAGATGAAATTCTCGTTAGTATGCACGCACCCGGTTGCGAGTTAAAAGATTTAAATACGCATTTTGCCCGCTGAGTTACGGGAACGAGCGAGCTCAGGCAGTTCTTCGTGACGTACGCGCCGCGGCCTGTCTTTCTCATGGGCCTCGACCAGTGCATAATACATGTTATGTACTCAACCACTAGAGCATCATTGTTAAGTAGCACGACCATACAAAGACAAAAGGTTAATGGGTTAAAGTAATGTAAGTACACTATATCTTCACGAAAAGCTGAACTTTCACATATAATATTGGACATTAACAATGTTTTGCTGCTTTTTCTCGAAGGGCGTGGTTAGGCAGGAACCTAAGAATGCTTCGGAAACTAAACTGCTGTATTTGATGTATTTCATACATATACTTTCGTATTATGCAAACATGCAGTCCAAATGCCGATGCGAATCAAAGATCTTTCCAAAACGCGTTGTTTTTTGCTGGATTTTGTTTCCTAAAGTGCTCAGAAGTATAAAACCCCTAAACTTTCCATAAACCGTTTTCCAATAACACTATTTAGTTTTTATTTTGTGATCATAGCTGCAGCGATTTAGGAGAACCATTACAAAGTGAAGTTTATACTTAGCTGTAGTCGGTGTCATGTTTTCTCGACGAGTGATGCATCAACTTTTACATTGTTTTTATTCGAAACTCTGAATATACTGTACAACATTTAAACACCCACTGACGTAAGGCTGCAAGCACTCGCAAGAAGGTCTAGGGATCTTTGAGAGCATTCTGCGTTCTGCCTGACTGGCACTGGAGTGGCAATGAAGGATGGGACAGAATAGGAGTCACCATGGCGTCAGCTGGTCAATGCAAAGCGATCCAGTGACTGGATGAAGTAGGAAGAGACATCGCTGCGAGCTGAGGAGGCGAGGTGAGATGACTAAGCCAGCAATCTATCACACGAAAGACGAGTCATCGCTTTCAGCAGCTAATATCGTTACATGCCTGTTCAAAATCCCAATACTGTGAAACTCCATAATAATACAGCCGCTGTTACCGTGATTAAATACAAATAAAACAATTGCCGTTTATACATTCATTGCCAAAAACTATAACTTGGTATATGTAAAGAGAAAAAAAAAAAACGTCGAGACAGTATTACAGGAAAATACTAGCTGGCAAATAAGTGGTAAAGAAAACATTACGTAAGTTGGTCAATAATTAAAGAAGAAAAGTCTGGAGCAAGAGTCTTGAAATACGAGTTTATTGAGCCGAGTAGCATGTTCTTCAGGTGATCATAGACTATCGTGTAGTTAGCACGTTTCGGGTTTTTTGTGCTCTATCTTTGCAACAAACATTGGCAAATACAGAAGCAGTTACTAGAGCGCACTCCGCAACATCAAAGTTCTCCAGCCATCGGATCACGCAAATCTTCAAGGGCAAACGTTCCGATTCAATGGTCCAAATATACAGAGCTAGTCTGGAATGGAAATCCTTAAATAGGTTTTACAGGGAATGTACAAACTGAATTATCATCCAGAGTGTTTCCTTTACTGCGGACTTGATTAGCAGAAAAATATGGAGAGGGGGGCTTGCAAGTACGTCAAAGAACAGCAAGAAAACATAACGTGAAGATAACAACAACAGCTGAACAGCGTTTATTACGTTTCTATGTACGGAGGGATACATAAAAAGCGACATTATCAATGTACTGGACGTCAAGTAAAACCATATTTTAAAATTAAGCGGGTAAATCATTCCTCTACAAGTAAATCAACATGTATGCTGCTACAGAATCTAGACTTTAAATTAAAATCGGTATATGTACAACGGAAGGTCTACCAAGTCCTAAAGCACTTCAGAAATTTTACACACAGTAGAGCGCCTCCGCTGTATAGTAACTGGGAGGCCAAGTCGTTCGTAACCAGCAGACTTCATAACTTAGTAATCGTGGATGGGAGACGAGAGCAAGCAACCAATAGCAGCTGATAGAAAGAGAAAGAGAGAGAGAGAGAGAGAGAGAGAGAGAGAGAGAGAGAGAGAGAGAGAGAGAAGGAGGAGAAGCCTCATGGTAAGGAATAAGCTAGAATAAAAAGGTGGCGAAGCCTTCAGAACTTTGGTCGATGAGCGCGGTGGCCTTAATATCTTTCGTCTTTATAATTGAGGTGCTGTACTGTACATGTAAAATTAGCTAGAAACTTGCAACAGGTTACTGGAGTAAGACTGGTTGATACGTCTTGTCATTCATAGCTTCTTAAAGGGTCAACAAACGCAGCGCTACCAATAATATCGTAATTAACGCCGATTGTTGCTTGGCAGAGACAGTGTTGTCAAACGTGCCTCGTTCGAATTTCGAATCAGTCTGTCAGTAGTCAGTGTGCTCGGCTCACCTGTTGAATTCAGTTCTGCGCACGTGCGGGACAAAATTTTATAAACTGACAAGGTAGGTAACACTCTTTGTGTTATATTTCATTATGCATAATAATGAGGTGCAGCCTTATTTACATCCACCGTTCTTCTTTCTCCAATAAAGGTTGCCCACCAACAACCACTGCGACTGCGCCATGCCGATTGGTTTTCAAGATAGCTGGCTTTCAGATCCAGCATTCAAGGACTGGTTGGTGAAAGTACCTACAGACCTTTATAGTGCTAAATGTGGATTATGTCCAGGGACCCTCATTAACATCCGTACTATGGGAAGATCGGCTCTTACAAGTCACATGACAAAATCCAAGAAGCACGTCGCAAAAGCAGCTGCCATGAGAAGCACAGCAAGTTTGTATGTCTACACCTGACAGGCGGCGACCACTTCAACCCAGCAGACAGATTCTACTTCCACTACCACATCTGCGGATTCAGCTGGGTCAACAACAGTGGCGTTGGCTGCTGGAATTGTTGCGCCTCCGCAGAAGGATGTCACTGCAATGTCAAAACCCGTGGGTAAACTGAGAGGAATTGATCGGATGGCAATAAAGGACGAAGTAACAAAGGCGGAAATACTGTGGTGTTTGGAGTGCATCGTTTCACACAAGTCACTGCGTAATTCTGCGAACGACGTGTTGCTTTTCCCCGCAATGTTCCCCGACAGTGAAGCCAAGAGCATGCGTTTACAAAAGGACAAAATCGGTTATATTGTGCAATATGGACTAGCTCCCTTCTTTGAGTCTGAAATTAAAATCTGACCTCGTAAATGCATCAAGGATTGTTGTTTATTTTGACGAATCCTTGAAAAAGGTGTGCAAAAGAATCCAGATGGACATTTTAGTGCGTTATTGGGACATTAAAAAAATGTAGTGTGCACCCGTTACTACGCATCGGCTTTTCTTGGCAGTTCAACGGCAGCTAAGCTACTCGAGTCCTTCAAGAAAAAAATTCCCGGCGAAGCAATGAAAAAACTTTTACAAGTATCGATGGACGGCCCTAACGTCAACTTCGCGTTCTTAAGGGAACTTAAAAATTTTTTGAAAGAAATTGAAGGAGTAGACACCGTTTTACTGGAAATTGGAACGTGTGGGCTGCACGTTGTTCACGGCGCCTTCCAGTCTGCAATTCAAGAAACACAGTGGATGATAATTCAGTTTTTACGTGCCTTGTACAACCTTTTTAAGGACGTCCCTGCCAGAAGAGCTCTGTATATTTCAACAACGGAATCGGAACTGTTTCCCTTAAAGTTTTGCGTGATCCGACGGCTGGAGAATGTGGAAGTTGCTGAGCGAGCTCTAGTAATGCTTCCGTTTCTGCAAATATTTGTTGGAAAACTGGAAGAAAAAAACAAACCAAAATGTGCTAGCTACAGAGTAGTGGATGATCACCTCAAGGACAACCTACTTGGTCCGAAAATTGCCTTTTTCAAGACTCTTGCTGGAGACTTGACACCTTTCCTAAAGGATTTTCAATCTGATTGGCTGCTAGCACCGTTCCTCCACTCTGCTTTGACAGAGATAATGGAGACAATGATGACACGAATTGTCCAGCCGACGATGATCTCGCCGTCAGTTAATTTGCATAAAGAATCCAATCTTTTGGGTGTGAACCACGTCAAGATTGGGTTCACCGTCAAGAATGAATTCAGAAAGTGCAAGTCTCTCACAGCCCTTGAAATCACTAAGTTCCGGAGCGAATGCAGAAGAGGAATGATCAAGCTTGTGTCAAAGTTGATGGAGAAATCTCCCTTACACTTTAGGTTGACAAAAGCTGTAAGCTGCTTTGATCCCACAATAGCGTGCAGGGAGGCTGGTCCCAAACGATTTCATCCCTTTCTGCAGATTTTGGTGGAGGGCAATTGGATGAACGGTGTATGTGCCGATAAAGCAGAAGCGCAATACGCTTCTGTTGTAAAGAAGAACTGCAAAACAAAATTCGAAACATTCAACAAAAAGAAGCAACGGCTGGATGAGTTCTGGATGAAATGTCTCAAGAACCAGAATGCAACGTGCCACGAGCTGCAGAAGGCAATGGAAATCGTGCTCACTTTGTCGCACGATCAAGCAGCTGCGGAGCGAGGTTTCTCGGTGAACAAAGAGTGCCTCTTCGAGAATATGAGGGAACAATCTGTAGTGAGCAGAAGACTGGTGTACGACGCCGTCAAGACACACGGTGGAGTCCAAGGAGTGCCTATAACAAAGTCCCTTATACACTCTGTAAGAAACTCACGAGATCGATATGCTGAAGACCTCAAAAATCGAAACGACGGGTCATCCAGGAAAAAGGATCATCTGACTAAAAGGAAGATTGTTGATGCAGAAATAAGACAGCTTAAAGAAAAGAAGGCAAAACTTGAGGGGACTATTCAAAACGCTCAGATAGAGCGAGAATCTATTACAGAACGAATCAATGCTCTCGCACACAGCTCCAAGTGAGTTATTCTCCAAGGTCAATTCCTAAATTACAGTATTTGTTGTTAAACATGGTACTTCCTTTTAAATTATTTGTTTTATTTGTCGTATTGTCTAATAATAATTAAAATGTTTCTTTAATAAAATGTTTTTAAAACAAATGAATATCATAGCGTTATTTATTTTAAACTGCCAACTCCCACAGATGTTTGAATATACATTTCAAACAACTACTTTCGTGATTAAAAAATATTTGAAAAAGAAACCTAATTTGAGAAATTAAGTATTAAAATAAAGACCGGAGCTAAAATTTAGCAACACGAAAATCCGAAAAGAAAGGACTGTAAAAATGCACAAAATATTTCACGGAAAAAATCTCTTATTATTCTAAAACGAAAGACAGTAATTAAAGGTCTTTAACAACGATTAAACCGCAAGCTTTTGTATTTAAATAAAAAATAATAAAATCAGAAAAAATGAGGAATTGAAGAGGTAAAAGACATACTTGTCCTTACTGAAAGCAAATTTTAGAGCGGGGAATATAGTAGCTGCGCTTGACACAGGTTTTCGCTGGACTAATTTCGTACGAGATCAAGGTACGGATGTCCAGCTAACTGTCGCGTGACTGGTGCTGCCTTCTGTTGTCCATTTATAGGATTAGTCGGAAAGAAGTAGTAGCGAACGTTAGAGCTGTTCGGAGACGAAGATCCAATTCACCGGCAAAAAAGTAGAAAAGAAGCGAACTGGTATTGCTCTGCATGCCAGAACACTTCGTCTTTTCTATACTACAAAGTCGAAGTGCTCTGGCATGAAGAGACTTGTGACATTGCTCAGTAACATAAATTGCTCAGTAACATATTATTCACTTTTTTTGAAGGTCAATTATACTTTTTGCCATCGATTGCATAATTTTTTATCTATGAAATAACAACATGAAATATGAAAACTAACTTGAAGCTCGGTCTTTTTTTAACGTGTGTTACACGTTATGTCATATCAAATACAATTGTGCGGTAAAATTTTAAATAGTGGCATAAATGACTTATCTTCTGGGCCCGCAATTTTTCAAATGGCTGATCCTCAAGGGTTTTGAATGAGAGTTATAACGCCCTGTGATTTAAGAAATTCACTGCACATTCTCACACGTAACATACATCATCTTGCGTGGAAATTTACTTTGAAAGTAACGCTTCTCAAGTCACTATTCGTAATATTTTCCAGTGATCTATTAGAAATGTAAACAATTGCGACGCAAGCACATCGAATGCACGTTAGTTGTTAGTTGTTACGGACGTACTGCATAATCTTCGACCTAAAGCCTTTGACACTTTTCGGTGTCGGCAAACTGGTCTGTGCATTGTGTAAATTACTCATTTTCTACGCAACTAAACTTCTATTTTGTTGTTATTCTCTGATTTATGTTTCATTGCTGCAGTATTATTCAGCGGTAGTGGGCTAAAGTTCTTTGTCAGCGTATCAGATCTTACACGTCAAACCTACAAAAATTTAACTGAAATCTAAATGAATGAAAGATCCCGGAATTCTAAAAAATTCCCGGGTTTTTCCCGGATTTGTCCCGGATGAAAAAATTCCCGGGTTTTTCCCGGATCTCCCGGGCCGTATACACCCTGTGTTCAAGAGTAGCCTCCCATATTTGTAAAAATAAAGTACTAACAAAATGTCAGTTTGGTTTTCAGAAAGGCTTTTCAACAGAAAATGCTATATACGCTTTCACTGATCAAATATTAAATGCTCTGAATAACCGGACATCACCCATTGGTATTTTTTGTGATCTCTCAAAGGCCTTTGATTGTGTAAATCATGGAATTCTTTTAGATAAGCTAAATCATTATGGTTTGAGGGGGGCAGTGCACAAATGGTTTAATTCATACTTATCTGGAAGAATGCAGAAAGTTGAAATAAGTGGTTTATGTAATGTTAAAACAACAGCTGATTCCTCAAACTGGGGGGCTATCAGGTACGGGGTCCCACAGGGTTTGGTCTTAGGTCCTTTACTGTTCTTGATATACATTAATGACTTACCATTCCACATTGATGAAGATGCAAAGTTAGTTCTTTTTGCTGATGATACAAGTATAGTAATAACATCCAAAAAAAAAAACAAAAACTAAGTGATGTAATTGTAAATGATGTTTTTCACAAAATTATTAAGTGGTTCTCAGCAAACGCACTCTCTTTCAATTTTGATAAAACACAGTATATTCAGTTCCGTACAGTAAATGGCACAACTCCAGTAATAAATATAGACTTTGAACAGAAGTCTGTAGCTAAGGTAGAATTTTCAAAATTTTTAGGTGTGTCCATTGATGAGAGGTTAAACTGGAAGCAACACATTGATGGTCTGC
Organism: Schistocerca piceifrons; assembly: GCF_021461385.2. Taxonomy (NCBI): domain Eukaryota; kingdom Metazoa; phylum Arthropoda; class Insecta; order Orthoptera; family Acrididae; genus Schistocerca; species Schistocerca piceifrons. The sequence continues at coordinate 834,398,431 of NC_060138.1, read as the reverse complement.
TGAAACGTCTGAGTTCAGCTACGTATGCTATTAGGGTTATTGCAAATTTTAGTGATAAGAATCTCAGTAAATTAGCTTACTATGCCTACTTTCATTCACTGCTTTCGTATGGCATCATATACTGGGGTAATTCATCGTTGAGTAGAAAAGTATTCATTGCTCAAAAACGTGTAATCAGAATAATTGCTGGTGCCCACCCACGGTCATCCTGCAGACATCTATTTAAGGATCTAGGGATCCTCACAGTATATATATTCACTTATGAAATTTGTTGTTAATAATCCAACCCAGTTCAAAAGTAATAGCAGTGTGCATAGCTATAACACCAGGAGAAAGGATGATCTTCAATATGCAGGGTTAAATCTGACTTTGGCACAGAAAGGGGTAAATTATGCTGCCACAAAAGTCTTTGGTCACCTACCAAACAGCATCAAAAGCCTGACAGATAGCCAACCAACATTTAAAAATAAATTAAAAGAATTTCTAGATGACAAGTCCTACTCATTGGCTGAATTTTTAGATATAAATTAAGGGAGGGGAAAAAAAACTAACTTAAACATTAGTGTCATGCAATATTTTGTGTAATGTAATATCTTGCACAGACATCTTTTATTAACCTGACACACTCCACATCATTACGAAGCGTTGTATTCATGATCTATGGAACAAGTATTAATCTAATCTAATCTAATCTACTGTAAAGTGCCTTCATCTGTTTCCATGCAGACAGCAATTGTTAAAGTACATAAGACCAGATGACAAGCAATGATTTGTAGTTTTAAGGAAGAACAATAACAGCTACTGAGACTGTTGACACTGACATGTTAGAAGAGGTTTGGACAGAGTTTGAATATCAAGTGGATAGTGTAAATTCCAGGTATATGCCAGATGGGGAGCACATATATAGAACTTGATTAAAGAACCAGAATAAAACTTTTTGAGTTGGTGCATCAGACAAACTTCACATTTTTTCTCTAAGTTAATTACAAGTTTAGTGATGCGACACTGAAGTTGTAATGTACCTTTTGCAGTGCCCTGTATATTTCTTCCTTTGTATTCAATTGTATTGTATTGTATGGAACTGGGGACCTAGAAACAACAGAGAGACTTCGTCCCCACCATAGCCCTCATTGCTTTACAACTCCACAACAGGCTACAGCACTCCACTCACCCCACTGCTGCCCACACAGAACCCAGGGTTATTGTGCGGTTTGTCCCCCAGTGCCCCCCCCCCCCCCCCCCCACCCCCCAAGAACGTCTCACACCAGATGAGTGTAGCCCCAATGTTGGTGTGGTAGAATAATTATCGTGTATGTGTATGTGGAGATAGTGTTGGTGCAGCAATCATCGACATAGTGTAACTGAGGCAGAATAAGGGGAACCAGCCCACATTCGCTGAGGCAGATGGAAAACTGCCTTAAAAACCATCCACAGACCTCAACACTAATCCTCTGGGTGGATTCATGCCTGGAACCAGCATGTCTTCCCACCCAGAAAGCAGTGCGTTGGACCGCATGGCTAACCGGGTGGGCTTTCTTCTTTTACTCTCCTGGTACACTTATCTCACTCATTTCAACCACATATATAAGGGCCTTGTTTATAACTTTAAATGTTCCCCATGTCAATATAACTCCGCTAATATGTGTGGATCATAGTGCACATCACATTATGTTACGGGATAAATGTATATTTTAATAATGAATCAGAAGGTAGTAAAAAACTTTCTCTGTTAAATAACTGACAAGCTTTTCTTGACACGATTAATTATGTACCTGCTGCCTGCACTCAGTCAAACTGGTTTGACTTCAGCCTTGAAATCCCACTAGTGATATCTAGTTTGTCATTTAGTTCAGTAAATGTCTGTGTATTTGTCTTAGCAAGAGCTGAAACCAATCCCTTGAGCATCTACAGTTACATTAGCAGTATCTAGCCTTTCATGCACTTTACCACAGTGGGCCTTTAAATCTGCTTTTAACTCAGATGTCTGAACTTTTCTATCACTTGTCTCTTATAACTTAGCACTTACGTCAGCAAAAGCCTTCAATACCTCTTCTGTTTTTCTAACCAACAGTAGCATATATTTAAAACAGTAATAAATTTATAATCAATTTTCTCCACCAACCGTGGCCAAAACTGCAAGTAACTTCCTTATAATAGCTCTCAAGGACACAAAAATTAAGGTCCACCATAATACACTTGCAACATCATAAATATATAAACAAATTTTAACTTGGTTTTAATACAGCTCCTTGGAGTTGGTAGCATAGTTCACCACATCACGATGCTGATGATGAGCCCGGTCTCTGCACTCGGTGACCCAGGTTTGCCAAGTAGCCATCATTGAGACTAATAGTTACTGTATAACTGTTAAGGAACTGATAAACAGCTTTCTGAGTCTGTAACAAGTGCTGATAAGTTTAATTTCTGTTTATTGATGAAATTATTTATTCTTAAAAACTTGATCTTCTATGCTTATATTTATCTATGCACTTCTTCATGATACTCAGTTGTTTACATGGTTGTTAATAACAACAATGATAAGTTCTCAATAAGCCTTCAGTTAAAATATCAATTTCTCTTACCTTCCATTTATTGTTATTTTATTTCTCAATATTTTTTGGGTTCCAGCATCAATTATTCTGGATCTTGTCACCAGGAAGCCATAATACGACATTCCCTGTATATGATCTCAGATTTGAGTACAACTACTTCTTGTAGTTTTGAATGCCTGCACAAAAAAATGAATTTGTCTTTTGACAAAGCTAGTGAGGCTCTATTGGACTTTGTCTCTGTTGCAGTCTTGTGTAATTCTAGAATTAGAATCTTCACACTAATATTAAACTTTAAAAAATGAATATGAAGAGTTTCTTCTATATTGACTCTTCAATATTGCTTGATAAATATATAATAACTTCTTCTGTACAAGCCTTCTTAATACAGGAAATATCATCTACAAGATTCCATGTCAGTTCAACAGTTACATTAATGGATGAATGAATGCTCTATGTGCCTTTTCTGCTTCTGCAAGAGCCTCTTGTAGTATTATTACACTGCAGGCATTTACTCTGGGATTGTCATGCTATCCCATCCTGCAAACTGTGCACATGGTGTCACTCAGTATACTTCTTACATCTAAAAATGAATAACAAAACCATAAAAACTTGTGCTTTCCCAAATATTTAATAGCCACATTTCTTCTACTTTATGAGCATCATTCATTGTCCTGGTAAATGTAGGTACTGATATATAATTCTCAAGTTGCCTTAGATTATTAGCAGTTACTTAGGAAGCAGCATCTTCTTTTCTTTTATATCATAATTTTAATATGTTAATTTGTATCCTGTGTGTTTAAGTATATTGTATAATAGTGCTGATTTGTTCATCCTTGAAGGTTTTTGACAACATAACTGACAAATGAATAAATGATTTAAAGACTTCATCTCAGAACAAAAGTGTTCACTGGGTGGCTAAATCATAGTATGTCTTGTTGTATCTTGCTTTAAATATATTCCTTAGTACTGTTATTATTATTATTATTATTATTATTATTATTATTATTGTCATCCAATATCTTGAAATGATCATCCACAGGAATAAATATCACTGTGCCTTTACTATGTGAATGTATACAACAGACTGTATGTGTGATAGTCCAGTAACAGTTACAATATTAAAACAAACTAGAAGATTTGTTTTTGTGTAAGTTACATCATATACATTCTTATGTGTAGATTGCCTTGACTGTTTTTGACATTTTATTCCGAGGTTCTCCTTATGTTAGTTATCCAAGTGGAGTTGGAAGCTCTGACCCATACTTGCTATAGCAACCCCCAGTTTATAGTGGGGCAACTATGAATCATGATGATGTGACTGAGTGCTCGAGGCAAGGTGGGAGCCCATGTGGCTCCAGAGAAAAGTAGTTGCAAATGAAGCAAGTTCTTTTATTGACATGTCTTCTCTACTTTATACACTGGTCAGTGGCCAGCAGGTCCCTGAATTCTGCTGGGCTGGCTGCCTGCACATCCCATGATACTGACACACTACTCCACCAAGCTGGTGGCTTCATAACGTAAGATGGCCGAACAGTCCCCATGCCAGCAATGCATGTATTCAATGCTGCAGTATCCGCTATGGGTCCTGGTGATGCCTGGCTGTCTAATGGCAGGGGTTGGCCACCGTGCTGGAATGCCCATCTGGCATTGGTGGATGGCATCTGGTGTGCACAGGAAGTGACCCACAGCCCATTGGATGGCTGCCACGATTCTGGAGATGAACAGTGTGACCAGCTGTGCTGTGGCACTAAGTCTGGGGAGGGGCTCAGTGCATACAGCTGTTGCCCTGCTGTGGCATTGAAATGGTGACTTCTACTGGAAGGTCCATGTGGTTTCCTTGTCCAGCACAGCCCCATCATCCTGGTTGGGCTGCAAGACTTAGAATAGTTACAAAAACAACTTGCCACTATTACCAAGACATATGTGGAGTAAATACAATGAAGACCTGCTTGTTGGAAATGTAATCTGGGGTCCAAAATATCCCTCTGATAATCTAATCCTTTATGTTCAGCTAAAAACAATTGTACTGCGCCTTTGCTCTGGCTGATTTGTATTATCCTGGTCAGACACACCATGACCCTTCTGCTTCAATGATGCTGCACCTCCTCCATCATTACTGGATGTCTGCCATCATCTTCCAAAATTAATACCTCATGGATACTCATCTGCATGAATTTTCCAAGAATTCTCCAGTTGACTAAGTACGAGTGAGTGACACCAACACTTAAACAGTGCACAGTGCCTTGTTACCAAGAATCAAATTGACATATACAATTGTGCTTGCCCAGTTTTAATTTCTGCTGATACTATGTGATAATAGAAGGGCAAGTTTTGTCTATTAAGTTCTGTTATTAGACTCTGCGCTTTCTGCAACCCCCAAATGTACTGTTCAGGTGACAAAATGCAATGCTACTATGGCTCGCATTTCTTCCATTCTTGCCCTTGCTGTATCAACCTGAGAACAGGGAAAGATATCACCCTTCATCCCTCCTCCAAAGGCTGCTGCCACTAGCAAGCCCACAAACAATAAAAATTACAAAAATATCTCTTCAGTAGTATATTTTATTCACTACAATCCTATAAATACACAAACAGAAAATAAAGGAATCCCTGACAAACACCCCTCATCCTGTTGATCTTAGCATGTATGGTACTCCATGCAGAGGCTCAACTGCATCTTCTTGTTTCTTCCTTTGATTCCTCCTACTTGTGTTCTTCTCTGGCACCATCCTCGACACATCTGGAACCAACTCTGGACTTCCTCAGAAAGGTCGTAGATACCCAACATATTGATTGGTAATGGCATTTGTCAATCATACACCACCTCATAAGGGGACAATCCAGTATTAATGTACGCTTTTTAATTATACATTGACATGACATACCTTATACATGTATCCCAGTTTACATGATATGTGTTCAAAAAGTAACATAACATGTTGCCATTTGTTTTATGTACCTGTTCCGTCCTAGCATTGGCCTATGGATGAAGAGGACTAGTTCTTATCTTCTTCACATGCAGCTACTGACAACTCCTTCAGTAAGTCCAGTATGAAATTTGTACCATGGTCCATAATTATCATATCTGGTGCTTCAAAGTTCGACATCCAGTTTTAACCATTGCTTGTGTGACTGTCACTGCCTGCTGGTTCAGCATAGCATCCGTCTTCATGTACTGAGAAAAGTGATCTATTATTGTTAATTGTTGCTTTCCTCCTAGCATACAACCAAACAGTCCTAATATGTCTACCCCAAGCATTTCAAACAATTTTGATGCTTCTGGTAGCCTCTGCAATGGTACTTATTTATGATTTAAGTCAGCCTGCTGTCCATACTGTATGCAATTCCTCACATATTGATCCACATCTTACTTCCTCCTCCACCACCCATACCTCTCTGTCACTCTCCAGTTTGTTAATCTCCACCCTTCATGATCAGAAAACTTGCAATCATGTGATTTCATTAAAATTTCCTCTTTAAACATTGCTGCTACTACTGCCTGTGGCCCTAGCCTTGTTTCCTTGCACAGCAGTCCCTCATATGTGATAAAATGTGACTGTGTCCTGTACAGTTTACAGTTACTGCCATTCCACATGACCATGACCTAGAACTTTCAATACTACTACCATCCCGCTTAATGCATCTGTACTCCTGTTCTTCTTCCCCATCTTGTGACTACTTCATAGTCAAATTCACTAAGTCTTGGGGCTCTTCTTGGCAGCCTGTTAGATGGGTCCTTTAGTCCCAATAACCACTTCAAAGTAGTGCAATTGGTCACTACTTGAAATTTTTCTCTACAAAGATAACATCTAATATACGTGACACCATAAATGAGGCTCAGTATCTCCTTTCCTGTTGTTGAATAGTTCTTCTCAGCTGCATTTAGCTGTTTTGACATATAGGCCACAAGATGTTCTTCTTCATTAATCTCCTGGCTTAAAACACATCACAAAGCATGATTAGATGCATCACATGAAAAGATTAGCTCCTTCTGAAAGTCTGGAAATACTAGAAACTCTTTTTAATTCTTTGAAACCACCCTAACACACTTCTGTGCAATATGAATTTCACACCTTTCCTTAGCTACTGTGTGAGTGGTTGTGTTATGTCCATAAAATCTTTCACAAAGTTTCTGTAGTAATCTGAGATCCCAAAAAAAGATTGCAGTTCCTTAGTCGATTTTGGCACTGCAAATTCCTGTAAAGCTTGTATTTGCCTGGGATCTGTCATCACACAGTTGTACTTATAACATGCCCTAAATATCTTTCCCCTTCTGGTGCGAAATGGTACTTCTCTGTGCTCAACATCAGCTGCACAGCCATAAATCTCTTAAAAACTTACTTCATACACTGTCTGTGCTGCTCCATGTCTTATGAGAATACAATGATATCATCCACATGAACTAGACAGTAACACGGTTTCAAACCTGTCCACACTTTGAAATAAAGGTGTATTTTTCAATCAAAAAAAAAAAAAAAAGTGCCCCCACAGTGCTGAAAATGCTATCTTTGGCCAGTATTCAGGCACAACTCCCAACTGATGGTAACCACTCCTCAAATCTATAGTTGAGAAACACTGACATTGTGCCAGTTTATTGATGGTCTCTGTAATGGTGGGGGTGGGATGTGCATTTGGAATGGTCATGCTGTTCAGGTGACAGTAATCACAGCAGAAACTGTATTATCTATAACCATCCACAGACTTTTTTGGTATTACAAATCCTGCACTTCATGGACTACTATTCTCTTCTATTAACATATCAGATAACTGATGGTTAATAAAATCTTCCATAATCAGCTTCAAATACCTAAGAATGCAGTATGACTTCCAACACACTGGTGCTTTTTCCCTGTTGGTATTCAGTATAGAGTCATAGTGCTACTGGCAATGGACCCCTTGGAGAAAATAAATACCTCAAATTTGAACAACAATTCTTCCATTTGCACTCTCTCTCTGCTTCCTTTACATGAACCATTTTCCTATGTAATGCAAGCTCAATGGTGTCTCTCAACTGCTTGTGGTTCAGCCTCCTTGTGCACCAGTCATCTTCATCTGGAATGTCTAAACTCACTGTCAACACCCCCTTCCTTAACTCCACTTCCTTGGTGCCAAAATTATCTATATTTATGAGTACCACACTTCCACTATACCTCTCTTGTATGCGTAGAACACGTTTCTCAGTATATAATTCTCCTCCAGAGGTTCTACAACACATATCGCACCCACAGGTAGAACTGGCTCCACCTGCCAGTGTCACCTGGCACACAATCATGTGAAGAATTAGAGAATTGTACGTGGTTCAACTGGTTTGTCCAACCTTCACCACAGCTGTACAATGACAACAGCTTCCCCTAGTTGGAATGTAATTCCACTAAGTTCTACTGCATGTTGTCAAAGGTCAATTTTAGTACAATGTCGTAACAAAAAGTCTAACACCAAGAACATGCTGTAGCCCTCGCTTACATGCAGTACTACCTCTAAACACTACTTAAATCAAACTGTTCTAATATGAAAAATCTATGTCTGCTGACCCTAACCCTCTCACATCTTTATCCCCAAACCCTCATAACCTATAGCATGGTGGGTTCTACTGCCTTTGACTCACTCAGTATCTACTTGCATCCAACACGTGTCCTATGTCCATCAAAAATTTATACTCTTTATCTCATACAAAGACCTCTTACTGCACACTCCACCTCTGCATACATATTTGTTGCATTGAATTTTAACTGAAATGTTTATAGGTGGACTTTGGTTTCCCTCTCATGTTTAAAGGCTACTTACCACATCTTCATCGACCCCAATGTTCACAACCAAACTTCTACTACTAATATCTTTCATTTCCTCACTGTTTCTGTAAATGCCCCTTCTGTCTACACCTGTAACACTTAATGTTAACCCCTGTTAACATGTCAGTTTCCTTGTACGCCATCGCTAACCTAACAGCAAAATACAGATATCCTTTGATGCACCTGTGTTTGTCCTTCTTGTCAAGTCTGACAGCAAACCTCCACTTTTTGCAACAAAACTGCATTTGCAGCATCACTCTGTCCCAACTTGTACATGTGTTCATTACATTTCATTATCCTGTGTGTGAAATCTTCCAGAGTTTCCACAGGCCTCTTCACACTGGTGCTCAACTGCTCCTAAAAATACCTTGCAGGATTCTGTTTCTTATACCTTTGCAAAAGTCCACGCTCTAACTAGTCAAAGCTTTCTGCATTCTTTAATGCTTCCATATACTTCACATACACCTTTGCTTCTCCCACCAGATGCAATTTTGCTACCCACAACAACTGACTATCAGTACAACTATTCATCCCTGCTGACCTTGTAAGTTCCTCTAAGCATGACTGTGCCTCCTCAGATGATTTTCCAGAAAAGGGAACAATCAATCCTGCAGCAGTTAGATTCATCTCATTCTGCAGTATCTGAAGCAATGATATTTGTCTCTAGCTGTCAACTGTCCACATAGCTGCATATTATCTGCTGTCAGCTGTGCTACCTTTTCTAACAACATCTATACTGCTTTCAGCTGCAGCACATCTTGCACCTCTGACACTATCCACTGCACACTCTTGGTCTCCACTACATACAATAATGTAACAAGAAATCACAACGCCCAAAGATCATCACAAATTTAGTCTTTGCATCAAATCATGAGCCATGGCTCTGTACACTACCTTGCAATATGACTATATTGATGAGATGTATAACAGGTTAGAGGTACCAACTCCATGCATGGTGCAAAAGACCCATGTAACTTACACTGGATACACCTTGCAGCCATGAAATACCCTCTCTTCCATTACCCTTAAGCTCGGCTAACAGTCAATCCACTCCTCTGGCATAAACAAGGTAACCTTTAAGGTACAATGACAGTCACACATCATTTCTATTTCTACTGTGCCCTCCAAAATAACCAAATGGTTTATCATTCACTGCACTGTGTTGACACTGTAGGTTATGGTCCAGACACTGTACTGAATGCACACCACGCCAGAAATTCTGACACCACACTATAGTGCCCTCTGCTGCAGGCTGGGTAGGCTATGAGGCAGGATGGTGTGAGTCGATGCTGGGAAGTGAGGTGGGTGCCCAGGTGATCCCAGAGAATGGCAGCTGCAAATGTAACAAATTACTTTACTGATGAATCAGAGGTGCTTCATACACCAGGTCAGTGGCTGGCTGGTTGCTGAATCCTGCTCGGTTGGCTATTTGCACACTCTACCACCTCAGTGGCCTCATTATAGAAGCCCATTGCATGATCCCCACACCAGTGATGTGCATACTCAATGTCGCTGCATCCACTATGGACTCTGGTAATGCCTGTCTACTTCACTATGTGGTGATGCCCATCCTGTGATGGCAGATTATGGCTGCTGTGCATGGGGAGTGACTCACTGGCCCCAAGGGACAAGTCATCTGTGCTGCTAGAGATGACCAGGTGTGGCCAGCTGTGCCATGGGGGAGGAGCTCAGTGCATAGAGCTGCTGCCCCACTGTGGCCTGAAACCAGTGACTTCTGCTAACAGATCCATGTGGTGTCATAGTGCTTGTTGTGCATATGTGCCACTACCAGTCACATATTCTAAAACACTACTGCCACTGTCAATGCGGAAATCTGCCTTACCCCTTGCTGCACTAGACTGTGCGGTATTGCTGAGTTTACTGTTTCAGCATGCTAAACTACCTAGCAACATTGCACTGCCCATGTTGAATTATTGCAGTGACAACATTTTACTCCCATCTGCTGCTAGTACTGGTACAATGCACCAATCAGGCTCATACTTATATGGCCATATATGCTCATTATGCTATGTTGATGTAATGGAACAGGCATCTGTTGACTAACTTCAAATGCCATATGCCACTCAAAGAGTACTACAAACAGATAAAATTATGACATAAACAAACAATATGTACTAATAAATAATGCTATATGCAAAACCTGTGCCTGTGTGCCCATATACATTTATCAATAAATGTCATGATTAGTCATTTACATACTGACCAGGGTGGCGCAGTGGTTAGCACACTGGGCTTGCATTCAGGAGAACAACTGTTCAAACCCGTGTCCAACCATCCTGATTTAGGTTTTCCATGATTTCCCTAAATCATCTCAGGCAAATGCCTTGGTGGTTCCTTTGAAAGGGCATGGCCAATTTCCTTCCCCTCTCTCCCTAACCTGAGCTTGTGCTGTGCCTCTAATGACCTCATTGTCAACGGGATGTTGAACACTAATCTCCTCCTCCTTTTACTCATTTACATAAGTCAACAAGGGTACAGAAAACCCTGCACTTCTGTCTTCAAAGAGAAAATTCCTGAATTTAGTTATGAAAAGTCCTGTACCCTCATAAATAACAGTTGCCTGCTACAAAAGTTGTATAAAAGCAGCCTAAGGGCAAATTCTAATGCAGGCAAAAACAAGAGTACACCTTGTTATTAGTGCTGTGGTGAGTAGTTAGTGGACTATTTACATGTAATTCTCTACTTTCTGCTACATTATACTTTATGGTGGTTAGAATAATGATTGCCATTATTTATTAAGATATATATTTACAAAACACATATTGTAAATGCCATCATGAAGGAGAACCTTCAGAAATTTAGAATCATCGAGTTATGCATAAGCAGACAGAAATAGCCATTTTAGACTCCTTGTGTAATGTACACTAACATCAGTTACGATCAGTGCTTATTACTTACACTTACAATTATGGAAATGATTTCCAGGTTAATTAGAGGCTATCAATGCTAATACATAATCAGCTATGTATTATTAACTTTGTCATGTTGTTGTGTTACACATGTCTCTACTGAATAGTGAAAACAGAATAGAAACTGTGAAAAGATGAATGATATAGAATTAGTTTTGGTAATGTTGAGAGACACCTGAAATCATGAAAACTGAACAACATGCCAGGGCCAGATTTAAATTCCCTGATCAGAAATTTTTCACTTCTTATACACAGGTACTGAAGATGTTGAAAGTTTTAAATGTACGTTAACAGAATAAATACATAGGACAGTGTTAGAATCCAAACTGAGATACATAAGTTTGTTGTAAGACATTCTCTTAGCATTGACTGCCATGATGTTGCAAGTGAACACAGCAGGAATTCATATCTGACGCTGTGTGCCCATTGGTGGTCACACATTCCACTAGGTCCGTTGCAATATGTAATTCAGTATTTTGCATTAAGTTGTATGTTTTGATTAAGTTGATGCCAGTGCACAGGAAACCAGGCACACTATCCTGTTCAAATTTGTTTTTGCACCTTTAACACCATTTGAATATTTATTGTACTAAGCAGAGTGGAGTGTGCCAGCTGGAGGGCACACAGTGTCAGGCATGAACCTCTGCTGTGTCTGCCAGCAATCTCAGGGCTGTTATCAGGTTAAATACAGTAGGCAGCACTCTAATGTGACTCATTAACCAATATACAAAAACTTAGTTGGCGTTTTAGTTAGAATACCCAAATGAATTTTTAGAATGACATTATAAAATTAAGAAAGTTTCAAAGTTCCATTATTTTGAAGGCATAAATATGGAACTCAACCATCAATTCAGCTAACAATTTCAGGCACCATACTAATTTTAAAAGACAGAATTGCTGTCAATACTTATCTCCAGGGGGTGAAATATTTTGTATTGCTGGTACACGTATATCAAATACTTGACACTATCCTGTCATTCAGAAATATTAATGCCATGTTTCTGGGGTCTCCTGCAATGCCGCCAACCCATAACATAGCACTGCTATGCAGGTCATCTCTTCACCTCTGTAGGAGCACCTTCTGAAGTCAGCTGAACTTGCCTGACGTGCAGCAAGCAGGCTAGTTCAGAGAGCACACGCAAGAGCAGTAGAGGCTGCCACATCTACGGGCCTTTTCCTGCATCCACCATGCCATTTTCCTCATCCAGTCTCAGTCCACATGGCTAGACCAATTACTGTCTGGTAGTTATCCACCATACAGGTATAATTGCCCTTGCCAGGAAAGTAGCTGGCAGTTCCATCTCTGCCAGCAGACTTAGATCGTCAGCATGCTGCCACCCTGACTCAATGCCGACCTTGCTACCTAGGACCACCACGCATTGCAATCTGCTGCTTTGGCCATGGACTCTGATGCTGGAACTCCTCATACTACTCGTGAGATGGGACTTAAATTTTCTGTCTAATGTTGATGCCTAAGAAGATAGTCTGTTTCATTTGAGTCTCACACAGAGGTTTACTTCTGTTGTTTTCCAAGAACTTTAAGTTGTTGAAGAAGTTATTTCTTTATTTTCCAGAAGGAGTTTTCTTATTTGTTTTGAACTGCTAACAGTTCAAAGAACTTGTATCTGTGAACATAAACTGATTGTATCAATAAATTCGTTTTTGGACTTACTGTGAAAGTGCATCAAACCGGGACACTTCAATTAGGCTAGAGTGCAAGTTGGCAGTGTTTCTGTTCTGCATGTTGGTACTGCGGTTGCTATACATTTATTTATCAACTGTCATTTTTTATTTGTAGTTCATTGTTGCTATATGAGTTTATATATTATCATTTTCTCATTTTGAGATAGTGAGTGGAGCTGCGGACACTAGAAAATGGAGCGCCAAGAGTTAAGTATAGAGGAAACAGCAGCAGGGGCAGACGAAAACATTTACGCCATCTCTGGGGATAGCGCCAATGGACAGAGCAGGCAAGAAAATGGTTTTCTCATTTTAATGAGTATTGTATTGACATTAGTGACTCTCACATTCTAGAAGACCTTCAGGGTTTGATGAAGCTCATTCTAACACATTAATCCACAATGATCCATGTCAGTGTACTTGAGAAATGGATAATGTGATGAACTGTGATCATTACACTATCATGTGACATCAGCATGCAATGAGGAAGGTTCAAAATCTGGTGTGTGCTCTATGCAAAAATTATAAAAATCAGTGTGTTACCATGTATGCATCTCTGCCTGTTCTTTGTCAATTGGCCTAGAACAACACCAACTATTCCTATCCTGTATCATTACTGGTGATGAGAAATGGGGTTTTTAGCTAACATAAGGGAAAGATAGGAATGGTTGACCCCAAACAAAGCAGCAACTGCCCATACAAAGACCTGCATGTATCCACAAAAGGTAATGTTATGCTACTAGTGGAACAGTGATGGTGTGGTGTATTGTGAATTGCTTCTTTGAGGGGTAACTATCACTGCTGCCATTTATTAGCAACAGGTGAGATGTCTTGCAGCTTCAAACCAAGAAGATGACCAGGAGGACTGTGTGAAGAGATGCTACTCTACGATAACATCTGCCCACATTCTGCTACATTGACAAAAACTCTATACAGGTGTTGGGTTGGGAAGTCATTCTGCACCCACCTTATGCACCTAATCTTGCAACCTCAGATTTTCAGTGCCAAGTGGGTTGATGCCCAAAAGACGCACCAAAGGCACCACAGCTCTCGTCATGAAGGACGGTGCTTCCACACATAAAGGTGGAGTGTAGGCAAGAGTGGAGGGGATGAGGTCTGCACATGTGTGGCGACAGAGAATGGGAAAAGAAAGATTGCAACTTGTTGCTGCAGTCAACAGTCAGGTTGATTTGCCTATGGTACAGCGTATTATATGTTCAAATCTATGAGGGGAATAATTCATTTTAAAAACAATTTCGATCAGTAGTTCAATGAGAGAAATCTTACTTCACACCTTGACATTGTGTCCAGTGCTCCACAGCATTATTCTGTATGACGTCAGAAAGCAATAACAGCTGATGCAGGCTTTGTGAAGATGTCAAGTACAATTTTTCTCAAAACAACAATTGTCTAACAAAAGGTAATTGAAACTGGTTGTGATGATTGTCATTTATTTTGATTTGGCCTGTATTATAAGTGTAAAAGTAATACACAACAAAATTAACTTTGAACTCAAATTGAAATCATTATATATGCTTCACAACTGTTTGCATTAGATTAGGTACTCCATTGGGCTGTTCACCGAACCTGATAATCCCAAGCTGTCAATAACAGAAATGAAGTACTTGTTTAGAGGTTTGCAACACTACATGAATTTGTTACCAAAGTCTTATTTATTTTTAGAGCTATCTGTTCCTCTTCCTTTTTGGCCCCATCTATCTCTATCTTCACTATATCCCATAAAGTTTTTATTTTGTTGCCTGATGTAATTATCTTTTTCTCATAATAAAGCTGCTTTGATTTCTTGATTACTTGCTTCAATATTCTGCAGCATTCTTTGCAATGCATTACAATTCTAACATCAGAACTATTCCTAGATAGCACATACACTCTCCTTCTTGTCCCACACAATATCTTTATTCCTTGTATAATCTAAGGTTTACTTTTTGAGTTCCATGTGATTTGAGTTACCTTTAGGTGAAAACTATTTTCAAAGGAGGAGGTAACTTTATTAATGAACAATTTGTATTTTCCATTTGAGTCAGAAGTATTGTAAACATCTATCCAGTTCATGTCTTTGAGTAATTTCCAGAATTTCTCAATTTTTGACTTATTACCCACCTGTACTCAGATGTAATAGATTTTTTGTCCTGACAAGTTTCAACATTTAACACAAGATGCTGCATGTCATGATCAGATAGCCCATTTACTACTGGTTTTGTGATATGACTTTTTTCCCTAGATTTGTAAAGATATTATCAATAGCATTTCCAGGGCATTCACATATCCTACTTGCAAAGTTCACAGTAGGAACGAAATTGAAAGATAGTGCTACTGACTGCAATAATTGTTCACTGACAGAGCTTATCAATAAATCTACATTAAAATCACCAGCCACCACTATTTCCTCATTTCTGTTTTATTTTCTTTTTCTTTTTTCCCCCCTTGAGATGGGATAACAGAGCTTCCAGAATTTTTGTGAAGACGCTAAAATTTCCTGAAGGTGATCTTTATGAACCTTCTATTATAAAAAGTACTTATTATGAAATACTGCTTCTGTTGCACAAGCTTCTAAGTGCTGTTCTGAGCAAAATTTATTAATATCAATATTCTTGAAATCAAAACAGTTTCTGACAAATGTGGCAACTCCTCCTTTCTCCATATTTTTTCTACAAAAGTTAGAAGCTAACTTGAGTCCTGTAACAATTAACATATCTATACCAGTGGTCATGTGATGTTTGAGAGGCAGATTATATCAACTGGTTGGCTAAACTGTAATTCTTCAACACAAATAAGCAACTCATTAAGCTCACCCCTTAGTCCTCAGATATTCTGATGCAATAAGGATAACTGATTTTGTGCACTGGCCGAATTACAACTGGATGAACCTAATTTTCCTGTAAATTTTTTGATATCTCTAGTTTCGCACAGAGGCTGTCTACATGAATTGTGTACATTAAAATTTGCTTTCTGACTGCCTGCTTTAGAAATGTGAATGTAGTTTTCAGCCAGTCTCTGAATATCTTTCGTTTCTGCGCTCCCTACCCTAAAAAATTGCTGATCTGTCATTGTAACCAGTGGTACTTTGCCACTTGTGACAGTGCCCCCCTTAAGTTATTTGCTATTAGCTTAGACAGATTTCTCTTCCCTTTTCTGTTGAGGTGAAGGCTATGCCTAGTTTGTTTGTACCCCACATATTTTTGTTTTGAGTGTGTGTATGTTTGCTCGTATCTCACTGTAGTTAAATGTAAATTACTGTAAATAAAAAAGAATTACTGGTAGCAAAGACTAGTGCAAAGGACTATCACAAAAACTGTCAGTATGTTATCACATCTTTTGCTGTCAACAGGTATTATGGGTGGAAACTAAC
This sequence comes from Schistocerca piceifrons, assembly GCF_021461385.2. Classification (NCBI taxonomy): domain Eukaryota; kingdom Metazoa; phylum Arthropoda; class Insecta; order Orthoptera; family Acrididae; genus Schistocerca; species Schistocerca piceifrons. Next base: position 834,382,110 of record NC_060138.1, on the reverse strand, counting down.
TCAGGTTTACTTTGTTCCATAGTCTACATAGCAATACAATCATCACTATTATCTGAGTCCATGTCTGAATCACCAAATCGTAAAATTTAGGATGATGGGTTCAAGGCTTATATCCATCTTCACCTCCCTACCAAAGTCTTCTTTCCGAAGCTTTTCAGTGTGCCACACAATGTATCCATGTTGTTGTCTATTGCTTTATGCACAAGAGATTCAGTGTCTGTTATGCTGAATGTTTTGTTTCCACCACATATCTTTTAACCTGTGCTGAAATGGATTCTATCAGATTATACTGACAGTGATATGTGGGTAAATGTAAACCTTTGTGACCACATTCACATGCATGAAAGTCAAATTTGTACATTTTGTGGTGTGACTTGTATAAATTAACAAACTGCAGAAGTTCAGCACAAGTCTGCTTTCTAATGTGCAGAATATTTTTATTTAAGCCAGATCACTATATCCACTTTCCTGGTGTTTGTATTTAGCATTTTCTCTGTAACAGCTGAATGATAACTGGCTTGGTAATTACGATGACCGACTTGGAAGTAAGGTATGGCAAGAACAGTTCAATGAACCATTTCTTGAAACTGACAGTGTTCATTTCCAAATAATACTCACTGCTGCTGTTTTTACACCTATGTAGAAGTTTACTTTCAAGAACAAAACCAGATGAAAAGCCAGCATGCAGAATAATTATACAAGAATCTATTCCTGTTGGAACTTTAAGACCAGCAGTACCATCATTCATTTCCCAGCAGGTATTCATGGAATGATTCTGATTCACCCATGTTTCAACAAGGTAAGACATTTTGAACTACCTCCTTCTCTTGCATCATGAAACTTTATAAGGGATGTGGTTCGTGCTCCACATGTGCCACCTCTTTGAATCAAAAACTCTCTTCAATGTCTTTTTAAATTAGTTATGTTTATAAGGTGCTACCTCTGAAGTCAATTTTCTCATGCATAATTGTAACACTTTTTGTGATGTCCGGTATTTACTGCTTATATACATTTGAAATACAGAGTGCTTTAAAATTTATTATTGTCAAAACAATCCATCACGTTACAGGTTTCCTGTGATTTTGACACTTTCCAGGGTACACGAAACCAAATTTTCCTGACATTTCTCCAGCTCTAACACTTTTGTTTACTATTCTCTGTACAGTACTCCTGCTGACACATGCTTCTGCCGTTTGTTCTTGTGTCTTCGAAATGTCCAAAATAGGAGTCTTGCTTTAAAATCCACATTTGAAAAAGTTGTTAATGTGATAAATAAACCTATTCACCTGCTTGTGAAGCACTTTACATTTATTGCCATCATTTGACACATTTATTTGGCAATCACACTAAAAATTTACAGAGATTCATTCACAACTATACTGGCACAAGAAAGTAACATCAACAACTGGATGAATAATTCAATAATTTGGTTGCTCTGTGAATGAAACTGCATAGTCTTGAAGTACAGCAACAGTGCTTTATGTGGGAGAGTGATTCTCGCAATGTGGTTGTAAATCATGGCTAGCACTTAGGAAAGAGAATGAGTCTTACTGGATGCTTGCAGTCAGTGGATGGCAATACTCAGAATGGCTGAAAACTGTGCCACCTTCCTACATGAAGCGAACTATAGTGAATCATTACTGACAAAGTAAACCTTTATTGGTAAAAAATCTTGATTCTCGGGCTGCCTCCAGTGGCGGAGTAGGAGTGGTGTGCACTGCACCAGGAATGTGCCGACACTGGCGTGTGGCATGCAGTCTCAATCTGCACAAGAGGCAGTGACAGCAAGTTCAGATGCCTAGTGGTGGAGGCTACTGGCTGCACTGTGTGGGCTGCGTTGTCTGCTCCAGCCATGGCTACCAGCAGCTTTGGAAAGCGGGCAGCCAGGGCATGCAGGATCATATCATGCACTGTATGCCAGAAAGGCACTACTAGGTCTGCACGAAGTGTGTGCAGTTGTGTGGAGTCTGCTGCGGCCAGATGAAAGGAGAATGGCCAGTAGTACTAAAGTCTGCCCACAGATGTAGAAGGTGGGCCTTGGCAGCTGCATCCCGCCACGATAACAGATGATCGTCTGCTAACTAAACCTGCTGGTTAGGCCACCAGAAGGCCTGCTCGATGATGGTGCCCACAGCTTCCCCACAGTCTTGACTCAGCTGATGGCACTGCAGCTCACAGTAGCGATGTCCAGCAGGCAGGACTAGCTGCTTCATCACAGATAGTAGATGATTAGGACGTATATCAAACATCCAAGCTGAGCAACTGCAAACTGAGTAGATACCTCCACTGGAATGGGAGTAATATTTATACAGGACTGGCATGTGTCCTTTGCTACTGTGAGGCAGCAATGATACTACTCGTCCTGCTTTATTTGTCTGGTCAGCTTCTCTGGTTGCCTTGATGCAGCTGAAAGATGTCTCAACTTCATGTTTCAAGGCAGTGATGCATGTAATTTGCAAATTCAGTGTACTGAATAGTTATTCTTGTGTCCAACTTAAACGTTCTTACTTCATCTTGGGTAGTCGTTGTGATGACAGCATCACTCTTTCCCTGTGTTGTAACTCTGCTGCATTGGCCCTTTGGACACCTAGTTATTATGGAGTGTAGCAATCAACTATCTTGTGGCTGTATTACATGCAATATCAGTGATCCTTCCTTGTTGGCATTCTGTCTGGCTGTTGCATACTGACCTGCTTTTCTCACCTCTTGTGCTTCCAGGGGACGACTTCAAAATTTTACTCCACTTCACTAAGCCTAATACCCCATGCTGCCTCTCACACCCTTCCTTGGACAAATACGCCTCAGATTTGACTCAAGGTATCCCTGGAAAAAGTCTTGAAAAACGTTAACAAATTAGAAATTTACATTGTACATTGTGGTTTTCCTTTTTCTAATTGAGCTCAAGCCTCAAAGTTCCTAGGCTCAGTCTCCATCTCAGCATCATCAATCAGGCTTTAGTCTGCTGAGCAGCATATCTAATAAGTACTTATATTACTCAAATATTCTAAGTCATTACTTACAAACTAGCATAATATAGCACAGATCACACGCAATCTCACTTTCACCTCACTTCATTTATAATCTATTACTGTCAGTTCACTTAATTAATTCTTGCTTAATTAATTCTTACTTCTACTGATAAACCAATCAATTTCTCAAGTTTTCACACACGGACTATCCAATTAAACTGTCATATAAGAACTCTTCCTCCTCAGCAAGTCATTCCATAACAGATGGGCCCATTTAGTTATGTCTTATTTTCTCCATTTTCCTTTGCTTTTCAGGTCGTTTCTTAACCTGCTGTTTCAGTAGATCATCTGGAACTTTGATTTCAAAACAAAAGTTTCCCTTATGTTTCTGCAGTATATACATCCTTAAAACTACTTGCACAAAACAACTTACAGTACTACAATAGGAAATGTACTGGTCGTTAGCTCCCACTACCACTCTTATCTTACAGTTACTCTTACAGCCATGCCTTACAATGTCATACTTTTTTTTACCCTTTTCCTGTTCACAACCAACCTCTTTTTGCTCATTGGCAGTTTTCCATGTGCACTGAATCTTAGTGATGTCATACGTGGTTTAAGTAGTCCTGCTTTCATAACAACAGATCCTTGCAATGATGTGACAGTTGAAGATGTCTGCTTTGGCTGAAACAATGCCTTCCTGTGTTTGTGTGTTTAAGAACAGTTAAACGACATTTCTTCTTGCAATCATTACCTATAACATTGGAAGTATCATCAAATTTACCCTCATACATAGGCACACATTTCTGAAAAGATTGTCTTGTCGGCATAATCGTTAGCATTACAAAATTATTCCAACTTCTTCTCTTCCTCCCTTCCCCATCCAGTGAAGGCAGCAGCAGCAGCAGCAGCAGCAGCAGCACCACCACCACCACCACCACCACCACCACCACAAGTGGTGAGGAACCTGCATTCTTTGGAAATTAACACATCCACACTACTTCATTATCCACAACATTTACAATATAACTAACATTGTCAGTAGTTTCCAGAGCATTCTCCTTAGTAACTACCGTAAATCACTTCTGCAGTCCCACCCAGCACAGCCCAGAAATCAGTGGCATATGTGCTCCTCTGTACATATGGTGTAGGCCCCATGGCCTCAAAACAACAACCATTATTTCCCAATGGCATAGATACTATTGAATCTAAATCAATATCATCCATGATGGAAGAGAAATATAGATGTCAGACACATACAGACATTGAAATAATTCAATGGTGACAAGTAAAAATTCTTGCCGGATCAGGACTACAACACAGATTTCCTGCTATACACATGCAGTCGCTTTAACCACTTCAGCTACGCGGGCACACTTCACATCGAACCCAAATTCTCAACTTGTCACACACTACTGCTATAGCTCCCGACTGTCCTTACTTGCAGCATTTAACATGATTCTCTCAAAAGATTGGACTAAGGATGCACTCACATTGAAGATATCTCTTGAAATACCGTCAAAGTTTATAGATGTTACCATTATATGTGTTGTGTCTGCTCTTTCAGACATGTGTATGGTGTCTCCACACATGCCTTTGTCGGTCATCAGGGCTCAGTTCAAAGCAGGACTCATCACTGAAGACAATTATAGTCCAGTCAATGAGAATCCAGGACGAAAATGTGACTGGAGATACCCAGGAGAGCAGTGGGATACCAACCTGACTGGGCACTGGTGGGGTACCAACTTGACTGGGCAGCAGTGGGATACCAACCCCACTGTTGTCTACCATATAGCCCGACAACCAAGAGTGATGGTCTGGGATACCAGCTGTTTTCAAAGCAGGACCTCTTTGGTTATCATCCGTGGCACCCTTACAGCACAGCAGTACAGCAAAGACGTTCTATGCCATGTTTTGTTGCCCTTCATGGCAAACCATCCAGGGCTTACAGGTATATTTTAGCAAGGTAATGCCCGTGGTCTAGGGGTAATGTCTTTGAATAATAATTGAAAAGTTCTCGGTCTTGGGTTCAAATGCTGCACCCACTTAAATTTTGAATGAAAATCATTAGCAATGATGACCGATGACTTCTGGCATAGGAAGACACCCTCATTCAGCCAACAGGCTTGTCAAAGGGGGTGGAGGAGCAGACAGAGCTTTAGGGCACGCTCTTGCCCTTGGGGTGGGAAACTGCCAGTAAAGGCAGAAGAATCAGCAGTGATGAATGGCATGAGGATGCAAAAGGCAATGGAAACCACTGCATTAAAGACACATAGTGTGTATACACATGACATGTGTCCTGTAATTGAAATAGTGCCATGCTGATTTCTCCATTGGCAAAAGATTCAGTACAATTCCCCCATTTGGATCTTTAGGGGGGGTTCTGCCAAGGGGGAGGGAACATGAGAATAAGATTAAATAACAAATGAAAGGATAATGTTCTGTCAGTCAGGGTATGAAATGTCCGAAGTTTGAACATGGTAGGGAAGCTAGAAAATATGAAAAGGGAAATGATAATGCTCAATCTAGGTATAGTGGGAGTCAGTGAAGAGAAACGGAGAGAAGACGTATTTCTGGTCGACCGAGTATAGGGTAATACCAGCAGCAGCAGAAAATGGCATAACAGGAGTAGGATTTTTTATGAATAGGAAGGCGGGGCAGAGAGTGAACTACTGAGAACAGTTCAATCATAAGGTTATTCTCATCAGAATCGATAGCAAGACAACACCAATAATGATAGTTCAGGATTACATGCTTATGTTGAAAGCTGAAGATGAAGAGAAAGTATATGAGGATAATGTATGTAAAGCAAGATGAAAATCTGAGGGAGATTGGAATGGGGTTATAGGGGAAGGAGTACAAGAATATGGGCTTTGTAGTAGCAATGAGAGAGGAAAATGACTGACTGATTTATGCAATAAACTCCAACTAGTAATAGCAAATACACTGTTCAAGAATCACAAGAGGAGGAGGCATACTTGGAAAAGGCCATGAGATATGGGAAGATTTCAGTTAGATAACATTATGGTCGGGTAGAGATTCCGAAGTCAGATACTGGACTGTAAGACATACTCAGGAGCAGATATAGACTCAGCACAAAATTTAGTTATGATACAGAGTAAGTTGAAGTTTAAGAAACTAGTAAGGAAGAATCAATGCACAAAGAAGTGGGATACAGAAGTACTGCGGAATGAAGAGATACATTTGAAGTATTCTGAGGCGATAGATACTGCAATAAGGAATAGCTCAATACGCAGTTCAGTTAAAGAGGAATGGGCATCTCTAAAAATGGCAATAACAGAAATTGGAAAGAAAGATATAGGTACAAAGAAGTTAACTGTGAAGAAACCATGGCTAACGGAAGAAATTATTCAGTTCATCAATGAAAGAAATAAGTACAAAAATGCTGAAAGAAATTCAGGAATACAGAGGTACAAGTCACTTAGGAATCAAAGAAACAGGAAGTGCAGGGAAGCTAAGACGAAATGGTTGCATGAAAAATGTTAAGAACTCTAAAAAGAAATGAATGATTGCTGGAAGGACTGATTCACCTTTGATGAAATTAAAGGGTACATTGAAGGCCTATATGAGGAAGACTTTTCTGACAACGCGACGGAACAAGAAACAGGAGTGGATATAGAAAACATAGGGGATCCAGTATTAGAATCAGAATTTAAAAGAGCTTTGGAAGACTTAAGGTCAAATAAGACAGAAAGAATAGATAATATTACATCAGGTTTTCTAAAACCATTGGGTGAAGTGGCAACAAAACAACTATTCATGTTGGCGTGTAGTATGTATGAGTCTGGTGATATACCATCTGTCTTTCAGAAAAATATCATCCACACAATTCCAAAGACAGCAAGAGCCAACAAGTACGAGAATTACTGCAGTCAGCTTCATAGCGCATGCATCCAAGTTGCTGACAAGAATAATCCATAGAAAAATGGAAAATAAAATTGAAGATGTTATAGATGACAATAAGTTTGGCTTTAGGAAAGGTAAAGGCACCAGAGAGGCAATTCTAATGTTGCTGTTGATAATGGAAGGAGACTAAAGCAAAATCAAAACATATTCATAAGATTTGTTGACCTGGAAAAAGCATTCAACAAAGACAAATGTGCAAGATGTCCGAAATTCTAAGAAAAACAGGCATAAGATATAGGAAAAGATGGGTAATGTACTGCATGTACAAGAGACAAATGGGAACAATATGACTGAAAGGCCAAGAATAAGTACTTGGATTAAAAAGGATATAAGACAGAAATATAGTCTTTCACCCCTACTGCTCGGCCTGTACATCGAAGAAGTGATGACGAAAATAAAAGAAAGATGTGAGAGTGAAATTAAAATTCAAGGTGAAAGATATCAATGATAAGATTCACTTTGCTATCCTCTGTGAAAGTGAAGAAGAATCACATGATCTGCTGAATGGAATGAAAAGTCTAATGAGCACAGAATATGGATTAAGAGCAAATTGGAGAAAGATGAAAGTTATGAGAAATAGCAGAAATGTGAACAGCGAGAACCTTAACATCTGAACTGATCGTCACGAAGTAGATGAAGTTAAGGAATTCCGCTACCTAGGCAGCACAATAACCCATGATGGATGGAGGAAGGAGGACACAAAAAGCAGACTAGCACTGGCAAAAGAACATTCCTGCCCAAGTGAAGTCTACTAGTATCAAACATAAGCCTTAATTTGAGGAAGAAACGTGAGAATGTATGTATGGAGCACAACATTGTATGGTGGTGAAACATGGACTGTGGGAAAACTGGAACAGGAAAGTGAATCAAAGAATTTGCAATGTGGTGCTACAGCAGAATGTTGAAAATCACATGCACCAATAAGATAAGGAATATGGATGTTCTCTAGAGAATTGACAAGGAAAGGAATATATGGAAAAAGCTGACAAGAAGGAACAGGATGGTAGGGCATCTGTTAAGACATCACTGAATAACTTCCGTGGTATGAGAGGGAACTGTACAGGATGACATAGATGGGAATACATCCAGCAAATAATTAACAATATAGGAAGCAAGTGCTACTCTGAGCTCTGAGTTGAAGAGGTTGGCAGAGAAGAGGAATCCATTGCAGGCTGCATCAAACCAGTCAGAAGAATGAGGACTAAAAACAGAAAAAAAAACTGTGTGCTTTCCAAATCCTACTTTGGATGGTAAGGTCACCGATCTTTCCCAAGCTGAGAATATTTGTAGCATTACGGGCAGGGCCCTACAACCAGCTAGGGATTTTGCTGATCTAATGTGCCAATTGGACAGAATCTGGCACAATATCTCTCAGGAGAACATACAACTACTCTATCAATCAATGCCAAGCTGAACAACTGCTTGCATAAGGTGAACCCGTGTGTTATTGCCTTGCCCAATTTGTGAAGCTCTTTCTCTTGAATATATCATCTACTTTTTCTGCAATTGGAATCATTTGTTAGCCTTTACATGTACATCACACATATTAATTCCTGTCTCATTCAGATAATTCCTTCAATGAGCTTTTTTTTCTTAAAGTCCTGAGTGTAACCAACAAAATGTCAATTTGGATTTCAAAAAACATTTCAACAAAAAATGCCGTATATGCTTCACTGATCAAATATTAAATGCTCTGAATAACTGAATACCACCCATGGAGATTTTTTGTGATCTCTCACAGGCTTTTGATTGTGAAAATAATGAAATTCTTCTAAATAAGTTTAGGTACTGTGGCATGAGTGGAACAGTGCACAGGTTTAATTTGTACTTAACTGGAAGAGTGGAGAAGGTTCAAATAAAGTGTTCACATACGGCACAAAAATCTGCAGATTCCTCATACTGCGGAGATATCAAGTTTGGGGTCCCACAGTGTTCAGTCTTGAATCTATTATTGTTTGCAATACATATTAATACCTTGCCACTCCCTATTCAGGAAGACGCAATGTTAGTTCTTTTGCTGATGATACAAGTATAGTAACAACAAACAAGAATTAGCTGAGGAAACTGTAAATAATCTTTCAGAAAATTATTAAATGGTTCTCTGTGAACAGACTCTAATTCAATTTTTATATATATATATATATATATATATATATATATACACAAAGATGAGGTGACTTACCGAACGAAGGCGCTGGCAGGTCGATAGACACACAAACAGACACATACATACACACAAAATTCAAGCTTTCGCAACAAACTGTTGCCTCATCAGGAAAGAGGGAAGGAGAGGGAAAGACGAAAGGAAGTGGATTTTAAGGGAGAGGGTAAGGAGTCATTCCAATCCTGGGAGCGGAAAGACTTACCTTAGGGGGAAAAAAGGACGGGTATACACTCGCACACACACACGTATCCATCCACACATATACAGACACAAGCAGACATATATATGTAAAAAAAAACAGGATATACAGTTCTATACAGTAAAGGGCATAAAAACTTCTCCTACTCAACTGATGACTTTTTAATTATACATTAAAATTTTACAATTATTAAAAACAAAATACTTGCATTATCTCATCTAAGGAAACCTTTTGTTTAACTGACACATTCTACATCACTAAGAAGTGTCATATTCATAATCTGTGGAACAAGTAATAATCTAATCTAATCTGTAATCTTAAAGTTGTGATGCTCACCTAAAGCACACTGACTGACAAAAAAAGTGAAGCAACCCCAAAGAGAAGGAGGAAAAAAAATGAAACTTCAAGTGTTGAGAGGGTATGTGATGTTATTTCAATAATTATAATAGCAATTCAAATTTACAAAGAACTTTGCAGTATGGGCCCATTTATCATAATGATGTTGCACCTCCTTCTGGAAGGATGCGTGCCTGATTCAGTTGGGAAGAGTGTTCTTGAAGCCATTGTATCCTCTCCTGAGGCAATGTCACCCACAACTGTTGTAACTGGTCCTTGATATGTGGAATATTGGCACTGGGACATAGTTGACTCTGAGTTGATCCCACACATGATCTGTGGGGGATAGATATGTGGATCTTGATGGCCATGTGAGTATCTCAACATCATGTATATGGTTCACAGAGACAATTGCTGTATGTTGACAAGCATTTTTCTTCTGAAAAATGACACCACAGTACTGTCACATGAGGATGCAAGATGTCTGTGATGTCAGAGTTCCCTCAATCACTACCAGCCATGACCTGAAGTCATACCTGATGAGTTCCACCCATGATGCCAGGAGTACGAACATTATCTCTCCAAAGCACTGGAGGATGGGTTCTCACTAAAGGTTGCCACCGTATTTGTTGATGATGGTCACCAGGGCAGTCCATACTTTTCGGTCATGGCATTACACACCAAATGCAGCCATTTCTCTTGTTATGTTATTGGCAGCCTACTCATGGAATGATAATTCCCTAGTTGTAATTCCCTAGTCTGGGTACTGCTGATCTTCAACCAATGGTGCAGGATGACGCAGGATGTTGAAGGGAGGTCATTACTTGCAGTTGTAAGGCAGGCAGAGATGTGAAAGGGTTACAATATATACACGGTGCACAATACAGAGATCCACCCTTGTGTCGGTCACACAGGTTCGATTGGAATCTTGATAATGCTTATGCTTGGCTTTATGTTCCCATATAGTCCAACATCAAGCTACTGTCACACCCAAGTATCCACCAAGTCTGGATATTACACAATTTGACTGGCCAGTCAAATGGAAATGTACAATGAGGCCTCTTTCAAACTCTGTCAGGTGCTAATAAAGCTGCCTCACACAAGAACATTACGCCTCCACATACTATACTGTTATCGTACTTAAATTAGGACATGTTCATGGCTTTCATATAGCCTACCAAGTCTGGGATCAAAAGTAAACATGAACAGGTACCAACAGAAATATGAACAACACTAGTGCGCTTTGGTGGTCATTCTTCCTGTCATAGAGAACTGCAACTCTAAATCATTTATATACTCGCCGATGGTGTATGAAGTTACACTGACTTCCTACCATGTCTTCTGAGTGCTGCTTCTTTTTTTTCTTTTTTTTTTCAGACACTGTACTGTCAAAGCAAAATCTGAAAATTACATTTGGAAAGCACTCTTTCATAAAATTAGTTGAATTATAAGCAATTCTGGGCTTCTTCAGATGCCAAGGCAGCAATTTAATTCAACTTTGGCATAAAATGTTAATGTTATCACATCCGTTTGTAAAATATTGTTCTCTGCAAAGGTCCAAAATTATCTCTTTTCTCATGAATTATTATTGAAAAAGTCACTCCATGGGTGCATACAACTGCCTGAACTACTGAAGAGATTTTATATACTTATCACACTATGAGAAATTGTCACCATTGTCACCTGATACGATGTGGCAGCTAACGAACCACTCTAAACATGTCCATGGTCAAAATAAATTGACTCACGCTGGACTGTATCCATTTTATTCATGTATTACAGTCCCAAAGATCCATGATCAATAACCAGCACTAAGCAGAAACTACAGAATTGGAACAGGCAAGCTTGGTCAACTCCTCATGTCCTATGAGCAGTACATTTGAAAATATTAAGAACTTTGACGATTAGAGTTGTTGAGTCCCTTATATGTAGCAGTCATTTAAGCTTCTGTTCCAAAGTGAGGGTCAAGAGGAAGGTTTAATATGAGTTGTTAGCTTTGGCCAATGACATAATGCTGCTGCGACATCACGTTTTGGTGTGTATTTTGAATTAAATTTCTGTATGGCATTACATTATACTGATCATAATCTCATTGTTTTATGGAGAAACCAATTTCTCAACCTTTTATGGTTATTGTAAACGGAAGTCTGTCTTTGATGTCTAAGTTAGGTTGGAATGAAAAGGTTTGGTTATGAGTTGGTGAAGCCAACGAATGTGACAGCAAAAAACGTGCCTGTGGTGACGGACTGATCTGAACAGTAGCTCAAGGTCTAGGTTAGGTAGGAATGTATGATCTGGTTGTGAGTTGCCAAAGTCAATGAATATTACAGTGAAATACATGTCTATGGTGACAGACTATTTTAAAGCATAGTCCGAGGTCTAGGTTAGGTTGAAAGGCACTAGTTGGTCATGAAAGGCAAGAAAACTATGTGTGCTTAAGGTGCCACCTGCAGCATAACCTGACGCGTATGTTAGCTGAAATGTGAGAATTTGAGAGTTGTCGAAGGAAACAAATGACAACGCAATAATATGATTGGCATAATATACTGATCTGAAGCATATGTTGAGATACATATTTGTCTTTGCAATAACCCTCTTGTACTTCTTATTTTGCTGAAAATTACTACAAAGTGGTTCAGCTATGACTTAATAGAAGCAAATACCAGCTGATTTTATTTACAAATGAGTATTGTCTTTGGTTAAGGACAGTATACTGACAATTTATTGTATTCAGGTTGTTGGTTGTAATGCTTATTTGGCTATCACTTTTGAATGTATCAATTTACAAGATTTTCATTATCAGAAATATTGTCCCATTTCAGATACACTGTAAAAGGTAAATTTATTTACAAGCCAAATAATATTTCTGAGGAAAATCTGATTCGCTTTCTATGATTTGCTGTGTTGACTTCCCATCATTCATTGTGCGAGCAAGGACATAGTCAGGATTTTGCCAAAGGGGGGATTCGATTCGTTATAGAGGACTTTAAAAGCACTCATGGTTTTCATTTATTCTGAAAACAAATTTATTTTTTAATTTTGCTTTTGGGAGGCCTTCATACATATAGTATTCAGCCTACAAAATTAAGCAAGAAAAGCTTTTCTTAAGGAGGTACAGCACATATTCTTCCCAGAGAGAGAGAGATACAGGGAGGGAGAGAGATACACAAGGTGTTCATTTTAACTGGAAACATTGAAAAATCTCAAAAACTACACATTGGATTAAAAAAAATGTTATAACTCCAATTTGTTCGTCTTGTTTGTATTGGAGGGGTACATAAGGGGGACATCTAATGAAACCAGACTTGACCCACAATCCATCCCATGAGAGGGCAACTTTGAAATCTTTAATGAATCCCCTTTTTTAATTGCAGATTATAATTCAACAGAAAAATCTATAAATGTTTTGTCTGAAGCATTTTCTTCATTTCGCCACAAGTGGCACTGTAATTGGAGGAATAGAAATGGGTACACGATTGTAATTTACGACATGCTACTCAATGGCCCTTGAATGACCAAAGTCGTGTGGGACCTCACCTCCATGTTGCGAGGGTAGGGCAGGCCAATATTGTGTAACTTGTAATTGGAAACCCCATTTGTAACATTGTATTCCTCCAACATTTCAAATTGGGGAGTACTTCACATGCCACTATGGCCGTGGCTTGAGGCAAATGTTACTCTACTTTCCCAATTAGGGTAAGTGTTCAAATGTAATACTGTCAACTTCAATACAATTAGTGGTCTATGACCGTACACAGGACACAAGCATATCTGTGGGAATATCAGCGTAGGCATTTCTGATGTGGTCGACAATGTCTTCAAGGCCTGCTGGTACACCTTATCTTTTATATATCCTCACAGAAAGAAATCTGGCTACCTAATGGGCCAGTTAATAAGGCAACCTCTGCTGATCCACCGACCAATGTAAACATGGTCTAATACTTCCCATGCTTCATTAGCACAATGCGCTGGGCAGTCGTCATGCTTAAACCATGTATGTTCTCAAATGGCCACAGCAACATTCTGCGGTAGTACCGGTAGTTCCTATTCCAAAAACGTTTTATATTTGCATCCATTCAGTGTGCCATCAATAAAGTACTGACAGCTGAGTTTCTTCCCCGTGATGCCATACCATATGTTAACCAATCAAGGATGTTGAGTACCGGTAGTTTCTATTCCAAAAACGTTTTATTTTTGCATCCATTCAATGTGCCATCAATAAAATACTGACCACTGAGTTTGTTCCCCATGATGCCATACCATATGTTAACTGACCAAGGATGTTGATGGTCAGCTTGCCGTAACCAATGGGGATTGTCTACACTTCAGCAGTGCATGTTATGCTGGTTAATAACTACTACAGTTTGTGAATGTAGGCTTATCAGAAAATAGTACCTCACCAAAGAACATGGGGGTTGTTTGGATTTCTTGACGTGCCCATAAACAAAACACTACCCTATTATGGAAATCGGCAATATTAAGTTAGTGATGCAGTGACACATGGTACAGAAGATACTTATAATGATGCAGTACTACGGCAATAACTACTTACAGACATACCAGAATTGCAGTGTAATTGCCAGTCTCTTATCTGTGGCTTGTGGTGCACTCCTGCTAGTACAACTATTTCATTAGCTTCTCCTGCAACATGTTTGTTTCCTGTTGCCGTCAGATATAAAATCATCCACAACCCTGTAAAAGAACAATTGAAAGGGAGCTTCCTCTGGAAAACTCTTGGGTTACAAGGCAACAGCAGCCTCAAGATTTCTCCTACATTCCCCGTAAATAAGGATCATTTAAATCTTTTTCTTCTATGGTTGCAACAATCATCGTCCATTTGCACATCTGTTCTCCAAAACAATAGTGAAAACCTTAAATGTTTTTTTAAATATTATTTATTGTGCAGAAGTGGTACAAAGCTGTATCACTTTTCAACATAATCTCCTCCACGCTCGCTGCAAAACCTCCAGCACTTACAAAGTGCATAAATTCCTTCAGAAAAAAATTCTTTTGGTAGTCTGCGCAACCACTTATGCACTGCGTGGCGTACCTCTTCATCAGAACGAAACTTCTTTCCTCCCATGGCATGTTTGAGTGGTCCAAATATATGGAAATCACTTGGGGCAAGGTCTGGTGAGTATGGTGGATGAGGAAGACACTCAATATGCAGGTCTGTGATTGCTGTAACTGTTGTACGGGCAGTGTGGGGCCTTGCATTGTCATGTTGAAAATGAACACCTGTTGACAGCAATCCACGTCACTTTGATTTGATTGCAGGCCGTAAATGATTTTTTAGGAGATCTGTGTATGATGCACTGGTGACAGTGGTCCCTCTAGGCACGTAATGCTCTAAAATGACGCCTTTTTCGTCCCAAAAGAGAGTCAGCATAACCTTCCCTGCTGATGGTTCTGATCGAAACTTCTTTGGTTTTAGTGATGAGGAATAGTGCCATTCCATGATCACTCTCTTCGTTTCTGGTTGGTGGAAGTGAACACAGGTTTCGTCCCCAGTAATGATTCTTGCAAGGAAGCCATCACCTTATCGTTCAAAGCACCACAGAAGTTCTTCACAAGCAGCACGTCGTTCTCTCATTTCAGGAGTCAGCTGCCGTGGCAACCATCTTGCAGACACTTTATGAAACTGGAGCACATCATGCACAATGTGGTGTGCTGACCCATGACTAATCTGTAAACATGCAGGAATGTCATTCAGTGTCACTCGGCAGTTTTCCTTCACTATGGCTAATGGCTCTGACCACTATGGCACTAAGCATCTGAGGTCATCAGTCCCCTAGAATGTAGAACTACTTAAACCTAACTAACCTAACGCCATCACACATCCATGCTCAAAGCAGGATTCGAATCTGCGACTGTAGCGGTCGCGTGGTTCCAGACTGAGAGGCCTAGAACCGCTCGGCCACAGCGGCCGGCCCTTCACTATGGCTTCAACTGCTGCACTGTTCTGTGGAGTCACAACTCGTTGTGCCTGACCTGGACGAGGAGCATCTTCCACTGAAGTCACCACCATTTGCGAACTTCCTACTCCATTCGTAGACTTGCTGCTGTGACTAACATACGTAACTGTACTGAACCTTCGTCGATGAATTTCAGTAGGTTTCACACCTTCACTGCCAAAAAATGGAATAACAGAACGCTGTTCTTCCCTGGTGCAAGTCGCAAGTGGGGCAGCCATCTTTATACTGACACTGCGACGGTATGTGTGCATCTGCACTATGCTGCCACTTACAGGCAATTCTGCACACTGTTAGTAGCATGCTTACCGACTTACAGGATAACAGCGCGAAATTTCGATTTGTTATTACAAATGTAAGGTTTTCATTAGACTCACCCTCGTAGATTGTCCCGTAGAATCGCAATCTGATATTAAAAAAAATGGGGGTTCCAACTGAAGATTTGCCCTACTACCCACGTATTGGTGGGGTGACAGGTCGACTGCGGTATAGCTGGATGTCTCCGTACAAGACGAACCAATTGGAATAATAACGCAATTTTGATCTGATGTGTAGTGTTTGATACATTTCAATGTCTTTCAATGTCATTAAACACACACACACACCACACACACACACAATTAAATACTTCTTTTTTTGTCAATACGACAATTTCACTTTGTTGCCAAATGAATTACGAGGGCAAGTCAATTATTGTCTGCAAAGTGGTTATAAAATTTTATTGTAATCAAATAGGAAACTTACACGAACATCATTTTTCGACATAGTCTCCTTGCGTTTCAACTCAGTTGGTCCGTCGTTGTACAAGCTTCCTGATGCCTTCATAAAAGAAGGTTCTCAGCTGCAAACCAGGAATGCACAGCTTCTTTCACTGCTTTGTCTGAGGCAAATCAACAGCCCTTAATGCCTGTTTGAGTGGACCAAACAAGTGATAGTCAAAAGGGCAAGATCAGGACAATATGGAGGATGATCCAGTACTTCAAATTTAGTTTCTGGAGCATGTCAGCAGTGTGGGCAGCAGTATGCAGACGAGCATTGTTGTGAAACAACACAACACTTTTTGACAGCAATCCTCGGCATTTGCTTCGAATTGCAGGCTTTAGCCTGGCAGTAAGCATCTCACTGTCATGTACACTGTTCATTGCTGAGCACCTTTCCCCATCATGTTCCAGTACTGGACCTTGTGCGTCGCAGAAAACTGTAAGCATCAGCTTTCCTGCGGATGGTTGGGTCTTGAACATTTTCTTGCACAGAGAATTTGGATGTTTCCATTCCATACTCTGCCATTTACTCTCCGGCTCGTAATGATGGATCAATGTTTCGTCACCAGTAATGATACTGTCTAAGAAGTTACCATACCGATCCAAATGTTTTTTGCAGATGTCCAAGCGTGTTTGTTTATGCAACTGTGCGAGTTGTTTTGAGGCCCATCCTGCACAACCTTTATGAAACCCAAGTCTGTTGTGGATGATTCTGTAGGCAGAACCGTGACTAATTTTCAGATGATGTGCCACTTCGTCAATATTTAATAGTCTATTTAAGAGAATTATTTCATGTGAATGCTCAGTGGTTTCTTCATTTGTGGCGGTAAACAGTCATCCAGCTCCTTTATCATGCTTAACACTTGTGCGCACATTTCGGAATTTTTCAATCCTTTCGTAGACACTCCATTGTGGCAAAAACACTGTTTCCGTACTGTACCAAAAGTCTTTGGTGACTTTCGGCCCCTGATAAGCCTTCCGACCACAAAAAATGGATCACTGAAGGTTGCTCTTCTTTGGTGCAATTAGACAGCGGAGCAGCCATGATTAACAGCACGGCAGAGATAACGAAACTAACCTAGCAGCTTAAACATTGCAAAGATATAACAACAAATAAACCAAGTAGGCGTCATCAATGTATAACGACAGTCCTACCAAAATAAATAAAAATATAACTAAACTGCAGATAATAATTGACTTACCCTTGTATATTTCTAATATACTGTATTATCTCTCTGCTAACAAAAAAAAAAAAAAAAATCTCATCTCAGTCTTGTAATATAAGGTTCACTGTTACTGAGCAGAAGAGTCTTAATGCTGGGTTGAATGACTTATCTAGAAAAACGAGTTCAAATCTCTTTTGATAATAGCTATTATTCTTGCATTTAAATTTACAACTTATCTGAAACCACGTCAAAATTCCTTCAGCACTTTGAAGCATCCCAAATTTCTCAATTAAATTTCAAATTTTATGAAATAACCTCTCATTTCATTAAAATTCTTCAGTTTCCTCAAATGATCAAGAACGTTTTAAAAATATTATTTCAACAGTCAGCTTGAAACTATAGTAGTCAAATTTATTAATAAAATATAACGGAATACACATATACTATGAGCTATCTTAACACTAATCCACATATTGATTTCAGATAGACTTCTAATGCATGCAACCTCATGAATACGTTTGTATTTATCCATCGTGATATGGTTATACAGTATCTGACACTTATAAACTCTTGTACGATGTACAACATACTTGGTTGTGTACATAAAATTTATTTTATTTTAGAAACAAATAATAGCATGTGCTGTCATCATATACTCCTTCTGCTCTCCATAAACCTCCCAAGTTTCTGTATCTAAACTGGGTTCCATAACCGAGTTCCACCTGGGTGACCATAGTGGGTGGTATTTTACCAACTGGGGTACTAATGGTGGAATTTTGAGCAATTTTTTAAAAATATATGTAACCATCCCAGTTTGGGTGACATTGAGATTGATCAATGCAATTTTTAGACAACACAGGCATATCCAAGTGAACATTTTTGGTCTGACCAGCTGTTCCCGTTTAAGTGTTGCTGTGACTCAGTATGGTTAGGCCTATATGTAAAAGAAAGAAAAGAGAAAGCATAAATTTATGATATGATATGCATGGGAATTGGATACAAGGCTTAGTCTCCTTCTCCCCACCTCTCCCCATCTCTGCCTCTCTCTCACTTCGCACATCTCCTCTTCCTTCCCCCTCTCTCTGTCCATCATCTACACCCTCCTTTTTCTCTGTCCATCTTCTCTTCCTCCTCTCTTTCCGTCCCCTCCTGTTCCCTCTCCCTGTCCAGCTCCTCTTTTCCGCCTTCGAAGTCCATTTCCTCCCACCCATCTGTCAATCTCCCCTTCCCCCAACTCGCTGACCTTGAGCATTGTTCATTGCCACTACAAATTCGTTTCCGTAGTAATATTCAAATTATAAGCTGATAATCTATAAAAACAACTTTCTTGTTTGCTAATAACCTTTCACTATTATATATTTTACATTTATATTTATATACACTAAGGTGACAAAAGTCATAGCATATCTCCTAATATCATGGCGGGCCTCCTTTTGCCTGGCGTAGAGCAGCAAATCAATGTGGCGGCGACTCAACAAGTCATTACAATTACCCTACAGAAATAATGAGCCATGCTGCCTCTATAGCCATCCATAATTGCAAAAGTGTTGCCAATGCAGGATTTTGTGCAAGAACTGACCTCCCAATTATATCCCACAATTGTTCAATGAGATTCTTGTCGGAAGGTCTGCATGGCCAAATCAGTAGCTCAAATTGCCCAGGATGTTCTTCAAACCAATTGCGCCATTTGTTGTCAGGTGACAGTGCACATTGTCAACCTTAAAAATTTCATTGTTGTTTGAGAACATAAAGTCCATGAATGGCTGCAAATAGTCTCCAAGAAGCCCAACATAACCATTTCCAATATGATTGGTTCAGTTGGACCTCAGAAATAAGTAAATTCCGCATTAACACATCCGTACCATTTAGTAGCCACCACCTGGTTACACAGTGCCTTGTTGACATGTACATCTACACTCTGCAAACCACTGTGAGGTGCACAGAAGAGGGTATGTCTCATTGTATCAGTTATTAGGGTTTCTCCCTGTTCCATTTATGTACGCAATGTGGGAAGAACGGTTATTCGAATGCCTCTGTGCATGCACTAACTATTCTAATCTTATCTTCATGATCCCAATGTGAGCGATACATGTAATCATTTAAAGCTGTTTCCTGAAATTTTGTTAATAGACTTTCTCAGGATAGTTTACATCTATCTTCAAGAGTCTTCCAGTTCAGCTCCTTCAGTATCTCTGTAACACTCTCACATTGACTAAACAAACCTGTGATCATTCACACTGCCCTTCTCTGTATATGTCCAGTATCCCATGTTAGTCTTATGTGGTACGGGTCCCACACACTTGAACAATATTCTATAAACGGTCGAAAGTGTGATTTTTAAGTAGCTTCCTTTGTAAACTGATTGCACTTCCCCAGTATTCTACAAATAAACTGGTCTACCACCTACTTTACCCACAACTGAATCTGTGTGATCATTTCATTTCATATCCCCACAAAGTGCTACACCCCGGTAATATTACGTTGGCCGATATTCCAACAATGACTCGTTTATATTATAGTCATAGGAAACTAAGTTTCATCGTTTTGTGAAGTGCAAAAATTATTTTTGTAAACATGTAGGGCAAGCTGAGTATCTCTGCGCTACATTGAAATCTTATCAAGATCTGACTGAATGTTTATGCAGCTTCTTTCATATAGTGCTTCATTATAGATAACTGTGTCACTGCAAAAAGTCTTGAGTCCATGACGTTGTGGGATCAGCGCCACTGTTGAACCCTGCCATCAGCTCTTAGCAGCTGAAATTGGGACTCGAGGCCACATTTTTCCAGTTGTCTGGGGTCCACCCAATATGGTCAAGAGTCCAGGAGAGCCACAGCAAGTGATGTCATGCTATTAGCAAAGGCACTCGCTTTGTTTGTCTGCTGCAATAGCCTATTAAAGCCAAATTTTGATGCAATGTCCTAACAGATACGTTCACTGTATATCCCATATTGATTTCTGCGGTGATTTCATGCTGTTAGCAGTGACTGCTTCAGGCAAACACTGCTGCTCTCAGTCGTTAAGTGAAGGTCATTTGCCATGGCATTGTCTGCGGTTATTTCCTACAGTGTTGCTTGTCTTAGCAGTGACAGCTTCATGCAAACACCGCTGCTGTCAGTCGTCAAGTGAAGGTTGTCGGCCACAGCATTGTCTGTGCTGCGAGGTAATGCACGATGTTTTGTTTTTTTGGCACACCCTCACCACTGTGGATCTTGGAATGCTGAACTCAAAAATGGAATGTCTGATGTGTCTAGCTCTAACTACAACTCCATTTTCAAATCCTGTTAATTCCCGTTGTGCGTTCATTATCACATTGGAAATCTTTTCACATGGATCACCTGAGTACAAATGACAGCTCCACCAATCCAGTGTGCTGCCCTTTTATACCTTCACTAGCTCATGACTTTTGTCACCTCAGATTATATATTAAAATAGATAGCATATGTCCACCTGAATGTTAATTAGAGTACTGAATAAAAATTTGAAGTAAACCAGTTGACTTTTCGTTATTTCTGGGTATAATGTTTCCACTTTATACATTACATATTTATTTGTATATTATAAACATTAAAAGATTGATATATTAAAATGCATATGTTTGAATGAAATGTTGTGCCTAAATTTCAAAGCAATTGGTGAAGAACTTCCATAGATTTAAGATTGTGAACAAACGAACATTTACTCTTGTAATTATATAGATGTATATGTATGTTTGTGCAAAATCTTAAATCTCCAAAATTTCTTGACCGATTCCCTTGAACTTGCATTCGAATATGTGCATATCTTAATATAGCTATTAGAGCAACATTATACATACATATATATAATATATACTGTTTTCACGCATTGACATTGTTATGATACACACCGCCATGTTAAAGTCGTGAATTTGGAGCCCTCTAGCCGCAGAGCCTTGCAACTTGCGTTAGCGAAACGGAAAAATAGACCCAGAAATTTGCGTGACATGTAAACACCTCAACTGATATTGAGAACAGAGTAAAACATTCGGACACCTTACTTTACAGCAGGCCCTTGTAACAACACACATGTATTTGAACATTGTGTCGAAATTTCAAAGCAGTCTGTGAAGAACTGATTTTGTACAAACGAACGTTTCCCTTTTTATTTACATGTATTTTAATCTAATTTTAACTATAACGATGTATACTGCTCCGCTGCATTATGAAATATTGCAACTCCAAAGTTCTACCAGTCTCCAAATAACAACTCCAGACCTAAGTCCGGTATCAAACTGTCAAATTTCTTTGTCAAAGATATTTGATGGTGTAATAGGGAACTTTGTCAAATGTCGTCCAATATTTGATCAAATCTAGGGCCTCGCTGTAAATTTGATCAAAGAAGTAGCTTGTCTTCTGTTCACTGCAATGTGACATGTTGCCACATGCAGCGTTCTGTCGTCTGTAGTGTTTTTATAAACATTGCCGGTAAATACAATTGGTGTGTGCCGACAACTACAAAATTAATAGAGCTATATGAAGCTGATGAGGCGCTTTACAACACGAGGCACCCTGAATACAAAAATAGATTAAGAAGATTGGAGACCTGACCTAACCTAACCCTCTCCTGTAGCAAGGAATCGGAGTGTTAACAGTGAGCCTGTATTCTGCAGATGTAGCATTCTTAAGTGAATATTGTGTTTTGTGATATGAGGATACACTTCAGTGAGCACATACAGAAATGTATGCTCATCCATTCTTAAGTAATTGATGTACGACTTCGCATCCTCCACTATAAGCTCACGTACACGGCTTCACCCAGGTATGTTTCCTTTTTTTCCCCCGCTTCTCTTCCGCATGTACAAACAGTGCAATTGTGGTACATGCAACTCCTGCGGTTAATAACAAGTTGTTGTTGTCAGCCATCATGAAGTTTGATGAAAAATATGATGACAGTGTAATACCTCTTTTTAGCGCCTCGTCAAATATTTTTGTCAAATATATTTGACAGAATATTTGATCGCATCTTTGATCAAATCTTTGAAAAAGAAATTTGATAGTGTAATACCGGCCTAACATTAAACTGCTACAGATGGGTAATAAGGCTATTATAATAGTGTGTATGTATTTTTAACTTCTTACCATAACACTAGTGGACGAATCAAAATCGGTTTCCTCCTCGAACTTGTTAGAAACTTATCCATGATTACAAACTATCTCAGCAGCGCACCACACAGAAACAATTAAATTGAACTGTAAGTAATAACTGAAATGATGAACAACACAACTGAGCTCAAGTAAAGCCAACAATGTACAAGAGTAGTTCATTTTGCTAAAGCAGGGATGGGCGGTAGGTGATAGTGTTATCGATATATCGACAATTCGCTCTACCGATGGTTTTGTTAATTGTAGGTAGTGCATATCCATTTTTCGTCGTTTGACTGTAAATCAAAATATCTTTCAGTTTCACTACAAGGCAACTAGGCCCTGTGAAATTTCATTTAGGTGATACGGGGATTCAGACAGCTCCGCACCCCTTTGGATATGTCGTGTGGGGGAACTGTTATTAATTAACAGTGCACTTTTAGTCTACTTCTTTTTGTGATTTTTTTCCAGTTGCATGGAGCATATTACCCGAAATTTCCACCAGTTTCCTTACGGCTCATATGTTTTTCTTAATCAGGTTCTTTGTGTCGTTTTTAACAGACATTGACAGTTGGGATTCGGTTTAGTGCCCAACACTTCATCCACAGTACTTATAAATGCGTATTGAAATCTGCTGTTGATATATTTACGAAAATTTTACAATTTTATCAGAAACATTTATTTCCACCTCATGCTGTATGTTCTGCTGTCTTTTATAGCGGTATTCTGCTGTCCTTTATAACGGCAGAGAGTGATTTTACGATACTTGATTCCTTTTTACTTACAACATTTTCTTTGTTATGCTTTACAATATTCGTAATTCGAAGCATTTATTTCGCAATGTGATAAATTTTTTGTTTATTACGTTCACGAAATCGGAACTGATATGACGTCACAGGTGGCATATTATTTACATTTGTCGCTTGTTTCCACTTGCTATAGCCGACGACTGATGTTAATCATTCCCCTTTAACCCAAACTGAGCACCAGAAATCTTATTGACTCTGCCAGATTTGAAATTAGGCCCACCAATTTTAGTTTAAGAGCGTTTATAACATGACAGCGATAGTTAGAAACAACAAAACCCACTTCTCCAGCCATCTAATATCTATTTTCAGATGGCATGTACTTGCTGAAAGATTGGAAGCGTCACTACCTAGTACATGGCAAAATTCCATCTCATAACGAACCTGAGTTTACTGCACATCAGTCCCAAAGTCGCCAACAGGACGAAACAGGTCTTACCAAAACATGTTCCTTCGAACTTTGCAGGAGTCTGGGAATGTAATCAAACTAGTCCCAAGAGCACTTTAAAGATTCCAATGGAAACATAACCACAGGAATGGCAACGCGTATTACGACGCACTCGAACATCCAGGAAGAAAAGCAACAAACCTATCCGAGGTCGAGAGACGACACAAGGCAGACCGATTCAGATATCTGTACTCCAATGACATCTAATAGATCAAATAAGCCTATGGATATTATAACATCTCCACTCAACATAACTACCAAAAACATGATGATGCGGAGTGGTTGTAGCAGGCAAACAATTCTCGTGAGCGATGGAACTTGACAGGCACCCTTCAGGTACAAAAGTTCTGTCCACTTATTTTGCGTCTTGTACATCTCTGTCCCTCTTGCAGAATATCTCGCATTGTTGTAGTTCTGTTGATTATACTCACCATGAATGTGTTGAAATTCACTATGATCTGGCAATCTACTGAGTTCTTGGCAAAGATATAGTATGATGTAGGTCCGTTGATTACATGCACCATGACTACGATCAGGATCGCTATGATTTGACAAATCTGCTGAGTTTTTGGCAAAGATCTCGCACGGTTGTAGGTCCATCGACTACACTCACAATGGCTGCGACGAAGATCGCTATGATTTCACAATCTGCTGAGTTCTTGACAAAAACCTTGCATGGTTGTAGGTCTGTTGGTTATATTAACCGTGACTGGGATGAAGATCACTATGATTTGACAAATCTGATGAGTTTTTGGCAAAGATCTCGAACCTCACTACTCATTCATAGGTACGCATGCGACAACATGAGCTACTAATACGGTCTAAACGCAGCGCATAGAAACGGAATTTTTCCGGGTCTCATACCTCGGATTCTATTGGCGATAGAACGGTATGGTCAAGTGTTTTGGATAGCCTTTGGACTAGGGACCATTTGTACACGCAATAGAAGATTCCTCTTATTGCAATTCTTCTACAGTACAAGGTCAAAGTTTGAGTATTACAGACACCCTCAAACTTAGGCAAATGGAGAATTTCGGTTGGTTCTTTTTGCATTAGATGTAATCTGCGGTGCGCCTAGAGGGGCTTATGGGGGCACCGTTTAGTGCTTGGGCAGTTCATGAGAAAAACCTGGAAAAAGCGTTTTTCAATGTTTTTCCGTCGTCAGCAGCGGATATCTAAGTAATTACTGCAGCAGATTGTTCACGTTTTAACTATATATTCTCTTATCAAGAAACATCCCAAAATCATGGTTTTTGGGTACCAAATCCGAGCCGCGGATTCCAAGACATCTATGCTGTAATTTTTACGATATATTCCAAAGTCCACGATCTCGAAAAATCTTGAAAATTTTCTTCATGTCTTTATGCGTTTCCGAGATAGAGGTGAAAAGTTACCTTACTTGTACACGTAAAATCTGGTGCGAGGCGAAAATGTAGTTAATAAAGTGACGTATCACGGATAAATACGCTGTAAAGTGTTCATTTTATCATCATAAGGGTTCTGGGAACCCCATGTTGCAGTACTGAAGCGAAAGCAAAATTTTTGTGAACGTAAAATCCAGTCTAAGATGTAACATTAGTTTCACGTTAGTTATTCACCCATAATGTTCTTTTCATATGAATGACATGCACTGTAACAGGGAAAACAAGGAAACCAGCGGGAAAATGATCCAGACGGAGCACAGAGCGGGTGAGTATGCTCCAGTTTAAAACATTTTGAATGAAAAGAGGGTACCTGCTGTCTCATTCTATCTTACTCAGCACCTTTAAAAATTTTGGAACGCGAACATATTCGCGTTTTTTTTTATGTTCAGAGAGAAGGAGACAGTGGCAGTAGGAAAGAGAAGAATAAGTAGCAAATCCTGGAAGATAGACAGCTGTTGTGATACAGAAAGAACGAAAGAGACAATGGCCGTGTGCGAGAGAGAGAGAGAGAGACAGACAGACAGACAGTGGTACAGAAAAATACTTGACAGTGACAGAAAATGGTAGGAAAAGAATGAAGGAGACAGTGCCAGTGGAACAGGAATAAAGAGAAGGAGAAACTGGAAGTGGGCGAGTCAGTGATAATGAGAGAGAGAGAGTATATAACAACGACAACGAGAAAGAGAGAGATACTGGCGGTGAGAAGAGAGAGCAGCAGTGGGAAGGAATGACAGACAGTAAGAGAGAGCAAGAGGGAGACAGTGACAGCGAGAGGAGATAGTAGTAGTAGGGGAAAGAGAGACACAAATAATTAATGACAACAACTTGAGCTCACAGAGTGACTGAGATGGTATGAATGACTTACAGCGGTGGACTAGTGGGGTTGAGCGAGTTATTGTTGGGAGAGTTTGTGGGAGTGAGAGGTGATCTGCATGTTAAAAAGAGTGCGAACATGTCCATATTCCCAAATTTTTGTAAAAATTTTTGAAGGTGCTTAGGAAGGAAGAATGTGGCAACTGGTACTCCACTTTTCAATCAGAATCTTTTAAATAGGAGCATATTCGCCTTTTTTGTGCTCTGATATGAGCATTTTTCCACTGATAACTCTATGGGTGGATGTCGCATAAGGTTACACCCCAAATAGTTCAGGAACCATAAACTTTGAGGCAGTCTAAATACCTTTTCGACCTTGGTCAGTTTACAGGCTATGTATAGTTGTGTTTGCTTGTATGAGAATGGGTACTAAATACCTTAAGCTAACTGGTTAAATTTAATACATACCAGAGTTTGGCTATTACTTAAAGATATTTAAACTGACCAACAATAGAAAACTTTTTAGTCCTTTTCATGTTACAGATGCTCTTACCCGTAACTGACACTTAAAATTAACGACAAAAGTAAATACATCTGTCTTCTGCATTATGTATGTTACTAATTTCTAGTTAAACATTCGTCTACAGATTAGATGAAATCATCTAGAAGAAACGAATGTAGTCTTCCTTTAAAATTTACTTTTCTAGTTATTTTGTGTTGCTGGGTAGATAATCAAAAAAGTTTAAGCCGCTTATCACACACCATTCTGAGCCTGAAAATAGAACGAAACCGATATGAAAGCTAAGTGGTTAAGACTTCAACTAAATAATACTGATATTTCATTTGTGAGACGGGCTGCACACTTTCTACCTTCGGTTGCTGTGGTAATGGCGTTCTAGTTTTGATATAATCATAACATTATGACATTATTTTGGGTGAAACTAATCTCTTCTTTTTTTTTAAAACACTTACCCTTAAAATTTTACCTCACCTTACGAAGTCGGCAGGGACTGGCGCAGTGACAAAGCTCGCCATTGGTTTCTTACGCAAAGCGTGAATCATAGATGACAGCTCGTGGCTTCTCCGTATTAACTCTGCGTGAGAACATGTCTGCATTTGGCCCTCCACTTCTTGCAGGATGGCTTCCAGCTGTTCGGCGTCCTGCAGATGAAACATTACCTCAACTAATTAAGTACATGACCAATCTACTCCACTAACAAAGGCGCTAAGGATATGTGTTGACAACTATGGATATTCTTTCTACACATTTCAGTAGTCATGATAAAATGAATAAGTAGGAGGATAGATATGCAATCAGTTACATGTATCATGATGATGCAGTGTTCAGTACTTCAATAAACTATTGCAGGCTAAATCAGAAGGTAAAAATTAATCTACAAAAACATGAGTCTGGTTTGGCGTTCGCTGAGTCACTCAGATTCACATCCACCATTGTGACAATACATTGAAGACTGTAATGCAGTTTCTACCTAGTGACCTGACAGACTCTATTCAGTTATTGAAGAACGCAGGCAAGATTTTGCCGAAGAGGGGTGCGATTTGTTAAAGAGGACTTTAAAAGGATCAAGTTTTTCATTTATTTTGAAAACATATTTATTTATTTTTTAATTTTAGTACATAATTTGCTTTTGGGAGTCTTCATACAAGTAATATTTGACCTATAAAACTAAGCAAGAAAAGCTTTTCTTAAAAATGAACAACTTTCATCCAAATGCGAAATAAATATTTCTTTTTTTGGCAATATGATAACTTCACTCTATTGCCAAATGAAATAAAATTCTAATATAATGCATTGCCTCACAGCTCAGTTTTTTGTATAGGGTTCAGTATCATAGAGCTGAAAAAGCTTGATCTTGGGCTGAATTACTTATAAAGTAAATAGTGTTCAAATCTCTTTTGACAATAGCTATCTCCTTCCACTACAGTCTTGAATTTAAATTTATGGATTACCCAAAACCAAGTCAGAAGTTCTTAAGCACATCAAAATATCCCAGGTCCCTCAATTCAAACTCAGATTTTATTAAAGTGTTTTTCATATCATTAAAATTCTTCAATTTCCTTAAGTGATCAAAAATTTCGGTTATTATATTGTAGTATTTAAAGAGCATAAACAGATTTGGGACGAAAGGATGGGGAGTTGGTAGGAGGAGAGTGTTGCAGGGCGCAGTTGGCTAGGACAAATTCGAGTGGCCAGCCCAAAAAATTTTTTAGAAACAAACTATAGAATGTGCTGTCATCACATACACATTTCGCTCTCCTCAAAATCCTCCTCATCGTTCTGTATCACAACTGGTTTTCATAATTTAGTGCCGCCCGGGTGACCAGACTGGCCGATATTTTGCCACTTGGGCTACTAATGATAGAACTTTGAGCAATTTTTTCGAAAGAAATACTGTCATCATCGTTTGGGCGTATTGTTGATATTATTATTGATCATCGCGGTATTTGTGCGACGCAGAGAAATTCAACTGATTTTAATTTAATTTAATTGGCCGACCGGTGTGGCCGAGCGGTTATAGGCGCTTAGGTATGGAACCGCGCGACCGCTACGGTAGCAAGTTCGAATCCGAATTCCGCTCCACTGCCTTGTGACATAATGAAATATTGTGACCCCACTGATCTACCAGTCTCCAAATAATGATGCCAGTGCTAACATTTAACCGCTATAGATAGGTAACTAGGCTATTATGGTAATGCTATTATGGTAGTGCGTATTTTTAATTTACCGTAATGCTAGAGAACGAATCAAAATCCGTTTTCTTTTTCTTTCTTGTTGTAAACTTGTGCATGATCACAAACTATCTCAACAGCATGCAGTACAGAAACAATTAAATTCAACTGAAAGTAAGAACTGGAATGATGAACAAAACAACAACTGAGCTCACATAAGGCCAACAATGTACTGTAGTTGGTCTTGGCTGAAGTAGGACTGGGCGATAGCCCATAAAGTTACTGACATATCGATATCTTCAATCTATCGATGATCTTGTTGAGTATCGATAGTATATATCCCTTCTAAGTCATAGGACTGAAAAGCAAAATGTCATTCACTACACGGCAACTGGGTCGTGTGTAATTTCATTTAGGTGATGGGAGGTTCCGGATCTCCGGACAACCCCGTTGCCCCCCCCCCCCCCCCCCCCCACCCTTCCCTCCCGCTCCTTGGCTACATGCTTGGGTTGTGTCACTGCTCCATAACTTAGCATTTGTAAACCACGACTGAGCAAATGGACAACTGTCACCATGAGCTGATGTAGGAAGCCTCAGCAAGGTGCAGCAGATGGATGCCGAAAAGGCGTTCTTTAATAAGAAGCATCAGGCAGGCTGTGTTGACACAGAATTACTGGCCGAGCCTCACAGTAGAACAAGTTATCACATATTCAGCATTGGCGCTGCTGTGAGATCTGCACCACCACTGACACAGCAGATGTACAGGAGCCAGACGGTAGCAATGGTGACCTGGATTACCAAGTGTCTGGGCCCATCACCGAGCCACTGCCTTGGACTACATTATGAATGGTACAGCTCGCAGCGGCATCATACACAGGTGCAGCCATTAGTTCCGCAGCTAGTGGAGATGGCATCTAGTGACAGCAGCTAGATCATCCTTTCAGGTCGATAACCGTCATTGCTGCAGGTGGTGACAGACAATGCATAGCTGAAATAGGTGGCACTTACGGTGGCTCCTTCCACTGCTGTTCCCCCATTGTGATTCAGCATACTTCATTAGGGTCCTTGGTTCACTACTGTGCACTCAAGTACTTCTGGCTTTTGACCACGTATCTACTTCAGCCAAGAAAACGGACCCATAACTGTTGCTCGTCACAGGTATGAAACTATCATTTTCCGATGTACCAGAAGCTTGGTTTTGAAAACCCTATTTAGTTTACCAAAATCACTCCAGGCCATTTTACCGAGCGTGGTGGCATAGTGGTTAGCACACTGGACTCGCATTCGGTAGGTCAATGGTTCAAATCCGCATCTGGCCATCCAGATTTTGGTTTTCCATGATTTCCCTAAATCGCTCCAGGCACATGCCGAGATGGTGCCTTTGAAAGGGCACTGCCGATTTTCTTTCCTGTCCTTGACACAATCCGACTTGTGCTCTGTCTCTAATGACATCGATGTCGACAGGACAATAAAAGTCCAATCTTCCATCTTACAGGCTATATTAACTCTTCTATTTATTTCCATTGCTGCCTACCTGATAGTTGTCTGAAACTGCCTGAAATATAGAACTTCACAACTAGTTCTGTGACTCTGTTGTTAATTTGTACACTGTTCCCAAATATCATATACCATAAATTCCATAAAGTTTATGTTATAGTTTCAGAATGTGAAAATATCAATATTATTTGCATAGGTGAACACTGGGTAAAAAAGTATTGCATAAAAGCATTAAACAAAATTGAGAATTTTATGTTTACTAGTAAATTTTGTAGAAACAACAGATCCCATGGAGGCTCTTGTAGCCTCTGTGGTGTTTATAGAAAAATAAAATATCGACTCAATTGATCAAGAATGTGTTTTGAGACTTGTTCTGAAAAATTAAATGATATTTTGCTACATGTCAGCAGCAAATGTCAGACAACGTTAAATAGTTGCCCCAAGAAAATATTGTGGAATACACATAACGTGATCTGGCGACAGAACAACCGAGAAAGTCAGAAGAGACAGATATGAGTATTGTGGTCATATCAAGCTACAGAATTCCTGAGAAATAAACTTTTTTAGTTAATTTTCCATGTCTTTCAGAATAACATTGGAAGTTTATGACTTGAATGCAGTAAGTTTATAAAATTTCTTGACTTATGCTAAAAATCTGATTTTATCATAAACTTTTATGAAGGCACTAGGGAATACAGGCAGTCGCCTTGTTACATAAATAATGTTATTATGAGTTGACGGCATAAGTAAGATTTATATAGATTTAACGATATCAAATCACTTGGATATGTTTACTGAACTTTCAAAAACACATTAATTAGGTTTTGAGAAAATGTGAATGAAAAGTAGGTTTAGTAGCAGGAAGGTAAATTTATTCTGCAATAAACTAGGCATACAAAGTGAGGGACTCACAGTGCTCTGGAAGTCCTACATGTAAATTAAGAACAGAAAGGAAGTACTTCTTTGGCACACTAAACATAAATTCACTTTTGAAATTAGTGAAACTAAAAGAACGAATTATAGTATTAGACGAATACCAAATCCAACTCTTGGCTATTCAGAAAACTTGACACAATGATGAATACATAAAATTCGAGTGATATAGGATTCTCAAAGGAAAGAAAGGCTGGAATCCGATGGGAAAAGGCATTCCACACCTAGGAACAGGGTTCATTGTAAACAGAACAATAGTGAATTCAGTCACAGATTTTTACTCCCAAAGTGAAAGTCTCTCAGTTCTTACTCTGGAATATGCAAGTAAGACTTACACCTTCATAAATCGTCATGCTCGAATAAATGTGGACAATAAAAGGAATCCAGATATAGTTCAAAGCTTCTGGGATTCACTGGAACACGACTGTCAAAGGTTCGATTGACGAATGTTAAAATGTTGTTAGGGGACTTAAGGTGCAGACTGGAAAAGAAAGAAAGTTCAGGAAAACTTTTTTAGACTACGCAGCACACAAAAGAAGAAACAAAAATGGGGAAGACTAATAGAACTATTGCAGAGGCTTCAACCTCAAATTAATGTCCACAAATTTCAAGAAACTGCAGAGGAAACAGAAAACTTGGGAGAATTTCAGATGGGCCACATAGCTACATCTTTTTTTTTTTTTTAAAAAAATCATGAATACTAAAGTTGGAAAGGATTTGAATATTGAAACAGGATACTGTCTAACCACCATAAAAAAGAAATGTATTCCACAATCGAGGAGTCTAAGACAAGGACGCAAGATTCATAAAATAGATACAGAAACTTTGATAGTGAAGAAACAAGAATTTCCGGAATGGCGAAAGATTGACTCAAAGGTCTGGGAGGATGTTAAAATAAAATTCGTCAAAACAGTCCTCGAAACAGCACCACTCAAAAGACACAAAAAGCACAGATGGTGGAATAAACAGTGTGAAAAAGTTACTAGTCTGGAAACAAGTCTGGCAGAAATAGTACTCCACAAAATAAGTAAAGGCTGTGTCTTCTTTAAAAAAAATCTCAAACATAAGAAACGATAAGAGCAATAAAAAGGAAATTTGAAAGAAATTAGCTATCACTAACTGAAGAAGACTTGCTAAGGAACAATACTAGGAACTTCTATACATCTTTTGAACAAAGCCTCCAAAACACCACCTACCTTTTGCTTCAAGAATGAAGACGGAAAATTAGCCCTAAACAAAATAGCAAACTGTGAAATATTAGCAAGCTATTTGAATAACTTGTTAAATAGTGAGGAACTGGAGCAAACTTTCCTGAACAAAATCCAGGATACACTCACACAAAGTCAGAACCACCCAGCATGGATGAAATCTGACATATCATTTAAGATCTGAAGTATGACAAGGCCCCCAGGGAAGATTCAGTAACTGCTGAGATGTGGAAAATTGCAGTTGCAGGAACAGTCAAGAAACTACATCGGGTCTTTCAAAAAATCTGGGAAACAGAAGCTATACCAGAAGATAGGAAAACAGCATTAATTCACCCAATCCACATAAAAGGAGATAAAACTGACCCCATCAACTATAAAGGAACATCTCTCCTCCTTTAAAAAGCACTTCAAGTCTGAAAAGCGAATTGGATCAGCAGTTAGGAGAGTACCAAGAAAGGTTTAGAAAAGGGTGCTCCTGTGTAGAACAAATTTTAAATCTGAAATTCATAATCAGGTTTAGAAGAATGAGATCTAAAGCATTTACATAACATTTGTAGACTTCAAAAAAGCACATGATTCGAGAACTGACAAGAAAACATTATTCAACACCTTAAAAGAGTTGGAATTTAACAACAAATCAGCGGCAGTCATAAAAAATACACTAACAAATACGACAAATTGAGAAAGATATATATATATATACGTGCATATGACAAACTCCTTCCCTCGAAAATTTCTCTCCTTCATAACCTCCCCTGTGTTACCACAGATGACGCGTCACTGGTCCCATTTGTACTAAGATTGCAGTACACGAAAGGTGTCTCTTTGCTTCCATCGCCCTAAGTGGAAAGCACAATTTCTAATAAATGTTCACCAACCTGCAGTCTTCTATAGCTGTTGTCCCCTGGGCAGGAAACAGCACGTAGGTAGTGAATCCATTGTGTTGAGGTTGTGATAAACTCTTAGCGAGGAACAAATATTTTAGAAATAATAAAAATTCCAATTAGTTCGCTTATACGAGATGCTACTCGCCTTTTCTTAGCAGAACACGAGAAACTGCACAATAACATTCCACTTTAGAGTCACAAATAATTTTCATTCTTGAACAAAATAAAGAGCTGGGTATTTCCTTAATTACTATTACACTGTTCTCAACTACATGTCCAATTAACTAGAAATTGCTAAGAACTCTTAATTGAGACTGACCGCAGTAGACAACATGTCTGTCCTCTGAGAATGGCAACTGGCTCTCATCTTACAGCCGAACCACTTCGCCAGCCATCCAGGTTAGGTGCGATCTGAAGATCTCTTAAGTACTACGTCTGCCTTTTCGTTTAGCAGTTGCTTATTATTTTGCTGGTTATTGATCCTTGTGAAACAATAGAGAATTGTGAAGGTGGTTCAATGAAACCTCTGTTAGACACTTAAATGTGAATCTACTTTACATTTGTTTATTCTCAGATTGTTAATTTACTTATGTAAGCATAGAATAAATTGTTTTGTGTTTAGAAAAAAAAATTATTCTTGTCCTCAGTCAATCCGTGTGTAACCTTATATACCAAAATCATTAAGCTTGGCAACACTTTATGTACTAATTATGTGATTCTTTTAGTTGTACAGATTTTCAAAGTAGCATTTTAAGCAGAGGGGTAATAGGGCTCCGACCCCAATTTTGATATCTAATTGATATGCAAATTAAATAAATCGATCAATTAATCCTCCACCATGCAACCACGCCCACCCCCACCCCCCACATGATGTCATGTGTTTTCCTCAGCCTGCACATGGATTCCAGCCCCCTCCTGTACAAGATCCGTATTGTACAGCAGATTGTACCACAGGATGCACAACGACATGTTGACTTCGCTCTCCACTTTCTTGCAAGGATTGAAGATGATGAGAGCTGGCCCTGGACCATCATATGGAGAGACAAAGCTTCTTTTTCTCTGATGCATGAGGTCAACACACAGAACTGTCGAGTACGAGGATCTTCACCAGCAGTCAGCGTGCATGAAGTTTCTCTGTAAGGTGAACATGTCACCATATAGCGTGGCTTTGCAGCTATGTTCATCATAGGCCCATTCTTTTTTGAACAGGTTGGCGCTCAAAGACCTAACACATGCAGCGCCACTGCAGTATGCTTCACCAACATGTCATACCCACCCTACAGGAGAGAGATGCATTGATTCAACAGTTTTCTTGAAAGATGGGACACCAGCACACATCACTCATGAAGTTCACCTGCTTCTACGAAACACATTTGGAAACATCTGAATTATGAGCTGATGGTTTCCAAACGCCTGACCAGCAGCATCACCTGATCTCACTCCCTGTGGTTTCTGGTCGTGGGGCTACCTGAAGGGCAGGGTTTATCAGGAGAACATTCACACTTGTGCTGATCTGAAGTGTAGCATATCAAGAGAGATAGTCAGCATACCTATGGACATGATTATTCTGCTGTGCAGAATGCAATCCTGCAGTTTCAGACTCTTCTGCATCTGATGGGCGCCCTATTGAGCTCCTTTTGTAGCAGTAATGCTACCGGTATGTGTTGGTATGAAGTACCTTAGCAGCACGTTAAAAGTGTGTCAATTGAATCTATTATGCATTACCTCTCTTCCCCATGTCCTTGACGTTAATGCTACCATGTTTGGTACTCATATGGTAATTAGTTTCCACATTAAAACATGTTAAATAGGGAAAGTTTAATTATAGCCACCTAGTATAGTGACACTTCGCCCCCTGGTGACATCTCTTATAATCAAGCATCTTTTAAAAAGGAAAACACAGTCGGGACCATCATTCAGGTATAGCAAAAGCGAGTATTTAAACTCCAAAGAAAAAACATCTATGTTAAGCAATTTCTTTCAGCTTGATGGGCAATTTACATGACCTCAGAGCGTCTCTCGCGTTCAAATCGGTGTCTGTAAATAAACTGTCATGCATATTTGAAATAACATTAGAGAATTCAATTTTTCACGCCATTACCTCACGGGACGGAAAAACACAATAATTTTACGTTAGACAACAACATGCTGTAAGTTAAGGGAATGTTGCTGTTTTGTACACTATGGCAAGTCCCGTTTTACCAGTGCGAAGCTATATCACACCTGCATTTACGAAACAAATCGTGAGAGCCCGTCTTGTAATAGAAGCTCTTATAAGAATTTACTGCCCCCCCCCTCTCTCTCTCTCTCTTCCGTTACATCGAAACCAATTACCGTCTGCGTGCTTAGATTTGCCAATTTTGCTCCGTAACTTCCCTCTACCGACATCTCTACAAAGTTTCTGATCATACAACAGATTCCTGCATTCTAGTTTTGTAAATAATTTGATCACCACAGCCTATTTCATGTAATCATGTAATCTACTGACATTTTGGGAGAAAAAGCACGATCATTTCTAGGTTCCACAGTGAACTGTAACTCATGTGGTGTCTACTTTATAATTAGAGGTTATGAAGTATGAAATAGCACAAGACTTGCGGCAACTCCTGTTTTTTAAACATACAGTTGTGATGATAATAATAAAAACAGTCATGATATCACGAGAATAGATAAACTGATTTCTATTAGTTTTATGAGCAAAATCGGTGAAGTTTTGAGGGAATTACCTGCATCCAAACTATAACCACTTATGTCACCACTTGTAATAGAATCTCTCTCTTCTGATGTATCGAAAAACAAATGTCGTCTTCATGCTGACATCGAGCATATTACATATATACACATATACATGTATCACTCCATTGGAGCACGTGGCCAGTACTCGAAGTCGCTTCCACAGATCTGCATGAAGTTTTATCGACTCTACTGGAGGAAGACCATATCCAATAGACTATCAATCACATGAGAGGGTTCCTGCATTGTTCCTTCACAAGCAGAGTAATACATTTTTTTTGGCTGTAGCACATTCAAGCAGTGTATGAGTACAGTTTTGTACACTGCCATACACTTTTTTTTTTCTACCATGACTTCGAGGTCTGAGTCAGGTACTAAACCAACATTAACATGTTTCAATCCTTAGGCTCTCACAGAAAGCTGAACATTGCATGGTACAAACTATGCAGCTCCCACAACACACAGGTTGGTAGGAATAAAACACGGCGGCAACGTTTCTCATTGACAAAAATGTGGAAGACAAAGCAACAGATGGAAACTGGGAGCATTTGTGACATTGTAGAGATTTTCCAAGAGCTATCCGACGGTGATGACCTACACAGAAAATCCCATATTCCACACTGACGGGTAACAGATGTCTCGGTGTTCCATTTCGATGAGCATTGTTTCGTAATTTTGCAGTCATGTGCATGATTACCGTTCCGGTGTTGACCACTGTTGGAAGGTGCTGTTCACAACATGCACAAGGTGGTAAAAATAAAAAGAGGTACTGTTATCTTATTGGTGAAAAAAATAAAACATGTGGAGGGAATCGCAGCATATGGAAACAGGACGAGTCTGCAGCATTGAGGAATGCTTCCAGACAACTGTCTTCACATTTAATCCCATGCTCCAAAGTGACAAGTAGCAGATATCCAATGTTCCACGAAGGCTCCCTCCATCTCATCCAAGTGGTGTGTCAGTCAATCGTTATTCAGTAATCAACAGCATACCAGTGGAAAGATGGTATGGCAAAGACGCTGTTGATATGGGGCGATGTATGGTAATACACACCCTAATTGACAGCACATTCGGTTATAGCAATTTTACCAGTTGTTTCATAATTTCAAAGCCAGACAATGACACAGCAGAAAGCTTCCTAGTTTCTGCATCATCGCTAAATCACCCCTCCACTATATTGCAAGTACCATTTACTAGATTGTGAATGCAGATCCTCTCTGCAACACTAATCTTAGCCATAGCACCCATCCAAAAGCACAAAATCTGTCCAGGTGCGTGCATGTCGAGGAGGGTAGTCCCTCTTATCAGTGTATAGCAGACATGAGATTAGATTAGATTAGATTAGATTAATACTAGTTCCATGGATCATGAATACGATATTTCGTAATGATGTGAAACGAGTCAAATTTTCCAATACATGACATAATTAAGTTAATTTAACAACATACTTAAGTTAATATAACAACTTTTTTATTTTTTGTGTTTTTTATTTTTATTTTATTTTATTTTTTTATTTTATTTTATTTTATTTTTTATTTTATTTTTTATAATTTTTATTTCTTAATTTATATCTAAAAATTCCTCTATCGAGTAGAAGGAGTTGTCATTCAGAAATTCTTTTAATTTCTTCTTAAATACTTGTTGGTTATCTGTCAGACTTTTGATACTATTTGGTAAGTGACCAAAGACTTTAGTGGCAGTATAATTCACCCCTTTCTGTGCCAAAGTTAGATTTAATCTTGAATAGTGAAGATCATCCTTTCTCCTAGTATTGTAGTTATGCACACTGCTACTACAATTGAATTGTGTTTTGTAGGGAAGCAGCCTACTCACGCCGTAGTAAATTCACAGCAGTCTTTCCATTGTGTGCCAGCCAGTCCGTTGTAACTAGCTCTGACGTCTTAAATGTTGCGCAATACTTTAAAAATCAAATAAATAACCTGAAATGTTTCTAGCATGTCAGGAGTAATACTAAATTAATATGTGTTGAATATCAGTTCGATAACTTTAGCCATTTTCGAAATTTGGACGTTTTTCTGTAAAAATCATTGGCGCAACAGAAAAGAGCTAGAAAGTTAAAATTTTATATTTAGATTCATCTTTCATAATAATTTAATAAAAACAGTACTTTGGATTTCACAAATTAAAATTTTAGTGGAAATTCATGATTTTCTGGTTTTCGCCTTAAAACTTAAGCAAGATAGATTAAGTAGGCTAATAAATAAGGCTAGGATGTTTATATTTAAGTAGAATGGAGATCCGCTATCACCCTAAGGATGTGAGAAGTTTAATTTGAATACCTATAAAACTATAGCGATAGCGTATCTCCAAAGGGCCAGTTCAGAGCTCGTCTACTGCGTGCAGTGTAATTAAATTAATTCTCTCGCCCAAAATATTTAACTTAGCCACATCAAAATTTTATTATCAATACTTACCTGCGTGCTGAATGCACATTTAAATTAAGAGCTTCATCGGCCATCAGCAAGAGAAGCTAGGATTTATTAGGTAACTTAAAGTGGTGCATTACTAGCCCAGCGGCTAGTCGGGAGAGCCGATTTGATCAGGCGTTCCCTTAGCCGTCCGCACCGCGGCTTTATATATAAGAACGCTGCGCCAGGAAGCAAGGCCCCAGTTCTCTCCAGACGCTGAATAGCACGTCATCTGTGTCGGGGGTCGCGTCGCGTCGGTATCATTGTTACAAACAGCCTCGGATGCCGTATTAAGTTACTCGAGATACGCGTAACCATGAAATCATTTGCGAGTGAAGTGTTAATTCTGGGTTGACTTTAATTATCGATCTTCAGTTTGCGTATTGTCGTATTTTCACGTGCCGCCGCGGGACAAACATTCTACCATTATTTAGCGTGGCGTTTGATGAACCTAATCATCAAATTATGGCGAGCATTCATTTAAACAGTTAATTCGGACAATTATAGTGGCATCAGCGCATTAGACTCTGAACTGCTCTGTTAGTTAGATTGTGTGGATTTTCTTTTTTTCATCTGTGACTTTCAGAATATACTCAGCTATTTTAGAAAATCGTTTTTGATTATAAATCCCGGACAATCTCCTAATTCCTCAGAGCTATAAGCTGTAACTATAAGTGTATTCTCAGATGAAGTGGGCACTAGGAATTCTAATTACTGGCTTCACGTTTTGCTAATCACTTTCTGGTAGCCAATATTGTAGTTAGAGAGCCAGTGTTGAGAACGGCGAAAGACAGCAAAAATAACAGGAAATGAAGTGTTTCAACATTCTACAACCATTTATATAACAATTAATTCTACCTGCCGCCCCACATATGGTGCATCGGCCGGGAAGTAAACTGAGTAAAAGTGAAAGTGATTTTTAACTATTCGGATTCGCGAGTGAAATGCGACACGCAACTGAGCATAGAACAGTGAATGTGTTACGTGCGTATGTGGACGACGCAATTGGATTAATAACACCTCTGGATTGACGGAGCTGGCACTGAGTCTAGCGTCCGCTGGAGCATCCGGAGCCGCGCCTGCAGTTGCGGGCCACACAAACACACAACAGCCGTCGGCAGTTCAGCGCACTGCGGCGCATTAGTAATCCCGGTACGCCGCGTGGACAACGCCATACGTCGTGCAGAAGGAACTAAGTTAAGTGAAAAGCTGTTAAAAATTTTACTAACCTGCACTAAAAGACTGTCGGCGATGGAACCGCCAAAAGAAACTGAGGTTAAACTTATATCAGAACCTATGTCTGTTGAGGGAACTGTAAATCCAGACAACGGTTCAAGTGTAAATATGCATGAAAGTAGTAATGTTAAAGTGAAATATGAAGTATTGTCTCCTGACAGTAGTGTGGGAAGGGGCAATGATTCAATAATAGATACCCCTGTAGTAAAGCAGAAAGCAGAAATTGTTAATTTATTGGATGATAGTTTCTCTGTTGAATTAAAAATGAATCAGTCAACAGAGGTGGTAGAGTTTAAGAAGGAGAAGTTAGATATGACTAATCAATCAGAAGTTTTATTTAGTTTTGATGATTCTGGTGTTGGAGCTAGTTTTTTGTCACCTGAGTGTGATAAAAAGCCAGCTAGTGAGCAACCCACAGATGCTGGGGCTATTGATTTAAATGTTATATTACAAGCAATAGCTGCCAGTAATGCAAAAATGTCAGCCAATAATGCAAAAATGACAGCTGAATATAAGTCTGAAATAAGTGAACAGGTCAAAAGTAGTAATGCTGAATTAAAGTCTGAAATAACTGAGGTCAAAAGCAGTAATGCTGAATTAAAGTATGAGATTATGGCCAGCCAAACTAATTTTAATAAACGATTGGAGGTAATGGACGATACCTTCAAGGCTGGTTGCAATAAGTTGAAAGAGGATCTGGACAGTTTGAATTATAAAATTGATTACAATCATGAGGATATTAAGAAAAAGGTTGCTCAACAATTTTCTGAAATGTATAAAACAGTAAAATCCGAAGTTGCTGAGGTTCGCAGAGACTTCCAAATGGAAGATGCGAAGCTGGAACTCAAGTTAACAGAAAAGATCGAGGCGGAATCTGAACTGTGCTCAGATAGGTTTAAAGATGTTAATATAAAAGTAAACATATGTCAAGCAGACGTAGATGCAATCAAAACTGATACTACTCATATTGTGCAAAGAGTAGATAATG
This sequence comes from Schistocerca piceifrons, assembly GCF_021461385.2. Lineage (NCBI taxonomy): Eukaryota > Metazoa > Arthropoda > Insecta > Orthoptera > Acrididae > Schistocerca > Schistocerca piceifrons. The sequence continues at coordinate 834,341,421 of NC_060138.1, read as the reverse complement.
TTGAAATGAAAGTAGAAAATATTAGTACTAACATCGCTAACATTGAGAGTAAAGTAGCTTCAGTAACTTCTGGTAATGGTAGTATACAACAAGTTGTAGCTGCAAACGCCGCTTTTATCGGGTGTCGGCAGTTCTTGCGGTTCGATCCAGATAAAAATATCCACCCGCTAGATTTCTGGAACGATTTTGAAGATGTGATTCCACCAACTTGGTCTGAACGAGAGAAAATCTCATTTATTAGAAGCCATTTAGCAGGTGTCGCCATGCGTTGGCCAGCTGATGTTATGTTGAAGTGTAAAACATTAGCGGAGTTTAATACAGCTTTCATTAATGAGTATTGGTCTAGTAATAAGCAAAATGAAGTGTTGAGAGAATTTTGGAGTGGAAAACGCTTCAATGCAGGCAAGGAATCAATTAAATAGTTTGCTAGGTCATGGATCTCACGTTTGTCACATTTGGCGGAAAAGCTAAAACCGGAAATGATTATACTAGGTCTCGAAGCCAAACTGCCATGGTATTGGCAAACTAGAATTATATCTGCCCCTAGAGACAATCTGGATCGTTTCATTGAATATTTGGAAAGTGTAGAACGTGTTGCTGCCAATGAGGAGCAAGCACGTAATAACAGAAATGCTAATAACAATAGTAGTAATTTTAGGAACGAGCAAAATGGCAATGTAAACATCAGAACAGTAGTTGTTCGCCATCCTAAGAGAGGTAGGAATTGGAGAAATGATTATCAGAACCAACAATGGCATCCAAGTGATAATAATTTTGTTCCAAACAGAATTATGCATGTAAACAACAGTACGGAAAGTAATGCTGTGCCAGTTAACTATAATGAAAATAAAGGAAACAGTAGTAGGGCGAGGCAGGAAAACTAGTTCCCGTCTATGAGGACACTGGCGCTCACCAGGCGGCTATTTTTCCTAAGCCAGTAGTTACGGGAATTGGTAAGACAAATCAGAATACTCAAACTGAACATGTGGATGAAGTGTCGGTAGCATCTAAGGATACAACAGAAATATTAGATCACTCACAGTATTTGATAGATACCGTGTTAGAGACGCTTTCTAAGTGGGAAGAGAAAGAGAAGGCGCAGCAGTGTAACAGTAGGGAAGAGCTACAAATACTGAATTGTCAGGTGAAGAAGCAGAAGAAATTCATGCTTATATTTACGATGAGGATGATGTGCTCTTATCTAAAGTGCCTGTGCAGGATGTTGATAATGTACTAATAGATTTAGGACAGGAGATAAGTGAGAATGTAGAGGGTAGCCTGTTGGGGGTCGATGAACCCAGTAGCTGTGACCAGTTGTCACTTGAGAAGGAAACCGACAATAATGGTGAAAGTGGTTTAGCTGTAACTAGTGTTATGCCCGGTCTGGAGGCACAGAATCGCTCAGACTACAGTAATTTGGGTTATGTTCAGCAAACTAAATGTAATGAAGTCGTGCGGTGTTTCGATTTAAAATTAATAGACCGACTGGAAAAGGCAGCTGAAAATGTAATTCAGGAAACCCCTACACACTGTGACCTAAATGTAATGAAGACAGATGTCGATCACTTTAGTTGGAGACAAATCCAAAAGGAACTATTGGATGAGTTTGAGGAACCACCTGTACAACCTAGAATAAGCCACCCTTTAATAATAGTGAATGTGTTGGGTATCAATGTACGTTGTTTCTTAGACAGTGGAAGTGAGGTGAGTGCGATATCTCAGTCCTTCTTTGATGCATTACCTGGTAAAGACAAACTTACAGTAATGAGGGTATCAGGACTAAGAATAATTGGTGCTACTAGCAAGGTGTCAAAAACGGTAAAGCAAGAAGCTTTGCTGCCCTTTAACATTAATGGTAATTTAATTGATCATCCATGTTTAATTGTAAACAATCTCAGTATTGAGGTTTTAATTGGCATAGATTTCTTGTCAAAATATCAGAGTGTTGTTGACTTTGAAAGAAGCCAATTAAAAATGGTCTTGCCAATAACCGGAGTAATTACAGTACCTTTCAGTGATAAACATGTAGTAACTAATGATGAAACTTGGGAGCTGCCAATAAGAGTTCTGAAATACAGGAGATATTGGGACGAAAGTGTTAATCTTAGTACAAATAAGCTGAACACAGAAGAAGAAGAAGCGATTATTTTGGACAAAATAGAAGCTAAATTGCAGGAAATCGAAAAAATTTCAGCTAATCAGAAGGAAGAACTGAGGCAGGTTCTAAAAAGGCATCATAAGGTATTTTCAGATCGACGTGGCGTGGTCAAAGGTTATGAATGAATTCTGTAGGGAGGAGGTTGTTCTGTAACCTCTACACAGTGTGGCAGCTGTGCAGTCCCAGCTGTGTGAGATCTTCTTTCCCATTTCAGGTCTCACTCATTCTTCATCTTTCCTATCCACAAAAATTTCGACCTCTTCTTTCCAATACTAAAATTTTCCGTCATGGCTATCAAGCCATGAGTTCTGTAACCATTCTATCCACCGATTAGTGAAGAAAAATACCTAATGTGACAAACCTAATAGTGACGTAAACAATAGAGAAGTATGATGTAATTAAGATATAAAATGTATTTGAGTAACAAGTATGTATAGAACCCAGGTAATATAGTAACTACAAAGTGTTGTTTTATTGGAAATGGTCCACCAACAGTAATTTAAAAAGATATAAAAGTTCGTTTACAAGCAGGATCTGAAGTGATAGTGAAACCTAGTGTATGCATTAGAGCTAACTAAGAAATAGTAAGAGAGAGAGCTTAGTGTTATGAAAAATATGCAGACAAGTTGTAAGAATAAACTCACCTTGTGTAGCAAGGAATGGCAGTGTAATAGAATTGAACAGTGTTTGTGGTTGAGACGTGAAGGACAAGTCCCTGAAGTATTTATAAGGTTGGAGCTGGCCATTATTTTGGTGTAGTGTGTGACAGGACACACCTACATGTATTGAGGTTATGAGTTGGAGGCGTGAATGCGACCATAGGTACCCTTATGTTAGATGAGACAGAGCAGTTCATGGTGTCCTATAGCTTTAAGGAATTTAGCATTACGCTCGTCCATAATTACTTGATGCACTTTATTGGTAGGTCGAGAGAGACTACCTGTGCTTTCAGCGTCCGATCGAGTGGAAATGGATTGCCACATGAGCAAACTGATCAGCTGCAATACATTATAGATATGAAATAAATGTTCTATCCTGTGCTTTAAATTTTAATGGAGTGAGTATTACTTAAGTTCATACACTAGCAAAGTAAGTAAGTATATAATGGCAGACGTGAAACATTATTTATAGCTCAGCATAAATACACCTCGATGAAGTAAATACATAATTGCAGATGTGGAAATGACACAGCAGCAGAGGACCAATAAGTGGATTTAGTAGTCAACTAAACGAAGTGTGTTTTGAACACTCAGAACTGTACTATTACCAAAAGTTACTCACATGTACAAAGAAGTTGAGAACACAACTAGTAATCAAATATACTCATACTATCTCTAAGAATAAGATAATCAAAGATGAGTCAGCTAAGTGAGTAAAATACAGATTTATCAGGAATGTACCGAGCATTGGTTCAGTGTTCCGGTCCAGAAATAATAAATTGAAATTGAATAGAATTTAGGATTGTATGCCTTGAGCATAAATTTTCTCTAGTACATGACTAACGGCCTCTTAAGCCATTTGCTTACCGATTTTATGACAATTAAGTAACCACAAGAGGAATTGAAAAAGTTCTGTTAACTTTGTTCCAGCAAAATATTGAAGGATAAAATGTATATATCCCCATTTCATTGTGACCCACCCTTAGATATTAAGTGAACAGAGTCTGAGGCACTCTTTTTGTTTGTTCTACAGGACAAACCAGATAATGGCAGCCTGGTAGCTGCGTGAAAGCGTGGAGTGACTTGGACACAACTCACAGTGAACCCTCCCCTTTCCCCATGTAATTTAGAGTGAACGTGAAGGACGCACACCATAGCAACTTCCCCTCCTCTACCCTTGTGAATGGAAGTGTAGAACGCCAGCCAAAGCGGCTACAACCACGTGTGTAAAAATGATTTGTGAAATTTTCTTTCAGGTTTAGAAAAGACTGCTAAGATATAATCATCTGTTTATGTATCTTGAATAACTGTTAAATTCTTTTTGAATTTTTGTATGTAAAAATGTATTTAATGGATTTAAGATTTTTATAATTTTACATATTTTTATGTGTTTGTTTGTCTAAGGCAATATGTATGCCAAAGTGATCCATTGACTTAGCTTAAATTTTGAGTAATAATATTGCTTAAGAGGCAGTGAACATGCCCACAATTTAAATAATTAGTGTAGGTAATCAGTTTTCTTTTAGTGTTTCTACATGTTTACATTCCAATTTTAAATTTTCATAGTAAGTTAAGGTGTACTCTTGCTTCCCTTTTTGTAATTAATTTTTTTCATTCATTAACATTCAAAAACAAAAAATTTAAGTAGAGGGTGATGTAGGGAAGCAGCCTACTCACGCCGTAGTAAATTCACAGCAGTCTTTCCATTGTGTGCCAGCCAGTCCATTGTAACTAGCTCTGACGTCTTAAATGTTGCGCAATACTTTAAAAATCAAATAAATAACCTGAAATGTTTCTAGCATGTCAGGAGTAATACTAAATTAATGTGTGTTGAATATCAGTTCGATAACTTTAGCCATTTTCGAAATTTGGACGTTTTTCTGTAAAAATCATTGGCGCAACAGGAAAGAGCTAGAAAGTTAAAATTTTATATTTAGATTCATCTTTCATAATAATTTAATAAAAACAGTACTTTGGATTTCACAAATTAAAATTTTAGTGGAAATTCATGATTTTCTGGTTTTCATCTTAAAACTTAAGCAAGATAGATTAAGTAGGCTAATAAATAAGGCTAGGATGTTTATATTTAAGTAGAATGGAGATCCGCTATCACCATAAGGATGTGAGAAGTTTAATTTGAATACCAATAAAACTATAGCGATAGCGTATCTCCAAAGGACCAGTTCAGAGCTCGTCTACTGCGTGCAGTGTAATTAAATTAATTCTCTCGCCCAAAATATTTAACTTAGCCACGTCAAAATTTTATTATCAATACTTACCTGCGTGCTGAATGCACATTTAAATTAAGAGCTTCATCGGCCATCAGCAAGAGAAGCTAGGATTTATTAGGTAACTTAAAGTGGTGCATTACTAGCCCAGCGGCTAGTCGGGAGAGCCGATTTGATCAGGCGTTCCCTTAGCCGTCCGCACCGCGGCTTTATATATAAGAACGCTGCGCCAGGAAGCAAGGCCCCAGTTCTCTCCAGACGCTGAATAGCACATCATCTGTGTCGGGAGTCGCGTCGCGTCGGTATCATTGCTACAAACAGCCTCGGATGCCGTATTAAGTTACTCGAGATACGCGTAACCATGAAATCATTTGCGAGTGAAGTGTTAATTCTGGGTTGACTTTAATTATCGATCTTCAGTTTGCGTATTGTCGTATTTTCACGTGCCGCCGCGGGACAAACATTCTACCATTATTTTGATGGGCGCAGCTATGAGTCACTAGTAAATAGAGCGAAGAAAAACCGACGTGAGTATTTTGGATAGCTAATACATTAAGGTGTCACCCACACCCTGGTGCACGAAAATGCACACGAAGAAGCGGCAACTTCCTACAAGGGCGTAAGCACCACGATCAGTAGCCAAAGGAGATGTCACAGTCTCATTGTTGTTTACAGCTTCACCACAGCTCCTGCACAAGAAAGTCCTGGTCTGATGTTAGGTAGTTTTGCTCATGTGCTGGATATTATAGCAATTTCTTGCTAACACCACATCTCTTCTCAAGTACACCCCTCCCCCCATTTCACACTATTAAAGGTAATACATGTGACATGGGTCCACTCTCCTATAGAACAATCTAGGGAATGGCTTAAGTCCAACAAATGCACTGATACTTCTTCTTAATACTTAAGGAATAACATTGTTTGTGAGAACCAGCCCTAAATCAGTAATATACAGGATGTTTCAAAAATGACCAGTATATTTGAAACGGCAATAAAAACTAAACGAGCAGCGATAGAAATACACCGTTTGTTGCAATATGCTTGGGACAACAGTACATTTTCAGGCAGACAAACTTTCGAAATTACAGTAGTTACAATTTTCAACAACAGATGGTGCTGCAGTCTGGGAAACTCTATAGTACGATATTTTCCACATATCCACCACGCGTAGCAATAATATGGTGTAGTCTCTGAATGAAATTACCCGAAACCTTTGACAACGTGTCTGGCGGAATGGCTTCACATGCAGATGAGATGTACTGCTTCAGCTGTTCAATTGTTTCTGGATTCTGGCGGTACACCTGGTCTTTCAAGTGTCCCCACAGAAAGAAGTCACAGGGGTTCATGTCTGGCGAATAGGGAGGCCAATCCACGCCGCCTCCTGTATGTTTCGGATAGCCCAAAGCAATCACACGATCATCGAAATATTCATTCAGGAAATTAAAGACGTCGGCCGTGCGATGTGGCCGGGCACCATCTTGCATAAACCACGAGGTGTTCGCAGTGTCGTCTAAGGCAGTTTGTACTGCCACAAATTCACGAAGAAAGTCCAGATAGCGTGATGCAGTAATCGATTCGGATCTGAAAAATGGGCCAATGATTCCTTTGGAAGAAATGGCGGCCCAGACCAGTACTTTTTGAGGATGCAGGGACGATGGGGCTGCAACATGGGGCTTTTCGGTTCCCCATATGCGCCAGTTCTGTTTATTGACGAAGCCGTCCAGGTAAAAATAAGCTTCGTCAGTAAACCAAATGCTGCCCACATGCATATCGGCGTCATCAATCCTGTGCACTATATCGTTAGCGAATGTCTCTCGTGCAGCAATGGTAGCGGCGCTGAGGGGTTGCCACGTTTGAATTTTGTATGGATAGAGGTGTAAACTCTGGCGCATGAGACGATACGTGGACGTTGGCGTCATTTGGACCGCAGCTGCAACACGGCGAACGGAAACCCGAGGCCGCTGTTGGATCACCTGCTGCACTAGCTGCGCGTTGCCCTCTGTGGTTGCCGTATGCGGTCGCCCTACCTTTCCAGCACGTTCATCCGTCACGTTCCCAGTCCGTTGAAATTTTTCAAACAGATCCTTTATTGTATCGCTTTTCGGTCCTTTGGTTACATTAAACCTCCGTTGAAAACTTCGTCTTGTTGCAACAACACTGTGTTCTAGGCAGTGGAATTCCAACACCAGAAAAATCCTCTGTTCTAAGGAATAAACCATGTTGTCTACAGCACACTTGCACGTTGTGAACAGCACACGCTTACAGCAGAAAGACGACGTACAGAATGGCGCACTCACAGACTGCGTTGTCTTCTATATCTTTCACATCACTTGCAGCGCCATCTGTTGTTGAAAATTGTAACTACTGTAATTTCGAAAGTTTGTCCGCCTGAAAATGTACTGTTGTCCAAAGCATATTGCAACAAACGGTGTATTTCTATCGCTGCTCGTTTAGTTTTTATTGCCGTTTCAAATATACCGGTCATTTTTGAAACACCCTGTATATGTTCAACTTGATGTGTGAGAACACAGTTATGGATTGGGATACGTATGATTTGCCTGCTTTGATATGGGTCATCTGTTTAATACTTACGTCAGCTTTCTTGGAGTGTGTGTTACAAAAACCCACGTAGTTTACATGGGGAGGAGGAGGTTAAAAATTATGCCAGAGCATAATTTTTAAGCTTTTCTCGGTCTTGAGTGTCTGGGTACCCCCAGTGCACCTCAGTTCTACACATTTCGTGGAACTTTTTCTCGAATTGCATGTATTCTCTCAATTTAAGTAATTTTGCAAGGTTTTTTCGCGATTTTACATATTTCGCCGTGTTTCCGTCAATGTTACGTATTTGCTGTCAATTTGTCGTAATTATACCAGGTTTTTCTCGATTTTTATCGAGTTTATGTCATTTTTCATATTTTTTCATATTTTTCCATATGTATATAGTCATATTGCCGACATATCCAAGGATGGTTTGATTTTATACGAGGATTTTTGCGTTTCCTATATAACAGCCAACTAAAAATCCTAAGACTTCCCCTCTTCCCAATGATCTACATGCATGCATTTTGGATAGTAAGATCATGAAAAATATAGTAACACTTGCCTTGTACCCAGATGAGACCCAATGAGTGGTGCAGATTGGAAACTCTTAGTATGGAAACAAATCTGTGTTGCTGTGGCACATCAGAGAGCTTGTTGCAGAGTCATCTAGCGATTCACTTGATGGAACCTCAAAGTCTGGCACAGCTCTACACATTCATCACACATCCACTCTACCGTGTAGGGATCTGCAACAGGGAGTTGACATGTGTACAAAGTTGATTTCTGCTGATGCTCTGAGTATTATTATTATTTTTTTGCCATAAGTATATGCTCTTAATTGCTTACCAGATTATCTTCGCTACTTTTGTTTACATCTTCCAACTATGATATATCCCCACAACCATACGAGGACATCCACAAACTGTAGGTTTCTGTTATTTTTTATCTTAGTAATAAGTTTTACGTTAGTTGACAGTGTGTCGTCTGATTTAGCATCCTGGGCCGTTAAAGTTTACCCTTCCTATCCCTACAGAGAGCACACCCCCGGCAACGTAATTTAGAGACGAATAGTTAGCAAGTTATGCTTGTGAACTGCAACCATCTGCCGCTGACAGCTCTATACACATATTACCAATCGCGAAGTCTCGGTTTCAATCACTTGTACGGTATTTTCGACAACGCAATAGCCCCGCAAAGAGCGACAAACTCCACGTAAAGTGAGTCCGTAGGGGATGAAAGCATATTTAAATTCATCCTGCTAAAGAGCATAACATCTTCAATTCGAGTTATACTACCGATATTTCGTAACAATGTCGTCTAGATTCTCCAGTAGTCACAACAAACCATGGCATCGTGGTGCACATATCACGCTTCCTTTCATACCCGTAAAGATACACGATGACAGCACATAATCATCCCAGTTCCGCTGTTTTGTTTGTCCGGCCGAAGGAAAAGGGGGTTACTGTACTTTCAACTACCTAGTTTCAACTACTTTTCAAGGTCGCCCGACTACCCACTTTCCGCATCTGAAATACATGCACATGGATCATTGAATGTAGGAAATGTCTTAGGATTTTTGGGAGATAAGCGAATGAGACAAGCAAATATTCTAGTACCAAGTCTTTATTAACTTTTGCATATACATTGACATACAGAATACAACTCATTCCTTATTTTTGTTAGGTGTAGTTTTAACATGTCCAATTTAAGTTTTAAATTATAACTTAAATCCACATCTGAATCATCTATTTATTTCTCCAGCCAGTAATTTTTCCTGTAAACTATATCTTTTATGGCTTTAACAATTAGTTCAGTTCTTTCCAGCAGGTCTTCTAGACGAGAGCATTCGGGGATTTTAATTTTTCCTCTTATTTTCTGGATGACGCTGTTGTTACAACGTTCCACATCTTCCTGGGTGCAGGCTGCCAGTTCTTCTGCTGCATATTCTTGTGGAATTTCGGTATAGAACTTTAACTTTACACACTGTTGTAAACGAATTGCCATCAAACGTTGTTATTCCGTTTATTATTATTTTTTTTTATTTATCATATGGCAACAAAAAAAATCACTGACGAGTACATAAAGTTTAATTTTACGTGTAAATATAGTTAAGTATTTACATATACTTTAGTTTTACTTTTTGGCACAAATAGTATACACATTTTTAAATTGTGAAAAGTACTAATTTAATATTACTGACTACTTTGACTAATATAATTGCAAGTTAAAAAAGGCAGATATATTTAATCGTAGTTCAATATCTAATGATTGAAGCCAAATAACAGTAGAGGGACTAGCATTAATAAAGTCACTATATGGTCCAGGATACTTCCTCTGAGGACAGTCTCTAACAATATGTTGAACAGTTTGTTCTTGGGCCCCACAATTTCAGGCTGGAGAATCTCGGAGTCCCCACTTGTGCATCATAGCGTTGCACCTGGCGTGGCCAGTTCTTATTCTGTTCAGCCTTGTCCAGTCCCTTCTCTGCAGATGATATCCTGGTAGGCTGGCAGTTGGGTCTTTGATACCTCGAAGTGCTATTGTTGCAGCATTCCACCTCTTGTGCCACTCTTCTTTAATGTCGAACTTCTTATCGTTCCTTCCATTATGCCACAATGGATTGCGAGATTTTAAGCGGTCTGGAGGAAGGTTGTTTAAGACTGTATGAATTGGGAGGTATTGTGGGTAGTCGAGGTGGTGTAGTTTCCTCCATTCTCGATCGACTGCTTGTTGCCGTCGTAATTCAGGTGGTGGGATGTTGCTGATGGTGTGCATCCAGGGGATCGGGGTGGATTTTAATGTGCCCATAATAATCCTCATTCACTCGTTCAGGTGTACGTCCAGCTTCCTCGTGTGGGCACTATGTTGCCACACTGGAGCACAGTGTTCGGCAGCTGGGTACACCAGCGTAAGTACTGTAGTACATAGAGTCGATGCGTCGGCACTCCATGTTGTACCAGCTAGTTTCTTTACGATGTTGTTTCGGGTCTTAAGTTTTTGGCTTGTTTTTTCCAAGTGTTTTTTTTTTCATACGTCAGAGACCGATCTAGTGTGACATGGAGGTATTTAGGCTGGAAATTATGTCTAATCTTTTGTTGGCAGAAGCTGACTTTCAACTGCTGGTTTTGCAATTCTGTTGTTTAGATGGAATGTGCAGACTACTGTCTTTGCTGCATTTCGATGGAGTCTCCATGCTTTGTAGTATGTGTTGAGAATATCTAAGTCTCTAGATAATATGGCTTCTTCTTCCTCAAGTGTGCTAGTTTGTACAGCTGTGGTAAGGACGTGGGCATTGCAAAACTTTGCGCTAGAAGAATATAATAATTCACATCCCAAAGAAAGCAGGTGGTGACAGATGTGAAAATTACCGAACTATCAGTTTAATAAGTCACAGCTGCAAAATACTAACGCGAATTCTTTACAGACGAATGGAAAAACTGGTAGAAGCCAGCCTCGGGGAAGATCAGCTTGGATTCCGCAGAAATGTTGGAACACGTGAGGCAATACTGACCCTACGACTTATCTTAGAAGAAAGATTAAGGAAAGGCAAACCTACGTTTATAGCATTTGTAGACTGTGAGAAAGCTTTTGACAATGTTGACTGGAATACTCTCTTTCAAATTCTGAAGGTGGCAGGAGTAAAATACAGGGAGCGAAAGGCTATTTACAATTTGTACAGAAAGCAGATGGCAGTTATAAGAGTTGAGGGGTGTGACAGGGAACCAGTGGTTGGGAAGGGAGTGAGACAGGGTTGTTGCGTATCGCCGATGTTATTCAATCTGTATATTGAGCAAGCAGTAAAGGAAACAAAAGAAAAGTTCGGAGTAGGTATTAAAATCCATGGAGAAGAAATGAAAACTTTGAGGTTCACCGATGACATTGTAATTCTGTCAGAGACAGCAAAAGACTTGGAAGAGCAATTGAACGGAATGGACAGTGTCTTGAAAGGAGGGTACAAGATGAACATCAACAAAAGGAAAACGAGGATAATGGAATGTAGTCGAATTAAGTCGGGTGATGCTGAGAGAATTAAATTAGGAAATGAGACACTTAAAGGAGTTTTGCTATTTGGGGAGCAAAATAACTGATGATGGTCGAAGTAGAGAGGATATAAAATGTAGACTGGCAATGGCAAGGAAAGCGTTTCTGAAGAAGAGAAATTTGTTAACATCGAGTATAGATTTAAGTGTCAGGAAGTCGTTTCTGAAAGTATTTGTATGGAGTGTAGCCATGTATGGAAGTGAAACGTGGACGACAAATAGTTTAGACAAGAAGAGGATAGAAGCTTTCGAAATGTGGTGCTACAGAAGAATGCTGAAGATTAGATGGGTAGATCACATAACTAATGAGGAGGTACTGAATAGAATGGGGGAGAAGAGGAATTTGTGGCACAAACTTGACTAGAAGAAGGGATCGGTTGGTAGGACATGTTCTCAGACATCAAGGCATCACCAATTTAGTATTGGAGGGCAGCGTGGAGGGTAAAAATCGTAGGGGGAGACCAAGAGATGAATACACAAAGCAGATTCAGAAGGATGTAGGCTGCAGTACGTACTGGGAGATGAAGAGGCTTGCACAGGGTAGAGTAGCATGGAAAGCTGCATCTAACTAGTCTCAGGACTGAAGACCACAACAACAACAACAGCAGTGTTTGGCATGTCACCGGTGTACAGATTGAAAAGTAGGGGTGCTAGGAAGGACCCTTGGGGAAGCCCATTTTTCAAGGTAAAAGACTTGCTCTGTTTTTGTCCAATGCTAACCTTGAAATAGCGGTTGGTTATCATATTTCCCACAAGTGTCGTCAGTTTCTTACTTGGGACATGCTTCTTTAACTTCAGCAGGATTCCATCTAGCCATACAGTGTCATATGCTGCTGACAGATCAACAAATGCCACTGATGTCTTTAGTGTCTTTTGGAATCCAGCCTCAATGTAGGCTGTCAAGGCTAGGACCTGCTCACAGCATCTCCGCTTGTTTCTGAATCCAGTCTGATATGTTGGGGTTATGTTGTTTATTATTCCTTGCGTTCTGTTATGGATGAGTCATCCAGTAGCCGGCCGCGGTGGCCGTGCGGTTCTAGGCGCTGCAGTCTGGAACCGCGGGACTGCTACGGTCGCAGGTTCGAATCCTGCCTCGGGCATGGATGTGTGTGATGTCCTTAGGTTAGTTAGGTTTAACTAGTTCTAAGTTCTAGGGGACTGATGACCTAAGATGTTAAGTCCCATAGTGCTCAGAGCCATTTGAACCATTTGAACCATCCAGTAGTATGAAGCACACGCTCAGCAGTGCAATTGGCCGGTAACTTGAGGGGTCATGTACTGACTTTCCAGATTTGAGGATTGCTAATGTGTGTGCCATCTTGAACTGTTGAGGCACCCTTCTGGTCTTGAATATTTCATTGTAGAACTTCTTCAGCCAAGTTGTTCCATGTTCCCCTGTGTGTTTTATAAATTCAGCAAATATGCCATCCAGTCCTGCGGATTTTCTCATTTTCAATGTTTTGATGGCTTCATTTATACCTATTTCTGATAGTGTGGTGTTATCGTGGAGGTGCCTATTGACTTCATTCAGTTCGTTTTTTACTTTTCTTTCATGTTTGTGTCTACAGGGACCTTCTCAGCTCTTGATTTTATTTGTAGTGCAAGTAGGTTAGGAGTTATCTAGAGTGTATGACTGGAAATCGCGTTACCGAAAGTGCCGCCATCTTGGATCTTTAGGGTATAAAAGGAGACCTGAGAGCCGCAACTGTGGTGGTTGAAAGTATCAACATGGATTCCTCCAAAGTACTAAACATCTCTCAGCTAGTAGGGAGGAAGAGAAGACCAACAGACGAACGGTTCGATTTGTGGTTATTAGAGCAGAATCTGCAGGAGTTTTTAAATCAAAGGGTTACTGTACGATGGATCGGTCGCACTGGACTAAATGATTCAGCCATACATTATGGCCTCTGAGGTGACTGGGTCTGACTATATGTAATTATTTCTTCTGGGGGTTTATAAAACACTCTGTTTATGTGCCTCTGTTACCAACACAATGAATGAACTGAGACATCGCATAACAGCAGTTGTGGAAGCTGTAACTCAAGACATGCTCGCTGCAGTATGGGAACAGTTTCGATACTGTACTGACATATGCCGTCTCAAGGGGGGCATATTGAACACCTATGGAAAGTTATGGAAAAAGTTCTTGATTTTACGTTCATCAAAAAACAAAATTCATTGTATATTTTTATTAGTTTCAGAAATACAGACATGCAAAATCGGATAATTCTTTTTGAAAGACCGTTAAATCCTGTGATTATACCATATTAAGTGGAATTAGCTGACATTAAAACGGGTGTTCTAATGGAAGAGCTGCCTGGAATATTGCAACGGCTACGTGTAAACGGCTATACCTTTTCGATATGCGCATAACGCAACACTTTGGTGGAACTTTTAATAAAATGAAGATGAAGGACTACTTAATATCAACCCCCGGCTTCTGCATGGAAGGAGATCACCAGGGAGACAGCAAAGTGATTGTAGACAACGATAAGACAGTTGGAATAGACTCTCTAACTTGGTTAAGCTCCAACTGTAGAGTAAGGATATATAACTAATTTATATGTCAGATCACAAGTCCAGGAGTGAATAAAGATATTGGTAACCACATTATAGCACATTATAGACTGTGTAAAGTGTCCAGACGTGCGACTACGAGAAACTTCTAGGTCTTCCTGGGCTAAGCAGCACGCTACCAGAATGGATCGTGTATTCGACCCAGCGCACGAGTGTTTACGTGTATTAGACACCAATAAAAGTTTCTGACAATGTGCTCCACTTTACTCTGGATGGATTCATCATATCGAAATGTGGTGGGCTTGATGGTTTGCAACAGTTTGTAAAGTTAAGGTTCTATACCGAAATTATACAAGAATGTGCAGCGGAAGAAGTGGCAGCCTAGACTCTGAAAAATTTGGATTGTTATAACAACAGCGTCATCCAGAAAATAAGAGGAAAAATTAAAATCCCCGAATGCTCTCGTCTAGAAGACCTGCTGGAAGGAACTGAACTAATTGTTAAAGCTATAAAAGAGGTAGTTTACAGCAAAAAAAAGAAAAAAAAATGAGACATGTACTGGAATTCGAGAACATACCTTCTCTGTATTTGTCAAATTACTGGCTGGAGAAATAAATAGATGATTCAAATGTGGATTTGAGTTAGAAGTTAAAACTTAAATTGGACATTATTAAAATTACACCTAACAAAAATAAGGAAAGAGTTGTTTTCTGTATGTAAATGTGTATGCAAAAGTTAATAAAGATTTGGTACTAGAATCTTTGCTTGTCTTATTCGCTAATCTCCCAAAAATCCTAAGACCATTTCCTATATACAATGAGCCATGTGCATGTATTTCAGATGGGAAGTAGGTAGTCGGGTGATCTTGAAAAGTAGTTGAAACTGGGTTGTTGAAAGTATCGTACCTTAACACTTTTTCCCACTAGCTTGTAGGTGAAGGGTAGAGTCTGAATGTGTCTGTCACTAGTTTTGAGTGGTATTGTGAAATTTTTTCCCAGCAGGATAACACCAGTTGTACGGTACCCCAGTTATTGAGCTGTATTGTGATTTTAGGCAGTCCTTGTCTAGTGCTATGCATATAGTTGTGCAATTATGAATGGTTTGTGTGATAAATTATGTAATTAGGACCAATCGTTACTTCAGTTTCCCAACCACAATAAATAAAGTACACTAATTCAACCTTCCTCTCCTGCATCAGGGGCAGTTTCCATGTGTTGGGGGATGCACTTGGGCTTTCTGTCCAGAAGGACCAGGGTTCAAGTCCCAGAAAGGGCACCGCCATTTTTAATTTCCCGCCTATTCCAAACACCTCTGGTGGTATAATTGTGTTAGGGGGGGTGCACTTGGGCTTTCTGTCCAGGAAGGCTAGGATTAGAATCCTGGAAAGGGCTCCGCCATTTTTAATTTCCCACCAGTTTCTAGGTGGGGGGTGGGGTGGGATGTCAGCACAGCCTTGGGACAAAGAAATTCCCGCCAAATTTCGGAACTCCCATCAATAGAGTAGGTTGGGTAGGGGAAGGTGGCGGGTCGGGTGAGGGGGCTGGGACATACGTGCAGGCTGAGAAAAACACATAAATAATGCAGGGATTGGGGGTGGGGGAGTGGGGGGTGGGGGGTGGGGGAGGAACTAATTGATCAATTTAATTAATTTTCATATCAATTTGATATCTAAAATGAGGCCAGAGCCACATTACCCTTCTACTCCATTATTCTGTACCTTTATGTTGCTAGTAGTCTTTTGTTAATTTACAACCTAACTTTCTGCAAGAATACTCTATAGCAGTCCATTATCTCGTAGGCAAGTTTCGTTCACAATACTTCATATTGCTGTTATGCTCCTATCAGCGTACTGCCGTCCATTAAGTTCAACAAAATATTTCTCGTGTAGAATGGTACATTGCCATTCTTTAAACTAAGCGACTGCTATACCACTACTATCTGCGCATTGCTGACCTTTCAGTTCGATGTAACATTCTTTTCGATTTGCTCTTTTCCTCACCATGCCGCTCTGTACTTAATTATATTTGAATGCCCATCATAAAGCTGTACGCTTCACATGTTTACAAATAAATCAAACACAACACCTATACATTTCACAAACGCATGGAGACAGAACTCTACACCTACACTTTTTCCCAGAACATAAGCAAGCAGCCCACAATAGCAACCCATATTGATGATTCTGTTGTCCAAGATGTGGTCCTTCTTGCATTGTGAAACTCTAGACTTTCCCAACTGGTGCTGAGTTCAACAACTGTCAGTCCAGTCTCTCATCTCCAACCTCAGCATATATCTACAGTATAATTCAATGAAACAATGCAAAATGCATTAAATTAGTTTCCCAATAATTTTAAACAAATTTGAAATAAACATCTTTTCATACACTGTTACAATATAAATACATAATGTTTTGTTTTGATTTTGGATGTTTGTAAACAATGCCACTGTTTACACCATACGACGACAGCGGTTCATCAATGTTTTTGTTTTGGTCACAGCTGTAGCTATATACAGCTGGGGCATTATCCTTCTCACTCGTTAAAGATCTCTGCTCTTGCTCGCATCATCGCTTTTGTAATGAGTCACTCCGCTAGCCAGCGTCACCTGTTATACTCTTTAAATCTTACCTACGGCGGCTTACAATAACGATTCTCGGATATACCGAGAGAAATTCTGTTCATCTAAAGATTGCCTATTTTCTACTGACTTCCATATACGAGCATTATGTGATTTTGTAATATGTAAGGGCTAATATCTTATTCTGAGCTAAACCTTTATTCCAAATTCCTTTCATATTTAAAACCAGTATATGTCATTACTCTCTGTACTTCATGTTACGTGACGTTCTATTTAAACCTTATTTACTACATTTATGACATTTCCGTGTCAGGTTTGTGTCTTAGATCGACAAAATGTCTAGTCCCTTGTACTTCATAAAATAGTTGGCGGAAACCACTTCGCCCATAAATACTACTTAACAGCCGAATTATAAGTCGCTTTTTGCCTTTCCTCCCTCAGTCTTTATTAACGATTGGCTGACTTTCCTGTCGCCTACAAACCATACTTCTCCATTTTCTCTCTAAATAACTGGCCCACTTTTCTGTCGCCTAATCTGTAACTATGCATTTAACTCTTTTCTCTCTTCGTAAATAATTGGCAGACTTTTTGGTCGCCTAATAACTACAACTCTCCATTTACCACAAGCCTCTTTGGTAGAACTATTCCTAGTCTATCAGTGAGTCATAATTCAATACAGCGGAAATCACTTCGCTGTTTCCATTCATTCAAAGGACTAACGATATGTCTATGCTGACACAATCTCAAGAGAGAATTTAGTTATTTCCATTATTTTTGCCATCATATTGCTTCTATTGTACATCGTCATATTCACTTATCTGGTTTAGCGTCGTCCAATTCTTCTGCAGCCTTCAGCTTATTTTTATGCGTTATTTCATATGTGTTATACATAATAGCCCTCTTCTTGCTTGCTATTACTAAAATATTTTCAAACATAAAGGTTTCTTTAACGTTGATGTAACTGCGTAAAAGTGTTCCACTACATATTTTACAATACGTTTTTTGTTATGTGCATTAATAGGGTACTCGTGTCGTGTTGTGAAAATATGCTGTGTTCTCTTGCTGGCGTATCTGTAATACTATACTTCGTATACTTGGGCCTGTCCACAAAATTTCAGTAGATTTTTTTCGTCTGTGCTATGCAGATGTTTATTCTGCTGGGTTACTGTGTTTTTGTCATAGCTTGTTTCAATGTCGCACTCGGTGTAAGAAAATTTCCTCATCTTCACCTTGATAGCGAAGAATGTTTAAAAAGACAGATATAGTTCTGAATGAAAGAAGGGGAAGAACTATGAGCAGGAAAAGAAAATGAAGTATGCTGTCAGTTAACTCGGACACCTGGTAATCGTCAACTACCTAGCAATAAAAAGAAAGTTATTGCCCCCTGAGGTTGGTCTTCATAATTTTTTTTCATGTCGCTGATTGACATTTTATCTAATAATTGTTGTGCCGGTATTTCCGTCGTAGAATGAGGCACTTCGTTCACAACTTTTTCAAATTCAACCACGTAATCTACCCACATATGATTCATCTTAGAACTGAACCGATGACTTTGTCTCCCATAGAAGAATGCAGTATCCTTTGATATCAGCCTCTGACAGAAGCTGGTTGTCAAGCCTATGTTTATTGGTATCTTGACGCCACTGAGCTTCGGTACGGGACCTTCAAGTACCTTACTCCTATCGATTTGTGATATAATGGCATTTTCACCGTCAAACATTCTGTTCACAAATACTTTACCTGTCGCTCTGTTTTATGTGATTTGAGACCAGTCGTGATTCAAGAATGCTTGAACAAATTCTTTATATGTTTAACATGTGTTACTGACCCTTTTCCCCCATGATTTTGCTTTTACTTCTAACTTGCTTGCCACGAATTTGATTTTTTGTTATTCTGTTAAGTTTTCATGAATGATGCCATCAAACTGCCCAATGAAGTTTACAGGGTAATTCCCTTACTAGAGTAAAGATAGAATTTATATGCATTAGCGTAATTTGCTACGTCACTTACGTGGACAAACCCTTTCATTCTTTCTTGTCCGCACCAAATTTTTACTTTTTCCTTAACTCCATTTTCTATCTTGTCTTGCAAGTCAGGAAGTACTTTTTGCTCTATTCCTATCAATTAGCCCTGTATCGCAATTTTGTTGTCTTTACAAGAGAATTCCACGTGTGAAATATTACGAATAAATATTTCATGGTCATTTTTTGATACTTTGTAAATTATTCCACTGAATTGTATTCTTGTCCTTCCATTCTTTGGTAACCTTGCTTTGCTTATCTTACATTACTAACTACATTAATTGTTGTTACTGTCATCCCATTTTGATCCTGCAAATTCTTATTTAATTTTTTGATTTCGTGGTCAACCTTTCGATTTATTTCTGATTTACAAACTTCTAATTTTGTATCCCATTCTTTTGTTTCATAATCTATCTTCCTGGCATATCCCTCAGTTTTAGCTTCAAGATTTGTACTCTTTTGTCCCAAAGCATTGAACTTACCGTTAATTTGAGCTGTTGCTTCATTGAGTTCTTTTAATCCCTTACCTATTTTAATTTGAATTTTTCTTTATTCCTCCTTACAATCTTTTTGTGTTTTTCTTAATTCCTCCTTGTATTCTTTTTTGTGCTTTTCTTAATTCCTCCTTGGACTAATTTCTTGCTACTTTTTGTTCTTGCAAAATTAATTTTAGCTTGGACCTCATATCCTGATCATCATCCTGAGTTGTCAAAGTGTCAACTGCACAATTGCATTCCATTTTGCTTCAAGAATTGGCAACTTTGAGAATTTTTTAAATTTTTTGTTTACATTTTGTATTAGATATATTCAATAAAACCTTTCCTTCAACAATTTGGGGAAAGAAAGTAATCAGTAAACTGAAATGTAATTCTCTCGGAATAAAACCAGGGTCAGAAAAAGAAAGCTACAAAATGAGCTAAATTTTAACAAAAGTCGCGACAGAAGCCAACAGGCAAGCTGTTTTTCCAGACAGTAATTTCTTGAGAAATGAAAGTATTAGAACGGAGAGAGTGCCAAAACTGATAAAAATGGTGGATGCTCCAACGATTAATGTCTCAGATCCCTCACAAATCCCTCAATTTATCTTTGCCAAATCATAGATATATAAAAGCTGCTTTTGTCTTGTTTTACAAAACTTACTATTGTACCCGGTTTGACCTAGTTATAAATTCGTTTTATGGTGCATAACTGATCACAAAGATGGTAAGCAAGCCGCGCGGGATTAGCCGAGCGGTCTTAGGCGCTGCAGTCATGGGCTGTGCGGGTGGTCCCGGCGGAGGTTCGAGTCCTCCCTAGGGCATGGGTGTGTGTGTTTGTCCTTAGGATAATTTAAGTTAGGTAGTGTGTAAGCTTAGGGACTGATGACCTTAGCAGTTAAGTCCCATAAGATTTCACACACATTTGAACATTTGATGGTAACCAAGCAAAGATAAACACGTCTTCTTAATCTATCGATTCGTCACTTAAACTATAAAACTTACATCTTTTAACAATTTTGTAGCAATTACATTAATTGTATCCTACAACAGTCATTAGGAGAGCACTTACGATAGCTATGAATGAACATACACTCGCGTAGAGCAACGTGCACAGGAATGGGAAATTTGTGTCATTATCTATTTATGAATGAAGGTGGTACTTCTCCTATGAAGAGGTTGAAACATCGTGTAAAAGGGGTGAATAATTGAACTGAGTTTCCTCATTCAATGGTAATGTGGAGAAACGCACATCTTATTTTTAGTTTCTAATATTTCTAAGTGAATGAGCTTTGCACTCTTTTCTTATATATGTAGGGCTTCCACATCTTATATGTATTATGGTTTTGTTTTAAGCAATGTTCGGCAGAGGATGAGCCTAGCTTCTTTACTCTCCAACTTCTATGGTAAGGACGTAGCCAAAGGGAGGGTTCAGGGGCCCGGACACCTCTCCCACCCTATCGTCTAAATGAAATTACACGTCATACTTGCCGTGTAGTAAAATTACGAGATATTTTGATATTCAATGATACGGCGAAAAAGAGATACACACTACCGATAGTGAGCAAGGCCAACGATAGATTTAAAGTATCTATACGTCACAACACTATCCGCTACCGAGCAAGGTGGCGCAGTGGTTAGCACACTGGACTCGCATTCAGGAGGACAACGATTCAGTACCGCTTCTGGCCATCCTGATTTAGGTAATCCCGGAATGGTTCCTTTGAAACGGCACGGTCGACTTCCTTCCCTAATCCGATGAGACCGATGGCCGCGCTGTTTGGTCTCTTCAACCAAATCAATTAACCACTATCCGCTCTGGTCTATCCACATTTGGCCAGGACCAATTTGCTGGTCTTGCTTGAGTTCAACTGTTGCTTTCTTAATTAGTTCAGTTCTTACTTGCAGTTGAATTTAATGTAAGTGCTACCATTTATTGTTTTTTGCTATATGCTGTTAGGATTGTTTCGAATTATGGATAGGTTTGTAACAAGAAAGGACAGACTGCATCTCCACTAGTGAAAAATGCCGAGGTCATTGTCGAATAAAATTGTTTATCGTTCCTTATGGAAATTTTCAGAGTAAATGAAAAACATGAGTCTTTCTAAGGTCCTCTCTGACAAATCGGACCCCTCCCCCCACTTTTAGAGGAGCCCCTGGCAATGTCCTTGTCTATGGTATACTCTGAGCTCAATACAAACTGATCTCCCAGTCTGTCCAGCATAGCAGGACTGACACTCTTGGAAGATGATCTTATAAACCCCACTTTTCATTAGGGGCGGTTGTTTAACTTTTGAACTGAAAAAACCTCTACCTAATGTCTGAGACACTCTTTGTCTTTAAAATGATGCTTATTCTATAACAAATTCTAAACGTATAAAAGGAAAAATAACCATAATTTGCTATTCGATCTATCTACAGGATGAAACAAAAAGTGTGGAACAAATTGCGGGACACATTCCAGACACGTAGACGAAAAAATTATGTTATATGAAGATGGGTCTGAAAATGCTCTGTTTCCGTGTTACGAATCATTTTCTCTAACTCTCTAATCACGAAAACACACAGGAACAGAAAGTCAGTCAAGGGAACATGAACTCTTGGTGGCGTCAGGTAACGTTGTGCACCGCCAGTGTTTTGTTTTACATGTTCCTGTTGCCTGCGACATACGTCATAGCTTGTTTACAGGTAACATCAACTGTTGGCTCTTGCAATGGCAGTGTACACAAATGTAGAGATTGTAGATGCGCATTTGAGGTATGGATTAGCTGACGGCGGTGGCGCTCGCCTTCAACATTTGTATCGGGTGAGATTTCCAGGACGAATGTACCCGGACAGGAAAACGTTTGAAGACATTGATCGTCGGTTCTTTGTCGAAACATCCTATTCAGTAAGCTTCTGAGACCTGTTACCGAACGGTCCTCCCACCGATTTTACGACAATTGTACTGACAGGTTTTGGATTTCGGTGTGGCCCTGTCGATCGGTGAGCTGTGGTTTATATACACCTATAATTTGTTATTTTAAACATATTTAGCGGTTTTAGCTTTGGATTTAGTGATTGTGTTACTAAAGAATCACCAGAGGATGCATCTGGTTGGAAAGTGAGTTCATAATACCGGTAGACTATTTTCCTTTGTTAGAAATATGGTTAGGTTAGGATGTTACTGTGAATGATTACGTCAAAAAAAAGTTTTCGGTCAATATTCTCTCAAAATACGTGTTATTTTCATAAAAATAAGAGTTTAAAGATCAAGACATCGGCTTTGCTTACGTATATTACATGAGTGTGAATTGATGTTACTAGTGACTTTGTGTACTTCTCCCCACAAATGGTTTAGTTAGTAACTATCTAAACGTGTTTACAACTTTCAAGTAACAATGGAAAGCAATTATGTGAAGCCTGATATTGGAAAACTTTCAAACTATCACGCATTTATGACTTATGCAGCACCGTTTGGCAACGAAATCAGACTACGTTCCTTGGCGCTATAGTAAGAGATTTGAGTACCATTTCGTTGTTGTTCGGCGTGGCCAAGTGGTTAGCGCGGAAACCGCTAGGCGAACGGATTTAAAAGAAAAAAAAAAGCGCGCGGGAATGCGACACGATAGGACGCGGGTTCGCGCAAGGATGGGTACCAAAATATATTTTTTTCCTCTTCATACATGCAACACGTTCTGAGACATTGTTATTCGTTAAGTTTTTTCTGCAATATTCGTTATTCCTTACATGTAAGAGCGCACTTCCTCCGTAATGATTTCGTGATTTCTGTGTATTTAAAAACGAAATATGAAATTGCTGGAGAAGAAATTGCTGTGTGTGAAACAACCGACAGTGACCTTTATATTTTTTCTTGTCAGAAATAATTCACCATTTCTTCCGAATATATAGCGATTTCCGAGTATGCGGTTAGACAGGAATCTAAGAGCACAATTTAAATTACTGGGAATGTAACAAGCAACAGTCATCTTCATAATCTTGCTGGTCACAAGTATTTGTCTACGATCGAATCCTCAACAGCAGTAGACAGAGATGAAAGATCTCCGCCGTAATATTCTTAGACTGTAGCACCATATTCGAAACATTCTCATTCATGAGATATATGTTATAAACTTAGACGAACTGCAGGAGCTCTCGAAAATGCGTTTTTTCAGTTTTGTTTTTAAGACCCAAATCGTTGACGTATCATATAGGGAAGTGGGCTATTTAATCATCTGGATCTCTAGGAGCGAGTCGTAGCCACAATCTATTTATCTTCTTATTCTTTGAAACTGTCAGAGTCGATTGTTCGGGTGTTTTTATAGATGTATTAGTACAATGTGGTACTACACACTATTCCTAACTCATTTTCCGAAACTTAAAATCCAAAACATTATGTCAGTGTGAATGAGAATAAGATGGCATAATGCGGCATTTACGACAATCTACAGAATACAGGCAAATACGCTGTCCTTATTGTACATGCACGGAAACATGCGGTCAGGGAAACGAAAAATATCTATGCATTCCAGCTGAGAATCATGGAAATGGATGCTCTACGCCTGATACTGTTAAGGAGCAGGCAAGAGCGATGAAGACGGGCACGTCAGCTCGATGGAATGCGGCGTCATGCGCTATGGCAACGTAAACGTAATTTTCGGCACTTCGAAAAATAGCGCGGCTGTGTCGTCTGCGAGTCGCCTTGTGTTCGTCGCGCTGTGCGCACTGCAATGCGTATGCGCATATCTGTGGCAGTTTTCTTTTGATTGGCTTGCGCGACGCGAACTGACAACAGCGCTTCGGTTCCCTGGACCTGAACGGTATCGCTACCGAAATGCATACTGAATAGTGCTGGGGCTCTAATTCGAGTACTAGACCGTTCGGTGCTCTTGAGTACCGAAACGATCGGCAAAATAGCGGAAAGATAAAGAATAGGCACCCAGGTGAGGCCTAGAAGGAAAAGGACACTGCAGCGGGAGACGGCAATTATTCGTGCAGTTGACGACGACTCTAGTGTCAGTACAAGCCAAGTAGCTGAAACATTTTTGGCCCTTACTGACGTATCAATGACGACCGGTTTCTTAATAGCCTGAGGACGCAAGAAATTATCACTGTGGACTTGCAGAACGAAACTTTATATGCATCTGGTGAAGGAATGAGGCTGCACACAAGAATTAACGGATACAGATTGGATAAACACACAATCTTATATAGATAAACGTATCTTCGAAAAGAATATTACTTTTACTAGGTGTAAGTAGAAGAGAATAATAATTGACTAGAAATCACAGCAGCACTATTATATCTCGAAACAAAATGTACGCTCCGTGGCGGCTATGAAATATTCAATGCCGACTGCAGCGCCCCTGGCGGCTGGTACGGAAAGTCAACTGACAGCCACGACGTAAACCAGACTATGCTCGTGCACAAAACACATGACACTTCACTTCACTGCACTGACAGACAGTGAACTTTGTCGCTATAGCAGCCCCGTGGCGGAACGGAGCGCCGTCCAAGTAACGAGCAGGGAAGCGCAGACACTGTCCCGATCTCGTTGTGCGAGGTGATGGCGGTACTGCGTCAGTAGGAGGCGGTTCTGCGACCGTCGGAGGCGGTTCTGAACAGCTGAAGGCGGCTCAGCAATAGCTGGAGGCGGTTCCGTGACAAGAGGTAGGCGTGCCGGTGCTTGAGCAGGAAGTTGCGGTTGTGAACGGTTGTAAACAGAATCCTCGTGCGTTGCGTAAGCTGGTTTCACTCTAGCAATTGACATTGTAGACGGTTTTTCATTTAGCAGTATTTCAAAGGTGACTTTTCCTCGTTGCCTTGTGACAGTCAGTGTACGGCGGTTGTCGCGCAGGTCTGACGCCGTCTATTCGAAGCATGACGTGACTGCAGGACGCTAAGTCACGATGAACGTTCGTAGCAGGAATGCCACGGCTCGAAACTTGGAGAGGGCGAAGTCGAGTGACATGTTCCCTGAGCTTAACTATAAAGTCGTTGTGATCCTGGCTAAGCGTCTATGACGGTGGTGCTTCGACGAATTCTCCAGGAAGGTGCAGTGTCTTGCCGTACACTAGTTCTGCGGGTGAAGCGTCTAAGTCGGGTTTGTACGCGGTCTGGAGACCCAATAAAATCGTCGGTAACGCGGTGGTACATTCTGATCCATGGCACATTATCGCCACCTTGACTGTCCGATGCCAGCGGTCGACTAAACCATTAGTGGACGGATGCAACTAGCAGACCGGTGGTGCACTGTGCCGCAGAACTTGACTAACCGAGAGAATAGTTTCGACTTGAATTGGCGGCCGCGATCTGTGGTCACATGTAGTGGGCAGCCAAAGCGAGATACAGAGCTTGAGTTAAACACCGAAGCTATTGTTTATGCGGGACTGATGACCTCAGATGTTAAGTCCCATAGTGCTCAGAGCCATTATTGTTTCTGCTATTATGTCGCGTATCGGAGTTGCCTCGGGCCGACGTGTCAGGCGA
Organism: Schistocerca piceifrons; assembly: GCF_021461385.2. Lineage (NCBI taxonomy): Eukaryota > Metazoa > Arthropoda > Insecta > Orthoptera > Acrididae > Schistocerca > Schistocerca piceifrons. The sequence goes on along the minus strand of NC_060138.1, from coordinate 834,315,736 downwards.
TCAGTCATTTTTGAATGTATCTCTGTCCGTTGGAAGGAGGCAGTGGGCCCACGACGTCGATGTGGACGTGTGCGAATCTCGCGTTGGTCACTGGAAAGTTTCCAATCTTGTTTTGTTGACGTTTTATGTAGTTATGTGCCCATTCTCGGCTATCTCTTTGCACTCTGGGCCACACAAATCGGTGCGAGAGGCGAACTGTTGCCCTGACATCACGATGACTTAAATTGTGTAAATCGAAAGCTGGTTTACGAAACCCTGTCGTCAAGAATAGTCTTGGTCTTTCGGTCGAGAGATCGCAATAAAGCTTGATGTCGATACCTGGTACGTCTACTAACTTTAGATCGATTGTTGTCACTGGATTGTTGAGACAGCTGGAAAGTTCTCGAACTGCTTTTTATGCCTCGGCGAGTCCCGTGAAGTCTATTACGCTCTAGTCGTTCGTAATGGCAGAAACACGGGACAGGCAATCCGCAACCACGTTGTCGATTCCGGATACATGTCTGATGTCGGTACTGAACTGTGCAATAAACTCTAGTTGTGCTAGCGCCGTGAACAGTTGTTATTCCGCCTGAAAGCATATGTCAATGGCTTATGATCAGTGAAGATTGTGAATTCTCTCGCTTCCAGCTGAGGTCGAAAACATTTTTCTGCCTCGTATATCGTGAGGAGTTCACTATCGTATGCACTCCACAAACGTTGAGATGCGGACAGCATGTGTGAGTAAAATGCCAAGAATTGCCACCGGCTTCGTGTAATTGTTGCAGCGCGGTTCCGTGCGCTGTCTGTTTCGCGTCCGCTAATAAGGCAAGCGGAGCGTCTAATACAGGGTGAGCGAGGAGCGTTCCGTCTGCTATGCTGCGTTTCGCCGCCTCAGATGCTGAATTCATGTCGTCGGTCCACTGAATAGGTGAAATTCTCTTGATTTTAGGACCGGCCAGTGTTGCAGTGAGTGGTTGTTGTACTTCAGCTGAGTGTGACAGATGTCGACGGTAGAGCATACCAAGAAACCGACGTAACTCACGAGCTGTGCGCGGGGAAGTGATCTGAAATTCGGATCCCACTTTTTCTGGTAGGGGAATTGAGTCTCTACGCGAGATTCTGTGTCCTAAAAAATCAATCTGCGATCACCCAGGCACAACAAATTTAGCTGTATTTAACACTACCTCGTATTTATTAAGCCGCTCTAAAACTTGCAAAAAATGTTCAAATGGCTCAGAGCACTATGGGACTTAACCACTGAGGTCATCAGTCCCCTAGAACTTAGAACTACTTAAACCTAACTAACATAAGTACATCACACACATCAATGCCCGAGGCAGGATTCGAACCTGCGACCGTAGCGGTCGCGCGGTTCCAGACTGAAGAGCCTAGAACGGCTCGGTCACAGCGGCCGGCCAAAACTTGTAACAGATGATGTTCGTGTTGTTCTGCGGTCGACGAAAAAGTTAAAACGTCATCTAGCTACGCGAATCAGCCTAACAGTTCTTGCAGTACTGAGTAGACAAAACGTTGCCAAGTTTTTGCAGTGTTCCTCAAGCCGAATGTCATGCACTTCAAATAAGCCAAAAGGGGTGACAATTGCCGTTTTCGGAATGTCTTCATCTGCAACTTGTATCTGTGTACAAGCCTTGGCGCAGTTCAGTACAGAAAAAATCATCGTGCGTTGTGGAGCGTAATTGTAGTCGTGCAATGGAGGCACAGAATATCTGTCTGGTACTGTCCGGGCATTGAGAGCGCGGTAGCTACCACACGGGCGCCAGGCGCCGCTTTCCCTAGGCACGAGGTGTAAGAGAAAACTAGGGACTACTAAGTGGATGTATGATCCCTTCTCTCAGCACAACATAGAATTGTGCTTTCACGATAGCTAACCCAGAAGTCGACAGCCCGGTGACGTTATCAACCTGCCGCGCGTTCCTGATGTCGGGTAGCAAGTTTTAGTGCGCCAACAGATCGGCGGTGATGATAGGCTCGGTGACGTCTGCGGCGGTTAAGTCCCACTTGAATGCTCGGCGTATTCCCAGGTCCAGTTCCAAGCCCTGGGTGCCATGGGTTTTGATCGACAAATTGTTGGCAGCAGACGGTAGAACAATGTTGTGGGTCTACAACAAGTAGTCGTCTACGGGGAGGAATACATAAATCCGAGCTGGTATCTACTACATACTGTATTTGTAGCCAGTCTTCCTGTCGCTGACGAAAAGGCATTGGGGCGAAGTTTCGCAATCGGAGACAGCATCCGACGTGTGACATCAGTTAGCGTTGGTGTACTTGCATTGAGGTGTACTCTTATGGGTCTGGTTTCCGAATTTCTTATGGTATCAACAGATGCGAAAGCGTTACGGAGATGATAGATAAACTCCAGTGGAAGTCTCTGCAAGAGAGAAGCTCAGTAGCTCGGTACGGGCTTTTGTTGAAGTTTCAAGAACATACCTTCACCGAGGAGTCAAGCAGTATATTGCTCCCTGCTACGTATGTCTCGCGAAGAGACCATGAGGATAAAATCAGAGAGATTAGAGCCCACACAGAGGCAAACCGACAATCTTTCTTTCCACGAACAATACCAGACTGGAATAGAAGGGAGAACCGATAGAGGTACTCAAGGTACCCTCCGCCACACACCGTCAGGTGGCATGCGGAGTATGGATGTACATGTAGATGGAGGGTTGTTTTTGTGCTGTGGTGGAAGATGCAGTTGAGGAACGGCTTCTGGACCTCCTGCGGTCTCGGTGTATGTGGCTACTGTTGTCTTGTCGAGAGAGTAACTTCTCATTTACTTTGGTGAGGTGGTCGACTTTCGCATCCAGATTATCATGATCACACTCGTGGCTGTTGCCGACGGTAGGTTCACAGTCATATGTGTCGTTGCCAGTGCAGCCGGAGCTGTGGATAGCATGCAAGTGTTAGGCTGTTCTACACGCCGAGGCACCATTGCATGTTGCTATCGACGTACTAATTGCAGCCTGGCCTGTGGCATCCACTATACGGTCGGTCAAGTCGGCCACTGCGTCCAATGGCCTGGCGCAGCAATCGCCGACATAGTGTAACTGAGGCGGAATAAGGGGAACCAGCCCTCATTCGCCGAGGCAGATGGAAAACCGCCTAAAAACCATCCACAGACTGGCCGGTTCACCGGACCTCGACACAAATCCGCCGGGCGGATTCGTGCCGGGGACCAGGCGCTCCTTCCCGCCCGGAAAGCCGTGCGTTAGACTGCACGGCCAACCGGACGGGCTGTGTCCTCTTGAGTTAACAAATGTCGTATACGCTCCTCTTCTGATGCGGAAACTCGCCGTATCAGCTCTGCCTTCAATCTCTCACATGCGTTGACTGCCGGCGGTGCGGTGATTGCATCTTGTATTTCCGCCGCGTAACGATGGTCTAATGGACTGATGATTAGTGCAAATTCTGAAGAGTTCGTAGTAATACTGCCACCGAGGAAGTTCGCTTTAACTTGCACAAACCAAAGCGGCGGATTATGCGGCCAGAACGGAGGTAAGCGCACTGCGAGTCTCGCGACTGTCGGAATCATTTCTTCTGACGATTCTGTCACATCGTACCCAGTGTAATTGCAACTATTGGCGTTTTCAGGCCGCAATCACGGTGGGGTCACCACTTTGGCAGTTGCTGACATATCAGTGACGAGCGGTTTCTTGCTAGCCTGAGGGCGCAAGAAACGAGGCGAAGCACAAGAATTAGCGAATACAGATCGGATAAATACAAAAGCTCACAAAGATAAATGTATCTCCGAGAAGAGCGTTACTTTTACTAGGCGCACTAAAAGATAATAATTATCGACTAGAAGTAACAACAGAACTATTACATCTCAAAACAATATGCACGCTCCGTGACAGCTGTGAAATATTCAGTGCCGACTGCGGCGCCTGTGGCGGCTGGCACGGTAAGACAACTGACAGCTAGAATGTAAACATCACGCTCGCGCACCATACACGCGACACTTCGCTGCAGTGACGGAAAGTGAACTTTGTCGCTACACACTGAATGCTGACACCATGCCTGTCTGGCGAGTGTTACACGATGACCAGCTTTATCCATACCATTTACAGCGTGTGCGGACAATATCAGCAGCTGATGTTCCTGCGCGGGTACTGTTCTGCGAATGGTTTATTCAACAGAGTGTCAGACCTAATTTTGGCGCAACGGTGCTGTTCACAGACGAGGTGTCGTTTCAACGAGCTCATATTATAAATTTTCATAGTCGGCATGTATGGGGAGATGTCAAACGTCACGCAACTATTGAAACAAGTCATTTTATATCAATGTTTGGGCCAGCATTGTTGGTGACTGTTTGGTATGGCCTCACTTTCTTCCACTCAGGCTCAACGGACAAAATTCTCGTAATTTCGTAGAGAATATTGTACGTGATCCGTTAGCAGATGAGCCTTTAGCTGTGTCACAAAACACATACTATATGCACGATGGAGCACGTCCTCATTTTAATGTTAATATCCCTCGGCTTCTGAAGAACAGATTCGGTGACAGATGGATAGGTAGATATGGAACTTTGCCTGGCCTGCTCGCTATCAGGACCTAAACCCACTGGACGTTTATTTGTGGGGCCATTTGAAAGCTCTTACGTATGGAACCCCTGTTCAAGATGTTCAGAGTCTCTGTGCCCATATTATGGAAGGCTGCGAAACCGTACCGAATACTCCAGGGATACATCAGCGCATCCAAGATTCGCTGCGACGGGAAGTTGATGCCTATATCAATGCCCACGGCACATTGAACATCTCCTGAAGACATAGTTGCATGTGATAAGCTGGTGCATTCTGTTCGAGTGCGTTGACGATTAATAGGTTGGAGAAAATGAGTTGTAACATGGGAACGAAGTGTTTCCAGACCTATGTTCATATAAAATAATTTCTTCGTTTACGTGTGAAGGACGTGTTCTGCAATTTATGCCATACATTTTTCTTCACTGGGTATAGTAGGGATCTGGCTTGCTTCTTCAGGTTTTTTTTATTGAGAATGTTGTCAATAATATTGGATTAAAACTCATTATTTGTAGCTATTGTTTTTATTGTATTAAGTTCGTGGCAATAGTCTTTTTGGGACCGGGATGGAAAGGAGACCGTGGATCATGATCTGGAATATGCATATTTGTAGGCTGTTGAGAGTAAACTGGGACGAAGGTGTCACTGTAGTAGCCTTTCCGGTAAATTTTAAATTGTGGTTGCTAATTCTATCTATGAACTGATGGCTAGATAATTAATGGTGAAACACCCTAACTCCATACTGACCTTTATGTTAGTGGAGAATACGGTACGACTGCAACAATTTTGATTTGTACATCTCTGGTCTCACTTCTATGGTGATGGGAGGAAGAAAGAAGCTGATTACCTTAGTGCGTACATCTTTCTTAAAGTGAATACGAAAAGTTTATCCTAGACGATAGTTGTTTCACAGGATCCGCTCCCACTTCCAGTGTGGTTGTGACAGATAGTACGCATTTTAAGATTCAGCAACACAAACTATTCGCAATCAATAACAAACAGAAATAAAAACAGAAAATATCTTCATGTCAAAACTAACTGAAGGTCAAATACAACCTCATTACGGACGTGATTCCATAATATAGGAAAAAAATGTTTTCACAGAAAATAAGAATTTAATATATCAGAAAATGAAATTGTCCGTTTCTCCACTTTACGAACTCAAAATTTACAATTAAATGTAATCAAATCTCTAATCACACTCATCACATATATAGCAAATATTAATCAAGACCAGAGTCACATTTTCTTTGACATTGCACTCATGTTTCCCCAGGTCTGTTTGTGTCAGACAAAAAAGGCAGAAAAAATCCTCATATTCTGATGATAGCTGAGCTGTTTTTCTTTTCGTTATTTTTCCTTTGCCTTTTTCCTGCAGTGAAATCTTTAATGGTTTTTTTCTTCCTCTGCTTGACCTTCTCTCGTCTTTGTTTCTCTTCAGATTCTTGCCTTATAACTTCTATTTCACGCGTGTCTATGTAAATTGTGGATATTTTTAGTTTTGAGACCTCGATTCTCCATTTCTCTGCGAGGAGCCCTTAGTTAAGACCGTACTTCGTCAGGCGAAAAATTTGGCAGTGGAAGCTTAGAGGTCGATGGTGTTGGCTGAATATAAACAGGGACGAGTAGTCAAAGCATCATTCAGTAATGAAGGAGAGAGGTTTCGTATTTCATCGTAGGAGTTTGGTCTGTCAGTTACGAAGGAGGGTGCGAAGTGAAATTCTCGGAACAGACTGCAATTGAACGGATAAATTCACGTTTTAAAAAAGAAAAAGCTTGAATATCCTTTTCTGTCAAAGCCAGCAGCGTAGCAGTTTTTATGATCCCTGGAATATCATAATACTCATCGGTTTTCCTCGACGACTCCGCATTCATCCGTCATAGGCACTATTTGTATCTTTTTTTAAAGGTCCAAATAGAGAACGATCTAACGACTGGAACCTATGCGAATAGCGAGGTGGAAACGACAGTTAAGTTATCTCGTTGTCTTCACAGAAATCCATAGTACTAATTCACTGAAGCGTTAAAGCAACTAGTACAGGTATGTTTATTCAAACACAGATAGTAAGTGTCTAGCACAGTTGTTAGATCTGTTACTGCTGCCACAATGGCAAGTTATCAAGATTTAAGTGAATTTAAACGTGGTGTTATATTCGGCGCACGAGCGATGGGACACAGCATCTCCCAAGTAGCGATGAAGTGGGGATTTTCCTGTAGGACCATTTCACGAGTGTACTGTGACTATCAGGAATCCGGTAAAACATCAAATCTCCGACATCGCTGCGGCAGAAAAAAGATCCCTCAAGAACGGAACCAACGACGACTGAAGAGAATTGTTCAACATGATAGAAGCGCAAATCTTTCGCAAATTGCTGCAGATTTCAATGTTGAGCCATCAACAAGTGTCAGCGTGCGAACCATTCAATGAAACATCATCGATATGGGCTTTCGGAGCCGAACGAAGGCCCACTCGTATACCCTTGATGACTGCATGACACAAAGCTTTACGCCTCGCCTGGGCCCGTCAACACCCACAATGGACTGTTGATGACTGGAAACATGTTGCGTGGTTGAACGAGTCTCGTTTCAAATTGTGCCCAGCGGATGGATGTGTACGGGTATAGAGACAACCTCGTGAATCCGTGAACCTTGAATGTCAACAGGGGACTGTTCAAGGTGGTGGAGGCACTGTAATTGTGTGGGGCGTGTGCAGTTGGAATGATATGGGACCACTAATACGTCTAGATACGACTCTGACAGGTGACACGTACGTAAGCATCCTGTCTGATCACCTGCATCCATGTCCATTGCGCATTCCGACGGACTTTGGCGATTCCAGCAGGACAAAGACACCTCACACGTCCAGAACTGGTCCAGAATGGCTCAAGGAACATTCTTCTCAGTTTAAACTCCCCATATATGAACAACGAGCATATCTGGGACGCCTTGCACCATGCTGTTCAGAAGAGATAACCACACCCTCGCACTCGTACGGATTTATGGACAGCCCTGCAGGATTCATGGTGTCAGTTCCCTCCAGCACTACTTCAGACATTAGTAGAGTTCATGCCACGTCGTGATGCGGCACTTCTGCGTGCTCGCGGGGCCCCTATACAATATTAGGCAGGTGTACAAGTTTCTTTAGCACTGCAGTATATGAATATGTATGAGGAGTGATTATCCAGTACAAGTAAGATTACGATTTGGAGAAGCATTGGTACGTTTCTTGAAATGTTTAAGAAGTACAACAAATGCGTCAACTTGCGTCCATCCTGATGGATTTGCTGTCCCAGTGGATCCTCTGGGCCCATCCGTAGCAAAATGATCGTAATACCGAACTGTAGGAAATATAAATAAGGATGGAATGACATTTCCTAAGGCATTTCCTGCGAAGCCAACAATAATTAAGGTGCCTTGTTCATGTGAAGCAAAAGCACATACTTCCCTCGTGCCATGATTTGCTACGACTTTATCAGGCTTTTTAGACCGATGTGACACCAGTTTCGTCAATGTTATACATGTTCTGTAGCTCGTAATAATGGCTGTCAATAATAACTTTTAAATTATCACAGAAAGCGCCTACATTTGTTTTGTTGAAGCTTGCTACCATCAAAAATGGTTCAAATGGCTCTGAGCACTATGGGACTTAACTTCTAAGGTCATCAGTCCCCTAGAACGTAGAACTATTAAAAACCTAACTAACCTAAGGACATCACACACATCAATGCCCGAAGCAGGATGCGAACCTGCGACCGTAGAGGTCGCGCGGTTCCAGACTGTAGCGCCTAGAACCGCTCGGCCACCCCAGCCGGCCCCTTGATACCATCGAGAAAGTTGTTACTTGAGCTGCACGAACAGACAGTTGACGATTCCTCTTCATAGACAAGGCATATCACTCTTCACCAGCAATCTCATTTTCATTCCAAGTAGGCAGTAGCTTCACATTGTATTGAATGGTAAGCTCAAACGAATTTATTACCTGTTTTAGAGGCAGTCCGAAATATATGTAAGCACAACTGATTAAATATTTTGACAGTTCACATTCCCGATCATCGGTAAACACTTTGTTATGGGCAGTGTACCCGATGGTAATGTTAAGAGTGTCTTCATGTACATTGGCCTTATTTCGTTTCCGTAAGTATAGCGGTAAAGACATGTGATCCAGTCCATATCGATCGAAAGCTACACGTTGAAAAGTACCATTTTTCTTATCTTCATAAGCCTCTACATAGCCTAATAGGTCGGTGGGGGGGGGGGATAACGTCTATCATAATAATAGCAACTAATTAAAAAAGCAACTAAATGTATTCGCAGTTGCGAATAATGACAGCCATCAGCTGTAGAATAGAATGATGACAGTGAAAATTTGCGCCTTACTGGGAGACAAAAAATGGTTCAAATGGCTCTGAGCACTATGGGACTTAACAAATGTGGTCATCAGCCCCCTAGAATTTAGAACTACTTAAACCTAACTAACCTAAGGACATCACACACATCCATGCCCGAGGCAGGATTGTAACTTGCGACCGTAGCGGTCACGCAGTTCCAGACTGAAGCGCCTACAACCGCACGGCCACACCAGCCAGCCTACCGGGAGTCGAACTCGGAGTTTCCGCTTATCGCGAACGGTCGCCTTACCATTTGACTATCTGCGCACGACTCACGGCCAGATCCAAACCTCCATATTTCGTCAGCCGTGTGTCTACAATATATACTCGTACATTCATCATGTAGATTCCCGTATAGGTCAGACATTGTACTTGAAAGTCGCTCGCCTGGCATCGGCAGAGAAACACTATATTACAGTGGCTGTGTTATTCTGATTACGATGCAAAATAGGCACTGCGGCGACTACAGCCTACTCCTTTGAGCATGCACGCATGCCCAAAGGAACTTTGCATCGTAACCAGAATAACACAGGCACTACAACATCGTACTGTTACTAAGGTTTCATAAAGAGAAAAGTACTGTTTGTTCCATCTACAGAAATTAAAACATGATTAACAAAATAATTCAGTTCCCAAAACTTTCTTTTGGTTTCCGAAATGCAACATGGATTTCTGCCAGCATTAAGCGCGGGAGGCGGCCGCCGCAGTACTGTGAAACACGTTATGACAGGCAAGCTGCCCGTATACGCCCTTGTGCTCTCCCTGTTCCGCCGATAATTTCGCCAGTAAGAGTCCTGTCACAATCGTACGTAGTCTACCCTGCGCCACTGGTTCTTATTTTTCAACGGCTTCTGGAGTTGTCTGGTCGAACGCTTGCACGTACAGAAAACATCAGCGACATATCTTAACCAAGACACAACATGTTTTGCCAATGGTTCACTCTTAAGAAAATCAGTCCCCTACTTGTCCAAGAATGTTCCTGCTAACAAGGAGGACAAGGGTGACACCACTGTCACATCATCTGCTTTCTTATAATACACTCCTGGAAATGGAAAAAAGAACACATTGACACCGGTGTGTCAGACCCACCATACTTGCTCCGGACACTGCGAGAGGGCTGTACAAGCAATGATCACACGCACGGCACAGCGGACACACCAGGAACCGCGGTGTTGGCCGTCGAATGGCGCTAGCTGCGCAGCATTTGTGCACCGCCGCCGTCAGTGTCAGCCAGTTTGCCGTGGCATACGGAGCTCCATCGCAGTCTTTAACACTGGTAGCATGCCGCGACAGCGTGGACGTGAACCGTATGTGCAGTTGACGGACTTTTGAGCGAGGGCGTATAGTGGGCATGCGGGAGGCCGGGTGGACGTACCGCCGAATTGCTCAACACGTGGGGCGTGAGGTCTCCACAGTACATCGATGTTGTCGCCAGTGGTCGGCGGAAGGTGCACGTGCCCGTCGACCTGGGACCGGACCGCGGCGACGCACGGATGCACGCCAAGACCGTAGGATCCTACGCAGTGCCGTAGGGGACCGCACCGCCACTTCCCAGCAAATTAGGGACACTGTTGCTCCTGGGGTGTCGGCGAGGACCATTCGCAACCGTCTCCATGAAGCTGCGCTACGGTCCCGCACACCGTTAGGCCGTCTTCCGCTCACGCCCCAACATCGTGCAGCCCGCCTCCAGTGGTGTCGCGACAGGCGTGAATGGAGGGACGAATGGAGACGTGTCGTCCTCAGCGATGAGAGTCGCTTCTGCCTTGGTGCCAATGATGGTCGTATGCGTGTTTGGCGCCGTCCAGGTGAGCGCCACAATCAGGACTGCATACGACCGAGGCACACAGGGCCAACACCCGGCATCATGGTGTGGGGAGCGATCTCCTACACTGGCCGTACACCACTGGTGATCGTCGAGGGGACACTGAATAGTGCACGGTACATCCAAACCGTCATTGAACCCATCGTTCTACCATTCCTAGACCGGCAAGGGAACTTGCTGTTCCAACAGGACAATGCACGTCCGCATGTATCCCGTGCCACCCAACGTGCTCTAGAAGGTGTAAGTCAACTACCCTGGCCAGCAAGATCTCCGGATCTGTCCCCCATTGAGCATGTTTGGGACTGGATGAAGCGTCGTCTCACGCGGTCTGCACGTCCAGCACGAACGCTGGTCTAACTGAGGCACCAGGTGGAAATGGCATGGCAAGCCGTTCCACAGGACTACATCCAGCATATCTACGATCGTCTCCATGGGAGAATAGCAGCCTGCATTGCTGCGAAGGGTGGTTATACACAGTACTAGTGCCGACATTGTGCATGCTCTGTTGCCTGTGTCTATGTGCCTGTGGTTCTGTCAGTGTGATCATGTGATGTATCTGACCCCAGGAATGTGTCAATAAAGTTTCCCCTTCCTGGGACAATGAATTCACGGTGTTCTTATTTCAATTTCCAGGAGTGTAGCTTCCTTGAAAGATTCCACCGACAAGAAATTCGTTATCACGTACCATCCACCTTTCGCCAAGTTTTATTGCAGTAGAAAATGGAGGATCAGGTTCCGTGTAAATCGTTGTCTGCTTTAGTGATTTCACGTTGGGTATACACCGTCCAAAAGAAAAACATTTTAGGTATTGTATTGCATTGCCGTTTATGTATATGAACGAAATGTACACAAAACGTCTCTGTTAAAAAAGCTATACAGTACTATAGCGCAGATAAGCTACACTTGATATACAAGGTGATTCAGTGCCGCTATCGATGTCGCTTTACGCAACCAGCAATGTCATATCTATCTATCAAAACCTACACCTGAGATTTTCATATTCTCTCACTCGCTACGCGCAAACTATTAATCCTACAGAGAAAATGAACAGAACTTTTTGTAGGAAACGTGATGTAGTTAAATTTTGTACTGGGATACGTTTTCACTAGAGGCGGTCTTTTTAGAGTTATTGAAGAAAAACTTAAAAAAGTTACCTTCAATGAGCCACCACCGGTCAGGATTTGTATGTTGTTTATAACACTCACTCCTACTACTGTGCTAAAATACGCGATTGCACACATTATTTCCCACGTTCGACGGATTTGGTCGTCATTGCAGGCCTTATTACGCCGTCGGCTTAGTCGAACACTCAGAAATAGTAAAACTGACCTTTGTGCAAATTTTATCCAATAGTTTTGTGAATTCTAACAGCATAAAATAAACGATAATGTCGTTGTATTCGTCATGGCGTCTTACTACTAAGGGTTAAGTTTGGATCGAACTGTCAACTTAATACGCCATTGATACTTATTTTCCAAGCTTCTAGGGTTGTGTGGTCTAATTCTTGCACATACAAAGAATATCAGCGACGTATCTTAACCAGTACACAACATATTCTGCCAATGGTTCACTCTTAAGAAAATCAGTCTCCGGCTTGTTCAAGAACATTTCTGCCAACATGGTGGACAAGGGCGGACCCATTGCCAGATCATCTTCTTTCTTATAATAGCTCCCTTGAAGGTTCCACTGACAAGAAATTTGTTATCAAATGCCATCCACCTCTTCACCAAGGCCCTACCAAGGTAACTTTATGCAACCCACAATAATATCTCTGTCCTTCAAAAACCATACGCGAGAATTTCACATTCTCTCGTTCACTACGCTTAAAATGTTATTCCTACAGAAAAAGTGAACAGGATCTTTTTGTCGGAAATTTATTGTAGTTAACGATGTTATGGTTTTTTTATGCTGTCAAAATTATCAAAACTGTTGGTAAAATTTACACAAACGTAAGTTTTACCATTTCTAAGTGCCAGACTAAGCCGGTGCCGTAATAAGGCCCGTCAATCAAGACAAAAACCGTCAAACGTGGGAAATAACTCGTGCAATCGCATACTTTTGTACAGTAACAGGAGGGAGAGCCATGAACAACACGCAAATCCTGGCCAGTGGTAGCTCAGTCTAGATGTGGGGGTTCGTTTGAAGATCACTTTTGTACGTTTTTCTTGAATAATTCGAAAACGACGGCCTCTAGTGAAAATGTATCCCAGCGATGTTACAAAAGTTTTTCTTTAATTACCCTCAAGGGCACATTTAAATTAATAATGTTAAAAAATAGCTGACTTCATTGGTGACGTTATAACCCAATCACTAGGCACCAAAAAAGGGCGAATATCGGGAATCGTTCGTTTGGTTGGAAATTTGTGCACAGTAGTAAGAGTGAGTGTGACCTGACTCGACTCGGGTAGGCGCGCCAGCCCCGGATCAAGTTCGCCCTTCGGATTAATGACGAGGTCCAGTATGCTGGCCAGCCTGGATGTGGATTTTAGGCAGTTTTCCCCATCCTACTAGGTGAATAGCAGGTTGGTCCCCACGTTCCACCTCAGTTACACGACTCGCAGACATTTGAAAACGTTCGCACTATTCCATGGCTTACACTAGATGCAGACAGCTGGGGTACGCTACTTCCAACCCGGCGGATTCAGGGTGGTGGCAGGAAGGGCATCTGGCCACCCTCTGCAACTAACACTGCCAAATAAATAGTAACACGGCCGACCCCGCGTGACGAGGGACAAAGGCCCCAAGAAAGAAAGCAAGAGCGAGTGCCACGAACAACGTGTTAGAGATCCTGACTGATGAGGGGTGAGTGTGTGGGTAGAGGTGCGTTTCAAGGTCACTTTTGTATGCTTTTCTTGAATAACTCGTAAACCTTAGCCTCCAGCGAAAACATATCCCAGTACAAAATTTAACTACATTAAATTTCCTACAAAAAGGTCTTGTTTTTTTTCTGTAGGACAGACAGTTTGCGCTTAGCTAACGAGACAATATTAAAATCTCGTGTGTGGCTTTTAAAGGACAGATATCTCGTTGTGGGTTGCATAAAACGACGTTGGTAGGGGCAGCTGAATAACCCTGTATATTGTTGCACAACGAAAAATGTTTCTCTAAGCAAGCCGAGAGATTTTCCTATTGCTCTAATACACATACTACGTATTTAACATGCTACCTGTACGTCGAAATATGTAATATCGACCAACAAATATACAATATATGTTTTCTATCATGCCTAATGTGTTATATGCAAAAATATATTTCAAATCACTACTCTTATCATGTAAGACAATACCTGCAACAGAGCATTTTTCTGTTTCTCTAGTTTGATCAATTTTACTGTCAACTGTATGTCCAGATTCTGGGCCATAGCTTCCATGGCATTATGCAGTTCGTTCACGCGTTCCTCTTTAGCTGTCCGCACGGAATCAACATTGTCCTCCTAAAGAAAAATATGATAGATTGCAAAAAGCAGTTCTAGCTGTTGTAGTTATCAGTAAAAATGACTGTATCAGAAAAGTCTTAGAGAAAATCATATATAATCTCCTTTTGCATAAGCAAAGAATTAATAAATATTTAGATCACATATGAAATTTCGCAGTAGAAAGAATCACTTGATTGGACGAGTTGGACGAATGCACTATGCTCTGAAGAAAAAGTATGTATACATACATACATACATACATACATAAGTACTTGTTCCATAGATCATGAATATGACATTTCGTAATGATGTGGAACACGTCATGTTAACATAAGCTTTCTTTACACAAAATAATTAATTAATTTTTTTAAAGTTACTACTTCATATCTAAAAATTCGTCCATCGAGTAGAAGGACTTGTCATTCATAAATTCTATTAATTTACTTTTAAATGTTGGTCTTAATGCTATTTGGCAAATGAGAAAAGATTTTTGTGGCAGCATAATTCACAGCATTCTGTGCCAAAAAGAGATTTAATCCAGAATAGTGAAGATCATCCTTTCTTCCAGTATTGTAGCTATGCACTTCGCTATTATTTTTGAATTGGGATGGGTTATCAAAAACAAATTTCGTAAGGGAATCTATGTATTGTGAAGGTACTGTGAATATCACAAATTCCTTAAATAATGTCTGCAAGGTGATCTCGGGTGGGCTCCAGGTATTATTCTGATTACACGCTTTTGTGCAATGAATACTTTCTCTCTTAGTGACAAATTGCCCCAAAATATGATGCCATATGAAAGCAGTCAATGAAAATAGGCGTAGCAGGCCAATTTACTGATAGGTTTATCACCAAAATTTGCAATAACCCTGATAGCATAAGTAGCTGGACCTAACCGTTTCAGCAGATCATCGATGTGTTCCTTCCAGTACACACACCCACAAATTTTGAATATTCTACCTTAGCAACAGATTTCTGTTCATAGTCAATATTTATCAATGGTGTTTGCCATTTACTGTCCAGAATTGAATAAACTGTGTTTTCTCAAAATTTTGTGAGAGTCCATTTGCTGAGAACCACTTAATAATTTTCTGAAAGACATTATTTACAATTTCCTCAGCTGATTCTTATTTGTTGGGTGTATTTACTACACTTATATCAACAGCAAAAAGAACTAGCTTTGCATCTTCGTAAGTATAGAGTGGCAAGTAATTAATATATATTAAGAAGAATAAGGGACCCAAGACTGAACCCTATGGGACACCATTCTTGATACCACCCAAGTCAGAGGACTCTGCTGATTGCTGGAGACTGCCTGTACTGTTAATTTCAACCTTCTGCATTCTTCCAGTTAAATATGAATAGAACTATTTGTGCACTGTCACACGCATACCGCAATACTTAAGCTTATCTAGAAGAATTTCACGATTCACACAATCAATAGCCTTTGAGAGGTCACAAAATATCCCAATGGGTGATGTTCGGCTATTCAATGCATTTCATATTTGATCAGTGAAAGCATATATGGCATTTTCTTTGCAGGTAGCATCAAGCAGGAAGCTGAAAACAACAGACAGACATTTAAGCTGCATATGACGTGTAGAGGACTGCAGTCACTGAATAACAGCGGCTGCAGGGGAAGAACAGCGCTGTCTTGGGTATAAATATGAGATTCACTTCTATAGTATTTCAGTCAAAAGAGCATTGCACGTGCATCGTTGTTTGTTAGCAGTAAACGTTTGATCAGAGATAATTACGCTTCGACGAAGCCGAAAGGAGGCATCCGAAAATTGTAATGAGTCTTAAAAGTGGGGTGACATATGGAAACAGCGGCACCCAGTGTATCGAATTCACATTGCATGCTGCCACATAGAGCGAAGTGAACTGAAAGTTCAGAAGTACATAAGAAAATGTAACATTCACACGGGTTAAATTTCCCTTTCGCTGACCGGCCTTAGAGCCTCCACTGTAAGCAGGCTAGCACAATATAAATGTTGATGTAGACGTAGAAGCTCACGTGTTGCAATTGGGATAATCCACAGTCATATCTGAATCTCTCCAGAACCAAAGTTCACAGGTATCTACAATGAACAAGAGTCAGAAACCAAGCGCCTTCGTTTCCTCAAAAGCTATAATTCCTTCATCAACAAGAAAAATCTCAAAAAGCAAGAAAGAGGGAAGAAATCAGAAACAGTATCTGGGATTCCATTCAAAAAGCAACTCGAACTGCAGTAAAGAAAGAAAGAAACCTAAGAAAAACTGTTTGGTTCAGATCAAACAAACAAAAGCATATTACAAACTTTTTACTGTATCGATGTAACGAAACTCCAAAAGTACGATGTAATGAAACTCCAAAAGTACGAGGAGTGGTGACAAGAATCCTTCTCTTGTTATTTAGGTTCTGGACACATATTTATGGTCTCCGCTGCATACCATTTCCTTTGATTGGAATAGTTTCGCATGATTTTATAATTTTTGCCTCTGTCTTGTTCACAAGCCACCTAATTGTTAATTAAATCATATTTTGTGTTATCAGTAAATGCTGAAGAAGAAGGTTCATTATGTATTTTATACTAAAAGAAAAAGAAAAAATGAACGGGACATCGGTTTTTCTGATTTTAATAATAATGTGCAAATTTACCCCACTACAGGAAGTACGCAAAATAATGTGAACAACTTTACTTACTTGGGAATGGTTTATTAATAAGGGGTGGACCCCCATTTGCCCGTAATGCAGATGTGAGTCTTTTTGGAATACTGGCATATAATGATTGTATAGTCTCCAGTGTAATGTTATGTCACTCTTCGATCATAAACTCTTCTAACTCCTGTAGTGACGAGGGAGGCGTAAATCTGCTCCGGAATCTGCAGTCCAATACCGCCCACAAGGATTCGATAACGTTCAAGTCGGGGGACTGTGCTGGCCGGGGAGGACACTGCAGTTCAATTGCATGCTCCTCATACCGTGATTTTACTGTCCTGGCTGTGTGAATGTGTCCATTATCGTTCTGAAATATGGCGCCATTGTTGTGGAACAACATCTGAATTATGGGGTTCACTTAATGTTCACTTAATCGTTGGCTGTAACACGGCCTTTGAGAGTAGTGATGGAACCAACATTATACTATGAGATGGCTGTCCACCCCATCACACTTCCGCCTCCATGCTTAACCGTTGGAATAAACCAATCAGGATTATAGGCTTCTTTTGGCGTTCTCCAGACGTAAACCCGACCCTCTGTTGGAAATAACGAAAACGTGGATTCGCCGGACCATATGACGTGTTTCCACAGACCAGCTGTCCAGGATTTATGCTCTTGACACCACGTTTTACCCTTCTTTGCGTTGGTTGTCGTCACTAACGGTTTCGGTATAACACCTCGTTCATGAATATTCGGTTTATGGCCTTTTTAGTGGATAGTGTCGATAGATATGGAGTCTCAAAGACGGCTATTGACCTTTGTAGTCACTCTAGCCGCCGTAGGTTTGTGTTGTTTTGACAAAATTCGTGTTAGTGTAGGACGAGCTCTGTCATTTAGTTTTGATTTGAGCCCGCTGTTACGTTTACACGACGATGTCTGTCGATGTTTTGTGTAGGCTGTCATGACTGTTGAAACAGTTGCTCTTGAAACATTCAATAAGTTGGCTGTCTTGGTTACTGATAGTCCCCCACAATCTGCCCTCTTTGGAACTCTGTTAGCTCTTTCGTTGCACGTCGGCCTCGGCCTTGCATGCAAATACCAAGTGTGCACTACTCGCAAACTATCTGAACTGATGCCTAGTCCGTACTGAACACGCACAGTCCAGCGCGACAAGTGCCTTACCTGCGTTATTGGCCGTCAGACGTAACCATCCCATTACTACCACTGTTCACATTATTTTGCCTATCCCCTGTATAAAAACAGCTTTACCCATTTTTCTGGTAAGACTCCGCACTTGCATTACTTTTTTGTTAATTGCGCATTATCTTTTAAACTTTAGATTTCCATTTTGGAGTTTGTTATAATGACCAAAGGTTAGACGAAATGGCAGTTAAAATATTATTATAAATCGTTAAGTTTCTTTCCGTATATCGCCAACTAAATTTTAAGAGCGCAATCTCTCCCCCCTTCCCTCTTTACTCTACAGAAGAAAGAGACAAGGAAATTGATTCAAAACGAGCTTGCAGGTAAGATTCCACTCGAAGCGCAGATGTGCTCCACAGTTCCTGACGAATAAAGTATTGGTATTAACACCGTTAATTACTGCAAGTGAAGAATAAGTAATCAAGAAGTAGTGATGCTGACGGTATCAAAATAAGCTGTAACAAATAACCATCGTAGCTGATGATGGAGAATGCTTACCACTTCCTGGACGAGGCTAATGAGCTCTAGCAATCTGCGGCGCAGCTGGGAGACCTCGTCCCCAATCTGGACAGCGTGCTGCTTGTAAACATCTTCCAGAGGCTTGAAATCATGGCCAGAGTGCTCGCCACCAAACAGTGCACACTGGTGGCATATGCACTGGCGGCACGTCCAGCAGTACACTGTCAGTTTTTCTTGATGCTCTTCACAGCTACAATCCCAAACACAGGTTTACTCTAATTATGATAGACATCTGGATAGTGATATGATCGAAATCAAACAATAACAATATGGAAATACATTTTGTCATGTTCTACTTTGTTGCCAGAAGTCGAGACCCTCTTCTGAAATTCTGTTATTCCCCCCTCTGTCATCAAAGCAAACACACAGGGTATTTCGTTAGTCGGCACTTCAAATGTATGGTGAAAATGGTACCCATAGGGAAATGGCAACAAGGACGGGAAGAAACACCGGGCGCACTCACTGTGCATGCGGGGGGGGGGGGGGGGGGGGGGCACCTTGAAGCGACTGTTCCGGCAGCCAATGGGGCAACAAGGTGTCATCCACTGCGGATTATAGCACACGTTGGAAAAAACTACGCCTGTTGTCTGGGCTCTGACGTCATACTTGGATCATTCCAAAGACTAGCAGAGAAGGTTGAGAATATCGGACTTGCCCACAGAGTTTTAACGAAGCTCATGATCTGCAGCATTGTTCCTAGAACCTATCGTGGTCCCCTGGTTCTGAGTTTAGTGCAAGGCTTAAACCAGCACCTGCAAAAGTTCTGTGACAAGCTAGCTGCGACTTCCTAGTCCTGTTCCATAGGACTGAGTCAAATGTGCATTAAACATCAGAGCAGCTACACAGGTGGCTGACTGTATGTGGGATGCGCACAAGGTTTTTTTAGATTAGATGATTCTCTACCCACTACGGATAACGACAGCTGTACGAAGCCGAGAAGTATCAGAGTAAGACCCAGAGTAGAGTCTGACCCAGGGTAGAGTCTCCCACAGGTGAGAGTATTAAGATCCCAGTGATTAACTGCTGAAGCAATCACAACAAACTGCCAGAGTTCGAAGTGTTTCTAAAAAGGAGTGAAGATCACGTGTTATTAGGTACGGAAAACTAGTTGAAACCTGGAGTTGACTGTAGTGAGATCTTTGGGAAAATTTAAGCGTATGCCGAAAGGATAAGCTAATGTAAAAATGGATGTGGTGTATTTGTCAGTGCAGAAAACTCAAATCCATAATATAGAAATCGAAGCTGCATGCAAGATTGTTTTAGCAAGACTAATTATCAAGGGTGGCCATAAAATTATGATTGGATCCTTTTATCGACCACCAGAATCGCCTCCTGTTGTAATTGAAAACCTTAGAGAAAACCTCAGTTCACTTGTACGTAAGCACTCCAATCGTACTGTAATCATCTGAGGAGACTTAACCATCCAATGATGAAGTCGGATGAATACGGTTTTATTAATGGTGGGCGTGACATGATATTCTATGGAACATTCTCCAAAAACTACCTAGAACAGATAGTTCGGAAGCCCACTCATGATGGAAAAGTATTTGATGTAATGGCAAGAAACAGATCTGACCTCTTTGAGTATGTCCACATCGAAATGGGTGCCAGTTACAATGAGACAGTTATAGTAACAATCAATACCAAAGTACAAACGGCAACTAAAACAAGTAGAAAGATTTATATCTTGAGATACCTAGACAGAGAAGCAGTAGTGTCATATCTCAATGAGGAAATTGAAACCTACAGCTCAGGACAAGTGCATGTAGAGGAACTATGGCTCAAGTTTAAAAGAAAAGTGTACTTTGCACTGGATATATATGTTTCCAGAATAACAGTTCATAATGGGAGGGACTCTACGTGGTATGGCTCTGAGCACTATGAGACTTAACATCTGAGGTCTAGAACCTCTCGGCACCTACATGGTATGCAATCACTGGAAATAAACTTCTTGAGAAACAGAGAATACTGCATAATATATACAAAACAAAGCATAGGGCTGTAGACAGAGCGCTGCTGAATGAGAAGCTTCTGGCTGTCAAGAGAGAAGTCCGTGAAGACTGTGTTGTAACAGGTTGCTTCACCTCTTCCTCGCAACCAAGTGACAGATGTTCGAGTAAAAACATTATTTAGGAAGTTAGCATCTGGGGAATTATCCACACTGTACGCGCGCTGATCAGCGTACAGAGTTCGAGTGAGACACGTGAGCACAGAACGTCACTAAGGCGCGACACCGACTGAGCGTCTCCACATGCTGTGAAGGACTTAATTCTTTGGCGTCACAGCTTGGCGGTTTATTGGAAGGCAGAGAACAAGAGGCGCTGCCTACATTGTCAACGCCCGGGAACAGTTGAAAGAAACTGAAGACAAATGTCATCATAATCCGTTCTATTCTAAGAATCTGTATGCAGAGATTGCTTTGATGTACCGACTACTGAGAGATCTGTTCACCCAACGTTGTATTTTTGTATCGGAGCTGCAAAATACAGAAGAGTTCTTTAAAAGGCAGATGGAGAAGAAACCCACTGTACAAGGAGTGATAATGCATAGCTTCAAGAAAATGCGAAAAGGCGACAGTAAGCAAATACAGTAAAAGTTACCAGAAGGCTATCAGGGGGACAAATCTTTAGTGAAGTTGTTGAATCAGTTACAACCCGTAGCTTGAGCAATAACACTTCAATCCCTCAATCATATTGAGCAGAATATTATCAAAAGGTCTTTCACAAAACCCAAAGGGTTTCTGGTCATATGTAGAGACTGTTAGTAGCACGAAAGTTAGTGTCCAGTCACTCATGGACGAAACAGGAACCGAAATTGAGAGTAGCAAAGCAAAAGCGGAAATGTTTAACTCCGTTTTCAATTGTTCCTCTACAAAATAAAACCCAGGAGAATTGGCCGAATTCAATCCTCTTATAACCGAAAAATGAATGAAGTAAGTGTTAGTCTCAGTGGCGTTGAGAAATAGCTAAAATCATTAATATCGAAGAAAGCTCCAGTGCCCGAAGGAGTCTCTATGACATTCTATACTGAATTTTCGTCTGAGTTAGCCCCTCTTCTAATTGTAATATACCGTTGATTCCTCGAATAAAAAACCAAGCCTAGTACTTGGAACAAAGCACAGATCACACACCTGTCTACGAGAAGGGTAGTAGAAAAAATCCACAAAATTACTGTACAATATTCTTGACATCAGTTTCTTGTAGAATCTTAGAATATATTCTGAGTTCAAACATAATGAGGTATCTCGAACAGAATGTCCTTCTCTATGTCAACCAGAATGTATTTCGAAAAAAGCGATAATGTGAAACACAACTCGCATTTTTCTCACATGACATACTGAAAGCCATCGATCAGGGCAGTTGGATAGATACAGTATTTCTCGATTTCTGAGAAGCATTTGATTCAGTTTTACACTACGCTTATTATCAAAAGTACGTTCGAATGGGGCATGAAAAGAGATTTGTGACTGCATTGAGGATTTTTTGGTAGAGAGGACGCAGCAAGCTATCTTGGATGGAGAGTTATTGAAAAATGTAGACGTAAATTCAGTGTGCTCCAGGGAAGTATATTGGATCCCTTGTTGTTCATGTTGTATATAAGTGACCTTGCAGACAATATTAACAGTAACCTTAGATTTTTCATAGACGATGTAGTTATCTACAATGAAGTACGGTCTCGAAGAAGCTGCATAAAATTCAGTCGCATCTTGATTAGGTCAATGTGGCCCACGCATTGGCAACTTGCTTTATACGGTCAGAAATGTAAAACTGGACACGTAGTAAAATGAAAAAATAAATGCAGTATGGTATGACTATAATATCAACGAGTCACTGTTGGAATCGATAAACTCATACAAATACATGGTGTAACGCTTTGTAGGAACAATTGCGTAGGTTCAGCCGTGGGTAAAGCATATAGCGAACTTCGGTTTATGTGTAGAATACAAGGGAAGTACAATCAGTCTACAAAGGAGATTTCTTACAAATAATTCGTGTAAACCCATCCTCGAATATTGCTCAAGCCTGTGGTACTCCTACTAGATAGGACTAATAGGGGACATGGAACGCATACTCAGAAGAGCACCATGAATGGTCAGCGGTTTATTCCACCGCGGGAGGTTTGATGGTAATGTTGAAACAGCCGAACTGCAAGATACTTCAAGGCAGATGTAAACTATCCTGAGAAAGCCAACTTACAATGTTTCAAGAACTGATCTTAAATAATGGCTCTAGAAATATAATACAACCCCATACATATAACTCCCATAGGGATCACGAGGGCAAGATTAGGTTAATTAGAGAAAGCACAGAGGCATTTAAACGGTTACTTTTCCAGTGATCCATACAATGGGATGTACCTTCTGCCATGCACTTCACAGAGGGTTACAGAGTATACATGTAGACGTAGATCTAGAAGCAGCCTCAGTGTATAGTAGCCATTGGATGTCTTCTGCACAGAGAGCTTGTGGGAATCTTACAGCATTCCATTTCAACATAACCTAAATACTCTCAGGTTCGGGTCTCAACTCAGCTTTCAAGCTTTTTTTGATTTCTGCTCTGTCTTCACGTTTGTTATGTAATGTTGGCACCCTACAAACATTGGACACTGACGTGGTGAGGTGGTTTGAGTATCTCAGCGATACAGATAGGCGTATCATAGGTGCAACAACACTGGAGGGGTATCTTTGGAGTGGTCGGAGAAACCTATGATTCCTGAAAAGGGGCAGTAGTCTTTTCCGTAGTTGCAGGGCTAACAGTCTGTGTGATGGCTGACCTAGCCTTGTAAAAGTAGCCAGTGTGGTCTTGCTAAATTGGAACTTCGAACGGCTGATATAAAGGGGAAACTACTGCCAGTATATTTGCCAAGGACATGCAGGTCTACTGTATGGACGAAATAGTCTTGAAGTAAATTCAAATCTATGGGAAGGGATTGCTCAGGAGGATGTTGTCAGCAGAAAAAAAGAAAAGAAACTGCCATTCTACGGATCGGAGCGTTAAATGTTATATCTTTTATGGGGTAGGTAAGTTAGAGAATTTCAGAAGAGAAATGGATTGGTTGAAAGATACAGTGCGAATAAATGAAATGCAGTGACAGGAAGAACTGGACGACCGGTCATGTAAGTACCGATCTATCAACAGAAAAACAAATACGGATGATGCAGGAGTAAGTTTACTAATGAAGAAGAAAATAGAAATGCAGGTGAGCTACTACGAACAGCATAGTAGACGCATTATCGAAGCTAAGGTGGACACTAGGTCAAGACTCTACACAGAGTATAAATTTATAAGCCTGCTAGTAACGCAGATCATGAATATATTGAAGGAATGTGTGAGCTGATAAAATAAATTATTGAGTTACTCTACCGTGCTGATAATTTAGGACGATAATCAAGGGAAACAAAAACTGAGTTGTGATGGGGAACTGGAATTCAAATATGGGGGAAGGAGGAGAAGGAAAAATAGCAGGAGAACATGGAACAGACGAAGGCAATTAAAAGGAAAGCATGTTAGGCTTTTGAACAGAGCATAACATAGCTTTTGCTAACAGTTGGTTTAAATATCAAGAAAAATTGATGTATATATGTAAGAGACCTGAGACACCAAACGGCTTAAGATAGAGCACACAACGGTAACAGAAATTTCGAAACCAGATTTTAAACTGCAAAACATTTCCAGAGGAAGATGTGGACTGTGGCCATAACTTATTGATTACGATCAACAGATTAAAACTAAGAAATTTCAGAAAGGTAGGAAATTGAGGAGATTGGTTCTAGATAAATGGAAAGAACCATAGGCTGCCAAGAATTTCAAGTTGAACGTGGGCAACGATTGAATGAAACAGGGAAAAGGAATACAATAAAAGACGAGTGGGTGACTTTGAAGGATGAAATAGTAAAGAAGCTGACGATCAAACAGGCAAAAAGACAATTCCTATTAGAAAGCCTTGAGTTACACTAGATACGCAATTTAAGTCATGAAAGAAGAAAATATAAAAATACAGACAGAAGGGAATACAGAGTTTAAGAAATGAGATCAACAAAATGCAAAATCACAAAGCTACGGTGTTCGGAGGAGCAATGAAAAGCTGTGGATGCATGCATCACTATGAGAAAGATAGTGCCCGCTTATAGGAAAATTAAAGAGGCCTGTGGAGGAAAGAGAAGTATCTGTGTGAATATTAAGAACTTGGATGACAAGCTAAGCAAAGAAGGGAATGATTAAAAATGGAAGAAATAAAAAAAACGAATCCACAAAGGAAACAAACTTGACGACAATATCATGGAAAGAGATGAGGAAGTATTTGAAGATGAGAGGTGAGATATGGTACTTCGAGGGGAAAAATGGATAGATCTCTGAAAGACTTGCGTCTTAACAAGCACCTGGAGTGGGCAACATTCCATCAGAAAGCCGTTGCCCTATTTTTAGTTAAATTACCTCCGTAAATATAAAGTAAACATATCCATTCCCAGCGGTGGACCTTTCTTAGACCGGCCCGGCCTTATATGGCAGTAGCTCCGCGACAAAACGCTGCTGTCGGTTGTTGAAGATGGCGGTTGTGCCTCACACGTCCAAATCGTAGAAGCAATGAAATGTGATTCATTTTCTATGGAGTAAGGGACGAACTTCCACGAATGGAGGAAAGTGCCGGCCGTGGTGGCCGTGCGGTTCTAGGCGCTGCAGTCCGGAACCGCGGGACTGCTACGGTCGCAGGTTCGAATCCTGCCTCGGGCATGGATGTGTGTGATGTCCTTAGGTTAGTTAGGTTTAAGTAGTTCTAAGTTCTAGGGGACTGATGACCTAAGATGTTAAGTCCCATAGTGCTCAGAGCCATTTGAACCATTTTTTGGAAGAAAGTGTCACACTTTGAGAAATGTGAGATGGTGGTGTTGTGAGTTCATAAAAAGCCGTGAAGAGCGATCGCGGAGGCTTCATTCGCCGCTGACTGACGACAACATTTCCCGCATAAATGCAATGGTGAAAGTGGATCGTTGTGTGGATCTCAAGGACATTTTCCATGAACTTGGAATTTCGTATGGGAGTGTTTACGGCGTTGTTTACGGGTACTTAAGGTACCGGAAGGTTTCATGTTGATGGGTGCCTAAGCAGTTGGATAACATGATGTAAGGCAAGCGAATGACTGATACACTGAATCATATGCAACGGTATACCGAGGAGAGTGACAGTTCACGCCGGAATCGAAGCAGCAGAGCATGGTGTGGAAACAACCGGGGTCGCCTGTGACAAAAAACTTCGTTAAGAGTCATCTGCTGGCGTGGTCATCTTCCACGACAATTCGAGATCTGATGAAGCGACGGGAGCCGCCGACAAGCTTGGATCATTTCACTGGGAGAATCTGGACCTCCCAACAATCAGCCCGCCGGCCGGTGTGGCCGTGCGGTTCTAGGCGCTTCAATCTGGAGCCGCGTGACCGCTTCGGCCGCAGGTTCGAATCATGCCTTGGGCATGGATGTGTGTGATGTCCTTAGGTCAGTTAGGTTTAATTAGTTCTAAGTTCTAGGCGACTGATGACCTCAGAAGTTAAGTCGCATAGTGCTCAGAGCCATTTGAACCATTTGAACAAGCAGCCCGAATCTCATCCCCAGTGAGACAATGATTACATCCAATGATGAGCACAGTCAACCGGACGACTTCTACCACAGGTGCATATCAGATTTAGTGCTGCGATGGGAATAATTTATTGAACCATTGTGGGGACTGTGTAGCCTATGTAGTGTAGGGTATGTAGAATAGTACATCTATTTGTAGTTACTTGTATTTACTTCACTTCGGCTAAAAAAGGGGCAAAGACTTCCTGATTCATTCTCTTACTTGGAAGAGCCAAACTATTCCACCCGGTATGTAAGGCATTTGAGGCAGTCGATATACCCTAAGACTTAGAGAAGAATGTAATAACCAAAATGGTTCAAATGGCTCTGAGCACTATGGGACTTAACTTCAGAGGTCATCAGTCCCCTAGAACTTAGAACTACTTAAACCTAACTAACCTACAGACATCACACACATCCACGCCCGAGGCAGGATTTGAGCCTACGACCGCAGCGGTCGCGCGGTTCCAGACTGAAGCGCCTAGAACCGCTCGGCCACTCCGGCTGGAATGTAATAATCCCTGGCTGGTGCTGACAGATGTGAATACTACAGAACCATCAGTTTAATAAGTTATCGTCGTAAATAAAACAATAATTATTGACGGAATAATGCAAAATTATTTGAAACTGGCTTGAGTAGGATCGGCTTGGGTTCTGGAGAAATGTCGGAACACGCGGGGCAATACTGACAGATTAAAGAAAGGTAAAACCTCGCTCATACTATCTGTAGATTTAGAGAAAATTTTTGAGAAATGAGAATGGAATACTATTTATGAAATTCTAAAGTAGCATGATGCATAAAATCTGGGGAGCAAGACATTATCTACAACCTGTACAGAAACCAGACTGCAAGACATGAAAGACAAGCAGTAATTGAAAAAGAAGTGAGACAAGTTTGTAGCTTACCCCAGATGTTATCTAGTTTTTACGACGAGAAATCTGTCAAGGAAACAAGGGTGAAATTTGGAAATGGCATTAAAATTCATGGGGAAGAAACAGAAATTAAAAGGTTTTCCAATGACGTTGTAATTGTACAAGCGATGGCAAAGGACTTGGAAGAGTAGTTGAACGAAATGGAAAGCGTGTTGAGAAAACATTTTAAAATGAATACCAACAAAAGAAACAGGGTAATGGAATGTAGTCGAATTAAGTCAGGCGGGGCTCACGGATTTAGATCAGGAAATGAGATACTGAAAACAGTAGATGAACATTGCTATTTGAATCGCAAAACAAGTGACAACGACTAAACTACAGGGGATATAAAATGCAGACACGACAAACTGCAAGAAAAGCATTTCTGTACAGAGACACAATATTGTCTTCAATATATAAACATAAATGTTAAGAAGTATTTTTGGACGATAAACAGTTAATATAACAAGTGAATAGAAGCTTTTGAAACGGGGGGCTACAGGAGACTGCTAAGATTGGAGACACTGAATAAAATTGTGGAGAAAAGAATTTTATAGCAGAACTTGACTAAAAGACATGTCACGTTGACAGAACATATCACTGGACATAAAGAAGCATCAGTTTGACAGTGGAAGGAAGTGTGGAGGGATACCAAGGCTTGAGTACAGTAAATAGGTGTGAATAGATGTATGTTGTATAATTATGCAGAGATGGAGAGAAATTCACAGGATGAAGGTCCTTTATTTCCGAAGTTATGAAATGTTTTTAGAAGATTAGCCTCTTTTTCTTCTGTGAGTCGAATTTAAATAATTATAAATCCAGTTCCACTAACAAAAACTCTGGCTCAGTAAATTTTACAAGTGCAACGACTTGACCAGAAGAAAACTACGTGGCGTCTCCACTTTGCCGTCTAAAGGTGTCCCACAAAATGACGTCTGAAAAAAGTCTCAGGAAAATAATTGAAAAATGTGAGAGTAAAAGTGTCATAAGGATTTAAGCATTTTGGTTTCCAGTGGAACAAAGTATTTTATTCGCCTTAACCCAACTAACATCACCATGTCCGTGATTTTCTATCTTGGCCTTCCCCAGCTGTTTACTAACAGCTAATAACATTCCCACCAAAAACTGCGCATTTTTAATCGAAACGCATTCATGTACCTCTGCATGCCCCCTTTCTCATTACTGTGCCGTCGTAAGAACGGCAACCACAACTTCTTCGACCACTAAGTTTCCAGGTACCTCTTGACCACGACTATAACCTGAAGACACTACAAGACTGCCGAAACGATATCGATCACGTCTACACCATGATGGAATCAAAAACTCACCACTTTACTCTGCAGAGTACTCGACTGAACTCGAGTACCTGCATTCGACTGTTGTAAAATGTCCAGAACAGATCAACTGCAGGAATTTGTTAAACGTATCAGTCTTTCAGATAATCAATATAGTAGCCACTGTTTTGTTTCCTCTTGCTTCAGTAATAGGTATTCCCATTGGTTCTATCCGTCTTTTACTAATAACAGCTTTCTAAAGGGTGTTGCCTCATTGCATTCTCTCTCGCGCTACTAGTAATCTATCCATCCCCCGTCCACAGAAAAGCTCCTCTACCGTAATGGAAAAACCACAGAGAAACAGACCAAAACTGTAACTCCTACAACAGAACATCCTGGATACTGGAAACTTGTCTGAACACAGTTTTGGCAAACTAACGGGAGAACCAAGTTCATTAATTAAATATTCCTCACAAACGGAGCTTTCCAGCTATAGGCGGTCCGGCAAGACTTCTTGACAAACAGTGACGGTCTTTCGCAATCCCATTCAACTATACTTCTCCCCGATCCTTGACGCACTTTCATTTGTGCAGAACAGCAGCAGGTTCATACCCGGTAACAAAAGCAAGTCGCTAGTTTCTCAGCGAAAACGAGATTCCTGATGCTACGAGAATGCCGTTCAGGAGCTTGACAGCAGGAAGAAACGTTCGTTGGTTTGGTCATATGGTTTTCATTCTGTTCCTTCGATGCCTTTGCCTTATACGGGTTCGGAGCCACATGTATGACTGAACGTTTCCATCGAACTTGACTTGTACAATGCAAGGATTGGTTTGAGAAGATAAAGAGAGAAGTATGTACATGAGTATAACCAGCAGTTGCATGCAAAATGATTTTCGGGTGCATGAGCTCTTTGAGAACTTGATTGGATGGAAGGTACAAAGATCGTGGCACTAGCGCTACATTACCCGCGTGGTAGACTGATGTTTCTGTCATACCGTAACATTTTCTTGTTCTACTATAAGATCTCTGGACAGATCTGAGCCAGCAACAAACCTTTAATCATTGTGGTAAAGTACTGATCTACGTTCATTTCAGGCATTACAGACTTCTAAAGAGGCCAAATTCTCGGTACCTGCTTCGTTGGCACATCAGTGACAATAGTGGCAATGAAAAAACGTGGCCAATCTCACAAAAACAAAATATTCATGGTAGGACTATTATTGACAAACCTCATGTAAATCGGAATACCAAGAATGAGGACAAAATCTGGACTAAAGAGCAATGGAAACTTACATTGAAGGGCCAAAGAAACTGGTACACCTGCCTAATATCGTGTAGGGCCCCCGCAAGCACGAAGTGCCGTAACACGACATGGCACGGACTCGAGTAATGTCTGAAGTAAAGCTGGAGGGAACTGACACCACGAATCCTGCAGGGCTGTCCATAAATCCGTAAGAGTACGAGGGGTGGAGATCTATTTTGAACAGCACGTTGCAAGGCATTCCAGATATGCTCAATAATGTTCATGTCTGGGAAGTGTTTAAACTCAAGAGAGCGTTCCTGGAGCCACTCTATAGCAATTCTGGACGTGTAGGGCGTCGCATCGTCCTGCTGGAATTGCCGAAGTCCGTCGGAATGCACAATGGGGTTCGATTCCCGGCTGGGTCGGAGATTTCTCCGCTCAGAGACTAGGTGTTGTGTTGTCCTTGTCATCATCATTGCATTCCCATCCACAAGCAAGCTGCCGACGTGCCGTCAGCACGAAAGATTGGCACCAGGTGAACGGTCTACCCGACGGGAGGCCCTAGCCACACGAAAAAAAAAAAAAAAAAAAAAAAATCCAACTGCACACACTCCACACCTACGGAGCCTCCACCAGCTTGAACAGTTCCCTGCTGACATGCAAGGTCCATGGATTCACAAGGTTGTCTCCATACCCGTACACGTCCATCTGCCCGATACAATTTTAAACGAGACTCATCCTACAGGCAATTGTTTCCAGTCAGTAACAGTCCATTGTCGGTGTTGACAGGCATAGGCGAGACGTAAAGCTTTGTGTCGTGCAGTTATCAAGGGTACACGAGTAGACCTTTGGCTCCGAAAGCCCATATTGATGATGTGTCGTTAATGGTTCGCACACTGACACTTATTGATGGCCCAGTATTGCAATCTGCAGCAATTTGAGGAAGGGTTGCACATCTGTCACGTTGAACGATTCTCCCCAGTCGTCGTTGGTCCCGATCTTGCAGGATCTTTTTCCGACCACAGCGGAGTCGGAGATTTTATGTTTTAACGGATTTCTGATATTAACGGTAGACTTGTGAAATGGTCGTACAGGAAAATCCCCGCTTCATCCCTACTCCGGAGATGCTGTGTCTCACCGCTCCTGCGCCGACTATAACACCACGTTCAAACTCACTTAAATCTTGATAACATGCCATTGAGCAGCAGTAACCGATCTAAGAACTGCGCCAGGGACTTGTCTTATATAGGCGTTGCCGACCGCAGCGCCATATTCTGCCTGTTTATATATCTTTGTATTTGAATACGCATGCCTATACCAGTTTCTTTGTCGCTTCAGTGTATAACGTTTCCGACCACTTACTTTCGTCACTGCAGGCAATTAGAACTTCTCGTGGACACAAAAATCGTGGTATAACTACTAATTTTGCCAACGCAGTATGCTGTATACTATACACTTTACTGTCTTCTCTAGACACAGAAGGGTTAATGAAGATTGGAAAAGTTTACCGTGTGGTTTCACTCCGTCCAAGATTACTTAAACTGCAATTTCGTTTTATTGAAAGAGAAACAAAAAGTAAGCATCAGGGACGTTCGGTGACTAATTTTGTTTGGCAGGGGCCGGTACTGATGGAGTGTTCACACACTCGTATGCAAAACTTATGGATGAAGGCATCTTTCGCAGGATGTGTCACTGCTAGGTAACATAGCTCGATAAAACTCGGACCATACGCATATGGAACTGGTACAGAATAGTGCAGAAAGTAACTGAAAGAAATACGCAATAAGAAGAACAAAAATGACACTTTTATTCAGAAACAATAATTTTACTTGTTACAGCGGTTCATGATGGCCCCCAGACATTACAAAATGTATGACACTGGGTGTGTGATCGCCACGGACGGCAATGCATGCTCTGCGACGTGCTCCCACGCTTGCCACAAGGTTAGTAAGGAGAACTTAAGGTGGAGGTTTCCCCTTCCTCCACCAGCGCTGTTGAGAGCTGCTGGATTGTGGCTGGTGCATATGGACGTGCTGCAGTATACATCCCAAGACATCCCACACATGCTTGATCGGATTTAAGGAGGGGGCCGAGCAGACCAGTCAATTCGCCGAATACCATTCCAAAAATTCCTCCATCTGTGCTGTACGATGCTGTTTCACATTGTCATATACAAAAATGAAGTCAGTGCCGAATGAACTGAAAAGACGCGCATGGGGAAGGACAGTGTTACAATAACGTTGACCATTCAGTGTACCGTCGTCAAAGATTTGGAGGACAGTATATATGGGCAACAGAATGCCTCTCCACACCATAACACTTGGACCACAGAAACGATCAATGTTCCTGGATGAATTACATGTTGTCACCTCTCGCCATATGAGGATAGGTCCATGGTTGCCGAACATGATCGCTTTTTGATCCAGATGCTATGATGTAGGAAGGCGTAATGCCGTCCAAACCTTTGAAGACAGTACACCCACCGGTTCACACTTGTTGTGACAGTTTATTCCTTCCCAATGTGCGTCCTTTTAGGGGTGCATAGGGCCCTGTCTTCATTTTTACGGATAACAGTGCACGACCGCATTGAACAGCGTAGGTAGAGTGGCTCGTGAAACTAGGGGATGTTCGGCGAACGGACTGGCCTGCTCATTTCCCCATCTCAAATACGAGAGTCCATGTTTGAGATACGTTGGGGAGGCGTACTGCGGCACGTCAATGTGCATAAACGACCATTCAGCAGCAGAAATGGAACGCCTTGCCGCAATAACTCCTTACCAACTCTGTGGCCAACATGGGACACATTTCAGCCGTCCGTGGTGATACCACACCCTGTTAAGAATTGTGTCCCAACTTCTGTAATGTACAGGGGACCATCATAAATAGTGGTGACTTCAGTGTAATTATTGTATTTGAATAAAAGTGTCATTTTTGTTCGTCTCATAGTGTATTTCTTTCAGTTACTTTCTGTACTATACTGTAGCAGTTCGTTCTATGTATGGTCCAGGTTCACCGTGCTGCGTTACTAGGTAGTGACACATCATGCGAAAGATACACCAATGTCCATTAAAATTGCTACACCACGAAGATGAAGTGGTACAGACGCGAAATTTAACCGACAGGAAGAAGATGCTGTGATATGCAAATTATTAGCTTTTCAGAGCATTCACACAAGTTTGGCACCGGTGGCGACACCTACAACGTGCTGACACGAGGAAAGTTTCCAACCGATTTCTCATACACAAACAGCAGTTGACCGGCGTTGCCTGGTGAAACGTTGTTGTGATGCCTCGTCTGAGGAGAAATGCGTACCATCACGTTTAAGAGTTTGATAAAGGTCGGATTGTAGCCTATCGCGATTGCGGTTTATCGTATCGCGACATTGCTGCTCGCGTTGGTCGAGATCCAATGACTGTTAGCAGAATATGGACTCGGTGGGTTCAGGAGGTTAATACGGAACGCCGTGCAGGATCCCAACGGCCTCGTATCACTAGCACTCGAGATGACAGGCATCGTATCCGCATGGCTGTAACGGATCGTGCAGCCACGTCTCGATCCCTGAGTCAACAGATGGGGACGTTTGCAAGACAACAACCATCTGCACGAACAGTTCGACGACATTTGCAGCAGCAGGGACTATCAGCTCGGAGACCATGGCTGCGGTTACCCTTGACGCTGCATCACAGAGAGGAGCGCCTGCGATGGTGTATTCAACGATGAATCTGGGTGCACGAATGGCAATATGTCATTTTTTCGGATGAATCCAGATTCTGTTTACAGCATTAAGATGGTCGCATCCGGCCGGCCGGTGTGGCCGAGCGGTTCTAGGCGCTTCAGTATGGAACCGCGTGACCGCTACGGTCGCAGGTTCGAATCCTGCCTCGGGCATGGATGTGTGTGATGTCCTTAGGTTAGTTAGGTTTAAGTAGTTCTAAGTTCTAGGGGACTGATGACCTCAGATGTTAAGTCCCATAGTGCTCAGAGCCATTTGGTCGCATCCGTGCTTGGCGACATCGCGGTGAACGCACATTGGAAGCGTGTATTCGTCATCGCCATACTGGCGTATCACCCGGCGTGATGGTATGTGATGCCATTGGTTACACGTCTCGGTGATCTCTTCTTCTCTTTGACGGCGCTTTGAACAGTGGACGTTAGATTTCAGATGTGTTACGACCCGTGGCTCTACGCTTCATTCAGTCCCTGCGAACGCCTACATTTCAGCAGGATAATGCACGACCGCATGTTGCAGGTCCTGTACAGGCCTTTCTGGATACAGAAAATGTTCGACTGCTGCCCTGGCCAGCACATTCTCCAGATCTCTCACCAAGTGAAAACGTCTGGTCAATGGTGACCGAGCAACTGGCTCGTCACAATACGCCAGTCACTACTCTTGATGAACTGTGGTATCGTGTTGAAGCTGCATGGGCAGCTGTACCTGTACACTCCATCCAAGCTCTGTTTGACTCAATGCCCAGGCGTATCATGGCCGTTATTACGGCCAGAGGTGGTTGTTCTGGGTACTGATTTCTCAGGATCTATGCACCGAAATTGCGTGAAAATGTAATCACATGTCAGTTCTAGTATAATATATTTGTCCAATGAATACCCGTTTATCATCTGCATTTCTTCTTGGTATAGCAATTTTGATGGTCAGTAGTGTACTTTCATCTGTAAGTTGCACACACAAGTGTATGTACCCCGTAACAGTGAACGACGACCGCCAAAAGTGAAACAGCGTTCAAGGCAACGGACCCGCACGCAGGAGTAGCTGGATTCCAGTGGCAGGCCGGCCGCGGTGTTTCGAGTCGGTGGCTGTACCTGTCGGCGTGTGCCGGGTCGCCGGCGCCCGCGTTGGCGGCGAGCGCGTCGATGTGTCGCGTCACGTCCTCGACCCAGCGGCAGTTGACGAGCTCGTGCGGGCGCAGCGCGGCGCGGCAGTGCGGGCACTGGGCGCGCTGCTCCGTCAGCCAGCGGCGCATGCACGGGTAGCAGCACAGCTTGGAGCAGTGCGGGCACAGGTGCGCGTCGCGCAGCCGCTCCATGCAGATGAAGCACCGGAACGTCTCCGCCAGTGACTGCAACACGAGCCCACACTCCTGTCACCAAAACTCAACACTTTTCTTATTTATTGATTTATAATTTTCTTTTTTTTTGGCTTCAAGCAGAACTCCTTTCTCCAGATACAAATTATTTTACAAAATAATATAAACAGGACATGTTTGAGTTCATTACAAAACATAACTGAACTGGATAAGTAGCCAATAAAGTATGTGTTAATCTGACAGCACAACTGCAAGAAAAGCGCGAATTTTTAACACAAAATCGAATTATAAATGTGCAATAACCAGTCACAGACAGTGGGTGGCAGCAATAGCAGTGGAGGGTATATAAAGCGTGTCATGGGAGCACAGAAAACAGTGCAGTCGCTGTCGTAATGCGGAAACGGAGCGATTTATCTGACGTCCAAATGGGCATGATCATTGCCTTCCTAGCCAAGAGTGGAAGCATTTTCGAAACGGCTAAGTTCATCAACTGTTCGTGTGCCGCCGTGGTTAATATACCGGGTGATCAAAAAGTCAGTATAAATTTGAAAACTGAATAAATCACGGAATAATGTAGATAGAGAGGTACAAATTGACACACATGCTTGGAATGACATGGGGTTTTATTAGAACCAAAAAAATACAAAAGTTCAAAAAATGTCCGACAGATGGCGCTTCATCTGATCAGAATAACAATAATTAGCATAACAAAGTAAGACAAAGCAAAGATGATGTTCTTTACAGGAAAAGCTCAATATGTCCACCATCATTCCTCAACAATAGCTGTAGTCGAGGAATAATGTTAGGAACAGCACTGTAAAGCATGTCCAGAGTTATGGTGAGGCATTGGCGTCAGATGTTGTCTTTCAGCATCCCTAGAGATGTCAGGCGATCACGATACACTTGCGACTTCAGGTAACCCCAAAGCCAATAATCGCCCGGACTGAGGTCTGGGGATCTGGGAGGCCAAGCATGACGAAAGTGGCGGCTGAGCACACGATCATCACCAAACGACGTGCGCAAGACATCTTTCACACGTTTAGCGGTATGGGGTGGAGCGCCATTCTGCATAAACGTGGTACGTTCCAGCAGGTGTTTATCTGCCAGGCTGGGGATGATGCGATTTGTAACATATCGGCGTACCTCTCACCCGTCACGGTAGCAGTTTTGCTGTCCAGCGCCATCTGTCGGACATTTTGTGACCTTTTTTTTCTAATAAAACCCCATGTCATTCCAAGCATGTGTGTCAATTTGTACCTCTCTATCTACATTATTCCGTGGTTTATTAAGTTTTCAAATTTATACTGACTTTTTGATCACCCAGTATACCGTGGAGGGCGAAATAGCGTTATGCAAAACCTGCGCCGAGGCAACTGTGATGCGCCGCTTGTCATAAATGACAGGGTTGAGCGATGGATGTGGAGATGTGTACAGGAGAATAGACGATCTACAGTTGAGTAATTGACCGCCCATATAAACGAAGGGGCTACTCAATTACAGTTCGGCGAAATTTGCAACGTATGGGCCGCCGCAGAAGGCGAATGATTCGTGCACCGATGCTGACTGCTGTTCATTGGCAACGAATGCTGGAATTTGCACACCATTACCGCAAATGGACGTTCACTGACTGGTGACAGGTGGCCTGTTCAGATGTATCACGTTTCATGCTCCATCGGACAGACGCGCGTTGGGGTGCGTACGTCTGAAAGCAAATGCCATGCAACAATCGTCAATTGGGTGCAGGCAGGAGGGCAGTCACTGGCTGAACTTGTCATTCAGGAAGGCACAGAGGAGCAACACAAGTATGAACATATCCTTGGGGATCATTTCTACCTCTACAAGCAGCTTGTTTTCTGTTCGATGAGATTTCGGGATTGCAGCCGAATCACGTTGACTTCTTACCACGGTATTTCGGCTGGCAATCGTCCAGCCATCTTCAGGTGAGTGTCCGTCACTGGAGACTGCAAGTTCCCGGAGTCAACTTTATAGCAAAAAATTTGCGCGGAAACGCATGCGCATTGGTCTCCGTCACAGGAGCGTCCTCTTTTCAAATCCGCGCCCTCTGAATCTACTGTTCTATCTGTGGAGCGCAGGTGCATGCGTAAAGGTGAAAACTACATGTCCGCCCTCTGTCGGAATGCGCGCCCGCGTCGCTAAAAACAGACATTAGATGTCGCCAGACGTGTCATTATGAATAAAATGTCTTCTCTCAGAGGAAATTAGAGAGATCACCGGTTCCCAAGCCTTGTCCAGTTGAAAACGGCCATCACGATTTATAAGATTTTGCTCTAGGCGTATCTCCACAGATTCTTTAATTACTGAATCCCAAAAAGTTTTCGCTGAGGCCAAAATTTTCGTGGCAGAAAAATCCATAGCATGTTCTGTGGTAATACAATGCTCTCCTCTCCAACCCACGCTCTCTGCTGCGCCTTCACTGTTGTGTCCCCCCTACCCTCTATCTCTACACCCTTCATCTCTTTTCCCAAGGTGGCTTCCATCAACTCCCCCTCCCGAGTGATGTACTCTCTCCCTCCATTTATCTCTCCTATCAACTCTGATCCTCATCTCCACCTCCTTTCCTCTGTCTTTTTTCCGGGCTCCCTCTCCCCTCCTCTTTCCATCCTGTTTTTACCCCACCTACCCTCTCTCTGCCTCCCTTCTCTCCGAAGTCCTTTTGCATTTCCTTCCTCTGCCTTTCCCCATTCCCGCTCGTGTCTGCCCTGCTCCCCCCTTCTGAGTCCTCTCCCTCCTCGCCCCCCCCCTTTATTTTTCCTCTCCTCCTCCCTTTTTCCCCCTCATCTGTCCAGGTCTCCCCCCCCCCCCCCTTGCCTTTGGTGTGTCATCTTCATGCCGACTTTTGAGTGGTGTTTCCAGTGATCGTTAAGTGTTGCGCGTCTTTTCCGAAGTGTTGCGAACAGACATCATACTGTCAATGGGTGCGATTTTTTACATCTCTTGCGAACAGAAACCAGACTGTCGCTGTGTTTTAATTGTCTGTCTACTATTTTCCCTGTCTGCTTCCTGTGTATTTTATTATCATTGCCCACCATTTGTTTTATGATTTAACTTTCTTGTTTCTTATCTTCTTATTTTTTAAAAATTCTATAGGCTGAAGAGCTCAGCTACAGCCGACTTACTGGGCTGCGAAAGGCGAGTGTGGCGATCATGTTCAACGCACCTTTCATGTGCTGTGCGTGTCGTCTGACCGATGTAAGCTTTGCCACACTGGCAAGGAATTTAATAGATCCCGGCCTTCCGCAGACCCAGATCGTCCTTTACTAAATCGAGAAGGGCACTAATCTTCGCCAGTGGCCAGAAGATTACTTTAACTTGGTGTCTCCTTAGGATCCTACCTATTTTATATGAAAGGTTGACGGCATATGGAAGGAACGTTATGGACTTGAATAGCTCCTTATCTTCTTGTGTTGTGGGTGGTCACGTTTCTTCCTTCTTAGCGCTGTACTAATCTGATGTGGAGAGTAACCATTACCTCTGAACACCGACTCTAAATTTTTTTTGTTTTTTTTTTTCCTTTATTGTGATTTTAATACCAGTATAACAGGTAGGCTGGCAGCAGCATGATACGCCGCTCTTCAGCCAAAGATAGTACAATGAGAAAACAGAGAAGACACATGGGTTGGAACAAAACGGCGGGAAAAAAGCAGTAGACACATGAACAAAAAAAAAAAAAAAAAAAAAAAAAAAAAAACATGAAGCCGTTCACACTCGATGACAGTCCACACTACAAACTGTTGACACGAAGCACAAACACTGAAGATGTCGATGGCACTGGTGAACGACGGAGTGTGACGGTGAACACTGAACACTAAACACGACGGCACACATGAGACACTGATGGCAATGATCTCCGGCGCGCGAATGTCCACTTAGCGTGTGCGAGTCTGGGGACCTGCCAAGAGGGGAAGAAGGGTGAGGTGGGGGAGAGGGGAGAACAAGGATGCCAA
Source organism: Schistocerca piceifrons (assembly GCF_021461385.2). NCBI lineage: Eukaryota > Metazoa > Arthropoda > Insecta > Orthoptera > Acrididae > Schistocerca > Schistocerca piceifrons. Next base: position 834,277,195 of record NC_060138.1, on the reverse strand, counting down.
TGGCTGAGGAGATGGGGGAGGAGGAGAGGGACAGGGGAGGGGAAGCCCGGGGGAGGAGTCGGGAGAAATGGAGGAGGGTGGGAAGAGGCAGAGAAGGGTGGGAGGGTGCCCAAAGGAGCAAACACAGGAAGAGGGAGGGAGGATCAAAGTTGGTAGGAGGGGTAGATGGAGGGGAGGAGGGCATCATCAGGGAGAGGGAGCTTGCGGAAGCCACCTTGGGAGAGGGTAAGGAGGGTGGAGAGATGGAGACTGGGTGGGACATGGGAATACAGGTGCGGCAGCGGGTGGGGGCGGGAGAGGATGGGCGAGACAAGCAGGTGAGGAGGATCGAGTTTGCGGGAGGTATACAGGATCTGCATCCTTTAAAGGAAAAAGAGGAGGTGGGGGAACGGAATGAGATCGTACAGGATCCGCGTGGGGGAGGGGAGACGTAGGTGAGGCGTAGAGCATGGCGTTCAAGGATTTGAAGGGATTTATAAAAGGTAGGGGGGGCGGAGATCCAGGCCGGATGGGTGTAACAAAGGATAGGGCGGATGAGGGATTTATAGGTGTGGAGTATGGTGGAAGGCTCCAGACCCCACGTACGGCTGAAAAGGAGCTTGAGGAGACGGAGTCGGGAGCATGCCTTGGCTTGGATTGTCCAGAGATGGGGGGTGCAGGAGAGTCGACGGTTGAGGGTGACGCCAAGGTACTTAAGGGTGGGGGTGATAGCGATAGGACGGCCATAGATGGTGAGATAGAAATCAAGGAGGTGGAAGGAAGGGGTGGTTTTGCCTACAATGATCGCCTGGGTTTTGGAGGGCTTGACCTTGAGCAACCACTGGTTGCACCAAGCAGTGAACCGGTCAAGATGGTATTGGAGAAGGTGTTGGGAGCGCTGCAAGGTGGGGGCAAGGGCAAGGAAGGTGGTGTCATCGGCAAACTGGAGAAGGTGAAGGGGGGGTGACGGCGGCGGCATGTCTGCCGTATATAAAAAGTACAGAATGGGAGAGAGGATGGAGCCTTGGGACACACCGGCAGAGGAAAAAACGGTTTAGGAATCCGTGTTATGGATGGTGACGTAGGAAGAACAGAGGGAGAGAAAGGAGCCGATCAGATGGACGTAGTTAATGGGAAGGGCGAAGGTTTGGGGCTTGAAGAGGAGACCGGAATGCCATACACGGTCATAAGCACGTTCGAGATCCAGGGAGAGGAAGATTGTGGAGCAACGGGAATTAAGCTGTTCGGAATGGAGATGAGTGAGGTGAAGGAGAAGGTTGTCGGAAGAGAAGGATGGCCGAAAGCCACACTGGGTAACAGGAAGTAGGCAGTGTTGGTGGAGATGCTGGTGGATGCGGCGGGTGAGGATAGATTCCAGGACCTTGCTGAAGACCGAGGTAAGGCTGATGGGTTGGTAGGAGGAGACGGCGGATGGTGGTTTACCAGGTTTAAGGAACATCAGGATATGGGAGATTTTCCACAGGTCGGGGTACTAACCAGTGGACAGGACTACATTGTAGAGCCTGGCCAGGGTGGAGAGGAAAGAGACAGGAGCTTCACGAAGGTGACAGTAGGTGACACGATTGTGACAAGGAGCAGTGTTGCGTTTCGTGCGGAGTGTAGCAATGTGATCCTGTGTAGTGATAGGGGCATTGAGTTCCGTGTGTGCAATGTTGTCCAAGTACTGGAAACCAGGTGCGAGGGGAGGGACAGAGGTGTCAGTTCGATCGCGGACATCTGGGAAGAGGGAGTAATCGAACTGGGGATCATTGGGGATGGAAAAGACATAGGAGAGGTAAGAGGCAAAGTGATTGGCCTTACTAAGGGTGTCAGGGAAGGGGTGATCATCATGGAGATTAGTTCCGGTAGGGCGACGGAAGGCTGACCAGAACTTGGACGAGTTTATAGGTAGGGTAGCATTTAAACGGGTGCATGTCTGTCGCCAGTCCTGGCGTTTCTTAGCTGCGAGCAAGTTTCGAATGTGTCGCTGGAGTTGCCAGTGGCGTCGGAGTGTGTCCGGGTCACGCATGTGGAGGAAGGCACGATAGAGATGGCGGGATTTACGGCGGAGGAGGACGGCCTGTGGGGGTAAGGTAGGACGGTGGGGGTGGATGGAGACAGTAGGGACATGGGCCTCCACGGCCTCAGACAAAGTCTGCTGGAGAAAGGAGGTGGCATGGGTAACATCGTCAGGGTGGCGGTAGGTGAAGGGGTGGCTATCGACCTGGGTGGAGAGGGTATCCCGGTAGGCATTCTAGTTGGCATGGGAATAGTAATGGACATACTTTGGGGGAGGGTCATTACGAGGGTCAGGGTGGGGGCGACGACCGTCTGAAACGGTGAGGAGAACAGGGAGATGGTCGCTACCAATAGGCTCCAGGACATCCACCGTTATGCGGCCAAGGAGGTTAGGGGAGGAAAGGATAACATCGGGAGTGGAGTTGGATTTGGGACGAGTGTGCTGGGGGATGGGGATGATGTCACCTTGAAGGGAGGAGAGGAACCGATGCCACCGCCGTAACTGGGCGGCGGAACGACTATGGATGTTGAGATCGGCGGCGATCACATAGGAGGAGAAGGTACGGTCAATGTGGGAGAGGAAGTCGAAGGGAATAGGGGCGTTAGGGCGGATGTAGATGGTGGCGCAAGTGACGGTAAGGCTGGGGAAGAAGAGACTAAGGATCAGGTGTTCGATGGGGTCGGGAAGGAGAGGTTGGAGCTGAACTGGGATCTGGCGGTGGTGACCAATGGCAACTCCGCCACGCACAATCGGGAGGGGATTATCGGAGCGGTGAAGGAGGTAGGGCGACGTGTGGACGGTGTGGTGGGGTTGGAGGAAGGTTTCATTGAGGAGGAAGGCATCCACGCGGTGGGTGGCAAGGGTGTGCAGGAAGAGGTTCTTGTTGGTGGGGAGGGAGCGGATGTTGTTGAAAAGAATACGGTGCTGTCGCACCATGACAGGGATTTAGACAAGGATGTCAAGACGGGAGAAGGTGAATTGGGCCTGGTTGTTGGAGTAGGTGGCATACATTTTTAAGTGGAAAATGGAATGGGCGGCGAGGGAGACCTGTTGGAGGGTGTGATGAGGGCGCTGGAAAAGGTGGACGTTTTGTAGGACAATGATGAGGAACCTGATGACTGATGATGTCCTCAGCGGGGGGGGGGGGGGGGGACGAACGGAATTGCGGAATTGCCAGGAGGGGTGGGGGCGTCCAGAGGACGGACAGGGACGGTGAGTTCAGGAGTGGTCAGAGGAGTTCGGGCTTTACACTTTTGGGAGTAGGTGAGATGGGGGAGATTGCAGGTATTACAGGAGGGAGGGGACTGAAGTTTAGGGCACTGCCGGAGAAAGTGCGCTTGCCTACAACGCGGGCAGGTGGGGGCCTCATGGCACTCGGCTGTTGGGTGTGCGTTATAGCGCAGACACCGACTCTAAATGTTCCAGCTCCTTTGTAAAGCTGTCTCCATCAGAAACAACACGTGGTAAAGCTGACATCGGTCAGACGACACGTAATTAAAGAATCTGTGGTGATACGCCTAGAGCAAAATCTTATAAATCGTGATGGCGGTTTTCAACTGGACAAGGCTTGGGACCCGGTGATATCTCTAATTTCCTCTGAGAGAAACAGTTTATTCATAATGGGCGCGCATTCCGACAGAGGGCGGACATGTAGTTTTCACCTTTACGCATGCGCCTGCCCACCACAAATAGAACAGTACCTCCAGAGGGCGCGGATTTCAATAGAGGACGCTCCTGTGACGGAGGCCAAGGCGCATGCGTTTTCGCGCCAATGTTTTGCTACAAAGTTGACTCCGGGAACTTGCAGTCTCCAGTGATGGACACTCACCTGAAGATGGCTGGACGATTGCAGCCGAAATACCGTGGCAAGAAATCAACGTGATCCGGCTGCAATCCCGAAATCTCATCGAATATTCAGTACACCGGGAAAACTTCAAGAATCACAGCTTGTTTTTTCTCAACACCATGGCATCTACCAGCAAGACAAAACAACAAGACACACAGCTCGCAGTGTATGTGTGTGATTCGAAGAGCACTAGGATGAGTTTGCCGTACTCCTCTGGCCACCAAACTTCCCGGATTTAGCCGCATGGGGTAGCTGTCCGGTCTCAGGTGCTTTGCATCGGTTCGCGCGGCTCCCCACGTCGGAGGGTCGAGTCGTCCCTCGGGCATGGATGTGTGTGTTGTCCTTAGCGTAAGTTAGTGTAAATTAGGTTAAGTAGTGTGTAAGCCTAGGGACGATGACCTCAGCAGTTTGTTCCCATAGTCGTTACCATAAATTTCCGATTTCCCCGGATTTAAACCCAATCGAGCATCTGTGGGACCACCTCGACCGGGCTATTCGCGCCTGGATCCTCAACAGAGAAACATAGCGCATCTGGCTACGGCACTGGAGTCGGCATGGCTCTACATCCCTTTCGGTACCTTCCAGAATCTCACTGACGCTCTTCCTGTAGGTCTCGCAGAGCTCCTTGCTGAAAAAAGTGGTTTTTCAGGCTTTGGACATGTGGTCACGTTAATGTGGCTGGACAGTACATACACACGTAACGAAACATAAGAAAAGATCACCAAATTTTGAAGTGCCCTTTTGTAAAAGCGGGTGGAATTTGCAAGTACATTTGGCAACGAACGTACTCAAAGAACTAAGGGCTATTTTAACCTGGAACCGTCAACAACTTGACCTCATATTTTAAGGAGAAGAAAGCTCACTTGCAAGACATCAGCCCCAGCACTCGATACCGAGCGAAAGTTTCGGCCGTAATTCTGAAATTACGCGGATATGGCCTTCTGAAGGTTCAGCTTGTAAACATATGAGCTCACTGTTTGCCACTCGCTCGCTCCACTGCAGCCGCATAATGCCCTACCGCGAATTACGATGCACTGGAGTGACCAGGAGGCTTGTGAAATACTGTTTTCACACTGGTAACATAGTTTGTTAGTTTGTTCACTGTATTAAAGAGCAAGGTTTCTAACTTGGGGCTGGTGCCAGGGTTATTACGTTTTGAACGTTTTTACGCTGCGATTCACAAATGCAATTTAAATTAATGAAACAAGTGAGTGTATTATTAAAGAAGTAACGTAGTGCTATTTGATTATTAATATCGCTGTTGTACGTGATTTGAATTTTAAAGCTGACACTGTTAAAGTGAAGTAGTTTTGCAGGAGACCCGCTGTTCTTCAACGCTATAGTATGACGACATTCTAAATCGAAAATCATGAGTGTAATTTGGTAACAATTCTTCAGTTGCTTACATATATTCATTTCTACTGAGGGAGACCAAGAAAATCTGCATCACCCTCTCTACCACTGCACCAGGAATTCTGTCATCCGCAACGATTGCGATCAAGAAGACCAGCAAGTGTTACTGCAAGACAACTCATCGCGGATGGTTTTGATCTAAATGAAAGCTGGAAGCATGGATGGTCAACAAAAACATTGGGAACAAGAGCCCATCACCTCGATCCCACAAAGAAGCCAAAAAGTTTTGACCTACCGAGGAACCTCTGTTGCCACCTCAACAGGTTAAGGACTGGACATGGTTATTGTAACTATTTCAGGTACAAATGGGGCTGGATCAGTTCACCAATGTGTGAATGTAATTAAGAAGAGCAAACAATTGACCATCTAGTCCAACGCTGTCAACTTCATTTATACCCGGGAATTCCCGACGACTTGTTCACTCTCACACCCAGCTTAATTAATTGGTTGAAAAGCACAGACTTTATGGTTTAATCTTGTCTTATAACATATGTATATCGTATAAAATCACTTGTCTTACATCAACTGTATGTTGTATACGATTACCATACGATTAACTAAATAAATGAATAAGTCTGTTAGTGGTAACAATTTCTCTTCTCGTGAACGCCGAGTTGAGAAACCAAGGGCAGCGAACATAACACTTCTATTTAACCAAACGACAGGTTCACGTTAACAACAGTCGGTGTGACGCAAGGATACGACACGCCACTGCTCGTTTACACAGCCGACTTACCTAAACCAGCCCTTACTGTGCGTCTGCTTCAAATTGATAACGTTACTCTGTCCACCCTGTAGTCATCCCATCGATCCTTCCAACTGCATCTGGGTGGACGACTGCATCCGGCTGAGAGGCTTCGTCAGCCACAGATAACGCCAGAAACCTATTCGTTAAACGAACTGGGGAAGTCCTACGATCAATCCCTCGGAAAGTCTTTCGCTGTCTGCCAGACTCTGGAATGATCTCTCACTCGACCACGGGTGAGTGGTCAACCTCAGTGCAGGCAGTACCCGGGGCGGCCACAGCAATCGACCAGTCGGGGGAGACGTGAGTCGTGCTCGACGTCCCTCGCATCCCTGCGTTCGACCCTCCCCACTCCCCCCCCCCCCCCCCCCCCACACACAGTGATGCCCCTTGGCAGCAGCCTCAAGCTGTGCGACCGAAGCAAAAAACTGCCTAGAGCTGTGAGCGAAGGGTCACCAACTCAGCTCGCATCTGTACATAGCAATCTCAGTGCCTACCCATTTCTGAAATCACTCCTGTTTGAAACTCGTAAAAATATGTAATAAACGAAACGCTGTACTCGCCTTATTAGCAGCAGGATCTCGAGCGGCTCTGTCACTGATGGTCTAACCGACACTTTTGATGCTGGAGGATCAGGAATTGGTGATCGTGTGTGACGGAACATGGTGCGGAGATACCGTATCTGTTTGGACGTCGGTGTTCGTCAAATCGAATGCTACATGTGAATGGACCCAGATGACAAGCAGCAGGAGTAAGCGAGAAACTTGAGTTCGTATGGCAAACTTTACCTTCTTGATCCCACTACAAGTCCTCAAACTTCATAAAGGGAATTGAGTTAGGCCTGTATCTCGTATTTCGCTAAAGTTCCCAAGTCGTCAGCCAAGTAACAGCTTCGACCACATGCAGCCTTTTGACCGCTTAAAAGACGAGTAGGACACTAGTCGTAACATCGCAAGAGGACAAAGATGTTATTCAATTGATAACGTGGGAAGTTTTCGCAAGATTTCGACTACTGTGGTAGCGTTGAGAAGACGGAACACAGTTGTTCTGGAACACTTCGAACAAATGATATCGGGTGACGGCAGTGTTGTGCTCGGGTTTAATGCGCATAACAACATGTTTATTAGCACCTATGAACTAAAATTTACAGCTTGTCGGTCAATAAATTGCAGAGAATAGTCAGCTAATACAACAATTAAAAATAAAGAAAAGAAAATTACGATGGGATATATATGCACAAAAATGAGCTCAGAAATGTACGAAGAAATATAGAATTAAATTACAGCAAGGCCTGCTCTTAGGACGAGTCTTATCAAAATTGTTAATCGCCCTTTCAACTTTTGGCTGCAGTCGTACGAAGTAGAAAACAAATGCTCAGCCCAATTCCACTTTCTGGAAAAAAGCTGCTCAGCTGGTTATAACACACTATGTTGTCTGTCACTTAAAGTTCATCTACACAATTTTGGTGCAAGTTAGTTCAGGCACAAGCTATATTTTCAGGCCGTAAGCTTATTTTCCGGTCCACATGCACTGTTAATTCAGAAATTTCACGTAGTACAGTGTAATACAAAATAATAATCTTACAGTGAGACTTAAGTACATCTACTCTCTCGTCTGTTGATACGAACATATAAAAATAAGAATAATAAAATGTGTTAACAGAGAAACATTATTCAACACCTTACAAAAATATGGAGCTGACAACAAATCAGTTGAAATCATAAAAGACCACCATGAGGGAATCAGGCTAGCTACGGCTTCTTACAGGACCAGCCCCATAGCCAGTCTCTGTACTGATGCTGCGGAACTGCCACACACACAATCTGCGGCAAGTCCTCGTGGTACATCAGACATGTAGGATTCTCACTGTTCCTAATTCGCCGTATAACATACTGTTGCCCAGACATCTACGGAAAGCTTTTCCTCCAGTCGTCCACGAACATTAAGGCCGTCTAGGATCTGCGTGACCGCGCTGCTGCTACGGTCGCAGGTTCGAATCCTGCCTCGGGCATGGATGTGTGTGATGTCCTTAGGTTAGTTAGGTTTGAGTAGTTCCAAGTCTAGGGGACTGATGACCTCAGATGTTAAGTCCCATAGTGCTTCGAGCCATTTGATCTGCATGAAGCGTGTGCTGGAGTAACTTGTATGGAGCAAGTACAACCCCAAGGCAGTGCTTTAGCCGACTGCCGCTCTAGTCACTGCAGAACTAAGGAATAATTTTAAAATTAGTGCAGTACGGGAGAGGCTGCACTTCTTCATCTGATTTTAATACAATATTTTATGACATTTTAACTGAGCAGCACAACTATATGGCTACATTTACAGATAGGTCTAACCAGGTTGCTTTGTTTTTTTTTACCCTGATCGTGTCCTCAAGATCCAACAGCCTCGAGACCTGTCTTTGATACGGAATTATATGACACTTTGCAGGCAATGGAACAGATGAGATGTGTTGCGAGTGCAAAATTTCTCATTTGTTCCGACTCCCTGAGAATCCTTCACTCTCTACAACACTGGAAACCAGCTGATAAAGTAGTCCAGAATATCCAACACGCCCTCCTGCACCCACTACGGTAGTTGAAGGAGGTGTCTTTCCGCTGGGTGGCTAGAGACGTGGGTACTAAGGTGAACGAAATTGCAGCTGTAGTAGCCAAGGAGGCATGCCACAATCATCAGATAAGCAATGAGCCAACCCTCTACATGCTGTCACATCGCTGTTGAGGTACAAAGAGTTATGCGTCGATGGGAAGAATGAAGGTTGGAAGGGACAGACAATAAGCTGCGTCTGATAAAGTCCACGACATGGCTGTGACGTACGTCCTTCCAGTTACGCAGGCGGATTGAGGTCCTTCTCACTTGTCTTTGCATAGGACACAGCCCTATAAGGCAACGGCTTCTTCCTCCGACGAGGATCCACTAATGTGTGGTGTTTGTGGCGTACAGAACACATAGCGCCACATTTTACTGGACTGTGTTTTATTTTAAGATCAGAGCGCAGCAGATCATCTGCTGACAGATTTTCCCTCTACTTTACTTGATTATCAAAGGAATAAGGGGCGACTTTCAAGGCTTTATGAATGTTCTGATACTCATATGTCTCCTAAAATTTTAGAGAAAAGTTTTTAATGTGTTGTCAAGGTGCTGGCTCATCCAGGTTTTTTGTAAGCGTCCAGCCAGTCACATATCCTTGTGTAATTATTTTAGCTCTTCTCTTATGTTAATTCACGTTTGTATAGAGTTATTCTGTTTTAGGAATTTGATTGAAACTTTTGGAAACAATGAGCCTACACTTTAAAACGCATAGAGGAAGGTAGGCCTGTGATTGTTACGTTATGAACAAACCAAGACTAACCATTACGCACCACAGAATTGTTATATTCGTATCAAATGAAATGTATATAGGTGATGAGACATTTTCGATCCAACTGAATGTAGTATCCAACTGAATGTATACTCGCTGTCCTATTCACCATCGTTCCGTACTAAAAACGTAAAATATTAAGTCGTCGGAGGAGAGGGACGAGGACAGCATTGTGAATACCACGAATTCGACGGAAGATAAGGATGCGTCGTCGTCGAGTTATGCAACGTGAAAACATACGTTGTAAGCTGTCTTCATCTTTTGTTTTTGCTTTGTACTAACACATCTCCGAAGACATCAGAGCCGCCAGTTATTATGTTACTTTATCATCGTGCCACACTCCACAGACGCGCGATGACTGAAAATTTGTCGGTACTATCTTATATTGTGTATCTGCAAGACCCGTCCCATATCTTCTGAGGGTACCTTGAGTACTATACCTACTCATAGTTTTACGACAGTATACAAAGTTCGTGGTAAAAATTCAAATTCTTGACATAGTAATGGCTAAAAGGAAAACACTCTATCGCCTGACACATGAGGGTAGTGGAGGAGATGTGTACTTCTGTTTAGCACTGACACGAAAAGGCGCGGTGGCTAAGTGTAATCGTAGAAAGCACAGCCTACACGAACCAGTTTATTTCATGACATTTTTGCAAATGCATTTGAAAACTGCTTCCCCAAGAAAATAGTTAAATATACTCGTAAGAAACCTTGTAACAAACCATGGCTTACTAAAGGTATAAAAATATCTTGTAACCGGAAAAGGGAAATGTATCTGACAGCAAGAAAGAGTAGTGGCCCAGAAACTATCAAACATTATAAAAACTACTGTGTTGTATTAAGAAAAGTTATTAAAAAATCCAGAAGTATGTGTATCATGTCTGAAATGAGCAACTCTGATAATAAAATTAAAACAATTTGGAATATTATTAAAAGAGAAACAGGTCAACCAAGAGCTCAGGAAGACAGTATTACCATCAAATTGAATGAAAACTTTACGAACAAAAAGTCAGAAGTTGAAAATATTTTTAATAATCATTTTCTAAATGTTGTGGATATAGTAGGATCCAGGTGTTCATTAGAAGATGCTAGGCTGTCAATGGAAGAGGCCACACCTAAGCAATTTGATACAATTGAAATCTCACCCACTTCTCCCTCTGAAATTAGGAAAATAATAAACTTGCTTAAAAGCAAAAACTCACATGGAATTGTTGGCATTTCCAGCAAAATACTAAAAGCTTGTTCTCAACAGATAAGTAAGATTCTCAGCCACCTGTGTAATAGCTCTCTGGAACAGGGCATTTTCCCTGATAGACTTAAATATGCTATTGTTATACGTTTGCATAAAAAGGGGGATGGATCTGATGTCAACAATTTCCGTCCAATCTCCCTTCTAACAGCTTTATCGAAAAATTTAGAGAAAGTAATGTATTCAAGAGTAGCTTCACATATCTGTAAAAATGAAGTACTAACAAAATGTCAGTTTGGTTTCCAGAAAGGTTTTTCAACAGAAAATGCCATATATGCTTTCACCAATCAAATTTTGAATGATCTGAATGACAGAACACCACCCATTGGGATTTTTTGTGATCTCTCAAAGGCTTTTGATTGTGTAAATCATGAAACTCAGCTAGACAAGCTCAAGTATTGTGGCATGAGTTGGACAGTGCACAGATGGTTTAATTCGTACCTAACTGGAAGAGTGCAGAAAGTTGAAATAAGTAGTTCTCATAACATGCAAAGATCAGCACGTTCCTCAAACTGGGGAACTATCAAGAATGGGGTTCCACAAGGGTCAGTCTTGGGTCCTTTGTTGTTCTTAATATATATTAATGACTTGCCATTCTATATTCATGAAGAGGCAAAGTTAGTTCTCTTTGCTGATGATACAAGTATAGTAATCACACCTGACAAACAAGAATTAACTGATAAAATTGTCAATACTGTCTTTCAGAAAATTACTAAGTGGTTCCTTGTAAACGGACTCTCACTGAATTTTGATAAGACACAGTACATACAGTTCTGTACAGTGAATGGTATGACGCCATTAATAAATATAGACCTTAATCAGAAGCATATAGCTAAGGTAGAATATTCCAAATTTTTAGGTAGGTCCATTTATGATAGATTAAATTGGAAGAAACACATTGCTGATCTGCTGAAACGTTTGAGTTCAGCTACTTATGCAATAAGGGTCACTCAAATTTTGGTGATAAACATCTTAGTAAATTAGCTTACTACGCCTATTTTCACTCATTGCTTTCATATGGCATCATATTTTGGGATAATTCATCACTGAAATTAAGTATTTATTGCACAAAAGCGTGTAATCAGAATAATAGCTGGAGTCCACCCAAGATCATCCTGCAGACATTTATTTAAGGATCTAGGGATATTCACAGTAGCTTCTCAGTATATATACTCTCTTATGAAATTTGTTATTAACAACCAAACCCAATTCAAAAGTAATAGCAGTGTGCATAACTACAATACTAGGAGAAAGGATGATCTTCACTATTCAAGATTAAATCTAACTTTGGCACAGAAAGGGGTGAATTAAACTGGCACTAAAGTCTTTGGTCACTTACCAAATAGTATCAAAAGTCTGACAGATAACCAACAAGTATTTAAGAAGAAATTAAAAGAATTTCTGAATGACAACTCCTTCTACTCCATAGAGGAATTTTTAGATATAAATTAAGAAAAAAAACAAAAAAATAAAAAAAATAAAAAATAAAAAAACACAAACAATAAAAATGTTGTTATACACTCCTGGAAATGGAAAAAAGAACACATTGACATCGGTGTGTCAGACCCACCATACTTGCTCCGGACACTGCGAGAGGGCTGTACAAGCAATGATCACACGCACGGCACAGCGGACACACCAGGAACCGCGATGTTGGCCGTCGAATGGCGCTAGCTGCGCAGCATTTGTGCACCGCCGCCGTCAGTGTCAGCCAGTTTGCCGTGGCATACGGAGCTCCATCGCAGTCTTTAACACTGGTAGCATGCCGCGACAGCGTGGACGTGAACCGTATGTGCAGTTGACGGACTTTGAGCGAGGGCGTATAGTGGACATGCGGGAGGCCGGGTGGACGTACCGCCGAATTGCTCAACACGTGGGGCGTGAGGTTTCCACAGTACATCGATGTTGTCGCCAGTGGTCGGCGGAAGGTGCACGTGCCCGTCGACCTGGGACCGGACCGCAGCGACGCACGGATGCACGCCAAGACCGTAGGATCCTACGCAGTGTCGTAGGGGACCGCACCGCCACTTCCCATCAAATAAGGGACACTGTTGCTCCTGGGGTACCGGTGAGGACCATTCGCAACCGTCTCCATGAAGCTGGGCTACGGTCCCGCACACCGTTAGGCCGTCTTCCGCTCACGCCCCAACATCGTGCAGCCCGCCTCCAGTGGTGTCGCGACAGGCGTGAATGGAGGGACGAATGGAGACGTGTCGTCTTCAGCGATGAGAGTCGCTTCTGCCTTGGTGCCAATGATGGTCGTATGCGTGTTTGGCGCCGTGCAGGTGAGCGCCACAATCAGGACTGCATACGATCGAGGCACACAGGGCCAACACCCGACATCATAGTGTGGGGAGCGATCTCCTACACTGGCCGTACACCACTGGTGATCGTCGAGGGGACACTGAATAGTGCACGGTACATCCAAACCGTCATCGAACCCATCGTTCTACCATTCCTAGACCGGCAAGGGAACTTGCTGTTCCAACAGGACAATGCACGTCCGCATGTATCCCGTGCCACCCAACGTGCTCTAGAAGGTGTAAGTCAACTACCCTGGCCAGCAAGATCTCCGGATCTGTCCCCCATTGAGCATGTTTGGGACTGGATGAAGCGTCGTCTCACGCGGTCTGCACGTCCAGCACGAACGCTGGTCCAACTGAGGCGCCAGGTGGAAATGGCATGGCAAGCCGTTCCACAGGACTACATCCAGCATCTCTACGATCGTCTCCATGGGAGAATAGCAGCCTGCATTGCTGCGAAAGGTGGATATACACTGTACTAGTGCCGACATTGTGCATGCTCTGTTGCCTGTGTCTATGTGCCTGTGGTTCTGTCAGTGTGATCATGTGATGTATCTGACCCCAGGAATGTGTCAATAAAGTTTCCCCTTCCTGGGACAATGAATTCACGGTGTTCTTATTTCAATTTCCAGGAGTGTAGTATCGTACTCGAAAACAAGCAAGCAAAAAATAAACCTTACAATTAGTGCTTCAGCCATCTCTTGTGGTGCTATAAGAGTCAATTCTGTTTTGACAGCCGATGTTGATCTTAATTAGATTTTTCACCTCTGTTTTAAATACGTTAACTGAAATATGTGGTCACAATTACCAGCGTTATTTCCCCACCCAGGTGATTGTAAATGACAAAGATTGGTACGATGAGACTGAAAAAGAAATACCATATGCTCTGGCCTTCACATTTTACAGATTCTAATATCATCGGACCGTTGTGCACTCTACAGAAAACAAAAACTGAGTGTCAAATATTCTCTTCAAGTATTTCTCAAAGAATCTTAATAGTTTCTATGCAAATTCTGGCATAAAATTGACCAACATTCTAAATTTATATGCATCTATCCAAATGAGAATTAAGACTGCTTTTCATTCCAAAAGGTGCCTAAACATCTATTCATATTGTTTTGTTGAAGCCCTTTGTCTGAACACTGTTTACATGAATACTTGTACGTGCCGCATAGCAGCTGCTGCTGCTGCTTTTATTACTGCAGAAATATGCAGGTTAAAGATTTTGTTCTGAGTCTCAGTGTACTGCGAAACCATCTTATTTCGTGAGTACTTTCTGTTATAAATGGGCAGCGGACGGAATTTTGCCGCGTATAACTAATACGTACAAATAGCCAAATGATGCGTGCTCTTTGCTTCAATGAAACTGTTGTCTGTAAAGTATAGCAATACGTTGATGTAGATTAATCAGCCGAGCGTGCAATAAAATAATCTATAACAATTTTAGGGTGGAGTTGGCACATTAACAAAGTGGAAATTATTTTTTGGTACAAGGTAAATGCACACAATATGATCCTTCTGTTTGAAATTCACAAACAATGTTATAAAATTTGTATTTAGTGAGAACTGCGTAAGAAACAAGTCTTCACGTTAGCAAATATTTCGTATTTTTGCGAGACCTGTAGTATCTCGCTGTTTGACGCACCGTAATTGCCGTGTATAGTAACCAACAATGCTCTCTATATACATAGATAATGTGATCAATAGCTAATGCAAAAGTTTTGCTGTTTTTTACATATAATAATATAATTTCTCCGTAGGGACTTAAATTTCTAAATACATTATCGAAAAAAATTCTACCCCATTTGAAACGTAAGAGGGGTGATAGATGTCAACAACATTTCGTTTTACTTACAGTTGTTGGAACCTCAGAAGTTTGCTCCATGTTCTCCCGCTGCCACGTCTAGTCTCCTGAAGGAATTGAACTGGTGTAATTTTGTACTTATTTTAACGAATAACTCGTATTTTCATGTACTTGGTAATGTTACAACATCACTTAATTTAGGCATCGACACAAAATGTCAGAGATAATATTTCTGTGAGGTATTCTTTTGTTTCAGTAACCAGTGAAGTAACGTAAATGTTTATCTGTACCAAATTCAAGTCACGATTCGGTGAACCATCAGGAAACATCAATCGACTGAGTGAGTCTAAGAGAACTAATCATAGCCCCTATATACTGAGTGAGTCTAAGAGAACTAATCATAGCCCCTATATATAGCTATGTAATAAAACTATCTTGCTTTTCTGAGAGATTGTTGGCCCACTGAGACACCAGTTCTACAAACTACGTCGAAGTACTGCGACTTTCATATTTTTACATATTGCAACTAATCTGAGCGTATTTAAGTGCATAAGAAGAAGGCTGGCCTAGAATCTTTCTCCCTGTGTTGTAACCTTACCATTATGCCGGCACTAAAACACCAGGAGTAAATCTGGAAGAGTTTGTGCAGGTAAACTGCATTACATGGTTAAAAGAGGGCCGGTATTAGTTGAAGTATTTGATACACAGAATGAAAATGCCCATAACAAGTTGAGTAATGGAACACAGGCATCGGTTACTGTTTATTGCTGTAGAATTCAGTCCGAAAACTGTTTGATGCGGGTTTACATTCTAGTCTACACTGTGATCGCCTTTTCACCTCTGCTTAACCACGTATTAACGAACTACAACCATTTAACGCGCTTACTGTAGTTAAGCCTCGGTTTTCCTCTACAGTTTTTGCTCTGCAGACGTCCTTCCACTACTTAGCAAACTCGCGCTTCCTTGATGTCTCAGGAGTTGACCTTCCAACCTATTGTTTCTTTTATTCAAGTGGTCCGCAGCTCGTGGTCGTGCGGTAGCATTCTCGCTTCCCACGCCCGGGTTCCCGGGTTCGATTCCCGGCGGGGTCAGGGATTTTCTCTGCCTCGTGATGACTGGGTGTTGCGTGATGTCCTTAGGTTAGTTAGGTTTAAGTAGTTCTAAGTTCTAGGGGACTGATGACCATAGATGTTAAGTCCCATAGTGCTCAGAGCATTTTTTTTTTAAGTCAAGTCATACCTTAAATTTCTTTTCTTTACATTTCAATTCAGTACTCCTAATTAGTTATCCGATCTACCCCACTAAGCTTCAGTATTTTACTGTAGTACTGTATTACACAACCTTATATTTTGTTCTTGTCTGAATTCGTTTATCGTCCACGTTTCACTTCTGTACAAGACCACACTCCAGAGACATACGTTCAGAAAACAACTCCTAACACAAAAATTTACTTTCGAGGTCAATAAATTTATCTTATTCAGAAACGATTTTCTTGTCATAGCAAGCTTGCATGTTATGTCGTCTCTACTTTGGCCATCATCGATTATTTTGCTGCCCAAATAGCAAAGCTATTTAAGCGCAATAAAGAACCTCATACAGTGGCAGCTCGGGTGTATGCACTGCGGAACTGCAGCACCCCCTATTTATCGATAACATTTAACACAACGAGCCTTTTTTACTTTGTTTCTTTGTACTTACACAATATGCAGTACCCTTGTTCAATGAGCAAAAAAAAAAAAAAAGAATCTTTGTATGGAATTGTGCGCTTCTCAGTTTCCAGTGGCTATTTCGCTATTGTGCGTGTGCACACATACGGGCCTGTGCACGACGCTGTAAGGGAGAGGGAGTACGGCCGCTTTAGCAGTGATAAAAGAAGGGCTTTTTTTTATTCCGTGTGTGTTATGCTTTGGCATTTTCTTGAATGACATAAACTGTGGAATTAGGCTATTATCCTGCCTCCAACTAATCTATTTGATCGACTTTTTATGTTTTCTATCTTACATATAACCTTAACTATTCGCTTTGCATCCCAAAGAAATAGCCTCAAGAGCTAAAGTTTCAACACAGCAGAGGTCCAACACCTGATATTCTAATATCTCAGTCAGACATAGGCAACAACAAGAAATACATACATAGCTTTAATTCTGAATGGTTTGAACGGAAAAGTTGGCTTTGTGGCTGAGAAGAAAAATTGCAGTTTTTGCTTTCCGTGTTTGGTGTTAGGAGGGTATGGAACGCAGACAAAAGATGGTTTTGCAGATATAGGCAAAACGGAAAAACTGAAAAGCGTGAGATGTGGAAGCAGTACGTTGATAATGTAGGTTCACTATCTCTTTTAGGAACAGTTAGTATTAACGAGAAAACTGGTGAGGCATACAGACTTTCAATCAATGAGTATAATGTAAAGCATAAAGATTAAAAAGAACTGTGAAAATTTGTCCAAAATAATAAACTACATTTTCTAGTAGGGAAACTTTGAAACTCCCTTACGTGGACATGATGAAGAAGATGATTCGTTAAGTCAGGAGTATTTAGGGGATTACTAAGTTTTGTATCTAAGTTACATTCCATTTTGAAGAATCACTTAGAAACCACTCCAGTCTTCAAAGTTGGTTCTAAGACGATTGAAAATGAGGTGCTCCGGCTACAAAGGAGACAATAATGGAAATTAGAAAAGCTTCCTTCGTAGCTCTTATGGTTGTGATACAGCAGATACTTTGGAACACATTTACATGGTTCTTGTTCCATGGTACGTACTGAATGGAGAAATATTTAAGCATTTTTGGGGATTTTGTTCCCAGAAAATGAAACTGCAGAACGCATATCAAAGCATGTTTTAGAATAATAAAACATAAATTTTCAACGTAATGAACATAAACAAAATTCGAGAAAATTTGTAACCTTTAAAAAATAGTCTTACTAAAATTCAGTGAACATAAAACGCAGATCAAACCATCACAGAACCAAAAGGAATTTTAAAATACCCGAATGAGGATAATTCCAAGTTTTTGGTAGAGCTGCCTCATTAGATTATGCCTCACTTTGAAATTATTTACAACCAAAGCCATCTCGACAATTTTGTGTGTTTAAAGTTAATGAATATGTAACAGTAGTCAGAACTGTTGTTTTAAAATTAAGAAACTCAAAGTACCGTGTGAATCCTTCAAAGACACTCGTGGTAGAACCTAAGGAAGTGTGTGACTGTATATTTGTCGGTATAATGGTCAGACATTCTTTCACTAAATGCTTAGTAGCTATTAAATTGTTCACGAGGAAATGATTCGCTAGTTTTAAGAATGAATACGCTACATACGAAACAGTGCTGATTGCTGGGGCGTATCCCATGACTGACAAGGAAAAGCTTTAAACTGAACTAAAAGTGTGTTGAAGAATCTGATATTCTTGAAAATTGCAAATTGTATGAACTGCTGAAATTTGTTTCGGAAAAAAATCTAGCCAAGTTCCTTAGTGAAATTACCAAACCGTCAAAAATCTTCTTGACAATTTGCATAACTACATTAGAGCAGAAGGCTGCTTTTCAACACAGAAAAGAATAAGAACTTTTCTAAAATGCATTATGAATTCGGAAAGTTATAAGCTGCTGGCAGTGGTTTCAACAGAGAAAAATTTCCTTAGGTGTCATCCGGAGATCAAGTAGAAAATAACCGACATTTTTGTGCAAATTACAAGAAGAAGAATGGTTTTCTTTTCTAACTGAACAGGTAGACTGTGACAATGTAGGTCAAAGTAAGTAAACAATATATGATTTTGTTGTTTTAAGATTAAAGAAACTGAATAAATTATTTTTTACGTGTTTTTACACTTTTACACGATTTCAAAACAAAGGCTAAAAATTATCTGGATCTGCATCTCAGCTGATTTTCTACGAAGCGTCATTGAAACACACACTAACCACGGTAAACGACCTCGTACCTTTAACACCACTTTCTCCTCACTTCACTGGGGGCCATTCACATGATGGCACTACACATGGCTGCCACAGTCTAAATAAGTCGTTTCCATTCATCTAGCGGCGCCTCTTAATACCACATCAAGCGTCGCTTAGCACTGACTACAGAAAAGTGTGGCTTACGAGAGGCTTTTAGACCATTGTAACCCATTCTTCTCAACTCCATACGCACAGTCAATGAGCTAGCTGGACTGCTGGTTCAAAAAATGGCTCTGAGCACTATGGGACTTAACATCTATGGTCATCAGTCCCCCAGAACTTAGAACTACTTGAACCTAACTAACCTAAGGACGTCACACAACACCCAGTCATCACGAGGCAGAGAAAATCCCTGATCCCGCCGGGAATCGAACCCGGGAACCCGGGCGTGGGGAGCGAGAACGCTACCGCACGACCACGAGATGCGGACTGGACTGCTGGTAGCACTATTGAACTCACGAGAGATTCCTCCCACTGATTTCATGCGACAGTCTCTGTGCGTTAGTACGAGGGACAGTACAAAAGAAATGCACACGATTTTTTAAAATCCATCTTTTATTCTTTATGTTTGAATGTTTTGTCGTGTTTAGATACATCCTTTAGGAACAATATTTTCATTTCTCCATGTAATTTCCATTCCTCTCAACTGCCTTACACCATCTTGGAACCAGCGCCTGTATACCGGCACGGTAAAATTCTGGACCAACCTGTTGGAGTCACTCACTGTTTGGCAGTGTGCACAAGTGTGTCATCATCTTAAAACCTTGTTCTAAGAAGAGAGTCTTTCAGTTTCCCAAAGAGATGATTGTCACATGGAGCTAGGTCAGGACTGTAAGGCGGGTGTTTCAGTGCTGTCCATCCCAGTTGTGTGATTGCTTCCATGGTTTTTTGACTGACATGTGGCCGTGCATTGTCGTGCAAGAGAAAAACATCCTGCTTTTGCCGATGTGGTCGAACACGACTCAGTCGAGCTTGAAGTTTCTTCAGTGTCATCACATATGCATCAGAATTTATGGTGATTCCACTAGGCATTATGTCCACAAGCAAGATTCTTTCAGAATCGAAAAACACCGTAGCCATAACTTTCTCAGCAGAAGGTGTGGTTTTGAATTCATTTTTTTCTTGGATGAATTTGCATGATGCCAGTCCACTGATTGCCTCTTCGTCTCTGGTGAAAAATGATGGAGCCGTGTTTCATCACCTGTCACAATTCCTGAAAGAATTTCATATCCACCATTCTCGTACTATTCCAAAAGTTAGCTGCATACCGTTTTTCTTATTTCTTTGTGAGCCACTGTCAACATCCTGGGAACCCACCTGGCACAAACCTTTTTTAACGCCAACACT
Organism: Schistocerca piceifrons; assembly: GCF_021461385.2. Lineage (NCBI taxonomy): Eukaryota > Metazoa > Arthropoda > Insecta > Orthoptera > Acrididae > Schistocerca > Schistocerca piceifrons. Next base: position 834,257,176 of record NC_060138.1, on the reverse strand, counting down.
TTCAGTATTCTGCAAACACTTCCTTCCCCTATCCCAACGTAGCGTGACAATTCGTTCACTGTGATGCGTCTGTCAGTAGTGACCAGTTCGTTAACTCTCTGCACATTGTCTGGAGTGTGTACAGTACGAGGCCTGCCGCTGCGAGGACAATGCTCAATATTGATGTGCCCGCTTTCATCACGTAACCTGCTTGCCCACCGACTAACTGTACTGCGATCGACAGCAGCATCTCCATACACCTTTTTCAACCTTTTGTAAATGTTTCCCACTGTCTGGTTTTCACAGCACGTTGCTTCTGACGAACGTCAAGTGTAGCAGCCATCTTGAAGACATGGTGTGACGGCGACACTCACGGGAACAGGTTGAACTAAGTTTGAAAACAAGCGGGAAGGCTGTATCTACACACTGTAAGACTTTCAAACATACAGAATGAAAACTGTATTTTTACAAAAATAGTGTGCATTTTTTTTTGAGTGACCCTCGTACTTGAGGTCTGCCTGGTTTACGTTTGGCTGTATTTATTCCTTCACATTTCCAGTTCACAATCGTATCACCAACAGCCGACTTGATCAGCTTTAGGAAAGGCTGAAATGTCCCTGATGGATTTGTTACTCAGGTGACATGCAATGATCAGTCTACGCTCGAAGTCATTGCACTCTGCTGACCAACTCATTTTTCTCTGTTGACAAAACACTATCCCCGCGTCGTTTTGGATTGGCTGGTTCGCTTCTCGTGACACCTAGTGGTCAATTCCACATTACACAGGGGTGTTCAGATACTTTTGATTAGATACTGTAGATTTCTTTATAAGTAAACTTCCAGTGGTACTTTGTATATCTATAAATACCTACGCCATTACTACAATATCACTATCTTCACTGCAAAATACAGTCACCCTCATGATTTGCCAAATCATTACCCAAATCTTTGAAAACAAGTGGGAAGGATGTATCTACACACTGTAAAACTTTCAAACATGCAGAATGAAAACTGTATTTTTACAAAAATAGTGTGCAATTATTTTTTGAGTGACCCTCGTACTTGAGGTCTGCCTGGTTTACGTTTGGCTGTATTTATTCCTTCACATTTCCACTTCACAATCGTATCACCAACAGCCGACTTGATCAGCTTTAGGAAAGGCTGAAATGTCCCTGATGGATTTGTTACTCGGGTGACATGCAATGATCAGTCTACGCTCGAAGTCATTGCACTCTGCTGACCAACTCATTTTTCTCTGTTGACAAAACACTATCCCCACGTCGTTTTGGATTGGCTGGTTCGCTTCTCGTGACACCTAGTGGTCAATTCCACATTACACAGGGGTGTTCGGATACTTTTGATTAGATACTGTAGATTTCTTTATAAGTAAACATCCAGTGGTACTTTGTATATCTATAAATACCTACGCCATTACTACAATATCACTATCTTCACTGCAAAATACAGTCGCCCTCATGATTTGCCGATCATTACCCCAATCTTTCGATAACAGTGATAATTCACGTCGCAATGCGGTTACGTGTCGCGGCTGGAGATACTGCTATCCTGTGCGCTACTTAGCAATTCGAGCATTCAAAATTCTCTACGTTTCCGAATAAAAACACCGCCAACGTAGAGCGCTAATGATCTTTTACACAGGTCGTTCCAATTTTTAAGAATGGTAGCTGGACAGATTCTTAGATCTACAGGCTATTTGACGTCAGTTGGTTACAGAGTGAAGGCACGAGTTTATGCTCGTTGGTCCATGGCAAAAATTCAAGGGCGTTGTAGAACAAATGGTACTTTGATGTGTGTCGCACAAGACATTGATAACAGGGAAGGACCTGCTATGGTTCAATAAGAAAATTACTTTAAAAGCATAGCGAGAAGTAGTGAATTAGTGTCAGTTCAAAGACGAGGTGACAATGTAACCAGATAACCCACACACACCTCTAGGGCAACTGTGTGTGATAAATTCAAGGTCGCACATCATCATACTTGTCAAGGTCACCTATCATGACATGTGTCAAGGTCTCACTATGACATGTGTCAGGATCATTCCTTCCCCAACTTCCCCTCTCCCACATCTCTAGATAAAATGTGTGGCTTAAGAATGGCTGGAAATTCTTCCTATTGGCTGGGGAAATGAGGTCAACCAGATCTATTCACCTCCTTTCCTGACCCTTTTCTCTCTAGGACAGTTGTCTAAGTCTCGTCAGCCGTGTTTCGTTCGATGTAGTTGAAGGACCAGCATCATGAAACGTCGTCAGAGATAGCAGCCATCCCCAGACATAATGAAAAGAAAAGCCTTACCTGGTTCATCGTACGAAGCTGAGTCTGCACCACAGCAGTGTACCAGCGATATACGTGTGCGGTACATATGATGCATCATCACTATCAGCTAAAGAAATACGTGCATAATTGCACGTACTTCTGTATCCTACCATGTTAACTGTAATTAAGAAAAATAACTGAATTTCGATCTGTCAAAAGTCAGTGACTAGATTTGGGAAATGAAGGTATGCACTTTTCTTTGTAAATATGCATAACAAAGGAATGTACATATGATAACAAAATAATTTTTGTTTTATTCAAAACAAAAATATATATTTATCTTTGGCGACAATTTCTTTTGTACAGTATATACACGGCGAGTCAGGAGAAAAAATACATGCGTTGAGGAGTGATAAAATTAGTGAGTGTGAACAAAAAGTTTCATGTGGATGTATGTTCTGTTCCGAATTGTTTCCGAGTTACAATACATTTAATGTACATTGTTATTTGTTTTTTGTATTTTCAAACATCGTTATTGTTTACAAAATGGTTCAAATGGCTCTGAGCACTATGCGACTTAACTTCTGAGGTCCTCAGTCGCCTAGAGCTTAGAACTAATTAAACCTAACTACCTTAAGGACATCACACACATCCATGCCCGAGGCAGGATTCGAACCTGCGACCGTAGCGGTCGCTCGGTTCCAGACTGTAGCGCCTAGAACCGCACTTCCACTCCGGCAGGCCTATTGTTTACAATGTACCACAGAAGAGTACAGAAATTTAATAGGAACAGTTTGATACAGGACGCTTGTGGTCTATCAAATCTGGAAACTACCACGAACTAGCCTATGAAAACTACCTGAGCTACGCGGATGCACATCGCGCGAGATTTTTTATATCTCCCGCTCCGCCGCTCTCTTCGCGCTATGTGTTGGACCTAGAGAAAAAGTGAAGAGGATCGTTCTTGTATTACAGTAATTTGAATCTGTACCGCAACACATTTTTGCTGGAGAGTTTGATTTTCGAGTTATTCAACGAACAAATGTGATATTAAATGTGTTCTGTCTCAGAAACCATTCTGAGTAGGGCGTATGTCGATATGAAGTTTTTTGTTTAAAATCACTACTATTCACCCCTAAAAGCATGTACCTTTCCTCCTGAGTCACCCTGTGCACGTTTTTTTTTTTTGCTAGCGAGATTTTTTGTAATAGTCCAGAGATACATTTTCCTTTTTTATACTAATAATAAAGACTAGTAGCATTAGAATAAAACTAATACATACACTAAAAAGAGATCTAAATATAGTACATTTCTCATGGCGGTATGTTACAGTTCTAAGTCGAAACAACAGAGACAGATAGAGAAAGAGAGAGACAGAGAGGCAGAGAGGGAGACAGAGAGAGACAGAGACAGAGTGAGGGACAGACAGAGAGAGGGAGACACACACACACACACACACACAGAGAGAGAGAGAGAAAGAAAGAGGGAGAGAGAGAGAGAGAGAGAGAGAGAGGGAAGGAGGGAGAGAGACTCTTTTTAACTACAGTTATCATTTCTTGCAGTGTCATTTTTTGACGATACAGACCTTTCTTTTACATAGGAAACGAATAAAATATAGCGCTAATAATACGGACTGGGACGACTAACAGCAAGAAAAAAAGCAAACAACACGCACGCACAAACACACACACACACACACACACACACACACACACACACACACACAGTTTGCTACCAACTTAGACACACATCCAATACATACAAACGTCATGAGAGCCTCCTAATATCGTGTTGGACCTCCTTCTGCCCACCATAGTGCAGCAACTCGACGTGGCATAGAATCAACAAGGCGTTGGAATTGCCCTGCAGAAATATTGGGCCACGCTGTTTCTACAGCCGTCCATAATTGTTGAAGTGTTGCCGGTGCAGGGTTTTGTGCACGAACTGATCTCGCGATTATGTCCCATGAATGTTCGATGGAATTCATTTCGGGCAATCTGGATGACCAAGTCATTCGCTCGAGTTGCCCAGAATATTCTTCAAACCAATCGCGAACAATTGTGTCCTGGTGATATAGCGCATTGTCATCCATAAAAATTCCACAGTTGTTTGGGAGCATGAAATCCATGAATAACCATTTGTAGTCAGTGATTGATTCAGCTGGATCAGAGGGCCTACTCCATTCCATGTAAACATGGTCCACATGATTATGAAGCCACCACTGGTTTGCACAGTGCCTTGTTGATAACTTATGGGGTCTGCACCACAGTCGAATTCTACCAGCAGCTGTTAACAGCTGAACTCGGGACTCATCTGACTAGGCTACGGTTTTCCACTCGTTTAGGATTCAACCGATATGGCCATAAGCCCAGCAGATGAGCTGCAGACGATGTCGTGCAGTTAGCAAAGACACTCATGGCAGCCCTCTGCTGCCCTTTAACGCCAAATTTCGCTCACTGTCGTAACGGATAAGTTCGACATACGTCAACATTGATTTCTGCAATTATTTCACGCAGTGTTTCTTGCCTGTTAGCATTTACAACTCTGCTCCAAGGCAGCTGCTAACGGTCGTTAAGTGAAGGCCATTGGCCATTGTGTTGTCCACGGTGAGAGATATTCTCGGCATAGTCTTGACGCTGTGGAACAGGGAATGTTGTATTTACTAATGATTACCGAAAGGGAATGTCCTCTGCCTCTAACTGCCATTGAACGTGAATTCCCCGCTATGCGGGCATAATCCCGTTGAAAACCATTTCATGCTCTGCCAATGCATTGCCCTTTTATACCTTGTGTACATGATATTACTGTCATCTGTACATGTGTGTATTGCTACCCCATGACTTTTGTCACTTCAGTGTATACACGCACATCATAATCATCATTAGTGATCTGCCAAAAGGCAGGTTTTCAGATGGTAGTTCTCCAGGCTGTCCAGTCTTCTGCCATCCTCTTCAGGTCCGCATAATTACCTATTCCCTTTATGTTGTCTATCATCTTGTATCTCCTTCATCCTCTCAGTCCTCTCCCACAAACCAATCCTTCCAAAGCATCTGATAGCAAGCAATCCCTTCTCAATGAATGTCCCAATCAGCACTTTTTCCTTTCTCTTATAATCTTCAGCAGACATCGTCTCTCACCACCCTTTGCAATATTCTTTCAGTACTCATTCTTTCCATCCAGCATGTCCTCTCCATTCTCCTCCACATCCGCATCTCAAATGCTTCTAACCTTTTTTCACCCTCCTCAGCAGCCATGTTTTTGTTCCATATAGTGCCACAATCCAGACAAAACATTTGCCAAGTCTTTTCCTTAGACCTTCATCTAATTTGCCACATAACAGTCTCCTCTTTCTGTTGAGTGCCTCCTTCGCTATGGCAGTTCGAGTTTTCACCTTCTGGTGACATCTTAAGTCTTCAGTTATTGTGCTCCCAAGATATTTAAATGCACTTACTTGGCTAATGGTAGCTTGTCCTATTTTAATATTGAACAGCCTGCTCCTTGTACTGATGACCATATTAGTTGTTTTTGCTGTGTTTGCCGGCCGCGGTGGCTGAGCGGTTCTAGGCGCTTCAGTCCGGAACCGCGCGACTGCTACGGTCGCAGGTTCGAATCCTGCCTCGGGCATGAATGTGTGTGATGTCCTTAGGTTAGTTAGGTTTAAGTAGTTCTAAGTTCTAGGGGACTGATGACCTCAGATGTTAAGTCCCATAGTGCTCAGAGCCATTTGAACCATTTTTTTGCTGTGTTTATTTACACCCCATATTCCACACAAGTTTCATTCAGATCTTTCGGCATGTTATTCACTGTGCGCTCACTTTCTGCCACTAATACCATGTCATCAGCAAATTTTATACATTCTATTCTCTTACCACCAACACATATTCCTCTTTTCTCATCTAAGCCCTTCGCAATAATCTCTTCAAGGTATGCATTAAACAACAGTGAGGAAAGGCAACAACCTTGTCTAACACCTCGTCCAGTGCTGCTTCCTTCTGACATTTCATTTCCAAACCTTATCCTTAGTTTCTGGTGTAAATATAGATTCTGTATCAGTCGTCTCTCTTTCCATTCTACTCCTTTCTTCTTCAAAATATCCATCAGCTTGTTCCACTGATCTCTGTCAAAAGCCTTTTTTAAATCTATAAAAACAGCAACGATTTCTCTACCTTTTTCGATATATCTTTCCCCTATAGTTCTTAACAATCCAATAGCATCTCATGTTCCTTTTCCTCTTCTAAATCCAAACTACTCTTCTGCAATCCCTCTATCCAGCTTGCCATGTAACCTTTTATTCAACGCTCTCAGCAACACTTTAGCTGCATTAGAAATTAGACTGATGGTCCTATGCTTTTCACATTTTTTAGTGTTTCTCTTTTTCTGTTGGTATCATAATTGTTGCAAGGAAGAAAAATGATTCAAATGGCTCTGAGTACTATGGGACTTAACATCTGAGGTCGTCAGTCCCCTAGAACTTAGAACTACTTAAACCTACCTAACCTTAGGACATCACCCACATCCATGCCCGAGGCAGGATTCGAACCTGCGATCGTAGCGTTCTCGCGGTTCCAGACCGAAGCGCCTAGAACCGCTCGGGCACGCCGGCTAGCATTGTAAGGAAGTCCTCGGGCCATTCCCCTTTGTCATACATCTCATTACGAGGTAGGCTATTTCTTTTCTAGCCTTGTCCCCGAGATTCTTCAACAGTTCTGCTGGCAAATTATCAATTCCACATTCCTTCCTATTCTTCATCTCCTTCAGCGCCTTTTCTACTTCTGCTTCCATGATGGTGAATCTCTTTCCATCATCCGGCACATCAACCTTAATTCAGCATTTTCTTGCCATCTGTTCAAAACCTCCTGTGGTTCTTCTGCTAGAGTACCATCCGCTCTTTCTGTTTCCATGTTATTTCTCTCTCTTTCACGTCCAAAAACTGGCTCCTTAGCCAGTCTATACATCATTTCATACTTTCCCCTCTTGCTCCATTTTCTCTATTACATCACATTTCTGTTTCATCCATTTTTCCCTTGCTTCTTCAGTTTTTCTTCTTAATTCATTATTCAGTTTCTTGTACCTCATTTTGCCTTCTTCAGTTTCTACATTTTTCCACCTTCTCCACTTTCCATCTATTTCATCATGTTTTCTGTTATCCATTCTTTCCTGATACTTTGGGATACTCTAATTCCTAGTACTTCTTTGGCAGAGTCCATGAGTCCTTCCCTCATTTTTATTCATTTGTCATTAACACTTTCATCAACACTACCTCTTTCCCATTTTTCTATAGATCTGTTTTCCAAATATGATGCCTTTCCTACCTCTTTGAGCCTTTCTGCGTTTAGTCTTTCTTTTGCTTCACCTCTCCAGACTTATATCCACTTTTATTTTTCCCAATGCTAGGTTGTGGTCTGAATTTATATCCGCTCCTTGATAAGCTCTGGCATTCTTCAAACAGTTCCTAAACCTTTTTTGTATCAGGATGTAGTCCAGCTGATATCTTTCCCTATTCAAATTTGATATCCATGTGTAATGTCTCCTTTTGTGGTGTTCAGATAATGTGTTACCCACTGCTAATGAATTTTCTTCACAGAAACTAATTAGTCGTTCACCTCTCTCATTTCTTATTCCTAATCTACATTTTCCTACTGTGACTTCATCTCTTCCTTCACTCACCACTGCATTCCAGTCCCCCATTATGATAATGCAGGCATTTCTATTTTCTTTCTCGATGGGTTCTTGTATTTTCTCATAATATTCACCCACTTCCTCATCTCTATGCTGGCTGGTTGGCATATATACCTGTATTAACACCAAATCTTTTGAACTACCCTGCAGTCGTATCATCATCATTCTTCCATCAATATACTGTGCTTTCATTACCTTATTTTTCAGCTTTTGCCCATTCTTTCCCTATCTCATTTCACAGAGACCAAGGGCATCTAATCTGTTCCTTTTCGTCTTCTGTTTTGCGTTCTCTAGCTTTTCTGCTTGTGGTAGTGTGGTCGCATCCTATGTTCCAAACGTTATCTTTCCTTCCTTCATTGTCCCGTACTCTTTTTGTACCCAAAGGGAAAGGGTGCCTCTTCCGCCAGCTTCACCATTCCGAAAGAACCTTTCTCCGCTGTCGCTGCGGTTGAGGCCTATGCATATAGCAGGAAATGACAGGACACACATGTGGCGTGCAACTGGTGCATACACAAATGCATATATACACTTGTTTATACAACGACAAACGGTTCATTCTGTTTAGCATGCACACCTGCATTTTCACTACTCACAAATAAGTACATCCACTCTTTCTCTCCACCACCTCAGTCAGTAGTGTGAGCATGGATGGATCTCGATCCCATCCTCACAAATGAACCATTTATCACTTACAGTACAATGTGCACCACATGGTCTCACTATAGAATCCTTTCTAGGTGCAGCAAGTGTGGACGAGGTGGTGGAGTATCGCCAGCACCACCAAGCAGGCACTTTTTGTAATCATCAATTGTGGGAGCCATTGACACCACAGGACGAGCTCCTGTCACCCGTCTGTGGGTGGCACCCTTTAATGTACGATATGTGTACAATTTTTGTGGTGTCACCGCCAGACACCACACTTGCTAGGTGGTAGCTTAAATCGGCCGCGGTCCATTTAGTACATGTCGGACCCGCGTGTCGCCACTGTGTGATCGCAGACCTAGCGCCACCACAAGGCAGGTCTCGAGATACGGACGAGCACTCGCCCCAGTTGTACGGACGACATTGCTAGCGACAATACGGACGAAGCCTTCCTCTCATTTGCCGAGAGACAGTTAGAATAGCCTTCTGCTAAGTCCATGGCTACGACCTAGCAAGGCGCCAATTGTAACAGTGCATGTATCTTACGAGTCGCATTTGTATAGTCAAGAGAGATGTATCACAAGGATCAGTAAAGTTAAGTATAAAGCAGCTACGTACTTTTCTTGCTACCATTCAATAGTTATCCTGTTCCAGACTTGACGCCCGTCGGCGTGTGTGTACGCGTGCCTTTCTTTCGGCGACCTCAAGTGGCGTAACAGTCTTGTTACGTCACTACAGTTTTGACATAAGGGACACAGTCTGCCACTCACTCGCCCCATCTTGCATTAGGCCAATAGCCTTATATCTCTGAGGTGACGGCCAGTGCCATGGTGAGAACAACGGTGCAGGCCATGGTGATTGCGACAGTGGAGATGTTGCTCTAGCCCCAGAAAACAAAACAGCATATGATAATTACTGTATGAAAACCTAGACGATTAACGCTTTTTTACGGGTAACAGTGCTTACGAATTCTTCCATAGGCAATTGCATTTATTCCCCATGAGGTCTGGGTCGAGAATGGTGCTGGAACAATGTTTTCACGTTCAACATCGTTAGCTGCACCCTCAGTGCATTCTGACCTCTCAGCGAGAACGCTGTTTTCCAAACGCCAAATACTGTTTTCCAAATCACCTAGAAACAGAAACAATTTTTCATAAGCATTGAATGCAAGTGTAAATTATTGACACATTTATATTAATTAACTCATACTTCCAGCTGAGGTCCCTGAAATTGACGTCTTTTGCCTGAACTAAAACATAAGACGATAATGGCACATAAGGATTGATTGCGAATGTCTGCCTGCTTAGTTCGGTGGTGACGTGTTCGCCTCCAAAGCAAGAGAGCCCGGGTTCGATTCCCGGCCAAGTTGGAGATTTTCTCCGCTATGGGATTGGGTGTTGTGTTGTCCTCATCATCATTTCATCCTCATCAGTGGCGCACAAGTCGCACAGTGTGGCGTGTACTGAAATAAGACTTGGCAGCCGAACTTCCCCAGATGGTGCCTTCCGAGCAATGAAGCCATACCCTCATTTCATTTTTTCATTAATTGCAAATATATATACATGAGTATGTAGAGGATCACACTTCTTCGCTTCTTACATTGATCTACAGTCAGCTGACTGGGCTCATTCATACACACCTTTGTAATACCAAGGGGGTTCATAAAGCTTAGGAAAATAAACATAGGTATCAACTGTAAAATATGTATATATATATATATATATTACTTAGTTACAGATCTTGCATCGGAATGTCAGCTGGTTGGCTTGAACATGAACCTTTCCAAAACAAAAGTAATATCCAACAAATGGGTCCCAGCTGGAGATGTGAAAGTCAAGGACAGTTATAAATATGAAGGGTGCATGGGGGCTTAATTAAATAAATTTGCAAATACTTTTTTTAGTTTTTAGTAGCTGTATGTCCGATTACGCTGTGTCTCGTAATCGGTTGGCCCTGACTAGTATTATTACGCTATCTGACTGCAAAGAACAACAACAAGAATGAAATGAAATTTTTCGTTAACACAATTAATTAATTAAGTCCCCAGCAACCATGAAACCTACGAAACCAAAGCACATATGTAATTGTTCTGTGTGTGGGAGTGTGACTCAACGTACACATCTGGCACGGTTCTTCTCCAACAAGACAAGAAATTTAAATACCAATTATACTGACGTGATAAAAGAAAATTAGAAAAACTATAATTACGCAAGAAAACCAGAATTCACTCTAATACAAGAATACAAGCCAGATGCTTTGTTGACTGAGCCTGTAATGACGCATTATTTCAGACACACAAATAATAAAAGAACATTGTGGTTTTTACCTTCATATATATTGACGAAATGCACTCTGATCATTACAATAACATCTGCTATCTCTCACATCAAATAACTGGATAAAACATGGAACAAACACTCCTTACTACAACATCTCGACAAGCCTTGCCCACTAGCACATCTCAACACGAACTGTCTTCTACGAGCTCTGCCCACGCACTGACTTCTACAAGCTCTCGACAAGCACTGACTTCTACGAGTTCTTAACAGGCACTGACTTCTACGAGCTCTGCTCACGCACTCACTACCACGAGCTCTTAACAAGCACTGACTTCTACGAGTTCTTAACAGGCACTCACTGCTACGAGCTCTCGACAAGCACTGTGGAGGCGGCTTAATAATACTCTTTGGCGCAATCTCTGGCGCAGTGGCTCAGTGTAGCCACCTTTCATATGCCCCTCCTCCACAGGCCAGAATTTGATGGTATTTTTGCCAGCATTGGTGGTGAAAATACCACCAAATTCGTCCAGAAAAATACAGACAAAAATAAAAGATAATATTAATACCTAAATATCACAAAATTAGTTAAAATTTTGGCTTTGCACTGACCTTTCAATAACCTAATATAAAATACAGTAGGCAATACAAATTCTTTTCATACATGTGGCTTTACATAATAGTTTACACAATACATAAAAAATCAGTTTATACAAATGTTCACATAAAATACTTTTAATGATTAGTTTATACAAAAAAAAGGACACCAACAGGTGACATCTTTTCAGTAGAAGTAATTCATCAGTGGCACCCAGTAAAGTTTAGCAGGTACACCCAGCAACAAGTCACATTAGTTCAGTAGAAGCAATCCATCAGTTGCACCCAGCAATGTTGAGTAGGTACAGACAGCAACAAGTGACTTCATTTCAGTAGAAACAGTTCATCAGTTGCACCCAGCAATGTTGAGCAGGTGCAGACACCAACAAGTGACATCATTTCAGTAGAAGCAGTCCATCAGTTGCACCCAGCAATGTTGAGAGCAGGTGCAGACACCAACAAGTGACATCATTTCAGTAGAAACAGTCCATCAGTTGCACCCAGCAATGTTGAGTAGGTGCAGACACCAACAAGTGACATCATTTCAGTAGAAGCAGTCCATCAGTTGCACCCAGCAATGTTGAGCAGGTGCAGACACCAACAAGTGACATCATTTCAGCAGAAACAGTCCATCAGTTGCACCCAGCAATGTTGAGCAGGTGCAGACACCAACAAGTGACATCATTTCAGCAGAAACAGTCCATCAGTTGCACCCAGCAATGTTGAGAACAGGTGCAAACACCAACAAGTGACTTCATTTCAGTAGAAGCAGTTCCATCTGTGGCACCCAGTAAAGTTGAAGAGGTACACACAGCAACAAGTCACATTAGTTCAGTAGAAGCAGTCCATCAGTGGCACCCAGCAATGTTGAGTAGGTGCAGACACCGGCAAGTGACATCATTTCAGTAGAAGCAGTCCATCAGTTGCACCCAGCAATGTTGAGAGCAGGTGCAGACACCGACAAGTGACATCATTTCAGTAGAAGCAGTTCCATCTGTGGCGCCCAGTAAAGTTGCAGAGGTGCAGACACCAACAAGTAACATCATTTCAGCAGAAACAGTCCATCAGTTGCACCCAGCAATGTTGAGAGCAGGTGCCGACACCAACAAATGACATCATTTCAGTAGAAACAGTACATCAGTTGCACCCAGCAATGTTGAGCAGGTCCAGAGAGCAGTCTATAATATTCACTATCACTAATCACACTGTTCATCAGCAGAAACTAAACATGTCCTAGTGACACCAATCATGTAGATAAAGTACAAGTAACAGTCCATAATATTCACTTTCACTAATCTGACAGTTCAGGCATGAACAATAGTTTGAAAACACATACAAATGCTTTTAAACACTAAACATATAAATTCTAATAAACACAAAAATGATATCAGATAAATGTCATATTAACTATTACAAATACTCAAATATCAGTAAACCTATAATATTTATGGGTGTCAGTGCAAGCCACTACAAACAAATAAAATAATATTCACGAGATAGGTGGGTAGGATTAGGAAAGGAAAACACAAAAAACACACTCATTCATCTTTCATCCACATTAAATACTACTGTGTAATTGAATATTGTTAACTGTGTAAATGTAATTCTGTCAAAATTTGATGTTCATCATGTGTATCAAGTAGTAGTGGCAGCAATGTGTAACAGTCAATAATAGTTAAGTCAACGTCATAGTCATCATGTCAAGATCAATGTTTGCCAAGCCAGATCAAATGTACTGTTGTTGAACAACTGTCAGTGAGCCAAGATATGCAAATACTTCCTCTCTTCAAAAAAAAGTATATACTGCTTAGTGATTTAACAAAGTGTGTGTATAGACTATCTTCCTTCTACTTTAGTGTTCTAGTCTGCTATCTTCATCCTCCTTGTTCCATAAGACCAACAAAAAAAATATGCTCCTCACTTACTTTACCTCTTATATACGAAAACTCCAATAATCATCAGCATCACATAATCTCAATAATACCTCTTCACTGCGTCGATAAATATAAACCTTATTATCAATATCATCTCACTTCCAACACAACTCTTTCCTCTAGTCAGTCTCCTCGAACAAGTACAGATAAAATCCTAATGCAAACCTCATCATCCCATACAATCCGAAGACACATTGTCAACACACAACCTCTGTGTAATCCATCTGAGCCCAGTCTTCTACTCATTATGAATTATAAACAAAGAAATGCATACATGACCTCTAACAGACTTAGTTCGAATAACTCTCAGTAATTAAGTACGATTACGGAATGTGAATGATCACAATATTTCACAGTGTGTACACCACTTCAAGAATTATGGCAAACAGAAGCAAACATGTGGAGTATTTCTTGTGTCAAGTGTCACTTCCTATTTCAATTGCTCACGAAGAATGCAGTATAATAATTGTTAATGGTCTAAACCTAGTAATGGTATGTCATGACGTTAGCTTCCTTCCTATTAGCATAAAGTTATACAGCTTCCATAAAACCTCCAGCTCATGTGACCTCAACGAAGTTCTTTGTACCAATGTCGTTCGTCGAATTATAGCAGTTCATTTTCTTATCTTAAAAATACAAGGCACTGAGCGTAAGCAAAACATGCAATAGCGAGTAAATATACCAGTAGAGAACAGAATGTCAACCAGTGGATGCAGCACAATTCCTACAACGAGGCTCTGCCAAGCGAACAATCTGTAACCTATACCATAGTGTAACCTAAACTCTATGTTCATACACAGTACAACAGCGTTTCTATATCCCAAATTAAAGAGTAGTTATGACAACAAACAGAAATGTATAAATATGCAATCCATACGCATAGCAGCAAACAGGTCATTAGCATCATATCAGCATAAGCAAATAAATGTTCATGTGTCATCCTAATAAGTAAACATGAAGGCGCAAGCAGATAAATCACAAAGTATAACTTACATACATATCAGCACAATAAATCAGGTGACAATTATAATTTAAATAAATAAGCACAGCAGGCATATAATTAAAAAAAAATATGACATCATTGAAAAAGCAGTGCAGCTAAGCGATGCATAATATACACAAGTTACAACCCAGTTCATTAATAATCATTGTCAAAATCAGTTAACGTACGCAAGCACGTCGCTTCACAAGTAATTTCATAGAACATGAAATTAGCACAAAGTATGAATCACGTAATCGCGAACAGCAAATTACGTCTAAAGTAAGTACCTAAGTGGAAATATGTTACCCTGAAAAACGAACTCAATTAATAGTTACCTTTTTTAGTTTATTAGTTTCTTCTTCGAAATTACATTCATCCTGAAAATTTCTCGATAGCAAGTCGTCTTAACGTCGGACACGCACAGAATTTACCTGAAGCTCTTAAATATTTTATAGAACCGTATCCTGAAAAATACTGAATGTTAATAACATAATTCATCAACTCACTCTAGCTTTATACTGAATTTAATCGGAGAAATTAAACTGTGTATTTGTTTACGGCTGTCAGTGCATTCGCACAGAGCGCTCGATCAGCTGTAGGCGCGTGACGTAGGAAGCAATTGTTCGCGGTCAACGACTGCTTTGTGCGGCGCGCAGACTTGACTGTTGCTTTGAGTATGTGCCGCCGCCAAAACATAGCGCGGTATCCTTGTACTCTCCGCATGTTTACATGTAGCTGTTAGTTTCTCACAAGTATGTCATTCTACAAATTTTTTTTTTTTTTTAAAGTATATCATTCCACAAAAATTTTGGAAACTACGAACCTCACGTTTTGTGGTAGGAACAGCATAATTACGAACAGCGTCTAATTTTTTTTGGATCAGGAAGAACACCTTCTGTACAGATAGTGTAACCGAGAAATTTCCCCTGTGAACGACCAAATTCAGATTTTTCTAAGTTCACTGTAATGCCAACTCTTGCAAAGATACGTAACAATGAATCCAAAATTTTGTTGTGCTCACTCCAAGAATGTTTAGCAATAAGAATATCGTCAACATATGAAGTGATATTGTCACGAATATAAACAGGTAAAATTTCGTTTAAACTAGGAATGAATGCTGCTGAAGGGACAGTAACTCCACATGGTAATTTCCGAAATCACATTTGGGTAAATTAGTCAAATCCGGTTATTGTTTACTTACTCAGTAGATAGATTGATAGTCGAAGAGTTGTTTTGACAGATGCAAAGAATAGTAAAAGAGTAGGCAGCGGTGCAGAAAACTAAAAGAGAAATAGCACCACTACAGCTCGGGGCCCTATGCTCGCTACGGCACATATTCACTTAGAGTAGTGAATCCCCTGAGGACATTAATAGCCGCACATAATTATCGGTTTGTGACTTAGTGGCAAATTTGGCGGAAGTGCGTACGTAAATTGATCTAGCCATGAACATGGATGTATGTCATTCTTAGAATTACGGAAGATCTTAAATTTCATAACAGTCAAAAAGTGTTTATAGTCAAAATCTTCGCCTCGTGGCGACAAAGACCTACCGCGTCTGTCCCAGTCCGAATGTCGATTATTGTCAAGTTCGCGCGCCTGGCGCTCTCTTGTTGCTTCTCGTAAATGAAATAAATTACTTTCTTCATACCCCTCTGCTATCTGTGATTCTAAGTTCCTTCTACTGTCCTTTCCTACTATTTCGCCTTCAATTTGTTTGACTTGCTTCCGTAATGCCTCAAATTCCCTTTTCACGCGTTCATTAAATTTTCCCTGATTTTCAACATGCTTATTTATGTTCTGGTATTCTTCGGTTTCTGCAAATGGCAATGGAGCTGTATCATCTGAATCTCTGTCCCCATGTAAACTAAGATTTGTCAGTTTATCTGAAATTTCCTCAACTCTTTCCGATAAGTCACCTATTTTTTCTTTCTGTTTATTTACGTCTTCCGTAAGTGTCGCGACTCGGGTTTCAGTATTGACACATTTGGTAGTTAACTGTTCATATTGTTGTGTTAGATTATTTAATCTGTCATTTGGTACGGATTCCTCCATTCTCTCAAATATTTCTTCCTTATCCTTTGCACGTTGTAAATTTAACTCTGAAAATTTCTGTACTATCACGCGATCTCTTTCTTCCTGTTCTCTATCCTGTTCCCTTTGTCTGATTTCTACTGCAATTAATCTATTATTGTGAGAATTCAGAATCGGTTGTACTTCTTCCCTGATTTCTTTCTTTAATTCATCTTTCATATTTTTGAAACATGTCCCTATTCGTGAATCTATCCGTGTTTCCAAAGTTCCCATCTCTGTTTTAAATTCAGATCCTAACCGAGTTTCCATTGTTCCCATCCGTGTTTCCATTGTTCCCATATCAGTTTTAATTTCAGATCCCAAAGTTCCCATCTCTGTTTTAATTGTTCCCATCTCAGTTTTAATTGTTCCCATCTCAGTTTGAATTGTTCCCATCTCTGTTTCTAAACGTGTTGCCACTGTTTTTAATTCAGATCCAAACCGTGTTTCCATTTTTAATATAGCACTCATCAACTGCCCCATAGTAACTGATTCGAAACTCCTTTCGCACCTAACATTTCCCGCAAAACCAGTTTCCTTCGTCATAGCTGTAAAGCTATCTGTGTTTGATACTATTTCAGAATCTTCTATCGTTAATCTCGTATTCTGTGAATTTTCTATTGAGAAAAATTTTGAAATGGTTCCGGACTATTTTCCCGACTTATTACATTGTTTTCCACTTCATTATTCATCGCACTGTTTTCCTCTGTTGGCGAGTTCGCCATGTTAACAATTTCGTCATTCTCACTATTCATCATTTTTGCCTTTTTCATCGATCGCGTAATCATTTACAAAACATAAAAAAAATTCGTCACTGTACGAAAATTACACACAATGACTCCTTATCTCCAACAATACCATTCACATGAAATGTTTCCCTCAAACACGATTAACAAACAATTGACATAATTGCGCTAGATTGTCAAACGCGTAAACAAGACAACAAATCAATTTCTGAGAAAAAATACCATTAGAAGAATGACAATTACCAAATCTACACATGCAATACAGACTACAATTACTAACTACAAATTACTACAACAATACTACCATCTACTATTTTTACATCAGAAGATTCCAAGGGACGATCCGAAGCAGCGGTCGCCACGTGCATGGGGGCTTAATTAAATATGATTGAAAATATTTTTAGTAGCTGTCTGTCCGATTACGTAAGTCTCGTAAACGGTTGGCCCTGACTAGTATTATTACGCTATCTGACTGCAAAGAACAACAACAAGAATGAAATGAAATTTTTCGTTAACACAATTAATTAATTAAGTCCCCAGCAACTATGAAACCTACGAAACCAAAGCACATATGTAATTGTTCTGTGTGTGGGAGTGTGACTCAACGTACACATCTGGCACGGTTCTTCTCCAACAAGACAAGAAATTTAAATACCAATTATACTGACGTGATAAAAGAAAATTAGAAAAACTGTAATTACGCAAGAAAACCAGAATTCACTCTAATACAAGAACACAAGCCAGATGCTTTGTTGACTGAACCTGTAATGACGCATTATTTCAGACCACAAATAATAAAAGAACATTGTGGTTTTTACCTTCATATATATTGACGAAATGCACTCTGATCATTACAATAACATCTGCTATCTCTCACATCAAATAACTGGATAAAACATGGAACAAACACTCCTTACTACAACATCTCGACAAGCCTTGCCCACTAGCACATCTCAACACGAACTGTCTTCTACGAGCTCTGCCCACGCACTGACTTCTACAAGCTCTCGACAAGCACTGACTTCTACGAGTTCTTAACAGGCACTGACTTCTACGAGCTCTGCCCACGCACTCACTACCACGAGCTCTTAACAAGCACTGACTTCGACGAGTTCTTGGCTGGCAAGCATTTGGGAAGAATTCAAAAGTATTCAGATCAAAAATGCCAGTAAATCTGAGGAATGGCTGCGAGACATGGACACTGAACTCATTCACAAAAGGGAAACTTAGGACAGCACAGAGAGCCATGGAGAGATCAATGCTGGGCTATACAAGAAAGGACAGGAAAAGGGCAGATGACATCCGGTCTGTGACGAAAATTAATGACATCTTAGAGAGAGTAGGTTCCTTGAAATGGCAATGGCCTGGCCACGTCGCAAGAAGAAAAGACAACAGATGGACGAAGCTAGTACTGGAGTGGAGTCCGAGAGAGCACCGAAGGCCTAGAGGAAGACCACCAGACAGATGGGACAAAGACATCAAGAAGATCGCTGGTAACACCTGGCAGAGAACTGCCCAAGACCGTCCCACTTGAAGAAGGCTTCTGAAAGCCTACCTGAATCCACGACTCGAAGAGGCCACCTCATCTAATGATTGAATTGGCTGATGATGATGATATATATATATATATATATATATATATATATATATATATATATATATATATATATATATATATATATATAGGGTGGTCCATTGATAGTGACCGGGCCAAATATCAAACGAAATAAGCATCAAACGAAAAAGCTACAAAGAACGAAACTCGTCTAGCTTGAAGGGGGAAACCAGATGGCGCTATGGTTGACCCGCTAGATGGCGTTGCTATAGGCCAAACGGATATCAACTGCGTTTCTTTAAATAGGAATCCCCATTTTGATTACTTATTCGTGTAGTGCGTAAAGAAATATGAATGTTTCAGTTGGACTACTTTTTTCCCTTTGTGATAGATGGTGCTGTAATAGTCACAAACGTATAAGTACGTGGTATCACGTAACATTCCGCCAGTGCGGACGGTATTTGCTTCGTGATACATTACCCGTGTTAAAATGGACCGTTTACCAATTGCGGAAAAGGTCGATATCGTGTTATGTATGGCTATTGTGATCAAAATGCCAAAGGGCGTGTGCTATGTATGCTGCTCGGTATCCTGGACATCATCCAAGTGTCCGGACCGTTCGCCGTATAGTTACGTTATTTAAGGAAACAGGAAGTGTTCAGCCACATGTGAAACGTCAACCACAACCTGCAACAAATGATGATGACCAAGTAGGTGGTTTAGGTGCTGTCGCGGCTAATCCGCACATCAGTAGCAGACAAATTGCGCGAGAATCGGGAATCTCAAAAACGTCGGTGTTGAGAATGCTACATCAACATCGATTGCACCCGTACCACATTTCTATGCACCAGGAATTGCATGGCGACGACTTTGAACGTGGTGTACAGTTCTGCCACTGGGCACAAGAGAAATTACGGGACGATGACAGATTTTTTGTAGGCGTTCTATTTAGCGACGAGGCGTCATTCACCAACAGCGGTAACGTAGACCAGGATAATATGCACTATTGGGTAACGGAAAATCCGCGCTGGCTGCGACAACTGGAACATCAGCGACCTTGGCGGGTTAACGTATGGTGCGGCATTATGGGAGGAAGGGTAATTGGCCCCCATTTTATCGATGGCAATCTACATAGTGCAGTGTATACTGGTTTCCTACGTAATGTTCTACCGATGTTACTACAAGATGTTTCACTGCATGACAGAATGGCGATGTACTTCCAGCCAAGACCAGTTACAATACATCAGACCACAGCACAGAAACCAAGATAGCGGCAGTCTTAGGCCAAGTATTTCAGCGGTACCCTAATACGAATTATTTACAAACTTCATAAATGGAAAGTAGATTCTAAATTGCGTAAGAAATGTCGTATTGTTATGTACTTTTCTACATTCAAACTTAAATAAAAAGTTGTCACTAAAGTCACAAATTACGTAATAAGTACTATGACTGCCGTGGAGACACTATGCAATGGAATCTACTATTGTCGCTGATAGCACACGTTGTTGAGACACCTGCCTTACCTCCGAGCAAATGGACTCGCCCGCCCCACGTCACCGGCGTGCGCACAATCCAGGGCAACACTGTCACTAGAGTCACTCGTGAGCGAGCGGTCTAACGTAACGGTGTCACTATGTTTTCGAAACAGGAACAATGGAGATGGATCCAAGGTTGAATGTGCCAGAGGTCGTACAGCACGACAGTGTCATCAAGGTCTTCAAGAAGCGTGCGGGGAATCGGCATTGCCGTTCGGAACAGTGGCACTTTGGGTAAAAGCCTTCAACGAAGGTCGGCAAACTGTGGCAGACATGCATCGGGCAGGTCGTCCTAGCGTCTTGTAGACCGCTCCAATCGCACCATCAACAGAACAGGATCTGCTAACGGTATACTACGCTTTCCACATAGCTGGCAATGGGTTCTACACAACGCTGGCGACTACTTTGAAGGGCAGTAACAGGTGCAAACATGTAACTCTTTTGTATCGGTTATGAATAAATAGTTGCCACTATTTAAGTTCCAACCCTTGCATATAGTTCCAGTGGTGTGGAGGAAAAGTGAATACATCTAAATCCTGTGTATTGGCGAACCAAATCTGACTAATTTTACAAACCGATATTAAGAAAAGAGGTTTCTGAAATGAAGGTATAAAAACGAGAAGGCTGGTAGAGTGGGTCATAATAAGCAACTGTCGCGTAGCAACGCTTGTCCACATCACATTCCGCAACATTCAGCACTATCCATTATTTACCACCATCAGGTGCTGCAAGGTAGGCATACAACCCGCCATTCGAGTCGAAAATATTCCGGGACGGAGGGGGGGGGGGGGGGGGGAGGAGGGGGGGGGAGGGAAAATACCAAGGAGTTTTTTCCGGCATTTGCGGGGTATGAATGCGTTGTGTCTGGCAGTGAAAATGCCTGTTTGATACAATATATATCGCACGAAGGGCGGCACCTGCGGACACTGCAGAGTCTGGTTTGCCCTGCGCCAGTATGTCAACAAAAGAGGACACTCTTGCGTTTGGTACTGTGTGGAGCGGATGGGAAATAGAGTGCTTCTTGTGGGAGGAAAGGCATACATGCGCTATGGTTGTGAGGCAGCAGATGGAAATGCTCTCACATTGAGCAGTTTCCAAATGGCCAAGTGCCAGACCCATGCACATTCATCGCCATCTACAGATCCCTAAGAGAGATAGGTGCTGCTGAATTGAGCTGCCCACTGACAGGGTACCATAATGGTGTACGTGCATTTAAGGTCTACACTGAAACCCGATGCATTCACTTTGTTATACAGGTGCAAAAGACGGACAGATGTGGTTGACAGCACACAGTGTGTTGAAGAGGAGATTTTGGCTCTGCGGCCAAACATGTCCTCAACAAGCTTGTGGAGTTTTGTTTGAGAAATGGGTGTAAGCCATTCCACTGTCTGATATGTGTGGAATGAAGGTGATTTGTACCCTTACCGCCTACAGAAAGTTCAACTTCTTGATCCAGAAGATTTTCCACAGTGCATTGACTTCTGCCAGTGATTTATGCAGAAGTGTGGCATTCAATCTGAATTCTCACGCTTTGTTCTTTATACAGATGAGCACCCTTTACAAGGGAAGATGTGTTAAACAGCCACAATCAACATGTGTGGGCATGGGGAACACTACCAGAGTTATTGGAACATGTCCCACTCAACAACGATAACGAATGTGACACCAACATGATGGCGCGCCCTTCACTCATGCAGTACAAAAACTTCTGGATGGGACATTTGGTGAGAACTGGATAGGTTGCAGTGCACCAGTGGCATGGCCTGCACGTTGTCCCAATTTGAGTTTTTTGTCTGGGGACACCTCAAACAGTTTTTTATGAACCACGTATCGAGGCGGGTGAAGAGCTGATTGCGCAAATTATGGCAACGTCTGAGGCAATCCCCACTTTGCCAGGTGTATTTGAAAGCATGCAACAATCACTCAGGCTATATTACATAGCATGCATTCAAGCAGAAGGGCAAAATTTCGAGCAGTTTTTGTAATTGTTTGTACATAAAGGTAATGAAATGTCAGTCCTATCTTTCTTGTAACTAAATGTCAAATAAATTGAAAACGCTGCCCTGTAGACCTGTTACCATGTCGGCTGGGATGGCAAGTTGTATGCCTGCCTTTCCAGCGGTGCATGACGCTGTTAAATGACGCCTAGCAACGAATTCTAATCATGTGTGCATAGGTTACTATGTGAAAGTTGCTTGTTGCGACCCACTCTACCAGTCCTCTCATTTTTTTACGTTCATTTTAGAAACATCCTGTTTATTGACCTGGGTAAAGCAGTTTTTTTCCAGCAGCGTTTTTCTGATATGAAAACATGTATTGACTTTAGCAAATAACTCAAATCCATTTATAGTTTTTTTATAATCGCATGTAAATCATCAACATCATATGAGAAAGGGGATATTTCCGCAACGTATGTTTCCAGCTTAACCCTAGGACTCACTCTGGGGTCATAGGTGACCCCAATCATCTTTTCTATGTATAAAATAATATTTATATTTCTTGTAAAAATCCAGAATTTTATGACTTTTACCACACAGTATTGTAGTTCTCTCACAAAATTTTTTAGAGCGCTTGACGCAACCAAAAACTACTGTTGGGGTCAATTATGGCCCCAGATAGATTATATGTAACATTCATAGAATGTATAGATTATCAACTATCAATCGCTTTCTTAGGTGTTTTGAGTTTGTAACACTGAATTCGGGTGTTATTCAGGTGTTACTCAGAACTAACCTCAAACTGGAAGTTCGTTTGTACGTTTGTTGTACGTTTGTTGTTGCAGTGTAATTTCAGCATGGATGGAATACGTTTTACTCCTGGTTATAGTGTAGAACAAGCTATGGAAGACTTATTTCGTAGCAGTAGTGATTCAGAAGGTAGTGACGCCGAAGATGATGGAACAGAGACACAAGTAGACCAAAGTGATGAAATTTGTTTACATGAATTAGAAGAAAATGATATTTTTGCTGAAAATGATGACAGTGGAGAAGATGAAAGTGCAGTACTGGTAAGCAGGGGTCGGGATATTTCATGGAGTACAAAAGAACCATCAATTCGTAGATTTCCAATCCGCAACATACAACGATTTTCAGCAGGTATTCCTAGTACAGTTAGTGTTAGCTCAGCTGTTGACTGTTTCAGGCAGTTTATTACTAATGAATTGCTGGATATAATAGTTCAGTTCACAAATCAACGAGGAAATGAATTGAAAGTGTCTGGAAAATTAGTTGAGTGGCGTGATACAGACAGATGCGAGCTTCTTTCATTTTTAGTCTTGCTGATTCTGTATGGCGTACAGAAGACCCGGGGGAAACCTATTGACGAATTTTGGGACTCTGAATATGGCACTCCTCTATTCCGTGCTACTATGTCGAGGAGGCGATATCAGGACATTCTGCGTTCACTTCGTTTTGACGACCGCATCACAAGACTTGAAAGGAAAGAGAGGACTGGAAATAAGGCTGAAGCTGTACAGGAAACATTTGATTTGTTTGCCGTGCAATGCCAAACATCATTTATACCTTCCAGCAACATTACTGTTGATGAACATCTTTGCGTATACAGAGGTCGGTGCAGTTTCAAGGTCTACATTACTTCAAAGCCAGGAAAGTATGGCATCAAGATATGGTGCGCAGTAGACTGTGAACATGGTTATCTGACAAATCTTCAAATGTACACTGGAAGGAGTGGTGATGTGAGAGAAGTGAATCAAGGCAAGAGAGTGGTCTTAGATTTAGTGCGTCATCTGGCTGGCAATGGTAGGAATGTTACCACTGACAATTTTTTCACGAGCTATGACCTTGGCCAAGAATTGTTGAAAACGAAGTTGACACTTGTAGGTAATCTACGTTCTACAAGAAAAGAAGTCCCAAAAGAGTTTTTGCCTTCGAAAACTAGGGAAGAATGCACTACCAGATTTGCATAAAGTGGTAAAACCCTATCAGTTTCGTATGTTCCAAAAAGAAATAAGGCTGTGCTACTCCTGTCAACACAACATCAATCATTTGAAGTGCCCAAAGAAAACAACTTGAAACGAAAACCAGAAGTAGTGTTGTATTACAACTCAACAAAATCAGGTGTTGATACGCTAGATCAAATGAGCTCTTACTATTCTGTGAAAAAGGGTACAAAACGTTGGCCATTAGCAGTATTTTATGATCTTGTCGATCTAGCTGCACTCAACGCCTACAGACTCTTCTGTGTTGCTGTTGAAAAAACAGAGAGACGTCTTTTTCTAATGAAGTTGGCCAAAGAAATGACTAAGCCCCAAGTGGAACGTCGTTTGAGTTTACCGCAAGCAAGGAACAAGGATATTATTAGCAGTATCAAACGGTGTGGATTTTATGATCTGTTAGACAATGGACATCCAGACGTAATACCCGACAGTCAGAAGAGAAAGCGAGGCAGATGCTCCATTTGCCCCCGATCAAAGGACACAAAATACAGTTCAACATGCAAAAAGTGTAACAAATTTGTTTGCAAGGAACATTCTGAAATAGTTACTACTTGCAAAATATGTGCAGATGACTATGGTACGGATTCCGGTTAGAATTATGTTTCCTGTTGAGTTGTTCATCACATTTTCTGTAAATTTGAAGCCATTGTGAAACATTTATGAGTGAAACAAATTGTGACTTAGAGTAATATTGTAACTTCTGATATCTAATTACTCTGCCATATGTAATTTAATTCTACTATGTACATACCTGTTAAAAAGCTGTGAAATGTGTCTAAATAATAAATAAAATGTAAACAAACAGTATTAAACGACAGTACGTTGTTCTCTGAATGATTAGTACGCACAGTCAATTATATACTGATTGGGGTCATGTATGACCCCAGATGGAGTACTAGGGAAATTTTAGCAGAGTGAGTCCTAGGGTTAATCAATGCAATATTCCATTCCCCTTGTTTAAATCAATTGGTGGAAAGCAATTCATGTGTAGAACTGATGATCGTTCTTTTATAGTTAGTGTGTGTAACATCACATCTAAATCGCAACTGATGCAGTAGTGTGTGTGGTGGTTGCTTTTATTTCTTCTTCTTTGTAGTCGTAAGTAGGAACATGAGGCATAAATGTCCACGTAGATATGTATCGAAGTCTTGGTAATGTCGATAGTTGCAGAATACTTGGTTGTTGGTAAAGTAACGCTGCAATTTTTCAGGCAGGTGTAAGTCACCAAATGAATCGAAGTTGTAGATGCTATTCTGTTTTTTTTTTTTTTTTTTTTTTTAACATGTGCAACCCAAAGAGTTCCAGGTCTTCCAGCGAAATCTAAACTTACAATCCCAGATTCTCTAGATTTACACATAGTCGTAGGCATTGTATTCTGTATACGCACTTCATAAAATGTTCGAATTTGAAATTGAAGATCACTATTTGGAAGTGTTATGTTGAGTGGTATAACTATCAGCTTTTTTTAAAATAATCAGTCCAAGACTTTTCCTGTGTGTTTTTAAATGTAGTCGTCTTCTAATAGCAACAGGATCAATAATCCTATTGTAATTTTTCTCCTTGTGGAACCATTCTTGGGCATTTTTTGTACTTTTCACTGTTCAGGCGACGGGCGCTGCACCTCTTGCTAATGATGCAATAGCTGAAAGTGCCAGTAGTGCACAAATTAGGATTGGGATAATTTGACCTGAGTCTTACGTAATGGCAGAACCTAAAATGCTTTAATTGGTCTTCTTTTTCTGTTTCAGGACGCTTTTACCTGTAGATACTGATGATTGTATGTGATTTTTTTAAACAACCTTGGATTTTCTTCTCAAGTGATTGATGAATGACACTCATAACTTGTCAGTAATTTTCCCATCACCTAATTTAAATGTAATTAGAATTATATTAATACCTTCGGGTTGCTGACGGGCCTTGATATATATCAACGGGGACAGCTGAAAATGTGTTCCCTGACTGGGACTCAAACCCGGGATCACCCGATTACATAGCAGACGCTCTATCCATCTGAGCCACCGAGGACACAAAGGATAGTGCGACTGCAGGGACTATCTCGCGCACGCTTCCCGCGAGACTCAGAATCTCACCTTATATGTCCACACACTACATTTGTAGTGTCCCTACCCGACACACTCATTACTCGTGGAAGACGTTCGTACCAACTCCCGTGAAAGTTCGGGTAATATGTGTGCATCCGCACTGAAGAGGAAGGTCATGGACGGTATTGCCAGAACAATATACTTATATGGATATGGTGTCTGTTCTTTCGGACATGTCCAAAAGAACAGATACCATTTCCATATAAGTATATAATTTAAATGTGGTGTGCATTGCAAATGCTGCAATAAGTTGTACAGTGTCAGCGTCCCTTCTTAAACTATTTTCTTGGTTGTGTGAGTTACAATTCACTCTTAAACGCGATGGTCTAAAAACATCTATTTGCAGCATATGCAATATGATGTTCTTCGCAAGCTTTGTACAACTGATTAATTCCCTTGTCGCCAAGTGCTAGCCACTTTTCCAGCTTTGTCCCTGGCCTACAACAATTATTTGAGGAGATGTGTAATTGCACAAGTAGCTTGTCGAGAATACCACCACTGCCATGCACAACGTGCGTCCTGCCAAACATGTTATGCTACTGCATGGATGGAGGGTTTGTGTGCGTTATTATATACCATATCTTTAACATACTCCCAGGTGTTGCGTGATCAGGAGTTGCCAAGCCATTAAACCAACACTTATTCCCCCACTGCCTCATGACACACTCTATGAGAAACAAGTCTGGTTCACTGCTACTCTGTAAAAGCTACAAGCTATTTCTCTACTGCTGCCATACTTTAATATGCAAGAAACCGTAAATTCCTCCATTGACCAGTTCAGTAGGTATAATTTCTCGAATGCAGTCTTGCGTTTTGGAATATGTACTAAAACACCTACATTAAATTTCTGCTTGCATGGATGCAACATGATAATACGATTGTATGCTATATTTAGGAGCTCATTATCATAAACAAGAATTAATTTCATTTTTATTGTTTGCTGTACAGTTTGGTTAACGGGCCAATTATTTATGCAAAAATACCAATCAGTTTATGTGATCTGCTCAGAAGACCAACCCAAAGTCGTGGGAGGCAGGCGACGCTGCAAAGACAGGGAACGGCCTACAGGCGTGAAGTACAGTGGTGTCTTCGAGTGCCCCAGGACCAGCACGGTAGCTGCGAACGCCCTGTAGGCTAACGGTTCTCTGGTGAAGCTGTGATGGGCATAGTTCGCCAACAATGGATCAAAAACCAGCTTTCAACAAGTAAACTAGCCTCGGAAAGGATGGAGTAAAAGACTACGATCTGGCAAGGCAAATGGACTTCAAATTGGAACTTTGAACATGGGAACACTGACAATGAAGGTAGAGGAGATAATGGATCTGATGTAAAGGAGAAAGCTAGATATTTTTAGCATGGGAGAGACAAGAGAGAAAGGAAAAGGCAGCAGGGAACTGAGGGTAGGTTACAAATTGTAGAGAAGTGAAAATGAAGGAGGAATACAAAAGACAGTGGGATTTGTTATGAGGAATGGCCTAAAAGAAGAGGTACAGAAGATGAGCGACAGGATAAGGAATACCAGAATAACGAGAAAGGGAAAAAGAATTGAGATGGTTTTGGTATATGCCCCTCAAGTGGGCTGTACATCTCAAAAGAAGAGGAAGAACTACAAAAGCAATTGAATGAACAAAGAATAACAGTCACGGGAGACGTGAATGCACATGTATGGAATGAAAGACAAGGACATAAAAATGTACTTGGAGTAGAAAGATGGGGGAGTAGAAGTGAAGAAGGAAAGAGATTGCTAGAATTCTGCAAGACGTATGGTTTACTGGAAGAAAGAGAACAACAAAGTAACGGGGTACAGCAAGAATATAGCGCAGAAATTTTTGGTGGATTACATGCTCTATGATTGGGAAACGAAGAGGACTGTAACAGATATAAAGGCACTACCATCTGAGGCATTGGATAGACCACCGGCTACTAGCGGTGAACATGGGAATCATGGAGGATGGAAGAAGGCAGAGAATTAAGAAAGAAAAATCAAAGTATGGGAAATAAAATAAAAGTAAGTCAAGGAAGAACATCAAGAGATTATAAGGGAAAGGTTGCCAAAGGATAAACCAAGAACAAGAGAAGAGGAATGAGGACAATTTAAAAGTGCTATGGCAGAAACTGCAGTAACTGCATGGGGAGGGACAAGTGATAGAAAACGGAGACACCATGGTGGAATGAAAGAGTGAAGGAGTCTGTGGGAAGGAAGAACAAGGCCTTCAGACTATGGATCCGAGAAAGGACCAAATTAGCAAGAGAGGATTATAAGAATAAGAAGAAAGAGGCAAATAAGACAATCATTGAGGAGAGAAGAAAGTGGATGGAAGAATGGAGAAAGATGATGGAGCAAAATAGCAGAGACAGCAAGAAATTACTAAATGGAATGGCCAAAAGGAAGAAGGGTGGTTTGAGAGAGGAAGAAATAATGACAGATAGAAATGGAAATGAAGTTCATAACAAAGAGACACTCAGGGTAGTGTGGAAGAGGAACTTCGAACATCTGATAAATCCGAACAGACTTGGAGACAATAGACTAAGGGAGGTATAAGTAAACCCTGGGGGAGGGGGGGGGGTGGCAGGGAGAAGGGCCTGACATGGAAAGAAATGGGATTGACACTGGACAAGATGAAAGGAGGAGAGGCACAAGGTATAGATAAATATCGAAATGGTGAAAGCCGCAAACGGGGTTGGCAAACAGTGACTGTATAGCATGATGAGGTTGGTGTGGAATGAGAAGAAGACTCCAGAAGATTCGAAGAGGGCATTAATTATCCTTGTATTGAAGAGACGGAGTAGGAAGGATTGTAGAGACTACAGGAGAGTCACACTGGCACCACACTGTGCCAAGGTATATGAAATGATCCTGGACAGCAGAATCTGAACAATGAGTGTGGGGAAGACCTCGTGATGGCTTTTCTCGATATAGAAAAGGCATTTGATAGCGTCTGTAGAAGAAAGGTTTGGGAAGCACTAGAGAAGAAAGGACTGAAAAAAGTGACAACAAGCAGAGTAGGGGCAAATGTGGAAGTGTGAGTTGTTTGACAGCGGGAAATGAAAGGACAGATTGTTTCTAGAAAACAAATGGTGTAAAACAGGGCAGTGCACTTTCACCTCTCCTGTTCATAGTGGTCTCGGATGAGATAATGACTAAGGTGGCAGAAGAAACTGGAGAAGATAACATGAAAGCAATGGTGTTTGCGGATGATGTGATGATCTGGGGCAACTGGGAGAAGGAGATTTAGGAACAGCTGGATTCTTGAGATGAAACTGTGAAACACTGAGGGATGAAATTAAATATAAACTCATGAGAGATCCTGATTACAAACAGAAAGAAAGACCAGCTAGCAGACCAAGGATTACAGGTGAGCAATTGAAGAAGGTGGAAAGTTTCAAGTATTTGGGAAGTGTGAGAGAGCAAAATGGAACAAATAAGAAAGAGATCAGGAACAAATGAGAAAGAGATCAGTGAATGCGGCAGAGAGGCACAAGCATTCACGTGAAGCGTCGGGAATGTAGTTTGGATCAATGACATTCCGCGAAACAGCAAAGAAGTGATATATAGAAATCAACTGTGCATCTGGAACATGGGTGATAAAGAAAAGAGTTGCAAACAAATTACAGACATGTGAAATGGAGTTTCTCAGAAGTAGGATAGGAGCAACAAGGAGAGACAGGATGGGGAATAAAAGGATAAGGGAAGTAATGAAAGAGGAACCCTTGAAGAGCAGGATAGAAACATCAGCCCTAAGATGGCTGAGAAATAAAAGGGTAAGGCAAGTAATAAAAGAAGAGCCCTTGCAGAGCAAGATAGAAGTATCAAAGCTAAGATGGTATGGGCACTTCAAGAGAATGAAAAACAAGGGAATCCCCAAAAAGATACACGAAATGGGGACGTGAAGGAAACGACCGAGAGGATGACCAAGGGTCAGATGGGTGAAAGGTGTGGTGAAGTGTGTTGAAAAAGCGTCGAGGACTGGAAAAGAGTGAACACAGAAAGATGGTTGGGAAGCAGAACTAGATATCAGAGGCGAGCACCGAGCGCGAGCGGCCCACCGGGGACCGCAGCCACGACTGCTGCGCGGGCCTCGTGTCGCGCCGCCCGTTCAGCCGGTCGAGCCGCCCAGGGCCCGCCGGACCGAGCTGTGCCGAGGCGGACCCCTAGTGCGCTCGGGCGAAACGAAATCTGTGTGCCTCGTTTGCAAGCAGTTTTTCACTTCGCACAGTATTTACCGGTACAGTACTTCACCTCTGGTCTTATATTAACGTAACTCACGGCTGTAACATCGACAACGAGATGGTTACTTAAATTTCCACTATCGCTTGTAATTGTTGACTCAACTTATTGTTAGGTGCCTGTCAAAACCCTCTGTATCTCACAATGCACTGAAAACAATTAATTGTCTTAATGGTTATCCTATTAATTCCCGAATTTTTGTAATACTAACCTAAGTATTTAAAAGGTTTTATTGACTAACACGGATGCAAGACGATTATATCGCAACAGAACTGTTCTCATATTCTATGACGTTTATCTTTCTCTCAGCTGGTACACTTTTCCCCGGGCAAAGTCGGAGTTCAAAAATGTTCAAATGTGTGTGGAATCTTATGGGACTTAACTGCTAAGGTCATCAGTCCCTCAGCTTACACACTACTTAATCTAAATTATCCTAAGGACAAACACACACACACCCATGCCCGAGGGAGGACTCGAACCTCCGCCGGGACCAGCCGCAAAAGTCGGAGTTCCGACTGTACCTTGTCTGGCAGAAATTTCGTTAAAAGTCAACAGCTGAAATTTATTGCTTCATGCACCAAACAAAAACCTGTGTAATGTGCAAGACAATATCGAATCGCTCATTAAAAGCCTTGTAGTTTGGCAATCTGTCTAAATTCATATCAAATTGAGTCTTCTATAACATTCAGGAGCCGGCCGAAGTGGCCGTGCGGTTAAAGGCGCTGCAGTCTGGAACCGCAAGACCGCTACGGTCGCAGGTTCGAATCCTGCCTCGGGCATGGATGTTTGTGATGTCCTTAGGTTAGTTAGGTTTAACTAATTCTAAGTTCTAGGGGACTAATGACCTCAGCAGTTGAGTCCCATAGTGCTCAGAGCCATTTGAACCATTTGAACCTTCAGGATTTCCTACTGGAAATTCACCTTATTTCGGGCGAAAATGCCAAGCATAAAACTGAAGAACATTTGAAGGGATTTGGAAAAAATTGAAACACTATTTACCTACTACATATAATAATAACAGCTGGATTCACAGCTCTTTGCGAAAGACAATAATTTTGGGATCCACATGAAGTGTAAATTGAAACGAGCAGCTAGTCGAAATTTCCAGTGATTGAATTACAGATAATAAATCTTTGCCACCGATAAATTTTTCGTTAATGTTATCAGCTAAGGACGTAACAAGTTTATTATCTGTCTCGTCCACAGCCGGCCGGTGTGGCAGAGCGGTTCTAGGCGCTACAGTCTGCAGCCGCGCGACCGCTACGGTCGCAGGTTCGAATCCTGCCTCGGGTATGGATGTGTGTGACGTCCTTGGGTTAGTTAAGTTTAAGTAGTTCTAAGTTCTAGGAGACTGATTACCTTAGAAGTTAAGTCCCATAGTGCTCAGAGCCATTTGTCTCGGCCGCATATCTGTGTGAAAAGGCTTTTCCTCCTTACACGTATACAAAAAATAAATCCAGAAACAAGCTTCACAGTGAAAGTAATTTGAAACTGACTTTACTTTCCGTGTTTCCTGATTCCAAAGTTACGTCAAATGCAAAGCATGTGGATCATCCTCAACGAATTCCGAGGAAAGCTTGAGCCACTCAGTTCCGTAATGAAAACTTTTAGATTAACAGAAAAATGTAAAATACTTTAATGTTGCATACTAGACCTACCCATTCTGCGAAAGCTGCATTAGCCATTTTGATGTGGTACGGGTGCAATGTAAAGCATTATAGAAACATTAGGGCTATTAAACCATTTGACTTGAATTCAATTACTTCCACATTATAGGAAGTACTTTTTTGTGGCACATCCATCAGTTTACATTAAGTGTTATTTTCTTCTATAAAGGATCCAGAACCCCCTGTTCCTAGCACATCAAATCTTCACGATTCTCAAAGGAGTGCAGATGAGTCAGAAAGCAATTCCGCACGTGTGTGGCCGGTCAATCCCACCTTCCCCACACTGTCTGTTCCCCAGTTGCACCGAGCCGTCTTGACACTCGGGCGCGGCCGGATACCCGAACGAGCCGCGGGCCTTGACGGCGCATCCTGGGGCCCTATTCCGTACCGTTCATACTGACCGGTGTAGTAGGTTAGTCTCGGTAGTGACGTCATTTTCGGTTCTCTATCGAAACATCCTATTCAGTAAGCTTCTGAGACCTGTTACCGAACGGTTCTCCCACCGATTATATGACAATTGTATCGAGAGGTTTTGGATTTCGGTCTGGCCCTGTCGATCAGTGAGCTGTGGTTTACATACATCTATAATTTGTTATTTTAAACATATTAGCGGTTTTGGCTTTGGATTTAGTGATTGGGTTACTAAAGAATCACCAGAGGACGCATCCGGTTGGAAAGTGAGTTCATGGAAATGGAAATGTCGTGTGGCTAGGGCCTCCCGTCGGGTAGACCGTTCGCCTGGTGCAGGTCTTTCGATTTGACGCCACTTCGGCGACCTGCGCGTCGATGGGGATGAAATGATGATGATTAGGACAACACAACACCCAGTCCCTGAGCGGAGAAAAATTCCGACGCAGCCGGGAATCGAACCTGGGCCTTTAGGATTGACAGTCTGCCACGCTGACCACTCAGCTACCGCGGTGGACAGTGAGTTCATAATAGACTATTTTCCTTTGTTAGAAATATGGTTAGGTTAGGTTGTTACTGTGAATGATTACAGCCCCCCCCCAAAAAAAAACGTTTTCGGTCAATATTCTCTCAAAATACGTGTTATTTTTATGTTTTTATGCAAATAAGAGTTTAAAGATCATTAAATATCAAGATATCGGCTCTGCTTACGTATATTACATGAGTGTGAACTGACGTCACTAGTGCCTTTGTGTACTTTTTCCCACAAATGGGTTAGTTAGTAACTATAGAAGCGTGTTTACAACTTTCAAGTAACAATGGAAAGCAATTATGTGAAGCCTGATATTGGAAACCATGACTTACACAGCACCGTTTGGCAACGAAGTCAGCCTACGGTCCTGTACACAATACTACAAGAATTGAGCATAATTTTTTTCTCCTTTTCATACATGCAATACGCTCTGAGACATTGTTATTCGTGTAAGTTAAGATTTTTCTGCAATATCCGTTATAACTTACATGAAAGAGCGCACTTCCTCAGTAATGATTGCGTGATTTCTGTGTGTTTTCTGACGTGCGGTCAGAGAACCTGTAAAATTTTTTATGCATTTCAGCTGAGAATCATGGAAATGGATATACTGCACCTGATACTGTTAAGGAGGAGGCAAGAGCGATGAAGGTGGACACGTCAGCTCGATGGAATGCGGCGTCATGCGTTATGGCAACGTAAACGCAGTTTTCGGTACTTGGAAGAATAGCGCGCCTGTGTCGTCTGCTAGCCGCTTTGTGTTCGTGGCGCTGTGCACGCTGCAGTGCGCATGCGCGGATCTGTGGCCGCTTGCTTTTGATTAACTTACGCAACACGAACCGACAACAGCACTTCAGTTCTCTAGACCCGAATGGTATCGCTACCGAAATGCATACTGAATAACGCAGGGACTCTATATCGAGTACCAGACCGTTCGATGCTCTTGAGTACCGAAATGATCGGCTCAATGGCGGAAAGATACAGAATAGGCACCCTGGCTGGTGTACTCCGTTGTTAGTACACTTGGGCTCGACTGCCCGCGGTGTGGGCAACAGGACGGAGCGGTTGGCCACAGCCGTGCTCGGGTGGGTAAATGTAGCACGATGCACAAGTCTGCTAGTGTGATTCTTGAGTTTCTCCCGGTGTGTTTCATAATCAAAATATCCACGGGTATGCTGCCGGTCTATAGTGTCCAACGGGCACAATATTTCGGCGATCATACATGTCGCCATCATCAGGTGAACTGACGGACTGAGCTCCTGTGAACGTGCCGGCACGGAGATCCGTACGCTATGGCTGCTCAGAGGGAACTGGGTTCGGTCGCGGCGGCGGCGGATTTAAATGCCCTCCGCCCGCGGCGTGCTCCCTCCGCCGTCCGCGCCCCGCGCCACGTTCGCGCTGTGGAACAGATGCGACGGCGTCTGAGATGACGTCGGTGTGATGGCTCTGTCCGCCGTGGTCGTCACAACTATACGTTTGCTCGATTTACTCTTGATTAACCCGATAGCTGGTTCCCAAGCCCTGCTAAGATTATAGCCACAGTCACGGTTTATGAGGTCGTCATTGGTGCGAATTTCGATGGCCTCACTAACAACGCTGTCCCTACCAGAATCCTCGTGCGGTCATACTCCCTGGCGTGATTTTCCGACAAACAATGTTCAGCGACCGCCGACTTGCTCGGATACATCAGTCGAGTGTGCCTCTGGTGTTCACGGCATCGATCCTCGACGGTACGCATCGTCTGACCAATATACGACTTGCCACATTGACACGGAATCTGGTACACGCCGGCCTTCCTCAAACCGAGGTCATCTTCGCGCTCCCCACCAGTGTACGAGTTTTTTTGGAGGACAAAACACAGTTCCGACCCGGTGTTTCTTCAGAATGCGGGCGATTTTCCCCGAGAGTGCGCCTGTGTATGGAATAATGCAGTGCCTACCTCCTCCCTCGTGACTTCATCCAGCTCAACAGGTTGTGCTGCAGTGGTTGGGCGGAGAGCACGTTGAGTCTGCCACTCTGAGTACCCATTTTTTCGAAATACAGTTCTCAGATGTTCCAATTCCTGGGGTAGACTCTCTGCGTCAGAGATAGTGCGCGCCCTATGTACTAGAGTTTTAAGTACCCCATTCCTCTGTGAAGGGTGGTGGCAGCTGTCTGCGTGCAAATACAGATCAGTGTGCGTAGTCTTCCGATACACCCCATGACCTAGGGTGCCGTCAGCCCTTCTCTTGACCAAGACGTCAAGGAAAGGTAATTTACCCTCCGTTTCAGTCTCCATAGTGAATTTGATGTTGGGGTGTATGGAGTTCAGATGTGTAAGGAAGTCAAGGAGTTTATCCATACCATGTGGCCAGATGACGAACGTGTCGTCCACGTAACGGAAAAAGCAAGTAGGTTTCCATACGGATGACGACAGGGCTTCCTCCTCGAAGTTCTCCATGTACAAATTCGCTACCACCGGTGAGAGTGGGCTACCCATGGCGACTCCCTCCGTTTGTTCGTAGTATTCTCCATTAAAAAGAAAATACGTGGAAGTCAAGACATACCTAAAAAGTTCAGTGGTCTTCTCGTCAAACTTCTGACTAATCAATTCTAGTGACTCTCGCAGGGGTATCCTCGTAAACAAGGAAACGACGTCAAAACTCACCATGATATCTGACTCATCCAACCTGAAGCTATCAAGGCGTTTAACAAAATCCACGGAATTACGGATGTGATGAGGGCATTTACCCACATAAGGACTTAATA
The DNA here is from genome assembly GCF_021461385.2 of Schistocerca piceifrons. Classification (NCBI taxonomy): domain Eukaryota; kingdom Metazoa; phylum Arthropoda; class Insecta; order Orthoptera; family Acrididae; genus Schistocerca; species Schistocerca piceifrons. The sequence continues at coordinate 834,221,268 of NC_060138.1, read as the reverse complement.
TTCCCGTCAGGTATTTGGCCAACAAATATGTAGGTGCCCTGATGTTGCTGACAATGGGGCGAAATGGTACCCCATCTTTGTGAACCTTCGGGAGTCCATATAGTCTAGGCGGTACCGGACCTTGGGGTAACAATTTCTTAGCGTCACCCTCCGGTAAAACTGCGTCCTTGAGAAGCGCCCTCGTCTTGTTCTCCACCCTCTTTGTAGGGTCAACGCTGATCTTCCGGTAGGAATCGTCATTTAGCAGGCTCTGCATCTTATCAGTGTAGTCCTTATGGGAGACAACAATTGTAGCATTGCCTTTGTCAGCCGGTAAGACAACAATTTCAGAGCGCTCCCTCAGATCACGAATGGCCGCCCTCTCTTTACTGCTGATATTTGACTTCATCGGCTTGGATTTCGTCAACGCACGACAAGTTTCATGACGTATTTCCTCGGCTGTAGCGAATTTGTACATGGAGAACTTCGAGGAGGAAGCCCTGTCGTCATCCGTATGGAAACCTACTTGCTTTTTCCGTTACGTGGACGACACGTTCGTCATCTGGCCACATGGTATGGATAAACTCCTTGACTTCCTTACACATCTGAACTCCATACACCCCAACATCAAATTCACTATGGAGACTGAAACGGAGGGTAAATTACCTTTCCTTGACGTCTTGGTCAAGAGAAGGGCTGACGGCACCCTAGGTCATGGGGTGTATCGGAAGACTACGCACACTGATCTGTATTTGCACGCAGACAGCTGCCACCACTCTTCACAGAGGAATGGGGTACTTAAAACTCTAGTACATAGGGCGCGCACTATCTCTGACGCAGAGAGTCTACCCCAGGAATTGGAACATCTGAGAACTGTATTTCGAAAAAATGGGTACTCAGAGTGGCAGACTCAACGTGCTCTCCGCCCAACCACTGCAGCACAACCTGTTGAGCTGGATGAAGTCACGAGGGAGGAGGTAGGCACTGCATTTATTCCATACACAGGCGCACTCTCGGGAAAAATCGCCCGCATTCTGAAGAAACACCGGGTCGGAACTGTGTTTTGTCCTCCAAAAAAACTCGTACACTGGTGGGGAGCGCGAAGATGACCTCGGTTTGAGGAAGGCCGGCGTGTACCAGATCCCGTGTCAATGTGGCAAGTCGTATATTGGTCAGACGATGCGTACCGTCGAGGATCGATGCCGTGAACACCAGAGGCACACTCGACTGATGTATCCGAGCAAGTCGGCGGTCGCTGAACATTGTTTGTCGGAAAATCACGCCAGGGAGTATGACCGCACGAGGATTCTGGTACAGACGTCGAGATACTGGGACAGCGTTGTTAGAGAGGCCATCGAAATTCGCACCAATTACGACCTCATAAACCGTGACTGTGCTATAATCTTAGCAGGGCTTGGGAACCAGCGATCCGGTTAATCAAGAGTAAATCGAGCAAACGTATAGTTGTGACGACCACGGCGGACAGAGCCATCACACCGACGTCATCTCAGGCGCCGTCGCAATCTGTTCCACCGCGCGACCGTGGCGCGGGGCGCGGATGGCGGAGGGAGCGCGCCGCGGGCGGAGGGCATTTAAATCTGCTGCCGCCGTGACCGAACCCAGTTCCCTCTGAGCAGCCATAGCGTACGGATCTCCGTGCCGGCACGTTTACAGGAGCTCAGTCCGTCAGTTCACCTGATGATGGCGACATGTATGATCGCCGAAATATTGTGCCCGTTGGACACTATAGACCGGCAGCATACCCGTGGATATTTTGATTAAGTCTGCTAGTGTTCCAACCTGGGGCTGGAAACTGTTCATAGATGATGATGATGATGATTATAATTATAATAATATGGGGCTTCATCGTTCTGTTTAAATGTTCCCTGATACTTGCTTTCATGTGGGTGGATGGTGAGTAGTGATGTTCTACATTCCACTCCAGTACAGTTTTGGAATATCTATTATAAAAATCGCCACCGTGGTTACTTTGATGATTTGCAGGACACAAGTCATTCCTGTCCGCAGCAATTTCTCTGTCACTCATGCAACTTTCTTTCCCGACTTTGTTTTCACAGGTAGGGCCCAAGCAAATTTTGAAGATGTACCAGTGATCATTAATATACAGCGTGAGTCATCTAACGATACCGCTGGATATATTTCGTAAACCACATCAAATACTGACGAACTGATTCCACAGACCGAACGTGAGGAGAGGGGCTAGTGTAATTGTTTAATACAAACCATACAAAAATGCACGGAAGTATGTTTTTTAACACAAACCTACGCTTTTTAAAATGGAACCACGTTAGTTTTGTTAGTACATCTGAACATATAAACAAATACGTAATCAGTGCCGTTTGTTGCATTGTAAAATGTTAATTACATCCGTTGATATTGTAACCTAAAGTTGACGCTTGAGACCTCCGACGTTCAGTTGCGTGTCGTAACAAACACGGGCCACGGCCGTGAGCAGCATCTGCAGGGACATGTTTACGATGACGACCGTGTTTACGTGTGTGGCTGTAGTGCACTGTTGTGGTTTGGTCTAGCTGTCGCAGTGTCCGCATGTAGCGCTTGCTGCTATTGTTATTCCGCATTCGTCTCCGCACGCAGACCAACTGTAGTACACCATGTTACCAGGCGTCTGTGATAGTGTAGTGTTGTAGGAACTGTGACCATGGTGTATTCGAACTCTGAAAAGCGGAGATGATACTCATCTATGGCGAGTGTCGACGAAATGCAGCTGAAGCCTGCAGGGCGTATGCAGAACGGTACCCGGACAGAGAGCATCCAACGTGCCGCACATTGCAAAACATCTACCGCCAACTGTATGCAACGGGTATGGTCGTAGCACGCAAACGGGTCCGTAACAGGCCCGTCATAGGAGAAGCGGGTGCAGTTGGTGTGTCAGCTGCTGTTGCCATGAACCCGCACATGAGTACACGGGACATTGCGAGAGCCGGTGGACTGAGTCAAAGTAGTGTCATGCGCATACTGCATCGTCACCGCTTTCACCCGTTTCATGTGTCGCTACATCAGCAATTACATGATGATGACTTTAATCATCGAGTGCAATTCTGTCAATGGGCATTAACAGAGAATGCGTTGCAGTTCTGTTTACCGATGAAGCGGGTTTCACAAACCACGGGGCAGTGAATCTACGGAACATGCATTACTGGTCCGTGGACAATCCTCGCTGGCTCAGACAGGTAGAGTGACAGCGACCGTGGACTGTAAATGTATGGCGACCACCTCATTGGTCCTGACTTCATTGCAGGGGCCCAAACAGCTGCAACATACATCGCGTTTCTACAGAATGATCTGCCAACGTTGCTCGAAAATGTCCCACTGGAAACGCGTCGACGTATGTGGTATCAGCATGATGGTGCACCTGCACATTCCACGATTAACACTAGGCTGACCCTTGACAGGATGTTCGACGGGCGTTTCATAGTACGTGGAGGACGCATAAATTGGCCAGCCCGTTCTCCTGATCTTACACCTCTGGACTTCTTTCTGTAGGGTACGTTAAAGGAGAATGTGTACCGTGATGTGCCTACAACCCCAGGGGATATGAAACAACGTTTTGTGGCAGCCTGCGGCGACATTACACCAGATGTACTGCGGCGTGTACGACATTCATTACGCCAGAGATTGCAATTGTGTGCAGCAAATTATGACCACCACATTGAACATCTATAGGCCTGACATGTCAGGACACACTCTATTCCACTCCGTAATTGAAAACGGAAACGACGTGTGTACGTGTACCTCACCCCTCATGGTAATGTACATTTGCGTCAGTGAAAAAGACCAATAAAAAGGTGTTAGCATGTGGACGTAATGTGCTGTTCCAGTCTCTTCTGTACCTAAGGTCCATCACCGTTCCGTTTGGATCCCTTCGTAATTCGGTGCTCTCCGATACACACGATCGAACAGCGGAGGAGTGGTACTCAAGCGTCAACTTTAGGTTACAATATCTCCGGATGTAATTAACATTTTACAATGCAACAAACGGAGCTGATTACGTATTTGTTTATATGTTCAGATGTGCTAACAAAACTAACGGGGTTCCATTTAAAAAAACCTAGGTTTGTGTTAAAAAACATACTTCCGTGCATTTTTGTATGGTTTGTATTAACCAATTACACTAGCCCCTCTCCTCACGTTCGATCTGTGGAATCGATTCTTCAGTATTTGACGTGGTTTACAAAATACATCCAGCGGTAATGTTAGGTGACTCACCCTGTATATGTGAAACTTTCATTTGCTCTGGAATATTGCTTCATATCTACAAGATCTCCCCGCCATAAGTCATGCAAACCTCATATTATAACACTTCTATGCTGTAATGTTTTGTGTGTCCATTTATGAAGTTCTTGAAATACTATCGCCATAGGTATTCAATAATGCATCTCTCTAGAAGCTCTGAAATGATTTATATTATTTAACTCATTTGAGCTGTGTTCCTGTCAACAGCTGATGCTGTGAGCAGTTGTAACCATTCCATTATTTCACTGAGATTGTCATAATATGTATACCGCTGAGACCGCTTGTTTATTTTTCTAAGCTGAATATCAATACTTGCGGCAGTGTTATGCTTACCAGCTAACAAGGTTTTGACAGTATTTATGTACTTCCTAATGTGCAGGCCTTTTATTTGTCCATTTTGGGTGTTGTTTCTTCCATGTATGTTGGGCATACGTAGCATTTCAGCATATGTTTGTATCTCTTCTGATAAATACTTGTTGAGGTTTGAAGTTTTTAAGAATATAAGATTCACTAAACCTGGCATTCTTTCATATTGTCTGTTTGCTGCCTTGGTTAAATTTATAGGTTGCATAGCCAGTATATACAGTTGTTCCCCTGCTGATTCCATATGTTCCATCGATCTCAATATCTCCGTGATGGTTAATGCAATTGGTAATGGTATACCTTCTTCTTCTTCACCTACATCTGGCTGCTTCGTTGTTTGAAAGAGTCATTTGGGAGTACCACTTTAAGGTTTAAATGTTTCTGAGAGAGAATGATCTTGTCGCAACTGTCCTAATCTTAGCAGTACTAATTTCTGTCGAATAGCCTTCCATGTCTCGATAACTTCACGTTTCATCAACATGCTGTTGCATACTAAACATTCTTTGAGATGGTACACAATTTATATACTCCTGGATTTGTTGTAGGGGATGTTTTTCCAGTCTCACCAACATTTACAGTTGTCCTATCAATTAACATCCAAACGGGCCTAAGATTGCCCTCGTGCTCAGCTTTCATATCCCTGATATATTTTCAATGCTTTTTTCTTGAGCATTTGTATCCTTAACTCTGTTGTTAATGCTTTCTTCTTGAGAATTTACGTCCATGATACTTTTACTGATGCTTTGTTCTTGCGCATTTATATCCCTGATATTTCTGCTCATGGTTGCTTCTCAGACATTAATATCCTGGATACTTTTGCAGGTGCTTTGTTCTCTAGCATTGATATTCGTGACACTTCTGCAAAAATTTTCAGGACCAAGCTTTTTCACATCTTGTTTGAGTGCCACAGTCCTTGCAGCTACTATATTGATTGTCTTCCAAATGATCTTGAATCTTAAATTTAACAGCTGCTCAGTCTTCATGTAATTTGCATTAGAATGCTTATCAGCTCTCTCAGAATTTACGTTAAGCGTTCTTGTAAGGCTTTCAGTTTTTGTAGCACAATTTTTAAGATTTTCATTACTTTTTTCAATTTTGCTACAATGACGTTTAAATTATTTTATTGATGATTCAACATTTAAATGTATGTTTGGCCTGTGTATCATCCCCTCAGACTAAGTGATTGTGACATATGTGTGAATTTGTTAATAGTCCAATGAACAACTGTAATTAGCTTTTATCCTTATCTTTATATACAGATAAAAGTTTGGTTTAGAAGTTCATTTCCCTCCCTGTTACAACATTAAGCTCTTCTATGGTGTACCATAGTTTCCTGATGCTCGTTTCATGTTTCGTAATAACATATTGAATAATATTATGTATATATCTATAAGAATAAAATAAATCATTTTCTCATGAGAATACACCAAACGACTGTATTTGTGGGTGCTGTGCATTATACTAACACAGTTATGTACTTGTATATTATAATTTAAAAAGAAACTACTGTAAATTTGCTCTGTGTTGTACATCGTTCAATTTCCTTGTTTTATCAGCAACCAAGAACCCATACTGCATGTGATGCTATCAGCCAGACCCAGTGGCAGACACTGCAAGAGAGGCGTTCTGCATCACAGTACAGTCTACTGTTAAAGTTCCGAGAGCGTAAGTTCCTAGAAGAGCCAACCAATTTACTGACTCCTCCTACATACATCTCGTGAAGAGACTATAAAGATAAAATTACAGAGATTCTTGCCCACACTGAGCCAAAAATTGTTCTTCCTGTCAACCATATGCGAGTGGAACAGTAAAAGGGTGAAGTGACAGTGGTGCACTTAGTACCCTCCGTCACACACCGTGAAGTTGCTAGAGGAGTATACACGTAGATGTAGATATGGATATAAACGTTACAGTTTGTTTGATCTAGATTTTTCTGTCATGTTCATTTTAAATGATGTGTGTGGGAGAATATAGTATCCGTTTTGAATCTACTAGAGCGTCCTAAGAATTTTAACAATAACTGAAAATGGTAAATCCTTATATCTTACAGAAATGGATGTACATGTGTGTGTGTGTGTGTGTGTGTGTGTGTGTGTGTGTGTGTGAACTATGTTTTTACGTTCAACATCTCCTCCTAAACTACTGGATCGATTTCAAACAAACTTGAAAACTTGGTACATTATCACTCGTTGTCTGGAAAGAAGCGCTGTGGTGGTAAGAACAACCTATCTCTCAAGGAGGGGGCGGGGGGGAGGGAGGGGGAGGGGAGTGGAAAAGGAGCGTGGCGCACCGGTCGCGAATAGCCAGACTATATTCATCAATAAACATTGCAATAAACTTTACACATTAGTTCAAACCTATATGAACCTCTCTATGAGAACCCCTGCAAAATGGTGAAAGGAAAAAAGTTTATTGCTTACCACATTTTCGATGTTTATGCAATAGAACTGCGGCATCAGGCATGATGTTTCATTTATTCCTTCTTTCCAACTAGCTCTATTCGCAACATTTTTTTTACACAGTATCGACATATACCAATAAATGTGATTGCAAAATTGTATCATTATACCATACATACTTTAGGAGGTACCACGTCATGAACACTGGAATACGAGAAAATCTACCACACCATGCATGACATTCTGATTTATTACTTCTTTACTATTACCTCCAGTTGCAACACAGTTTGCTAACAATATCCACGTAACAGGGTGGCTCAAACTGAAACAAGTGACAGTGGGCCCACAACAGATTATGTTGAGACAGGGAACCAGTGGTCGGAAACGCACATTTGTTGTGTTATGGACATACACAGCGTAACCGTATAACAACAACGTACCTCATAGTAATTGTTCAAAGCGACGACTGCCTGTCTCAATGTACGCATTGCAACGGCGCATGAGGTTCTGCTGCACTCTCTCAAAGATCCCTGGTGTCTTTTGTACCAGGAGACAGGCAGTTTCGACCCTAGCAAGCAGGTCTTCATCCGTTTCTATGGGGGTTTCATACCCCGAGGACTTGACGTAACCCCAGAGGAAAAGTCCAGATGTGTGAGATCCGGCGATCGCGCTAGCCATGGGACAGGTCTTCCCCTTTCAATCCAAGAGTTACGGTCTGCAAGAACTGTGCCAGCACATCTCGCAGGATCATAGGCTAACGTGGGTCAGTCAAACGGGGAGGCACCACATAACTTCGGCAGTGCACGCCCATACATTGAACAGAGGCTCGTTGCCGCCGATGTGGATAGCGTGAGGATTGTCCTCACTCCAGACATGACTGTTGCGACTATTGAAAATACCATCACGAATCACTGTGGACAACTGCTATTAGCTAGGTTGTTGTAATGCGGTCTACGCTGTGTATCCCCATAACACAGTACTGTACATTTACGACCATCAGTTCTCTATCTTAACACAGGGCAGCGCAGTTAAAAGTAGTCCGTCTTCCCTTTGAATGCGAATGCAATATTTCGACTTCTCAAATAGAGTAAACAGCTACAAGAATGGGCAGTTTTATGCAGTAAAAATTGTTAGCATTCTTCTGTCAGCATTTCACTTTATTTCACTAGTGAAATTAGACGTTTCTCTTTGCTGCCTCCAAAACGACTTTCTCAATAGAAGAAAGAACTGAAATTGTAGAAGGATGTGTGAAAACAGGTTCAGTTAAGGAAATTCTTAAAATTTTCGGGTCAAGTATTAGGATGGAGGACTACCAGCGAAGAGAGCAATACAGAGGCCGTACAAAAATTACCGCACCTATGGATCTGTGCTAAATGCAAAACAATAAAGAAATCCTTCCGCTCGCAAACCATAAGTTATTGCAGACATTCGCTGTAAATTGGCCCAACAGACGCACGCACGTAGGAGGAGTTGTCAGCGAGTATTGGAAAAGTCTCAGTATGAAGCTATATCATGTGACGGTCGTGCAGCAATTGCGGGGGGATGACAGAAACGTGTAGATCAGTGCACGTTCCTTTTGAATAACATCAACGAAGGTTTGTTAGACACCTTACATTACACCGTGAGGGACGAAGCATGGTTTCATCTTTCTGGTCATGTGAGGTCACAGAACACGAGGTACTGGGCAATGGACAACCCTAACATTGTGTGTTAGCAACCACATTACGATTAAGAAATCGGCGTTTGGTGCGATGTGATAGAAAACCGCATCATTGGATTGATATTTTTTGACGCTACCCACAACACAGTTGCATGGCTGGAAATGTTTGATACATTTGATGCTCACTCAGTGTAAGATAGGAGCAGCGCATTACTCGTCTAAGGTATCCCTGGATCGAGTCCATGATGTCTTCACTGAGAACCGAACTGTCAGCAAACATTTGTGGCCACCACGTTTGCCGGATCTAACACCATCTGATTTTTCCTGTGGGGAAAAGAGCGAGGTCCATGAAACAAATTCACTCACAATGCAAGAACTGGAAGACAAGAACAGCCGTGAAGTTGCCACCATCGATATCCGAAGTTGACGTCGAGTATATCTAAATATGCTTAGACGTGCACAACTGTGTAGTGATGTTGCTGGGGGTCACTTTCAGCATCTTCCAGAAATGTATTTTTCACTACATTTTTCATTACAATTAAATGGTTAAGTCAATTTCACTTCTTCGTTTCCATAATTTCACTGCATTTCCTTTATACTTACTCGGCCTACTTTTATCAGAACCTCCCATTATAATCCGTTGTGGACCCACTATCACGTGTTTCAATCTGACCCAAAAGGACTGAGACACCCTGTATACTGAATGTCCCACCAAAATTATATTATGCGACCCATAGTCCAGGAGATAAGACGCCAGAAATACTGGGATGCGCGAAAAATTAGGTTGCGCAAAAATGGAGAGGAAGTTACTCAGAGTATACTCATCCAGTGTTTGAAAATTAGACCACTTAGCGTCTTCCAACGAACCTTGAACATAATTTCAAACCTTTTGTAAACTTTTTCTCGATACAAGCTTAATGTCATAATACTTAACACGTTAAATCATATGGAAAGTAATCAGAAATTTGAAAGCTTTTTATACATAGAAGTTCGACTCTTTACTGGTTAGGGGGCTTACATGTTACTTAATATCTAGAAAGAAGCACAGTGGGGCTAAAAAATATCTACATTCCATAGGAGTGAGAACGAAAATGGGTGACATTGAAACACAACTCAGGAACTCCTGGAACAATTTCATTTGTTAGGCACATGAATCGTTATTGATATAAAAACACTGCAGAAGTAATATTTCACGCTACTACTAGGAGTGAGGTTGTGTACGAGAAGGGATGACGTAAAAGTCTTCGAAAACATCTGCTGGGAATTGCTTCATTTATTTTGTTGGCTTGGAATACATTTAAAAGTATAAAGTGTGATTTGTTTCTTATTTGTGCTGTTCAGCGTGCCAATAATATTTCGAGAATAAACACTGCAGCGAACCAATAATTTTGCCAACGTGTTTCGGGACCTAATATCAAGCATCATCGGTGTATACCACAGATAAAATTTTTCATTCTCTCTTAAGTAGTATCGTGTAAAACAGCACAAAACCAAACATATATGTGTGTCATATATGTCAATGTGTTCAACATCTCCTCCTAAGTCCCTGGATCAATTACAACCAGACTTGATACATAAATACTTACTAATTGGAAAGAAATACTGTAGTCCTAAAAATCACCAACCTTCAATTGTAGTGAGGAAGCGTGTGATGCCAGGGTGATGGACAGAGAAGGGGGGAGGAAAAGATGGACAGGAGCGGGTAGGAGGAAATGGACTAAGAGAAGACTGGAATAAATGAATACCCGGGCAACACCGAGCTCCTCAACTAGAAATAAATATAAAAAATCATTTATTCTGAGTGCACTTGCGACACCCAATCACTGGAATTAGTGACAACGTTAAAATATTGAAGGGGGAACAATCACCTTAAACGAGTTACGGGGAATGGAGACTCTAGGATGAGCATAATCGGAAGTAACTTGTGGAGGTTTGGTGTACCTACGAAGCAGATATCGTACAAAGTCCTACTCCAGAAGAATTAGTATACACCAGTCTGAGAAAATTACAGCTGACGGAAGACGCAGTGGAGCTTCACCGAAAAGTTACTTGCTTTCACAATGGTTTCTTTAATGAGCACAGGAACCACAAAGAAATCCCCAACAAATTGCGATGGGAGACACTGCAAGAGAGGCGTTCCGTGTGGCGGAAGATCGACTTTTAAAATTCAGAGAGGGAATTTTCTGAGTCAAGATGAACTGCATAAGCCGGCTGGGGTGGCCGAGCGGTTCTAGGCGCTACAGTCTGGAACCACGCGACCTCTACAGTCTGGAACCGCGCGACTGCTACGGTCGCAGGTTCGAATCCTGCCTCGGGCATGGATGTGTGTGATGTCCTTAGGTTGGTTAGGTTTAAGTAGTTCTAAGTTCTAGGTGACTGATGACCTCAGAAGTTAAGTGCCATAGTGCTCAGAGCCATATGCTGCATAAACTCGTGGGTAGAAAGGAGTATCTCGGGACTGAGTGGAGACATACGAAATTTGTGGCGTACCATCGGTGAATGGAACAGGAATGGAAGTAAATTTTGATGTAATACCTTGTGACGTCCGGACCGATTGAAATGGCTGCCAGATTCTACAAATATTTGCTCACCATCTACTGGCAGTTTATTGTAGGTCGCTGGAGCAACGAAGGGTATCAAGCACTTGGAAATATCACAGATAATTCCCGTTTTCAAGAAAAGTCGACGGGTAGATGCACAAATTTGTTGATCTATATCGCTGACGTCAATTTCCTGAAGAATTATGGAGGATGCAGTATGGTATCTCTGGAGAACGAAAATCTTCTCTGTTATAATCATTGTCTACCATAACAGTGGCGACACTCCGTCTCGTTTCTGTTACCCACAACGATAACAGCGCCCCAAGAGGCCAGCAAGCGACACTGCTGAATACGATGTATGATGAGTGCGAATACCAACGTTTACATCGATTTGTAACATAGTTTTCACAATCGGAATGCATATAGTGCCATAAAAATCGCCAATAGCCATAAAATAACATCACATTTGTCGTACTATAGTTTGCTAAGTACCCTGGGAAGTACGAAACAGTGCATCACACAACAGTTTATTTAAGATTCGCTTGTAACGTTCAGATATTTACTGAATAATTTTGTTTTCTTTTAATAACAAAAAATAGCTAGTAAACACCAGAAGACCTAACCTCTTGCGGAAAGACGCCGCATGTCTACAAAACAAAGGGGAGATATGTTCGCTACACTTTCAGACAAATCAGTGATTGTGAAGCATAGGAAACCTATATAGAATATAATACCAACATTATATAATGTATCAAATAATCCACTACAGTTGTAGCTCAAGGTAAAACCACACAGAGGTGATAATAAACCGTCAAAAGCAACAAAACTGGTTCCCAACATAGAAGAAATCAGATCTACAATTGTTGCTGAATGTAAGCCGCAAACGACAAGAATCTTCAACAAATTTGGTTTTGAAGCATAGGTCATTACATTTACGAAAATATTCGTGAATTAGAAAGTATAGTGAAGTGTAAGAATGGGCGAATCATTAGTCTCCATAAATTTTTTTAAGTGCCAAGGAAAGTGCTTATGTTGATAACAACAGAAAACAACAAAAATAAGTGCTTCTCAGGCACGAAATAATTGTTTTTATTCTCTTGCTTTCAGCGGAGAAAGCTGCAAATATACACATATTAGAAAGTATTACTTCATGAATAAGTTGTAGCTTTTGTCATTGAATCAGTACGATTCAACTGTTTTTGCATTTGTTTAAGGATAATTCATGTCCCTGAGTAATTTACTCACGCATGGAATGCAAAAACGTAACAATTGTTTCGTTAATTAAGTAGAAAATAACTAAAAACGAACATTACGCTTACGATTAATGTGATTGCCTACCTTCTCACCGCTTGGAGCGCTAGTGTCGCTCTAGCTGTCAAATGGTAACAACTTTCGCATCAGTGTGTGTCGCGACTGTTTGTGTTAGACTGTGGTTATAATCAACATAGGTTCCGTAAAAAGAGATCTTGCGAAGCACAACTCACTGTGTTAGTTCATGAAATCTAGAATACCGTAGACGAAGGGGTCCATCTAGACTCCCTGTACGTCGACTCATGGAATGCATTCGACGCAGTTCAGCACTGTCGAACAGTGAACAAAATACGAGTATCGGACACAATTCCTGAGTGGATTCAGGGCTTCCTAGCGGATAGAAGAGAAGGGATCGTTCTTAACTGGATGAACTCGACAAATGTAAAGCTAATTTTGGGAGTAACTCAAAAGAGTGGTATAGGATCGTTACTGCTTAAAATGTACATAGTATTCAGTGGATACCGTCGGAAGCTTGATGAGGCTGAAACTTCCTGGCAGATTAAAACTGTGTGCCCGACCGCTGCAGAGTGAAAATTTCATTCTTGATGAGGCTGTCTGCAGACGGTGATGCTGTCTATAGGAAAGTTGCAGTTCCAGAAGACTGTATCGAAACTCAGGCAGGCATGCAGAGGCTCGATGGCTGGTGTAGGGAATGACAGTTGACTCTGAATGTTAATAAATATCATACGTTTGCCAATAGATAGGCGAAGAGATCCATTACTGTGTGATTACGCTCGTGACGAAATATCACTGGGAAAAGTTATTACCATAAAAAACCAAGGAGTACGCATCGAACATAAAACGGAATCACCGCATAAAATAAACAACAGGGAAAGCAGATACCAGACTGAGATTCATTGGAAGAATCTTAAGGAACTGTAATTCGTCCGTGAAAGAAGTGGATCATAAAACACTTCTAAGACCGATTCTTGAGTACTGTTAACTAGTCTGGGACACATCATGTTGGGTTAACAGAACTGGTGGAGAAATGTCAACGCAGAGCGGAACGTTTCCTCCAGGGATCATCACACATCCGCGAGAACATTCCGGAGATACCGAACAAACTCCAATGGTAAAAAATGTTCAAATGTGTGTGAAATCTTATGGGACTTAACTGCTAAGGTCATCAGTCCCTAAGGTTACACACTACTTAACCTAAATCCTAAGGACAAACACACACACCCATGCCCGAGGGAGGACTCGAACCTCCGACGGGACCAGCCGCACAGTCAATGACTGCAGCGCTTTAGCTCCAATGGTAGATGATGCAAGAGAGGCATTGAGCAACAAGGAGAGGTTTACTGTTGAAATTCCGAGAGCGTACGTTCCAAGAGCAGTCGCGAAACTTATTACTTCCTCCCATATAAAACTCGCAAAACGGCCAAAGCGCGGAAATCGGAGAAATTAGAACACATACGGAGCGTATCGACAGTCGTTCGTCCACGCACGATTCGCGAATGGAACAGTGAATGGGGCAAACTCTAGTGGTGCCAGAAGTTCCCTCCGCCACACACCATAAGGTAACTTGCAGAGTGTACACGTAGATGTGGATGTACAGGGGATGAACAAACATATGGAAACACCAAAAACACGACACGTTACCACACTTAATGCGGTGTAGAAAAACCATTGGCATTCACAACAGCCTCCAGTCGTGGATAAACAAAAGGTACCGTATCGTTTTCAAGGGTTATACCGTTCTTCCTGCAAAATAGTGGCGAGTTCGGGTAATGGTGATAAATGTGGACAGCGATATCAGAAGCACTTCTCTCTGAAGTAGATCACAACCACAAAGGCTCAATAGTATCGAGATCAGGTGACTGGTGACCAGTAAAAACGTGACAATTCGTCCTCGTGTTCACAAAACCAGTCCTTGATGGAGTGAGCTTCGTGAACAGGGGTCATGTCGTCTTAGAACACATCATCACCTATGGGGAACAAACATCGTACTATGGGATAGACCTGATCGGCCAGAAAGGTCACATAATCCTTGGCAGTATACGACCTTGCAGAGTAACCATGGGGACCACGATATGGCTGCTTAAATCATCACCAGACCCCCGCCATGTGATGTAAACTCCGTCAGAAATTGTAAACAGTGTGTAACAACAACAACGCTGTACTATTGTACAACTAAGTAATTTTTCTTCTTCTAATTTTTCGATAAACTAGTGTAATTGATGTTCTGACTTCATTTCTTTTTCGTTTCATGCCATTGTGTTAAGAAAACTGCAAACAAGTTTCAATGTGAAGATTAATGTTTATGTCAAATGTCAAGTTATATTGTGATAGAATTGAAATGTAACGAATTTTGAAACTGTTGTAAGATGTTTAAAATTATAAATGTGCGTCTGGTCCATACGTAGGCAATGTGTTAGGATATGTAGAATGCAAAACCTCGGGTGAATACCCGGTCTGTAAGGGAGCGGTAAAAGGTGGATGGCAGGCGAGCGCGGGAAAATGCACGCGGGCACTGCACGGCACAACGGGCTCAGCAGGAGTAGTTGGAGTCTGGCACTGGTTTGAGCAACACCTGGAGTGAGGAGGCTCTCTTGGAAGACGTAGCTTCATTGAGCCTCGTGTATGTCGTTCCAACGCCCACACAGCATGGCAAAATTCCATAGGCACTAAATGGAAAAGTATTGCGACGCTAAGAAGAATTAAAGTGCCGATACGTCAAGAGCCATAGCTGTGGTTGTATGTGTGCTCTGTGCCTCGCCATCTCGCCGTTCGCCAACCGCCGCATCGATACAAGCAGCTTGAAACTTTTAGTACTGTATTCGTATGGACCATAGAGTGAACTGTTCAATAATAACCTAAATTTTACCAGAACTTTCCCCTTATTTAATTATCCTCACAACGAACCTAGACAGGGTCCTTTCCAAATGTTGTGGCAATCCGAGTGTCCCGAAATGAAAAATTAAATTTTGTGTTAATAATAATTACTTGCAGACCTATTTATGTTAGAATGGTGTTTAAAGAACTGTTTTGTTAATGAACCAGTAAATGAATAACGAAAGTCTAACGAAGTTGAAAGATAACTTTAATACTGATATAGTAATGAAGTTTAATTATTTCGAGACGGATATAAAGGTATTTAAATGAGAAGTAAATAAGATAAAAAGAGTAGTAACTCATATACTGGAAATCTTGAACGCATGGTAATTTCAGTAATCAATTTTTTTAATATAGTGATCATAACAGTTTCAGTGCCCCCCCCCCCCCTTTACTCATTTGAATTTTGAAGTGTTCCACATTGGTGTGACCAGCAAAAGTTAAAGTCAATATATAAGTCAAAATTTATCAGTGTTTTATCTTTATTAAAACTGACATTTTGTGTGTGGCTCGAAAGTACTATTTCTAGGGTAACCTATGCCCGATTTTGATCAGATCAATAGACAGTACGAAGTTTTGTAGTATACATTATAGTGTAGTGTTATGTATTCATGGTTTTTCCATATCAGTACAGAACGTGAAACTATCAGTTCAATAGATTTTCTGGTTCTAAAATTTTACTATATTATGCAGTGTTACTAAGTGTTGTTTTGCATGAATATACAGCAACTTGTACAGGGAAGAAGCTCAGTTAATGCCTAATTAGGCTGGCGACCGAATTGTTATTAAATTGGTAGCATCTTCAGTGTTGCTTTTGGTCCATCCTGACGTGTAGTTGCGTTTTGAACTTACTTGACGGATCATTGTTATTACAGAGTGGGTGTAAGTCTGATTTGCCACCAATCAGGTACACGCGGTCAATATCTATGCGAAAATCCTGTCTCGTAAGGTGAACCCCGCTTACTTACCATAGTACATGCTTTAATGAGTATTGTGTGCCCACGCGCACGTTACAAGTGTACAACAAGACTAATACGACCAAATGACTTCCTTCCATTGCTCCACGGCCCAGGTTTTAAGGCTTCAGCACCACGTTTTCCTGTTACGGGCACTTGCGTAACAGATGTGCTCTGGAATTCCCAGTGCATTTGTGTTTTTTAAGTGCTGACTGGGTTCACGAGATCGATATTCTTCTGCACTAAGTTTTGCAGCTGACGTCCTCTTATTTTTCATCACAATTCTTTTCAATGACGGTCTGTTGCGATCACTCAACAAACAGTTTCGTCGACATTGTGACTTAGCGGATGACGTTTTTCTGCTTTCTCTGTATGCGGTATACAGGGTGATTCACGAAGATATGCAAATATTTTAATACGTTATTCTACAAGAAAAAATAAAAAAAAACAGTTCATATAAACATGTTATTGCTGTTGTGCAGTCCAGAGACTGGTTTCATGCAGCTCTCCATGCTACCCTATCCTGTGCAAGCTTCTTCATTTCCCAGTACCTACTGCAAACTACATCCTTCTGAATCTGTTTAGTGTATTCATCTCTTGGTCTCCCTCTACGATTTTTGTCCTCCACGCAGCCCTCCAATACTAAATTGGTGATCCCTTGGTGCCTCAGAACATGTCCCACCAACCGATCCCTTCTTCTAGTCAAGTTGTGCCACAAATTTCTCTTCTCTCCCATTCTATTCAATACCTCCTCATTAGTTATGTGATCTACCCATCTAATGTTCAGCATTCTTCTGTAGCACCACATTTCTAAAGCTTCTATTCTCTTCTTGTCTAAACTATTTATCGTCCACTTTTCTCTTCCATACATGGCTACACTCGATACAAATACTTTCAGAAACGATTTACTGACACTTAAATGCAAATGTTTGGTTACAGATTTACGGCTAACAAAAGATTTGGCTGAAATTTAGCAACTTCGAGCCACTGCAAAACTGTGCGAGATTAAAGCAAAGCACGATTTCTATTATTTTGTTGTTATTGATCTGGTGAATCATATAAAACATGTCTCAGACGTGTATCTGCAGTAGTTTTCCAGAACACCCAGAGAAGCAAAGATTATTATACAAGAGCATCGTTTACGTCCGCGAGATCCTGCTCTTCGCTTGGAGTTGTGCAACTGGTTATATACTAATTGGCAGTTACACAAATACATTTTATTTATTGACGAAGCACAGTTTAGTGGAGATGGTATAAACAATCTACATAACGAGCACATATGGTCTGAAGCAAACCCACATGCAACAGTGCAACGCAATTTTCAGCACTGATTTAGCATAAATGTGTGGTGTGGTATAATCAACACACATTTTATTGGACCATTCATTTTCCCAGGACGTCTAACTGGCGAGATGTTCTTACAATTCCTTCAAGAAGAGATGTCCCATTTGCTCGAAGATATTCCACTTGCTACGCGATTGCAAATGTATTTTCAACATGACGGCGCGCTTCCACATTTGACCAACGCCGTTACTACACATTTAAATGAACATTTTCGCCAGAAGTGGATTGGTCGTGGTGCTACATGACTGTGGCCAACCAGATCACCCGATTTAACAACAATGGATTTTTGTGTTTGGAGATGGATGAAAGATATACACTCCTGGAGATGGAAAAAAGAACACATTGACACCGGTGTGTCAGACCCACCATACTTGCTCCGGACACTGCGAGAGGGCTGTACAAGCAATGATCACACGCACGGCACAGCGGACACACCAGGAACCGCGGTGTTGGCCGTCGAATGGCGCTAGCTGCGCAGCATTTGTGCACCGCCGCCGTCAGTGTCAGCCAGTTTGCCGTGGCATACGGAGCTCCATCGCAGTCTTTAACACTGGTAGCATGCCGCAACAGCGTGGACGTGAACCGTATGTGCAGTTGACGGACTTTGAGCGAGGGCGTATAGTGGGCATGCGGGAGGCCGGGTGGACGTACCGCCGAATTGCTCAACACGTGGGGCGTGAGGTCTCCACAGTACATCGATGTTGTCGCCAGTGGTCGGCGGAAGGTGCACGTGCCCGTCGACCTGGGACCGGACCGCAGCGACGCACGGATGCACGCCAAGACCGTAGGATCCTACGCAGTGCCGTAGGGGACCGCACCGCCACTTCCCAGCAAATTAGGGACACTGTTGCTCCAGGGGTATCGGCGAGGACCATTCGCAACCGTCTCCATGAAGCTGGGCTACGGTCCCGCACACCGTTAGGCCGTCTTCCGCTCACGCCCCGCCATCGTGCAGCCCGCCTCCAGTGGTGTCGCGACAGGCGTGAATGGAGGGACGAATGGAGACGTGTCGTCTTCAGCGATGAGAGTCGCTTCTGCCTTGGTGCCAATGATGGTCGTATGCGTGTTTGGCGCCGTGCAGGTGAGCGCCACAATCAGGACTGCATACGACCGAGGCACACAGGGCCAACACCCGGCATCATGGTGTGGGGAGCGATCTCCTACACCGGCCGTACACCACTGGTGATCGTCGAGGGGACACTGAATAGTGCACGGTACATCCAAACCGTCATCGAACCCATCGTTCTGCCATTCCTAGACCGGCAAGGGAACTTGCTGTTCCAACAGGACAATGCACGTCCGCATGTATCCCGTGCCACCCAACGTGCTCTAGAAGGTGTAAGTCAACTATCCTGGCCAGCAAGATCTCCGGATCTGTCCCCCATTGAGCATGTTTGGGACTGGATGAAGCGTCGTCTCACGCGGTCTGCACGTCCAGCACGAACGCTGGTCCAACTGAGGCGCCAGGTGGAAATGGCATGGCAAGCCGTTCCACAGGACTACATCCAGCATCTCTACGATCGTCTCCATGGGAGAATAGCAGCCTGCATTGCTGCGAAAGGTGGATATACACTGTACTAGTGCCGACATTGTGCATGCTCTGTTGCCTGTGTCTATGTGCCTGTGGTTCTGTCAGTGTGATCATGTGATGTATCTGACCCCAGGAATGTGTCAATAAAGTTTCCCCTTCCTGGGACAATGAATTCGCGGTGTTCTTATTTCAATTTCCAGGAGTGTAGTTTATGAGGACAATGCTGTAGACGAAATATAGAACAACCCTGTGAAACTGAAACGAGCAACAAAATCTGTTCATACACGTGCGGCTAAATGCATTGAAATGAAATGATCGTACGGCATTTTTGGCCGGGAGACCCCATGCGGGGTGTTGGGCGGCCGAAATTGCAAGTCCTTTTTAGCTGACGCCACTTCGGCGACTTGCGAGTCAATGGTGATTAAATGATGATGAAAGACACACAACACCCAGTCATCACGAGGCAAAGAAAACCCAGTGATCCCGCCGGGAATCGAACCCGGGACCCCCCGCGCGGGAAGCGAGAACGCTACCGCAAGATCACGAGCTGCGGTAAGCTAAATGCATTGAATCCGGTGGTGACATTTTTAAACATTTATTGTGAATCTATTGTGAAATTGTATGTATACTGTACAACTTCCTTAACACTGAGCTTTGTTTTTTTCCGGTTTAACATGAATTTAAGTGTGCTATGGTGTTAATAAAAGCAGATTATCTGAATCATTTATGCAAGTTGAGTTGACGTTATTACGCTCATTTTTCCAAAATTAAATTCTCTACAACTTCAGTTGAAAACTTTGTGCAGTTGTTGAGCCGTGTTCTCTTTCCTCTGGCGCATCGCCAGAGGGGGTCGCGGTGCTTAGCGTGCGATCGCTGGCGGCTTTCGGTGAGGGAGGACGTATTGGGGAAGGGCAGTTCGTGGCCGTGGCCCGCGTGGACAGCCTCACCGTTTGACAGTTTGAATCTGCCTGTGGTCGCGTGTGTGTGTTCACCGTTAAATGGTAGAGTGTCAACTTAATCTGCAAGTTCGCATCTTGCGGGTTCATGTCGTGGCTTTCTTGTAGTGTTCCCCGACATTTTCTGTTGTTAACGTGCACCGTTGAATGGCAATTTGTTTAATGGCAAGCAACAAGAGGAGCCTTTCGACAGAGCAACGTTGAGTGTTCAGTGAGCGTACAGTTGAAATTACTGTTATTACCAAATACGTCGTTGCTCTGTGATTATTAAAGCCTGTTGGCAAGATTACTACCTTTCGACAGAGCGCCGTTGATATTCCTGTTGTTGTTAACGTATACTGTTTAATGACAATTTGTTTAAGGGCAAGCAACAAGAAGAGCCTTTCGACAGAGCGCCGTTGAGTGTTCAATCAGCGTACAGTTGAAAATACTTTACCAAATGTTTTACAGCCACTAGCAGTTGTGTACTCTGTGCTTGTGACTTGGTTGATTACATAGTTTTAGTTGCAATAGTTTTCCAGAACATCCAGAGAAGCAAAGAAGTAATTTCGTAAAATTTTTAATTTATTAATTGCTTGGCCCAATTTGTTTTTTTTTAATTCCATACAATTGATATGGTCCTATGGGATATATATATATATATATTACATATATATATTACATAGTTTTAGCTGCAATAGTTTTCCAGAACATCCAGAGAAGCAAAGAAGTAATTTCGTAAAATTTTTAATTTATTAATTGCTTGGCCCAATTTGTTTTTTTTAATTCCATACAATTAAAAAAAAAAAACAAATTGGGCCAAGCAATTAATAAATTAAAAATTTTACGAAATTACTTCTTTGCTTCTCTGGATGTTCTGGAAAACTATTGCAGATACACATGTGGGACATGTTTTATTAGATTCACCAGATAAATAACAACAAAATAACGTGGAAACACTCCGAGAAAAACAAACTTATACATAAATGCAGATGCAAGCCAAACCTACAAGTCGCGCTTTACTTTAACGTCGTACAGTTTTGCGATGGCTTCGTATTAGCGAAGTTGCTAAATTTCATGATAAAATCTTTTATTAGTCGTAACTCCGTAACGAAACATTTGCGGACCTATGTTTATATGAACATATTTCTTTCGTTTTACTTGTAGAATATAAAAAATTAAAATATTTTCTTGTCTTCGTGAATCACCCTGTATATCTTCGATACGGTGCCTCTTGAAATGCCAAACACTTTGGCTACCTCGGTTACGGAAGCGACCACCATATGAGCACCAATAATTTGCCTGTGTTCGAAGTTACTCAGCTCCTGCATAATATACTCACAACTACACAGAACACTGTTCTGGCCACGACTGACACTTGCAACGTGTTGAGGACATTGCAGAGGTGCCGCTTGTGGTAAAATACAACAGCGCGACTTGTAGGTTTGGCTTGCATCTGCATTTGTGTTTAAGTATGTTTTTCTCGGAGTGTTTCCACGTTTTTCTCCAGTGCCCATAGGTGTCCAGTATGCGCCATATGGAGCTCGCGTAATACACATGTAAATCGCCTGCAATACAGACAAATACGCGTCGTTGTGTGTCCTATTTAGTTGATTCTGGTGAAAGTGGTAGTTCCTGTAACAAGGCGACGCACTATTTCTGCGATATGGCTGCATGTGAACCTGCTGGTAACGTGAGGCTCACCCCACAGGAGGAGTTAACCTCTGAGCCGTCTATGCAAAGTGGGTGCCGGAGACGCGAGGCAATGCGACCGCCGGCAGATTGGCTGCCCGAATGACGAGGCGTCCGGACGGATCAGCGGCAGCCAATCAGCTAATGTGGAAGCGGATCACTCGTCGACACGTGTTGCTCGCCTGCGAGATTGCCGCTGTTCCCGCCTTTGATCCGCCACGGGCGCGCTCTCTGTCACGCGTCAGATCGGACATTCTCTTTAATGGAATCCATTCCCTTTGCTTTTATTCCTAATTTATTCGCGCTGACGGTACAGAGCTTGACATCTGTGTTTCGTGAATGACATCAGGCGGAAGTGACGACAAATGACACTGATTTGCCTACACTGTGGCAAATGAAATGTCAGGTCGTGATACCCGGTGAATCTCATTACGTAACGTAACTGCTACAGTCCAAAAAAACTTAACGGAAACAGTGAGGGGGATTAATGAGAAAACAGTGGAATCCTTTAAGAAAAACTTTAAAATATCATTGACTGGGGTAAGTCCTGAAACTTCTTTATTTGAATGAGTGTGTCTGCACTTGAATTGCAGAATGATTGAGAAGATGAAACTTTTAGGTTATTTGAAACTTCCTGACAGATTAAAACTGTATGTCGGACCGAGACTCGAACTCGGGAGCTTTGCCTTTCGCGGGCAATTGCTCTACCAACTGAGCTACCCAAGCACGACTCACGCCCCGTCATCACAGCTTTACTTCTGCCAGTACCTCGTCTCCTACCTTCCAAACTTTACAGAAGCTCTGCTGCGAATCTGCAGAACTAGCACTCCTGCAAGAAAGGATACTGCGGAGACATGGCTTAGCCACAGCCTGGGGGATGTTTCCAGAATGAGATTTTCACTCTGCAGCGGAGTGTGCGCTGATATGAAACTTCCTGACAGATTAAAACTGTGTGCCGGACCGAGACTCGAACTCGGGATCTTTGCCTTTCGCGGGCAAGTGCTCTAACCTCTACGTTATTTGATTCAGAAACAGCTCAGTTAAACTGAATGTACTAAGCCTACTTTCTCTTTACTTTTTCTTATCGTGTCAACACTGACCCACAATATTCTAGCGCAACGCAATCTGACTGCTCAAAACAATTACAAACTGACGTCAAATAATTAATTCAGAAGACTGGCCCTGACTAAAAAGAAATCTTAACAATAACCTATACATTTCATTAAGCACTTACCTCATAAAAATCTTCATTACGTGTACTACTGCAATACAGCGACCTTCAATACTGCCAGGTAAATAAAAGATTCTCATTACTAAAGCCACTAACTACTAATAGGCATGTGGTTAGCAAAGGAAAGATTTTGTTGCAAACCAAATAATGTATTTTTTACCTTAATGATGTGACATCAATTTCAAACACGAGTATAAATCGTCATTGACACCTAGTACAAAGGTGAATCATATCTGTTTAAACAACTGGGATTATTAACCACAGCCCAGCATATTCTCTCATGAAAGTTGTTGCCAACAATCCATTGCTGTTTGACAGATATTCGCTTGTACAATACTAGAAGTAAAAATGATCTGCACCTCCTTATAGGTGATCTAACTTTGGCACAGAAAGTAGTGGAATATTCAGCTATGAAACTCTCTGATAATCTCCCCATTGAAAGAAATATCCGACAGACAGCAGAAGTGTTTTAGTATGTAAAGTAGTTTCTCCTTAACTCTTTTTGTACTGTAGAGGAACTCTTGAACAAAAATAAATCTGTAAATGGACAGCATGTAGTGATGATATATGCCTTAGGTAACAAATGCACACTACATCTACAAATTTAAGCAACAAGCTACTGTTTCCTCGTCCTGTGTATATTTCACGATATAATCATACAAACTGTCAACAGATGTCTGTACGGAAGATTGCAACCTGGTCAACGGACAACCACACCAACGATGACGTCAGGGCAACTATCAACGGAATAATGTATGCCGGGTAGTCCCACATCTATAAGCGCTGTGTACACTCATAGTCGACGCAGTATGGCACAGAGAAAACGCCTACCAGGCTCTCTGCGGTGGAGGGCCGTGGGAAGAATGGAGGCAGGACAGTCGCAAGTTGATGCAGTCTGATGGCCTAATGTGAATCGTTCTGTTCTTTTTCGGATGTGGCGACAGTTTATAGAGATCAAAACTGTATCCCGAAGACCAGGGCTGAGCCAACCACGTGTATCATCAGAAAGAGAGAAACGTTATTTGGCTGTAAGGTCACGATATTACCGCCTTAGTACTGCACGGCATCTGGCATCTGACCTCGCAGCATCCACTGCACGTGTTCTAGCGAGGCAAGCAGCCTGCTGAAGGCTTCGGCAGTTATTGTCGGAGACCTGCTATTTGTGAACCTCTGTCGCGTCTTCACAGAAGGGAACGTCTAGAATGGAGTCGTCAACATGAAACCTGGACGCTCGAAGAGTGGGCCAATGCTCTTTCCACAAATGAGTCTCGATTTTGGCTGCAGAGTGATTCTCGACGGATTCGGATCTGGAGAGAACATGGGACACGATTTCTGGACCCAAACATTCTGGGAAAAGACCGATTTCGAGGAGGGCCCCTAATGATGTGAGCAGGGACTATGTTAACCACTCAAACACCTCTTCATGAAATTGTGTGGTTAAATCGGCAAGATTTAAGTGCTGTCAAGTATCGTGACGAGATCTTGGGACCTCATGTGTGGTAGTTGCGAGGTATTTATGGACTACAATGCTCGCTCTCATAGAGCACTCGTGGTTGATGTTTTCTTGGAAACGGAACATATTGGAAGCATGACGCGGTCTGCTCGCTCTCCCGATTCAAATCCCACAGAGCACGTCGGATGCACTAGGGAGACGGCTTGCATCACGTCAGCATCCACCAACCACTCTCTAAGACTTGCGAGCAGCGCTGTAAGAAGAATGTGTGGTATTGCCTCAACATGAGATTGATGACATCATACAAAGCATCATCCGTTGTTTTCCATGCCTATATTGCTGCAAGAGATGGTCACACCTCATACTGAGCGCATTAACCAGTTGTCGGAATGTGTGTGTAAATTCGTTAAATTGGAATAAACTAAGAACATTTTTGCCTACCGTTATGCATGTTGCAGCTGTTTACGTTTTCTATTTTTATACTGTTTCTACTTTACTATCACCTGATTATACTGTTTGTGGCAAAATAAACGCAACCTTCCAAAATTTCGGTTTGTTGCTTCAATTTTGCACATCAGTGTACATATTGCACAAACCACTGAGGTGCATGTCAGGCGCTAGGTAGCATGGTACTGCATGTACTTTGTCGCATAGGATTTGTTGAAGTATATGACTGTATCAAGTAATTTATAGAATATCATTTTCTCAAAAAAAAAAAAAAAAAAAAGAGGTTCAAATGGCTCTGAGCACAATGGGACTTAACATCTGAGGTCATCAGTCCCCTAGAGCTTAGAACTATTTAAACCTAACTATCCTAAGGACATCACACACATCCATGACCGAGGCAGGATTCGAACCTGCGACCGTAGCGGTTGTGCGGTTCCAGACTGTAGCGCCTAGAACCGCTCGGCCATTCTGGCCGGCTCATTTTCTCAGCTTCAGTCACGTGTCCTTCCCAATACTCTCAGAAGGTCATTTTTTATATATTTCTTTAAAGGTTATAGTTTCTTGCTGGTCCAATCGCATACGGAAAGAAAGCTTAAATGCTTCTGTGCGTGCTATACTGCAGTGTTAGCTTGTGCTCGTGACCCATACGAAAGTGTTACATAGGTGACTGAAGAATATTTCTAGATTCTCCACTCAATATTGGTTCTTGAAAATTTACAAGTAGGCCTTCATGAAGTAACTAGCTTTTATCTTCAGGCGTCGGAGGATTAAGTTTTTTCAGCACCTTTTGTGTCGCTCTCTTATGGGTCAAGCAAAGTGACCATTGGTGCTATCCTTTTTTGTGTACCTTCAGTACTCCTGTTGGTCATATTTGGTAAGGGTCCCACACAGTTGAGGAACATTCAAAGATGGGTTGCACAAGTGTTCTGTAAACTTCATCCTTTGTAGACTGACTGAATGTTCATCGTATCCCTCCAAAGAATCGGGGTCCGCCAGTTGCTTTACCAGTGATTGAGCCTGTGCGATCATTCTATTGCACATCCAAGAATATTGTTACATACATGTATTCGACTGACCTGAGTAAGTCCAACTGAGATTTATTGGTATTATAGTTATAGGGTACTACTGTTCTGTGTTGTGCGTGGTGTACAATTTTACATTTCTATACATTTAAAGCAAGCTGCCAACCTTTGCCGCGCTTTCCAATCTTAACAGGATCTGCCTGGATATTTGTACAGGTTTCTCAGATGGTAATTCATTACAAATAACCGCAACATCTACAAAAAGTGTGACATAACATTTTCTACCAGACCTTTAATATACGGTATAACATGAACAGCTTGGGCCACAGCATGCTGTCCTGCAGCACACCTGAGGTTACTTCCACATCTGTCGATGATTCTTCATCTAAGATTACTTGCCGCGTCATCCTTAACAAGAAATCACCCAGTAAAGAATTTCGCTTGGTCTCTCACACGATAGTACTTCCGATAATAAGCGTATATGTGATACCCCAGATCACGTAAGAAACAGATTGACCGTCCTTACGGCGGAACAGGCAACCGTAAAAATAGTTTTCCCGTCGGTCAACAGATGTCGCAGGCGACGCTACAATGCTAGCTGACCTGTCCATGTCGTGGAATTGGCAATGCTGTATCTTCGGTGACGTGAATGACGCTGATTTGTGTTCGGCTAGAGCGCTGCGCGCGAAATGCATTCGTCACACAGCTGACTGTAGACCATGATCGGCTATGGTTTTTCCAGAGTTTCAATCCAAGAATGTAGATTAGTTCCTGTAATTCCACAAACCAAGTTTATTTCTACTGTAGGGATACTTCTCACAATCATATGCGAAATGAAAAGTAACACACAATCTGCTCTCACGCAGACATGTTACTATAAGCAGTGTTGTTTTTGAGTGAAAGCTGTGTGAGGATTATTAGCGCACAGATAAAAAAAATTAAAATAGGCAGCGTCTATAGTTTGCATGCTATGCTCGTTCTCTTCTATCCTCCTCCCTTCATTCCAGTATAAACGTTTGTTCACATGTATAAACGAATGGCACTGAACATTGGCGAATTATCTATGAATACTCATTTGCAGCAGTGTAAACGAGGTGTTACACTCGTTCACTCTAGTATATACCAGGATATAGAGGGACCGATGACCTAGCAGTTAGATGACGTCTATTATTCATTTATTTCACTGTTGCGATCTCAGTTCTAGAGCCATTTTCAAGTACCAAGGGAAAGGTCTTGTAAGGTAATGCTTCTTAAATTGTTTACCAAATGCTACCACACTATGCTTTGTGTTTTGTTATCCATATCTTATATTGGTTTCAGTTTTCACATTGCACACAAAAATGCCTCTACAGCCAAAATTACGATAGCGAAGTGAATAAACAGTTTAAAAAAAAGTCCAAATCGCAGCAAAGATTTCATTTAAAAATTATATGATATGATTCTTGTACAGGAAGGGCTGCCACGTTATATCAGAATATAAGATCGACAAAATTTATATAGGATCGAATGCTTAGCGATCTTTATTAATTCTTACTCGTAACTAAGTTATAGATTTACCTGAATTTAAAATCCACGCGCGTAATCTTTCTTTATTTTGGACGGGAATCTGAACATTTTCAGTTCAGGATTTGTTCGTCTACTCCTTCCGCAGTTGATATACTCGCAGGCCCTTGGCATGACGACTCGATCCACTACCACCGGTATGTCAGAAACAGCTGTACTTCACAGACGCCAAATAGTGGAAAGCTACACGCGTTCGGCCGATGTTGCCACATATTTCACAGAACGGAGTGCCATCTATTGGTTGATTCCACACGTAAGGGTGTGACGCTGCTGCCGCCTGGTGGCCGTTCCCTGACAAGGGTTGCCTGCTAGACCAAGCGATTGGGCAATCTGTTTCTTACGTGATCTGGGGTGATACCCATTCATCAAATACTTATCGGAAAAAAGATATACTGCACCCATCTGTCCACGGGAATGCCTTTGTAGCCCCTCCTACCCTCCCCCCCCCCCTCCTCCTCACATTTCTGTGTCCTTTAAACTCCAGGCAGTCGGTCGTAATCGGCTCACCTTAGAGTTATCTGACCATTTCAACTGGCTTTGATTCTTGAGCCGAAGATTTACAAACTGCCGGGAATTTAATACGGATCTAACTCAGTCGCGACTGGGGAAGGCAGTCAACATCGTTGCTACTTGCAGGGAGTCCAGATTAATCAGGAGACTGAGGTTAACTGCACAGAGTATATAGCTCTTATTAAGACAAACTACAGTTTATATACACTGGTGCCCAAAATTATACCAAAAAAGGGAAATTTTACGAAGTTGTGTTTATTTTGCCACAAAACAGTGTAAACAGGTGATAGTAAAGTATAAACAAAGTAAAGACTACAGAGTGTAAACAACTGCAATACGCATAACGCTATACAAAAATGTTCTTAGTTTTTTCCAACTTAACGGATTTGCACACACATTCCGACAACTGGTTGATGAGCTGAATGTGGTGTGTGACCACCTGTGGCAGTAATATAGACCTGACAATGAGGGGGCATGCTGTGAATGATATCATTAATTTCATTTTGAGGCTCTTCCTGAAGAGCTGCTCGCAGTCTTGGAGAGTGGTTGGTGGATGCTGACGTGATGCAAGCCGTCTCCGTAGTGCATTTCAGACGTGCTCCATGGGATTTGAATCAGGAGAGCGAGCAGGCCAGGCCATGCGTGCAATATCTTCCGTTTCCAAGGAAACATGAATCGCTCTTGCTCTATCAGGTCAATCATCCATCAGTACTAAGTCTGGGACCATACCATCTCGCAACAACCGCACATGAAGTCCTAAGATCTCGTCACGATACCTGCCCTGGCCTTTGGAGTACTGTTAGGGTCTCTATAAAATGTTCCCACATCTGAGAAACAACAGAACGATTCACATTAGTCCATCGGTTCTTCTCAGTTTGCGACTGTCCTGCTTCCATTCTTCTTACGGTCTTCCATCAGAGGGAGTCTGGTAGGCGTCTTATCTCTGCCATACTGCACCGTCGGTAACTGTACACAGCGATTGTGGATGGGGGACTAACCGGCAAACACAACCCCGTTTAATAGGTGCCCTGATGTCATCGCTGACGTGGTTGTGCGTTGACCAGAATGCCATTTTGCGTTCAGAACACGATTCTGCAGACATCTGTTGATAGTTTGTATGACTATAGGGTGAATTAGACACAAGTCAGGGAAACATCGGTTCATTGCTTTAATTTTGGACACCATTGCATATCAACTACCCATTACCTGTAGCTGCACTTACATGACTGCTGGTAAGTAAGAAAACTATTGTAAGTGCAATAACGTCAGCTGCAGTCACGTGTCTGCCTGTTCAAGTACGCATTGCTCTTGACGTCCATCCTTTCTCCCCCCCCCCTCCCCCCTTCTCCAGCTGCCCCAACGCACGACAATACGGTGGCACGGCATGCGCAGCATCACTGCTGAGTGGTGTATGTAGACGGCGCAGCTACGCCTCGTGCTGTTGAAGTAGCCATATATTATGCAACCAA
This sequence comes from Schistocerca piceifrons, assembly GCF_021461385.2. NCBI lineage: Eukaryota > Metazoa > Arthropoda > Insecta > Orthoptera > Acrididae > Schistocerca > Schistocerca piceifrons. Next base: position 834,191,753 of record NC_060138.1, on the reverse strand, counting down.
CGTGTACATCGAGCAACAAATTTAATAATTTTGAACGCGGTTTATGTTCACTGATGTAAACAAAGATGTTCCATTCCACACTTCGCCCTCTTAGGCATTGTTTTCCTTTTTTTAAATATAAAGTAGCCTATGTTCTTCCTCATGGTTCATATCATTTCCATACTAAATTTCACCGAGACTGGCTCAGCGGTTTAGTCGTAAAAAATTAACAGAATTATTTTCACTTTTAAAATGTTAGTATGGATGTATTCTCTCGCAATTCATAAAACTACAGACGAGGACAGTCTTCACTGACAAGCTCAACTACAGACATACAGAGATAGTAATCAATGTATGTACGAATGAGCATAGATAATTATTGTGGTTCCAATGAGAGCTTACTAAGTGGTGGAGGGGTCGTCTCAACGCAATACCACGACGTAGTCGTGTTCGCCGATTCCAACCGGTAGCATCTGTTTACGATCGACATTTATGTCATGTGCTCAAGATAACGAGCTGGCAAACTCATCTGACTCAAGGCGGTAAGTGCCGAGAGTACAACATGTGCACATCGAAGTCGTCTTGCTGAAAACTGTGGTCCGAAGAAAAGCTGGTAAATCGGAGTAGGAGTGGCTACGTCCTGACGTTTTTTGACTTCAGAATTCTCCGGTCAGCTTCCGTCCTCAAGAAATAGGGCGATTGCCAAGGACAAGAAGGAACAGTGGACAGCCTGCTGGGACTTTGAGAACGAATTTGTGTCTCAATTTAAAAGTTGCCTCTATCTTGAGAAAATGATGAAATTTTCTCAAAATTATCGGACCCGAATTTAGATTTTGGCATACTGTTCCTCAGTATGTCAAGAATCTACCTGTTACAGACTGTCTTGTCTCTGAATATTTAATCTGAGGCATATTGGCACTCAGTATTTGGGGAACCTCGAAATAAAATAGGTAACGGGATAACAGTTCACTAGTGAGTCAATCATTAAAAATGAGTCAGGAATCTGCAAAGATATGTACTAATTTTCACTTATCTGGGGTTTCTCTCTTTATTAATGCCTTGCGCTCCGTCTCTAATGACCTCCAAGGCTTCCAGGAGAAAAGAGCGAGTTGGGTTTCAGATGATCAATGTTTCCGGAAGCCACGCTGGCTGTCGTGGAGGAGGACGCTCTCTGCGAGATACCTTGTTACATTTGAGGGCCGTGGCCGTTTCCCATCCGCCTGCAGCGTTTGAAAAACATTGCGTCTTTCCACCCCAAAGTGCTCTGTTACTCCTACACTTCAATTAATAAGTAATTTGAATACTTATAACCACCTTGCCTTTAGTAGACCACTGTGGCGCGTATTCCGACTAATCCTGAACACACGATCTCGCCGTCTGCTCACTGTAACTGTTCAAGTTAATAGGGCCTAGGTGTTTCCTCTCAGGGGCCACAACGAATCAATGAAATCCAGTAATTGATACAGTACCTGATGATGCAGGGCCTGTCACTAAGTCTCGCTATCTCCACTTCTTACAAACAGCAGCTTCAGCTTGACAAACCTCTGCTCCACAAGTAACAATTTTGCAACACTTTTAAAGGTATATTCAAAGGTATTTTCGCATTCGGGAGGACGACGGTTCAATCCCGTCCCCAGCCATCCTGATTTAGGTTTTCCGAGATTTCCCTAAATCGTTTCAGGCAAATGCCGGGATGGTTCCTTTGAAAGGGCACGGCCGATTTCCTTCCCAATCCTTCCCTAACCCGAGCTTGCGCTCCGTCTCTAAATACCTCGTTGTCGACGGGACGTTAAACACTAACCACCACCACCAAAGGTATTTGTATCAGCTGCCTCACCCACGACAGGTATGTATCTAATAGAGCTCCAGGACGTTTATGATGGGTGTCAGCGGGACCTTTTCTTTCTGTAAAATTATGCAATTATAATAGTTAGTCTTTGTCGTCCTTGTTTGAGAAATACAAACAAATTGGTGAAACAAATTCAGTGTAATTCTAAATTAAGCGGTTACTATGCTGGTGTTCAAGTAAGAAGGAGGGTGCGAAATGCGTTCCGCATTGAGAGCGAGATGGAGAATACTTTAAAGTGTCGCCAGTGTGCTCTGTGTCTGTCCCACGCCACACGCTGCAGCCTACACTGAGGTGACAAAAGTCAAGAGGAACTTACTAATGCCGCGTCCGACCTCCTTTTGCCCAGCGTAGTGCAGCAGCTCGACATAGCATGGACTCAACGAGTTGGAAATCCTCTGCGGAAATACTGAGCCATGCTGCTACTACAGCCGTCCATAAGTGCGAAAGTGTTGCCGGTGCAGGATTTTGTGCACGAACTGATCACTCTATTATGTCACATAAATGTTCGATGGGATTCATGTCGGGGAACCTTTGTGTCCATATCATTCGCTCGAATTGTCCAGAATGTTTTTCCAGTCAACTGCGAACAATTGCGACCCTGTGACGTGGCGCATTGTCGTCATAAAAATTCCATCGTTGTTTGGGATCATGAAGTCCACGAATGGCTGAAAATGGTCTCTAAGTAGCCGATCATAACTATTTCCAGTCAGTGATCGGTTCGGTTGCAGCAGAGGACTCAGTCCGTTCCATGTAGACACAGCCCACACCATTATGGAGCAACCACCATCCTGCACAGTGCCTTATTGACAAATTGGGTCTAGGGATTCGTGGAGTCTGCGCCACATTCGAAACCTACCATCAGCTCTTACTAACCGAAACAGGAACTCATGTGACCTGGCTACGGCTTTCTGGTTGTCTAAGCTGCAACCGATATGGTCATGAACCGAGGAGAGGCGCTGCAGGCGATGTCGTGCTGTTGGCAAAGGCATTCGCGTCGATCGTCTGCTGCCATAGCCCATTAACACCAAATTTTGCCACACTGTCCTGACGGATACTTTCGTCGCACGTCCCACATTGATTTCTTCGGTTATTTCACGCAGTGTTGCTTGTCCGTTATCACTAACAACTCTACGCAAATGATGCTGCTCTCTGTCATTGAGTGAAGGCCGCCGGCGACTGCATTGTCCGTGATGAGAGGTAATGCCTGAAAATTCTCGGCACACTCTTGACACTGTGGATCTCAGAATATTGAATTCCCTAACGATTTCCAAAATAGAATGTCCAAAGCGTCTAGCTCCAACTACCATTCCGCATTCAGAGTCTGTTAATTCCCGTCGTGTGGCGGTAGTCACGTCGGAAACCTTTTCACCCGAGTACAAATGACAGCTTCGCCAATGCACTGCCCTTTTATACCGCCATCTGTATATGCGCATATCACTATCCCATGACTTTTGTCATCTCAGTGTATGCCTATCTTGATAACCGGCCACGCCGAGATTAAGGCCACAGTTTCTCAGTTTCTGCTTCTGTCTCTTCGCGAAAAAATTAAAATGGTCGGACAATTATGCCTGCTGCTTCTTAATGTACTGTTCGACGCATTTGCTTGATGACACTCATAAGAAACACTATTATCTAAATGAATATCAAAGTCCTCGATAATTGACGCTACTTGTCGGAGTGTCACTTGGTAAACAGCCCATTGTTGCTGCTGCTTATCGCCCCACCACTCGCATTCTTACGTCAGCGCAGTTGTATTTAGCATTTCTGGGAGAAATCTTTGCTCAGCTACATATAAAATACGTAGGCGAATGAAGAAAATAAAGGAAAGCTGCGTAACTTGGTGTAGTGCTGACGATGCTGGCGCAAAGACGAGAGGTAAGAAAATAGCCCTGCTCCGACATTTTCGGAGAGAGAGTCGCAGCCAAGCTGCTCCAGAGTTCAGACAGATTTCCGTAAGCGAGTCACGAATACGAGCCGAGAAGCAAAGCAAAGCAGCGTGTCGTGGCGAGATCGATCTGCGCCGTCGGTCTCTGCAGCGGCACAAGCGAAAGCTCTCAGCGAGGCCTCGCAGCAACCAGCGGTCCGACGTTCGCCAGCCGGCGCGCCCACAAAAGTATTGTTACCCACCTGATGCGTCCGCAGTGCGGCTCGCGACCCGGTTTCCGGTTCCGCAGATCCCTTGCTGGAGATGCCTAGTCGTGAAACTGCGACCTTTACCAAACATCCGTACGTCGAAAAAGATGTGCTTATTTATATGGAAATTTTTGCATCCACTTGGAGATAGTCTCTGTCAACCGTATCAGAATGACGTACTACACCAGGGGCGAAATGTAAAACCTCGAAAAGACATCCTTGTGGCGTCACCGCAACGAGAAATAGGGTCGGCTCAAGACACAGGCCTCGTGTGTGGTGTATCTATAAATAAGTACATGGCACAGAATACTTCTCATTGTACCACTTATTAGGGCATTCGTGTATGAAGTACAGGAAGAAGTCTTTGTGCACTCTAAAATTAGTCTAACATTGTCTTCGAGAGCCCTAGAGGAGAAAGTATATTTCTAGAATTCTCATTTAAAGCTGATCCTTGAAACTTTATAAGTAGACTTCCACAGATAATTTGTGTCCTTTAAACTCTCCCACGGAGCAGACAAACCTGTGACCAGTCTTGCTGCCTTTCTTTGTACATGTTACGTATCCTCTTTTAGTCCTATTTCATACGAGTCCCACACACTGTTCTAAGGTGGATCCACGAGTGATTGGAAGCAATCTCCATTGTAGGCTGAGTGCATTTTTCTGGTATGCGAAAAATGAATCGAACTCTTCCAACTGATTTGCCTACGACTAAGCCTATGTGATCGTTCCATTTCACAGCACTAAATTTTTACACCCACGTGTTTGAATGAGTTGTCAGAATCCAGCTGCATTATTTCTGTAGTGAAGGATACTACATTTTTTTTCGTTTTGTAAAGTGCACAATTTAACATTTATGAACCGTTAAAGCACGTTTTCAATCGTTGATCACTTCGAAACCTTATCACGATCTCACCGAACAGACATGCAGCTCATTTCAAGCAGTACTTCATTACAGATAACTTCAACATCGGCAAAAAGTTTACAGGATTACTCCACAGTGTACGTATAGCTGTCGGATAGTGTCTTGAGATATATTCTAATATAAAAAGTACTAAGATCCGAAACGTTTGCAATACCAAGAAATGATAGGAAAATTATTTTACAAAATGTTGTACGAATTGGCTCTGAGCACTATGGGACTTAACCTCTGAGGTCATCAGTCCCCTAGAACTTAGAACTACTTAAACCTAACTAACCTAAAGACATCACACACATCCATACCCGAGGCAGGATTCGAACCTGCGACCGTAGCAGTCGCGCAGCTCCGGACTGAAGCTCCTAGAGCCGCTCGGCCACAGCGGCCGGCCATAGAATGTTGTTCTTCACCTTGTTCTATTGTTTAGCCATTCGGTGGGAGAGCCTTTGACGTTCCCACTAGGAGACATATTGCTGCGTTTACGCCGCAATTAATAGTTCAAGTATTTTGCATCTTCATTCAAGCATTCTTTCTATCTTAGAGGAAGGTTTATATCATCATTTACAAAACCACAGCAATTGGATTGGACTGATTAGAATCTTAGGTTTAATAACAGCGTTTCAACTTCAAAATTGTGCACGTCTCCCAAGATGTTGAAAAAATATTTTGATCCAAAAAATGGATCAAATGGCTCTGAGCACTATGGGACTTACTGCTGTGGTCATTTGTCCCCTAGAACTTAGAACTACTTAAACCTAACTAACCTAAGGACATCACACACATCCATGCCCGAGGCAGGATTCGAACCTGCGACCGTAGCGGTCGCGCGGTTCCAGACTGTATCACCTAGAACAGTTCGGCCACTCCGGCAGGCTATTTTGATCCTCTAAAATTTTTGGCTAATACCTCAATGCCATTGTCAGCCAACGTAAATTATGTACGTAGAATTTGGTTAAGTTAATTACATTAATATTGTTAATAATCGTCCTTATTTTGGCTGGAAACACTTAAATTTAGTAAAAGAACAAGGCAGAGTATATGTGCTGCTTATGCTCCACTGCTGCTGTCGATACACACTCCTGGAAATGGAAAAAAGAACACATTGACACCGGTGTGTCAGACCCACCATACTTGCTCCGGACACTGCGAGAGGGCTGTACAAGCAATGATCACACGCACGGCACAGCGGACACACCAGGAACCGCGGTGTTGGCCGTCGAATGGCGCTAGCTGCGCAGCATTTGTGCACCGCCGCCGTCAGTGTCAGCCAGTTTGCCGTGGCATACGGAGCTCCATCGCAGTCTTTAACACTGGTAACATGCCGCGACAGCGTGGACGTGAACCGTATGTGCAGTTGACGGACTTTGAGCGAGGGCGTATAGTGGGCATGCGGGAGGCCGGGTGGACGTACCGCCGAATTGCTCAACACGTGGGGCGTGAGGTCTCCACAGTACATCGATGTTGTCGCCAGTGGTCGGCGGAAGGTGCACGTGCCCGTCGACCTGGGATCGGACCGCAGCGACGCACGGATGCACGCCAAGACCGTAGGATCCTACGCAGTGCCGTAGGGGACCGCACCGCCACTTCCCAGCAAATTAGGGACACTGTTGCTCCTGGGGTATCGGCGAGGACCATTCGCAACCGTCTCCATGAAGCTGGGCTACGGTCCCGCACACCGTTAGGTCGTCTTCCGCTCACGCCCCAACATCGTGCAGCCCGCCTCCAGTGGTGTCGCGACAGGCGTGAATGGAGGGACGAATGGAGACGTGTCGTCTTCAGCGATGAGAGTCGCTTCTGCCTTGGTGCCAATGATGATCGTATGCGTGTTTGGCGCCGTGCAGGTGAGCGCCACAATCAGGACTGCATACGACCGAGGCACACAGGGCCAACACCCGGCATCATGGTGTGGGGAGCGATCTCCTACACTGGCCGTACACCACTGGTGATCGTCGAGGGGACACTGAATAGTGCACGGTACATCCAAACCGTCATTGAACCCATCGTTCTACCATTCCTAGACCGGCAAGGGAACTTGCTGTTCCAACAGGACAATGCACGTCCGCATGTATCCCGTGCCACCCAACGTGCTCTAGAAGGTGTAAGTCAACTACCCTGGCCAGCAAGATCTCCGGATCTGTCCCCCATTGAGCATGTTTGGGACTGGATGAAGCGTCGTCTCACGCGGTCTGCACGTCCAGCACGAACGCTGGTCCAACTGAGGCGCCAGGTGGAAATGGCATGGCAAGCCGTTCCACAGGACTACATCCAGCATCTCTACGATCGTCTCCATGGGAGAATAGCAGCCTGCATTGCTGCGAAAGGTGGATATACACTGTACTAGTGCCGACATTGTGCATGCTCTGTTGCCTGTGTCTATGTGCCTGTGGTTCTGTCAGTGTGATCATGTGATGTATCTGACCCCAGGAATGTGTCAATAAAGTTTCCCCTTCCCGGGACAATGAATTCACGGTGTTCTTATTTCAATTTCCAGGAGTGTACTTGAATGCAGCATTTTTAAGACTTGCTCTTAGATAAAACTACAATCTATGCTAGTACGAGGGTCGTTCAATAAGTATTGCAACATATTTTTGGTTTTATTCAGGATTTCAGTACACCATATTATTCCACACAATTTTGGCTACAAAATCCAATTTTTCAACATAATCTCCGTTCAATGCGACGACCCTACGCCACCTTACTGGCAGGACCTGCATGCCCACATGGTGCCAGTATAATGGTCGACGTCGAAGACAACCGCTTGCTGCATCTGAAACGTCCCCTTTGAAAAATTATAAATGACTGAGCTGGTAAACTTCTACGTTATTTGATTTCCAAACAGCTGAGCAAAACTCAATGTACTGACATTTCTCTCTTTACTTATTCTGATCATCACTAAACTGGCACACAATATTTTTAGCGCAACGCAATCTGATTTTCAACAATCCCTACAAAAGAATGGCCCTGACTAACAATAACTTATACCTTTCATGAATCACTTACCTCACAAAAATCTTCGTTACTCGAACTACTGCAATACAGCGAGCGCCAATACTGCCAGTGAAATAAAAGATTTTAACTACTGGAGGCACCAACTACTGATAGGCATGGTTAGCAAATGAAAGATTTTGATAGAGAACAAACAATGTATTTACCTAAATAGTGTTCAAAAGTCATTATATATATATATATATATATATATATATATATATATGTGTGTGTGTGTGTGTGTGTGTGTGTGACATCCAATTAAACAAATTTCCTTTTTCTGACGGACACACGTCCAGATCGTCCGCTCAAAACTTTGGCATCTCTCCCCCCACATCCACCACTGGTGGCGGCTCATCTCCAACTGCCCAACGCTACGCGCTGTTCACATCCAACTGCCCAACACTACACAAGCGAATATTCCAACAATGCCAACCAGCCACAGACTGCACGCAGCGCAGTCAGCGATTTTCATACAGAGCACTACGTGGCATTACCAACATAAAAACCTGAACAGCCTACTTACAAATGTAGCATTGTTAAGACTTGCTCTTAGGTAAAACTACAATCCATATTACTACGGGGGTCGTTCAGTAAGTAATGAAACAATTTTTTTTTTTAAATCGGGCTGGTTTTATTCAGGATTTCAGTACACCATATTGGTCCACACAATTTTGGCTAAAAAATCAAATTTTCCAACATAATCTCCGTTCAGTGCGACGGCCCTGCGCAATCTGACTGGCAGGGACTGTATGCCCACATGGTGCCAGTATAATGGTCGACGTCGAAGACAACGGCTTGCTGCATCCGTAACCTCTCCATTACCCACGTACTGCTTCCAGTGGAGTGCATTCTTCATTCGACCAAACAGATCGAAGTCGAAAGGTGCGAGATCCAGGTTGTAAGGTGGATGAAGAAGAACAGTCCAATGACATTCCGTGAACCCCTCTCGTGTGCGCAGACTTGTTTGAGGCCTTGCGTTGTCGTGGAGAATGAGAAGTTCGTTTGCATTTTTGTGGAGACGAACACGGTGAAGTCGTTCGTTCAGTTACCTGAGGGTAGCACATACGCTTCGAAGTTGATTGTTGCACCGTGAGGGAGGGCATAAAACAGAGCAACTACTTCAGAGTCCCAAAAGACTGACGACACAACTTTACCGTATGAGGGTGTTGCTTTGAACACTTTCTTCGGAGGACAGGTGGTGTGGCGCCATTCCATGGATTGGCGGAGTTTTCCAGTTCGAAGCAATAAACCTATGGTTTCTGATGATGTTCGACATAAAATTGTCACGATCCACCTCGTAACGCGAAAGCAGTTCTACCCAGATGGTCCTTCGATGCTCTTTATGGTCTTCCGTTAGGCGGCGAGGAGCCCATCCTGCACACACCTTTGAGTGCCCCATCTGGTGGACAAGTGTGTTAACAGTATCAGTAGACACGTCCAGTTGTGCAACGAGTGTCTCATTGTGATACGTGGATCACCTCGAATGACACTGGTCGCGCGTACCAACATTGCAGGTGCCTCAGCTGTGTACGGCCAGCCAACACCCGGGGGAGATCGAACAGGTTTGCGTGACCTTGTTGCTATGATGAAAGACGCCTCGCCCAACGATTCACCATGTTTTCTGTTCAGTGCCAGGTCTCGGTAAAAATTCTGCAAGAGTCTTTGAATATCTGACTGGAACGAACCTCTCTTACAGACGTCATTTTGAAGGTTACGTGTAGCGCCGCCACTATCAGAACTTCATGAAACTTTAGGGGCTGAAGCAGGGATTCACCACGATGTCCCACAATAAATTCCGCATTTTTTCAAGCAAAATCGTCCTGGGAAAAAAGTGTTGAATTACTTATTGAACGCTCTTCGTAATAAACGACTAGCCTGGAAGTTGGGCGAGTTACCAAGACTACTTGCAGGTTGCCTACACCACAGCTTCCAGTGCCAAATAAAAATTTCATTTGCAGCTTTTCGCGTGATTATTGACCGAATTAAAAAATTTAAGGTGCTGTCATAATCTACTCATTAAGAAATATAATCGTAGATCAAATATTTGACACAGTAAGACAAATATTACAGATAAAAATAGTGTGTTTGTCTCGAGCAAAGTAACAAATGACACACGAATACCCGCAATTTATTCATCCAGTTTATTTGAGAATGAGAGCACTTAGCGACTTCCAACAAACTTCATACACAATTTCAAATCATTTTTAAACATTTTATAGGCGACACCACCTACAAAATGACGAAAGAATAAAAGTATGTCGCTTACTACATTTCTGCTATTCGTGCAGTGAAATAGCAGCATCAGGCAAGACGTTTTAATCTATTACTTCTTTATCACTAATTGTCTTAGCAACATAGTTAGCAGAAATTATACATATATATATCATTGAATGTACATGCAAAATTATATGAATGTACGACTTGTACGTGAGAGAGGACTGGAGACACTCCAAGGTTTCAGATAGATTATTTAATGGTAAGACAGATATTTAGGAACCAGATTTTAAGTTGTAATACATTTTCAGGGGCAGATGTGGACTCTGACCACAATCTACTGGTTATGAACTGTAGATTAAAACTGAAGAAACTGCAAAAAAGCAGGAATTTAAGGAGGTGGGACCTAGATAAACTGGAAGAACTAGAGCTTCTAGAGAGTTTCAGGGAGAGCATTAGGGAACGATAGACAAGAACGGGGGAAAGAAATACAGTAGAAGAAGAATGGGTAGCTCTGAGAGATGAAATAGTAAAGGCAGCAGACGACCAAGTACGTAAAAAGACGAGGGCTAGTAGAAATCCTTGGGTAACAGAGGGGATATTGAATTTAATTGATGAAAGGAGAAAATATAACAAAGCAGTAAATGAAGCAGGCAAAAAGGAATGAAAACGTCTCAATAATGCGATCGACAGGAAGGCAAAATGGCTAAGCAGGGATGGCTAGAGGAGAAATGTAAGGATGTAGATTCATATATCACTGGGGGTAAGATAGATACTGCCTACAGGAAAATTAAAGAGACCTTTGGAGAAACGAGAACTACTTGTATGAATATCAAGAGCTCAGATGGAAAACTAGTTCTAGACGAAGAAGGGAAAGCAGAAAGGTGGAAGGAGTTTATAGAGGGTCTATACAAGGGTGATTATGGGGATTATGGAAATGGAAGAGAACGTAAATGAAGATGAAATGGGAGATATGACACTCCGTGAAGAATTTGACAGAGCACTGAATGATCTAAATCGAAACAAGGCCCCTGGAGTAAACAACATCCCATTAGAACTAATGACAGCCTTGGGAGAGCCAGGCCTAACAAAACTCTACCATCTAATGAGCAAGATTTATATGATAGGCGAAATACCCTCAGACTTCAAGAAGAATATAGTAATTCCAATCCCAAAGAAAGTAGGTGTTGACAGATGTGAAAATTACCGAACTATCAGTTTAATAAGTCACAGCTGCAAAATACTAACACGAATTCTTTACAGACGAATGGAAAAACTGGTAGAAGCCGACCTCGGGGAAGATCAGTTTGGATTCCGTACAAATGTTGAAATACGTGAGGCAATGCTGGCCCTACGACTTATCTTAGAAGGTAGATTAAGGAAAAGCAAACGTACGTTTCTAGCGTTTGAAGACTTAGAGAAAGCTTTTGACAATGTTGACTGGAATACTCTCTTTCAAATTCTGAAGGTGGCAGGGGTAAAATATAGGGAGCGTAAGGTTATTTAAAATTTGTACAGAAACCAGGTGGCAGTTATGAGTCTAGGGGAATGAAAGGGAAGCAGTGGTTGGGAAGGGAGTGAGACAGGATTGTAGCCTATCCCCGATGTTATTCAATCTCTATAATAAGCTAGCAGTAAAGGAAGCAAAAGAAAAATTCGGAATAGGAATTAAAATCCAGGGAGAAGAAATAAAACCTTTGAGGTTCGCCGATGGCATTATAATTCTGTCAGAGACAGCAAAGGACCTGCAAGAGCAGTTGAACGGAATGGACAGTGTTGAAAGGAGGATATAAGATGAACATCAACAAAAGCAAAACGAGGATAATGGAATGTAGTCGAATTAAACCAGATGATGCTGAGGGAATTAGATTAGGAAATGTGACACTTAAAGTAGTAGATGAGTTTTGCTATTTGGGGAGCAAAATAACTGATGATGGTCGAAGTAGAGAGGATATAAAATGTAGACTGGCTATGACAAGGAAAGCATTTGTGAGGAAGAGAAATTTGTTAACAACTAGTATAGATTTAAGTGTCAGGAAGTCTTTTCTGAAAGTATTTGTATGGAGTGTAGCCATGTATGGAAGTGAAACGTGGACGATAAATAGTTTAGACTATAAGAGAATAGAAGCTTTGGAAATGTGGTTCTACAGAAGAAGGCTGAACTAATGAGGAGGCACCGAATAGAATTGGGGAGAAGGGGAATTTGTGGCACAATTTGACTAGAGGAAGGGATCGGTTGGTAGGACATATTCTGAGGCATCAAGGGATCACCAATTTAGTTTTGGAGGGAAGCGTGGAGGGTAAAAATCGTAGAGGAAGACCAAGAGATGAATACAGTAAGCAATTCAGGAGGATATAGGTTGCAGTAGGTACTTGGAGATGAAAAAGCTTGCACAGGATAGAGTAGCATGGAGAGATGCATCAAACAAGTCTCTGGACTGAAGACAACAACAACAACAACAACGACTTATAGTTCAGGAGATATGAAATCATAAACTTTTAGATGCGTGAAGAACTAGTGTTTGCTTGAAATTTCGAGCAGTGAATCTTCAACATCACGTATGATGTTTTAAATTGTTACTTCTTTACTACAAACTCTATTGATAAGACACTTTGCAGGCAGTATATATATGTTCAACTGACTGTATCTAAAAAATTATATAATTAAAAGACACATATTTCAGAACACATGACGTCATAAACATCTAGATGCCTGATGAACTAGCCGTTGCTTGAAATGGCTCGTAGTAAAATTTCAACATCAAGCTTGACGTTTTAATTTATTACTTCTTTACCTCAAACTGTATTCCCAATACACTTTGCGTAAAGTATCTACATATATCACTGTATGTACCTGTAAAATTATACCAATGTACGAGACATCGTTCAGGAGATATGATGTCATAAATATTGCTTAAAATACAGTGCAAATTACGCAATTTCTGTTCATCCAGCATTTTGTAACGAGAGGACGTACCGAGATCGAAAGAACGCAGCTTTAAACAGTCCCTAAATTTTCCCTCGCTTACATGCCTAAAGCAAAATATTTAACACCTTAACTCATTTGTACATGGGAGATAAATTATTTAAAGAATCGAAGGTTTACAGGTTAAATATTAACGCGGTCAAGCCAGACAGGGTGACAGCTTGATTTGGCCGACACCAGTCAGAGCAGTAAAATTTCTAAATCTCTGCTTTGTTTATAAAATTACAAAAATCTCTTTCCAACAGACGACAGTCATTCCGTCGTCTGCAGTGCCACATGGTGCAGGTAATTTGCACTACGCGTTCTAGAATGCGAATTTGAAGCAGGAAGTAAATTAGAAAAAAAAGTGTTCTTGTAATGATGATACTGACATAGATGTAAGCCAACATTCGGCAGTCTTCATTTACGAGATATGTGAGAAAAGTAATGTGACTGATCTTTTATCTACCCAAGTTTCAGTTTTTTTCAAACAACAATATTACCCCTTCTAAGTAGTTCCCTTCTGCAGATTTACAGCAGCCGAGTCGTTGTTCTCAGTCTTGGTAGCAGCGCTGAAAGGGTTCAACTGGTAGAATTTTAACATGTCGGTCACTTTCTTTTGAATGTTTTCCAGGGTCCCAAAATGACGTCTCTTTAGGACAGTTGTCAATTTCGGGAAAATAAAAGTCACGAAGACACAGATCAGATGAACAGAGAGGCTGTGGAACAATAGGAATGCTGCCGAGAATTCTTCCAGGTTGTATGGCTGTGGTCCATGGAACTCTTCTATCCCTGAAGATTCGTCCAAAGCCAGGCTGTACATCTACGGAGGTGCTCCTGGTTGTGCTGAGTCTTGCCGACTGACGAGTCGGACATGGAAGAACGGCCTAAATACTGTGGAAAATGGGCGTGGTCTGGAAATCACGTGATAGCAGAGATAACCCTTGTCAAGGATAAAATGTAACTGTCGATCATAGTACGTCAAAGATAAAAACTTCTCATCGATTCTGTAGCGCTACTGTCCATATATCGCTGAGTTTCATAGCTACTTCTTTTCTGTTAAAATTATCCCCATGTTCATATATTTGAATGGATTCCCTATATAGCCGTGGGTAATAGTTCGTTATTGTACATAAAACTTCAGTTTACGTCGTAGTACATAAAACTTCAGTTTCCGAAAATTTCACTACGTGATCACCCGACTGCAGAGCCTGTTCCGCCATGGCTGAATTGTCTGTTTTCCCTAGTCGGCAAAGACCTTTATCTTCCTTCAACCGTGTATTCACACTTCTCTTTGTAGTTTCAATGTAGACCCTACTACATGTACACGGAATCTTGTATACGCCACTTGCAGACAAAGGGAGACGTTTATCCTTAAGGGAACGAAGTGCTTGGCCTATTTTCTTAGTTGGTTTGAAAATTGGTCGAACGTTATGTTTCCTTAAAATCTTGACGATTTGATCCGTTACTTTTTGATGATTGGTAGAGAAACCGTGTTCTTCCATCGCTCTGTCCTATCGTTGTCCTCAGGTCTCCTGTTATTCGGTCGCAAAACTATTTATTTCCTTACTAGAGTACCCATTCTTTTCAAAAGCCTGCTTTCGATCTTTTAACTCGGCGTCCAGGTCTACATTGGAATTACAAAGAGAAGTGTGAATACACGGTTGAAGGAACATAAAGGTCTTTGCCGACTTGGGAAAATAGACAAGTCAGGCGTGGCGGAACATGCTCTGCAGTCGGGTGATCACGTAGTGAAATTTTCGGAAACTAAGTTTTATGTACTATGACGAACTATTATCCACGGCTATATAGAGAAGCCATCGAAATATATAAACATTAGGATAATTTTAACCGAAAAGAAGAAGCTATGAAACTCAGCGATGTATGGACAGTGACGCTACAGAATAAGTTTCTATTTTTGACGTACTATATCGGTAGTTATATTTTATCCGTGACAAGGGTTATCTTTGCTATCACGTGAAATCCAGATCACGCCCACTTTCCATGGTATTAAGGCCGTTCTTCGACTCAGCACAACCAGGAGCACCTGCGAATATGTCTAACGTAGCTTTGGACGGAACGTCAGGGATAGAAAAGTTCAATGGACCACGGCCATACAACCCGGAAGAATTTTCGGCAGCTGAAACATCCGGTCGTGAAAGCCTTCATTGTATAACAATAGGAATGAATAGGAATGCCTTTTGAGGTCAGAAAATCGGTGATGGAAGTGGTCGTGTGACAAGAGGTGTTGTCATGATACAGCGTCCACTTATCTGCGATGTCCGGTCTCGCTCGATTCACCCTTTTCCTGAGCCTTTCAAGCACATCTTTGTAAAAAACTTGGTTGATAGGTTGTCTTTATGCACGATATCCCTACTGTCAAAAAGGCAAATCAGCATTGTTTTGATCTTTGATTAACTCACTCCAGCTTTCCTCGGTCGAGGAGATGTCTCAGTGTTCCACTGCTCACTTTGCCGCTTTGTCCCAGGATCGTTCTCAAAAGTCCAGGATTCATCACCTGCGATCACACGACTGAACCATTCACGGTCATTGGCGGTCCTTTCAAGAAGATCAACAAAGATCAACACACACGTTTCTTCGATAGTCCTTCTGCTCAGTTCCGAGGTTTGTCGGCAGCATTTTGGCACAAACCTTTCGCAAGTACAAAACTTCGGTCAATATTTGATGTACGGTGAACGCGTTTAACAGACCACCCATCATCCTTATTGTTAAACGTCGGTCTGATCTCATAAGAGCAAGGTCACATTCCCGAGTGACTGGAAAAAAGCGCAGGTGACGCCTGTATATAAGAAGGGTAGAAGGACGGATCCTCAAAATTACAGACCAATATCCTTAACATCGGTTTGTTGCAGGATTCTCGAACATATTCTTAGTTCGAATGTAATGAATTTCCTTGAGACAGAGAAGTTGCTGTCCATGCATCAGTACGGCTTTAGAAAGCATCGCTCCAGCGAAACGCAACTCACCCTTTTTTCACATGATATCTTGCGAACCATGGATGAAGGGTATCAGACGGATGCCATATTCCTTGACTTCCGGAAAGCGTTTGACTTGGTGTCCCACTGCAGACTCCTAACTAAGGTACGAGCATATGGGGTTGGTTCCCAAGTATGTGAGTGGCTCGAAGTCTTATTAAGTAATAGAACCCAGTACGTTGTCCTCGATGGTGAGTGTTCATCGGAGGTGAGGGTATCATCTGGAATGCCCCAGGGAAGTGTGGTAGGTCCGTTGTTGATTTCTATGTACATAAATGATCTTTTGGATAGGTGGATAGCAATGTGCAGCTGTTTGCTGATGATGCTGTGGTGTACGGGAAGGTGTCGTCGTTGAGTGACTGTAGGAGGATACAAAATGACTTGGACAGGATTTGTGATTGGTGTAAAGAATGGCAGCTAATTATAAATACAGATAAATGTAAATTAATGCAGATGAATAGGAAAAAGAATCCTGTAATGTTTGAATACTCCATTAGTAGTGTAGCGCTTGACACAGTCACGTCGATTAAGTATTTGGGCGTAACATTGCAGAGCGATATGAAGCGGGACAAGCATGTAATGGCAGTTGTGGGGAAGGCGGATAGTCGTCTTCGGTTCATTGGTAGAACTTTGGGTAGATGTGGTTCATCTGTGAAGGAGACCCCTTATAAAACACTAATACGACCTATTCTTTAGTACTGCTCGAGCGTTTCGGATCCCTGTCAGGTCGGATTGAGGGCGAACATAGAAGCAATTCACAGGCGGGCTGCTAGATTTGTTACTGGTAGGTTTGATCATCACGCGAGTGTTACGGAAATGCTTCAGGAACTCGGGTGGGAGTCTCTAGAGGAAAGGAGACGTTATTTCGTGAATCGCTACTGAGGAAATTTAGAGAACCAGCATTTGAGATAAGGTAAGACAGATTATGGCTCGTACAGAGGCATACAGGCAGTCATTTTTCCCTCGTTCTGTTTGGGAGTGGAACAGGGAGAGAGGATACTACACTCCTGGAAATGGAAAAAAGAACACATTGACACCGGTGTGTCAGACCCACCATACTTGCTCCGGGCACTGCGAGAGGGCTGTACAAGCAATGATCACACGCACGGCACAGCGGACACACCAGGAACCGCGGTGTTGGCCGTCGAATGGCGCTAGCTGCGCAGCATTTGTGCACCGCCGCCGTCAGTGTCAGCCAGTTTGCCGTGGCATACGGAGCTTCATCGCAGTCTTTAACACTGGGAGCATGCCGCGACAGCGTGGACGTGAACCGTATGTGCAGTTGACGGACTTTGAGCGAGGGCGTATAGTGGGCATGCGGGAGGCCGGGTGGACGTACCGCCGAATTGCTCAACACGTGGGGCGTGAGGTCTCCACAGTACATCGATGTTGTCGCCAGTGGTCGGCGGAAGGTGCACGTGCCCGTCGACCTGGGACCGGACCGCAGCGACGCACGGATGCACGCCAAGACCGTAGGATCCTACGCAGTGCCGTAGGGGACCGCACCGCCACTTCCCAGCAAATTAGGGACACTGTTGCTCCTGTGGTATCGGCGAGGACCATTCGCAACCGTCTCCATGAAGCTGGGCTACGGTCCCCCACACCGTTAGGCCGTCTTCCGCTCACGCCCCAACATCGTGCAGCCCACCTCCAGTGGTGTCGCGACAGGCGTGAATGGAGGGACGAATGGAGACGTGTCGTCTTCAGCGATGAGAGTCGCTTCTGCCTTGGTGCCAATGATGGTCGTATGCGTGTTTGGCGCCGTGCAGGTGAGCGCCACAATCAGGACTGCATACGACCGAGGCACACAGGGCCAACACCCGCATCATGGTGTGGGGAGCGATCTCCTACACTGGCCGTACACCACTGGTGATCGTCGAGGGGACACTGAATAGTGCACGGTACATCCAAACCGTCATCGAACCCATCGTTCTACCATTCCTAGACCGGCAAGGGAACTTGCTGTTCCAACAGGACAATGCACGTCCGCATGTATCCCGTGCCACCCAACGTGCTCTAGAAGGCGTAAGTCAACTACCCTGGCCAGCAAGATCTCCGGATCTGTCCCCCATTGAGCATGTTTGGGACTGGATGAAGCGTCGTCTCACGCGGTCTGCACGTCCAGCACGAACGCTGGTCCAACTGAGGCGCCAGGTGGAAATGGCATGGCAAGCCGTTCCACAGGACTACATCCAGCATCTCTACGATCGTCTCCATGGGAGAATAGCAGCCTGCATTGCTGCGAAAGGTGGATATACACTGTACTAGTGCCGACATTGTGCATGCTCTGTTGCCTGTGTCTATGTGCCTGTGGTTCTGTCAGTGTGACCCCAGGAATGTGTCAATAAAGTTTCCCCTTCCTGGGACAATGAATTCACGGTGTTCTTATTTCAATTTCCAGGAGTGTAGTTGTGGTACGAGGTACCTTCCGCCACGCACGGTATGGTGGATTGCGGAGTATGTATGTAGATGTAGATGTAGACATTTTCGTCGGTTTTTGAAGTTGGTCTCCCTGAGCGTGGTTCATTTTCAACGTGTTCTCGGTCTTCCAAAAATGATGTGTGCCAGCAAAAAATTTGTGCTCTGGGTCAGGTATGTTCCCCATAGGCCTGTTTCAACTTTTCAAAGGTCACACTCGCGGATTACCCAAATTTAACACAAAAATTGGTGGCATAACGGTGCTCTAAATTTCGCTTTTCCCTTTTCGTAACACATAACAAATACACAACTTCACTGATGGCTCTCTCAAAAATCGCGTAATGGATGTGCGGAGCTGAAACTCGGACTGAGCATCTGGAAGGGATCAACACACCAACCTGCACAAGTAGAACAACACAACGTTGCTATATCGATCTCAGTGTTTTCAGTATTATTACTTTTATCATACACCTCGTGGTTATCTTGAAATAATCATCTTACCCACTCAATGGTTAGTTCTTAAGGCAGAACACTAACTAGTGCTCCATCCCGTCTCTAACGATCTCCACTTGAACGAGACGCTGTACTCTATAGTTCTTTTAATTTTAGTGGGGAAAGAGATTAAAATCTGAGATGTAATTGTCTGTAAGTGACGAGCAAGAAGAACAGTCAGATGAGTTGGAAAGAACAGCAGGGTAAAAAAAGAGCTAGCTCTAAATGGCATGTAGGATGTGCGGTGTAGACGGCTTGCTGCGTTAATCTGATACGCGAGCGTGTAGCGCAGGGCTGACGACAGCGCCTCGCCGGGCGCCTCAGCCGGCTGTGCATCGCCCTCCCACACCCCGGCAGGGGGCAGCGCAAGAGCAGCCACTTGCGCGCAATGAAAGAAACAATATTTCGCGGCGGCGAATCTCTGCTGCCGCAGAACGCACTGCCTGCCCGCCAGACCCAGACAGACCGTCGCCATTTGAAATTCAAATGCCTCCCAGACGCCGGCGCCGACTGCCGCCTCCCCGCTAGTTCCTTCTGTTCCGACGCAAGCGACTGCCTTGCCTGCCCCCCTGCATCACGCTCAGAAGCTCACTTCCTTCTTACAATCGAACAACTCGAGCTCCATGGTTTGACTGTAAATATTCGCCATTGGACTGAGTAAAGCCGAAATTCACTCAGAAAATTTCGGAGACGGTTCAGGGACTTTTCTGAGTACTTCTCTATACGGGACTCGTGGTCTCCGGTGACTCATTACACAGTGACGACAGTTCGTTTTACTGTATTTCTTACCCTCTTTCATCTGTATTGTAATGAAAAAACATGGAGAATAGTGCAAATCAATGTCCTGCACAACCGAGTAAGCGAGCACTAACTGGATAGGTTGTCTGCAGCAGTTACTGTGGCCGAGCGCGGAAGTCAAGACGTAATACTATGTAATGTTTGACCCCAAAGCCATAAAATGTGTTTTTATCCGAGTACGTTTACAGCGAGTACAGGCTTCTCACTTGTGGTTTGTCTTTGTAATCATGCAGCTGTTACTAACGGAAGTACTACAGCTGATATGTGGACTGACTCTCACAGCTAGGCGCATTATTTGACGATTGCTGTATAGATTTGTCTCTGATGAACGTTTTATTTATAAATAAATTCCCAGGCGTTAAGGGAGCAAACACTACGAAAGAAACAGAGGAAGGGATGGCTGGGTGGAACGTTTCGCCCGACGTATTGCAGAATTTTGTTTTGTCTCCGGCGATAGTTCCAATACACGAGTAGTAAAAGCCACGGAAAATCGCGAAGGGCTTCCTTGTGTTGCTCATTGTATAAACACACCATTTAGCCACACTTTAGATGAAGACAGTATCTCGTTAAATCATGACCCGAACATCGCAGCAACAATAAATATCGCAAAATGGAGCGGCCTCTGCTCCTCTTTGAAACAAGAAGTGAACAGACGTCGGAACAGCTGAAGTACTTACAGACTGTGTATAACGAGGCTGTTGCTTTACTGGCGGACAAGGATTCCGCTTAAAGATTGCAGGGATATGATAATGAGCTTGCAGGAAGAACTGTTGACTTCTTGAAACCGCTTAACGAGACGACAGGTGATTTATAATGCGTAAGAGACAGTTAGTCTTTGGTTTCACAAACTTCAACAAATCTACAACGTCAATGACAATGACAGGTGAGTTTGATTAGCGCAATTCCAACCAGTTTTCCATTACGAAAGTGGTGAAATACTATTGCTGAGGTACGCTGATAGATACGTATTTTTAACGTGTTACAATGGATTAAAATATCTAACCTGTCTTTTCTGCGTGAGAAGATTGTAATTATTTACAAGCATAAAATTGAAATGTTCCTCTGACCGTCTTTCCGTGATTCTATATGCTTGATATAAATGAAAAGAAGGAATTCTTGCCGTTATACGACAAATGCGCTTATGTTATGCAGTTGCAACATGAAATCATTAACGTCATCGTTTTTGTATAGTTAGTGCACAGTGTCTTGTAGCTAAACGTAAGTAGGTCTTTTACAGTTTGTGCAATATTTCATCAAAGCAAAAAGCATATTTTCCGGGTATGCGATAATGATTTTCACACAGAGAGCCAGCATGTGTAGTGTGATCAGCACCCAGAAAGAAATCGTTTCAAGGACTGGAAGCAGCAGGCAAAGTATCTTAAAGTAGCCCGTCGATAATGATGTCAAAGTGATGGAGTAGACATGAAAAGGATCTACCACGCCTGGCTGCAGTTTCAAGACGTATTTTATGTATATAAGTAACAAGCGTACCTAGTGAGGGAAGTGTTTTAATAAAGCTGGCATGTTATCAATAAACGGCCACAGCCAACTTAATTCAGAACGCGTCAGTCATCTACTGCAGATCAACAGTAGCTATAAATTTTCTTTTCTTGCAAATAAGAGAAAACTGAAAAATTACAGCTGTAAATACATAATGTTCTTCGTATGTTTTGTTTACAAAGGCAGTCGTGTCCTGGATTTCAAAGCAATACTTATTTAACGTGCCCGTAGTTACCTATCCTACATCTACATCTACATCTACATTTATACTCCGCAAGCTACCCAACGGTGTGTGGCGGAGGGCACTTTACGTGCCACTGTGATTACCTCCCTTTCCTGTTCCAGTCGCGTATGGTCCGCGGGAAGAACGACTGTTTGAAAGCCTCCGTGCGCGCTCGAATCTCTCTAATTTTACATTCGTGATCTCCTCGGGAGGTATAAGTAGGGGGAAGCAATATATTCGATACCTCATCCAGAAACGCACCCTCTCGAAACCTGGCGAGCAAGATACACCGCGATGCAGAGCGCCTCTCTTGCAGAGTCTGCCACTTGAGTTTGCTAAACACCTCCGTAACGCTGTCACGGTTACCAAATAACCTTGTGACGAAACACGCCGCTCTTCTTGGGATCTTCTCTATCTCCTCCGTCAACCCGATCTGGTACGGATCCCACACTGATGAGGAATACTCTATAGGTCGAACGAGTGTTTTGTAGGCCACCTCCTTTGTTGATGGACTACATTTTCTAAGGACTCTCCCAATGAAACTCAACCTGGCACCCGCCTTACCAACAATTAATTTTATATGATCATTCCACTACAAATCGTTCCGCACGCATACTCCCAGATATTTTACAGAAGTAACTGCTACCAGTGTTTGTTCCGCTATCATGTAATCATACAATAAAGGATCCTTCTTTCTATGTATTCGAAATACATTACATTTGCCTATGTTAAGGGTCAGTTGCTACTCCCTGCACCAAGTGCCTATCCGCTTCAGATCTTCCTGCATTTCGCTACAATTTTTTAATGCTGCAACTTATCTGTATACTACAGCATCATCCGCGAAAAGCCGCATGGAACTTCCGACACTATCTACTAGGTCATTTATATATATTGTGAAAAGCAATGGTCCCATAACACTCCCCTGTGGCACGCCAGAGGTTACTTTAACGTCTGTAGAGTCTCTCCTTTGAGAACAACATGCTGTGTTCTGTTTGCTAAAAATTCTTCAATCCAGCCACACAGCTGGTCTGATATTCCGTAGGCTCTTACTTTGTTTATCAGGCGACAGTGCGGAACTGTATCGAACGCCTTCCGGAAGTCAAGGAAAATAGCATCTGCCTGGGATCCTGTATCTAATATTTTCTGGGTCTCATGAACAAATAAAGCGAGTTAGGTCTCACACGATCGCTGTTTCCGGAATCCATGTTGATTCCTACAGAGTAGCTTCTGGGTTTCCAAAAACGACATGATACTCGAGCAAAAAACATGTTCTAAAATTCTACAACAGATCAACGTCAGAGATATAGGTCTATAGTTTTGCGCATCTTCTCGACGACCCTTCTTGAAGACTGGGACTACCTGTGCTCTTTTCCAATCATTTGGAACCTTCCGTTCCTCTAGAGACTTGCGATACACGCCTGTTAGAAGGGGGGCAAGTTCTTTCGCGTACTCTGTGTAGAATCGAATTGGTATCCTGTCAGGTCCAGTGGACTTTCCTTTGTTGAGTGATTCCAGTTGCTTTTCTATTCCTTGGACACTTATTTCGATGTCAGCCAGTTTTTCGTTTGTGCGAGGATTTAGAGAAGGAACTGCAGTGCGGTCTTCCTCTGTGAAACAGCTTTGGAAAAAGTTGTTTAGTATTTCAGCTTTACGCGTGTCATCCTCTGTTTCAATGCCATCATCATCCCGGAGTGTCTGGATATGCTGTTTCGAGCCACTTACTGATTTAACGTAAGACCAGAACTTCCTAGGATTTTCTGTCAAGTCGGTACATAGAATTTTACTTTCGAATTCACTGAACGCTTCACGCATAGCCCTCCTTACGCTAACTTTGACATCGTTTAGCTTCTGTTTGTCTTAGAGGTTTTGGCTGCGTTTAAACTTGGAGTGAAGCTCTCTTTGCTTTCGCAGTAGTTTCCTAACTTTGTTGTTGTACCACGGTGGGTTTTTCCCGTCCCTCACAGTTTTACTCGGCACGTACCTGTCTAAAACGCATTTTACGATTGCCTTGAACTTTTTCCATAAACACTCAACATTGTCAGTGTCGGAACAGAAATTTTCGTTTTGATCTGTTAGGTAGTCTGAAATCTACCTTCTATTACTCTTGCTAAACAGATAAACCTTCCTCCCTTTTTTTATATTCCTATTAACTTCCATATTCAGGGCTGCTGCAACGGCCTTATGATCACTGATTCCCTGTTCTGCACTTACAGAGGTGAAAAGTTCGGGTCTGTTTGTTATCAGTAGGTCCAAGATGTTATCTCCACGAGTCGGTTCTCTGTTTAATTGCTCGAGGTAATTTTCGGATAGTGCACTCAGTATAATGTCACTCGATGCTCTGTCCCTACCACCCGTCCTAAACATCTGAGTGTCCCAGTCTATATCTGGTAAATTGAAATCTCCACCTAAGACTATAACATGCTGAGAAAATTAATGTGAAATGTATTCAAAATTTTCTCTCAGTTGTTCTGGCACTAATGCTGCTGAGTGGGGAGGTCGGTAAAAGGAGCCAATTATTAACCTAGCTCGGTTGTTGAGTGTAACCTCCGCCCATAATAATTCATGACAGTCAGAATAAATATTCCGTTTGAAATGAGTCTTATCTCTCTTCCACGATTCTTCTGAAGTATCAAATTATTTTTCACATCTGTATGACGTTAACTATGAGATGTAAGTGTTATCGGAAACGTTAGTTTTGTGTTAGAAAAGAGAGAAAGACAGGAAGAAAGAAAGAGAGCGGGAGGTGAGAGAGACCAGAAGGGAGTGGAGAGAGAGGCGTCGCCGGATTTGTGTAGTGTGGCGAGTCTAGACGGAGTTAGGCGCCAAGGAAGAATGTTCACACTCGGTTATCCGCGTATCCTTAATCCAGAAGACAGGCTTGCGGTGATTAAGTGATCCAGCAGAGTCAAGTGGGACCGGCCAGTAACCGCTTGGTCCACCCTTCAGCGGGCGAATCGTTACCTGTCGAACAAAGAGCACTCAGCACCCTGCAGCAAATGTTGATAAAATGAACTATGTGTCTTGTTAGGAAACGAACTTGTCCCATTCACTCGCGGCACTTGCTGTTGACAAGAGAAAGGCCCACTTTACTCTTTGTCCTGAAGGCTGCATTGTGGACTGGTCCGGGTTTGTTTTCCCGCCAATGCTAGTCGTGTATTAACAGTGGTATTCAGCTATATGGATATGTTTAGTGATGAAGCGTTGGTTGATAAGCACCAGGTATACAGGTTCGCTGAATGCAGTGGAAGAGCGCTCAGCAACTCTACGTTGTACTGTTCCCAGTATTTCTGCATCTGGTGATAGATATTAAAAGTCCTTTCACTGTTGTAAAGAATTTTGACAAACTATTTTTTGTATCACAGAATTCATAATTACACTACTACTCTGAGACGAGCTACCGGAACCACGAACTTATACCAACGTAATCAATCCCTGAACAATCCAAGAAATTTTATAGATGGAGTTCTGGTTCACCCTGTATTGGGTAATAAAGCATACAAGAATGTGGCGAGGTCGCTACAGTAGATCGTACTGTCTTACAGCCTCCTCCACGCTGTGTTATTAAGGGACACCAATGCTGTAGGTATGGTACTTCACTATGCGTTAAGAAACCCTGATGCCTGGGCAACGACAAATAACATTACCAACCACATATTCCACAGGAAACTGCTACGGCTCAGGGGAAAAAGGAAAATAAACAGCATCAGCGCCAGAAACTTCTCAAGAACGATAACGACGTTTCGTATAGGCTGTTCAGTTGGATTAGGTATTTTTATTTTATTCTGCATTACTGATCAGTGTTTCCCTTTGAGCCAGTTTGCGGCGCACATGGTCTAGCCACCAGATGAGCGTCAAAAGTAAAATCATAATCTTTCACGTATTCATAGGTCTAGATTGGTCTGTACAAACTGTTTATGATATTTTGTACATACTTAGTCCAAAGATTTTCTAATATTTCTGTTCTTGATTGTGGCACAAATTATGAAACACGTAGGTATGCAGAATAAAATAATAAAAAACGTGAAAAATAAATGGCATAATGTTCTGCGAAATATTTGTTTGAAAGTAAGAAATAAAATAGATCTGAGAATCAGGTGGCTTTGAATGATGCTAGAAATCATGTAAAACATCTGAAGTGTTCATAGTTAGCGACGTCAGGAGACCACTGAGTGAAATTCCACCAGATAAACGCCCTCCAGAACTCTAAAATTCTAAACTTCTATGTTAAGTTTTGAACATTAAATTCACAATAAGCACATCATTTGCTGTAAATGATTTGGAGCCTCATTCAAAGCCGTGTCAATTTTTTTGTAATATATCCCCTATATTATGTCTTACTTGTAGACAATACATTTCGCAAAACATTTGAATGTTTTCCTCGGATTGTTTGTATTTTCAAGATTTGTTCTAAAAGCATGAAATGTAATAGTAATTTATCCATTTTATCGTTGTTGAGATCCATGCTCGTGGTTTATGTTACTTTATTGTTTTATTTCATTTCATTTTATTTTAAGAAATACAGAACCAACCACTTTTTTTAATGTATTTTCGTTTATTTCAACTCGCGTTTCCGGCTTTCACCCGTCTTCGATTGGTGTAATACATATTCAGTCTTCAGACGAACATCGTTAAAACATCTCCAGCAATTTGGATGCTGCAGCTGACCTGTGCAAATTAACACTTTTGTACCGCTACTGTTACTTCGCGAGCTGTGTATTTACGATAGATTACCAGCTAGATGCATCACCTTCTACTTTGCTGCTGTTCTGACTTTAGCCTTTACGATCGTGACACACACACACTTTTTCAGTTGTATTTTGCACAAAAACAGAGCAGCATCCGCCAACTTGCCGACTGACACCTTTCTTTACATCGGCAAACTATATCTATGATCCAAGTTGTATTTTACTTGCTGGTTCCGAAAGCGCTGTTTGTAGTTTAAGCTTCTGTGTGTTATTTAAATTATGTTGATTATCATCAAATATAATTTTTTACCCTTCGTTTAAAAAACATAAGCAAGTCCACATTTTACCTCACAAGAGGCTGAAGATCACATCAAGTGACAGACGTAGGTGATAACACACAAACACGCCAGCTGGCTAAATACTGAAACAGAATGAACTTGCTGAAGAAACTGAAATTTGTTCTCACAAATGCACATTCTCAAAAGACATCGTAAATGACCAAACTTAACTACACATAAAATCTTTTCGAAGCAATTTCCATGATTTACTTATACAGCCATACACTAAGTACAGTTCCGCAATGCGTAATGCAGTGCGAGACCATCCAGTGCACAAAGTAATCCAACATCAAGAAAGTCAGTTGTTCTGTCTTTATTGTTTGTTAAATGTCACTTCAGAAGAGAGTAAAGTACGTAGTATTAATTCTTTTAATTGTTTTCACAATATTCAACCAATTTTAATTTACCAATCACTACTACAATTATTAAATGACCGTATAAGTACACAGCTCATTCATGTTAAGCAATCACAGTTTTTTAGTTATACAGAAACTTAAAATAGAAACAATGCTTTGAGAACGTGTAAGTAGAATATAACTTTGACCATAGATGTCATTTTCCGATGTAAGCAAAGATGTCGGTCTGCAACATGTCGGGTACTGTGCTATTTTTGTGCAGAATACAAGTGGAAAAAGTGTGTGTGTTATAGTTATAAAAGTTACAATTGGAATAATAACAATCAGAGTAGAAAGTAACTACTTGTAACCAGTAATATGTAATACATATACAGCTCGTGTAGTATAGCAACTAAACAAGACTGTTAATTTGCGGAATCTCGCTGCAGCGTCCGAATTGATAGCGATGTTTAAAGGATGAGTAACTGAAGATTGGATATGTGTTACGCCAACTGAAGATAAGCGAAAACGCGAAACGCATATAGGCATAAGTGAAAGTACATATAAAAGTAGCTGGCTGCTGTACTTCTTAAAATGAAATACAATAATAAAACAGTGAAACGTAAGTTATTTGCATATCGACCGGTATTATGTTATTATTTAGATTATATAGATCAAGAGAAAGCAGAGAATTTTCAATGTGTGCTGTGATTTGCTATTTTTGACACTACATAAACATAGCTAGCAGCAACATTTGGCAAAATATTTCAGTTTTCCGTTGATCACTAATTAGGCTTTTTCTTAAATTCCCTGATTGCTTTAAAGCAATTAAAACATTTTTTTTTGCAGAACATGACTTCAAGCTGGTCAATCTGACACCCCATTTGTCGATTTCTCACTCTTCGTTTGACTATAAAAATCCAGACAAAGATACATTTCGTGATTTATATGGAATCTCGTTTTCGCTCCGCACGAACATTTGATTAAGACAAAAATTATCGTATAAAAAAACTGCCGTAGTCAAGCGTCATGTGCTCTGGCACTGTCCTGCATATAATAACCGTACATATCTTCATTCTTTGTTAGTCCTCTGTATTAAAAAGAAATAGTTTGCATTAACTGTTCACATACCTACTAGAAGTTAGGGTTGGTGGAAGAGATGGGTCTCGCAGTTCGTGTTTGTTGTACACCACACTCCTGTTAACAAATAGTTCCCGGGTTCGATTCCCGGCGGGGTCAGGGATTTTCTCTGCCTCGTGATGACTGGGTGTTGTGTGATATCCTTAGGTTAGTTAGGTTTTAAGTAGTTCTAAGTTCTAGGAGACTGATGACTATAGACGTTAAGTCCCATAGTGCTCAGAGCCATTTGAACTGTTAACAAATAGCGCAGGTGCTCTTAATGTAACTGATGGCGATCTTCAGAACTATAGTGTAGACTGTTTTGCAAGTTCGCGATCTCTATAATTTCAGCCATGCTTCATCAGAAAAAAGGGCGTTTCTGGATTAACTTCCGAACAGACAGCAGTTCTGAAGTCGAGCAATAGTATTTGAGACACAAAGAATTGAATTACATTAGATGATAGCAGGCATTAATTTAAATCAATGAGGAAAGTTGAAAATTTATGCCTGACCAGAAAGCGAACGCGGGTCTCCTGCTTACTAAGGCAATGGCGCTGACCACTCTACCATCCGGAGACAGTGGTTATCGCAACTTCGCAGACTACCGTAGTCCACACCCCATATTCTAACATTACTGATGTGGTGCCACATGCCCATAAGAGTTGGAGCCTCGTGTACATCTGTAATATACAAGGTGTTGCAAAAAGGTACGGCCAAACTTTCAGGAAACATTCCTCACACACAATTAAAGAAAAGATGTTATGTGGACATGTGTCCGGAAACGCTTAATTTCCATGTTAGAGCTCATTTTAGTTTCGTCCACCTACGCTCAATGGAGTACGTTATCATGATTTCATACGGGATACTCTACCTGTGCTGCTAGAACATGTGCCTTTACAAATACGACACATGTGGTTCATGCACGATGCAGCTCCTGCACATTTCAGTCGAAGTGTTCGTACGCTTCTCAACAACAGATTCGGTGACCGATGGATTGGTAGAGGCGGACCAATTCCATGGCCTCCACGCTCTCCTGCCCTCGACTTTCATTTATGGGGGCATTTGAAAGCTCTTGTCTACGCAACGCCGGTACCAAATGTAGAGACTCTTCGCGCTCGTATTGTGGACGGCTGTGATACAATACACCATTCTCCAGGGCTGCATCAGCGCATCAGGGATTCCATGCGACGGAGGGTGGATGCGTGTATCCTCGCTAACGGAGGACATTTTGAACATTTCCTGTAACAAAGTGTTTGAAGCCACGCTGGTACGTTCTGTTGCTGTGTGTTTCCATTCCATGATTAATGTGATTTGAAGAGAAGTAATAAAATGAGCTTTAACATGGAAAGTAAGCGTTTCTGGACACATGTCCACATAACATATTTTCTTTCTTTGTGTGTGAGGAATGTTTCCTGAAAGTTTGGCCGTATCTTTTTGTAACACCCTGTATATACAAGGTGATTCAGAAGTGATGGTCAATATTCAAGGATATGATAGGAATAATCAGTCGATACAAAAAGGTCAAGAAAACATGGGTTCTAAAACGCATACCTTAAGAGCTATGAGCAATTCTTGATCTTCGATACTGTGAAACAAATCTCTTCTACTGCAAGCTCTTTGCTTTCCATATTTTGGGAAGTGGCAGTATGGATTAAAACAAGGAAAAAAGTCCAGTAAATGCGTGCCCTAAAACGCATAACTTAAGAGCTATGAGCACTTGTTCATCTTCGGTATTTTGAAACACAGCTCTTCTAATGAACAAGTGCTCCTTACTTTTAAGGTATGCATTTTCGAGCGCATGTTTACTGGACATTTTTTTCTTGTTTTGGTGCATACTACCCCTTCTCAAAACATGGAAAGCAAAGAGTTTGCAGTAGAAGAGATTAGTTTCACAGCATCGAAGGTCAAAAATTACTCATAGCTCTTAAGGTATGCGTTTTAGACTCCATGCTTACTTGACTTTTTGTTTCGAATGATCATTCCTGTTATATCCCTGAATATTGTGAATATTGACCACCACTTCTGAAACACCCTGTATACACAGGGAGTCAGGAAGAAAGGTACATGCTTTGAGGGGTGATGGTATTAGTGATTCTGAACGAAAAACTTCATGTGGACGTATGCCCAATTCCGAATGGTTTCCGAGGCAGAACACATTTAATATCACCTTTTACGTTTTTCTTGAATAACTCGAAAACCACACCCTCCAGCGAGAAGGTGTGGCAGTACAAAATTAAACTATATTAAATTTCCTACCAAAAAGGTCCTACTCATTTTTCTTCTCTAGAACTAATGGTTTGTGCGAAGGGAGCGCTAGAATGTTGAAAAACTCGCTCGGCGTACATGCGCTGTGGCTTACATAGTTTTTGTAGGCCAATTTGAGGTTTACAGTGTACCACAGTAGTATAGAGCAAGTTGAGACGAACAGTTTGATATCGGACGCTTGTGGCCTATCAAATCGGGAAACTACCTCAAATTGGCCTATAAAATCTGCGCCACATCTCGGTAACTGCACAAGCCATCTCCTTTAGACACTTGAAGTAATGTAGCTTGTTCTCGCCGACTGGCTTCTAGCCAACAGTATTGCCCACAAGATCTGAAGAAAGCAGCAGAGACATATGGTCTAACACTGTTCAAAAACAAAACCCGTTCCTCCTCTGGATGTCCAGAAAACTGTCTCTGATCACTAACTGTGATACAGGTAGAGGATGGAGGCATGGTCTCTCCAGATGTGCAGATGTGCAATGACGTACTACTTTGTTTTCCGTGGACAGCGTTAGTAACTGGAGCAATTAGTAAAACAGATACTTCTTCAGGAATTAATACTTTCCTACGATTATTTCAATTGAGATATAAGAGGCACAAATTACAGCCGTTGCACAAACTTGAATGAAACATTCTCCAACTTCTTGTCACGTTAGCTCTGAGTAAAACCTCAAGTTTTCGCTGACTACCGCCGTCATCGTCGTCAGTAGGAGCTCCTGACGAATTAAGCACTCTCGGGCTTATTGCCACGTCATGATGATGTTAACAATCTTTCAGTTTTTAGATTTTGTAGTCATCGCAAGCTTGAGATTTTACTGACGCGGTAAGAAACACAAGAGTGTTTTTTTCAACAGTGTCGTAGCGTGAAACTTCGTTCTTACGAAATAAACTTATTTATAAATTTTGAGGAAGTCTTCTATAAAGTTTTTAGACAAGAACTATAGTATAATGAAGTATTATGATATCAGAAGACCATATTATCTACTATGCTAATGAGCATCTACACTGTGCATAATATCTGCAGATGGGGTTTTAAGGAACTCACTGAGGTAGAGCTGAATGGTAAAATCTAATGATCGTGTGGCATTGATGGCAGGGATGCCCCATCCAGGGAAGTTCGGCCATCATGATGCAAGTCTTATCTCAGGAGACGCTGCATTGGGCGACTTGCGTGTCGGTGATGATGAGGACAGCACAACACCCAGTCCACGAGTGGAGAAAATCTCCAATCCAGCCGGGAATCGAACCTGGGCCCGCTGCCTGTTAGCCAAACAGCGAAGTAGGCGGACAGCTGAATGGTATCTCAGTATTAAAAGAAAAGACACGGTCTTTATGCATACGACATTAGAATGATACGTAGGAAATAAAATGATCTGCGTATGAGAGCAGATTTTGCTAATATCTGGTATGCTTATAGTGAGTGTTGACACTAAGAAAAACACAAAAGTTCAATTTTTTGTCCCAAACGGTTTTATTTTATTTTATTTATTTATTTATTGTTCCGTGGGACCACATTTAGGAGAAGTCTCCATGGTCATGGAACGAGTCAATACATGAAATTATAACACGATTGTAGAAACAGATAAAATGAAATATAAGAAACATATTCAGGCGACAAGTCGTTAGTTTAAATAAAGAAAATCAAGAATGTAACACTGGAATTTGCTTAATTTTTTAGCTCTTCCAGGAGCTCCTCGACAGAATAGAAGGAGTCAGCCATGAGGAAACTCTTCAGTTTAGACTTAAAAGTGTTTGGGCTACTGCTAAGATTTTTGAGTTCTTGTGGTAGCTTATTGAAAATGGATGCAGCAGAATACTGCACTCCTTTCTGCACAAGAGTCAAGGAAGTGCATTTCACATGCAGATTTGATTTCTGCCTAGTATTAACTGAGTGAAAGCTGCTAACTCTTGGGAATAAGCTAATATTGCTAACAACAAACGACATTAAAGAAAATACATACTGTGAGGGCAATGTCAAAATTCCCAGACTATTGAATAGGGGTCGACAAGAGGTTTTCGAACTTACACCATACATAGCTCGAACAGCCCGTTTTTGAGTCAAAAATACCCTTTTTGAATCAGAAGAATTACCCCAAAAAATAATACCATATGACATAAGCGTATGAAAATATGCGAAGTATACTACTTTTCGTGTTGAAATCTCACTTATTTCAGATACTGTTCTAATGGTAAATAAAGCGGCATTTAGTTTCTGAACAAGATCCTGAACATGGGCTTTCCACAACAGCTTACTATCTATCCGTACGCCTAGGAACTTGAACTGTTCCGTCTCGCTTATAACATGCCCATTCTGTCTGATTAAAATGTCAGTTCTTGTTGAATTGTGGGTTAGAAACTGTAAAAACTGAGTCTTACTGTGATTTAGCATCAAATTATTTTCCACAAGCCATGAACTTATATCATGAACTACATTATTTGATAATGTTTCAATATTACACACAAGATCCTTCACTACCAAGGTGGTGTCATCAGCAAACAGAAATATTTTTGAATCACCTGTAATACTAGAAGGCATATCATTTACATAAATAAGAAACAGCAGTGGCCCCAGCACCGACCCTTGGGGAACGCCCCATTTAACAGTGCCCCATTGGGACTGAACATCATTACCACTCTCAATATTGCGGAGGATTACCTTCTGCTTTCTGTTCTTAAAGTAGGAGGCGAACCAATTGTAAGCTACGCCCCTTACTCCATAATGTTCCAACTTCTGCAGTAATATTTTTGTGGTCAACACAGTCAAAAGCCTTCGTTAAATCATAGAAAACACCTAACGTTCGCAACCTTTTATTTAATCCGTCCAAAACCTCACAGAGAAAAGAGACTATAGCATTTTCAGTTGTTAAGCCATTTCTAAATCCAAACTGTACATTTGACAGCAAATTATGTGAATTTAAATGCTGCAGTAACCTTGTATATACAACCCTTTCGATAACTTTAGCAAACACCGATGGCATAGAAATAGGTCTATAATTGTCAACATTATCCCTGTCTCCCTTTTTATAAAGTGGCTTCACTACCGAGTACTTTAATCGGTCAGGAAACCGACCACTCCTAAAGGAAAAGTTACAGATATGGCTAAGTACTGAGCTAACATACGTGGAACAATACTTCAGTATTCTGCTAGATACCCCGTCATATCCATGAGAGTTCTTGGTCTTTAGTGATTTAATTATTAACTCAATCTTCCTCTTGTCAGTATCATGGAGGAGCATTTCAGGTAACAGTCTCGGAACACTTTTTTCTAAGAGCGCTATATGATTCCCTGTTGGGACTAGGTTTCTATTTAGTTCACCTGCTATATTCAGAAAGTGATTATTAAGTACTGTACATATATGCGACTTATCAGTAACACGGACATCCCCACTACGCACTGATTCTATATTCTCGACCTGTCTCTGCAGACCAGCCACTTCCTTTATGACTGACCATATGGTTTTAATTTTATCCTGAGACTTAGCTATTCTATCTGCATACCACATACTTTTTGCCTTCCTAATAACTTTTTTAAGCACCTTACAATACTGTTTGTAATGGGCTGCTGCATTTAGATTTTGACTGTTTCTAACGTTTTGATATAATTGCCACTTTGTTCTACAAGATATTCTTATCCCTTTAGTCAGCCACCCAGGCTGCCTGTTTGTGCTAGTACCCTGTTTTGAACGTTCTAACGGAAAGCAACTTTCAAAGAGCACGAGAAAAGTCTTGAGGAAAGCATTATATTTATCGTCTACTGTATCAGCACTATAAACATCTTGCCACTCTTGTTCCTTGATAAGGTTTACAAAAGTCTGTACAGCAACTGGATACAGCTTTCCTAAAAAGTTGGTAACTATATTTAACATGTGTTGCAGCACAAAAATCTTTTACACTTAAAATTTGTGCATCATGATCTGAAAGGCCATTCACCTTTTTGCTAACAGAATGCCCTTCTAATAATGACGAATGAACAAAAATATTGTCTATGGTTGTTCTACTGTTCCCTTGCACTCTCGTTGGAAAGAATACGGTTTGCATAAGATTATATGAATTAAGGAGGTCTACCAGCATCCTTTTCCTTGCACAATCACTTATACAATTAATATTGAAGTCACCACATATAACTAACTTTTTGTATTTTCTATAAAGTGAACCAAGAACCTCCTCTAGCTTTAGCAAAAATGTTGTGAAATCGGAGTCTGGAGATCTATAAATAACAACAGTAAGAAGTTTAGCTCCACTAAATTTAACCACACCTGCACAACATTCAAACACCTTTTCAGTGCAGTACTTTGAAACATCAATTGACTCAAATGGGATACCGTTTTTCACATACATGGCTACTCCCCCACACAGCAAAGAGCTCCTAGAAAAGCTGCCAGCCAACCTGTATCCTGGTAAAGGAAGCCTCTGAATTATCTCCTTATTTAAGAAGTGTTCAGATATACCAATAATTTCAGAGTCAAAATCTATAAGCAGTTCACTAACTTTATCTCTAATACCTTGTATATTTTGATGAAATATACTAATTCCCTCATTAATCGGATATGGTTATGTAAAATTTTCATAGACTTGCCAAAAATGTGTGAACAGACTTCTTTTAAATCCCTCTTGCAGCTGCCCCAATTGAGTTACAGAGCTGGGAATGGTATAATTTTGCATCATATTTATGTTCTTCCCACTGATATACAACACAACACAGTTTTTTCAGAATACGAACTGAAATTTGGATTTAATTCTTTTCCAAAAAGTACATAATTTAAAATTTTCAAAATATTTCCAAAAATATTTAGTACTGTTGTAAATCACATGGTAAAATATAAATATGGGAAAATAAAGAGTTCATTGTTAAAAAATATATTTCTGACTCTTATTTTTTACTAATAGCCCGTTTTGACCAAACCAAGCTTTAAGAAATAGAAATTTAATTAAAATGTAAGAAAGGTGACTGTAAAGGATCAGAAATATCAAAATATGATCACCTTAAAACAAAACCAATCAGCATATTCTGTAATTAAATTTAGTTAACTGCCTACTTTAATTTTATACGATTTAAATATTCTATTAATCGCTAAAACAAAAATATTGAACATGGGACCTGTAACTATAAATTTAAATAAAGTATAAAAAGTGTAAGTATTGATGCATTGTTCTGGTCTAAAAAGATTAATCAAAATGTACATTCCATTTCCACAGACTTAGGCGAGTGTTTGCAGGGTGAAGAAGTTGGTTCCTGTCTACACACACAGGCTATGAAGAAGGTGAAACAAGCACAGTCTGCCTCGAGCCACGCGCTTGCTGTCTGTACTAGGTTTTTTGCAGAGAGAATGTGTTCTGTATCGTTACCTTATAACGTTGGCAGTTAAATTTTTTTTATTAGTGCTCCTAGCCCTTATACTGCACCATGGTATTAGCGTAAAGCAGTTATTATCCCTACATTAATTTTTTTATAATTCATTTACAAGTAAAACTATAAAGTGAAGGAATGTTTTTAAGTAATTTTTGTAGCAACGTAGAACCTAGCAAGAAGTCCAGTGCTATAAGAGTGCAGTGTTGTAATCCATCAAACAAATCATATATTTTGTTAGATACAAAGAAAAAAAGAAAAAAAACAAATGTCCCAGCAAGGTTGCCTGCATTATTTCCACAAATACCTAACAGCTCCATGATTTGTGATAAATGTAGGAAAAATGTAACCAAGTTGAAAAATGCTGAGTTAATCACTGATAAAAATGTTGAAGATGAAGATTCTTCTAGATTGAGTCGAGTAGTAGCAACAGCCCATCAGCATACTGTGAGTTGACAGTTTCTCGTAAAAAGTGACTTGTTTTAAATTTGTTCATTGTTGTTTAGCTTCAACTCCTGTATTTCATGGAATTTATCAGGCCATCTTTAGTATGTATAGTAACTGTGATTGCTGTGTTCTGACGTGAGCTGAGTTGGTGGCCCTTGACTCATAGCTCCAGGTGGTGTTGACTTCAATCGCGCAGCTTGAGGCTGTTGTCTATCGATATTCAGTGGTGATGGTGGTGGTGGTGGTGGGGGGGGCAGGATCGGATGGTGCGATCTGAAGGACGTCCAGCATGACCCACATGCCTCTGATCGGTCCACTACTGTGGTTGCCCTGGGTACTGCTTGCATGTAGGTTGATACCTCACCTGTTGTTGAGTGGGAGGTCGTTCCAAGATGTGGTTGGGAGCGAAACATTTTCTGACAGACCGACTGGAGGGCTTCCCCTGTTCGTCTGACGAACAGGTTTCATCGCTGGCTGTGGTTGACGAAGTTCCTGAGTGAGATGGAGTCGCATACTCTGTTCCATAGGAAGCCTTTTGGCCCATAATGTTTAGGCATTTACAGAGGGTGAAATTAATAGTATTTGGGAGCTCCAACTTTTTCGCCTAATGGGGCCTCTTAGGGAGATGGCTGTGAAGGAGGGGAAGGAATCCAGTTGCACTCTGTGTGCATTCTGGGAGGAATCATTCCAGATGTGGAGCAGGTGCTTGTAGATGCCATGAAGAGCACAGGGATGCCATGTACAGCACAGGTTGCAGCCATCTGCAGGTGGTGGCTCATTTTGCTACCAATGATGTGTGTTGCTTTGGATTGGAAGAGATTCTCTTTCGTTTTGGGTGGCTAGCTGAAGTATCACAGACTGCCAGTCTTGCTCGCAAGGTGAAGGCGGAGCTCTCCATGTTTAGCATCGTCGACAGAACCGACTGTGGTCCTTTGGTACAGAGCCCAATGGAGGGTCTGAATCAAAGATTCAGACAGTTCTGCGACCCTGTAGCTGCAGAGTCCTCGACTTGCGTCATAGTGTGGTGGATTTCCGGATTCCATTGAATAGGTCAAGTGACCACTACACACAGAAAGCGGCTACACAGGTAGCGGAGGCTGTGTGGAGGGGCAAGGAGGCTTTTTGGGTTAGGGGGTCTTGGAAATGTGCAGAAAGGGCTTCAGTTTCAAAGGGTACAAGACGAACACAGGAAGAGGGTAGACATAGGAAGAAACGATATCGTAGTTTAAAATTATCGTATCTGTGCTAGAAAAATGCTGTGCTGAAAAATGGAGTGTCAGGAAGATAATGAGAAAATTTAATACTCCTAATTGCATTGCTGGGTAATTCAAAAATTTTTGAAAGGAAAAGGTTTTATGGAAGGTTGAAACCCAAAAACAAGGAAATGTTTACCAATAGAAACTGAAAAATTCTACAATCATTTCAGGAAAACTATGAAGGTAGCCGGACAGCGCCAAGTATTAAAGATTTCTTGACGGTTACCCCCCCCCCCCCCAAATGGAAGTCAAAAAAATATCAAAAGACTTATTTTGTGTAACCTTAAAGAAGCTTAAAAATTTCAAAGACAAATTTTCTAACATAAAAGTAGGTTTCTAAATCTGTTGGGTTGAGAACGAAAGATCGTAAATTAGCTGAACAGAGTGGCACACACTCCGTTACTGTGTGCACAACTCACCAAAACGAAAAATTAATATAGAAAATGCCAAATTAAATACAGTAACATGTGGCAACCAACATTTACAAAAAATGCATTGCAAAAATGCTTTGCAGCCCATCATCAATTGATTGCAACAAGGGAAACTGAGAATATTGTCCAAAAGAAACCGTAACATGTAAATTTTTACAGGACTCTCTTGATGAAAATTTAATCGAACGAGTTCAATTCCGCTGGTGGGTGTCAGTTGACCTCTGTAATCAGGAAATCGTACAGCAAACTTCTAAGGAATTTATAGATTAATTCTGTAGTAAGATTTCCTGAATTGTTCGGCTTGACTTCATTGTCAAGCAACAAAGAACATTCCTTAACTCCACAAAAGAAAATCTTAACGAATCGGAATTTGTTGTTGCATGGGATTTTTCACAACATTATAGTATAATTCTGCACGAGGAAACTAAGAGATTACTGTACATTGCTTTATTATACATTACAAACAGGTAGAAAAAGTGAGCACATGAGCTTTGTCATTGTTTCTGATTGCGTAGAGCACATTAAAATTGCTGTTTACACCTTTCAAAATCAGCTAATTGCATACCTAACAAATCAACTTCAAAAGATTACAAAAAAAGATTTGTGGTTTTTCAGGTGGTTTTGCCGCTCAATATAAAATAAGAAAAAAATTCTAAGCCTTTACCTTCATTAGGAAGAATACATCATAATAGTCAAATGGCACTTTTCAGGCACAGCAGATGGGAAAGGGCTTGCGATGAAGTAGGGGGTTCCGTTAAGAGACTGGTAGCTCGTGCAAGTTTGCAAACAGTATTCTGCAACCATGCCCAAACCGCACAATTTCTCCTTGAGTGGGCAGTAGCTAACATGACAAGAATAGATTTTTCCTGTTCCACTAAAGAAGATTACGCTGCTTCAGAAACGTTCTTAAAAAGCTAGCTCGAAGAAGTCAGAGGAACCTAGCAGTTTCATGCATTCATTCCCAATACTACATGAAAATTATCAGTGAAGCAATTTTCAGATGATGTGCAGGGTTGGGAGAGGGAGGTAACTACATGTCCAGACAAACTAACGTTACACACCATACCGGGATATCTCACCACTGTGTATGACAAAAATTAGAGGCCTGGGTACATTTAAAAAATTGTAGAACCTGAGGAACTGAAGATAACTTTTCGTCATCCATGTGGACCAGCTACATCATTCTCCTGTCCTACACATTTCGGTTGTGGATAGTCTCACAAAAGTAAATCCGTTTATTCCAATTGAGAGAAGCGAAACCCAATGTACCTTTTTAAAATATAATCTGTGAAGGTTCGAGATAACTTTTCGGGAAACTGCTTTCAACTCAAGACTTAATTTTTCCTCATATTGGTGTTGATTTATATTTTGTAGATAGTTGCTTACAAATTATCATTAGTAGCTACTATGATACCGACATAAATAGATAATTATTATTCAAAAAACAACTCCATGTGTTTAAATTTTTGGTATTTAACAGTTCTGGTCCAAGCGACATGAACCAGAACTATTACACTAATTCATCCACTTTTTTCATACGTTATTTAAATTTGTGGTTATAAGTCCCATTTGCAGTATGTTTGTTTTACAAATTAATAGAAAATTAGTTTAAATTGAATAAAATTAATGTACATAATAATCTCAATTTAATTATCAAATACATGATTGGTTTTGTTTTAGGATCATCTTTTGATATTTCTGATATATTTTAGTTACCTTTCTGTATATTTTAATTAAATTCCTATTTCTTACCTGTATGTTTATCAGAATTGGACTATTAATGAAAAACAAGAGTCAGGAGTAATTTTTTAACAATGAACCCATCATCATCACATATTTATATTTTGCCAAGTGTTTTACAAAAGTACTAAATATTCATGGAAACATTTTGAAAATTTTAAATTGTTTACTTATCAGAAAAAACTAAATCAAAATTCAATATGTTTTTTGAAAAATTCTTAGTTAGAACCTATGTTGTGTTGTAAACTGGAAAGTGAATAAAAATAATGCAAAATGACATCTTTCCCAGTTCTATAGCTCAATTAGGACAGCTCCTAGAGCGATTTTAAAAAGGGCCACTTTTAGTTTTCTGCCAGGTTTTGAAAATTTTACATAACCATATTTCAAAACGGTTTGGGACAAAAAATTTAAATTTGGTATTTTTCGTAGTTGGAGCCACACTGTGATTATGCCAAAACCTGGCAAAATCTTAAATAGTGAAGTAAACTGGCTGTATTGATTTGCCACAGAATGGTCCATGCTACTGAACTGAATAAAATAATATAAAAATTTATAAATTTTTCTCCACAATTTTTATAAAAGACATAGTATAATCACCACAGAGCTGTTATAATTTTTATTGTTCTTGAGCTAGTTCTAACAGTTTGTCAGTCTTCCAGACGATGACAGCCTCGTAACTGGTAGCAGAACATTAAAGATTTTAACAGGATTGTGACTGTCACCCATAAAAATACCTAAAAATTTACTCTGTTTCGAGTTCAAGTGCAATGACTACAGCTTGTGGTCGGAATATGAGTCACCCCATGCATCGTGCATCATTTCATACGTGAGATGTATGCTTGTCACTTTCTGTAGGTCCTCTCCATGTTCCATTTGATAAAGGATTGTCTTCTGTGCGAAGTTCTATTGCAGTGCCAAAGAGGAGGCATCCTAGCTGTCACTTGATATGAAAGCACAAAGATAAAAATAAAGAAAAAATCAAATGCAAAAATTAAAAACTGGGATCTAGCTGGCATTAATACCTCGACTTTTCAGCTATTGCCTTGCGACAGGTGTCAGACAGGATGTATTCACTCTACTTGGAGGTTAATAGTTTGGCCTTCCTAACTCCCAATCATTCACTTATTGGCTTTCTACCTAAAAGCGTGACTTGTGCATTAACAATGAGGGATAGCGCGTGCTAGGAAGCCAATGTTTTCTGTTTTATTTAGCCTGTTTGTCAGCACATGGTGTACGGATATAAAGTTCTAAGCTATTTTAGGGTGGCAACCCCTGTTTCCTCCGTGAGTGGGCGTCGTCTTCACAACTCCAGCTTGCGCAGTAACGTGTCTTCTGAACGATTACATGTATGCCACTTTTTTATTGCTTTCTCGCAAGTGTATTCTCATTTACTGCCGAATAACACACATTCCAGTCAACATCTTTCGGGGTACGTACTTCTCTTAAGTGTCATTTTAGAATCTATACTGTAAACAGTGTATTCCCTTACTAATTTACGCCAAGGAATTTCCTCACTGCAGGCTAGCATTTAATAATGAAACACCAATATTTAAGAAGGAATGCAGTGCTGTAACAGTTTCGCACTCTGAGCAGAGAATATTTTCATTATCTGAAGTTGTATATTATGTGGCAGAATGACAGTATGTCGACGTTTATCGTGAAGAACTTAAACTGCAGCAGTCAGCCATATGAACAAGGCAAGTATCTCTTTGTACGTGTGTTCAGAAATAATGTGTTACTGCGTATCTTACTCAAAATTAAAGAATCCTAGTAATTACTTCAGCCACGTTTCAACCACCAATCTACATTTGATTACATCTGCACACTGTAAGGTACACAAAGACGTTCTTGTAGCTGTACGAGGCATTCAACTTTTCTCTTGCTCATTCACGAATAGAGAGATAAAAGAACGATTGTTTTCATGCTTCTAATAATTGTACCTTACCGATTCCTACAGTAGCAACATTTAGAAGCCTGCATAACATTTCGTGATTTAACCTGAAAATCAGATTTCGGAATGTGTTATAGACGTATTCTCTATGTAATGGACGTCTTGCTCTGTGCTCTCCTGCCTGACAAACCTGTAATATTTCGCATTGTCTTTCTTTGTACATGATCGACTCCCAAACTGATACAAGGAGCCCTCCGCCACGTACCATACAGGCGGAGTATGTATGTAGATGTCAATGTAAATAACATGGATGTACCACACATGACTAGTGCTCTAATACAGACCCTAAAAGCGATTTATAAGCAGAAAACCAGCTACAATTTTCCTTTATCCTTCCAATAAATCTCTTATTTACCTGTCCCCACTTACTGTCACACTCAAATATTTGTATTACATGGCTGACGTTAGTTACGATTTATTAACTGTATAGTCAGTGATTACTACATTTTGTAAGTTTTGTAAATTGTAGTTCTTTACATACTTCTGCAGTGAAAGGTTGCTGGCAGTATTTACACCAGGATGTGATTTGTCTTGATATTACTGCAGTTTTAAGACACAATACCTTCTCATAGATAACAGCGTTATCTACGAAAAGTCTAATACGACACCATGCGTTGAGTTACTAACACACAGCATAAAAATTAGCTGTCTATTGGTATGACTGAACAGTTCTGAGGCATGTACGACTGTAGCAGAAAACAGCCTCATCTTTGTTTGTTTTCATGAGTAATCCATCATTCAGCTTCATTGCATAAATCTATGCTCTAATGAATATTACGGATGCGTATCGAAATTTATTAGTTTTTAGGTGATTATCTCTTTTCGTTGAATTAAGATGGCTGTACAAATACCGTAACATCGTCGAAGTTCTCAAGAGGAGAAGAATGACAGACTACCTAGAATGGCATTCAGCAGAACAATAGATGGAACGAGAGGAAGAGGGAGCCCCAGAATCAGATGGCGGGATACCATTCTGGAGGACACAACTAGGATGAACAGCAACAGGAACTCGACAAACAACGCATTGGACAGGCAGAAGTGGAAGAGGCTCATAGAACAGGCGTATGGTCGATAAGGCCCTTGCCACATGTAAAGTAAAAGTAAGTATGTCTTCTCGTTACTGTTTACTTGCTGTTAGAGATTCGTTTTGTTTATCTCACAGGGTGACCGCAGCCTACATAGCAGTTTCATGAAGCCACAACAGAAGACGCAAAGGCGTGATTGAGACGCTGTTACTGGTTTTCTCCCTGTTAACTCATTGCACAGAAATTTTACCGACTGCTGATCACTGTGACCTTTGACCGTAGTAGACTGAGTTTATACAGCTGCTGTCAGTTACATTCGAGTCCCACCTGATAGTGAAAAACTCAATTTACATTTCACCTACCGTATTTTATCTTAGATTGTTTGCTTTCTGTTTCACAAGAATTAATGTTGTTATACCGATCTACAAAGTTCATCAATCAAGCGTGTGACTCATATTGCTTTGAAAT
The DNA here is from genome assembly GCF_021461385.2 of Schistocerca piceifrons. NCBI lineage: Eukaryota > Metazoa > Arthropoda > Insecta > Orthoptera > Acrididae > Schistocerca > Schistocerca piceifrons. Next base: position 834,148,875 of record NC_060138.1, on the reverse strand, counting down.
TTCCTTGTATTAACAATTAAGGTTAGAAATACAGTACAACAGACTCGCTAGCAGAACAATTACTATTTGTTCGAAAGATCGAATGGTGATTTTTGATAAAGGACTAAAGTATAATTTGTGTACTAGACTAGCACAATCTAATATCAAAAGCATTGCATCTCATACTAAACTAGCTATTCATATAGTTAGGCATAGTAAAGGAGAGCAAGGAAAACTCTTAATTAATGCCAGTAAAATCATTAATAATATTGTCAGTGCACAGCCAAATTTTAGCCATGGTCGCATGGAATACCATGCCATACCATACTATTTCGTTTCTATGGAAAAATAACTGAAATAAATACGAAGCAGGAGTAATTTAAAAAAGGGGATTAGTACACTGCAAGTAAAGCGCACTACATCGCCTAGACCGACAGAAGTGCTAAAATGAGATACAAATAACATATGCTGAAACAGAAAGGCAAAGCGCATTCGAGATATCTAATTTTTTATGCCATCTAATCAAAGAAAAGCACAATTTCACAAGCATAAATAATAACTTAGCCTCTTTGCATACAATGGAAAACGCTGCCCTCACGGTCGCTCTCTAACAATTTGATATTTTCAATTACTGAAATTGTTAGCAAGCATGGAACTAGGCTTGGTAAGATGCCAGGCCACAAGAAACATAACACATCACCCAGAAAATATTTGTTTAACAAGATGTGCCTGCTGCTGTTGCGAATTTTTTTTAAAACACGTGAAATTTGACAAGTTAAGATGAATGTAATTATTTACAACTATGCAAAAAAATCATCGATAAAAATGTAATTTTCCAAATTTGATGAATATTAATTTAAAATTTCAGATCATTATCTCACATAGAACTCACGTCACTCAAGTGCTTCCATCTCAAAATAAATTCAGTAAAGCGCAGTATGAATTCAGGTAATAATAGAACAGACAGAAAAACATTAAATTTAACAAATTCGAAAATAATACATCAATCACCAATAAACATTTACTTAATGCATCAATTACCACCTGTAAGCACACAAAATCACAATGGGCAATAAGTAACTACAAATACAACGCGGAATTAACCTTTACGTGCATGAAATGAACATTATCTGGACTCCCATGAGCAGGTAGCAGTAGTCTCTTTAAAGAACCCAAGACTAGGTACAAACAGCCAACAATGGAATTAGGTAAAAGGCAAATCTCAGCCAAGAGAGAATGTACCGATGTGAGTAGCTTGATCTTACGTTGCGATAACTCAGGCTACTTTTATCAAGGAATGTATAAATAAAATTTAGACAAAAACGCCCACACGCCTTATATGAAAACTGGAATTACATTAATCCTGAGTACATTTTTTATTTATTTTTTATTTGCTATTGTCTTTTAGTCCATCGTATAATTCAGAATAGATCATATTTTGCACATTAACTGGCATGAATATAGCAGGTAGTATTTGAACCTGATTTTAAACGTGATAGTGTAACTAAGCACTATGGCGTTCAACAGAAAAAAATCTACATAAAAAGAAAAAAAAAATTAGTTACTTTTTTAAAAAGAAGAAAGGTCTAGATACTCCACGTGATCATCTGGCACACAGATATATGTTCATGCGAAATCCAGATGGTATACGCTGCAGGTCTGTTACACTATGCTGCAATACTTGATCACAAATTTTTTAATTTAAAATTCTGTATTACACTACTATACAGCACTACATCACACAGCACAACACTACTGTTCTTGGTATCAGGACCAAGAACCAAGCTATGTTCCTCATTTGTCTGGATAGTTACCTGTGTCGATCGAGACAGTACGAAACCGCCTCCCCCCCTCCCCCTCCTCGGTTACTTAGGCCTATAGGTACAACATTACAAATACTCTAGCACCGAAATGCGCGTATAATGTGGAAAAAGGAACGCACTATAAGCTGTGCGTATGTGCTAAGAACTGATAAGTATATAACGAAAGACCTGATCTACGAAGCTATGCCCTATTTTATGTATGTTCATAACCCAGTATCCCATTTATAACTGCAATCTAGCCACAAGTAAATAAACGAATTTATCACAGTACACACACTCATATAAATCTGCGCGACGGTAAGGAAGAATACGCATAACTTATATGACTGAACGACATAAAATTGGTAATCACTCCTTCAATTCTTCCAGAATTGTATAGTGTGAATACATTCAACTGCAGTGTAATCAGGATGGTTTTTCAGTGCTGTGATTAGAAACTTGAATTAAAATTATTAACCACTGAAATACCATAAGAAACCAACAGAATTGTAACGTAATCTAAGGACAGGATCTGCACATACTATTGAAAGTAGGTGAAACCATGACTACCATGTTCTACATAAGATGCCCGGTTATATAAATACATACACTGTAAAATATGACAACAGTCTGTGTTTCAGTCACATGTCCAAACTTAGCTTTCAGTACCTGTAAATTACTCATGGATAGGGCGGAAAACCTATTATCAATAAAATGAGGAGATATGTACGTTTGAGCTGTTTGGTTGTTCGTACACTGAATAATCACTGAAAATATAAGTAGAGGGGCTTGGCAAGATGTATCGACAAGATGGCATTACACCAAGCATGCATCTATCTTAAGTGGAAGAACTGATAAATGTCCTATCGAAAGCAAAAATAACTAACTGTAATACGGAATTAAAACACCATATTGATTTAAAATTGTTCACAGAAGCCATATAAACGACCCGGGTTTCTCAGTACACAGAAAGCCAAGAAGTACACGCACCCTGTATTTAAAATGCTGGAAAGGATGATAAGATTGAGGTACATAATGCATCAGATTGAATAAATACGACCCATTTCCTTAATCAGCATCCAGATTATGACAAACGACCTATCTGCGAGCTTTTATAGCGCTACGTTCACGAATACCAATCACGTTTCAATTCACTACGACTTCCGTACGCAGAACTATTGTAAAATAAATTTACATCAATCTTCTGTCACACGACCGAAATGGTCTAAAGGTTCCCTACGAAGAATTACGGCAAAATAACTGAAGTGGTCTCACCGAAATCTCCGACATTGCAGTCGTCGCCTCCGAACTGCTACGCTCCGAACTTCAGAACACAGAATGCTTTCAGATACATCCGGCTACATCGCACATTCCCAGACGTTGGTTGGTTTAAAAGAGGGAGGGGGGGGGTGGAGGGACCAAACTGATAGGTCATCGGTTCCTCGTTTCGATTAAAATAATTCCACAAGGGTGGGAGTGAAATAATCGAGACATACAAAACACAACTGGAAGAAAAGAGAAAACCACAAGAATGACAGAAGGGCAACAAACACTGAAATGGACAAAATCGAACGAGAAAAAACAACGCAAGAAACATGTAGAAGAGATCAAAACAGGAGAGCAGATTACCGTGACTGGTTGACATGAGAAGAAAAAGGAGAAGCCAGCCACTCGGCAACACATTAAAACCTCTACCCTAAAAGCACTAGGGTGGAGGACACAGAGGGACAAAGGACATGCGCTAAAACATATCAAATGATAAAACCCACCCTCACGAATAAAACGTGAAACTAAAGCTGTTATTGAGGCATTGTCGCCCAACACCAAAGGTAGGGTGCTGGGAAAGTTAAAAGTCCGTCGCAGAGCGGCTAAAAGTGGGCGGTCCAGCAGAAAGTGGACGACCGTCATTTGTGAGCCACAGAGGCACCGAGGTGGGTCCTCACGACGGAGGAGGTAACCATGCGTTAGCCTCGTATGGCCACTGCGGAGCTGGCAGAGGACAACTGATTCCCTGTGAGAGGACCACATGGAAGTCTTCCACACATTTGTAGCCTCCTTGATGACACGCAGTTTGTTGTGCGTACTGTTATGCCATTCAGTCTCCCAAAACCGAAAAACCCTGCGGCGTAAGACAGAACGCAGGTCAGTTTCGGAGACGCCCATCTCCAAAAGCGGTTTCACATTGTCTGTTTGGCCAGCCTGTCGACAAAGTTCGTTGCCTGGGATTCCGACGTGTCCTGGGGGGTCCAAAAAAACACCACTGAACGACGGGACCGTTCCAGGACATTGATGGACTCCTGAATGGACGCTACCAAAGTATGGCGAGGGTAGCACTGGTCGATAGCTTGTAGGTTGCTCAAAGAGTCAGTATACAGGCTAAATGACTGGCCAGGGAATGAGCAGACGTGCTCAAGAGCACGAGATATGGCCGCCAGCTCTGCAATGAAAACACTGCAGCCATCTGGCAAGGAGTGCTGTTCAATATGCCCTCTATGAACATAAGTAAAGCCTATGTGACCATCAGCCGTCGAGCCGTCGGTGTAAACATCTTCATGGCCCCGGTACATGTTGACAATCGAGAGGAAGTGGTAGCAGAGAGTCGCAGGATTAACGGAGTCCTTAGGGGCATCCGAAAGGTCCAGAAGAATATGCGGCCCAGGTGTAAACCATGGAGATGTACGTGAATGGACCCCGAGGAGAAGTGGTAATGGGAAGGACTCCTGTTCAGACAAAAGGGACCAGACGGGAACCGCAATTGTAAACCCTGACCTGGGCCACCGACGTGGGAGATGAACTGCCGTGGTTGGGAAAAGGAGACGGTAATTCGGATCCGCAGAAGAACTACTAATGTGTGCAACATAACTGGTGAGCAGCTCTGCACGCCTAACCTTCAATGGAGGGACTCCGGCCTCCACCAGGACACTGGTCACCGGACTCGTTCTAATAGCTCCCGTCGCTGGGTGAATGCCACAGTGGTGCACTGGATCCAGTAAACAAAACTTTGAGGGCGCCACCCTAAAGAACGAGAGATCGCGTTTTCCACCGCAGAAACGATCGTTGTAGTGACCTGCTCAACGACAAAATCGGTGGCACCATGTGGGGGAGATTTAGAGGTGAAGGCTTCCCAGTCTGCCTTGTTTAGATCCCCCAGGGATCAGTGTTGGGGCCGCTCCTGTTCCTTATTTATATAAATGATATGCCCTCTAGTATTATGGGTAACTAAAATATTTATGTTTGCTGATGACACTAGCTTGGTAGTAAAGGATGTTGTGTGCAACATTGACTCAGTTTCAAGTAGTGCAGTACATGACCTCAGTTCATGGCTTGTAGAAAATAAACTAACGTTAAATCACAGTAAGACTCAGTTTTTACAGTTTCTAACATACAATTCAAGAAATCCTGACGTTTTAATCTCACAGAACGGGCATATGATTAGTGAAACTGAACAGTTCAAATTCCTAGGTGTTCAGATAGATAGTAAGCTGTCGTGGAAAGTCCACGTTCAGGATCTTGTTCAAAGACTTAATACAGCCATTTTCGCTATTCGAACGGTATCGAAAGTGAGTGATACTTCGACACGTAAATGAGTCTACTTTGCTTATTTTCATTCACTTATGTCGTATGGTATTATGTTTTGGGGTAACTCTTCCCATTCTAGAAGGATGTTTTTGGCTCAGAAACGGGCGGTTCGGGCAATAAGTGGTGTGAGTTCACGAACCTCTTGTCGACCTCTGTTCACGAGTCTGGGTATTTTGACATTGGCCTCTCAATATGTATATTCCTTATTGTCGTTTCTTGTTAGCAATATTAGTTTATTTCCAACAATAAGCAGCTTTCACTCGGTTAATACTCGGCTGAAATCAAACCTCCATTTGGATCGGACTTCCTTAACTCTTGTGCAAAAAGGTGTGCAGTATACTGCTGCATCCATTTTCAATAAGCTGCCACTCGAATTCAAAGATCGTAGCAGTAATCCACGCGCTTTCAAATTGAAACTGAAGAGTTTCCTCATGGGTCACTCCTTCTATTTTGTCGAAGAGTTCTTTGAAAAATTAAGCTGATTCTCATTGTATAGCTGATAGCGTTTGCTTAAACTTATGGACTCATTTTCTTGCAGGTTCATGAACATTTATTTTTATCTGTTATTACTTTTATGTTGTAAGTTCATGTACTGACACGTTCCATGACCTTGGAGATTTGCTCCTAAATTTGGTCCTACGGAACTTGACGTGTAAATAAAAATAAAAATAAATAAAATCTGGGTAGGCGTCCGTGGGCATGACGCCAGGAGAGTGATAGGAAGATGGGGAAGTGGTCTCAACCACACAGGTCGTCATGTGCTCTCCAGTGGATAGATGTGAGAAGGCCAGGTCTGCAAATCGAGAGATCAATGGCCGAATATGTGGCATGTGCTACACTGAAATGTGTGTGGGCACCTGTATTTAACAAGGAGAGATAAAGTTGTGACAGTAATTTTTCGACCTCCCTACCTTGGCCAGTAAGCATGACTCCACCCCACAAGGGGTTATGCACGTTAAAATCTCCCAAAAGTAGCAAAGGTTTAGGGAATTGATCAGTCAGTGCAGCCAATATGTTCATGGGTACTGCACCATCTGGAGGAAGATATACATTGCAGACAGTTATTTCCTGAATCATCCTGACAGCCACAGTTTCAAGAGGGGTTTGAAGGGGCACAGGTTCACTATATACTGAGTTCAGGACATAGACGCAAACTCCACCTGACACTCTATTATATTAGCTACGGTTCCTGTAATATCCATTATAGCCATAGAGGGCAGGGGTCTGCATTGCTGGGCACCATGTTTCCTGGAGGGCAATGCAGAAAGCAGGTGTAAAGCTTAGCAGTTGCCGTATCTCAGCCAGGTGGTGGAAAAAACCGCCGCAATTCCACTGGAGCATTTCATGATCGTGAGACTGAGAAGGCGTGAAACACTCAATGAGGCAGTCTACGCCTCAGGGTCACCTACTGCCACCGGATGTGTACCTGTACGATCGACGTCTATTGTGTCTGAGGGACCAGCGAGATCTAGGTCCTCAGTGGAAGCCAGAATCTCCACCTCATCCTCAGACACAGAGCTCGTAGGTAGTGGTGGTGTGGGTGCCACCACAGTTCCATGGTTCTTGGGGGTGTTCTTCTTTTAAGGTTTCTCTCGCTGCTCCTTTGGTTTGTCCAGCTGGGAGGACTCCACTGATTCAGTCTCAGGGTCTGAGGAGGACTTTGAAGCCCTACAACTAGCTACCTGTGGCTGCTTCAGACACTGCCGGGTGTCAGCTTTGCCACTGGTAGGAACCTGGGAAGGGAGTGACCCAAGGGATCCCTTCCCCGTGAGAGGAGCCGAAGAAGACTTACGCTTTTCCTGCTTAGAAGTGCAGACTGATGTCCCCCATGGTTTGGGGGGTGTTGCTCCTGAACTGTGTTGTTCAGGAGCAACAGGGAGGGAAGTGTGCTCTATCATCAAGGGAGCAGTGGAGTCTAACAGCTCTGAGAGCCAACTGCATGCAGTGGGACGGAAGATGGTTGAACCGTTGTCGTAGAGGTGGCGTAGGTTAACGTCATATGCACAAGATATAGCCTCTCATACTTTCTCTTAGCCTCAGTGTAGGTCAGTCGGTCCAGAGTCTTGTATTCCATTATTTTTCTTTCTTTCTGGAGAATCCTTCAGTCTGTCGAGCAAGGCGAATGGTGCTCTGTGCAGCTGACACAGATGGAAGGCAGGGCACAGGGAGTATTGGAAGGTGAAGGACATCCACAATCCCGACAGGTGACGCAGGAAGTACAGCGGGAAGACATATGGCCGATGGGACCAATGACCGTAGCAGTCTGGTCCCTTTAATCCCACAAACCAACCATATGGCCGAAATTCCAGCACTTAAAGCACCACATTGGGGGAGAGATATATGGCTTTACGTCACAGGGGTAGACCATCAATTTGACCTTCTCGGGCAATGTGTTACCCTCGAGGGCCAAGATGAAGGCACCGGTGGCAACATGATTATCTCTCGGACCCTGGTGGACTTGCCGGACAAAATGGACGCCTCGCCACACTAAATTGGCCCGCAGCTCATCGTCAGACTGCAAAAGAAGGTCCCTGTGAAATATGATACCCTGGACCATATTTAAGCTCTTATGGGGCGTGATGGAAACAGGAACATCCCCATGCTTGTCACAGGCTAGTAGTGCCCGTGTCTGTGCAGAGGATGCTGTTTTGATTAAGACCGGGGTGCATAAGCCTCGCTGCCATCCTTAGCCTGGCGTTCCTCCCATGGAGTAGTCAGGGGGAGGGGGGGCGTCCATTAGGGGTCATATTTCTTAGCTTTGAAGTTAGACCTTGATCGCTTTGCTGGTGTTTGATCACCAGCAAGAGATGATCTACTGCACAGAGGATGGGTAAAAATGCGTCAAGGAGGTTGACCTCGCCCAACAGCTAGAGAATGAGCGGAAGTGCAGATCCAATTCGACGAATGATGTGAGAGGTCTCACTGCATGATGGACACTATGCACCATGTAATGTGCCCTTCCCCAGTTGGCTCGCTCTTCGGGAAAGAGAACCATCAGATAAAGGCCGAAAGGTGTGAGACTCCTTTTAGTCGCCTCTTACGACAGGCAGGAATATCTCGAGCCTATTCTAACCCCCGGACGCGCAGAGGGAAGAGATCTCAGACGTAAGTTGTTAGCGTCGTGAGACCTCAAAAAGAATTCATCATTCGATTTCTCGTTTTCTAAACTATTCTGTGCTATAATATTCAACGTTATGTATACATAAGACAGCTCTCTCAGGAGTGGGGTTGTTCAGTTTTGTGAGCATTCCATCGAATGTTAACCTACGAATAACAGGACTACTTTGTCTCTGTCTGACTCTATTCTAACTCGGTATTTATTTATTAATTCAAAGAACTTTCCAAAATGTGGGACACATATATCCTTAATAAATATTGCATATGATTGTTGATTGTGTGCCCAAACGAGCACGCACGCACGCACACACACACACACACACACACACACACACACACACACACACACACGCACACACGCACACTTACATGAAGTACAAAAAATTTAACAGTAATACAAGAGAGCTTACATTACTTGCAAACTTTATTTCACAAGCATAAAAAATTCTACTACTGAATAGAAGCTGTGATCTTAATGTTTGACTAAAAAGCGAGAAATATGAAATAATATTTATCTTATGAGTAATAGGAGGCGTTTTTTTCTCCGCTATTTGAATAAAGTAGCAAAACTGGTGAAAAATCTATTTGTCAAATGAATTTAATTTCTTTCTCATCAAGTATTGGAACAATGGTCATTGTTGATGGTGCCGCGCAATCTTTTATTGCTTCTCATACGAATCTAAAAAGAACGCAATTATTTCAGAAAAAATTGGCTCCTGAAGTTTTTACTATTTGCCATCATCTCTGAGGGGCCTGTGTCTGACGGACGCGAGAGCATGTGATTCACAGTTCAGAGACAATCGCTAAATAGTATGTAATTTCCGCTTGCTCTGAATGATCGTGAGTCACTGTGAAATGATCCGCAAATAATCTCAGGGACGCGCTTTACCCATTCGAGTTAGCGATGCCTGAGGAGAAGGACGCACCGCTCAGCTCTCGCGCGACTGGTGTTCCAGCGCCGGCAGCGCAGGCGCCGGCCGGCCGCGATTGCGCGAGGCTTGCCCTTGCGGCCGCCTGACATCAGCCAACGCACTTGTGCAGGCTCAACCCTGAGGAAGGGGAAGTGTTGGTACCTGTCCTCACACGGACACGTTTATGAACTTTTCGTCAGAGGTAGATGAAGACAACGTTGCAGAAGAGTGCGCTGAGCGACGCGCGGCACAAGATGGCTCAACCGGACGAAGATTAGTGCGAGTTGACGCGACTGAAGATGGTTTCCGGCTACCGCCGCTTAAGAAGCGGGTTCGGCCGCAGCAACTCGTCGTGGCGCGGGAATTAGCTGTGACTAGCCGTTAACCAACCCCTCCAGGGGACAGGACAGCCTCCAGGGGCAACCCACGGAGTCCCACCTATCGTCCTACAATTCAAGGAGGATTGCAAGAAGTTACAGACGTGACTCAAGACCAACTGCAAGCTGTCATTTACCGTTAAACAGACTGGTGCTGACACATTAAAGCTCTCTCTACCGTCAACAGCTGACTACGCCATGGTTATGGGCATGCAAGGAGAAGATGGCGTCCCCAAATATACGTTATTTTTCTTTTCAATGTCAATCAACTTCACCAACAGCCGTAGATATTGAGATATTTTATTTTATTCTGAAAGCACAGGCTTGAAGATGGCAAAATGAACTGCCAAAACCGATTGCTTTGGGAATAAAATAAAATATATCAAAATACACGACCGTTGGTGACATTTATTGACATTGAAAAGATAGAGGTCAGGGGAGGTGGACGTTGTAAAATGAAAACAAATGAAGTTGGAATGGTCCCTGTTTATTCATTTAACGATGGTACATGGGTGCCTACATAGGGATGAGCATCCCCAAGAGGAGTTCCCGTCTGCTCATCAGGAGGTTTGAGGAGAGCAGCAGAGGCTAGAGGAGCGACTACTCGGGGCCGAGGTCTGAAGCTAAGAGAGTGCGGAGCTGTTTCCAAGCCGCCCTCGCCGCTCCCGGCCGCCTTCCCACGTGATCACACGACTAGTCTATGATTGGAGGGTTGATTCCGCCAACGCGCCTTGCTAGTGGTGTACCCACGTCAGCGCAACCAACCCGTGGGACTAGAGTCTGACTGGGAGCACGTGGCGGGAATGTGCCAACCACGGTCTTCCGGCCAGCACCTTTCATCACAGTATGCCCAAGCCGGCTATGGCCGTACATTATGAATGGAAAAAATATTTAATAAAATTTTATCGGCAATGATCCCTCTTGGGGGTCTCCTCCCTGCACACGCCCATGTCTCCAGGCCATAATGGACCAACAGATGTCCAACTATATGTTTCCGGCGGTGCGCCCGCCAACACTCAAAGCACTCTTTAAGGGAGTTCCTATGTCGCTCTCAAATGATGATGTGAAAGAAAAGCTGGAAGACCACGGATTCGCCACGTTGAGCGTTGAGCACCACAGGATGCCAGGTACCAACCAGCTCACTGTACGCTGCATTGTCATACTGTCAGACCCGCTGGCTGCCAGAGAAATCTACAATCTCACACAGTTCTACGACCTTTGTATAACAGTGGAACAGCTCCTCAAGTCCCACAGCCCGGTTCAGTGTTTCCGGTGTCAAGATACTTGCCAAGCTGCGCAGGGTAGCCGTGCAGTGTATGGCGCCTTGCCACAGTTCGGGTGGCTCCCCTCGGGCATGAGTGTGTGAGTTGTCCTTAGTGTTAGTTAGTTTAACGACAGCAGGGAATGCTCACCCAGCAGAGAAGAACCCCTACGTGTCACCTATGCGGTGGCGCACATCCGGTCAGTTTCTGCTCATGAAAGAGGTATAAAGAAGAAAAAGCTGCCGACAACCTGTACTGAAGCGGATCGGCAACTAGGACACCCGCAGACGCAACCGGCTGCCGCCCCCTCCACCGGCTGCTGACAGTAGGGGGACAAGGGGTGCACCAAGACACGTTGCATTGTTGCAAAATTTATTGGCGGCGATGACGTCATCCAGGATGGCGGCATGTACATTTGGCAACATCGCTTGACGTCATCCAAGATGGCGGATTTTGGCGGGAGAATAGGCCAAATGTGCTACGTCCACTAACCTAACCTCAAGAAAAAATGGTGGGAAGTTTGAATTTTGCTGGGGAAACAGTTCAGTTTTGCTACGCCCACTAACCTAAGCCTCAGGAAGAAAAAAAATGGCGGGAAGTTTGAATTCCAACATGATAATGCATGCAAAACCGCACTTCTCTTCATTATTATTGACTATCATTTATTAACATTCATTATCATACATTATTATTTATTATCATTTATTATTATTTATTATCATTTATTATTATTTATTGTTATTGACCTGCCTCCTCTAGAAAATTCCCTCCAAATTCAAATCCCAACATGATAATGGCTGCAAAACCTTACTTTTGTTTATTATTGACTATCAACGCTCCCAGGACCGGCGGTAGACTGGAGTTAACGTTGGAATGTGGATCTGCCGCGAGTTATATCGGGAGCGGTGTTCAGATGCGGATCCACAATAGGCCGCGGACGGCGTAGTGTTTGGAAGGTGGATCCGCCTCGCGCAAGGTAGGAGCTGTATTCGAATGCAGATCCACAGTGTACAATACCCGAGTTAGCATTCAAGTGTGGATCTGCTGCGTTCTATATATCTGGAGCTGTGTCCGGGGGCGGATCCACCACATACAGCATCCGCGATAGGGTTCGTGGGTGGACCAAGCACGTGTTACGTCCGGACAAGTATTTTATGCTCGAAGTTTGGTTAACCAGCTGATGGGACTGGGTCCTGGGAGCCCTCCAAGAGGCGTGCGTGTACACAGACATACAGAAAACAGAGCAAGTGCTCTCCGAATGTGGATGTGACTGGATATGCGTGGGTTACATTTACAGACAATTTTGGAACACAGAACGATAGGTTATGTCGCGTTCGCATGGATGGATGTGACATAAAATCGAAAGAAATGCGGAAACTGATTAGCGCATAGGTATAAACTAACCCCATATACACCGAAATGCGGTGAAAATGGGGATGTACTTGCTTATCTTCTGGTTCACAGGGGGCAATTCGTACATGGAGTCAAGTATGCTACAACAAGAGGAATGTAGGAAAACGATGACATCGAAGGGAGAGGACTAAGGAAGGTAGTAAATTTTTTCTCGTTGAGTTCGTATTATAGTGTATGTCTACTGAGGAAGCAGTGATACACGCGAGTTGAATACTGTATTTGATGCTTTTGAGGAGGACAGAGAATCATTCACGTCTAAACTTACTCACCTCTGTGGTAAAGGATAACAGAGAGTGTACGGGATGATCGATTGAGACAGAGCTGTAACTAGGTAGGATTTAAACGTTGACTCATTTATTCTGGAGAAAGACAAGTTGCTGAAGGTCGATTTTTTTTCCAGTGTTCTATGTGGATGCTTTAGTCACGTGATATAGCCTGCGTTGTAGCCATATGCAGCTACAGTGCTTTACACATTATAGATTGGATGATTTACGTAAATATGTGTCGAACTACATTGTGTATAAATATCACTCCATTCTTGTTCTTCTTAACTGTATGCTATTAAATTAAGGTACTTTGAGATCTGTTACTATAGATCGATATGGTGTGCTAAGCTCCAATACTTGGGTACATTTCGAGAAATGTGGTGCACTTGGAGGGGTTAGGCCTAGGAAAGCTCTATTCAGACGAGAGAGGTGAAGTGTAGCTATATTCCTCTGATCGGTTGAGGATTAATTGGGTAGCGACGTTGCGGGGTAGAGTGGTCAATACCGAAGTGAGGATGGTCTTTTAACGTAAGAGGGCGAGATTGCTCTGTGACCGCCATAGGTAGAGAGATTGATCGAGAACTATGTGCGAGGTGTTAGAAATATGTATATCGTTGTCTGGTATACTTTGGTCGTTTTTATGTGTTCGAGAATTAAGTGTGAATGGAAGTACTGAGCAGTCATCTATCAATGCTCGCAATGATACTTGTAAAGTACAGGATGTATGGTTTAGCTATGACATTGACATCAGGAAAACACGCTGTCACATGATTGGCCAGTGTGCTTTATTTCGAGGACAAAGTGCGCGTTGAAATATGGTTATCATTGGTTTGTGTTTAAGTATATAATATTAAATGGCCTATCCTCAGTGAGAGGGGTGTGTATGTCGGTAAAAGTATTTGCTTATTTGACTACATGTATTCGTAATTTAGTACATTTAAGTGTTCACCGAATATGGCTGTCTGTGGAAAAAGGAATTATTATGTTCTATTGAGCTGGGTTGTATGTGGGGGCGTAAATGCTTGTTCAAAATTATTATAACAGGGTTGGTGGCATATAAGTAGAACAAGTTCTGTGAAAGCGTGTGTAGAAGGAGTGAGCGAGTGGATGACACGACTCATCTACAACTGTATCATTAGGACATGTAAATAAATGTCGGATAATCTAAATTGAGGTCATTTTTTTTCTTTTGAATCATATGTATGACTTCTTGGAGTTATGTTTGTCTATTTGTTCTAAATGAATACTCATCTTTGCTTAGAAAGTGAATTTTGACAGAGTTTTCGGCGCAGCGTGAATGACGACGGGTTCGCTGGCTGGGGGAGACACTGTTTACATGTCAGGTTGGAGATGCAGGGGAGGATAGAGATCTGCGCTATTCAGGAATCCGTCTGTGTAGTGTATGTCGTTAGACAATAGCTAGAGAGCAGGTATAGAGAGAGAGCCCACTACGGCATGCTGGTCCTTCGGCTTAGTGGACGGCTGTTTAGATGGACAGATATGTGGCTCTGACATGCCGCCGGCGGCGCTTGAATTTCAGGCGAAAGGTCCTGTTGCAGTAACTGAGGTCATTCTGCTTGTAGACAGGCTGCAGAAGGTAACTGATATGTCTTTCTGCGACTTAAATTGCATATATCAGATGCGCAAAGATCTGGAAATGGGATCAGCTGAGCGATGTGTAGGGTGTGACTAAAGCCAAGTTGAAATTTTAATGTAGCATGCAGGTTCGGGAAAGGTGACACGTTTCACACTAGGTGCAGCCGTCTTGAATAATGGTAACTGCGTAATCAACTGACGTGATGACAGGGCACTCTGGTGGTTGTCATAGGAGCTAAACACAGTTGAACTTGGAGCCATTTTTGTTAGATAACATGATATAAATAATAATAAATAATAAATCAAAATAAATAATAATAAATGATCACAAATGATAATAAATAACTGGAGCAGCTGTCTGAATGCAGAGACCTGTTGTAGTGTATGGATCTGTAAGAGCGAACTTTGATGTCCTCTAGACGACCAAATAGCGAAGTAATATTATGTGTAGGGCGGCTTTGGTGATCAAGTCAGAATTTGGGAAGATGATTGATTTGGGTTTGAGTGTTATTAGATGGGATGTAGATTGTTCCGTTGACTACTTCTGCACATTCGCTTCCTTTATTTAGCTGAGTGAAGATCGATTGTAGTGTGTTGGATACTTGCTTGTCTGTTCTCTAGACCTGGGAGAGACCTTAGTTGACGTGTAAATTATAGCCAAGATCTCGAAAATGTTACATGACTGAGACCGGTATTCGAGAATGGAAATATCATTTTATGTATGTTTGTTTCTAGTTAGTCAGTGGTTTACAGCATGCTGAAAATAGATAAAGTTCGGCGTTTGTAGAGAATTAATTTGAAGTCTATATCTTGGGAATTATGATGAACTAGTGATTGGTAGGGTGTAGCCTAGTGCATGATATCGAGAAGTACAGCTAAAATGGTGTAATATTATGGAGAAATTACATGTGTTCTTGTAGTCTATGAGTCTGAGGATATTTGTAGAAAAGCGAACAGATAAAGAAGGAGAGACAGTAAGGCGTTGTGCTGAGGAGGGGACGATACCGAATTTATAAAAAGAGCTCTGAGGGTGACTTAGGTCCGCTGATGCAAGAGGGAAGATTAGCTCTGAGTGTCGGGTCTGTAGAGAGAACAGGTTGACGATGCTTTCCTAGGATTGGGGAGCATTGCTGTATATAGACGCTGTAGGGATAGGATATTTTTTTCGCAGGCTGTAGAGATATACTGGATAAGTGCACTGTTTTGTGTCAAATGTGTATATACTGTATTGTGAAGTTAATGTGATTTACATTGTGTAGCGTTTGTATATACTGCACTGTAAAGTTAGTATTGATTATGTTATGTGACGAGTAGAGAGGAAGTCGTAAGGACGATAGAGATATTTCCAGAGTAACAGCGGTCAAGAGAGTGTATTTCCGATACTTAGCTCATTGTGGAATGCCAATCAAATGAGACCCCGATCGTAAGATTTAACTGTATAAGTATAATGAGATCAACGACTTCGGTATTCGAGAGTGCGAATACAATTTTTTGGTCTGTTTGTTTCTAGTTATTCAGTGGTTTAAAGGATGCTGTTCTTAGAAAAAAAAAAATCGTGTGTTCTTGTAGTCTATGAGTCTGGATAAGTTTGTAGAAAAAAAGCGAGCAGGCAAGGAAGAAGAAGAAGAGAGAGTAACGCATTTGTGTTGAGGGGAAGCGATCGCCGAATTTGTGGAACAGTTCTGAGAGGGACTTCCGTCCGTTGATGCAGAGGGGCTGATTACCGCTGAGTGTAGCGTGTGTAGAAAGAAAGAGCAGGTTCACAGTGCTTCCTTAGGAATTGAGAGAATTGGGGCATGTAGTGGGTATTGTAAAGTTAATGTGACTTACATTGTGTAGGGTTTGTATATAATGAATTGTAAAGTTACTATTGCTTATGTTATGGGATGAGTACAGAGGATGACCGTGTGTGTGTGTGTGTGTGTGTGTGTGTGTGTGTTTGTGTGTGTGTGTGTGTGTGTGTGTGTGTAGATTGAGGGGGGCTGTGGAGGTAATTTAGCGATCTCTGTAAAAGCAAGCACAGGAAGCATCAGAAAGAAAAGTAGGATGGTACTTCGATAACGGGTCCTTACGAAAGTAGGCCAGTAAATTCGATAAGAAGGAATAAGAATGATTAATCGGTTGTGCTGGGATATAGGAGGGTTGAGAACATTTGCGTATGTTGAGAGCAGGAGAGGTAGGAGGTGGGGAGCGCATTCAATATTATTTTGGTGAACAAGTTCTGTTAGGGTAAGAATTTGAATTTACAAATAAGCTGAGAAAACACGAAAGCGAGCGTTAACTATTTTTGAGGGCACTATAAAATTTCGGAGAGGTTGACTGGGCTCTTATTATTTATTTTTTTTTTTTTAATTTTCAAATCATCGTTTTAGATTGAGAGGGGAGAGAAGCGCTGGGATGTGTGCGGACGGTGTGTGTGTGAACTGGCTCTAGGCTATTCTGACAACAGACGTGAAGGTGGAGATGTGTCGCATATAGGCCGGCAAGCAATGGAATGCGGCCTTAACATGTGTGTTGGACCGCACTGAGTTAGGACGGTGACAGACGACTCGCGTGGCCTGGCTTGGATGGTCATGTTCGGCGTGTAGGTGATATGAATTACTCAGGTGTTCGGTGTAAATGTGGCTGTCATCAAGTCATGTTTGAAGGGTCGCACAGAGGCCTTTGAAGCGAAATGAGAGCTGTCGGACGTGTGACTTAATGTGGGACAGGTTAATTGCGCGCGTCTGTTGAGTTACTTTGCTGTGCGTTATTTGGACAGATTACGAGTACTGATGGTGTTTACAGTTATGTGTACTGCATTATTTAGGAGCAGTTTGATATTGTGCACTGAAATTAGGAGCTGTTTGCGTGTCTGCCGACTGTGCAACATGACATCAGGTATATCAGGACGAGTGTTTTTTGTATGAGAGTGATAGGTATACTCGATGCGTAAATAAAATGTACGTTAAGTATTTGTGGGACGATATAGAATCAGGACGAGTGTTTTTTGTATGAGAGTGATAGGTATACTCGATGCGTAAATAAAATGTACGTTAAGTATTTGTGGGACGATATAGAATATGAGAGAGTTCGAGTTGGTTGTTATTTTTTCTACTTGGAGGGTTTGTTAGATCGAATTGCTGAGGTGAGTAACTACGAGAGCGCGAGGGATGTGATTGCAGCATATCTCCGTCTCTCAGCGGTTAACTAAAGATGGGGCGAGCAATGTTCTCGGATTAGGTACTGGGGGTGTTGTGGTCTGGCTATGTGATAGACCGTGTGGATTGAACAACAGTATTAGGGTCATAGTTTAGCTAGAATATTTATACAGGACTATGTCCGACGCGAGTATAAAGGTCCAGACTGTGATGTGGGCGGTCTCGCGCTCGTGGTGTGAGAGAGAGGCAAAGCAGACGATTTTGAGTCATCATAGGTGACTTAGGTTAGCGGCTTCGTCTGCCAAAATTTTCTTGTGTTTGGTAACGGAACACGAACTGACCATCAGAATTGAAGCTTGGCCTATTTGTATAGACAGAATGTGATATAAGTTAATGTGGGTTAGTACACGTTAGTGCACGTTAGTAAACGGAAGCAAGCATTAGTACATGTTAGCCAACGAACATGGGTCGGTAAAAGGACGTGGTGGTCGGTAAGGACTTTAACTATTTCATTTCAAGTCCAGGTGGGTGTGGCAGTGGCGAAAATTGATTCCAAGTCTAGGTGGACGTGGCAGTTTTCCGCATCAGAGAGGTTAATTAATTGATCAGATTAATTAAATAGTCATGCGGACTTTGTTACATTCACTTGCGGAGGTACTAAGCTAGGTGCGCGAGATGGCTCATGTGTACGGACGTGTGTTTTCGCCAAGATCCTGGATTAGATAATCGAAGCATGTGGGCTGAATAATGAGAATCATGTGATCTGTTAACTTAGTGAGAGCGTTCTTTGTCTGACAGAGCCACGTGGTCGATCGCTCGTTGTGACGTCAAGAAAGTCTCCAACTCGGTAGAAAAAACATTCCAGTTCGAGCGTGTCGGTTCCTGTCTATCGGTCATGAATTGCAAAGTTTATGGGGCTGAGAGCGTCCTTTGCGCTCCATCACACCTGCTGGTGCGGCGGTATGTGCCGTGAGGGTGGTTTGGACAGAGCAAGTGTGTCGGTTCCTGTCCGTCGGTGCTGAGAATTTGCGAACTTTAGGACCAATATAGCTTTTAGAGTATCACGTGATAGAACTTTCCAAACATCTCGGGCGGTTGTGTGAGGTAGGTATCGGCAGGTTCGAACCTGTTCAGAAAAATAAATTTGGGTTGGAACGTGTCCTTTGTCCAGCACGTGGTCGACAGGTTCCATCCTGTCGAGTGTTAAGTGCTCGCGGGAGCGGAAAGATGTTTACGTAGTCGGACTCTGAGGCGAGCGCCGCTGTGCGGGTACCGCTGGTCGCTTGACCTCAGCCGGCCAGGGAGCTGCGGATGGAGCGGGCTCAGCCGGCCGCGCGTATGTCAGCTGCGCTCTGGAGTTTCGCTGTGTGAGCATGGAGAAGTCAGTTGGGACACACTTGCATGACCGTAATGTCTGAAATAAAGAGTCATTTTCCAGGTATTTACAGAAGGCTATGTCCGTCGCGTCTATGGAGGGCGTGTGACGTAAGCGGGGCGGCGGCGCAGCGATTGTACAGTTATTACGCGCGCGCGTGAGCGAGTCAATTAGCGAGCGTTCTAGTGCGGACCAAACGTGCTGTTATATAGTCATGGCGGATTCCACTGTCGAGCAAACTTTGCCGCCAAAAGTGTAGCACTGCGTTCTCGATCGCACAAGGACACGTGGTGGACGGTGAGCGGTCGGCATCGACAGGTTTGAACGTGGCGCCGAAAGTGTTGCAGGGCAATGGCCGACCGTTGTGCGATTCAGCTCCGAGGCAGACAATTTTGGCGGGAAACGTGTGGAGGCGACGAATACACGTGGTGAGCGGACAAGGGCAGCTGTGATGTCAAACTCGACAAGTTCCAGCGTGTCCAGCGAAAACATGTTAACGACGTGGGAGCGATCGCTGGGATCGCCCCCGCGCTAGTGGTCGGCCGCCTCACGTGACAGGCGTAGGCAGTGTCTCTGCGCGCTGGCCAGGGGGTGGCGAGGATTTGAACTAATTCAGTAGGAGTGCGGACGTCGTGGTCACTGAACTGCGATATCAAAGATGTGTGTGCTGACTGTGTTGGAGAACAAGTGATGACCGTACTGCTTGAAATAAAGTCTTCAGTCCCTTCCCCCCTTCAAAATCAAAGGACGTGAATTACGTTACTATAAATGCAGTTTATTATCTGACGCGATTATGATAGGCTACCAGTGAAAAAAGATAAGTGACGGAGAAAGCTCGTACATGTGATCAATTATGGTGTTGGGGATTTGAACTTGTGATAGATTTTTGTTATGGATGTAAGGAGAATGGCTTTCTCACCGTGAAAATCGGACATCTTGAATAAATAATAAATGATAATAATACAAAGAAGTACAGTTTTCGAGAGAATATCGTGTTGGAATTTGAATTTGGCGCAATTTTCTAGTGGAGGTAGTCCAATAATAACAAATGATCATGAATGATAATAAATGCTAATGAATGATAATAAATGATAATGAATGATAATAAATGACAATAAATGATAATGAATGTTAATAAATGATAATGAATAATAATAAACAAAAGTAAGGTTTTGCAGCCATTATCGTGTAGGAATTTGAGTTTGGAGGGAATTTTCTAGAGGAGTCAGGTCAATAATAATAAAAAATAGTAAATGATAATAAATAATAATAAAAGACAATGAATGATACTGAATGTTAATAAATGATAATGAATGATAAGAAATGACAAAGGATGATAATGAATGTTAATAAATCATAATGAATGATAATGAATAATAAACAAAAGTAAGGTTTTGCAGCCATTATCATGTTGGAATTTGAATTTTGAGGGAATTTTCTAGTGGAGGCAGGTCAATAACAATAAATAATAATAAACGATAATAAATAATAATAAATGATAATAAATAATAATATATGATAATGAATGTTAATAAATGATAATCAATAATAATGAAGAAAATTACGGTTTTGCATGCATTATCATGTTGGAATCCAAACTTCCCACCATTTTTTCTTGAGGTTAGGTTAGTGGACGTAGCACATTTGGCCTATTCTCCCGCCAAAATCCGCCATCTTGGATGACGTCATGCGATGATGCCAAGTGTACATGCCGCCATCTTGGATGACGTCATCGCCGCCAGTAAATTTTGCAACAATGCAATGTGTCTTGGTGCGCCCTTTGTTCCCCAACTGTCAGCAGCCGGTGGAGCAGGCGGCAGCCGGTTGCGTCTGCGGGTGTCCTAGTTGCCGATCCGCTTCAGTACAGGTTGTCGGCAGCTTTTTCTTCTTTATGCCTCTTGCATGAGCGGAAACTGACCGGATGTGCGCCGCCGCATAGGTGACACGTAGGGGGTTCTTCTCTGCTGGGTGAGCATTCCCTGCTGTCGTTAAACTAACTTACACTAAGTACAACTCACACACACATGCCCGAGGGGAGCCACCCGAACTGTGGCAAGGCGCCATACACTGCACGGCTACCCTGCGCGGCTTGGCAAGAATCTTGACACCGGAAATACTGAACCCGGCTGCGGGACTTGAGGAGCTGTTCCACTGTGTACAAAGGTTGTAGAACTGTGTGAGATTGTAGATTTCTCTGGCAGCCAGTGGGTCTGATAGTATGACAATGCAGTGTACAGTGAGCTGGTTGGTACCTGGCATCCTGTGGTGCTCAACGCTCAACGTGGCGAATCCGTGGTCTTCCAGCTTTTCTTTCACATCATCATTTGAGAGCGACATAGGAACTCCCTTAAAGAGTGCTTTGAGTGTTGGCGGGCGCACCACCGGAAACATATAGTTGGACATCTGTTGGTCCATCATGGCCTGGAGACATGGGCATGTGCAGGGAGGAGACCCCCAAGAGGGATCATTGCCGATAGTATTTTATTAAATAATTTTTCCATTCATAATGTACGGCCATAGCCGGCTTGGGCATACAGTGGTGGAAGGTGCTGGCCAGAAGACCATGGTTGGCACATTCCCGCCACGTGCTCCCAGTCAGACTCTAGTCCCTCGGGTTGGTTGCGCTGACGTGGGTACACTACTAGCAAGGCGCGTTGGCGGAATCAACCCTCCAATCAAAGAGTAGTCGTGTGATCACGTGGGAAGGCGGCCGGGAGTGGCGAGGGCGGCTTGGAAACAGCTCCGCACTCTCTTAGCTTCAGACCTCGGCCCCAAGTAGTCGCTCCTCTAGCCTCTGCTGCTCTCCTCAAACCTCCTGATGAGCAGACGGGAACCCCTCTTGGGGATGCTCAGCCCTATGTAGGCGCCCATGTACCATCGTTAAATGAATAAACAGGGACCATTCCAACTTCATTTCTTTTCATTTTCACAACATCCACCTCTCCTGACCTCTATCCTGATGAGCAGGCAGGTAAGTACTTTTCAATGTCAATAAATGTCACCAAAGGTCGTGTATTTTGATATATTTTATTTTATTCCGAAAGTAATCAGTGTTGGCAGTCATTTTGCCATCTTCAGGCCTGTGCTTTCAGAATGAAGTAAAATATCTCAAAATTCACATTGAAAAGCAAAAAAAAAAAAAAAAACGTATAGTTGGGGACGCCATCTTCTTCTTGCATGCCCATTACCATGACGTAATGATTATGAATGATAAGAAATGATAATGAGTATTAATAAATGACAATGAATGATAATGAATGTTAATAAATCATAATGAATAAAATAAACAAAAGTAAGGTTTTGCAGCCATTATCGCGTAGGAATTTGAATTTGGAGGGAATTTTCTAGTGGAGGCAGGTCAATAACAATAAATAATAATAAATGATAATAAATAATAATAAATGATAATAAATAATAGTAAATGATAATAAATAATAATAAATGACAATGAATGATAATGAATGTTAATAACTGATAATGAATGATAATAAATGACAACAAATGATAATGAATGTTAATAAATGATGATGAATGATAATGAATAATAAACAAAAGTAAGGTTTTGCAGCCATTATCATGTTGGAATTTGAATTTTGAGGGAATTTTCTAGTGGAGGCTGGTCAATAACAATAAATAATAATAAATGATAATAAATAATAATAAATGACAATAAATAATAATAAATGATAATGAATGTTCATAAATGATAATAAATAATAATGAAGAAGTGTACGGTTTTGCATGCATTATCATGTTGGAATTCAAACTTCCCGCCATTTTGTTTCTTCGGGAGGTTTAGGTTAGTGGACGTAGCAAAATTGAACTATTTCCCCGCCAAAATTCAAACTCCCCGCCAATTCTTCTTGAGGTTAGGTTCGTGGACGTAGCACATTTGGCCTATTCTCCCGTCAAAATCCGCCATCTTGGATGACGTCATGCGATGTTGCCAAGTGTACATGCCGCCATCTTAGATGACGTCATCGCCGCCATCTTGAATAAATTTGGCAAAAATGCAACGTGTCTTGGAGCACCCCTTGTCCCCCTACTGCTGACACCAGGTCTTGGCCGATGGTCATGGATTGTCGAGCACCCTCTCTGATTCTGGATATGTTGATGCACTGCGCTGGCCGTCGCAAACGACTGCCCCACCTGGCACATAACGTCACAACGCCCACCTGTACTGGCATGCTCCACTGTTCCGCAGAACCAACAACAGCAGGCGTCTTCCACCTCGAGGAAAGCACCTCAGCGCACTCCTATGGACATCATGACACTGCTAGCGCAAATGACAGATGTCACCAAACAACTGGAGCAATTACCCACCACCATTGTCACCGCCGTCGAACAGGCGATCAGCAGAGCCTTTGCGGCAACCACAGACGTATCCACCACCGTTCATCATGGCTAGAGCCCCACGATTGGACGAACAACGGATTGTTACCTACAACGCCGATAATCTCACCCACGATGTGCCTCAATTACAGCAGTTCATCATCGACGACAATATTGACATCTGCATGGTCAATGAGACCTTCTCAAGTCTTGTACACGTTCGAACATACCGAACTTTCGCTGTTATTGAACGGACAATCTGACACATGGTGGGGGAACAACGATCTTCATGAAACAATCCGTCCATCACTGCAAAAAGCAGCCACCTGCCTGCCGCACCATCGAGATAACTGCCATTCAAGTTGAGACGCAAGTTGGACCCACCACATTCGTCTCTGTCTGTCACAGCCACAGAAGAGTGCTGGATCTTGACGATGCCCGAACAATGCTTCGCATGCCTGGGAAATAATACTTCATCGCTGGTGAGCTCAACAGCAAGAATGCACTGTGGAACTTTCTTTGGCACCAACATGAGCGGCCGCCTTCTTATGCAAGGAGTTGAAGAGCTCATACGTATGTCTATGGCCCTGACGAACCCATGTGTTTCCCATCTCGTGGTCGTCCCGACGTCCTCGACGTCGCTATTACTAAAGGAATACCGCACTACATGACAGCTGAGGTAGTGCACAAGCTAAACTCCAACCACCTGCCGGTACATTCCACCGCCAACCTGGCGGGATTAACCTCAAGAGATCAGATTGGAAGGCCTTCAAGAATTATGTCTCCTTCTTGGTAGATGAACTCCAAGACACTGAAGCAATGTCTGAATACTCTGCGGAACACCTGACGGCGGTCATCACGGAAGCTCTCGAGCTAGCTACTCTACCAACGATGCCCCCCCCCCCCCCCCCACCTACCTACACCTCGGATCCCGCCAGACGTTTTGGATGCTATCTGGGAACGAAATAGGCTCTGTCGCGAATGGAGCATCGCTTGACACCCAGACCTCAAGAGATACATAAATCGTCTGCAGCGGGACATCAAGGCCAGCATCATTGTCCATAAAAACCAGCAATGGTCGGCAAAACTCCGGTCCTTTACCCTGGACCCACTTCACTGTCATACCACCAAATTTTTCACGAAGAGCTGCACCAGGATATCGCCGCTTACGCTGCAAGACAGAACGGTCTATCGCCCAGAAGAAAAAGCCAACATGTTGGCTGATACATTTCAAGCAAATTTCCAACCGCTGAAAAATGGAGTGGACCCACATGGAGTCGCCATGATCGAGCAGGAAGCTGTAGCCCTCCTCCCAGACGATGAAGCAGATGCAGACCCAGTCCCGCCTATCACCACAGAAGAAGTAACAAGCACATGATTGTAAACAAAGCTCCAGGCTCTGACGATGTCCCGGCCGCATCGAGAAGCAGCATCCATGGCTGTTCAACTGGAGCCTCACATCAGCGGCCTACCCCACTCCCCAAGCCAGGGACGAACAGAAAGCACCCACAGAGCTACCATCCAATTAGCCATTTCAGCACATTAGCAAACTTCCCAATCTCTTCCCAAGATCTAGGTCCTCGGCGGACGCCAGAATCTCCACCTCAACCTCAGACACAGAGCTTGTAGGTAGCGGTGGTGTGGGTGCCACCACAGTGCCTTGGTTCTTGGGGGTGTTCTTTTTTTAAGGTTTCTCTCACTGCTCCTTTGGTTTGTCCAGCTGGGAGGACTTCACTGCTTCAGTCTCAGGGACTGAGGAGGACCTTGAAGCCCTACAATTTCCCAATCAAATGAGTGTGACAGCGCCTTGGTGGCGAAGGCTTTGTGAGGATGGGCGTTGTTGTGCAACAAGCACACTCCTCTCGTCGCCATTCCCCTCCTTTCGTTTTGAGTGCTGCTTTTCAGTTCTTTTAGGGTCTCACAATATCGTTGTGCACTAATGGGCTCCCCCTGAGACAGAAATTCGACGAAAGCGATGCCTATTCAGTTCCAAAACAATGAGGCCATGATTTTTTGCCCGAAATTGTGGTTTTCAATGTTTTGGGAGATGGGGTTCAAAATGGTTCAAATGACTCTGAGCACTATGGGACTTAACTTCTGTGGTCATCAGTCCCCTAGAACTTAGAACTACTTAAACCTAACTAACCTAAGGACATCACACACATCCATGCCCGAGGCAGGATTCGAACCTGCGACCGGAGCGGTCACGCGGTTCCAGACTGAAGCGCCCAGACCGCACGGCCACACCGGCCGGCGGCAGATGGGGAATTAATGTGCCCACGACTGTCCCTCTGTTTCAGGTGTGTAATAATTCACCTAAGTTTCATCTCCATTCAAAAGATAGCTCAGAAAATCCTCACCTCCCAATTCAAGTCGCTCAAAAAACCCATGGGCGCTACTGACTCGAATTTTCTTGTGCTGCTCTGTCAGCTGTTTTGGGACCCATCTCGCGCACGGTTTCCAGTACCTCAGCGTTTCTCTGAGTGTTTCGTATAAGAGAGCTGGAGAGTGATGAAAACATAAGAAAAATTTTATGCCCTGTCACTAACAGCGTCCTCAATTTTTTGCACCAAATCATCAGCCGGCCGGGGTGGCCGAGCGGTTCTAGGCGCTACAGTGTGGAACCGCTCGACCGCTACGGTCGTAGGTTCGAATCCTGTCTCGGGCATGGATGTGTGTGATGTCGGTAGGTTAGTTAGGTTTAAGTAGTTCTAAGTTCTAGGGGACTGATGACCTCAGAAGTTAAAGCCCATAGTGCTCAGAGCCATTTGAACCATTTTGAACCAAATCATCAGCCTAAATCGAAGGTCTTCCATTCCTCTGTTCATCTCCACTTAAAGTCATTCTCGTATCGTGTAGGCTTTCACTGCCGGCGTTTTCGTTAATTACAACTTCCGAGCTAAGAAGCTGTGGTCGAACAGTAGAAATTCTTCCTCCTGACGTTTCATTGCCAACTGTGGGTAACATCTTCCGACGTGAGCCAACGACTCGTTCTGTTCATAACATCTTCACCATAAACCGTTTTTCTTCACGCAAAAATTTCGGTACTTGTTATATCTTCTGCGAGTAGGAAGCGGATCACAGCACGTGCTTATACTTGCCGGGATTTATTACCAACACCTTTCACAGAGTTGGACACTACAAAGTGAGTTTACGTACTACCGTGTTTCTGTGACCCTCGTTCTGGTCAGGGAACCAACCTTCTACAACTCAGTGTTGCCAATCCACAAAAAAAAAAAAAAAAATACGACTGAGTCTTGGTAAAATTTGCTGTTTTGAAGAGCGCGCCACAGCGCGTTGTGTGAAGCACTGGCCCTCCGTTTCTGCCGGTGGCGCCGCTGTGGCAATCGCGGCTTTGGTGTTCCCTCTGGTGGAAAAGGGGAAAGGTTTCCTGTTCACGTGCATTTAAGGGGCGCTATAAGCTCGCCAGAGGCAGTAGGTCAGTCGGAGTGAGGTTGGGTGAGTCTCGCGTCACCAGTTGCTGGTATGTCTCTCGTTCGCATTTGTGCGGCAGTTAGTGTCTGTCTGTCGTCGGAGTGCTAGTATGTCTGTCGTTTGGATCAAACCTTAAAGCCAGAAAATGAGTCTTGCCACTCCGCCAGTAACAGAACTCAGCTAGTGGTCGCCCGGTCGAGGCTGAGTTCCTGCTTCTGTCTGTGCGTTTGGCCGCCAGTCTGCTCGAGTTGCTCGGGCAACGGTCATTGGCGGTTGGATCGATCGGTCGGTCGGTCGCTCACTGAGACACAAGGTGACTTGTCCACCTTGAGCGTCGGCACATGTGAGGTCTCACGTGAGTCCAGTGGGCCGCGGCGCATAGCGAGGGGTAGTGACTTCGCGGTCGACACGAAAGCAACGGGAATCAAACCACGACATCGGGCTGGCCGGTGCGAGCTACGACGCCGTGAGGCGGGAGATCGGCGCACCTTCCTGCGTCCGTTGAAGCGGGTGGCAGCGGACGGTTCGGGAGAGCGTCGGGGGTGCTGCGCCAGATCTTCACCAGAAATCACATGTTATTAGAAGTTAAGTGATTGGAGATATGTTGTTTCATTTACTTGTTAAATTCTACTTGTTTTCTTGGTGAGGTCACCAGTCGCTTTGTTTCGGGGTCGTCCCACCATTCTTCTCCGTTTGCCCATCCGCGGGAAGGTGGTTATTTATGAATTGGGTGGTCCGTTTTTCCCTTGTGGAGTAGGGGCGGATTAGAGCAATCTGCGGTTCGGGTTGTTCAGTAATCCCCCTGTCAATCTGCCATACGTTAATAGCTGCCTCTGTCATGTTTGTCGGATTCGGTGTTAACGAATGTATTGCTTAAGGTGTAAAGTCCGAATTCCTGAAATACGTTTTTATCTTGCCTATCATCTTGAGAGGCGGTATATGTGTAATGTAGAGCATGTCTGTAGATTTTATGTAAGACTGCATTTCATGGGTTTTTATTTAAATGGTCATTTTAGTATATAAAGTTGCCACCCTTCCACCGAAAGAGTTTTCTTTTAAAAACAAGTTGCACTTTCGGTGGCAAGATTTTTTTTTTAATGTGAGTGTTTTGTACCATTTCCATCCCTCCTACGGGGTGCATATAAAAAAATAGTTTATGTGTTTGTGTGAGTTGTTAAAATTTTTAGTTTAAAGTAATCTGGTGTGTTGCAGATTTGCACCAGTGTAGTCTTTCAGAGGATGTTGTGAGCGGTCGTGACTACGGCCGTGTTAAAACGGAGCGGCAAGGTTCGCAGCCCGAAAGCTCATACTGTCAAAAAAAAAAAAAAAAAAAAAAAAAAAAAAAAAAAAAAAAAAAAAAAAAAAAAAACCGTTTTTTTAGGAATAAAATTTCCATTTGTTGAAAGAAATTTGTTTTCATCAGTTACTCACTGGCAACTACTTCCACGCTCACATAATGTGATTAAATGTGTTAATGTTCTTGATGAATCGCTAGTAAATATAGTAAATTCTTTAAGAAAAGATTTTGAAAGTAAATACATGGTTCAACGTCCGTTTATGGTCACAGTACACTTACTTTCTGAACATGTCTCGTACAATCTCTGTTTCAGTACACTCGAGGGACTCCGAGTACTAGGAACAAAATATTGGAAAAAAAAAGAAGTACTAAGTGCCTTTCTTCCGCGTTTTGTTCAATCAGAGAAGGCCGGAGCTGCTCTCGGAGAAGACGCTCAGCGACTTGACAGAGGGTGATTCTGTTTGGGATGCTATTAGGCAGCAGCACGTGTCCCGGGGGACGGCGGCGAGCTGTAATCGGATTACGGGAGTCGGGGGCCGGCCGGCAGCTGACTCGGCGCCTGCCTGCCTGCCGCTAACAGAGCGGCCTTTCCTCCGCCTCCACACCGCGACCAAGCGCCACCTACGAGAGCGCCAAGCCGCCCGCCATTTGTCACGTCTCAACAGGGCCGCCAACCGGCTGCGGTGGCGTTTCACTTCCGTTCTAATTAACAACACGGCGCAACAGCGTAGGAGAGGCAGCTGTAGCATGTGTTCTCTTTCATTTAGCATTAGTTAGCTTTTGGAGAAAATGGAGAGGGAGAACATCAGCCATAGTGGCTATAACAAATTACACTCCAATAGATCTCCTGGAATAATAACGATTGATTGTTCTAGAAATGACGTTATCCGCTATAATTTTCAAGTTGTCTTCCTTTTCTTTAGAGCAATAATTATGTGACTGCTTGTTTTACAGATTTAGCAGCGATATTGTACGGTTACTATCTGTTTTGTTTATCATGATGTAATCTCGATAATCTTTGCTAGTAGTAGGCCTGCGTTTGGTGGTCTTGTGAACTCTCGGGCTATTTTGTAATATTTTGCGTGTCTATCTATTTTCTTCACGTTCTCTTGATTGACACAAGACCACCTACGATATCACCAGCAAAGATGACCGAAATTACAGCATGATAAACAAAACTGATTGTAACAAAACATTATCGTTGGTACATCTGTCAAATAAGCTTCACCTAATTACTGCTCTAAAGAGAAGGAAGACAAGCTGAAAATTGACAGATAACAAGTTGTACCTAGTGTAACAAACCGTTATTACTCCAAGAACGCTAATGGAGTGCAATTAAATCAAAGACCTCGACAGAACCACCATAACACATGGATAACAAATTAACTTTTGTCGTTTAATCAACTACCATGCTGAGAGAGATGTATATCCGTGAACTCGATGTGTTAGAATCGGTGGGATAAATTCGTTTCTTAGGATCTTACTTCACACTCTTTCTTCTATCTAGACGCATATGAGATAACCATGTTTGTAATTTTATGTTAATTATGAATAATAATCTCGTTCTTCCATTAAAATGACTTACTATTTATTGAATACGTACCTTAAATATCACTAACTCTCAGCATAAGTTTCTTACATGTTTCAGCAGTTTAATTCCGCTGGGAAGCGAGAGTTTGGTGACTGACGATTACGCGGCACAAGCGTGCTATCATATCTATATTTGCATCCTTTTTCTTAGAACCTGCAGCCTAAATTGTTTATTATACGAAGTACGATTATTCTTGCTGTGGACTAAGACAAATCTCATTGCGTGGTCCTCCATTTTTTAGACGGAGAACAACTACCCAACTTATCACCCGCCTACAGCGATCTCTGCCCCTGGTTTCATCGTAACAGGAAATTTAAAAGGTAACAAAGCACAGAATCAGCTTCAGCGAGGAATTTATTCAAATTATATCTTAACTGAATATTGAAATGATCATTTTCACCCCCGCTCCAGTCTTTCTGGTTTATCCTATCTTTGAACAATTGGTATTCTGAGACACAATTCAATTTAGCATTCCGCATTTATTTTGATGAGATTTACGGGATAAAAAGTCACATAGCATCCGCGCAGATACGCACCAGTCAGACGGCACCAGTTTCATTTCGTCGAAGGGGAACACAGGTAAAAGTTTTTTGCACATTAAAGCCTAAATGATATGGACGGTTACTATAAATGATTCATTCGTTTGCAAAACTCTGTATTTCAAAGGATTACAGGTACATATATGATTATAGCATGAATAGAACCGTAAACTCGTCAAGTGAGCATTTTGCAGTCAATGAGTGCCCCTCTGGTCACACGACACCCATCACAGTTGTGTTCTTTCCATATCTTATATAGCAAATTCTGGCACCGATCATAGAAACGGAATTAATGCGTTGTCTGAGCTGTTACAGTGTTCTCGGCAGTGGGGCACCAACAAGGACCTTAATATAACCCCAAAGGAAAAAGTCACAAGGGCATCAAAACCTACCTCTAATTTGTTTTCTTCTACTACAGACACCATCATTCTTCTGTCACAATCAATGAATTCTTTTTTCTTTACCATTCAATTCATGCATATAATTATTACTGTGCTCAACTGACACACCATTAGGCATTCATGTTCAAACGCAACATGTCTAATATAATATTGCATCAAAATTTGAGTCTTAATCCGTTTACTACAGGCACCAGTACCACTCCTGTAATAGACATTTCGACTATATCCATTACGGTTACAATTTGCTTGTAAAATGACTGTGACACAACACTAACCTAACTTCCACCATCAATTAACGCCTCAGTTTCCATTTCATGTACAGTAATAGGTATCATAATTTGATCACATCGCTTCGATTCATTACACTTCCCTTCCCATAACAGGTCTTGTTACACTTCCAAATCACAAGGCGTCATGCTGTCTACGTAGCTTATACGAGGGTTTTACCCGAATTCCCCTGTTCCCTTGTGACACAAAACGTACCTTACTTCATCCTTACTCGAATGATCGACAGGTTCACTTTCATCGTTATCATCGCCTCCGCGAGTCACATCTGTTTTGACTTCATATACACTACAACCATCTGTTTCGCTCATTAATTTTATTCGGCTCTTGTAAGCTATATAATCAGACTGCACATCAGTCTCTGGCTAGTCGATCAAATACGACGAATTTCGCTGAATCGGGAAAGGCATCTACCAGACATCTACCCATCTGCACCTCACGTGCCCCACCATACCCACTATATTCATTAATCTCATCATCATTACTCTTTATATTCCTATTAACTTCATTTGCTTCGCGCAGGTCTCCCTCAGATCGCCTGCCCCCACTGCCACACACACTTCACAATTTTATCATCCTCCACACTGACTAATTTTCCCACCAAAACATCCTTTCCTATTTCTTTTCCACTCCTCTGACCCATCATACACTTCACCTAATTGCCTCAGCCATTCCTAATCTTCGCCTACTGTTCTGACTTCATTAACTACCATAATACGCGTCTCCACGACCGGTCACTGCTCTTTTATCGTCGCCGCTGTACCACTTGTACTCACCATACCCGCTACCGCTTCAACATCACAAACAATTTCATTTGTTATCGCTTATGATTTGTCGTGTATACGAAGTTCATTGCGCTTTCATTGTTTCCTAAATACCTGACTCCTTATGTGAGCCCGCCACCGCTGTTACATTGTTTTCTTTGTGAGAGCCGGGTACCGCCAGCCTCACCAGTTTGCCTGACCCTTTTCTGTTGCGGACTTAACGTTTTCCCAGCAGTAATTTTCCCAAACTCGGCCGTTAAGACGACTTATTCCACGACCGTCACCTCTTCCTACTCTCCTACCTCCATCTACGTGCACACCTCACGTCGTAATCACTGTGACGGTTATTGTTTCGGTTGTTATTGAAATTCTTGAGAAAGTATGGTTCAAATGGCTCTAAGCACTATGGGACTTAACATCTGAGGTCATCAGTCCCCCGCGCGACCGCTACGGTCGCAGGTTCGAATCCTGCCTCGGGCATAGGTGTGTGTGTTGTCCTTAGTTTAGTGAGGTTTAAGTAGTTCTAAGTTCTAGGGGGCTGATGACCTCAGATGTTAAGTCCCATAGTGCTCAGTGCCATTTGAACCATCATCAGTCCCCTAGACATGGAACTATTTAAACCTAACTAACCTAAGGACATCACACATATCCATCCCCGAGACAGGATTCGAACCTGCGACCGTAGCAGCAGTGCGGTTCCAGACTGAAGCGCCTAGAACCGCTCGGCCACAGCGGCCGCCTCAGAAAGTATGTTTTATCGTTTTCGCTCATAAGATAGCCTCGGATACGCCACTATAATTTTCCACGAAGTATCGTTAATATACTCTTTCCTGACATCCGAACTTCACATATTCTACTTTTTTAAATAGCTACTCGAAATACAATTTCAAATTTGTCTCTTTTAGCCGGCCGAGCGGTTCGAACCGCGCGACCGCTACGGTCGCAGGTTAGAATCCTGCCTCGGGCATGGACGTATATGATGTCTTAGGTTCGTTAGGTTTAAGTAGTTCTAAGTTCTAACCTCAGAAGTTAAGTCCCATGGAGCTCAGAGCCAGTTTTTAAACCATTTGTCTCTTTACTCAGTCGGTATGGAGAAGCTTGCATAAATTCCTGCAAAACCTCGTCCTGTTTATAAAAAGATCAGTATTTCTCTTCAAATTTGCTCAAAAATTCATCGTCAGTGGCATGCACTACTCTGCTACTTGCGTCCCCTACTAACTTCGTCCTCGCTATTCTGAATCGATCCTCATCAGGCAATGCTGAAGGGATTATCTTCCTGCAAGCGTCTAGGAAAATAACTGGATGCATTCCTCCTTTTGGATCGAACTTTTCAATTTTGAAGGTAGCGTGACTGGGATATGCCCCTCCTAAAGTGAACAAAGAAGGCAAATTCGCTACACTTTCTAGATTTTTTTACCTGCTCTTTGCTTTTATTAGTTTCGGATCTCAAATTCTCTACTCCATTGTTTTTGAACTCCACAAGTTTGTGATTTACGTCAGCTTCTAAAGAATGAGTTTTGTCCTGAACATCAGCCTCTAGTGTTTCTTCTAATTTCTTTTCTGTTTCACTTGGAACCTTCCCTATCCAGTGGCGGATTTACGTATAGGCCCACTAGGCACAGGCTTAGGGGAGGCACCTTAGGGGGGGGGGGGGGCGGCATTTTTTGCTCGGTACTCATTTTAACCTTTTACGTTTTAGAATAACTGATCTTACAAACGACAAAAATTTTAATATTGTTAAACAACTTGCTAGTTTAAATAAGCCCGAAGAACGAAATTTGACATTGCAAGTTTGGAAATATACATAGTTTACTTGGTGACTGAATGGAAATTTAACATTGGGCTTCTGTCTGGTATCATCTTCTTGACTGTTCAAAATATTTTGAAGTAAGCTGTAAGGACGGCAATCTACAATACAATGTTTGAAACGTTATTATTCCGAGAATGTTGTCGACTTCTACTTAACCCTACCATCTTTTCCCCTCGAAAATACCGGGACCCCTGAAAAGCTGTGATAAACCAATCAGCAGTTTCTTAAATACTGTAACATGTGTGGGCCTCAGTATGTAAAACCCGACTCTACTTAAATTTCTTGTAGAAATTACGGAGAAGTATCAAGTCAACCCTCCATTACTGTAATTAATGTGAAATCTCTGTGGTCTTCAATATCTGAGCTTTGATTTAACAAACATGTCGACACTGGGAATGTTTCACATTTTTAAACACATGTTTATACGAAAAGAACATAAGCGGAATATCTAATAATGTGTGGAATAGACTTCACAATAGTTTAAAAATTTTATTTATTTATTTTCTTAGTTTTTTTTTGGCGAAAAAAGGAGAAACCAACTTTCGTTTGTCTCATTTATTGTGCTGCAGCCTGCACGATATCAAAGTTCCCACTTTGTGCAATAGAATAGTACGTGACATTGCAAATTTTATATTAAACTTCTTAACTAAGCTTTTTTTCTTCGAGGAAAAGTGATTTGTATTTTATATTGGAACAAAAGGTGCATTTGCGTGTAGACATAATAGCAGTGTTCACACAAATAACAACACACCACATCAACTGCCAAGAAGACTACTTAAACTTTGTAGTCTGTCATCTCTACCCACAGAAACCTCTAAAATGTTGTAACAATAAGTGGGATAAGAAATTACAAAAATTATTTTCTTTTTAAATTAGAAAGACACTGTCAAGAATATTCAGAACATATTTGCGTCCCAGCTAAAATTCCGCTGACGTGGAAAACAGAAGCCAAGAAAGGGACTGTCCCGTTTTCTTTACGAGACGAATTCCAGCCGGCATCTGTGCTTCTACTGGTCGCTGACAACATAGAAACAGGCGACAGTGAAATTAAATTATTCTGCATTGTCGTTCTTTCATAGCACAGTTGCGTCGAGTAATCCGAGTTGGTCACGTCATTGCTCCGAGTTTAAAGGAAAAATCTTTGTGCTCGTGTGCCGTGTTCAAAGTAAAAAATTTTGTGCTCATGTGCGGATTAGTACGATTGGAACTGGATACAGTCTTTCTTTTTTTCCTTTTGCTATTTTTTTATTTTGTTTTGACTGTTGGTTGACATTTTTATAACTGCCTTAACATGAATAACAGTGAAAAAAAGCAAATGTGCAAAATTAAGTGGGGCGGCATTTCGGAAATTGTCGAAGGAAAGGCGACAACGGGAAGCCAATGTTCTAAAAGCGCTTGGCACAGTAGATAAATTTTTCGATTTCAAGTAGTACGCATTATATTTCTGGCACTGAAGCTGCTGAAAAAGAAGTTAATAATGACTAAACAAAAGTTATTTGTTCCTGATTTCGAGTTTTACTAAAAACTAACTGCCGAGTCAGACATTACAAAAAGAAATAACCTTGTTAGTGATGATCCTGCAGAATGGTGTGTCAATGAATCAACATTCGACATTCCCTTACAAAGTAGCATTAATCAAAATTGCAACGGTGATTTTTCTAAATCAAGATCAATAGGCGATAAAACCAGATATTTGAACAAAAATGTTGAAATGAGTAAATTTTTACGAAAAGAGAGGTTACAGTCCGTGTTTCCGAATGTTGACATTGCTCTTATAATATTTCTATGTATGTCATTTACAAATTGTTCAGCAGAACGCTCGTTTTCGGCTCTTAAAAGACTGAAATCGTACCTACGTTCTACGTTGTCTGAGGAGGGATTGAACGCCTTGTCCATTCTTTACACTGAAGCCGTCTTCCTAACTGATAACCGTCTGAACTATGAAGATGTGATCAACGAGTTTTCTGCCGTCAAAGTCAGACGCGAACTTTGCTGACTGGTCACTTTATTTATCTGTTCATATTAGTTTAAAAAATTTAAAATTGTAATGTGATTTTTATTATACCTTAGAGCACATTCATTGGATTTACAAACTATATATTACCTGTTTCTTTTACAACTGTCCATGGCAGAACGCGGAACTAAACCTCGTTTACGTGCAGACGTGACCGAAGGCGCCCAACAATAACGAAACAATACCCAAATGATCCAGGCCTCTCGGCGCTGTACGGTCAAGTCATACCCATACATTACATGTATATTACATCATATATTACAACCTATGCGTATTCTTGGCGTCTGCTGAAATGTGTAGTTATCGCGAAAATTACGTTATCGGAGAGTACGCTCAGATGAAACAGTGTTAATAAATAACGTAGTTCAGTTCTGTCGATGAATACGTAAAAGCGTTGCTAATACCGTTAGAAAGAACTATGGTGAGAGCAGTAGCTGCACTACAAAACTGTTCGGACCTTACATGGATTTAAGCTATTGTGTACAGTTATTATGCAGCATCTGGCTACACAGACCTTAATGCTTTTACGCGTTAACTATTAGATTATAAAACAAATTTGATTTTTCCACATTAGTCTGTAAAATTATGCCCTAGCAGATCCAGTTCTGTGTTTGTTCACCTGTATTTGGTTATTAGTTCCCGCACCGAAATCTCTATTTCATTTTCATTTCTTACGCTTTCCTATAGATTCAAGTATTAATAACGAACGTGTTTTCTTATCTGCTACACATTCAAGTTATTAGATGGTAAAACGACAGTTTAATTTTAATTTTCAACGCATCTCTGTAAAAGTACACATTAATTTCTAATGTATGACACTTGCGCTTCAATTTTAGATCGTAACACGACTATTTTCATTTTCAACTGTTTCCTGTAAAAGAACATATTAAAAGAGAATGTATAACAAAATTCCGTGGTCACCTACACGCTCTGCTGAATTTTTAAGCCATAAAAGAGAAGTTATTTTCCTAGTGTTCGTTTCTGTTGCAGTTTTAAGTTTGTTTTATCTACTGCCATACGCCGAGTACAGTTCAAGAACCATATTACATTTTGATTGAGCGCGACTAGACAGCTGACGCGTCCTTCAGAACAACGAATAGCAGAGTACGTAAGCAGCTCACAGCGCTCCCACCCAAAACGGCAAATGTGACGTGATCGCTAATAGTTATTATTTAAAACATGTCTTTTTTGGAGGGGGGCTTATAATACGGTGTGCCTAGGGGCGAAAAATTTTTAAATCCGCCACTATCCCTATCTGTCCCTTCAGATCGATCCAGTTCACTACTGCTCATCACTCACTGTTTTAAGTTCCTGGTTTACTTTAGTTTCTAAGTCTCTACGGACCGAATCGATATATCTGGGTAATGTGCTATCAACTGCATCATACAATTCCTCGTTTTACGTTTTTATTTCACTGCTTGCAGATTTTTGTAAGGCCTCACCAATATTCTCTGTTATTTTATCGTCCAAATCTTTGCGTACTGAAGAAGATATTTCATCTTTTAACAAACCCATATCAGCTCTTAACCCACTCTTAATCGAACTCATCCTGTCGTTTATTGAGCCTATGTCAGTATTATTCGAACACACATTTGAAATAACTTACCCCAATTCTTTGAGTTCAAACCACACGCCTGATTTTGTTTCTGTCTCAGTGTCCTGTACTTAATTTTCGCCCTCCGGGAACATTTGCCCCGAATTCTCCTGATAGGAATAATCAACCTCTTACTTTATAGCCCCTGTCGCTACTCAGCTCACCGTAAAAAAGTTCCGAGTTTGGCCCACGCATTTGCGGCTGCCGCCTCGCTTGGATTGTCGAGTTCAACATTTTTGCTTTTCAATTGTTTGACCGAAAATTCCACTAACCAGTTTTAATTTTAAAATCAAATTTTGAAGGTCCGGGCCACTGGACAAACACAAGATTGAAATTGTCCTGTCACGCGGCACCCCCTTCCTCTCCGGGTGGTAGACTAATTAAAAAGTTACCGCGTTGCTAATGATTTGATATTAATTTGGAATAAGGCATCGGATCTGAAGTGAAATTATTACCCAGAAGAAGTCAGGTACTGTCACAACTTGATCGTTATTGTGCGATTTACTTTGCGCAATAACGATTGGCCGAAATAAAAATGTACCAAATAATACGGAAACTAGCTAGTGAAATTTTGGTCCGAAATGATGAATTAATTTTGACTCTGCTTGGAAATTATTCTAAATGAACGGTCGCCAGCTCACTTACCGTCAGCGAAATCAAATTAAATTACACTACTATTGCAGCATGTTGGCAGGCGCGGACAGTCAGGGTCCCCCTGAATAGGTCCCCCTGAATAGGTCCCCCTGAATAGGTCAGGCGTGCAATACACGCAGGAAGCGGCTGCAAGAGTAGCGGGGTACGTGTGGAGTGCACATGTGGGTTTTTTAGGCTAGAGAATTCTCTCCCTAGGCCCGACAAGATGCCTCCTGAGGCGCGGCAAGGTAGGAGTAGGCAAAATGCAACAGGGAATAACAATATTAATCTGCTAATAGTAAACTGCAGGAGCGTCTATAGAAAGGTCCCAGAACTGCTCTCATTAATAAACGGTCACAATGCCCACATAGTCCTAGAGACAGAAAGTTGGCTGAAACCAGATGTAAACAGTAATGAAATTCTTAACTCAGATTGGAATGTATACCGCAGAGACAGGCTGGACAGTGAAGGGGGAGGCATGTTTATAGCGATAAGAAGTGCAATAGTATCGAAGGAAATTGACGGAGATCCGAAATGTGAAATAATTTGGGTAAAGGTAATGGTTAAAGCAGGCTCAGACATGGTAATTAGATGCCTCTATAGGCCCCCTGGCTTAGCAGCTTTTGCGGCAGAGCACCTGAAGGAAAATTTGGATAATATTTCGAGTAGATTTCCCCACCATGTTATGGTTCTGGGTGGAGATTTTAATTTGCCGGTTATAGACTGGGAGACTCAAACGTTTATAACGGGTGACAGGGACAAAGAATCCAGAG
This sequence comes from Schistocerca piceifrons, assembly GCF_021461385.2. Classification (NCBI taxonomy): domain Eukaryota; kingdom Metazoa; phylum Arthropoda; class Insecta; order Orthoptera; family Acrididae; genus Schistocerca; species Schistocerca piceifrons. The sequence goes on along the minus strand of NC_060138.1, from coordinate 834,110,590 downwards.
AAATTTTTTTAAGTGCTTTATCTGAAAACTACCTTGAGCAGTTAAACGGAGAACCGACTCGTGGCGATAACATATTAGACCTTCTGGTGACAAACAGACCCGAACTATTTGAAACAGTTAACGCAGAACAGGGAACCAGCGATCATAAAGCGATTACTGCATCGATGATTTCAGCCGTAAATAGAAATATTAAAAAAGGTAGGAAGATTTTTCTGTTTAGCAAAAGTGACAAAAACAGATTTCAGAGTACCTGATGGCTCGACACAAAAGATTTGTCTCAAGTCCAGATAGTGTTGAGGATCAGTGGACAAAGTTCAAAACCATCGTACAATATGTGTTAGATGAGTATGTGCCAAGCAAGATCATAAGAGATGGAAAAGAGACACCGTGGCACAACAACCGAGTTACAAAACTGCTGCGGGAGCAAAGAGAACTTCACAGTAAACATAAACATAGCCAAAGCCTTGCAGACAAACAAAAATTACGCGAAGCGAAATGTAGTGTGAGGAGGGCTATGCGAGAGGCGTTCAATGAATTCGAAAGTAAAGTTCTATGTACTGACTTGGCAGAAAATCCTAAGAAATTTTGGTCTTATGTCAAAGCGGTAGGTGGATCAAAACAGACTGTCCAGACACGCTGTGACCAAAATGGTACTGAAACAGAGGATGACAGACTGAAGGCCGAAATACTAAATGTCTTTTTCCAAAGCTGTTTCACAGAGGAAGACTGCACTGTAGTTCCTTCTCTAGATTGTCGCACAGATGACAAAATGGCAGATATCGAAATAGACGACAGAGGGATAGAGAAACAATTAAAATCGCTCAAAAGAGGAAAGGCCGCTGGACCTGATGGGATACCAGTTCGATTTTACACAGAGTACGCGAAGGAACTTGCCCCCCTTCTTGCAGTGGTGTACCGTAGGTCTCTAGAAGATCGTAGCATTCCAAAGGATTGGAAAAGGGCACAGGTCATCCCCATTTTCAAGAAGGGACGTCGAACAGATGTGCAAAACTATAGACCTATATCTCTCACGTCTATCAGTTGTAGAATTTTGGAACACGTATTACGCTCGAGTATAAAGACTTTTCTGGAGACTAGAAATCTTCTCTGTAGGAATCAGCATGGATTTCGAAAAAGACAATCGTGTGAAACCCAGCTCGCGCTATTCGTCCACGAGACTCAGAGGGCCATAGACACGGGTTCCCAGGTAGATGCCGTGTTTCTTGACTTCCGCAAGGCTTTCGATACAGTTCCCCCACAGTCGTTTAGTGAACAAAGTAAGAGCATACGGACTATCAGACCAATTGTGTGATTGGATTGAAGAGTTCCTAGATAACAGAACGCAGCATGTCATTCTCAATGGAGAAAAATCTTCTGAAGTAAGAGTGATTTCAGGTGTGTTCCAGGGGAGTGTCGTAGGACCGTTGCTATTCACAATATACATAAATGACCTTGTGGATGACACCGGAAGTTCACTGACGCTTTTTGCGGATGGTGCTGTGGTATATCGAGAGGTTGTAACTATGGAAAATTGTACTGAAATGCAGGAGGATCTGCAGCGAATTGACGCATGGTGCAGGGAACGGCAATTGAATCTCAATGTAGACAAGTGTAATGTGCTGCGAATACATAGAAAGATAGACCCCTTATCATTTAGCTACAATATAGCAGGTCAGCAACTGGAAGCATTTAAGTCCATAAATTATCTGGGAGTACGCATTAGGAGTGATTTAAAATGGAATGATCATATGAAGTTGAACGTTGGTAAAGTAGATGCCAGACTGAGATTCATTGGAAGATTCCTAAGGAATTGCAATCCGAAAACAAAGGAAGTAGGTTACAGTACGCTTGTTCGCCCACTGCTTGAATACTGCTCAGCAGTGTGGGATCCGTACCAGACAGGATTGATAGAAGAGATAGAGAAGATCCAACGGAGAGCAGCGCGCATCATTACAGGATCATTTAGTAGTCGCGAAAGCGTTCCAGAGATGATAGATAAACTCCAGTGGAAGACTCTGCAGGAGAGACGCTCAGTAGCTCGGTACGGGCTTTTGTTGAAGTTTCGGGAACATACCTTCACCGAGGAGTCAAGCAGTATATTGCTCCTTCCTAGGTATATCTCGCGAAGAGACCATGAGGATAAAATCAGAGAGATTAGAGCCCACACAGAGGCATACCGACAATCCTTCTTTCCACGAACAATACGAGACTGGAATAGAAGGGAGAACCGATAGAGGTACTCAATGTATCCTCCGCCACACACCGTCAGGTGGCTTGCGGAGTGTGGATGTAGATGTAGATGTAGAAAGGCGTTGACTTGGGCACATTATCAAAACACAATGATCACCCAGAAAAATTTCAGTCATGGACGAAAACAAACCTGCAACTACTACATAACATTAATTACTAGTTCTTTACACTAACTGTTACGTAACAACTGAACTGCATTTCTCACTGTAATGCTAACTGTTAGTAAACTGTTTTGCAAAAAGTAAACTTTAGTATTTAAATTGACTTTTCTACAACAATAACTGCTTTTTAAAATGATTACTAAGTTCGCTACTTTGACTTACTGTTACGTAAATTACTTCTCATACAAAATTTTCAGCACTTATGCAGTTTAGGGGGTACGAGAAAAGTACATATTTTTGAAGGAAACGCGTATTTTTATATATATATATATATATATATATATATATATATATATATATATATATATGCACGGAATACCAAAAAATTGTTCATTTCAAAAATTGTGTGTTACAGTCATATCTGATGCTCTCGTCACCAAAAAAGTACTAATTTTCATATGTATGCAAAAAAATATCAATTAACTGTATCAAAAATTTTTTTTATCAAAAATGATGTATTGCATATGTATGCACGGAATTTCATAAACATTTTTTTTGCAAGAAAGATGCAATTAATAAGAAAATTTTCTCAAGAAATTATATTTGCTAATTTTGCACAGATATACATTAAAGCTCCAATCACAGATTAGACAAAAACAGCTACCTCAAGTTAATTTGCAGCATTAGGATGGATTTTTCGAACATGCTCCATGAAATTGTGGAATGGACTTTCCCCGAAACGTTGACGCCAGAGAAATTCCGCCATGTAGTTATTCAGCATAGCACTGTGAGATCCGAAACGCCTTTTATTATTTTCTTTAGCTTTGTGCCAGACTGACTCCACGTGATTTGTGGTTGCGTCTGTAAAGAGATCGACAAAATAAAGCAAATGATTAACAGTCAGATGATTGTAGCCCAAGTTACCTACGATGTTAAAAGCTTCCAACAAATCAGAAACTGCTGTGGTTCCAAGCAAAACATACTGTTGCAAAATTGACAGCAAATGGGTAGCATCACGTCATGGCACAGCAACCATAAAGCTTTGCTTTGTCTCAACGTCATAACCACCAAAGACCCATTGCTCCCGCACCCTATGACCTCAATGGTACTTTCTCCTGACGAAGCAGCTCTCGTGTATTTCAACAGTATGGCCAGGGCCGCCCAAAACTATTTGCTCAATTAAGAAATATTCATAGCAGATATCCCTACAAAATTGGCACCAATCGACCACAGTGTGCTCACTGCTAATTTTGAGCTCCCTCATTAAAAACTTTTGCTTATTGAGTTCGAAAGCTCACATGTAAGACAGTCTGCCACATATTTATTTTGTTGGTGGAGTCATAGGTAAAAGCGTGATCAGCGCATGTACCCCCTAAACCGCATAAGTGCCAAATTTTCTGATAGTAAAGTATTGTTAAATATACTGCATTGTCAGATAACTTGTCAATAATAAGCACTTAATTAGCAAGTCCAAAAGACTAACTATTTGTGACATAAATTGCTTCTCACACAAAATTGTGTGAACATGAAATATTGTTAACTATACTGCTTTGTCCAATTATTTGTCAATAATCAGCACTGAAATAGCAAGTCCAAAGAAACTACCTTTTTTGTTCACTTTCATTTAAACTATTAATCAATTCGATAAACTTCACTCTTCTTATCATCCACTTTCAGTTCATTAATGACACACTCGGTTAGTTACGGATACAGAGAGGATCTTGTCAGGTTGTTGTTACCGAGGATTACAAATTTTAACACACTTAAGTTGCTGAAGTATTTGTTACTGGACGTTTCGCAACTAACACTCGCAAGCCTTTTATAATTCTAAATGATAAACTGGTTGGGTATTACTTCATAGGGGTGCGGTCTGTGCGACGAGGTCCATTATACCACGAAATGTACGGCCACAGGCTCTTGATCACAGTTGACTTTGGGCCCCCAGCGCTCTTCTTAAATGCTGGTTAACCTTGACGTCTTGCGCTGTGCCCAATTACTTCCCCTGACGAACACCGACAAGGTAATGAACGCACGCGATGCCGCATTTTTTAGCGCATAAGGCTTCACTCAGAACTGCAGAAGTCTCATCTGTTACACCCCCTCTTTGCGTAATACTAGTGTCGATTGTCAATTAAAGCTCATGGTGTTCACATTTGCCACTTGAAGTAAAAATCTGAAACGCGATGATTTTTCTGTTATGTAGTTATTGAGGTACTAGTAGATGGGAACAATGGCAGGAGGGCGTCCACAATGAGGAAATCAAAGAAAAACTGGGAGTGAACTCCATAGATGTAGCAGTCAGGGCGAACAGGCTTACATGGTGGGGTCATGTTACACGCATGGGAGAAGCAAGGTTACCCAAGAGACTCATGGGTTCAGCTGTAGAGGGTAGGAGGAGTCGGGGCAGACCAAGGAGAAGGTACCTGGATTCGGTTAAGAATGATTTTGAAGTAATAGGCTTAGCCTCAGAAGAGGCACCAATGTTAGCACGGAATAGGGGATCATGGAGGAATTTTATAAAGGGGACTATGCTCCAGACTGAACGCTGAAAGGCATAATCAGTCTTAAATGATGATGATGATGATGATGATGATAGTTATTGAGAAGCCACATCAGCCACTGTAATTTACGACAAGTTAGATAAGTAATTAAAGATAATTGATGGTCACTGTAGACCATTTTGATAGTTTTCTCTTTTGTGAAACTTAATTTAAACCTAGATTATAGATGTGATATGGCATAGGTCATCCTTCGATCCATTGTAGAACTTGGAAACCCATTCAGGGAATATTCGTTCACATTTTTGTTGAATGCAGTTGGTTTTTACCATCCTGTATTAAAACATTTCCTTTTATCAATAGTGCAATTTATAAACAATGTTTTGTGAGTAGAATAAAATTTCCAATGGTAAACTTAACTGCTTTTTCGACGTTATTTTACCAGCTAACTAAAAATAGGAAAGCCTTGAACTCCTTCCACTAAATTTAGTTAGTATTAAGATTCTTTTACAGGGAGTGCAATGGAGCTGACGTTGAAATCATTAAGTATTTGGTTATATCATCGCTAGTCTCGCAGAACTCTTCTGAATTCTACATGTCATGTGTGGTCTGACGTCTCCTTACCAGCAACAGGTCCCAGGTTCAAACTAGTCAATTCCCTAAAAAACAAGCTCAGAGCGTCATTGCGCGAAAGTGGTAGGGAGACACGATATAGAACAAACAGACACCATACAGAATGTGAGAAAATGGCGACCCTGCCAGGATGGTAAAATACCATGACTGAAGGTCGACCACATGCCTAACTATGTCAGAAAAATATCCTGTTGAAAAAATTCGTAGTAAATTTCTTTTTTCTAAAGTTATACATAGTCGAAAACAGTAGATAGTAAAAGTATTCAATAGAAAGTGAGTCTGGCAGCGACAACAGCACAATTAAGTTATGAATTTTAATATTGTTAGAATTAAGTTTTCTTCTCAATGCAAGCGCACAGGTGGCGGATACATCTTTGACAAGTTGGTTCTGACCCAACAAGTGAGTGAATGGTTTGTCAAGTCGTGTGAACAAAAAGTTTATGAAACGCGTGAGATCGCATGAGCGCATGTTGACTCGAAGTAGGGCGCGTGAATTGCTTTTAAAACAGAAAAGAAGGGATTCGGAAAGATTAGCAATGGCAGATCGAGAGCTTGACCGTATTGAGGTAGAGACCCAGCATGAAAATGGACAGAGAATAGAGGACAGTACAACAGACGATGCAGTATCGCGAGAAATAGGACATATAACGCACCATAACGAGGATAATGTACGCCAAGGCATAGAAAACGTAAGTCAGCATACGACAGAGGAGCAGGAAAGTAGAGATACAGCCGATGAGGACTCTAACTTGCGTCTTGAATACGTAGAACCCATAGTACAAGTAATCAGAGCTCCCTCGCCACAGAGTACAAGAAATTCGAGCAGAAACGTGCCACCGCACAGTTCAATGCAATCGGTTGCAAACCAACAGTTGGACGAAAACACAAAGCGTAGGACGTCGGAAGAAAACGCAATAGGACCCACCAATCTGGCAGAATTATTACAATTAATGACGGAAACCATGACAAGACAAATTAAAGAAATTGCGAACCAAATTAGAATTCAGAATGCAGAAATGACGAAACAAAATGCAGAAACCACGAGACAAATGCGTGAGATTAAAGAACAAAACAAAAAAAATTCAGTTACCCTTAAGTCATATTGAAGACGAGGCAAAAGAATCTCGAGAAGTGATAGGAAACTTAATAAAAGGTCACAATCAATTGAGAACAGACATTGACAAGGTACAAGCGGACGTACAAACATTGCGTAATGACATTCAGGACGAGATCAAAACATTACGAAACAACACCCAGGGAGAAGTCAAGAAACTAGAGAAACAGATAAACGTAATTACTAGACAAGCAGCAGGTACAGCGCGTGAAATTGTTGAAAACAGTGTGTTACACAAACGTATCACAAAAGCAGCGCTGAAAAGATAAGATAACCGCATAGTCAAAATAGAAGCGCAAACGATGCGACAATTCCAGAAATTGCGAACAGAGTTGTTGCAAACCATTGAAGAGCTTAGTGAACAGGATCGAACAAGCACAGAGTCTGCAACCACATCCGTATCTGTAACAGCACCGGAAAAACAAGCAAGTAACGAAGATATTACGCATTTGCGATTCCAATCGCAGGCGGAAAGTAGCATACGTGAAATCGGACAGCCTGCACAGCAACAAACACGTTTCGAAATTCTTGAGGAACAAACGTCATCACAAACACATGCGGAACCACAAATGTATGTTTCAAGACAGTTTGGATTGTGCAACGAAGCCAGACAAAATACCGAACCAATACCTGACAATGGAAAGCCAGGTCGCGAAGAGTACAGTGCAATGCATTCAGCTACACGTTCACAACCGATGGAAGAAAATTATTGCGTACCACCCCAACAATATTACGCAAGGGTAGGCGAAAGTTACAGTGGACAATATCCAATGGATCTACCAAAACCGGAAAGAACGACGGGAGAAATGATCAGAAACAAAAGTGGCGAAGAATCGCGAATTTCATATGGAACTATGACGAAGTACGACAACGATCATTTCCTCACAGTCAGAAAATTCCAACACTTTCGAGAAGGAAACTCATTACATCCACGAACTTTTATTGATCAATTCCGAGTAGGATTACCAGAACACTGGACGCTAGCACACAAATTAGACTTTATATGTGCACACATGTCAGGAACAGTCGCAGAAACCATGCAGAATGTTGCAGCGACATGCCGATCGTACGAAGATTTCAGAGAGAAGTTTCTCTCACGATATTGGTCCAGCGAAGCACAGAACAGAGTGAAGTACGAATTATTACAGAACCCATTTTTGAAAATTCAGGAGAGAAGAGCCCCGTGAAATTTTCGAATTAATGGCAAAGAAAAATCAATGCTTAGATGTACCATACAGTGACGGAGAGTTGATTAAATTATGCGTGATGGAGCTACCATTGAAATACCAGCAATCATTAGTAGGTCGCGGAGGCAATGACGTCGAAGCATTTAAAGGTATTCTTAAGGGAACTAGAGTTCATATTTTCGGAAGATGACGCAAGAAAAAGACGAAGCGCACGTGAAAACGAAAGCAAAAAGCAGTAGAATCCACAAGACACAGTACGAAGAAACAATAATTATGAACCACGTGATAACTTCGCACCAAGAAAGGACAATGGATTTCAACAAAGAACCGGTTATGGATTTAGAAGAGAATATGGCAATAACTATAATTCACCCAGGAACGGCAACAACTATTACAGAGGGAATAACGACAACCGGAACGGGTACTGGAGAACCAATAGACCGACGAATTATCAACAAAGAAAACAATATCAACAAGCTGAACAAGAAAAGAGAATACAGATAGAAGAGGTGGAGGTAAGACCACCAAACCCCGATAAACGTTCGAACTGACAGCTAAGCGCCCATGCCAAAGGGAATGACGCACCGACCCAGGACAATTGCAGCACCTTGAATAGAGAAGTAAAAACCTTATCACGAGAAGAGAAGAAGGAAGAAACAAATCCGCAGGGACCAGATGAAAACGAAAACAAGAAAATAACAATATCGTCTTGGGACGAAATTAATTGGGAGAATACTGACGAGGAAGATGAATTACCAGAGGCATGCACAACGAATGTAGGAGGAAAGGACGAAGTAATGAGTATTGCAGAGCTATTTGAGATGGAAACCAGGGAAAGCGAATTCAATGAGGATAATGCGCAGGCGACAGAAGTTGAAAATAAGTTACAAGTGGACACACACCCAACATATATAATGAAGGAAGTTATGAAGCGATAAATAGAGCATTTAGATGCGATTATGTGGAAGTAGCGACAAAGAAGGAGAAGATAATAGAGGATGAGGAAAAAGTAGAGGATGCTGAAGAAAGCGTAAATGAAGGAAGAAATAGAGAAGCGGAAATAAAAGAGAGAGAAATAGCAGTCGAAGCTTATCCTACAGAAAGTTCGAATTCACAAGGGAAATTCCTAAAAAGACTCATGTATGATTCAGTGGAGGATTCGTTGATGCAAGAAGAAGAAGAACAGAACCAACCCTTTCAAATTCAAACAATTGTGAAGGCCATGGTAAAGCACATCCCAGTCAATATTGCAATTGATAGCGGAAGTGAACTGACTGCGATCTCAGAAAATTTATTCATGCAGTGTAATGCCAATGAGGAATTGCCAGTTCTGAAAACACGTAAGATTAAAGTAAGAGATCCTATTAGAAACAATGCTACGGAAGTTACGAGACAAACAAGGTTAACTCTTTCGTGTCAAGGTCAAAAGATCGAAGCCAACTTCGTGATTATACCTAAACTAACTGTAGATTTGATTATAGGTGCAGATTTTTTAAATGTGAGACGAGCGATAATAGATATGGGGAAAGGTAGCGTAACATTCGGGAATGTCACACTTCTCTTTGAGCTAAAGCTAAAATTAGAAGAAATACCAGTTATAAACAAACAATTAAGAATGACGCGAGATAAAAAGGATGAAGAATTAGAATGGTATGCACAAAAGGGGGAATCGCCTCAACTCATGTTAGAAGTCCATAAAGAAATCGACGAAAAATTGCAAGAAGTTCGGAACACAGTAAAAGAGAATTAGAGGGTATTTTACGAGATACAGCAGAGGTATTTTTACCTAAGACTGGCAGTATTAAACACTTTCAGTACAAGTTTGAAGATTAATTTTATTACTGGTAAATAATCAGCACAATATTTCAAGATTATGTTGCAGATAAGATCGTCAGGTGGAAGAAGAATGAAGAGAGAGGAAGGTGGGAAAAAGAAAGTAGTTTCAATAAAAACAAAAACAAAAATAACACCAATAGTACCATAGATTAAGGTGAAGGGATAAAGCGTAGATAGTCTAACAGCATGAAATACTAAAATGCTATACACCACGACACTACACAAAAAAAAAAAAATAAAAAAAAAAACCAATTTGAGGATTTTTGTAGAAGTTAATACTCAAAATATCTTAGAATTGTAACATGGAAAGGGCCCCGAAATTTGTAAAGCTTTTTAAGAAGGCGTAAAACAATGTAGGTACTAGACATACATTAGATGATTATGAGTAAAACTTTTTGTAAGAACCATTGTAAAAACTCCAGCAAAGACCAGATACAACGACCCACAAGTTGCAAAGCGAGAAGTATCAAGAAAGAAAAGGACAGAATTAGCAAGACACGATTCCTACAAGGCAGAAGCATCGAGAGAAGGGAAAGGACAGCAAGACCAACAGAGGGCCCTCGTAGAGTGGGCAAGAAATCTGCCCACTAGGCAGAACCCTGCTGGGAGGGAACACAGAGCTGCACAGTGGCAGAGCCCTGCAGAGACGCAACGGGATGCCGAATGCCGGAAGGGTCTCCGAGCACCCCGAATGAACGGAGCGAGCAAAAAACGGCCCAACGAGAAGACCGCTTGGGCAAGCCACCACTGGCAAAAAAATATGTGTAAAAGTCACACTACCGCTATTAAACAGCATGCTGATGCACGAAACTGAAGAAAACGTCCAGGAAGTAGAAATGACATGTCCAATCCATTTATCAAACTGTTACTAGGAGGAGAACTTCAAAGCGACTAGTTATCAATAAATATTTCCATATCCTGCCCAGAGAAGAACCAAGAAGCAAGTAAGAAGCAGAGAAAAAGTTGGAAGAACAGAAGTTGAAGATTCGCAAGACTGAGACCAAGAAAGAAGATGGGTGAAGAATAGACGACATACCTTCCCAAATCCCTATCCTATTGTAAACTAGTCGTCTGCGTAGTATTACAACGAAAAACAACCGCTTTCAGCGACACATAACGATGACTTTCACGCATACAAAGCCAGTAAACCACGAGATTCTGCACTCACAGCTCCATTCCATTATGGGACCTCCACAACAGCAACACACACTTGCAAAGCCAACAAGGAACGATGAACGAAGCTCTACATCAAATACTTGCCCACATCCATCTCGCTCAAGTCCATCACCTTCGTGCAAAAACATTTGCCAACCTCATGCTTAAACATTCATAGGATTGTGTGAATGTGTAAAATCAAATTATGTGATGTAGGAATTGTGCAAAAGAAACATGTGGAAAACTAAATAAGTTAAGCATACCAGACAGCTAATAAAGTACAAAATAACAGTCATTGACTATGGACTTAAATAAAAGATAGACTATCGATAAAAGTAAGTCATTAGTTCTGAAATGGACAGTATATAAAGAACAAAAGTAAGGCATAATAAACAATAAAACTATATGCCACTTATTTTCTCCTCATAAAAATATAAGAATAACTATATTTTACTTATTTTCTCCTTATAAAAACAAAGAATAAAAAATTATCTTGTTGGATGTTTTCCCTTTTTTTTAACATTTGTACCATTTGTTAGGATAATATCTCAATACTTGTTTATGTATATTTCTTTGTCAAAGCAATTGTTAGAAATAATTCTTATTTGTTAGTGTAACAATGTTGAAATGAGTGTCTAGAAACAAAAACATTTTACTTGTACATGATATTTAGAAAATGTGTTAGGAATAGATTTTACTTAATTACTACATTTATAAAAAAAATATATTTCTAAGAAAATCGATGTGAAAGACTCCTCACTTTCGACAAGAAACTTCTTAAAAAACGAACTTCACACTTAAATAAAGAAAGAAAATAATTAAAAAATATAAATTAGTAATACAAACTAGCATAGAACAGAATAATGCGGCTGAACAGTAGGGAACAAAATTTAGATAACGGAATAATTTTTGACTGGCTTAGACAACGATTCAATCATTGCCTAACTTCAGTACAAAAATTAAGATCGAAGGGTGGTGATATGTAAGGTGTCAGGCAAATCCAACACCTTCCATGAAAACCCTGACATGATAAGCAAATCCAGTAGTATGTCACATAGCTCCAAATAAATCGCGACATTAGATTAACCAAAGTAATACGAGTAACGAGTGAGCAAATGGAATACCACAGACTATGACAAGAATGCCTAAATGCATGTCATACCTTCCCACCGTGAGACAGACGCAGTTCTGGGGGGAGAAACGAGAACAGAAGCCGAGAGCAGAACCGTGTTAAGTTAGAAGGCCCTATGATAAGGGACAGACACCCACGTAGCCAGCTAACCGTTAGGACCATCCCCCAGCCAATGTTAAAAGGTAGAGCCCTCCAGAAGAACAATATAGATCTTACAAGAACACAAAAAGGGCCACCCCAACCGCAAGTTTTAGTGTGAGACTTTTTCGCGTCTCTGTTACGTTGCAAACTTTAAAAACATTGCCCCACCACGAAAAGTATAACGTTTCTCATTGGGTAGACAGAATTTTTGTAGGCGGAGCTTAAGGTTAACATTGAGACCCTGATTGGTCAGATGAAAACACAGCCAGATAGTTTTTTTTTTTAAACCAACTTCGGTAAATTGTCGTAATGAGAAGTTAGGAGAGAGTTGCTTCTGAGACGGTGAGGTGAGGGGAACTGTGCTGTCCACCGCCCCCTGATGAACACCGACAAGGTAATGAACGCACGTGATGCCGCATTTTTGAGCGCATAAGGCTTCACTCAGAACTGCAGAAGTCTCATCTGTTACACCCCCTCTTTGCGTAATACTAGTGTCGATCGTCAATTAAAGCTCATGGTGTTCACATTTGCCACTTGAAGTAAAAATCTGAAACGCGATGATTTTTCTGTTATATAGTTATTGAGAAGCCACATCAGCCACTGTAATTTACGACAAGTTAGATAAGTAATTAAAGATAATTGAGGGTCACTGTAGACCATTTTGATAGTTTTCTCTTTTGTGAAACTTAATTTAAACCTAGATTATAGATGTGATATGGCATAGGTCATCCTTCGATCCATTGTAGAACTTGGAAACCCATTCAGGGAATATTTGTTCACATTTTTGTTGAATGCAGTTGGTTTTTACAATCCTGTATTAAAACATTTCCTTTTATCAATAGTGCAATTTATAAACAATGTTTTGTGAGTAGAATAAAATTTCCAATGGTAAACTTAACTGCTTTTTCGACGTTATTTTACCAGCTAACTAAAAATAGGAAAACCTTGAACCCCTTCCACTAAATTTAGTTAGTATTAAGATTCTTTTACAGGGAGTGCAATGGAGCTGACGTTGAAATCATTAAGTATTTGGTTATATCATCGCTAGTCTCACAGAACTCTTCTGAATTCTACATGTCATGTGTGGTCTGACATCTCCTTACTAGCAACAGGTCCCAGGGTTCAAACTAGTCAATTCCCTGAAAAACACGCTCAGAGCATCGTTGCACGAAAGTGGTAGGGAGACATGATATAGAACAAACAGACACCATGCAGAATGTTAGACGTCTACTACTTTTCTCTTTCATTGGTCATTCTGCACACAGGAAATTATTAAAACATACATACATCACAATAACATACACAACGTATTTATATACTTCATTTAAAAGTACATGGTTAATGAAGCAGGAAAAAAATTGTATGTGGACACTCTGTTGTTTTGTTACAATGTGACCTATCGTCATGTCTACCGCTACGCCCAATCCAGCGATGCGGAAGTTCGTCGTTTAGGGAACGACAAACATTGATCCTCCAATGATGGGGTACCCTGTCTTGTTCGAAGATGAAGTTTTCCAAATCAATACTCAGCTGTGGAAACAAACTGTGGGGTGCATACTGTAAGACCTTCGGTACACACACCATCAGATTATTTGACTTGTCGCTCTAACGAAGTAGGCGAGTGTCAGCAATATGTCTCGTGGTCTTATCGTGGCGTGTTCATCTTCTGCCGTTAGGTCAGACGGTAGAAATGCCACTTGCACGCTTAGAGTAGCAGATTGACGGTGACCAACTTTAAACAGAACTTGATTAATTTTTACACACATTTATTAAAATAATAAAAATCATAGATATTACGTAACTTGATTCTGTATGCTGTTTACAATTGACTATCTGAAGTTCCTTTGGTCTTGGCACGTTAATCTTATTCTCACGTATCTCTGATACTTGACAAAATGTCTATACATTTATCTTCATGGCTATGTACAGGAACATGGTAATCTTATTAGGCGCAGACTGAAACTTGACTATAGCCTGGTACAGGCTAATGCAGACAAATGCAGAGTGATGCAGATTGACTAATCGTTATAATACTTCGCGCATTCAGGTATCACTGCGCGAGTGTGATCCGCGAGGAGAAAAAATTCTACATTAGCAGCAATCTCATTGGCTGCATTACATATTAATATGCGGATCAGCAGAAGCAGAATTTGGTCCGTCTTTATGGCAGTGCCATCTCGTAGAGCGGAGACGGACGAGTGCTGCGACTGCGCTGTTGTGCTTAGCAGGGCGTGCTCTAGTGGGAAAGTTGTGTACCCGCTGACGATGCGGAACTATGTACACAACACAAACACAACTGCAACATATGAACGTAAGAGGTACTCGTCACTGTCTTGTCACAGAGGAAAAACGGCCAGTACAGCTTCATTTATATTGGACAGGAACCATTAACCTTCGGCAGGTACGCCACAATTTAATGAGGATTCTCAGTGTCCCACAGTCTCACACTGTGGCCCTTAACCTTTCCGCATAAAAGGAGGGTTGCTTCGTCGCTGAATCTATCCACAATTCGAACTCCCGTACTTTCTATCCCTCCACCAGCGTTCCCCAAGGTTCTGTCCTTTCCCCTCTCCACTATCTCCTGTACACTGCTGATATGCCCAAACCTCCCCCTCCAGTTCGCTGATGACACCGCCTTCCTAGCCCTTTATCCTATCCTTCAATGGTCCCAACATACCCTCCAAACCCACCTTGACCAATTCACCGCTTGGTGCAACCAGTGGTTCTTCCGTGTTAATCCCTCCAAGACCCAGGCGATCATCATAGGCCGCACCACCTGCTCCTTCCGCCTCCATGATTTCTACCTCACCATTTATGGCCGTCCTATCCACCTCGCTCCTACCCTCAAATACCTTGGCCTCACACTCGACTGCCACCTCACCTGGACTCCCCATCTCCCTACCATCCAAAACAAAGCTCACAACCCCCTCCACCTCCTGAAACTCCTGTCCGGCCAGACGTTGGGTCTGCATCCTTCCACCATCCTTCACATCTACAAATCCTTGATCCGCCCCATCCTCTGTTATGCCAGCGTAGCTTGGATTTCTGCCACTCCCCAGTTCTATAAAGCCCTCCAAATCCTGGAACGCCATGTGCTCCGCCTCGCCTTCCACATCCGCCTTCTGTCCTCCACGCGCATCCTCTACGACCCCTTCCCCCACCTTCTCCTTTTCCTTGAACACATCTGCACACTAAATATGGCCCGCCGCCTTGATCCCCCTCACCCCCTGGTGTCTCCCTTCCTCTCCACCCCCAACGAGTTGCTGCACCTTTACCGTTATGTCCCGCCCTCTCTCCATCTCCACACCCTCCATCTCCTTTCCCAATGCAACTTCCACTGTCTATCCCTCCCAGATGGTGAGCTTTGCCCTGACATCTACCCTTCCTACCAACTCTAACCCCAATCTTCCTGCCTCCTCCTCTGGGCTCCATCTCCTCCCCCTCCCTCCTCCTGAGCGGCTTCCCCCTCCATCTTTTGTGCCTCCTTTCAGTGTCTCTGCGCTCCCTCCTGCCCTGTCTTCCCTCTTCATCTCCCACCTCACGTGTCTCCTGCCTCTTCATGTACCCACTGATGCCCCTCCTCTCTTCATCCTGCCGCTTCCCCTGCTGCCCCATACTCTCCTCTCCTTTTCCATCCTCTCTGCCCTTTCCCTCGGCAGGTCCCGCCTGGCAGTTTTATTCTTTGTTGTGTGTGCTCCAAGTGGGTTTGAAGTGTGTTGTTCCGGAGTGTTTTTACTACTGTGGCCGACTTTTAACGTGTGCATGTTCATTTAGTGTGTTCTCTGAGTTTTGAAGCCTCGCCAACTGTGTTTTTTAACTTTCTGATGACTTTTAACTGTCCTCTATGAGCGTCTCCGTGTTAGTCTATTTTTTACCTCCATTTTCTCCCATTATTCTGTTTTAAGTTCCCGTTTCTCGCCTTATATATGTAACATTTTATTCTTATTTTAAGCTGTTATGTCAATCGGCTGAAGAGCGGCGGATCGTGCCACTGACAGCCCTCCCCTCCCCATATGAGGCAGGGGAATGAAATCAGAATAAAGAAAAAAAAAGTCGCTGAATATCAGTTTTGATGCTAAATGTTCATCCTCAAGTGCTTCCCGCTTTGTGATGCAAAGCTGAAGGCGCCACCAATAATCTTTCGGTTTTAATTGTGCACGAGCTGCTGACGGTATGGTTTGAAATGTAATCGCCCTCGCAAATCTTCCACAATGTTTTCTGTGGTATTTCAAGTTCGTAGTTCGTGCGGACCGTTGATTTTTTGGACTGCATACGAAATTATCTCTCCCTCTCGTCATAGTTGCATCCGGCAGTGCCCGCAGCTCGTGGTCATGCAGTAGCAGTCTCGCTTCCTATGCCCGGGTTCCCGGGTTCGATTCCCGGCGGGGTCAGGGATTTTCTCTGCCTCGTGATGGCTGGGTGTTGTGTGATGTCCTTAGGTTAGTTAGGTTTAAGTAGTTCTAAGTTCTAGGGGACTGATGACCATAGATGTTAAGTCCTACAGTGCTCAGAGCCATTTGAACCATTTTGAACCATCTGGCAGTGCTCGTAAATTGTCGATGCCAATGCACATTGCTCTGTTTATGTGGTGGTTCTTTCCCATAATTCTTTGTAAATATACGCGGCACTACTGTAACAGATAAATATCTCGCATGTTCCAACACACAAAATCTCTTGTCTAGCTTTGTCACTATTTTGTCAATGATCTTTGTAAACTAATAAATCATTTATAGTAGCTCTGAATTTTGAAACACTTTGTCTTGCTGGGAAAGACAGCTTTAATGAAGGTTACGAACTGCATCAGACAATACAATTTTTAGTTTGGCAACAGTTTTCTGTCACAATCTAACTATCCTCATGTCATCTGGTTCAAAGGAGAACAGGTATATGTCAAATGCACAAAATAACTGTAGATAGTAGCTCTTAAAACAGTTTTCATCGAGTATACACCCATTATATACAAAGTGTCACATAGTTTATACAAAGAATATACTTATAAATATCTTATTGACTGAGAATTTCATAACTGCAATAACTAATCAAAATCACTCCATTTTGGCATAACTTGTGATATAGCTAATCATGTACTTCTGTCTTCCAATGCAAACAATCAACATGCTTAAATTAACACACTTGCGACCTGCTATGGCCGAGCGATTCTAGGCGCTTCAGTCTGGGACCGCGCGACTGCACATGACTCCTTTTTGTATCAATTCACCTCAAGCAATGATTCTTCACTATTCTCTATTAACATTAGTGTTGTAAATCGACTTATGCCTAAACTATTACAAGAAAGTTGACTTTGTGGTGTCAAAATCGCTTCCACTGCTAATAATACCTACTTCTCGAAAATACTTCAAAAGGGAGACCATAATTATTCCTGACTTAACCCCACTTTATACTGCTAGCATCCGATAAGTATTTATTCCTTGATTCTGTGTGATATGTCGTTTCTCATGTCAGAACGTCCAAGGGCAGCAACGTCGTGCATAAAATTTATCTACAAATCGTGTGAAGACTTGGGCATTTTGTGTTGTAACTGATTGTGTTTTGCGTTTCTGTGGCCAAGATGAGGGAACCAGCTAGGAGGGTGCGAGGGAACAGTTTAGAACTAACAGCTCGGCTGTCCAGTGTGCTAAGAAAATGATGGTTAAACAAGTACAACGTGGTCTTCTAAAAGTTTCTAGTACCTGCCAAAGTAAAATAAATGAGCGTCTAATCATCGATCACGTGTTAATGCGACGATGTCGAGGGGCACTTCAATATGTAGTCTTCCTTCGTTCTATCCTTCAAATCACTTACTCTCCAGTTGTCACTACACTAACACGTTACGATAGGGAAATGCGTCTCTGTTACTTTCATGTAACACGAATCTGACTGTAATACGAAAAGGATGATGTCCAGAATTACTTGATTCTTGAGTGCATTGTCCTCATGGACATGGTATATTTAATTAATAAAATAGAGTTTTTTTGTAAGCTGAAATATTTTGTGTACCTGTACATGTATACTGTTTTAAAGTACGATAAAAGTATTTTGAAAGGTTATCACAAGTAATTCCAATCAGTTGCCTTTTGTTATCGTTTTTTTTTTATTTTGTTGGTACCAGTTTCTAGCCGCCCAGCGACTCATCATCAGATGGTATCCAGGTCTTTTTGTAACATTGTGAAGATCGATGCGTGGCTGTGGCAGTACAGAAAAAATCGAAACAAGTAAGCACCCAATGTGGCGAAGTATCTGGAATTGCTTATACCATACGTTACACTTGATGGTATAACTTAAAGTTATTTGCATCTAAGGGGTTAATGTTAGTGCACAAATGACTTTGCAAAACATAGTTTGTTTTCGAGCTCTGGTAATTACACAGACAAAATATGCCGCATGTCACGGCTTCTAGGTGCTGTATAAAATGTAAAGAAAAGAAAGAGTGTGACTAACGTTAATGTTCAAAAATGGTTCAAATGGCTCTGAGCGCTATAGGACTTAACGTCTGAGGTCATCAGTCCCATAGAACTTAGAAACACTTAAACCTAACTAACCTAAGGACATCACACACAGCCATGCCCAAGGCAGGATTCGAACCTGCGACCGTAGCGGTCGCGCGTTTCCAGACTGAAGCGCCTAGAACCACTCGGTCACACCGGACGCCCGTTAATGTTCAAAGGTATTCAATTGGAGGAGAGATATTCATTGAACTACACTCTCATTTTCGAAAGTTCTTACTGACCTTGAATGATAGTAAATACATACATGCATGTAAGGACTTAAACTACATTCATATTTTTCAACTGGATACCAGAGGGTACCTTCCTTAATAATTTTCTTATGAGTTATCCATTTCTCCTCCACATAAATTATTCCCATTTCTCACTTCATGTATACGTCCTCTGATAAACATTGAGCTTAGTTAAGTCGATGATCCCTGTTCGATTAATACTTCAATGGTAGGGTTGATACATCGAGACATTCCGAAGTTAAAGAGAAGTCACTCCACGTAATTAGATTATTAACGGACATATTACGTTGTGATGGAAGGATTTGATTTTAAGTACCGGTAATGTTTTTGCATGAGTTTAATATTGCGCTGTAAGTTATGACAACGTTTTTGTTTATTTATTGCATTAATACGTAGACTGTAGAGTGACTTTATAACATATTATATGTTGTAAATTAATACTTCGCAACTGTCAGTGGTTTTTGATATCTTCCAAATTTAATTTCGGTTCAGTATTGGAATGTCTCCTAAAACGCATATTATAATTTCATGTCGTGTACACGTCGAGATAATGATCTGAACTGTCAGTTACGGCTAAAAAGAAGATACAACTCACACAGACTGTAGATAACACAGTTTGTGTGCCTATACGTTATCAGAAGAATGCACCATAAACGTCGTTGAAAGTTCAACTTGGGGAACAGAGCGTCAATTAACAGTGAAAAATAGTCAACAGATGTACCTACGTTGTGGGCTGCTAGTTGCAGCTTCATTTAGTTTAGATGTGGTTAGTAATAATATGTATCTTCAATTACATTATTTTCTTTTCATTATCAATTCGTTTTGACGCTACAGCTTAAATTAAAACGGTTAAATTGGAATTTCTGAGAGGTATACCTGCTTCCGTTCGTCGAGTGACAGTAAAGGAGTGATATAGTTATTAATTGAACGAGACTAGTGTTTTAGTACTGAACAATACGTTTAGAGCGATTACTTCCATTTGGACATGGAATATTCATTTTCTTTATGAACTATAAAGTTCCATTTTCTCAGTCACATTTCACAAAATTAAAGCTTTCTTTAGGTAATACATTTCACAAAATTAAAGCTTTTTGTATGTAACTATCTACTGCTTCAAGTATTTGAAGAAAAGTATTTTGAGCTGTGCATACACACCTTCATTCTCAACCGGATTACGTTGTAGCAACCATTATCAAGGAGGACTATAAAATAAGGAAACAGAAAAACATATGTAGTATATACAGACAAGCTTTTAAAATAAGGAAACAAATGTGTGCCGGAACGCCATCTGGAAATTACTTACAAAACTCTAAATCGATGGAGCAAACATAAATTACATTGAAAGAGGACATACACAAGTTCCGTAACTTTCAATAAGCTATGTGTCATAAAAATAGAATAGTGTATACAAGATGACTCTTAGCGGTTAACAACTACGAAGTTCAGGCTTACAGTGGTTACAGACAATACTGTTAAAGATTACAAAAACGTATGAAGGTGGCCAGCAAAGACTATACAGATTATACTTTAGTCAAGCTAGGCTATATTCACCAATATTATCAACAAATGGCGTCCATAACACCGATGTGTTGCGAAAGCCTATAGTGATATTTCGTCTAATCATAGTAGAATATTTAATACAATCAAGATCATTAAAATATGTTTAAAAGAATCTTGTGCGTATCAAATGGCATGTTTAACAAGTGTTACATCATGAAGCCACAATATGGCAAGCAAATGTAATTATATTCTCGAAACGATGAAGTACAGTATGAATGTGCTTTTCCGATAGACTGTTTTAGGACAATAATAAAAATGAAACATCACCATTATTATTGCCTCTTTTATGGGAAACATCATATTGAAATCGTAAGTATGGCGTAGCGTGAGATTAGGTTTACAAAATTCATAACAGATAACACTAATCGAAGCTATGAAGCACTTAGGTTCAGAAAACCTGTGTAACACGCCCGGGGATACAAATGGCGGAGGGGTGTCTTTAACTGTTTATCGCTTCTTAAACGTGCGCCCTGTCCATACCACGTACGTGATAATCCCACGGTGGTCGTATTGTTCTGTTCCACACTGCTGCTGGCTTGCCTGAAATTATGAATCTAAATATGCAACGGGTTTAGGGGAGCCATTCAACATCAAACACTGTCCTTCAACTGGTATGAACAGCTATATTCTGAGACGATAAGAAGAATAGCAGGTTGCACTGTTTACACTCTAAGTCGTAAGTTTTGATGCCAACTTCTAGATGATTATCTGTCCACAATATCACTTGGACGAGCGCACGTGGAACCGACACGACGCGGGTGATTGTTGAAGATGCGGAAGCCGAATAATCGAACGAAAGTTCTTACGCTTGTCACACATACACAGATATTTGGTACCAGTCCTCCCTGACACTAATAATAATATAACACTTTTCATAAAGTTAAATTTTCAGTTCTCAGTTCTCACTTGTACGAGCGTGCGCGTAAACGTCGCGGTGCGGCTAATTGTTGATGCTGCGGAACGCGATGACCGAACGCACGTTCTAGGCGCTTCAGTCTGGAACCGCGCGACCGCTACGGTCGTGGATTCGAATCCTGCCTCGGGCATGGATGTGTGTGATGTGCTTAGGTTAGTTAGGTTTAAGTAGTTCTAAGTTCTAGGGGACTGATGACCTCAGTGCTCAGAGCCATTTGAACCATTTTTGAACGCACATTCTCACGCTCGCTACAAGACTCTGGCACTTAAATGCTCTCTTTTGTGGTAAATAGTATTACTTATTTACATTAGTTCATCTGGGAGACCGAACACGGCGCGGATGATTGATGCAGTGGATACACAGATACGTTATCTGCAGCAATGCTCATATTTAATTACTTCTTTGCGCCCCTTTTCACTGAATTCACTTCCATATCTCGTCACTTCACCGTAATAGCACTTGTAGCAACACTTGAACGTCCATGATACTACCTTTCACATGTAGAGCCACCCACAGCACAACATAACAGCTCCGTGTCCCGTGCTCGACTCTGAAAACGCTCTGACCGCAAAGATACTCCGCGATTAAGCCAGCGATATGAAATACGCTTACACCTGGTTATGAGTTATTTATGGGATGTATAAAGAGTGATTGAGGTTTAAGTCCTTAGTCTCTCAAGGTGCACCCATGTAATTGCGTTTGACTTTGACTATTATCTCATTGACTGGAGTAGAATTGTCTTCAGTGACGAGTCTCACGCCAATGACTAGCGGAAATTCCAGGCCGAAGACATGTCTGGAGACAGCGTGGGTAGCAGCTGGATACCAGTTTGACTGCTACCCGTCATACGGCTTGATAACCAGGAGTGATAGTCTGAGGAGCCATTACATTTCATAGCGACACTCCTTCGGTTGCCGTCCGCGACACCCTTACAGCGCAGTGGAACGTTGGCGATATTCTATGTCCCGTTTTGTTGCGCTTCATGGCAAGCCGTCTTGGGCTTACATTTCAGCAAGATAATACCGTTCTGCACACGGCGAGAGTTTCTACTGCTTGTCTTCATATTTATCAAGCCATACCATTGTCAGCAATGTCGCCAGATCTCCTCCCAGTAGAGAACGTTTGCAGCATTATGAGCAGACCCCTCCAACCAGCTCGGGATCTGACTCGCCAGTTGGACAGAATTTGACACTATATGGCTCAGGGGAACATCAAACAACTCTATCAATCTATCATTCAACGACAAGCCGAATAACTTCTTGCATAAGGGGCCGAGGTGAACCAAGGCGTTATTAACTCGCTCAATTTGTGAAGCCCTTTCTCTTGAATTAATCATCAGATTTTTCTGAAATTATAATCGGTGTTTATCTGCACATACCAATATCCGTCCTATTCGGATAATTCCTTAAACGTACGTCTTTTTTTTGTCTTAGAGTGTAATATCAAAGGGGATATCAGAGATACGATGAAAAAACGGACACAAAAGAAAATGCAAACCTGAATATGTGTTCTAAAACAGAAAACAGAGCAGAGAGGAAATTTGTGTGTATGCTCTATCGTAATCAAACTGACTGATGAGGCGCTGTGGCAGGACATTGGACTCTGTCCAACCATCCGGATATAGGTTTTCCTTGATATAACTAAAGCACTTATTGGCACGGTTCGTTTGAAAAGGGGACGGCCAATTTATTACTTCCATCCTTCTTCCCCAATTTGAGCCTGTTTCCTGTCTCTAATGACCTCTTCATCGACCGGATGTTGAATATTCAATTTACTTTCGTTCTGTTGACGCAGAGACGATAAATTCGATTTTGATGAGGCTGCAGATATTTATTGTAGTATAGAATAATCTGTTTTAAAAATAAAATGAACGGAATTCCCTTGGAATTATTCAAATATATACACCATTACGCTCAAATTCTGATGAAGAGGTGGGCGACGTCAAGGAAGAATTACTGACAGCAAATCTCACTGCAGGATGCTTATGAGGAAGTAAACTAAAGACTAAAGAGAGGGTTTTATAACTATGGTGTATGTTCTACATTGACGAACTGAAACGTGTCTCTTGTTATTGTTGTTGTGATCAGCTTCCAATGAGACGTCTAGTCGAAGTCGCGTTTTGGCAATGGTCGTTTAACATCAATTAAACAAATTAACAATGATCTCCATGACGTGGGCACATGTTTTGCAACGGAAACACCGTCACAGTGACACAACGAATTAGACATGCAAATAATTTGACTGTATTTATTATTTGAGGGTCGCCTAGTCGGGATTAGTTGTACTACAATCGGCATTATAATTCCAAAGTAAGTGTGCACTGACAATATCTGTTTATATTAATCAAAAATCTACGTAAATCACGGAAAATGACTGCTAAGCAGTTACTAGCGTGTGAACATCAGTTCTCTGAATATTAGCAGCAAACGGTGGCTCACTAGATTTTTAACTGCTTCTGAATGTACCGCTAATACATTGGAGGATACCTCAAATCTGACTCGAAGAGTGCTTGGGAAGTGCTACAAGCTCTTGTGCTAGTCGCAAATGCTTAGTGAAGGAGCTCAAGACTCAAAAGTTAAGAGAAATAAGCAGACAGTCCAAGCTGTGCAGCAGATCCTGCAAATTACGAGTTGCTGAGATAACGGGCAACCCTAACTGAGAAATGCAAAACTTACTTCGAACTCAGCGAACCTGTGCCACAACGTACAGGTCAGTACTGAATGAAAACGACAGAAATGGCGGCACTGACGTTTTCTGGATTAGAAAAGACCCAGACGGCTTCCACACGGCAAGTCCCGAAGCAGAATGTCCTCTGAACCTAACTCCTTGCTTCTCGAAAAATCCAACATGGATCGGAGGACCGCCAGTCGTTGCCACCGTGACCAGTGACGATTTTGTTTATTTTTCCAGAATACAGGGGAAACCCATTCTTGTCTCACTGAATGCATTTCATCTTGCAGGTGGCTGATATTGGTTCCTGGTCAAGTTCCACTCAATGGTCGGGCCCTTCACGACAAAGCAAGGTTATAACCTCCCCACAAAATTTAAAAAAAAATAATATGAATAAGATTCTAATTTAGTGTAACTCCCCACAAAATTCTTTCTCATCTGTAACCTCCCTACACAAAATTCTTTCTGATTTAATCTAAGCTCAAAATTCATTCACACTTAGCGTAACCTCACAACAGAAAAATTCCTAAACCTCTCAACAGTAAAAATTATAATTATGTCGTTCACATTCAGTGTAACGTCCCACTAAAAAAAATAAATTCAGTAACCTAGTAATAAAACAATGTAACTAACCTCTCAATTAAATTGTCGCTCACTTACGACTTTTCAATAATTCACTGTGAATTTAACCTGGTAAATTTTGGACGACAGCAGTGCTGCGTCATGGCCCTGAAAGATCATTCTGAATAAAAAAAAGGAAACATTCTTACCTCAATAAAGTCGCCGGATATATCTGCTCTTACAGTAAATTTTTCCGGCACAGCTCTGTGCAATGCTGGCCGATATATCTCTCATTTATGAAAGGAAGCAACTGATTTTTCTATTGCAATAATCGGGATGATCATGGATGGGAGAAATTAGTAAATCCTTTAAACTGAAATGAATGGTCGTTAAAAGTTACTTTTTATAAGGAAAATTATTATTACGAGAGTTTTAAAACATTTACATGCGACTTGAGATAACATTACTACATATGCGCGAGGCTGCTTTTTTACCTTATACAATAATACTCAGGCTCCGACATCGCTGCACCGCGACCAGGCCAGCCAACACGATACACCATACCAGACCAGAGCAGACTCCAGACTAGCAACAACTTACTGCTACAACTACACAGTTCCTACTGCAGTCAACACTGCTCTCTGGTCAGAAACCTTGCATATCGCAGGCAGCGCATGAGCAATACATCGAAATTACATGTGCTCGGACCTTTTACATAACCCTCCACTGGGGGGGGGGGGGGGGGGCAAAAATTTGGCAGCGATGGTGAGTCAATTGGACTTGCCATTAGCAACAATTTTTTCTAAAATCTACTTAATTAACTAAGTTTACAGTCACAGAGTATATATATATATATATGAGTGCAGAACATGAAACGACATAGAGTGCACATGCACTGAGTACAGAACATATCAAGCAATGACAAAATGTATACACAATGAGTGCAAAACACATTAACAAATGACATAAAGTGCACACGCACTGTATATATTTTTTTACCATTTTACAAGAACTAGGATACGCAATCAGTACAAAACATATTAATAAATGACATAAAGTGCACACACACTGTATATATTTTTTTTACCATTTTACAAGAACTAGGATACGCAATGAGTACAAAACATATTAACAAATGACATAAAGTGCACACGCACTGTATATGTCTCTACCATTTTACAAGAACTAGGACAGGAAAGGGAAGGATTGCATCATGGTTGTAGCACAGTAGGTTGCACGTAGCTGCACTGAAAGTCCATACCTTTCTACAGAAGCACAACACCAAGTGAGACAATCTGAAGTTCTCTTCCCTGAAGTATGAATCAGTGTAGCCAAGACACTGAAATGTACATTAGGTACACCAAACAGTGGGACCATAATAACATCTCCATCGTTCAAAGTGATGGACAGCATGATGTGTCAACACCACACTTTTGTAAGGTACACCAACGTAGAATTAGTGCAAAACCCAAATATAGTGCTCCATGATCATGAGGGTAGACAGGACAAATGGATATTGCAATAGTTTCTGGTAATTAGGTCAGAAGGTGAAGGACATTAAGTCTTATGCTAGTCATCATAGAGAATTACACTAGTCTATTAACCAATTTGAGTTATTGTTGGCACTCATTGCCTAGTTACTAAACATTTCTGTACTATGTATGGAGTATTACAGAACATTGTTCATAAGTCATCTGATTACAGTGAACATTGGCACTCATTGGCCAGTTACAAACCATTTTTATGCATTATTCAAAAGTGATAATTCAAAGCAAGAGTTAATTAATTGCATAGCATTTACATAATTCATCTAGTTATAGTAATCATCAGCATTCATTGGCCAGTTACAAACCATTTTCATGCATTGTTCAGAAGTCATCATTCAAAACAAGAGTTAATTAATGGCATAGCATTAACATAATTCATCTGCTTACAGTAATCATTGGCCAGTTACTAAACATTTTTGTGCATTGTTGAGAAGTCATCATTCAAAACAGGAGTTAATGAGTGTAGCATCAAGCTACTGGTATTCATATATAATAGCATGTAAGTGACATAAGACAAATTTAAAATATAAGAAACAGTGGCATTCATTGGCGAGTTACAAAGTATTCATATAGTTTTATAAAACATTATTCAGTATTATTCAGAAGCCATCATTCAAAATGCGAGTTAATTATTGGCATAGCATTTATAGAGTATAACAAAAATATTATTTACAGAAATTATTGGCATAGCATTTATGCATTATTACAAAACATCATTCAGTATTACTGAGAACTCATCGTTCAAGTGACATAGGACATATTTAAAATGTAACAGACTATTACTATTACTCAAGGTCCATGGTCCAATAATACATAGATACAATGGATTCAATACATCTGACAAATTTGCATTATATTTAATACTATAAATATCTCTTAAACTAGTAGCATTATTTGGGACTGGTAATACATTTTTTTGTGCTAGCAATGCATTGCGTTGGGATCGATAATTAATTGCTGGAGCATGAAAATATATGCTTTTGATTTATTGCTGCAAATAAGTATTAGTAACGTCATTCATCATGAGTCAGCTGTAGCAAGGTTATGGAACAAGTAGGGTATATGTGATCACATTCATGAATGACACACACAAATGGGTAAAAAAATGCAAGTACTAGAACAGGTTTAATAACTAACTGCTTATAGCACATTAATTTCATGAATAGCTTCTCCTGGAAAAAATACAAAATGGATTGTTAAGCTGAAAGAAGAAACGCATATTGTGCTGAAAAGTAGTGAACTTCGAATTAACAGGTAATGAAACGTGTAGTCAATATGTATGTACCCTAGCTGTCCTTTCCAATACATTCAGTCATTATACCATGTGATATAAGACATACTGTCAAAACGAACTGCAACAAATACTTAAATAACTACATAGCATTTCTTAACTAACAGTAAATATATAAACTTCATCATTATCCTCATCTGCAAAGAAAAACTTCATTATTCATATTACCATAACTTCATTACTATCATCACCTGCAAAGAAAAACTTCATTATTCATATTAGCATATTCTTCATATAATTATTCATCATCATTTATTATCATCTGCAAAAAAGACACTTCATTATTCATATTACCATTTACTTCATACAACTATTCATAGTGTACAGTTTCTTATTTCTAGCATATTTCATCACTAAAACTAAGATGTGTAGTTCTGTCTAACACCCTGCATCAATCGCCTTGTATTCTGAAAGAAAAAATTAGTTAAGACTGCTATCATACGATGTGTATAGTATATTCTTGTTAATGCTTGTTAATTCTGATCCATATACTCTTCATGACGAGGTATTCCATTTTCTTTCGTTCATTCCGAAGATGAAATTCCCATTTCATAGTAATTCACTGTGGTTTGTTTAATTTATTTCTTTTACACGTTATTGCTTTCTGAAAATGATGTATAAGGATTAATATCTTGCATTTATATCACATACCCATTAAATAAAAACTTGTTTCTAGTGATATAATTAAGCATACAGCATAGCATGACAGAAAACGTATTATGTCAAAAACATAGACAGTGTTCAGGTGCAATAATGTTCACAGAGTATAATAATGTAGTAGCAACAAAATGTAAAATAGTCACGATGTTGAGATATCATAAGGCAATGTGTCAAAGTCAACTGGTGTTTGTTATATCTTAAAGATTACATAGTGCATACAAACGAAACAGGAAAACAATCATACATACACGAAAAATGGAAAATGTGCACGGTCTGATATATAACGACAAAAAATGACTTTCTTTGTGTTCAGCTTGTATGTTGTGTAGTTGATAGAGGCGAGAGTTGAAGACTTTAATGGAGAAAGAATTTGATAAAATTAATATGTCACTAGATAGAATTGCATAATTGGTCATAAAATATGTAAGTTTATCTGGAAAAATGTGCATGGTCTGATGTGTCACTACAAGAAAAGCGACCTGCTAACCTTACCTTGCCGGGCACTTGCCAAGAAAAAATATGATAATCATATAAATATAATTGCATAATTGGTCATATAAAAATCAGGAAATGGCATTACAGTGTGATACATCATAGAGTATGTTCATTCAATAAAGGGTTTAATATTGGAGACATGGTGATTGCCTTTAGTTTTTCTGGTTCTCAGAGTTTTAACGTGTACTACATTGGGGTGAGGAATACTGCGAATTCTGTATGGACCTGCATATAGAAGCTCAAATTTACTACATGTTCTCTTTCCTCTGTTGGATAAATAATGTGTGCGTACTAATATCTTCTGTCCAATGTGAAAATCAACGTGTGTACAAACCTGTTTTTGCTGTCTTCTCCGGCGCTCTGCGGCACGTTTGATGTTGTTCAGCGCAATGTCAATTATTTCATGGTGTCGTAGTCCACGAGATGTAGGAAAGGATATTAATTCTTTAATTTTGTTAGGTGGTTCAACATTTTTCAGTATAACAGTCGGAGATAACATAGTAGATTCATTTGGTATGGAGTTAATTACATCCTGGAATGACAGTATGTGTGTATCCCAATCAATATGTTTTCTATGGCAGTATATTCTACATAGTTTACCAATTTCTTTCATTAGACGTTGACAAGGGTTCGAAGAAGCGTGATACCTGGATATATAGATCGGAGAAATGTTTCTTCCTCGTAACATACGTGTCCATATAGCAGATCGAAACTGTGGTCCATTGTCGGAAATTACTTTCAGTACAAGCCCTACATGAAATAGAAAATGTTTTGCAAATGCTTTCGAAACAAATTTAGCAGTAGCTTTGCGTAACGGAGTGAAGGTTACAAATTTTGAAGTGAGTTCAACAGCAACAAAGATGTAACAAAAACCTCTAGTAGTTCTGGAAATCGGACCAAAAATGTCTACAGTGGCCATGTGTCTCATTTTAACAGGTACAATGGGATGTAGCGGAGGAATATGTGAAGTCGTGTCTGACTTAGCTTTCTGGCAGATTTTACATGACGCTAAAACTCGTCGTATACGTTTCTCCATGTTGGCAAAATAACAGTTCTGTCTCAGTATAAGAAAACATTTTCTGGCTCCATAATGTGCGTAACTTAAATGAGTATACCAAATTAATTTGTTAACCAGTTCGTCAGGAATGCATAGTAACCAGTTATTGCTGCCAGGGTGAGAACGGCGAAACAGAATATTATTGCGTACAGTGTAATGGTTTCTAATGGTAACATTATTCCTATCTTGCCAAAAGTGTTTAATTTCTTTCCATACGTTGTCTTTGCTCTGCTCCTGTGCTATGTCTCACAATGACGACGAAATAAAATTTTCGAATGCAACTTGTTGAATATACATGACGCTAGAATTTTCTTGGCAGAAGTTGGTTGCGATGTCTTGCTGATTTTTGCTGAGAGAACGGGATAGTGCGTCTGCTACAATATTTTGTGTACCGGGAATGTGAACAATTGTAAAACTAAATTCCTGTAAATAAAGTTTCCATCTGCTTAACCCGTCATGTGTAAATTTTGCTGAAAGTAAAACCTGTATCGCTCTATGATCTGTGTAAACGGTCGTATGTCTTCCATAAAGAAAATGCCTAAATCTCGTAAATGCCCATACAACACATAATGTTTCAAGTTCTGTAACAGAATAATTGCGTTCAGCAGGTGACAGAATGCGACTCGCAAAGGCGATGTTTTTAATTACTGTAGAACCATCTTCTTCAATTTCCTGAAAAATGTTTACGCCTAAAGCGGTGTTAGAACTGTCGGTGGCAATGGAAAAATTTCTAGTAAGATCTGGATGTGATAAAAGTGGTGCATTCAACAAAGCTTGTTTCAGATTGACAAATTCAGACTGCGCTTGGCTATCCCAGGACCAAATAGTGTTTTTACCCGTCAATTGACATAATCTAGGGGTGTCTAAAGCAGAGTAAGGAATAAATTTACGAAAAAAGTTAATTAAACCCAAAAATCTGCGTAGTTGTTTCTTCGTCGTAGGAACAGTAATGTCACGTGAAGCTTGAAGTTTTTCCGGGTCAGGCGCAATGCCTTCTGCTGAAATTACATGTCCAAGAAATTTTATAGAAGTTTTGCCAAAGTGCGATTTGCTAAGATTAACTGTGAGTCCTTGTGCACGAAAGGTTTGTAACAGTTGTTCAAGAATCAAATTATGTTCAGACCAGTTAGTTTCTGCAATAAGAATGTCGTCTACATACGTTGTGGTTCTGTCTTTTAATTCTGTCGGAAGTATAGTATTCAATCCGCGAATAAATGCTGCTGAAGAAATAGATAAACCGAACGGTAATTTACCAGACCAGAGCAGACTCCAGACTAGCAACAACTTACTGCTACAGCTACACAGTTCCTACTGCAGTCAACATTGCTCTCTGGTCAGAGGCCTTGCACATCGCAGGCAGCGCATGAGCAGTACATCGAAATTACATCTGCTCGGACCTCTTACAAGGTGTCGGACAAGATTCATGTGACTGGATATGCAACAAGTTTTCCCACGGTGGGCTAGTTGCACTGTGTTGACCTCTTCAGTGATTTGCGTACAGGAAGGTGAATTTGTCACGCACAGTTTAATTCTGCGGGCTCTTCGGCAGCTCCTTTCAAAGGAGAAAACCGCATTCGCAACCGAAGGGGACCGACAGGTGCTTACTGCAAATGCAAAGCAGTGCCTATAGGGCTTACTTCTTTCGCCAGAGCCCTTGGGACGAACGTCCTGTGATTAAGCCAGAACAACCAGCCAGGCACTTGGACACTCATTTACCACCAAGGCGAACTGAAACCTTTCTCCAGAGCTAGCCAGCTCTGTGCGCTCTCAGACATAAATAAAAATGAACAAATATAATGATTAAATGTCGCATAGCGTTTTGTGCTTATAATGTCATAAGATACACAAAGTGACATTGTACTAGTTCAGACAATAACGGAATTTGCCTAGACGAAGATCGTTAGTCCTTGTCATATTCTCCCAGGACAGGACAGACAGACATTCGAATTAGAGCTGCAAAAACAAAAATAATTAAAAATGAGACTGGCCTCATTTATCAAACAATAAAAAATTATACCCTGTCATTCCAAAAAGTGTCTAAAATGGATTAGTAACGTTTAGGAAAAAGTTAAGATGTTAGTTTTAATGCTTCAGATCTTCTACATAGTATTTGAGTACAACACACAGAATGTTCATACAAGCCTGTGGCACTGTCAAAAAAAGTACTTCTTTCGGATACTGTTCAATACATTGTCTTTAATGTCGATTTTGTCATCAAAGGGCTAACCCTTCATGCGAATTTCTGCACCTCGTCGTTTTGTATTTGATTCGCTTTCATAACACTAAGTCAAGTCCAACGGATGATTTTTTTCTAGAGAGGAATTGTCTGTGTTTTTCATTTTAGTCAGGTAGCGACGCCAGCAACTGACTGGTCGAATGTACATCTATTGTTTACAGTTGTTAGTTTAAGCTGCCACCGTACTGACTGGCTGACATCGCTTATACGCCAGGAATAAAATCACTCTCGGAATATTTTTGGACGGTCGGTGAGAACTGCGTATGCATTACACTTCATCAGGGATTCAGAGATCTTGTGTAACCTCTTCACACAGTTCCAAGAAAAGCGGCATTAGCGACCTTCAATACATGACGAACTCGTAAAATATATGTCAGTATACTGAAGAACATACCTGTATGAGTCAGTGTCACAGCTTGTATTAGACTTCATTAGATGAGTGAAAATTCAGAATTAAACAAGGAGTAGGGCAAGGAGATTCTATGTTTCCATTACTGTTATCAACAGCCGTCAACGTAGATTTTAGATACCTAAACTACGGAAGCGAAGAAGGAGAACGTGTTAATGGAAAATACAATGATGAGCCAAAACATTGTGACCACAATAGCACGGTTCTGGCTCCTCGACAAGGACAATTATACTGATGAAAGATGACATCGCCGTCAGGGAAGACATCAAGCATAAAGGGGTGCAGGTTGTTCGCAGCTGCCAGTGTGTCTTCGATTACTAACACAGGTCCCATGCAAACGCAGGAGAATGTCTCTCATAACATAATATTGTTCCCACCAGCCTGCGTCAGTGGCGCGCTGTACATTTCGAGCCGCCGTTCGTCTCCATGGCGTCGTTTGTGGAGACGATATCGACCTAGTGTAGCAAAAATGTGATTAATCCGAAGAGCCGACACGTTTCCATTGACTGACGGTTGGATGCCGATGGTCCTGTGCCGACTGCGGTCATAATTGACAATGTCGTTGAGTCAACATGTGAATAGGTAGGGGTGGTCTGCTGCGGAGCTCCATGTTCAACAATATACGATGAACGGTGTGCTCTCAGACACTTGTGGGTGTACCAGCATTGTGCTCTTTCGACAGAGATGCCACAGATCCTATTTTACAGAGCTGACAAGCCTCCGAACCCCACGTTGTGGACGTCCAACCATTTAGCGCCTATTGGTAGTTTCACTGTCTTTCTACCTTTTTCCTTAGATAATCACGACAGTAGCACTTGAACATTCGACCAGCTTCGCCGTTTCCGATATACTAGCTGACAAGCTCAGTGAATAATCGACTGCGCTTGTAAGTAGGCTGTTTATGTTTTCTCTATGTAAGTAGGCTGTTTATGTTTTCTCTATGTAAGTAGGCTGTTTATGTTTTCTTATTGGCAACGTTACGTAGCGCTCAATATGAAAATCACTGGCTGTGCTGTGTGCAGTCTGTGGCTGCTTTGCATTGTTGTATTACTCGCCATTGTAGTGTTAGGCAGCTGGCTGTGAACAGCGCGTAGCGTTGCGCAGTTGGAGGTGAGCCGCCAGCACTGGTGGATGTGGGGAGAGAGATGGCGGAGGTTTGCAGTTTGTCATGAACTGATATATATATATATTATGATTTGTGATGATATTAAGGTAAATACATTGTTTGCTCTCTATTAATATCTTTCATTTGCTAACTACCCCTATCAGTAGTTAGTGCCTTCAGTAGTTTGAATCTTTTATTTAGCTGGCAGTAGTGGCGCTCGCTGTATTGCAGTAGCTTGAGCAGCGAAGATTTTTGTGAGGTAAGTGATTTGTGAAAGGTAAAGTTTAATGTTTGTCAGGGCCATTCTTTAGTAGGGAATTTTGAAAGTCAGATTGCGTTGCGCTAAAAATATTGTGTGTCAGGTTAAGCACAGTCCTGTAAAATTGTTCAAAGGGGACGTTTCATATGTCGACCCTTAGCCTAGGATACCTCACTGGAATCTTCTGATTTTTCTTGTAGTTTGTGTATTTAGTGTAGCTTTTGTTTATTGCTAGCGCGTAATTGTAGAGAGAATCTCCTTTGTAGTTGTAGCCTTTCATTGTTGTACAGTAAAACAGTTGTGGCATGCATATAGATTTGCACCAAGTATTTCGCAGCTGTAATTAACTAGATATTATTTTCAGTGTTATGTTAATGTGTTCTCTTATTTTTTCTCTTCAAATTGTGTTTTTCTGTGTTGTCGTGTGAAATACTGTGACAATAATGGCGTGTGAAAAACGTAATACTAGGCTCCAAAGTAAACTGACAAATGACAGTGAGAATGAGAGCAGTGTGTTAGCGCCACCGAGTAATGAATTAACTGATGTTCAAAGTAGTAATTTGGTAATTGTGCATAGGGAAATGGAGCGGGCGGCAAACAATGGCGTGGACAGTGAAACAATTAGTGAAGAGGGAAGCATTATCGATCGATCGGTCGGCAACAGCTCGCCTCAGGAATCCGAAATGACAGGACACAATTTCGCAAATACTGTAGATTCAGGTTTTGGGTTATCACCGTTTTCTCAAATAAGTCAAGACGCATTTTCTGCTTGTCAAAATGTGAATGTTGCCGGTGCAAATGCACTGCCGAAAAGCGTAGAGAAACAGATTCCAGACACTAGTACATTATTATTGCAATTAATGCAACAAAATCAGAGACAAACACAGCAAAAGCTTGAAAAGTTAGACACAATGGAACAACACCAGAGACAAACACAGCAACAGTTAGACACAATGGAACAACACCAGAGACAAACACAGCAACAGTTAGACACAGTGGAACAAAATCTCAAAAAGTTAGACTCATTGGAACAAACTCTCGAACAAACACGTGAGGATTTAACTGCTGAGTTACATAACATTGAATCGAAATGTCAAAAAGTCTGTAATGACGTAAAAACTCAAATTTGTGAGCATTTTCAACCTATTTTTTCGCGTCATGAAAATGCATTACAGAATCACGAAGCAGCCATAAAAGAACTGCAAACTATTGTTCATGAAAATCACAACACCTTGCAAGCTAAAATTGACTCAGTTGCATCTACCGATTCGGTTACGCAACTTGCAAAAACTCAGGATAACTTAAAGGACACAGTAGATTCGATTTCAACACAAATGGACACTCTGAAACTTGGTTCAGAAAAACACACTGAGGAAATGTGTTCATTATCAGAGAAAGTAGTTGAACTTTCGGATCAGCTAAATAATTTATCTGCGAAGGTAGATGATAATCTGAATGACGCAAAACCGGTAGTCTTTAATGACACAGAACAGAACGCACAAATTAGGAAACTGAAACAAAATCTGAATCAAATTGATACGCAACACCAAAGAGAAATCCGGGAAGTACAAGATCAGCTGACACAGGTAATACAAGAATTACGTATTTCAGAAGACACTCGCGCTCCAACACGGGAAGAGGGACTTAGAAACACGGAAAAGCCGCAAAATAATAACACAGGGCATTTCGGAAGTTATGAAAGAAATTGGCAATGTGCACCGAATTTTGAGATGGAACGGCCGACACGACCTAACAATGACCGATATGCGACTCGCCGACATGATGATTTTGACTATAAGCTGTTCATTACTACACGTAAATTCAAAACATTTAAGAATTCTGGCAACGACATTCATCCACAAGCATGGCTCCATCAATTCTCTCATTGTTTTCCTCCCAACTGGTCGTTAGAACACAGATTAGAATTTATGTGTGGCTACTTGGAGAATGAACCAGCTGTAAGAATGCGATCGGTAATTCACGATTGCCACAGTGAAGGAGAGTTTTACCATGCCTTCCTCTCAGCATATTGGTCTCAAGCTACACAAGACCGTGTAAAACATAACATCATAATGATGAAACACTTCGAACAATCTGAATTTTCCAGTCTTGTGAAATATTTTGAAGACATGTTGCACAAGAATCAATACCTGTCAAACCCATACAGCCCCTCAGAACTCATCCGCATTTGCTTAATCAAACTGCCTGAACATTTACGACATATTATTTTAGCAGGACGTTGCAAAGACGACATTGAAGCTTTTCAGGGACTGTTACAAGAATTAGAAATTGACACTGACAATTGCGGAACGCGAAACCAGGAACACAACAATTACAGGTCACATCCGTCGCAAATCCGCGATGAAAGAAGTAATAACTGGACACGACAAGGCTATTCTCACAACACAAATCGTGACCAAAATAGACACCACCCGTATGACAACCATTGGCAGAGTAATAGTTACAGAGAAAGATCGCATTTCCGTAGTAATGAATATGACAGAGATAACCATAGAAACAGACAATATGGTAATCAGAACTATTATTATCAAGGGAGACAGAATAATTTCAGACGCAACAGTTCAGCGCGCAGTTACGATTCAGGGAGAAATTCTCCACCACGTGACCGACACGAAAGAAACTGTGTAAACTACCGACAAAACGACAGACCTGAATTTCATCAGAACTGGCGGGATTCTAACAGAGCTGGGCCCTCTCGGCAAGGCGAATTTGTAGAAGTTAGGTCTCCTAATCCCAATAACGACGCGCGCCAACAAAGAGACAGACAATGACTCGCACAGCAGGCAGCCGCGTGCGCCTGGTGGCTCAGAGAAAAATAACATAGACGCTAACCTTGAGAAAAATTCCAGTATTCTTTACCGACGTATACCGCCTGACAATTGCATTCAAGTTCAAACTCTGAGTACTATGAAGAGTAAAGGTTTACACCACATTTCACATGTAAAACCATTTATTGACAGATAATCTGCCTTTTAACTTTGTCTTTGCCATAAAACGTTTCACTTCACGTTACTAGTATGCTTAAGAAACTGTTAACATACAACAATGTTTGAAGTACAACATCCAATCAAGAACCAAGAGAACTTATTTAAACAGAAATTACGAATGCATTGTTATAGTGAACAGACGACACAGTGTTATTGTGTGTGTACATTCTTGCTTGTTTGTTGCACAATTACGTAACGACTATAAGGCTCACATACTTAGAACATTTACCAGTACTGCTAATGAGATTTTAATGCAACATTTTGGTTTATTTGAAAATACATTCTGAATTTAAAGTGCTTTCTGAGAGATACCAGATGACACAGAGGTTAGTTTATGTGACAGCTACACGATTTTATCACGACGCTACTAATGAGTGACAATTTACAATGTTGATTTTGCGGTGTTTCTGTTTTATATCTGCACAGTTTTTCTGTATTATTCTGGAAAGTAAAACATGTTTTAGTAGTAACTTTTATGGTATAGCTACAAGGAGACAGCCTTTTCTGTAGCACAACAATACGTTACAGCACAGTACTTTCTTCATCACGGCAATAAGCGTAATAAGTATGATATCTATACGCAAAGCATTTCACTTTGTTTATCATGAGGTCAGTACATTGACTTCTGCAGAACTTAGCTTTCGGAGGACGATAACTACGACACTTCCACAGAGATTATGTTGCAACAAGACGCACATTTAGCGCTACAGGACACGTATTTGAGTGATCAATTTTGTACTAAAAACATTTATTTTCAAAGATATTTGAAACACAATGATACAAAGTTTTTCCGTGATACATTTCATTCCATTGCAATAATCTGTAGCACCTGAGGGTATAATTACATTAATCCTCAGGGGGGTACATGCCTACTTTGTGTACCATGTGTGTGGCAACCACAAGGAACCCTAGCTAATATGGTATTTGCTTATACAACTTTACACATCGGTACCATATTTCTCTAACACACAAATTACACAGCTATCTGATTATTTAACTGAGAGAGACAAACATTTATTTTACTACATCAGTGACACATGTTTACGCAATTATACAGTTGGATAACTTCACACTTATGAAACTGTATTTTGTCTGTACTTTGTAAACTGTTCATATTTTTTCGGAACCATTGTGATACTATGAGAGCTTTGAATGATGTATTTGGTATGAGATCATGATTTTTAAAGTACGTTTGAGGCAGATGACACTTTTGACATGAGCAGAGAATTTTTTTTAATTATTGGAGGAAGCTACGACGATTTTGAGATTTGACTGAAGTGTTATGATGTTATTATTACGACGACGATGTGTATTATGCTGCTGAGGTATGTTTACGATTAATAGGCTGAGGCTATATGAGTTATTTGATTATGCTTCATATTTATAATGACGAAATATTGACGAGTGTCGATGGATACGTATATATGTAATAAGGTAAGGAGTAATGAATAGTGGGTAGGGACACTTGATTTGTGAAAAAGGATGTTGGAAACCAAGAATCGTACTTTAAGAGTTATGACATGTGTGAATCATGTGTGAATGTATCACAATGCCACTGAACATTTTTTGGACACTGTTATTTTGTTTCTACAGATTTGGAACGCTAATTCTTGACCTGTGAAATATTTTTATATGAGACTACCACGGTAGCAGAATCTCCTGTCGTAAATATTTCCGTACGAAAGTTAAGTGACCACCTGCACGTAATGCGTCGCGGGCACCCAGCTGTGTCAGACGCCTGGAGAAAAAGCCATTATTGCGAGCCCTTTTCAGCGGCACAGGTAGCACAAAAAAAAAGGGGAGGCCATTATCCTTGGAAATATTCTTACATCTGCAAACCTGATAATGACAAGTGTCTTTCTACGAGAATTGAGAGCTACTGACTTACGAAATGCCACATAGCTATTGAATGATGTTTTTATGCTTTGGTTTGCGTAATTGCTTATTTCATTTGATATCTGGTTTCCAGCTGTGTTGCAGCATTGCTTTTATAAAATGAAATGCATTTGCTAATGTGAACACTTTCTGTCAACAGATCTATTAAATAATTATTTTATGATCCACATTCTTTAAAAAAGGAGCACTTGGACAGGAAAGAACAATAAGAAGGAACTAGTAACTGCATTCATAATTTTCTTTTCAAGTAATTGGTAACTTTTTGGTAGAATAACTTCTTGTGGTGCACCACTTTAATTACATAGACATTAAGATGTGAATATACATTTCCCTTATCTGCATTGTTGTTTAGTGTAATATTTTTTTTTCTTGCGCTATGTCATGTTTAGGTATAAGTTGCTGCTGTTTGCCAGGCATAGTGTTATTGAATTTGACTTTTGCTCATTTATGCTGCTAGCTTTGCCAATTTGCATTTTTTTTATTGCTGTTTGTGTTGATTTGTTATGTGATGCTGCATTGCCTCGTCCCTTAGTTTAGCATCTGAGCTCAGTAGATTTAAGTTAGCTTAAGAGGGGGTAGACTATATAAGAGAATGAGTTGCGATGAATTGGAAGAAATTCATTGAGAATTAATACGAAAAAAGTACATAAAACAGGTTTAGGTAGGATTTTCTTGGAAATAAATGTTGAGGTAAGAAATGTGTGAACATATAAATACAGAAAGCATGCTTAGATCGAATTTTTTTGGTGGAAACAAAGGATGAAATAAGAGGAAAGATATATGAAGTTTTGGGTTGGACTGCAGTACCAAATGTTACACTGAAAACGAACCCTGTCCTTTCCTTTTGTGTTA
Source organism: Schistocerca piceifrons (assembly GCF_021461385.2). NCBI lineage: Eukaryota > Metazoa > Arthropoda > Insecta > Orthoptera > Acrididae > Schistocerca > Schistocerca piceifrons. The sequence continues at coordinate 834,071,285 of NC_060138.1, read as the reverse complement.
TCCCACTATGTGTTTGTGTACCCTTGAGTATTTGTTTTCTTCCTGTCTCTGTGTAGTTTCATAGAATTTTTTTTTCTTTTAATATTAAGCTACATTCACTATGATGAGGAATACTGTTATCCTCGAATATAATTGGCATTAATAATATGTTATTTACTTTGTAAAGATGTTTAGACATTATTTACTCTGTTTTGTGTTAATGCTAATGTGTGAAGTTGATGTTTCAAAAGTTATTGTGATCTTTTATGTATGTACTCATGTCATAATTCCTGTAACACTGACGTATATGTCTATTTCTATTCTTTTGTAATGCCTGTTTTACTACAAATGTTATCTGTATTGTTATGTTCTTTAATGATGTATTTTGTACCTTTGTTATTGTATTCTTCTGTTATAAAATTGTAATTGTCACCAGTTCATGATATTATTAACTTGTAAGTTCCATTTCACTGCACACGTTTCTGTTGGTCATAGTATATGGACAATATGTGAGAAGTAGGGACTGATAGTGTTTGCACGTGTGTTGGTAATTCAGCAAGGGACTGGATAACAGCATTGCTGGTTCTAAGGACAATTAAAAGAAAAACTTTCTGAGTGCACAAGTGGTGGTTTATGGACTTGCTATATTCTCTGCAAGAATCTTCGATGGTGATTGTGCACCTGCACAGTCGCAACGGATGGCTGCTGGCCGTCTCTACCAGGACTACAGTGGGTCTGCACCTCTGGTGGCCCACCAATACCATTATCTCTACAAGGACTACAGTGGGTCTACATCTTTGATGATCCATCAATACCATTATTTCTACAAGGACTACAGTGGGTCTGCATCTTTGATGACCCACCAACGCCATTATTTGTACAAGGTCTGCAGTGGGTCTGCACCTCTGGTGGCCCACCAGTACCGTAATCTCTACCAGGACTACAGTGGGTCTGCTCTGTGATGACCTACCTACCAATATTCTTCAAAACTTCGAATGACTCTGCTGTGGGTTTGCTCTGTTGTGGCCCATTACCTGTATGCATGTCAAGAGTCAGCACTGTCTTTCCGTTGGAAGGACAACACTACTTCTTCAAGACTGCATGGAAATCCACTACTTCCGTGTGCATTTTCTTCTACTGCTCAGACTTTGAGAAAAACACTACTATTTTACCGTCATGAACGATCAAGACTGTCTTTATGGACTGTGAGACAATTTTAGCTTTTGACCAACATAATATCAATAAGTGTGTGCATTTGATTTCTTTGTTATTGTAATTATGAAAAATTTTTTCAAATCTGTATTGGCCACTGCCCCATCCAATTTGTAAAAATTTTTGTGGGGAGCATGGGGGCTATGTAAGTAGGCTGTTTATGTTTTCTCTATGTAAGTAGGCTGTTTATGTTTTCTCTATGTAAGTAGGCTGTTTATGTTTTCTTATTGGCAACGTTACGTAGCGCTCAATATGAAAATCACTGGCTGTGCTGTGTGCAGTCTGTGGCTGCTTTGCATTGTTGTATTACTCGCCATTGTAGTGTTAGGCAGCTGGCTGTGAACAGCGCGTAGCGTTGCGCAGTTGGAGGTGAGCCGCCAGCACTGGTGGATGTGGGGAGAGAGATGGCGGAGGTTTGCAGTTTGTCATGAACTGATATATATATATATTATGATTTGTGATGATATTAAGGTAAATACATTGTTTGCTCTCTATTAATATCTTTCATTTGCTAACTACCCCTATCAGTAGTTAGTGCCTTCAGTAGTTTGAATCTTTTATTTAGCTGGCAGTAGTGGCGCTCGCTGTATTGCAGTAGCTTGAGCAGCGAAGATTTTTGTGAGGTAAGTGATTTGTGAAAGGTAAAGTTTAATGTTTGTCAGGGCCATTCTTTAGTAGGGAATTTTGAAAGTCAGATTGCGTTGCGCTAAAAATATTGTGTGTCAGGTTAAGCACAGTCCTGTAAAATTGTTCAAAGGGGACGTTTCACGCTTTGTCAGAGTCGCTTATCTCAATGGATTTCCCATTTGTAGTCCATATCATCGCTCTGTTAATCCCCCGTCCGTGTATGCTCCGCTTCCTTTCTCCGACAACTTTGTACTGTATGCCTGCAGCGCATATGGCTATTAATGAAAGGATGTGATACTGCATGTTTGAAAATAGACCTGAAAACTAGTTGTAATGAGAGAAAATGATGTGTAGTCAGCTTGTTGAAAAATAAGTTTTTAAACTTTGGTAACTGAAGACAACGACTGAATAACAGCGAAAGCAGTAAACATAAGATTGAAAAGGTTACTTTTGGTAAATGTGGCAGAGTTTTCGAAAAGGAGATTTCAGTTTGTCTGGAACAGAAGCCTTATATCCTCCAAACACTGGGGGAGGGGCAGTTTTGGAACAAGAAACACGGTCCTCTCCACCTTCTTCTGCCTTCCCGCCATCTTTCCGTCTCCACCTGGATTCAGTCTCCTCCTCCCTTACCGACGCAGTCCTTGCTCCTTCCAGTCACCTGCCTCTTGGTCTTCCTCTTGGTCTTCTTCCATTTCCCTTCATCTAGTGCATCTTTCTGGATAACCTCTTCTCCTCTCTTCTGTTAATATGCCCATACCATCTATCCTGCAACTATTCCTCCTTCATTAATTCCCTGATTCTCTCATTCCTTAACTTGTCCACCTTTGTCACTCCAATACTATTTCTCAAGAATTTCATCTTACTGGCTTGTATTTTGTTTCTCTCCCGTTCTTTTATTACGAGGCATGCGTCAGCGTAGGAACATAGCACGCCAGATATACAATACTTTTTAATAAATGAAAAGCACCAGTTTGCTTTTGTTGTACAATATTACTTTTATTGTAAACCGGTGTTCGGCTTACGGCCTTACAAGACCTTGTAAACCGAAAACCGGTTTACAATAAAAGTAATATTGTAGAACAAAAGCAAACTGGTGCTTTTCATTTATTATAATGTACTTCTACCAAGAACCGACGGAAGATTCTGTTAATACAATACTTTTGTTGCTTTGAGGGACTCCTTGCTAAAATCAGGCTTCCTAAGCTCTTCCGCAATGCTTCTGCTTTCTCCTCCACTCACTTGTTTATCTACATTTTCTTCCCTTCTCTTGTCTTAAGCTTCTCATATACTTAAAGCTTCTGCAGTCGTTTCCCACCAAATGATATTCCAGTTGTAACTCTCTTCATCTCCCTGGTTGTGATCATCATTAATAACCTGCGGCAGAGATCTGGCGAGTTAGTTACGAAAACTGTTAAAAAAAAAATGAGGATCCCTCAGCGAGAAATGAAGAGGCGCACTAGGTCAAACAGAAATACATACAAATACAAGATTGAAGCCTAATTGAAATTATGATCGTAGTGAAAATGAAATGGTTGTGAGCCGGACGTAGAGTGAGTGAGAATGGAAGTTCATTGCTGGAGGGAAAGCAGGTAGATGCCAGAAAACATACTGGAACGGTATGGATGTGGAGCTCTGAAGACGGTGGGTCATTGAAGTCCACAGAGGAAGTTCTTATCCAACACTGAACGTCAAATGATTTTATAATTGACATAGTTTTTTCAACAGTTCCGTAAGTATTACAGAGACGTTGTGCAGTCGCAATTGGCGGAAGGCGAAATATTGGGAAATTTTCCCCTCTAATACGAATATGAATTCGCGTTTGCGGTTCCCAATAGACAGTAACTGCAACACATTCAGAGACAAACTTTTTCAGGAACGACTGACATTATTGGAAGAATAAGCCGTTCCATAGTAGCAAACAGTTCTACCTGAATTCGTTTAAACCTCCGTCAGCTTTATTGCTTTATTTCGTAATTTAAATAGAACATAATACGTAATTTTCTGACAGCATTTATTATTTTTTCTATTTATCAGCATCGCTTAGCACTGAATTTCTCTGGAATGGCTCTCTATTTTCAGAATGAAACTATCTCTGCAGCAGACTGTAAGCTGATATGAAATGTCTTGGTAGATTAAACCTGTGTGCCACATTGGAACTCAAATCCAGATCCTTATCCTTTTAAGAAAATTGAAAATTTGTGGTAAGTTCCTACGGGACCAAACCGCTGGGGTCATCGGTCGCTAGGCTTACATACTTCTTAACTTAACTTAAACTAACTTACTCTAAGGACAACATACACAGCCATGCCCGAGGGAGGACTCGAACCTCTGATGGGGCAAGCCGCGGGAACCGTGGCAAGGCGCCCGAGACCGTGCGGCTACGCCACACTACTTTCCTTTTGAAGGCAAGCGCTCTACCGACTAAACTACCCTATCACGATTTCTGTCAGATTTAAACTGTATGCCGGTGTGGGACTCGAGCGTGAGATGAACGAAATATTCATTCTGCAGCGGTGTGTGCGCTGATATAAAACTTCTTGGCAGATTAACACTGTGTGTCAGATTTGGACGTGAAACCGGGACCTTTGCTTTTCACGGGCAAGTGCTCTACCGAGTAAACTATCCGAGTACCACTCACGACCCCTCTCCACAGCTTTGCTTCCGCCAGTATCTCATCTCCTACCTTCAAAATTTAACAGAAGTTTCTTGCCTAACATTCAGGACTAGAACTCGTGGAAGAAAGGCTATTACGGATTCATGGATTAGCCACAGCCTGGGAGGATTGTTTCCGGAATGAATTTCCACTCTGCAGCGGAGTGTACACTGATGTGAAACTTCCTGGCAGATTAAAACTGTGTGTTGAACCGGACTTGAAACCTGGACCTTTGCCTTTCGAGGGCAAGTGATCTGCCAATTTAGCTACCAGAACACGGTTAATGACCCGTCCTCACAGCATTACTTCTGCCAGTACCTCACCTCCCACAAAAAAAAAAAAAAAGGTTCAAATGGCTCTGAGCACTATGGGACTTAACATCTGTGGTCATCAGTCCCCTAGAACTTAGAACTACTTAAGTTTAACTAACCTAAGGACATCACACACATCCATGCCCGAGGCAGGATTCGAACCTGCGACCGTAGTGGCCACGCGGTTCCAGACTGAAGCGCCTAGAACCACACGGCCACACCGGCCGGCTCACCTCCCACCCTCCAAACTTAAGAGAAGTTCTCCTGCCTAACTTGCAGTACCTAGTACTCCTGGAAGAAAGGCTACTGCAGAAATACGGCTTAGCCACAGCCTGGGGGGTTGTTCCCTGAACGAAATTCTGAAATTCCAGAAACAATCCCACGAGCTGCGGGTAAGCCGTGCCTCTGCAATATTTCTTTCTTCCAGGAGTGCTAGGTACTGCAAGTTAGGCAGGAGGGCTTCTATGAGTTTGGAAGGTGGGAGGTGAGGTATTAGCAGAAGTAAAGCTTTCTTCCCTCAAGTTACTGCTTCGGCTTGTGTCTCCTTACAAAATGTATTCAAACAGAATGTTGATATACCATTCGAGTGCTTCTATCGTTCAAAGTTGTAAATGCTAATAACGAGCTGCAGGCAAGTTTCTGTCGTCAGATGTAGCATGACTAATGTGCCTTGCTCGGTCTTATTAACGAGTCGATTATGAATCCTTTTAAAAGCTATGTGCTCTTCTCGTTCCGTCACCAAATATTCCAACAAGCGTAGAATACTATGTTTCATTTTCAATTGTGATTTCTTTTCAAGAGTTTGTCGCGTGCATATTAAAATCATAGCGTATATTCTTTAGATTTAATGCCAGCAAACATCATGGTACCAACAATTTTCGACATCTTTACTGCTGAAGATTCTCACTCTGAATTTGTCTGCTTACATTGTTTAGGAGTTCACTTAGGTGCTCCTTACCACTATTATCATCAACTAACTGTTGCCGGCCGGAGTGGCCGAGCGGTTCTAGGCGCTTCAGTCTGGAACCGCGTGACCGCTACGGTCGCAGGTTCGAATCCTGTCTCGGGCATGGATGTGTGTGATGTCCTTAGGTTAATTAGGATTAAGTAGTTCTAAGTTCAATGCGACTAATGACCTCAGCTGTTAAGTCCCATAGTGCTCAGAGCCATTTGAACCATTTGAACTAACTGTTAAAGGTGGACAAACATGTTGCCGGTCACCACTATTATCTTCTGTTTAATAACATCAGTGTGGTAGCCGTATGACTCAAACATTTTAAACAAAAAAATAATATGTCGATGTGCTGCAGAAAATAATAAGTTAATTTATGAGAAAGCAGACAATAACGGTTGTTTTACATTGGAATTCCCCCTCATAGTGAATTATACTGCAGCAGTTATTTTGAATACGCCGTTGGAAGTTAGTACTGTGCTCGTACGTTTGAATACAATCATACAATTTCATTTAATTTCTCAAAGAATTAAACGCATGACAAATGTACATTGCGACATCAAAATGAACAAGGCTACACTGCACGCGAAATTATTATATGGCTTTGCGAACAAACGAAGCTATGTGGTACAAAATGGAACAGTCGAAATTTTACTCAACGAAATTACCTAATTTGGCACTTTCTCTAATTAAATGAACCGATCTCCCGGTACTTTGCATACATTTAATACTTTACGAGTTTAACAATGAATGTTTAGCAGGTATGTGTAATAGAAATACAAAACGCTGCGACGAGTCACTCTTTGAAATTTTTGTTTATTTCTGCAAATTTGTTTACGAGCCTTTTTAGATTATCTTCAGGTGGGATGGACATATTATTTTTGTAGCGTGATGCTGGGTACTGGCTCTGTGACAAGAAGGTAGGGGAACGTCGGTTTATCGCAGGCGGAGATAGTTATAAGGCGAGGTGTGTCGAGAAACGAATTCTTTTATTCACTACATCAGTGGGGACAGAATAGTAATTAGCGTCCACCTGACGGATTTAATTTTAATTCCTAACTGGCCACAGATTATTCACTTTTCACTATAAATATAAATACTAACTGTCACCATTCATCTGTTTTCAGCCAGCACGTCCTGCAAAATTTGTTTATATAAAGTCTTTGTATACCACTGACGTGTAATACAAATATTTTCACTCAAAAATATGACACATAATTAAGAATCAATTCTTTTGTCTTCCTGCGTAAAATACAATCGATGGTTGTGAAGTGTCATATCCTGGACTGAAAATCTTTGCAATATGCATCAGTTGCACAGCGCAAGCTGATTGGTGGCTGATTTAAGGTGATCATCAGTATTCATATTTGTAGTGATCTGTGGCCAATAGCCAACTGAAATGAAATTTGCCTTGTGGATACTAACTACAGTTTCGCCCACACCGACGCAGTAAGTAAAAGAATTCATTTTTCGACAGAGTTGGCCCTATAAATATCACACATGCGATACATTAACGTTTTCCTGTCTTCTTGTCACGCAGCCAGTACCCAGCATCGATCTACGGAAATAAATAACTTGAGTGTACCTCAACTGCAGATGTGTCTGTAAAGGTTCGGATATTAGTTTGTGGGAATAAATAAATAGTTCGAAAAGTGTATAGCAGTTGTTTCCTATATTTATACCCTACCCTACACACAGTCACGGGTTCTTAAATGTCAGTGATGGAGCCGGCCGGGATGGTCGTGCGGTTCTGGGCACTACGGCCCCAGGTTCGAGTCCTGCCTCGGGCATGGATGTGTGTGCTGTCCTTAGGTTAGTTGGGTTTAAGCAGTTCTAAGTTCTAGGTGACTGATGACCTCAGAAGTTAAGTCACATAGTGCACAGAGTAATTTTTGTTAATGATGGATAAGCTTAATCTGATCAGTAAGTGTTTCTGTCGGCCTTTCCACTGAGATCGTTGATCGAAACAAAATGCGCTCTGTTGGAGCGCACCCATCAGAGATATTGTCATTTGTTACCCGTCTGTACTACTACAGCTGTGGAAGTTCTGGGAACATGCTACGAGTGGTAGAGAACCGTTGTTTGAAGGTAGGATACCGAAATATTCACAAAAGAAGATAATTAAGAACCAGAATAAAAGAGGAGACCTGAATGCAGAGCTTCTAATGAGTTCTGAAACTAGATATCATTCCGTACAGTGTCTAGGTATCAGCTTGTTTCAGTTTTCCTTTCACTTTTGTGGTAATCAGGGTGAAAGTGTTCGTGTGCCCAATTAGAACTATCGTTGCAGAACGTTAGTAATTAGACACTAGTCAAGAAACTATCACTCACTAGGAGAACACGGCAAGTGTCGTAACCCGATTTCCCAGAAACTTTGCTTAGTGGAAGAGGAGACATAATAAGTGAACACGTGTCTCGGCGTATCTGCAGAAACTCGGCGGCTTCCGAAGAAATGATGGTCAAAGTCTTCGAGGCAATTTATGTGCTTTTAGCGGTTAAATCGTTCGGCTGAAGGGGTGGCACAGTTGTTAGCGTCGCAGTTTAACATTTCTTCCTCCCGTGCTCGAAACCCGATCATTACTTTTATTTTAGTTTTTCATTTATCTCCCCATGTCAGTAGAAGCTTACTGCACGAATGTTTTCCGGTGAATATTGAAATAACGTTGTCCTTATTCGTGGTGAATGTCACTTTTTTTTATTCACCACGAATATTTGAAATTGATTTCTGTGAAATTCCTGTAGTGTATATTGATTCATAATGAACTGCAAGCTCCGTTTTGTACAAAGTGATCCGTTATGTGTGGTTTGCCTCGAAATTACTGACATGGCTTAAAATCTAAAGGAATGTTACCGACGTTGCTTTACCGAGTGAGATTCATGCGATGTCACTGTGGCAAACCTGCCCCTGCGTGATACTCGTGGTATTCTGAATGTTTCTACGACCGTTATCATCCAAGGGAATGGACCAAACCTTCCTGAAGAAAAAACATAAGAATAAAATAGAAGAGGTTCAATAGACTGGAAATAACAAACAACCAGTTGCAAAAAACAGGTTTGCTAAACCTTGGCCATGGCTTCGAAGTTTTAAAACTGTTTTTCATAAGGTATTGTATGTAGAATGACATTATCTGTATCCATATATAGATAATGTGATTCTATGTAAAATACCTTGTTTTAAAACTGTCGAAACCATGGTGAAGGTTATAAACCTGTATTTTGCAACTGGTTGACTGTTATTTCCATTTGATTAAAGCTCTTGCATGAACAGTTCCTGAAGCGCAGCCATGTTCAAAATCTTAATAAAGCATAAGAATTAATGTAAGAGTTGATACAATAATATGAGAATTTAAAAAGATAGTAACTATATAGTAAACGTACAACACTTCTTATGAAACCAAATTTTAATTGTACAATTAATACAACGCCCTTGTATCCCCTAACTTGATAGGAAGATTCGTTAGTAACTTTCTATGGACGTGGGAAGATAGGTGAATGAGCAATAAATAAATACAATAAAAACAGCAATTGGCTTTCGAGTACAGGGTGCTAAAGTGAGAGGCTACGACGCTAGCTGCTGTGCCACTATTACAGTTGTAATTAGCGCTCGCTAAAAAGCACCTAAATTACGTTGAAAACTTTGAGCGTCGTTTTCTCACTGACTGTCGAATAGCTACGCATAAGCGAGGACATGTGTTCCCTTATGTTGACTCCTCCTCCACTGAGCAAATTTTCAGGGAAATAGGGTTATGGCACTTGGCGTGTTCTACTCGTCAGTGGCAGTGTATATTTGCACAATTTTTTCAGCCTATTTCCCAGAACTGATTATTGTTTTCATTTTTTTTTATATTATTAGCTTTTGGGACGTGCCCATAGAGTCATTCCAACATAGCAAAGATGATACGACGTTGTGCTACGACAGCTGTACGAATTCCGTTGTGACCTGTCCATGCTTGCTGTTAGCCAGGTAGGAAGGCTGCCGCACGCCATCGGCCGTTCTACTGCCGTTCAGGCCAAGGTAAGCCCAGCCCAAGAAGGCTAAGGGAAACTTGTTTGCCTGTCCTCTTCCAGCGGTGTTACGCTACTTAATAATTTATTCTATACGTTTTCTCTGTAGTGTTATGAATACGGTTCCGATATTTTTTACCCGAGTATCTCAAGACGAGGATCAATATGCTACATACATTCATTCTGAGTCATTGTAGCCCAGAAAATTATTGATTTTATTTGTCCTTTTTTTCCTTTTCGGTGTATTTATTCGATATGAACGGTTTTCTCTGCAACTTCATCCTCTTTGGACTAGTACTAGCTGTTTTCAGCTCGAACTATCATCAGGTTCTCTATAGCAATCAGAATCATTTCTGCACTTAAGAACCAGAAGTTGTCTATTATACTGTAACGCAAACTAAATTAAGGTTTTGAAAGCATAGTTGCTTAACCTTAGTGTGTTTCAGCCAAATATAAAGCAAGTTGTAATAATTTTAATCAGTTTCCTAGATGTGTGTTGCAGGTACGCTGAATAATAACTGGCCATAATGACTAATTCTAATCCCCCAAATGCATTTCAGCAAAAACGAAATAAGTTTTCCGTATTGCGTTAATCTAAAAAGTATGAGTATGATAGAAGAAACTTTTCTTTCGAATTAAGCTTTTTCCCTGCACTACGTTGCGTATCATCAGAATGTGGTTTTCGATATCCATTGAGTCATATATTTTTCCCATTTCAGTCAACGTTTGTCCTAAACTTAGAAAGCCCATATACTGCTAAATGACCTCCAGTATTTAGCACATATCTCCACACACTTTTCAGCCACTAACCTTGTCCTCTTAAGTATATATACATGGAGTGAGGAAACTGATGGTCAAATTTACAGACATGTCTAACATACTTGAAGTTCCCGAATGAGTATTTACTAACTTTTTACACAATTTGCACTGCCAGATATCTACCTATTCATTTGAAGTAGGCTCCAAAACACACGAAAACTTTTCCCATGCTGGACTTGCGTTCCGTTTCGTGACTGGTATATATTTCCCAACTCTTAATTTCTCCACAGTCTCCTTTACGTTTGATTTGTTCATTTTGCTGCTTCCACAGTTATGATAGTTGAGCTGCAGTGAAATTACCAGTTGGTCCTTCTGTAGTCACGCTGGATTGACAGTGCAACGTGTTGTCAAATGCAGCAGGCTGACTGGGCTTGCAGAAACTGTTGCAGCGGGATAGGGGCAGGTAGGTTGGATCGAGAATCTGTACACATCTGCTGTTAACTACGTACGGCACAGTGCAAAGGACGCGTTTGTAGGATAGCCCGCTGCCATTGAGTTTAAAAAGTATGATGAAACTTGTTAATGACAAAAATGCCAGGGAAAGTACACTGAACAGCCAAAACTTACGACCATTGTTCACCGCGCCATAGACTGTCACCTGGAGACGTTGCAGAAACCTTAAATTGTCCCACGTCCTCGGCGCTGAACACATGCAAGCCGAAGTAGTATGGATACCTTTTCCAGAATGTTATGGATGACCTTATGGTTATTGTAGAGGGGATTATAATAGAGAAGGGAAGCACTGAATGGAGAATATAGCCGTAGATGGTCAGTAATTGTTTGACGTGGAAGAGACAGTGGTAACGATAATGTCTGGACAAGACAGGGATAAAAGATCCGAAGATGAAAATGCCACAGGTCAAGGAAATTAGTGAAGTTTTTACTTCTGCATCTACACTCCGCAAGTCATCTCACAGTCTGTTGGGTATCATTGTTATTTCTCCCCTACCGTGCTACATTCGCAAATATTGCGTGGGAAATGGTCTTGTCGGTAATCGTCCGTATGACTCTTTTGTTATTTTTTCGTTATGATCATTTAGAGAGACATATGTGGACTGATACTATACGGAAAGAGGAGGTTCTGTGGAGAATCTGTGAAACAAAGAACATGTGGAAAACACTGACAAGAAGAAGGGACAAGATGATAGGACATACGTTAAGACATCAGGAAATAACCTCCATGGTACTACAGGGAGCTGTAAAGGGTAAAAACTGCATGGGAACACAGAGGTTAAAATACATCCAAGAAATAATCGAAGACGTACGGTGCAAGTGATACTCTCAGATGAGGAGGTTTCCCGGAACGTACGTTTGCGGATTTTTGACAGTAAAGCACAATCCCTGTCTTGCAGTGTGTACCACTGGAGTTTGTTAAGCACCTCCATTATGCCGTCTTGCTTACCAAACGACCCTGTGAAAAAATGCACTCCTCTTCGTAGGAACGTTTCTATCTCTTCTATTAAGTGGTGTTTCAGACAGGTGAGCAATACTCAAGAATCGGTCTTACAAGCGTTTTGTAAGCCACTTCTTTAGTACATGAATTACATTTTCTTTACATTCTCAGTCTGGCAACCACTTTCTGTACAATTAGTTTTACTTCAGCATTCCACTTAATGTCGTTCCGGACAACTACTCCCAGTCTTTTTATGTTATTACTGTTTTCAGTTATTTGTGGCCAACAGCGTCAACGCTTGCGAATTAGCGAAGTGATCCAGAATCTGGTTGATTTTACGAGGTGAGTTACCGACCGTTGGTCTGGTGCACCAGCCATCCTAAGCATGGTTTTAGGCAGTTTTCACGATCGTTTAGGAAAATGTGTTGCTGGTTCTTAATCTAAAAAGAAAAAAATGCGACACACGGACAGTGAAAAAACCATAATAAAAAGTTTAATAAAGTGGGTTGCAATGCTTTGGCGACCTTGTCCAACTCGCCTTGTGTACTGACCCGTCTCCCTGTAGCGTGTCCACAACCTATACGTGACACACGGTGAGGCGTTGACATCTGCCGAAAGTCTATCCTTTCTGGAACAAACGGACCTCTCTTGAACGAGCACTGCACTGAGGTGTTGCTTTTCATGGGCTTGGTTGAATCCAACGTCCACATATGGCAACTGCCATCTGTGTACACGCCGCGCGGGGTAGCCGTGCGGTCTAGGGCGTCTTGTCACGGTTCGCGCCGCTTTCCTCGTCGGAGGCTCGAGTCCTCCATCGGGCATGGATGTGTGTGCTGTCCTTAGCTTAAGTTAGTTTAAGTTAGACTAAGTAGTGCGTAAGCCTAGGGACCGATGACCTTAGCAGCTTGGATCCATTGTCCATACCGCAAATTTCCAAAAAATTTCCGTCTGTGTACCTCATTAGAAAACACAGGGACACCGGTATCCGCTTCCTTCTGATGGTTCCCCTGACACAGTAATGCATAACACAGCCAGTAGGAGGCGAATGATTTTAATTGTTGCCTAGATTGAAAGCGAAGATCTCAGGTAATGCCTGTATCAAAACAGATTTAATATACAGGACATTGATGTTGCAAGGGTTTTCAAATGGTTTCTGCTATTGTAAATAATTTATCTTTACTGTACTGGGACAAAGATGAACGAGGGTACTACACGAGTAGCGAATAAGATCTTTAACTTTGTTTAGTTTTACCTGTGGTTCAGATGTTAGTCAGCCAGTTGTACAGCGATGGGGCATCCTTATTTGAGGCATAGTAGTGAGTCGGTGAGTTTAGCAGAGAATAAGATCGGTTATTTGTGATTCTGGGAGGAACTATCTGGAATAGTTTATTATGGAGATGAAAAATTTTATATAAAGCTATTTCATACTTTTTGTAAATGGAGAAGGTTTTTGGAGGAATTTTTAAAGGCAACCCATGCATGCACAAGAATAAAATTTTTGTTTGTCAGAACTATTAACTGAAGGAAATCTTGTCCCTCAGATATATAACAATATTCCTGATTAGTATTAATTTCATATCTTTGTTTTTATTATGTCACTAATTACACAATTGGTTGAGACGCCTGTCATTTTTGTAATGAAAGAGTTTCGCAACTGTTAGTCTTCTTGTGTTACATAGTCCTTCTTGTCAATAATCAGAGTTTAATTTTTCAAGAACGATTTTCGAACGATTTTCTTTAAAGTAAAAACCGCCTCCATCAAGTAAAGTTTTGAGTATATTGACGGGTGTGTATTGCACCTTAGGCCACATGGAGCAACAGATAGTTTCTGACAAAAAAAGAGTAGATTGTAGGTTATTCTTTTTAGCTGCTGCATCTGCCGATTTGTATTTGCTTTCGAGGACGCCAGTACATTACACAAAAAATAGCATGCTGAGCAAGAGGTACGCCACTTTTATTTCAGGGCAGATCTCACCTTGCATTCTTATGAGGGAACAGTACATAGTCAGAATTATCAGTGTTGTGCTAAGCAAGCAGATTAATTTTCGGTGAACAGTGATAGTAGTTTCATACAGTTATTTTTTTGGAGTAGAGCAGTAATTTATTGTTGTGGTTAATCCAAGTCAAACATTGCTCTTCTTACCATGCAGCTTTCTTATGTACCTCAGTACTAAGTTTCAGTTATATGATTTTCACTGAACACATACTTAGTTTCTTTTGGCAGTAGATACGTTTGCAGTATTTCAAATTCTGCATTTCATTAAGTTCAAAATTTTGTTTCACGACACTGTTCACATGCGGAACACAGGGCCAACCAACAGTCAGTATTGGTCAGCAGCTGAACACTATATCGAAAGTACACGTTACACTAGGAGAAAGTTTTGGATAACAAAACATTCAGTACTGACGTATATAAGTAATTTTTTAAAAGAAAGGTTACAGTACCTGTGTTCCCTTATTTCTTTTGAGCAGTGTATAAATAAACTAATCATAGTGTATAATACTGCATTAATTAATTAGACTATTACATATAACATATGCTGGTCTGGTAATAAAAGTATTTTACATGCAGCTCATGGTGTACAGCATGGCGCCTTTTAACAAGTGCGGAAATGTATCGATGTCAGGGAACGCGGCATCCCCACTCTCATTAATGGCGCTCTGGATCTCATCTACGTCTACATCTGCACTCAGCAAGCCATCTTACAGTGTTTGGGGAAGGGTGCTTGTGGTACCACTATCAGTTCCTCCTTTCCTGTTTACATGAAAAATGAGTGTCGGTGAAGCTTTATATGGCGTCTTATTTGTCTAATTTTCTCGCAAGTCTTCATCCGCAAGTATTCCTACAAAATTCTAGTCTTCTAACCTGATATATTTCATTAAGGCGCTAAAACTATCCATGAATACATTCACAGAATCTTCAGAGTTATCTACTAATCAGTAATATAAATTGTGAAAACCCTATATCAAACCAATGATGTACCTCCGTATTTGCCTTTAAATGTCTATGTTGTTGCGTTAAGAACTAGGTGTTCAGTTCTATTTGCGAGTAAGTAATATATCCAAGCACGAGTCTTGTCTTACAGTTGGTAGCTGGCATTTTGTTCAGTAAACGCTAATGCGGAACTACTACGAAAGAGATTTTTCATTCCTCAAGAACGTGATAATCCTTGATCGTAAAACATGACTCATAATCCTGCAGCAGATAGACGTCAGCGATGTACGAGGTGTGTGAGGAAAGTAATGAGGCTGACAACGATGCGAGCGGTCTGACAAGACTGTTGTTGTGCTTATGTAAACCGGTGTGTTCGTATCTTCCATATGCTCAGTCCGAGTTTCAGATCGGTACAGCCATCACGTGACTTTTGAAGGTGCTATCTATGAAGGTGTGTTTTTGTTGTGTTACGGAAATGGAACAGCGGAAATTAGAACAATATTATGCCATAAAATACACTCCTGGAAATGGAAAAAGGAACACATTGACACCGGTGTGTCAGACCCACCATACTTGCTCCGGACACTGCGAGAGGGCTGTACAAGCAATGATCACACGCACGGCACAGCGGACACACCAGGAACCGCGGTGTTGGCCGTCGAATGGCGCTAGCTGGGCAGCATTTGTGCACCGCCGCCGTCAGTGTCAGCCAGTTTGCCGTGGCATACGGAGCTCCATCGCAGTCTTTAACACTGGTAGCATGCCGCGACAGCGTGGACGTGAACCGTATGTGCAGTTGACGGACTTTGAGCGAGGGCGTATAGCGGGCATGCAGGAGGCCGGGTGGACGTACCGCCGAATTGCTCAACACGTGGGGCGTGAGGTCTCCACAGTACATCGATGTTGTCGCCAGTGGTCGGCGGAAGATGCACGTGCCCGTCGACCTGGGACCGGACCGCAGCGACGCACGGATGCACGCCAAGACCGTAGGATCCTACGCAGGGGACTGCACCGCCACTTCCCAGCAAATTAGGGACACTGTTGCTCCTGGGGTATCGGCGAGGACCATTCGCAACCGTCTCCATGAAGCTGGGCTACGGTCCCGCACACCGTTAGGCCGTCTTCCGCTCACGCCCCAACATCGTGCAGCCCGCCTCCAGTGGTGTCGCGACAGGCGTGAATGGAGGGACGAATGGAGACGTGTCGTCTGCAGCGATGAGAGTCGCTTCTGCCTTGGTGCCAATGATGGTCGTATGCGTGTTTGGCGCCGTGCAGGTGAGCGCCACAATCAGGACTGCATACGACCGAGGCACACATGGCCAACACCCGGCATCATGGTGTGGGGAGCGATCTCCTACACTGGCCGTACGCCACTGGTGATCGTCGAGGGGACACTGAATAGTGCACGGTACATCCAAACCGTCATCGAACCCATCGTTCTACCATTCCTAGACCGGCAAGGGAACTTGCTGTTCCAACAGGACAATGCACGTCCGCATGTATCCCGTGCCACCCAACGTGCTCTAGAAGGTGTAAGTCAAGTACCCTGGCCAGCAAGATCTCCGGATCTGTCCCCCATTGAGCATGTTTGGGACTGGATGAAGCGTCGTCTCACGCGGTCTGCACGTCCAGCACGAACGCTGGTCCAACTGAGGCGCCAGGTGGAAATGGCATGGCAAGCCGTTCCACAGGACTACATCCAGCATCTCTACGATCGTCTCCATGGGAGAATGGCAGCCTGCATTGCTGCGAAAGGTGGATATACACTGTACTAGTGCCGACATTGTGCATGCTCTGTTGCCTGTGTCTATGTGCCTGTGGTTCTGTCAGTGTGATCATGTGATGTATCTGACCCCAGGAATGTGTCAATAAAGTTTCCCCTTCCTGGGACAATGAATTCACGGTGTTCTTATTTCAATTTCCAGGAGTGTATAAACGTCGTGTAACTAGGGCCTCCCGTGGTGTAGACAGTTCACCGGGTGCAAGTCTTTTTCGATTTGACGCCACTTCGGCGACTTGCGCGTGGATGGGGATGAAATGATGATGATTAGGAGAACACAACACCCAGTCCCTGAGCGGAGAAAATCTCCGACCCAGTCAGGATTGACATTCTGTCGCGCTGACCACTCAGCTAGCGGGGGTGTGCACATTATATTATGAAATTTTGTTTTAAGCTTGGGAAATCCACGAGAGCGAAAAGTTGAAACAGACGTACGGGGAACATTCCCTATCAAGAGAAGAACTTTCCGCTAGCACATAACATTTTTGGAAGGCTGAGAGCACGTTGAAGATGAACCTCACTCAGACCGATGTTTAACAACGAAGATGATGGTGACCTGTTAAAATTAAAAACTTCCACTGTACATCAAATTTTGACCGAAGTTTTGCACTTCTGAAAGGTTTGTGTCAAAATGGTGCCGGAAAAACTCACAATCAAGCAGAAGGACAGTCGACGAAACGTGTACATTGATCTTCTAGAGAGGACTGCCAACGACCATGAATGATCCAGTCGTGTGATCACAGGTGATGAATCTTGGAATTTTGAGTACAATCCTGAGACAAAGTGGTGAAGTGAAGACTGGCACACTTGAGACTCCTCGATCGAAAGAAATCTCGAATGAGCAAGTCAAAGATCAAAATGTAGAAGTATCGTGCAAAAACAGTTTGTTTCTCCAGGACGAACTGTCAAGCAATTGTTCTACAGAGATGTCCTTGAAAGGATCAGGAAAATGGTGATTCAAGTTGTAACCTCCCCACAAAAATTTAAATAAATAATAATAAGAGTACGATTCTGATTTTATTGTAACCTCAAAACAAAATTCTTTTACAGTGTAACCTCCCCACAAAATAAAAATAAATATTATGAGTAATGATTCTAATTTATGGTAACCTCCCCACAAAATTCATTTACGTTTATAACCTCCCTACAAAATTCTTTTCACATTTGATCTCCCACACAAAATTCTTTCTGATTTAACCTAAGCTCAAAATTCATTCACATTTAGCGTAACCTCGCAACAGAAAAATTCCTAAACCTCTCAACAGTAAAAATTATAATTATGTCGTTCACATTCAGTGTAACGTCCCAATAAAAAAATAAATTCAGTAACGTGGTAATAAAACAATGTAACTAACCTCTCAATTAAATTGTCGCTCACTTATGATTTTTAAATAATTCACTGTGAATTTAACCTGGTAAATTTTGGACGACAGCAGTGCTGCGTCATGGCCCTGAAAGATCCTTCTGAATAAAAAAAGGAAAAATTTCTTACCTCAATGAAATCGCCGGATATATCTGCTCTTACAATAAATTTTTCCGGCACAGCTGTGTGCAATGCTGGCCGACCTATCTGTCATTTATGAAAGGAAGCAACTGATTTTTCTATTGCAATAATCGGGATGATCATGGATGGGACAAATTAGTAAATTCTTTAATTTAAATGAATGGTCGTTAAAAGTTACTTTTTACAAGGAAAATTATTATTACGAGAGTTTTAAAACATTTACATGCGACTTGAGAAAACATTACTACATATGCGCGACGCTGCTTTTTTACCTTATACAATAATACTCAGGCTCCGACATCGCTGCACCGCGACCGGGCCAGCCAACACGATACACCATACCAGACCAGAGCAGACTCCAGACTAGCAACAACTTACTGCTACAGCTACACAGTTCCTACTGCAGTCAACACTGCTCTCTGGTCAGAGGCCTTGCATATCGCAGGCAGCGCATGAGCAATACATCAAAATTAGATCTGCTCAGGCCTCTTACATAACCCTCCACTGGGGGGGCAAAAATTTGGCAGCGATGGTGAGTCAACTGGACTTGCCATGAGCAACAATTTTTTCTAAAATCTACTTAATTAACTAAGTTTACAGTCACAGCGTATATATATATATATATATATATATATATATATATATATATATATATATATAAGTGCAGAACATGAAATGAAATAGAGTGCACATGCACTGAGTACAGAACATATCAAGCAATGACAAATATCAAGCAATGACAAAATGTATACACAATGAGTACAAAACACATTAACAAATGACATAAAGTGCACACGCACTGTATATATTTTTTTACCATTTTACAAGAACTAGGATACGCAATCAGTACAAAACATATTAATAAATGACATAAAGTGCACACGCACTGTATATATTTTTTTTACCATTTTACAAGAACTAGGATACGCAATGAGTTCAAAACATATCAATAAATGACATAAAGTGCACACTCACTGTATATGTCTCTACCATTTTACAAGAACTAGGAAAGGAAAGGGAAGGATTGCATCATGGTTGTAGCACAGTAGGTTGCACGTAGCTGCACTGAAAGTCCATATCTTTCTACAGAAGCACAACACCAAGTAAGACAATCTGAAGTTCTCTTCCCTGAAGTATGAATCAGTGTAGCCAAGACACTGAAATGTCGTATTAATATTCAATGTTATCATTTTGGTAGTACATTAGATACACCAAACAGTGGGACTATAATAACATCTCCATCGTTTAAGGTGGTGGACAGCATGATGTGTCAACACCACACTCCTGCAGAATTGATACTTTTTCACCAACTTGGAATTAGTGCAAAATCCAAATATAGTGCTCCATGATCATGAGGATGGACAGGACAAACGGGTATTGCAGTAATTTCTGGTAATTAGGTCAGAAGATAAAGGACATTAAGTCTTACACTAGTCATGATTGGGAATTAAATTAGTCTATCAACCGATTTGAGTAATTGGTCGCACTCATTGCCTAGTTACTAAATATTTCTGTACTATGTATGGAGTATTACAGAACATTATTCATAAGTCATCTGATTACACTAAATATTGGCACTCATTGGCCAGTTGCAAACCATATTTATGCATTGTTCAGAAGTCATCATTCAAAACAAGAGTTAATTAATGGCATACCATTTACATAATTCATATAGTTATAGTAATCATTGGCACTCATTGGCCAGTTACAAACCATCAGAAGTCATCATTCAAAACAGGAGCTAATGAGTGTAGCATCAAGCTACTGGTATTCATATATAATAGCATGTAAGTGACATAAGACAAATTTAAAATATAAGAAACAGTGGCATTCATTGGGCAATTACAAAGTATTCATATAGTTTTATAAAACATTATTCAGTATTATTCAGAAGTCATCATTAAAAATGAGAGTTAATTATTGGCATAGCATTTATAGAGTATAAAAGATATTATTTATGGAAATTATTGGCATAGTATTTATGCATTATTACAAAACATCATTCAGTATTACTCAGAACTCATCATTCAAGTGACATAGGACATATTTAAAATGTAACACACTATAACTATTACTCAAGGTCTGTGGCTAGAAAACATCATTCTGTATTACTCAGAACTCATCATTCAAGTGACATAAGACATATTTAAAATGTAACACACTGTAACTATTCCTCAAGGTCCGTTGTCCAATTATATATAGATATAATGGATTCAATACATCTGATAAATTTGCATTATATTTAGTACTATAAATATCTCTTAAACTAGTAGCATTATTTGGGACTGGTAATACATATTTTTTGTGCCAGAAATGCATTGCGTTGGGATCGATAATTAATTGCTGGGGCATGGAAATATTTGCTTTTGACTTATTGCTGCAAATAAGGATTAGTAATGTCATTCGTCATGAGTCAGCTGTAGCAAGGTTATGAAACAAGTAGAGTATATGTGATCACATTCATGAATGACACACACAAATGGGTAAAAAAAATGCAAGTACTAGAACAGGTTTAATAACTAACTGCTTATAGCACATTAATTACATGAATAGCTTCTCCTGGAAAAAAATACAAAATGGATTATTAAGCTGAAAGAAGAAATGCATATTATGCTGAAAAGTAGTGAACTTCGAATTAACAGGTAATGAAACGTGTACTCAGTATGTATGTACTCTAGCTGTCCTTTCCAAAACACTCAGTCATTATACCATGCGATCTAAGACATACTGTCAAAACGAACTGCAACAAATACTTAAATAACTACAGGGCTATTACAAATGATTGAAGGGATTTCATAAATTCACTGTAGCTCCATTCATTGACATATGATCACGACACACTACAGATACGTAGAAAAACTCATAAAGTTTTGTTCGGCAGAAGCTGCACTTCAGGTTTCTGCCACCAGAGCGCTCGAGAGCGCACTGAGACAAAATGGCGACAGGAGCCGAGAAAGCGTATGTCGTGCTTGAAATGCACTCACATCAGTCAGTCATAACAGTCCAACGACACTTCAGGACGAAGTTCAACTAAGATCCACCAACTGCTAACTCCATTCGGCGATGGTATGCGCAGTTTAAAGCTTCTGGATGCCTCTGTAAGGGGAAATCAACGGGTCGGCCTGCAGTGAGCGAAGAAACGGTTGAACACGTGCGGGCAAGTTTCACCCGTAGCCCGCGGAAGTCGACGAATAAAGCAAGCAGGGAGCTAAATGTACCACAGCCGACGGTTTGGAAAATCTTACGGAAAAGGCTAAAGCAGAAGCCTTACCGTTTACAATTGCTACAAGCCCTGACACCCGATGACAAAGTCAAACGCTTTGAATTTTCGGTGCGGTTGCAACAGCTCATGGAAGAGGATGCGTTCAGTGCGAAACTTGTTTTCAGTGATGAAGGAACATTTTTTCTTAATGGTGAAGTGAACAGACACAATGTGCGAATCTGGGCGGTAGAGAATCCTCACGCATTCGTACAGTAAATTCGCAATTCACCAAAAGTTAACGTGTTTTGTGCAATCTCACGGCTTAAAGTTTACGGCCCCTTTTCCTTCTGCGAAAAAAAAAAACGTTACAGCCCACGTGTATCTGGACATGCTGGAAAATTGGCTCATGCCACAACTGGAGACCGACAGCGCCGACTTCATCTTTCAACAGGATGGTGCTCCACCGCACTTCCATCATGATGTTCGGAATTTCTTAAACAGGAGATTGGAAAACCGATGGATCAGTCGTGGTGGAGATCATGATCAGCAATTCATGTCATGGCCTCCACGCTCTCCTGACTTAACCCCTTGCGATTTCTTTCTGTGGGGTTATGTGAAAGATTCAGTGTTTAAACCTCCTCTACCAAGAAACGTGCCAGAACTGCGAGCTCGCATCAACGATGCTTTCGAACTCATTGATGGGGACATCCTGTGACGAGTGTGGGAGGAACTTGATTATCGGCTTGATGTCTGCCGAATCACTAAAGGGGCACATATCGAACATTTGTGAATGCCTAAAAAAACTTTTTGAGTTTTTGTATGTGTGTGCAAAGCATTGTGAAAATATCTCAAATAATAAAGTTGTTGTAGAGCTGTGAAATCGCTTCAATCATTTGTAATAACGCTGTACATAGCATCTCTTAACTAACAGTAAATATAAAAACTTCATCATTATCCTCATCTGCAAAGAAAAACTTCATTATTCATATTATCATAACTTCATTACTATCATCACCTGCAAAGAAAAACTTCATTACTCGTATTAGCATATTCTTCATATAACTAATCATCATCATTCATTATCATCTGCAAAAAAAGACACTTCATTATTCATTATTCATATTACCATTTACTCATACAACTATTCATAGTAGAGATTTTCTTATTTCTTGCATATTTCATCACTAAAACTAAGATGTGTAGTTCTGTCTGACAGCCTGCATCAATCGCCTCGTATTCTGAGAGAAAAAAATTAGTTAAGACTGCTATCATACGATGTGTATAGTATATTCTTGTTAATGCTTGTTAATTGTGATCCATTTACTCTTCATCACAAGGTATTCCATTTTCTTTCGTTCATTCCGAAGGCGAAATTCCCATTTCATAGTAATCCACTGTGGTTTGTTTAATTTATTTCTTTTACACGTTATTGCTTTCTGAAAATGATGAATAAGGATTAATATCTTGCATTTGAATCATATACCCATTAAATAAAAACTTGTTTCTAGTGATATAATTAAGCATACTGCATAGCATGACAGAAAACGTATCATGTCAAAAACATAGACAGTGTTCAGGTGCAAAAATGTACACAGAGTATCATAATGTAGTAGCAAAAAATGTAAAATAGTCACGATGGTGAGATATCATAAGGCAATGTGTCAAAGTCAACTGGTGTTTGTTATATCTTAAAGATTACATAGTGCATACAAACAAAACAGGAAAATAATCATACATAAATGAAAAATGGAAAATGTGCATGGTCTGATATATAACGACAAGAAAAGCGACCTGCTAACCTTACCTTGCCGGGCACTTGCCAAGAAAAAATATAATAATCATCAGTAAGTAGTCATATAAATATAATTGCATAATTGGTCATATAAAAATCAGGAAATGGCATTACAGTGTGATAAATCATAGAGTATGTTCATTCAATAAAGGGTTTAATATTGGAGACATGGTGATTGCCTTTACTTTTTCTGGCTCTCAGAGTTTTGACGTGTACTACATTGGGATGAGGAATGCTGCGAATTCTGTATGGACCTGCATATAGAAGCTCAAATTTACTACATGTTCTCTTTCCTCTGTTGGATAAATAATGTGTGCGTACTAATATCTTCTGTCCAATGTGAAAATCAACGTGTGTACAAACCTGTTTTTGCTGTCTTCTCCGGCGCTCTGCGGCAGGTTTGATGTTGTTCAGCGCAATATCAATTATTTCATGGTGTCGTAGTTGACGAGATGTAGGAAAGGATACTAATTCTTTAATTTTGTTAGTTGGTTCAACATTTTGCAATATAACAGTCGGAGATAGCATAGTAGATTCATTTGGTATCGAGTTAATTACATCCTGGAATGACAGTATGTGTGTATCCCAATCGATATGTTTTTTATGGCAGTATATTCTACATAGTTTACCAATTTCTTTCATTAGACGTTGACATGGGTTCGAAGAAGCGTGATACTTGGATATACAAATCGGAGAAATGTTTCTTGCTCGTAACATACGTGTCCATATAGCAGATCGAAATTGTGGTCCATTGTCGGAAATTACTTTCAATATATGCCCTACATGAAATAGAAAATGTTTTACAAATGCATTCGAAACAGATTTAGCAGTAGCTTTGCGTAACGGAGTGAAGGTAACAAATTTCGAAGTGAGTTCAACAGCGACAAAGATGTAACAAAAACCTTTATTAGTTCTGGGAATCGGACCAAAAATGTCTACAGAGGCCATGTGTCTCAATTTAACAGGTACAATGGAATGTAACGGAGGAATATGTGAAGTCGTGTCTGACTTAGCTTTCTGGCAGATGTTACATGACGATAAAACTCGTCGAATACGTTTCTTCATATTGGCAAAATAACAGTTCTGTCTCAGTATAAGAAAACATTTTCTGGCTCCATAATGTGCGTAACTTAAATGAGTATACCAAATTAATTTGTTAACCAGTTCGTCAGGAACGCATAGTAACCAGTTATTGCTGTCAGGGTGAGAGCGGCGAAACAATATTATTGTGTACAGTGTAATGGTTTCTAATGGTAACATTATTCCTATCTTGCCAAAAGTGTTTAATTTCTTTCCATACGTTGTCTTTGCTCTGCTCCTGTGCTATGTCTCGCAATGACGACGAAATAAAATTTTCGAATGCAACTTGTTGAATATACATGACGCTAGAATTTTCTTGGCAGAAGTTGGTTGCGATGTCTTGCTGATTTTTGCTGAGAGAACGGGATAGTGCGTCTGCTACAATATTTTGTGTACCGGGAATGTGAACAATTGTAAAACTAAATTCCTGTAAATAAAGTTTCCATCTGCTTAACCCGTCATGTGTAAATTTTGCTGAAAGTAAAACCTGTATCGCTCTATGATCTGTGTAAACGGTCGTATGTCTTCCATAAAGAAAATGCCTAAATCTCGTAAATGCCCATACAACACATAATGTTTCAAGTTATGTAACAGAATAATTGCGTTTAGCAGGTGACAGAATGCGACTCGCAAAGGCGATATTTTTAATTACAGTATTACTGTCTTCTTCAATTTCCTGAAAAATGTGTACGCCTAAAGCTGCGTTAGAACTGTCGGTGGCAATGGAAAAATTTCTAGTAAGATCTGGATGTGATAAAAGTGGTGAATTCTACAAAGCTTGTTTCAGATTGATAAATTCAGACTATTGGTTTTTCATGTAATAGTGTGTCTCAGATGTCATCAAAAGTAATAACATTTTCCTGAACAAGATTCTCTGTGTCAAAAGTATTGCTTGCGATGCTGGAAGATTCATTCTGCACTGTATCTAGTCAAATTCTTTCTGACGTGCTGTTATTTTCGGGAGGATGCTGTGGCATTTCAACTATTTGTACTGTTCTGTTATTTCGTCCTGACGTATTACGTTCGGGATGATATCTACTGTCTGGTTCATTCATGATAATCTGTGGTTGCGGATGATTCTGCTGTTGGTAAGACCGACTGTTATTAAACGTACGCTGAAAATTACTTTTACGTCTGTCTTGATAATAATTGCTATACGGCGCGTTGCGATAGGAGTTGAAATGTGTTTTCTGTACGTACTGATTTCCTTGTTGCTGTGCGTTACTGTTTGGCGGAGCCGACGCTATACGTGTAGGCGGCGAAACATTAAAGCTTGGTTGACCTTGCACATTACATTGTTGGTTAGGTATGCTAACCGGCTGGTTTTGTTGTTGTTGAGGGGAAAACCCTCTATCGTTGCCAAAATGCGTCTGCGATAGCTGAAAATCTTGTACATACTGATGATTAAAATTTTGTTTGTTATTAAAATTATGCTGGTAGTTCTTGAGCGTCTAATGAAAATTGTCACTTTCGGTAAAACTTGTCATATCAGGTTTTCTTTACACATCCTTAATCCTAGATAGTTCAATAGTTGAAGAGCTGTTTTGATAGATACAAAGGATAGTAAAACAGAAGGCAGCAGTGCAGAAAACTAAAGATGAAATAGCACTACTACGGCTCGGGGCTCTGTGCACGCTACGGCACATATTCATCGAAGCGTAATGAATCCCATGAGGTCTCTTACGCGCTGTAAATAAATTTTAGTTTCTGCGTTACAGGCAATGCCGGTGAAAATTCAAAAGCAAGATGTTGTATCCAATCCAATTCTAGTTTCTGCATTACAGGCCAAGCTGATGAAAATACAAAAACAAATTGTCGTATCCAGTCCAAAGGATGTATTTGTGTTCTGTCATTTTTAAATACCTTGGTTTCTTTATGGATAAAAAAAATTGCTTATAATCAACATTATCGTCTCTGAATGTGAGAACAGTTTCAGGATTGCATGAGAATCTATTTATTTGTGTCTCTTCGGATTCTAAATCGCGTGGTCTCTGTAAATTACCTAAGTTACACTGGCTTTGTGAGTGTGACAAATGTTCGGAATGTGGCATATGCTGTGACGTGTTAGAGACTGAAACATTTTTCATTTCTGTTACTTTCATACGTTCGTCAATTTGATTGATCTGTTGTTCAAGTTTCTTATCGACTTACGTATCCAGAGTGCGTGAAACTTCTGCTGACATTAATTTAAACTCGTCGCGTATCTGTGTTGCGTTTTCTGAACATTGTTCAGTGACTGCACTACTTTCATCTGTAAGTAATTTCGTTGTGGCTACATGTGTATTCCTTAATTCTTGTGCAACAGATCTAATTTCTTCACTACTGCTCCTAACACGAGCCTTGATTTCCTCACGTAATTGTTCTTTAGTATCATGACATTGCACGGCAATGGCTGTAATCTGTTCACTAAGATGTTTGTTCTGTTCGTTAAGGCTGTCGTGTTTTTCATTCGACTGTTTGAAACTCTCATTAAGTTGTTTGTTCGATTCATTAAGTTGTTTGTAATTGTTGTCTAGTTTTTCACTCAGTTGTTTGAAATAGTTGTCTTGTTTTTCATTAAATTGTTTGTGCTGATTGTCTATTTTTTCATTGAGTTGTAGCAATAATGCCATAACTCGATCCCAGCCAAAATTAGCGGCTCTATTTTCTGTGCTGTGTGATGGTGTATCTGAATGTGTCACGTTTTGTGTAAACATTTGACCGTTATTTTATTCACGAAAAGGTTTGCTACTCGGATGAGCACTGTTGGTCACTACATCGGAATCAAATAAATCTGATGTACTTTGAGTACATTGTTCACCTTCATTAGAAACAATTATCTGTTCGTTATGTAAATTTTGCAAACCGGGTGTGTCAAACTGGGCAGCGTTCATTGTATCAGAACGTGCTGCGTCATCAATTGTTAAATTTACTGTGGACGTAATTGAATTTATTTGCCCATCATTTGGATCAAAATCAGTACTAGTGACCAGCACGCATTGATTATCTGTAATTAGGGGATTATCACTATCACACTGAGTGTCGCTAGTATTATCTGTCAAATTATTCGAGTCGGCTATTTCACTCATTGCACATCCCGATGTACTGTTAACAGTTTTTCGCGGCATTTTTCACAAATCAAAATTAAGCATAAAATGAAACAAAGTCAAAGAAAAATGGAAAAAATACAATTACAACAAAGAGCAATAAATTGCCGATGATCTGTGAAAGAAAGCGTGACAAATTAGTAAATGTGTTGCGCCAGATGCAAACTACATTTAAGTAAATAAGAGCAGATATATGACTACTTCTCAGAGATTCACAAAGAAATACGATCCTGGCAGGGTTGCCAAGTAAAACCTCCCCACAAAAATTTAAATAATAATAAGAGTATGATTTTGATTTTAGTGTAACCTCAAAACAAAATTCTTTCACAGTGTAACCTCCCCACAAAATAAAAATAAATATTATGAGTAATGATTCTATTTTATGGTAACCTCCCCACAAAATTCATTTACATTTATAACCTCCCTACAAAATTCTTTTCACATTTGACCTCCCACACAAAATTCTTTCTGATTTAATCTAAGCTCAAATACATTCGCATTTATCATAATCACGCAACAGAAAAATTCCTAAACCTCTCAACAGTAAAAATTATAATTATGTCGTTCACATTCAGTGTAACGTCCCAATAAAAAAATAAATTCAGTAACCTGGTAGTAAAACAATGTAACTAACCTCTCAATTAAATTGTCGCTCACTTATGATTTTTAAATAATACACTGTGAGTTTAACCTGGTAAATTTTGGACGACAGCAGTGCTGCGCCATGGCCCTGAAAGATCCTTCTGAATAAAAAAAGGAAAAATTTCTTACCTCAATGAAATCGCCGGATATATCTGCTCTTACAATAAATTTTTCCGGCACAGCTGCGTGCAATGCTGGCCGACCTATCTGTCATTTATGAAAGGAAGCAACTGATTTTTCTATTGCAATAATCGGGATGATCATGGATGGGGCAAATTAGTAAATTCTTTATTGAAATGAATGGTCGTTAAAAGTTACTTTTTATAAGGAAAATTATTATTACGAGAGTTTTAAAACATTTACATGCGACTTGAGAAAACATTACTACATATGCGCGACGCTGCTTTTTTATCTTATACAATAATACTCAGGCTCCGACATCGCTGCACTGCGACCGTCCAGCCAACACGATACACCATATCAGACCAAAGCAGACCCCAGACTAGCAACAACTTACTGCTACAGCTACACAGTTCCTACTGTAGTCAACACTGCTCTCTGGTCAGAGACCTTGCATATCGCAGGCAGCGCATGAGCAATACATCGAAATTACATCTGCTCGGACCTCTTACAATGGGAGACCGGACATTATAGACAAATGGACACACTATGTGACATGATCACTTCAATTACGGAATTTTTGACCTCAAAAGGCATTTCTGGTGTTCAACAGCCCCCCTATCACTTTATCTGAGTCCTTGTGACTTTTTTCTTTTCACGAGATTGAAAAAGTCTTAAAAGGATGTCATTTTAGGGTTCCGAAGAACATTCAAAAGAATATGACCGATATATTATAGACCATACCAGTTGAGGCATTTCAGCACTGCTACCAAGACTGGGAACAATGACTCCGCCTGTTTATAGCTGCCGAAGGGAACTAATTTGAAGGGGACAGTACTGTTGTTGGAGAAAAATAATCTTCAATAGATAAAAAATCTGTCTCATTAATTTTCTCACACGCCTCGATAGACCTATAGTTCTGAGCTTCAGCCCAACGACTTCACTTGATAACGGGAATGACCTGCAATTTATTCCAAACACTAGCTGGCCTTCGTTCCTCTGGTGATCTATGACACACTACTGGTGGAAGGGGTGCTGGTTCTTCCGCGTAATCCCTATAGAACCTCACAGGTATCTCTGTGGTCCATGGGCTTTCCACTGTTGTGCGGTTTCAGTTGATTTTTCTATTCCGCGATAGCTTACCCCAGTATCTGCCATTTAGACATTTGTGCGATGGTGGAAAGGAGAAACCGTTTTACGGTGTTCCGCGGTGATAAAATATCATCTCATGGGCGATCAAAGCGAGGAGAGCTCCGCAAAATGTTGATTTTTTAAGAGGAAACTTTCCATTAGTTTACTCATTTTGAGCGACCTCTAGATGAGTAAATCGCTTGTAAATAACATTTATTCTCGATTACCGGTTTCGGTAAGCATGGTTAGCATCTTCATATCTCGGTCAATGTGATAATCTTTTATCAAATGGTTCAAATGGCTCTAAGCACTATGGGACTTAACGTCTGAGGTCGTCAGTCCCCTATACTTAGAACTTCTTAAACCTAACTAACTTAAGAACATCACACACATTTATGCCCTAGGAAGGATTCGAACCTGCGACCGTAGCAGCAGCGCGGTTCCGGACTGAAGCGCCTAGAACCTCTGAGCCACAGAACCGGCCAATCTTTTATCACATAATAAACTTTTACCAGCTCCTTTGAAGTAAGGAGAGCTTTCGTTCTTCAAGTCATAATGTTCCTTAATTGTACAGCAGATTGGCAGCAGCGATATAGGTCTACAACTATGTACATCTGGTGTGATCAGAATTTGAAGAACTTGATTGGACACTGATTCTGTCGAGGAATATAACACAGTAAAAGTGCTCTGGAGTTCGTTCTAGTACATTTCCTGGGCTCCCCTTTGATAAGACAGAACAATGACGCTCCGGCAGAGTGTTATGTAGGGATTAGCCAGCCCGAAACGAGGCCGAGCGAAATATTCATTTTAACTCATCAGTGGGAGAAGCGACGCGGCAATAATGGATTAAGCGCGAATAATAGCGCAAGCTTTTGTCGGAATGAAAGGGAACAGCCGGCTGTGGCAATAAAACCGCGAACCGTTGCTGCCCGCTTTCACACGGCAGCCTGCGGTCTAATTTAGGATATTGCTGCACCATCCGAAATGGTGTGGCTTGGGCGTGCCGGAGAACCTGCCTCCCCGTCATATGTTACGCCAGTTGCCTTTGGACGTGCTTCGCCCGCTGTGCCTCTCTCAGCTTGCACTGTTCACAAGATCACATATTGGATTCAATAGCGGCGTAGGGTTAGAGTGGGCAAGAACTAGTGATGGGATGAGAGACAGGTTTTAACAACCGATTGGACAGTGGATTGTTTTTTCTTTTAGTCGGTTTTTTCAGTCCAATGAAATAACGGAATGAACCTCTGCGGTCACGTCAGCTGCATCGTTGTTTTCATTCATTTTCAGTCTTGTGGCCCAGACTGTGTACCAGTTAGGTTCCTTTCGGAGTATGCTGATGCACTAGCTCCATACTTAACAATCATATACAACTGTTCGATCGACGAAAGATCCGTACCCAAAGACTGGAAAGTTGCACAGGTCACACCAATATTCATGAAAGGTAGTAGGAGTAATCCACTAAATTACAGGCCCATATCGTTAACGTCGATATGCAGCAGGATTTTAGAATATATATTGTGTTCAAGCAGTATGAATTACCTCGAAGAAAACAGTCTATTGACACACAGTCAACATGGGTTTAGAAAACATCGTTCCTCTGAAACACAACTATCTCTTTATTCACATGAACAGTTGAGTGCTGTTGACAAGGGATTTCACATCGATTCCGTATTCCTGGATTTCGGGAAGGCTTTTGAAACTGTACCACACAAGCGGCTCGTCGTGAAATTGCGTGCTTATGGAATATCGTCTCATTTATGTGACTGGATTTGCGATTTCCTGTCGGAGAGGTCACAGTTCGTAGTAATTGACGGAAAGTCATCGAGTAAAACAGAAGTTATTTCTGGCCTTCGCCAAGGTAGTGTTATAGGCCGTTTGCTGTTCCTTGTCTATATGAACGATTTTGGAGATCATCTGAGCAGCCGTCTTCGGTTGTTTGCAGATGACGCTGTCGTTTATCGACTAATAAAGTCATCAGAAGATCAAAACAAACTGCAAAGAGATTTAGAAAAGATATCTGAATGGTGCGAAAAGTGGCAGTTGACCCTAAACAACGAAAAGAGTGAGGTCACCCACATGGGCGCTAAAAGGAACTCGTTCAACTTCGGTTACACGATAAATCATTCTAATCTAAAAATCGAAAATTCAACTAAATACCTAGGTATTGCAATTACGAACAACTTAAATTGGAAGAAACACATAGAAAATGTTATGGGGAAGGCTAACCAAAGACTGCATTTTATTAGCAGGACACTTAGAAAATGTAGCAGACCTACTAAGGAGACTGGCTATTCTACGCATGTCCATCCCCTTTAGAATACTGCTGCATGGTGTGGGATCCTTACCAGAGAGGATTGACGGACTACATCGAAAAAGTTCAAAGAAAGGCAGCACGTTTTGTATTATCGCGAAATGTGGGGGAGAGTGTCACAGAAATGATACTGGATTTGGGATGGACATCATTAAATGAAAGGTGTTTTTCGTTGCGACGGAATCTTCTCACGAAATTTCGATCACTAACTTTCTCCTCCGAATGCGAAAATATTTTGTTGACACCGACCTACATAGGGAGGAACGATCACCACGATAAAATAATGGAAATCAGAGCTGGTACGGAAAGATATCGGTGTTCATTCTTTCCGTGCGCTATACGAGATTGTAATAACGGAGAACTGTGAAGGTGGTTCGATGAACCCTCTGCCAGGCACTTAAATGTGATTTGCAGAGTATCCATGTAGATGTAGGTGTAGATGCAGTCAGGGTGCGTGGAATAGGCATAACCACGAGACTGCTCCTGTCGCCATACGAAATCACACGACAGAGAATAAGTCCAGGAGTAGGCCCAGTGTGTTTAGCGCGCAGACAGGTTGCTTGCAGGCTCTCAACTGGTCTCCTCCTAACCCACGCACGACCATCGCTGGCACCGAGGCAGAAACAGCTTTCACCAGAAAACGCAACTGCCCTCCATCAAGTTCTCGCTTGACCACTCAAGTCGAAAATGGCAGTGTCTTGAGGTCAGTGGAATGCACGCTGCACAAAACGCACACTTCACAAAATTATGAACTATTCTTCCAATCATTGATGTCTCTGCTCTCCTTCTTCAGTCTTTGCAATTGCCATACTGTACTTTGGTTAAGACTGGAAGTCATGCGATAAGAACTATTACCGTCGCAAGTAAATGTGATGAATAGTGAGAGCAGGCGAGATGCGCTTGGACCGCTCACAGAAATGAAAACAACAAACGTGTATGAACTACGTTACAACAAAAGGAATTCAAGAGTTCAAACTTCCAAACCGTATCGCAATGGACATAACGTGAGGTACTTGTGTAGAACACGTCTCCTGGACCGTTCACTGTTTTTATTTTGCTTCTTTTTCCTCAGTTCAGTACACCTTCTTCCTGCTTTCTTGCTTGATCTGTGTCCATTGTTGACGGGCTATTCACTGGGCCATCTTGCCACTAAATCCGAGGGTGGTGCGATGTGGAGTTTCACTTTTCCATAGTACCACGTGCCCGTCTGGTGCACGGTCTACTTTCGACCGTTCATTCTCGTGACCACCGCTGCCAGCAATCATGTACAGTTGCTTCATTCCTACCAAGTCTTTCTGCAGTATCGCAAAAGGAACATCCAGCTCCTCGTAGCCCTTCTACACGACCTCGTTCCAAGTCAGTGAGGTGTTGATAATAGCGTCTTTGTCGTCTTAAAGGCATTCTTGACTAACACCAACTCACCACGTCCATTATCAAAGATAACGCTAACACTCACTCTAAATACTCGTGCTGCGAGCTACAAACCAAGAGTTCTGCTCAATGGACAAACGTTGCGGTACAATCCTTTCCCAAAATGTTTCTGAATCACTCTAGATAGAACCCTGAGCTACAAAGAGCACATCACCAAGCTCTCTCATAAAGTTGCTGCAAGGAACAACATACTACATAAGCTCAGTGGTACCACTGTTTCATGAAATGAACCCCATGCCACTGGTTCCCTGTATTGAGTCACATCATTTCACCTCACTTGAGACGGAAACAAGCTCTACTGAGGGAGGCCAAGAAAATCTCTGCATCACCCTCTCCACCACTGCACCAGGAATTCTGTCATCCGCCACAGCAACGATTGCGATCTAGAAGACCAGCAAGTGTTACTGCAGGAAAACTCATCGCGGATGGTTTTGATCTAAATGAAAGCTGGAAGCATGAATGGTGAACAAAAACATTGGGAACAAGAGCCCATCACCTTGATCCCACAAAGAAGCCAAAAGTGTTTGACCTACCGAGGAACCTCTGGTGCCGCCTCAACAGGTTAAGGGCTGGACATGTTTGTTGTAACCACTTCAGGTAGAAATGGGGCTAGATCAGTTCACCAATGTGTGAATGTCATCAAGAAGAGCAGGCAATTGAACATCTACTCCAACGCTGTCCACTTCATTCATACACTGGAATTCCCGACGACTTGTTCACTCTCACACCCAGCTTAATTAATTGTTTGAAAAACAGGACTCTAAGGTTTAATCTTGTCGTATATCATATGTATATTGTATAAAATCACTTGTCTTATATCAAGTGTATTTGTGTATCGCCATACGATTAAATAAAAATAAACTCTAAATACAGCGTGTATTTAAAGCAAACTATAATTGCATCCTTATAGTGGCGCTACTGGTGCCACTCTTTATGAGACTGGTGCGAAATTTGAATAAACATCATCTTTCAGATGTAGAAAGTCGTCTACCAACTTTGTTAATGTTGCACCAATCCTTCTTGGTGTTGCGACTTCTTTTTCGTGAGTGTGGTTTCAAAACGACGCATTACTTACTGACATGTGAATTTTTCGTATTTCTGGAATTACACACGTTTTTCAAGCTTGAGCTGTCCCTTGTTGGAAGTATTATTTTGGCAAGAAGTATGTCATGATTTCTTAATTTTTGTTTAAATTTCCTTAATATATATAATTTCGAAATACGAATCAGCCTTGCAGACACCATTTTTCACATTGAATTTATCTTGAGGTTCACTTTTTATCTATTCAAATTATTTCTTCCAATCCAATACCACTGAGCGTTTCGGCATATTAATCGAGACAAAGTTCACTATTAAGTAAAGGCTTATTCATAGATATTAACGAAAAACTGTGTTAACAACTACTTCTTGGCACTTAGGGGAAAAGTGTATACCGAAACGACAATAACAGTGACAACAGGCGATTACAGAGTGTGCAAGACGCCTGCCCGAGCTAACCAACCTTTAATTATCAGATTTAATAGTCTGTCCTGGCTGGACGGACTGCATAATAAGAATAACAAAGATGAAAAACAAACAAAAGGTATGACAAACATTGAACTTAGGCATGATTTAACTGAATATTAGATTAGCTTTGCAAGGCCTGCAAGGGATAGGTAGTATGTGAGTGACCATCATTCCATCTAGTCGTTCTATAAAATTCATAATCACAGCTGGACGTGCAATGACTGCTCTGATCAAACCACGAAGTATGGTGTAAATTTCACATAGGAATGCCTAAACTTGCTCGGTCACTGGTGATACTACAGTTATGAGACTAGAAAAAACTAAGCTGCCTAACCATGTCTGGTGTAGAACGAATCGAAAGCACCTAATCATGATCCTCCCAGGAAGACACGAGCTGCAAACTACTCTCACCAGAATCGATAGCTCATGGGGGCAGGCCTGCATCTGCTGCGGCCTGCCAGCAGCAGCAACTCGCCGTTGATGGTATGATGAACCGATTCTCGAGGTTGCAGGCTGTGACTCTCACCCCAGATCCCAGCCAAGTCCATCTCCTTCCACGACTCTACCCCAAATCTCCATGCCTCGAGCCATAGTGTGCTCTTCTGTGTCCTTATATACTGCCTCTCTGCTCTGCACCTGCACAAATGAGCTTCCACCAATGGGAATGGCTCAGCCAGCGATAAACCGAGAAGATTTTTGTAAACTGCGCTTCAGCATCCGACGTAGCAGATCTTTTTAATCATCCAATAAGCCGCATTCCCACGCATGAAATTTTGAGAACCAGAGATCCAAACTCCCACCTATCTGATGTTTTTTAAATTAGCCAGTGGGCTGCTTTGTCGATTGCAAGAGAGAGAAATTTGCATCCATGTGGAGTAGCGTCTGGATGTCACAAACCCGCTCCACAAATAGGAGAACAAAAAAAAATCGACAATAACTCCAGGAAAGCCTCCCACATGAAAGCAATGAAATGGCTACCTCTCGGCCTGCTCCGATTTTCTCATTTTCAGGATAGACAAGTCTGCAAGAAACAAGGCACCAGACAGGGATCATGTCTCGTAAAGTAACTTATTTTGTATTAGCCAGGATGTGCGTCATTGTCCCACAGATCAACTGTTGTCAGCAGTGAGTGGTCACCTCCTGTGCTCGTGTTTCGTGTCCCGGTGTCTGCACAGAACATGATTGATAATAACTAAGTCATGGTTGATGGTAGCCTCACATCAATTTACTCCAGAACGAACATCTCTCAGAAAACGCATATATGCATTGGTGGTGAGTTGTGTAATGTTCCCCGAAACCTTTCCTTTATGTATACGAGGTGTGATTGGAAAGTTTCAAGAATGGGCTTGTAATTGTACAATGGCGGTACTTACATGCTACTGTGATGCATCTCCTTCAAAGTAGTCCACTTCTGACTGAACACACCGACTCCAACGGTGTTTCTACTTTTGGAAACATTCCTGGAAATTTTTTTCCTGAACTGTGTTAAGGACGCTCTTTGTATTTGCCTGGATGTCTCCAATCGAGTCAAATCGCTTCCCTTTCAGTGAAAATTTCAGTTTAGGAAACAGGTAGAAGTCCACAGGGGCCAAATCAGGGGAATATGACGGTTGTGGAAGCACAGGAATTTTGAATTTGGTCAAAAATTCAACGATGGAGAACGCACGATGAGCCGTAGCATTCTCATGGTGTAGCACCCAACGCCTGTCTTTCCACACTGCAGGCCATTTCTTCCACACCTTAGGATACATTTTTAGTATTCCTTGTTAATTGACTGTCCTCCAGGAGTAAATTCATAATGCACAATACCGATAGAATCGAAAAAAAAAATCATCAACGTTGTCTTCACCTTCGACCGACTTTGCTGTATTTTTTTCGGTCGTGGTGAACCTGGAGTCTTCCACTGCGAAGACTGCAATTTGGTTTCATGATCATTTCCATATACCCACGATTCGTCACCCGTAATTACCCTGTTTAACACATCTGGGTCATTTTTAGTCCGATTAATCACTTCTTGGCACACTTCAAGCCGGTATTGTCTCTGGTTACTTGACAACACTTTTGGAATGAATTCTGCTTACACTTGACGCATGTTCAGATCTTCAGTTTAAATTGACTGACTAAATCGCAAACTTCCACAACATTTTCATTCGTTTTTGAGGTGGACCGTGGTACATCTTTAAATGATTCACGGCCATTTTTAAATCTGTTGAACCAGACAAAAACATTTGACTGGCTCATACAACTTTCTCCAAAACCTATTCTTAATAGTTCGAAAGTCTCAGAAGCTGATTTCCCAGTTTTAAAACAAAATTTCGCACAAACTCGTTGCTTCGTTTTTACATCCATTTTCACCCAGACAGAATCAAGCAACAAATTGTAACACACCCGCACTGAACATGCTGCCACAACAAACTGAATAAAGGAAACGCAGTTTCCTGTCAGAGGGCGTTCAAGGACAAGGCAATGACTCACTCCCTACCCTCCTTGTACCTGCCCGCAAAACCAGTAAGCAGTAGCGGATCCATTCTTAAAACTTTCCAATCACACTTTGTATATATGGTTTGCTCTTGTTTGTTACGCGTAATTACTTCCATAGGTTTTGCGGCATTTTTGTGCTCCAATTCATGTACTCTTCAAAATGTTATCCTTCCACTCTCAAAATCAGACATTCAGTGGCTTCATTACCCATTCGCACTGTGACTGTCCAAACAAAGTAACTTCAAGAGAGAACTAAAAAATCATTTGGTTTAGTTCGACGTCGGTCGTCGTTTTTGCTCCCATTAACGTCTAGCCACAGCTTGTTGATCGCTTTATTCGTTGATTGGATACCAAATTGCCTCGTCCCTGGTAGTACTTTCAACCCCTGTAAGGCAAGAAACTTGCTTACAAGTATCACAAAACCTCTCTGGTGCCTTTATCTTTACTAAAGCCAAACTGATCGTCATCTATCAGATACTACATTTTCTTTTCCATTCTTCTGTATATTATTCTTGTCAGCAGTTTGGATGCATGAGCTGTTAAGCTGACTGTGCGGTATTTTTTGCACTTACATGTACTTACTATCTTCGGAATTGTGTGAATGATGTTTTCCGAAAGTCTGATGGTACGACGCCAGTCACATGGATTCTGCTCGTCAACTTAAATAGTTGTTTCATTGCCATTTACACCATTGGTTTTTGAAATTCCAATGAAATGTTATCTACCCCTTGTGCCGTATGTTAACTTAGGTCTTCCAAAGCTCTTTTAAATTCTGACTAATGCCGGATCCCCTATACGTTCCTTATCGATTCCAGTTTCTTCTACTGTCAAGTCTTCAGACAACCCCCCCCCCCCCCCCCCCCCCCCCCCCCGCCGTCATAGACGTCTTCAGTGCACTATTCGCTCTGCTTTTAACAGTGGAATTCTCACTGCACTCTTAATCATGTGTAGTGCCGCTACCAAGCTTTTGGGTGAAAATTATTAGTCTCTAGTGAAAGTAATGAGCAGCAGTGTGGAAGCCACCATAGAGCGTTGAGTTAACAGTTGCGTCCCGGCAGCCGCCATTGTGGCGACATGTGGGTCACGGTAATAGACACGTAAGTGGAATGCGGAGCCATGATAGCCGAGCGCAGCAGTAAATTTTATCGAGCAGCGGTAACCGTATTGCAATGGGGCAATGTAGCTATGTCATGGCACACTTGTAATGTGATATGTGACTAAGTGCGGGTTTTAGTGAAACAAATGCACGCCTGAAGCATATAAATAAGTCTGAATTTTGAGTCAAGGATCTCTTCTCGCCGCCAGAGACCAACAGCACCATCACGACTCTACAGCTACGCCAGACAGCGAGATGACTGGACACCACCAACAGCAGCCATAGGTTTGAGACCGGGCTGTCCCGGCCGCCAGCACGAAGTCCTTCACGGGACCCAGAACCCCGCCGACCTGCCGTGCGTGCCTACTGCCGCCGACGCCAAATTCCTGGTGGGGTTTGGCGCCACAGCGTCAGCCGCCATCCGACAGCCGTAGTCTGTAAAGGCTGCAGGTTGATCACGGGGCTTACGTCAGTAACGCAGAGCGCCAACTCAGCAGCCAAGGCAGAAACCCCCGCCCTACGTCCACGCCGGCGAGGGACAACAGAGCAAGGCGTGGATGCCTCTCTACGGCATGCATTTGAAGCCAATAAAAGTCATTCTTAACTGTCAACAGCGTTTCCACTTGGGTCTTCGACCCCACCACTCACCCCGAACACTACCCACCAATGAAATGGAAATGAAGTCCCATGCTTCTTTACAGAGCGTAGGGGAACGATGCGGGAAAACTGCACCACCTTACTAGGCAAGGTCCTAATGGAGGTGGTTTGCCGTTGCCCGCCTCCGACCGTAATGGGGATGAATGATGATGATGAAGACGACACAACAACACCCAGTCATCTCGAGGCAGGAAAAATCCCTGACCACGCCGGGAATCGAACCCGGGACCCCGTGTTCGGGAAGCGAGAACGCTACCGCGAGACCACGAGGGCGGACTACCCACCAATAGAAACGTACAATATATTACTAAACAGTAAGACAAGCACGTAGGAACAGCACACTGTCTCCTCGACCCATAACATTAACTACACTCCTGGAAATGGAAAAAAGAACATATTGACACCGGTGTGTCAGACCCACCATACTTGCTCCGGACACTGCGAGAGGGCTGTACAAGCAATGATCACATGCACGGCACAGCGGACACACCAGGAACCGCGGTGTTGGCCGTCGAATGGCGCTAGCTGCGCAGCATTTGTGCACCGCCGCCGTCAGTGTCAGCCAGTTTGCCGTGGCATACGGAGCTCCATCGCAGTCTTTAACACTGGTAGCATGCCGCGACAGCGTGGACGTGAACCGTATGTGCAGTTGACGGACTTTGAGCGAGGGCGTATAGTGGGCATGCGGGAGGCCGGGTGGACGTACCGCCGAATTGCTCAACACGTGGGGCGTGAGGTCTCCACAGTACATTGATGTTGTCGCCAGTGGTCGGCGGAAGGTGCACGTGCCCGTCGACCTGGGACCGGACCGAAGCGACGCACGGATGCACGCCAAGACCGTAGGATCCTACGCAGTGCCGTAGGGGACCGCACCGCCACTTCCCAGCAAATTAGGGACACTGTTGCTCCTGGGGTATCGGCGAGGACCATTCGCAACCGTCTCCATGAAGCTGGGCTACGGTCCCGCACACCGTTAGGCCGTCTTCCGCTCACGCCCCAACATCGTGCAGCCCGCCTCCAGTGGTGTCGCGACAGGCGTGAATGGAGGGACGAATGGAGACGTGTCGTCTTCAGCGATGAGAGTCGCTTCTGCCTTGGTGCCAATGATGGTCGTATGCGTGTTTGGCGCCGTGCAGGTGAGCTCCACAATCAGGACTGCATACGACCGAGGCACACAGGGCCAACACCCGGCATCATGGTGTGGGGAGCGATCTCCTACACTGGCCGTACACCACTGGTGATCGTCGAGGGGACACTGAATAGTGCACGGTACATCCAAACCGTCATCGAACCCATCGTTCTACCATTCCTAGACCGGCAAGGGAACTTGCTGTTCCAACAGGACAATGCACGTCCGCATGTATCCCGTGCCACCCAACGTGCTCTAGAAGGTGTAAGTCAACTACCCTGGCCAGCAAGATCTCCGGATCTGTCCCCCATTGAGCATGTTTGGGACTGGATGAAGCGTCGTCTCACGCGGTCTGCACGTCCAGCACGAACGCTGGTCCAACTGAGGCGCCAGGTGGAAATGGCATGGCAAGCCGTTCCACAAGACTACATCCAGCATCTCTACGATCGTCTCCATGGGAGAATAGCAGCCTGCATTGCTGCGAAAGGTGGATATACACTGTACTAGTGCCGACATTGTGCATGCTCTGTTGCCTGTGTCTATGTGCCTGTGGTTCTGTCAGTGTGATCATGTGATGTATCTGACCCCAGGAATGTGTCAATAAAGTTTCCCCTTCCTGGGACAATGAATTCACGGTGTTCTTATTTCAATTTCCAGGAGTGTACATTCGTGTTCAAAATTAAAGCAACAAACCCGCTATTTTCTCTTCCTGTGTCTAATACACGATATAATCATACAAGATGTCAACAGATATGCGTACGATCGTCTTTGCCGGGCAGTTCTACATCCACAACCGCTGTGTACAGTCACAGACGGTGCAGTATGGTACAGAGAAGACGCCAACCGGACGCTCTGCGGTGGATGGCCATAGGCAGACTGACCCGATGGTTCAATGGCTTAATGTGAATCGTTCTGTTGTTTTTCGGATGTGGTAGCAGTTTATAGAGACCGAAACTGTATCCTTAAGATTAGGGCGGTGCCGACCAAGTGTTACATCAAAAATATAGGATCGTTTTTTGATTGTAATGGCACGACAGTACCGCCTTTTTACTGCACAGCAACTGACATCTGTCCTCGCAGCATCTACTGGACATATTGTATCGAGGCAAACGGTGTACAGAAAGATTCGGCAGAGTGACGTTTATTGTCGGAGACCTGCAGCATTTGTACCTCTGGCGTGCCTGCACAAAAGACGACATCT
This sequence comes from Schistocerca piceifrons, assembly GCF_021461385.2. Taxonomy (NCBI): domain Eukaryota; kingdom Metazoa; phylum Arthropoda; class Insecta; order Orthoptera; family Acrididae; genus Schistocerca; species Schistocerca piceifrons. The sequence goes on along the minus strand of NC_060138.1, from coordinate 834,030,250 downwards.
AGAGTGTAGTCGTCTACGTGCCATCTGGACGGTCGAACTGAGGGCCAATGTTCGTTGCACAGATGGGTCCCGATTTGGTCTCGAGAGTGATTCTCGACAGATTCGCAGCTGGAGGGAACGTGGAATACAGTTTCGGGACACAAACATTGTGGAAAGAGACCGATTTCGAGGAGAATCCTTAATGGTGTGGGCAGGTATTACGTTGACCACTCGAACACCTCTTCATAAAATTTTAGGAGTGAATCAGCAAGGTTTAATAGTTGTCAAGTATCGTGACGAGAACTTAGGATTTCATGTGCGGTTGTTGCGAATTGCTGCGGGCCCAGGCTTAGTTTTGCTGTATGATAATGCTCGACCTAATAGAGTTTTCTTGGAAAAGGAAGACATTGCATGCATGGCGTGGACCGACCGCTCCCCCGATTTGAATCTCATAGGGCACGTCGGGATGCACTAAGGAGACGGGTTATATCACCTCAGCACCCACCAACCACTCTCCATGGCTGCGAGCGGCTCTGCAGGAACAATGGGCGTTTCTGCCTCAACATGATAGTGATGACGTCATTCACAGTATGCGCCTTCGTTGTCATGCCTGTATTGCTCCCAGACGTGCTCACACCTTGCAATACGTGGTCACAGCCCATACTGAGCACATTAACCGGTCGTCGGAATGTGTGCGCAAATCCGTTAAGTTGGAAAATTTTGTCTGTTGTTACAGACGTTGCAGTTGTTTACGTTCTGTATACTTTACATTGTTTCCGATTTACTATCACCTGTTTATACGGTTATGTGGAAAAATAAAAGCAACCTTGCAAAATTTCCGTTTGTCACTTGGATTTTGGACATCAGTGTGGCCCACTCTGTGGAGGAAAGGGAAGAAATGTCACCACTCAAGGCATACAAAAAGAAAAACTATGAGCTATAACAGCATTATAAACACAATGTACACTAATTAGTCAAAACATTAAGTCTACTACCCATGGACGTAGGACGCCTCCTGGTGGCGTTATGCGCACGTGACGCTGTAACAAAAGTATGTAAGCGGAGCATACACGGACAGGGAATCACCCTAGCGAAGATATGGGCTGCAAACGGGGAAATACTTTGAGATAAGCGACTTTGACAAAGGGCAGGTTATTATTAAACAGGGCCTATGAACGAGTATCTCGAAAACGCCGAAGCTGGTCGAATGTTCACCTGCTGCTGTCTTGAACATCTACGGAAAGTGGTAGCAGGAGATTGAAACTACACTCATGTTCATAAATTAAGGATAATTGCAGAATGTGGCGCTAATAGCATAGGTATAAAGGGAACACACACAACACAAATCTGTAAGTCCACGGTATTAGTGATAAGGTGAGAAAACCGTCTCGAAGCATATGTGCTACAAAACGCCACTGCTTCCTGCGCATGTACCCCGACATCAATATGGAATATGATCAACATGTACACGTACACAGGCCGCTCAACGGGTTGGCGTGGTCTGTATCACGTGGTCGATCAGCTGCTGGGATATAGCCTCCCATTCTTGCACCAGTGCCTGTCGGAGCTCCTGAATTGTCGTAGCGGTTTGAAGACGTGCATCGATACGTCAACCGAGAGCATCCCAGACGTGCTCGATGGTGTTTAGGTCTGCAGAACAGGAGGCCACTCCATTTTCCTGATATCTTCTGTTTCAATGTACTCCTACACGATGGCAGCTCTGTGGGGCCATGCGTTATCATCCATCAGGAGGAAGGTGGGACCCACTGCACCCTTGAAAAGGTGCACATACTGGTGCAAAATGATGTACCGATACACCTGACCTGTTACAGTTCCTCTGTCAAAGACATGCATGGGGGTACGTGCACCAAACATAATCCCACCCTACACCATCAAACCACGACCTCCATACAGGCCCCTTTCAAGGACATTAAGGGGTTGGTATCTTGTTCCTGGTTCTCGCCAGATAAAAATCCGGCGAGAATCACTGTTCAGACTATACCTGAACACGTCCGTGACCATAACCGGGAACCACTATTCCAATGGCCATGTACTGTGTTCTTGACACCAGGCTGGTACGGGCTCTCCTGTGATCAGGGGTCAGTGGAATGCACCTTGCAGGTTTCCAGGCGAATAAACCATGTTTGTTCAGTCGTCTGTAGACTGTGTGTCTGGAGACAACTGTTCCAGTGGCTGCGGTAAGGTCCCGAGCAAGGCTACCTGCAGTGCTCCGTAGCCATCTGCGGGCACTGAAGGTGAGATATCGGTATTCTTGTGGTGTTGTAAACTATGGACGTCCCATACTGTAGCGCCTGGACACGTTTCCTGTCTCCTGGAATCGTTGCCATACTCTTGAAATCACACTTTGTGGCACACGGAGGGCCCGTGCTATGACCTGCTGTGTTTGACCAGCTTCCAGTCGCCCTAGTATTCTACCCCTCATAAAGTCATCGACATGTGTTATTTAAGCCATTTTCAACACACAGTCACCATTAGCACGTCTGAAAACGCCTGCACACTTACTCGCTGCAAAGTACTCTGACATGCGCCAACACACCTCTGAGTATGTGGACTGCTACCAGCGCCACTGTGCGACGACCGCAGGTCAAATGCACCGCATGGTCACACCCCGAGGTGATTTAAGCCCGCAAACCGCCCACCAGAGCGTTGTTTCTCCATGTACCAGCATTATCCTCAATTTAAGAGCATGAGTGTACTACTTGGCGCTAAATGGTTGGACGTCCACGACTCTTCACAGAACGTGGGGTTCATAGACTTGTCTGTTCTGTAAAGCAGGATAGATGGCGATCTGTGGCGTCTCTTCCGAAAAATCATAAAGCTGGAGTACGCACAAGTGTTTCGGAGCACACCGTTCATCGTACATTGTTGAATATGCATCTCCGCAGCTGACCAACCTACGCGTTCACCTATTGACCCAACGACATCGTCAGTTATGAGTGCAGTGGGGACAAGACCATCGGGATTGGACCTTGTCGGTTCTTCGGATGAATCAAATTTTTACTACACTAGGTCGATGTCGTCTCCACAAACGCCGTCATCGAGGTGAATGGCGGTTCCAAACGTGCAGTGTGTCACGGACGCAGGCTGGTGGGAACAGTATTATGTCATTGGTAAACGTTCTCCCGCGCTTCCATGGGACCTGTGGTAGTAATCGAAGACACGCTTTCAACTGCAAACCATGTGCATCCCTTCGTGCTTGATGTCTTCCCCGACGGCAAAGTCATCTTTCAGCAGTATAATTGTCCGTGTCTAAAAGCCGGAATCATGCTTCAGTGGTTTGACGAGCATTTTAGGGAACTCAGCTGATATCAAGGCGACCAAATTTGCTTGATGTAGATCCTATGGAATCCTTCTGGGTCGCTATTGGGCGCCATCGCTGCTTACGCGTATCAACGACCCGTTGTTTACGCTAATTACAGGTCCTGCGCATAGTCATCTAATGCCACATACGTCGGCAAACCAAAGAACAAACTGTCGGATACGTGACACGCGTAATGAGTTATTCAAAGCGGACAAACAAGCTATTAAGCAGGTGGTCATAACGTTTTGGCTAATTAGTGTACAGCACACTGAGAACTGCAACAGTAAAGGAGGTTTACCGTTGCCGTTCCTTCCGAATATTCCACTCATGCTCTCGCTCCTAGAGCTACCACTCACATTTCTGTTTCTATACAAATATTTGCAGAAACCATAAATCATAAAGCTACACACACTTATACTGACTCTCTTTTCTAGCAATACCCTTTTCAATATATGGTCCATTCCGAGTTGCAGAACCTGTGTCTGACCTCATGCTTCGTACCGGAAGTGTTGCTCCCATTACTGTACATCTCGTGCTTTGGACCTGATGCCCTTTTTGTTCCGGCTGCGGGGGAGTCCGAGTGGAGAATGCCCACATTTCCACCGTGAGTTCGGTGCTTTGTATCTGTGCGAACAAATGCATCCCGCCTTTTCTTGTGCATCGCGACACTATGTAACTTTCGCAAGAGAGGCCTCATCTAGATTCTCAGCGTTGAGCACGCACAGTTTATGCGGTTGAAAATGCAGCTTCAGCCCGTTACAAATTTCTACGTCACGTGAGTCACTGATACCTACTGATTCCAGAGGAACTGCTGCGGACTTCGTTCGTCGATTCGTTCGGCGCTTCCGTTTCCTTCACTGCCACCGCACTCAGCTGATACCTCAACAGGTGATCTGCACACAACACCCAATGATCCTTTCTATACTACCAGTGTTACTTTCACGAAGGCGATTCAAGCTTATTTTGCTCTCATTCGTTGCAAGTAACGCGTATGCTTTCTTTGACGATAGTTGTTCGCGCACTTTCTCACTTGAACTCTTTACGCTGATTATATGACTGACTACTTTGTCTTCGTTAGCTTCGCCTAAACATTTTCTTCGGAGTTTAGCTTCCGCTTACGGTAATCTCACGTACACTCCCCACGTTCGGGGTTCGAATGACTAATGACCTATGGTGTTCATTATCGCTTCTGACTACTTTGTCAATGGACACCACCTCTTTCTCAACCATTTCCTTTCCTCGTCGCATCTACATCTAGATCTACATTTATACTCCGCAAGCCACCCAACGGTGTGTGGCGGAGGGCACTTTACGTGCCACTGTCATTACCTCCCTTTCCTGTTCCAGGATCCTTCTTTCTATGTATTCGCAATACAATAAATTTGTGTATGTTAAGGGTCAGTTGCCACTCCCTGCACCAAGTGCCTATCCGGTATAGATCTTCCTGCATTTCGCTGCAATTTTCTAATGCTGCAACTTCTCTGTATACTACAGCATCATCCGCGAAAAGCCGCATGGAACTTCCGACACTATCTACTAGGTCATTTATATATATTGTGAAAAGCAATGGTCCCATAACACTCCCCTGTGGCACGCCAGAGGTTACTTTAACGTCTGTAGACGTCTCTCCATTGAGAACAACATGCTGTGTTCTGTTTGCGAAAAACTCTTCAATCCAGCCACATAGCTGGTCTGACATTCCTTAGGCTCTTACTTTGTTTATCAGGTGACAGTGCGGAACTGTATCGAAAGCCTTCCGGAAGTCAAGGAAAATGGCATCTACCTGGGAGCCTATATCTAATATTTTCTGTGTCTCATGAACAAATAAAGCGATTTGGGTCTCACACGATCGCTGTTTCCGGAATCCATGTTGATTCCTACAGAGTAGATTCAGGGTTTCCAGAAACGACATGATACGCGAGCAAAAAACATGTTCTAAAATTCTACAACAGATCGATGTCAGAGATATAGGTCTATAGTTTTGCGCATCTGCTCGACGACCCTTCTTGAAGACTGGGACTACCTGTGCTCTTTTCCAATCATTTGGAACCTTCCGGTCCTCTAGAGACTTGCGGTACATGGCTGTTAGAAGGGGAGCAAGTTCTTTCGCGTACTCTGTGTAGAATCGAATTGGTATCCCGCCAGGTCCAGTGGACTTTCCTCTATTGAGTGATTTCAGTTGCTTTTCTATTCCTTGGACACTTATTTCGATGTCAGCCATTTTTTCGTTCGTGCGAGGATTTAGAGACGGAACTGCAGTAAATCTCCACAAGGCAGCGGTTTTCTACGGTTGTGGATGCTAGATTGCTCGACAAGTTTCCATTTTCTCAACATTACGCTCGCGTAAGGTGGACGGGGGTCCACCGGTTACTTCGGAGCTAACGCTTTGTGTCTCCTTGCCAGCCTAAGGCATGGGCGACCTTTGCCTTAAACCTAGTATAATCGTTAGCTAAAGTCTCACTCCTTTGGCGCTGTCGTTGATTCACCCCTTGTTGTCGTCGTTTCAAAGCGGGAAGATATTGCTCTTTCAACTCATATTGCTATTGCTCTTAACCCATAGAAACCGTGCCTCTGTTCGCGATAGTCTTTTCCACCTACCTGATGTAGCTCACCCGTGACTCCGAGGAATCGTGCAACTAATTAAATATAGGTATTCAACGAGATTTGCAGAGTGAAAAATCAATTGAAATACCTGATAATGACTCGGTCTTTGCAAACTTTGACACAGTACACGATATCAACACAGATATCTAGCAGTCAGTACAATCGTTATACAGATTTAAATAAAATGGTGTAATAGCAATCTCGTAAGAGTGGGAATGCCACATTACAGGTACGGTACAAAGTTAGATACAAATACAAATTTTTCGGTAAATGGATTTCGAGCAATAGTACATCGAACGTATAAGATTGCGATACATTACACGTACGTAAGTACTGCACTTTCATGTATGCATTTGTAAGAATCTAGCCACAGGGCTAAACGCAACTGTTATTTTTTTCTTTTATAATATATTTTACGTTACTTGCATTATCATACATTTTGTGTTTTTTCATTTTAATAAATTGATTCTATTATTGTTACCTACTACCGTTGTTAAGACAAAATATGCCTGACATTGTTTCGATCTCCGTTATGCTACATAATGCTGCATATGAGTGACGCCCCTCAAACCACGATTTGTTATTAAGACATGTAGAATAATAAGGGCCTATGTTTTTTTTTTAAATTATGTTCTTTCGTCATATGCGTTTCACACAGTTTACATAATTTTCAGTTTAATCATTGTATAGTCTGTTGTTATTACAATTACTGTCACAATGGTGAAAACATTGTCTCCACCTCAATTGTGACCCATAGTGCTGCGTGTTTGCTACGTTCCTGATAATTTCGTTAGTTGTGTAGACATGTATTAAAAATAAAAATATTTTGAGACAGTGGTTAAGTCCGGCAATAGACTGTAAAGAATAATTACGATGAAATATTACATAAAATTACATCGATTGGTTTATGTAACGTCAGAAGATTCCTATCTAGGTAATTATTATCGTCAAAGCCTTTAGTTTAACTATAAGACGAGCAATATTGATAGAAACTGTTTGATTTTAATTACATTTTCATCTTGTACCTTAATTTTTTTTTTGTTAGAACATGCAGATTTTACGTAAGGTACATAGCCAGCTGCTGACGCCAACTAACACCTCAAGCAACGTGTCTAAATCTTGTGGCCGTCAGTCCCGATTTCGCAACAGTACCAGCCACACATGAACGTGCTGTGTACCTGTATGGGCCGACTGTTGCGTTTTTTGAACGTTGCAATGCGCTTCAGTTGCCATACTATTTACATGCACCACGTCACAGCAACATATCTATGATGATATCTGTTACGAAATGATGTAAATACTCATTGTGTCAGATACTAAGTAGTAACGGCCTTTGGTTAGATGATATCTTTTACATTTAGCCATTTTATTGGACAGTTTCTTATGCAAATATTGGTTTATTTTCACTGCCTCTTATGTATATTATTGTGTATTTTCAGTTTTGTGGCCATCGCTCAATTACAGAGGGCATGAACGATGAAAAGCTGTTTTTAAGTATGTCATGTATGAATGTTGTCATTTTAAGAAAGATTTTAAAGATGTGAGAAGCCGTAATGGCACCATCATTAATAAAGTATGTTTTGCGGTATGTACCCTGTAATTAATTCGCATATACTCTTAAACCCTGCCACAACATTATGTGCAGTTCTGTAAGATGTTGTATGCTGTTAACATGGGAAAAAATCAGTACTATACCTTAAATCTGAAGATGGCATGATTGTTTGCCGAAAATAGTAATCAGTTCTAATAAAGATATCACCTGCAATCTTTATTTCACGGTTTTCAATCAATAATATAAAAATTTACAACAGATAGCGTATTTACTGGTTGACAATGTCAACACTCTTGATGTATAAAACATACGGGGTGGTTATAACTGAAGTGCAGCTACTCATGGGGGTCCAGTGTGGGCTGTAATTAGATTATTTACGGTGGTAAAATTAGTTCCAATTTCGACCAGGTGGAAAATCTGACGTTGTACAGCATCTCGTCGACGTCTCTGCTGCTCATGTTGAACAACTTACATAAGTGGCGGTTAACAGTAAAAACAACATTATGCCTTCTCACTTATTTGAATTTTTCTGCCAACATACCGTTTCTAATATATTACATACGAGGTGCGACAATAAAGAAATGAGACTGATATTCTTTGCAAGATGTGGCCACTCTGCAGGCTTGCGTAGGCACAATATCTTTGACCTTGGTCTATAAGCTGCTTCTAGTCCAAGTGGCACATCGATGCAACTGCTCAGTCATGAGTTGTGCTGTAATAAGTTAACACGTGTTTGTGTCTCTCGTCACAGAAATGGAACCACATAATATTGCGCAATGGTATGCCATTTATTTTCGCGTCAAATTGGGTGAAAAGGCTACTACAACTTACGGTAAGCTTCAGAAGGCTTTTGGAGAGGAGGTTATGTCAAGAGCTCAAGTTTTTCGTTGGCATAAAATGTTTAGTGAAGGCAGAACAAATGTTGAAGATGAAGATCGCAGTGGACGACCATCAACCTAGTGGACGGATCTCAAGTTGTCCACGGAGCGTGAACTCGTACGATCTGACCGAAGATTACCCATGAAAATGATTGCAGATGAACTGAAAATCAATCGAGGAACGGTTCGTCTAATAATAACTGAAGATCTTGGTATGAGAAAGATTTGTGGAAAAATGGTCCCCAAAAATTTCACACCACAACAGCGAGAAACACGGAAAAATGTGGCAGCCGATCTGTTAGAGCAAACGGAAATCAATGCAGAATTGTTGAGCCGTGTTATCACTGGTGATGAAAGTTGTTTTTTTCAGTAAGATCCAGAGACAAAACACTAAAGTTCGCAATGGTGCTCAAAGGGATCACCCAGACCAAGAAAAGCTCGCATGTCAAAGTCAAAAGTGAAATGCATGCTTGTGTGCTTCTTTGATTCCAAGGGAATTGTTCATAAAGAGTGGGTGCCTCCTGGACAAACAGTTAACCAATATTACTACATAGAAATTTTAGAAAGACTTCGTAAAAGAGTTCTTCTTGTCCGTGCCAACATTGCTGATAATGGGAATCTGCATCACGATAATGCGCCATCCCATACTGCTCTGTCAGTACTGATATTTTTAACCTCAAAACCAATTTCAGTACTATCACCTTATTCACCAGATATCGCGCTGGGCGACGTTTTTCTATTTCCAAGAGCCAAAACGGCGGTCAAGGGACACCATTTTCAAACAACAGAAGATGTCCAAAAAGCTATGACGGGGGTCATGGAGGGTATTACAGGAGTTCCAAATATGTTACCATCAATGGGAGAAGCGCTGGGAAAAGTGTGTGCAATCAGTAGGGAACTACTATGAAGGAGACAACACTAAACTTGACTAAAGCGGTAAGTAACATTTTTTCACGTCAGTCTCATTACTTTATTGTCGCATCTCGTATATAAACATTTATATACGTCTTTCTTGCATTCATAGGTCCAGATTTGCACTGGGTAGCCAAAATTGGAACTAAATTTTTCCAGCGTAAATAGGTTCTGCATTAACACATTAGAATATCTACAGTGTTTCGCTACCATACGATACTTATAGGCAACACCGGACCTCTGTGAGTAGCTACACTTTAATTATAACCATCCGGTATCAGTCCGCTCCTGGCAGGCGCATTTGAAGTGCAGTCAGCAATAATGAATACACATATAGTGATTTAACTTTGGCAAAAAGATTGAATATTTTCAGTCGGTTGCTCCCACAGACCGAACAGACCGATTTAACTCGAAAGAAATGAATACACAATCCAAATTATTCCAACTGAATCAACTAATTTTCACTAATTTTCGTTTCAATCAAAATAATGAGTGAATAATTCCATCACTTTGTAAAACTACAACGGAATGAATCGACTGTTTTCCAGCAATCGATAGTTTTCGTTCGGGAGTTCCCTTTCCCAAGGAGAACGAGGAAAGGATGTTCACAGTATAATGTCCCGTTAGCGTTACTTGTATTCTAAATTCTTTCAGTCTGGAACATATACAGACGGAAGGCAGCCGTGAACTTAGGGAAGGTCTTAATACTAGAGTAACCTGAAGTGTTGTAGAGAAATGACTGGGAACTTAAGCTGGAAAGGCCAGCCAATAGTTTGAACTCCACTGTCCTGATAACTGCGCCACGTCTAACGGTTTCTAGCAATGAATGATGCAGATGTGTGGTTCATATTTACCAAGTTGTTGGCAAAGAGCATCAGTCAACACATTATTTTTGACTATAAAATTTATTATATTTAATGTTCATTTAAATTGTTTATGACTACTCCGATTTCAACTTACTAATCATTATCAACAGGGACCTGCCAGATTAGCCAAGAGCGCTAATGCGCTGCTTCCTGGAGTCAGGTAGGCGCGCCGGCCCCAGATCGAATTCGCCCGGCGGATTAACGACGCGGGCCGATGTGCCAGCCAAATTCGATGTGGTTTTTAGGGGGTTTTCCACGTCTCCCTAGGTGAATTACCGCCTCAGTTTGAAATACGCTCACTATTTTTATATACTTGAATTTAGCATATTTCGTGACAGTACTAACTTCTCTGTGAAATGTTTATAAGATGATATTTGACTTTTCTGTGTTGGCTTCAGTCGTCAAGTGAAAGTATGATTCCACAATGCTACTTTGTCGGCTGCAGAAATGATCTGGTTCAATGCGTTTGCCTCATTTTTGGTGCTTCACATACCATATCTTCGAATGTGGTCCCTTCTTGATTTTCACATAAAAAAGAAGTAACGTAATTCATTTTTCCTGTTCGCTTGCAAATTATTATAACGGCGACCTGCACATTGTTCCACCACCACACGCACCAAGGATTCACTGGCGGCTGACTACGGTCAAAGATGACTCCAGTGTCAAAGACATTTCACACAACACACAAACTTCCACTCGTAACCAGTCTCTTTGATACTCTTCATCACATCTACTAGTATTAATCAATATGCTGTCACTCTCGAACATATAAGCAAATTAGAATCAATAAGGCACATTACAATTTTAAAAAAATATTCTGACAAAAATATGAGAAAACATTTACAACCTTCCTCATTAGATTTTTATCGACAAATTCGGTAGAAAATAACACATCTCCCAGATCCATTACAACTGCTCTCCAGGGCTTTTGTTGTTATGGACATATACAACAACATATACGACCACACTCAGTAATGGATCTGTATTACAAAATTAGTAGGTAAATGATGAAGTCTGATAACCTCTTTCAAATTTGGACTCTTTGAATCTGTGGACTTGTTACTGGCTGTTGTTGCAATAATCCATCCCCATCAATCTCATACACGAAAAATTCAAGTAAAGAAATTATTTAACATAACAAATATACATGGCATAAAACATACATGACAAATATTCTAAAATACAGCATACAGATTGAAAATAATAGTAAGGTAAAACTCATTTCCTAGGACAAGATATCTACAACCACTTCTTTGGTCACAGTTTGTACCAACTGGTTCTCATAATTAAATTTTTTGTTCCCCATATTAATGTTAATTTCATTTTGCTTACATGCTGTACAATAAAAAAATGATAATGGACATATATAGTGTAGTGTTTTTTTTACATATTTATATTTGCCTTATATATATATTACTTCTGATTTTCTTTTAGAATTTTATATATTTTTTACTCATGTTTTTTGTATATATATTTTTTACTTACGATTTTCTTTTTGAATTTTTTATATATATTTTTACTCATGTTTTTTTACTTTGTATATTTTTTACTTATGATTTTCTTTCTGAATTTTTTAAATTTTTTTGTATATATGATTTTCTTTTTTTTTGGTATAGCTAAAAATACATCAGTATTATCTAAATTTTTTATAATTATTTATGTACACTTGCCTCTCTACTACAATATTACTACAAGTCACATTCTTGTGAAGAGAACTTTCGCTCCCCACAACATCAGTATAAAGAATAATAACTTGCTCATATATCATGAGGCTTTATCTAAAATTGGTTTTGAAACATATATCTTTGCATGCATGTCCTCACATGCATGCCATTACCCACTGGGAAGAATTAGCTTCCAAAAATTAGTAAAAATTCATAAATGCTCACTATGGAGACTTTTTTGTAAAAAAAGTAGTAATAAATCTTTCTCTCATTCTTTGTTACAACAGTGTTTTTTTGTCAGTTTCAGTTAATATGTGACTTCAAATTATTACTTTATACATGCAAATATACATACTTGGTTGTACAGGTAGTTTTGTTATAACAAGCATATTCCAGTGGAGGACTTTTGTTTTTAATGAAAATAGGTTATTTAAATTTAGAAATTATGATTTCTGTTTATACAGTTTCAAAGAGACAACATTCCTGAGACCAAATAATTTCTTTGAGTTGGGGTATACCAAACGATTAGCATTAGGGTGTGGATTTTCTATGACTTCGAAAGGCCAATATAGATATCAAAGAATTTTTTAATTTCTGAGGTTAACATTTTTGATTTTTCATGAGATTTTACCAGAACAAGATCCCCAATTTTGAAAGTGGTTAATTTTAACCTGTTGTTATGTCTTTCCCCCTTGTTTCCTCATAGTTTCTCTGACAATATCCTGTCTCTCTTGCATAGTTAAAGGAATACATTTAGGAAATTCAGTAAGTTCTGATGTAAGATTTGCAGGTCTGATATTAAACATAATCTCATAGGGTGAAAATCCTGTGGAACTGTTGTAGGCTATTCATAATATCTTCAAAATTTCGAAAGTGCTCAAACCAGGTTCGATGTTTATGGCTACAATAGGTTCTGCAAAGTCTCCCAATTTCCCTCATATATCTCTCTGCAAGATTAGTGGATGGACAATAAACAGATAAAAGTATATGCTTCAATTGTTGTCGTTCAATAAACTTTTTCCAAATTTGAGAAGTGAACTGTGAACCATTATCTGATAATATAGCTTTTGGTTTATCCACCTGTGCGAAATAATCTTCAATTTTTTTTTATAATTTCATAGGCAGTAGCTTTTTTCGCTGGATATAGTTTAATTAATTTTGAAAATACATCTACCATAACAAATATGTAACAGTGACCTCCTTTACTCTTTGGTAACATTCCAAGTCCACAGCGATAAGATTTAAAGGTTTTTCTGGAATAATGTTTTGTATCTCTCCACCACATCTTTGATTGCTCACTTTAACTCTCTGACATTTGTCACAGGTTGCCAATTCTTTTCATACCTTCTTTCCAATATTGTAAAAATAAACGTTTTCTTGTATCTTTTGAATGCACTTCTGTATCCCACAATGACCAAAAACTTTCATGTATGTAAATGATCAGCTTTTCAGCATCTGCCTCCAGCCAATACAGTTTCCAATTATCAGAATCTACATCTGTTCTCTGAAATAAAATCCCCTTATGTAATTTGTAAAATTCATCAAGTTTCTCGTACCCCTTCTTGCCTAAACATTCTTTGATTACTTTCCAACTTTGATCTAAATTTTGATTTTTCCTAATTTTGTTACACATAGCTGTAATTGTTTTCTCATTTTCCACCCCTTTCAAGTATCTTATTTTAAATTGCTTTTCCTCCTCTTGTTCAAAAATCTCCTTTGCTCCCCAATTGGTAACCTTGAAAGTGAATCAGCTACTACATTCTCAGAACCCTTTATGTGCTTGATTTCAAAGTCAAACTGTTGCAGAAATATTGCCCATTTGGTCAATCTACTGTGGTATAATTTGCACTCATGTAAGTAACTCAAAGCTTTGTGACCCGAAAATGGTATGGTTTTATGTCCAATTAGGTAAATTCTAAATTTTGTAAAAGCCCAATGAATTGCCAAAAGTTCCTTCTCTGTGACTGTATAATTTTTCTCATGCTTGAGCAACATTCTGCTTGCAAATGCTATGGTACAATGTATCTTAACTCCATTCTCTACTCTTTCTTGAGATAACTCTGCTCCAAGCCCATAATTACTGCTATAAGTGTTCAAACAAAATGGTAAATTAAAATCAGGTCTGTGTAATAAGTGTTGCTTCCTCAACTCTTGCTCAATTTTATCAAACTCTTCCTGACAATTTTTATCCCAAACCCAAACAGTGTTTTTCTTAAGTAACTGACTTAAACATGGTGTATTCAGACTCTGATCACATATGTTTTCGGTAATAGCCGCATAATCCAAAGAATGACTTTAATTCTTTTTTAGCCTTAGGAATAGGAACTTCTGAAATTGCTTTAATTTTACCTGTATCTGCCAAAATTCCTTCGTCTGTGACAACATGTCCCAAAAATTTTAATTCAGAAACTGCAAATTTACATTTCTCTAATTTCAATGTCATCCCCCCTTTCCTAAGTTTTTCACAAACTAACTTCAAAATCGAAAAATGTTCCTCCCAGTTTTGCCCTGTAACCAAAATGTCATCTACACTATCAATTTAGATGCAAGTTCTTGCCCCAGTACATGATCCAAAGCTCTTATAAATTCGGAAACAGAAGAATTTAACCCAAATGGCACAACACAATATTGGTAACTCTTACCATTATACAAGAAACGGTATATTTTCTAGAATTAACCGAAAGTGGTACCTGATGAAAACCCGAAGGTAGATCCAAACTTGACATATAGTTTGTATCTGTAAATTTATAGAGTAACTCATCAATATTTTCGGGATGGTCTGTCTGTCTGAACAAAATTTTGTTTAAGTGACTAGAGTCCAAAACCAATCTTACTCCACCATCTTTTTTCAAAACAACTGCTAAAGGATTATTATATGCACTGATACTCCTTTCTATTATATTACATCCTTCCATCTTTTTCAGGTCTTTCTCAACAGAAGGTCTTTTTGATATTGCAATACTGTATGGTTTTATGAAAAATGGTTCATGAGGCTTTACCTGAAGCTCACACTAATAACTCTTTACCCTACCAGGTATGTCACTGAGTTCCCACAGTAGAAATTGTAACTGTTGTTTTAGCTCCCCAGATAAATTTTGTGTTCCTGAAATTTTCAAATTTACTAAATTTCCAAATTCAACTTCATCAGTATCAAATCTATGAATTTCAATATTCTCCAATCTATTTTCTTTTAGTAAATTGATACTATCAAAATTTCCACTACTCTCATCCCCAAATGTCTTCACAAATTTTGTCTGAATGTATTCCCTTTCACTGGTTTCTATCAAAAGTTTTCTTCCACCCCAATCAAATGCTGTATTTACTTTTACTCTCCAATTCATACCCAAAAGAAAATTCTCATTAAATTCCTGAATTTCAAAACATCCATGTGTGAACAACTTGCCTTCAGTTAAAAATGTCTCTAAAGCCTGGCTTTTTACCAATTTACTGCTTTTCCCAGTAGCACCTTTTATCTTTACCCCAACAACTGGCATTTCAATATAATCTTTCCCCGCTTTTAATTTCTTGCTTAACCTTTCAGATATTCGTGAGAGCTCACTTCCTGTATCAATTAAACATCTACCAATCCATGCCCCAATTTGAACTTTTATATAAGGACTGTAAAATAGATTGCTTTTCTCAGAATCTGTATCCTCATGTAATAAATCACTTTCAATTTCCCCAAACCTATACTTCTCAGAATCATATGGTATACCATTATATGTATTATTTGTCACAGTTATAAAATTTGCACAAGATAAAAATTGTCATTAGTACTCTCTATTACCTCAAATAGCCAAGAATTTTCATCCAAATCACATTGTATACCAGTGAATTACTTATCCTTCAGCTTTTCAAAAATAAAATATCTCATCTTTTTCCACCACTCAGCACATATAGTTTCACATACATTAATAAGCATCTTTCCAAAGTTTTTGTCTAAAGAAATATTTTCACTGTTCAGCCATAGATTCATAAGAAATGTGTGTGTATCATTAGTATTCGTAAATGTTTCACTTAGGCTAGAAGTTATACATGTGTTATCATTATTTGTGTCGTCAGATTCTTTACCAACAACATCAAAATTCACACATTTACATACACCCTGCTTGCAAGCCTTATTCATCTTGGTAACATCCCTGGGAATTTCTATAATATTCTCACTATTTAATCCATTTTCAACCATGTGTATACTCAACTCCCTATTTAAACTAATGAAACACCTTCCCTCAGCATCATCATTAATACCATTACAATCATTATCAACTTTATCATCAACATCATTATCATTACACATATTCAGGTCATACACATTCAAATTATTCCCCAAAATATTATTTCCCCTTTCTAAAGTTACCAGATCCCTTTCACCAATACAGTCATTCTCGCAGTATGCACTCTCTCTTTCATTCACACACATCTCTGAGCTACTACAAATTTGACTACAAGTTACATCTGACAAAGTGTTGTTCTTTTCTGCCCAAGTGTAAAACTCTGTTTAATTAAATGAATCACAATTACTTTTATCTACTGTGTGTTCTTGTGTACTGAAAATTTTATCTTTATCAATATCATCATTATTTTCCTCCTGAAATTTCTTCAATAAGTAACAACTAATGACCTCACGTGATAGCTTAGGTTTGGATCCGTCATGTTTGGGTTTATGATAGTCACATCCATCGGTCCTTTCATCACGCTCACCTTCTGCCTCAACCTTGTGGACCTTCGAGGGGGCGCCTACTCGTTTTTAATTTCCTGATTAACAACTGGTTCCTATTTAAGCTGCTGATTGTGGTTCTGCCAATGTCTCTGATCAACATTTCTGTTCCCATTCCTATGCCAAACATTACCTGGTTGTTGGTAGTTACTATTGTACTGATCTATAGCAAAATTTCTGTGATTTTGATCTCTAAAGTGTTCTCTTTTTTGTTGATTATTTCTGCGAAAATGTTGTTCTTGTTTTGAATGAAAATTATGGTCCTTCTTTTGAAAATTATTGTTATATCCCCCTGAATTTTGACTGACACCATGATAATTGTTTTGTTCCATTTTTTGACAGTTATCATTTCCACAATTTTGACCACTACCTTTCTGAGTAAACCCACTGTGTGTTCTTGTTGTTACTCAATCCAACTTTCAATATAATTGAGAAACTGCTCAACATTACTATCAGGACAATGAACTAAACCCAACTGTATTGCTGATGGCAATCTTCTCTTTAAGGCATGAATTTTGAGCAAGTCATCCAAAGGTTTTGTTAAATGAATAAGTTTTTGAAGTTCACTTTTGCAAAATGGTTTTATGCTCCCATCTGATTCTCTATAGTTTCTCCCAATCAAAATTTCACTTTTGATTCTAGTTTGTTTAAGGTCATCCCAAAAATTTTCCAGAAATTTTGATTCAAATTCTGTAAAGGTCATCCCCACAGTTACAATCTGGTTTGCCCAAGTCAAAGCTTCCCCTTCGAAGAATTTTTTCACAAATTTAATTTTCATATCATCTGATGAGTGAGGTAAAAAACAATCCTTATAATACTGTATAAAATCAATGGGATGTAAGGGTCCATCAACCTGAAAAGTGCTTCACTGGAATGTTAGATACAAGATTGCATGTGTTGACATTGTGATTTTTGCTTCGAAATTTAATGTTGAAACTTTCAATTTTTTCGCTAAGTTCTTTGACAGAATTTTTGTTTTCTAAATCATTGCATTCTACTTGTTTCTAGAGTAACCAAACGATTTTCAGTTTTTTGTTCTACATTTTTTACTAAAACGTTTGTGTTCTCATCCAAATTTTTAATTTCCCATTTTATCTCATTAAAATCAATTAAATTTCTTTCCCTATCTGCCAGTAACTCATTTTCTACAGTATTAATTTCATCACTCAATTTAGCATAAATTTCTTTTACTTTTGCTTCCACAGATTCAATTTTTTCCTCAACATCCCCAACCCTGTTCGAAAGACCACCCACTTGGGTATTGACTGCTTGGACTTGCAACAAAATGTTATCAACTTTTTCATCCCAGTATATCTTATGGTCATCAACTGATTGTTTAATTTCTTTCATGAAATTTACAAGAAAACTTTTTAAATCAAATTGATCGGTTCTTTCTGTTTCATTTGACCTGTCCTGATTTTCGAAGTCTATTAAATTACTGGTTTCTACTTTAGGCACAATACTCTCGAAAATTTCATAACTCATTGTGAAGAAAAAAAATTAAAAACACAGCAATAGAAAACAAGATAAAATATTGTTTCAACAAAATACGAGGGTTTCGTGACTTATCTAGCACTCTCTTCTACTGTTGCAAATCCACGTTTTCCATCCATGTGATTGTTGATCAAAATTCTTGAAATTTCTTTTTCTGTCGAAAATTATATTTTTTGCCGAAACATTTCTCCAAAACCTTTACTTCCCGATGAACACAAATACTGTAACACACATTCTGAAAAACTGGCATTAACACACAAAAATTTTCTTCTTCTTAGCACTGTTGAAGATCACATGAACACAATATCCTGGCTATAGTCCCCAGTTGAAATATGCTCACTATTTTTATATACTTGACTTTAGCATATTTCGTGACAGTACTCACTTTTCTGTGAAATGTTTATAAGATGATATTTGACTTTTCTGTGTTGGCTTCAGTCGTCTAGTGATTCCACAATGCTGTTTCGTCTGCTGCAGAAATGACCTGGTTCAATGCGTTTGCCTCATTTTTGGTGCTTCAAATACTGTTTCTTCGAATGTGGTTACTTCTTGATGTTTATATAAAAAAGTAGTAACAATTCATTTTTCCTGTTCACTTTCAAATTATTATAACAGCGACCTGCACATTGTTCCACATTCACACACACATAGAGTTCACTGCCGACTGACTATGGTCCAAGACGAGTCCAGCGTCAAAAACATTTCACACAACACACAAGCTTGCAGTTGTAACCAGTCTCTTTAATATTCTTCTTCACATCTACTAATATTAATCAATATGCTGTCACTCTCGTACATATAAGCAAATTAGAATACAATAAGGCAAATTACAATTAAAAAAATATTCTGACAAAAATATAAGAAAACATTTACAACCTCCCTCATTAGATTTGGTATCGACAAATCCGGTAGAAAATAACACATCTCCCAGATCCATTTCAGGTTACATGACTCGCAGACATCTTAACACTTTCGCACTATTTCATGGATTGCACTAGACGCAGACAGCTGCGGTATGGGGTGGTGGCAGGAAGGGCATCCGGCCACCCCTTCACATTAACATTGCCAAATCCATACCTAACCACGCCGACCCTCTGCAACCGCGGGATAAAGGCGCAAGTGATAGCGATAGATAGTCATTATCAACAGCCCATAAATACTTCTTGCCAGATGGCTACATCAGAGTACGCTAAGCATCAACATTTGCACAATTTCTCTAGTAGGAGCGTGTACACTTTGAATACAGACAATCGTACTTGATAGAAACAATAACGGAACCAAATGCAAGAATCGGTCAGCAACTCTGTAGTAGAATGATGGATCTGATTGGGGAGTAAGAGAGAATTCCGTATAAAATTTGTTCATAAATGTGAAGGCTTCCTCAACAAGAGTAAACTTGAATAAAGTAATTACTGACACTAGACTGTTCCATTCTATGAAACAAGATAGCATCTATAAATCAAGATTAGCTAGAGGAAATTATAATTTAAAGCCCTAAGACTCGGAACAGCACTTCTAATGTACGAGGATAGACAGACCTTGGATTTACTTTTAACATGCTTGAAGGCATTCATTAGAATTGATTATCTGAAATCACGCAAAAAATTAAATCAGATTTCCCAGGCTCTGATACTTACACTGTTCCTCATGACAGCACATGAACATGGAAACGTAAATTATGCTTTGACTTACAGCGATGTTCGTGTGCTGACGCTACGTTGTATAGCGTCACGTTTACATATTTCGTGGTCTGTAACGCATGTCTCCTTGTAACACAAGGCTTATGTACATGGATGATTTGAGAATGGACGAGCCATGAATAATCAGTGAATAAATAAACTTTCTACCCAACTTAGGACTATTACTTTAACAGTAGAAGTTGCTGACCTGTTCAACCCCTGCAAGCAGGAGATACAGCTAAAGCAATGCCGCTGGACAAGGATTTGAATCTCGCCCGGCTTTGATAAATAGGTGTATATTACTGGTGCACGAGATTCTACGGAGTGCCGACTGCCTCGTCTTTTGTGTACCACTGGAGGGAACGGTGGCACACACCGCTTTGTCAGTCCCACGATGGTCTGTATGCATTAGCTGTTCGACTAAAGACGATCAGAAAGAACTCAGAATTCAGCTAAAATATTCTGAGTTTTACGGTCAGCGTCATCTTCCTCTTCGACTTCTTCTCCAAACTCTATGTTTCGACCCCATCATGGTCTTCTTCAGGAGACTTCGGGTTGACTTGTAACGCCGAAAATGCAGATAAAATACCATCTGCGCCGTCCAACATTTTTCGCTGTTTAATATCCGTTGATAACTTGTAATACGCTGCTAATTCTGGATCTGTAAGCTTCATTACAGAAACTATATTTAATACGTAATGGATGTAATAGTGTGTTTATTTGTGAACGTATATGATTTATTGTAACTATAATGTAACTGTCGTAAATTACTTGGTAATCGCCAAGGAAATGTTGCTTAAATGTATCGATAGCAATGACGAAATGGCAGTAGCAGTGTCGATGTTTATCTTTGTGTATGGAGAGTCTCTGTCGCGCTGCCAGCGAAGAGGAGACAGAGCAGTTCGAGTCTTGAAAGAGAGCGGAAGTGTTTATTGGGCGGTCCCTCAGGAGCGGTGTGCAGTTACGATCGCGCAGCTACTTTATTAACCAGCGGGTATTGAGAGCTCGGTCGGAGTCGACAGGCGGAGGAAGCTGCTGTTAACTGTTGCATGTCTCATAATTATCCGTGGCTCTGGAGACGATTCGTGGATCTCAGCCAGCAGGAGCAGTTCAGCATTGTCGTCGGCTACACCCTTCATCATCCTCATAGAAACATTGTAAGACTGTTAACTGACAGAGTGTAGCTAATATTGTACACGCCTCATCCAGTGGCATTTCTTTAACAAACTTGAATGACTAACATTCTTGTATAATAATCTGCAACAATTAAAACTTGTAGTGCATCTCTGTTGCCATTGCCCTCAGACATTATTACCAAGGGGGATCTCTTTCTTTTCCATGCAGTCACCGAGTGTCGTAAAAATATCAAAAGTGGTTAACTGTTTACTGCCAGTTTTCTTTGTTTGATAATGACCAGTTTGTCTAAATTTCGGTGCCTCAGTAAGTGATCATTCCCTTACCTGCATAACAGAGGCTTAACTAATTTGCAATTTCGATTATTAACTTCTCTTACTTAAGGTAATCCAAAATTTCACTGGCAGAACTAATAACTAAATATACCGCACAAATTAAAAGTGCGCAATTTCATTTATTCTGTATTCAGCTTAGCGGGTGTCCTCTACTGGCTTGGTACGTATTTCAAGGTTCTTATGTAAAAAGTAATTCAGGTACTCATTTGTTGAAGGTAAATTCAATTTAATCTTTTAATAAAAGTAAATTGCTTGCCTTTTTCCAAATTTTGCATTAAGTTATACTGAGATTACTGAAAGTAATTTTTTACGTAACAAGGATTCAGTTACAGTCAGCCTTTTTTTTTTTTTTTTTGCTTTCAACTGCAAACTCAGTGCTTTCTGATTGATTTATTTTCTGTTGCGTTGCAGAAAAGTGTGACAATCTTCTGTTGCCAAGCCAGTAATTATTTGCTTAATATTCTTTGCCATTACATATTCATTGCCCTACGACGCTGGCGATAGTTAATTATCCCTTTTTTCTCATCAGTATTTTTGGTATTAAATATTACGTGAAACCTCCCCCAAATGTGGTTCGTGAGCGATTGCGCTATATTCTACCCATTTCAAAATTACCGTTATTTAGATAAGTTTAGAATGGATCTTCCTTCAGGAGGCTTTGTTGTACACTTTCCTCCTACTAACTGATATTATTTTCCTTCGGAACGATAGCCTTACGCAAAATTTCATTAGGAATACGCGATCACTGTCATTTATATCACAAACCAATAGACCGATTAGGAAGTGGGAGGTTACAGACTTACGAGGGATATCCGAGAAGAGACATGGATATATGGAGTTTGGAGCAGAAGTTGAAGAGCCCAGTCACTCAGAAGATTTCATTTTTCAATGACAATGACCTCAAAATCCTGCGTATTAATACAGGGTTATTAATAAGTACATCTGGGGCCAGAAGCTATAACTAACATCCATACAGATTCGTAGTACGTGGTGCGGCATACACTCCTGGAAATTGAAATAAGAACACCGTGAATTCATTGTCCCAGGAAGGGGAAACTTTATTGACACATTCCTGGGGTCAGATACATCACATGATCACACTGACAGAACCACAGGCACATAGACACAGGCAACAGAGCATGCACAATGTCGGCACTAGTACAGTGTATATCCACCTTTCGCAGCAATGCAGGCTGCTATTCTCCCATGGAGACGATCGTAGAGATGCTGGATGTAGTCCTGTGGAACGGCTTGCCATGCCATTTCCACCTGGCGCCTCAGTTGGACCAGCGTTCGTGCTGGACGTGCAGACCGCATGAGACGACGCTTCATCCAGTCCCAAACATGCTCAATGGGGGACAGATCCGGAGATCTTGCTGGCCAGGGTAGTTGACTTACACCTTCTAGAGCACGTTGGGTGGCACGGGATACATGCGGACGTGCATTGTCCTGTTGGAACAGCAAGTTCCCTTGCCGGTCTAGGAATGGTAGAACGATGGGTTCGATGACGGTTTGGATGTACCGTGCACTATTCAGTGTCCCCTCGACGATCACCAGTGGTGTACGGCCAGTGTAGGAGATCGCTCCCCACACCATGATGCCGGATGTTGGCCCTGTGTGCCTCGGTCGTATGCAGTCCTGAGTGTGGCGCTCACCTGCACGGCGCCAAACACGCATACGACCATCATTGGCACCAAGGCAGAAGCGACTCTCATCGCTGAAGACGACACGTCTCCATTCGTCCCTCCATTCACGCCTGTCGCGACACCACTGGAGGCGGGCTGCACGATGTTGGGGCGTGAGCGGACGACGGCCTAACGGTATGCGGGACCGTAGCCCAGCTTCATGGAGACGGTTGCGAATGGTCCTCGCCGATACCCCAGGAGCAACAGTGTCCCTAATTTGCTGGGAAGTGGCGGTGCGGTCCCCTACGGCACTGCGTAGGATCCTACGGTCTTGGCGTGCATCCGTGCGTCGCTGCGGTCCGGTCCCAGGTCGACGGGCACGTGCACCTTCCGCCGACCACTGGCGACAACATCGATGTACTGTGGAGACCTCACGCCCCACGTGTTGAGCAATTCGGCGGTACGTCCACCCGGCCTCCCGCATGCCCACTATACATCCTCGCTCAAATTCCGTCAACTGCACATACGGTTCACGTCCACGCTGTCGCGGCATGCTACCAGTGTTAAAGACTGCGATGGAGCTCCGTATGCCACGGCAAACTGGCTGACACTGACGGCGGTGGTGCACAAATGCTGCGCAGCTAGCGCCATTCGACGGCCAACACCGCGGTTCCTGGTGTGTCCGCTGTGCCGTGCGTGTGATCATTGCTTGTACAGCCCTCTCGCAGTGTCCGGAGCAAGTATGGTGGGTCTGACACACCGGTGTCAATGTGTTCTTTTTTCCATTTCCAGGAGTGTACATAGAGAGCGCACAATTAAGGGGCAGGCGTTTCAAGACACGTCGACAAATTATTCACTCCGTATTGTGGCATCGAATTAGTTCGCGCCTGCAGACTGGCAACCCAATGAATAGATTTACGAGGCCGGCTGAGGTCACGCCTTCCCTGAGAGCGGCGACTTCAGTGAATTGCACTGGTGTATTGTTCAAAAAATGGTTCAAATGGCTCTGAGCACTATGGGACTTAACAGCTGAGGTCATCAGTCCCCTAGAACCTAGAACTACGTAAACCTAACCAACCTAAGGACATCACACACATCCATGTCCGAGGCAGGATTCGAACCTGCAACCGTAGCAGTCGCACGGTTCCGGACTGAAGCGCCTAGAACCGCTCGGCCACCGCGGCCGGCGTGTATTGTTGTTTGCCGTATCATAAATGGTGCCAATACTGAGCACTTGTATCGTGAATTATACACTTGGAGAGATTATTTATCCATAGATAAGGGTTTCTTTTCTGTACGTCTTTTAGTTGTCTTCTGGAGTCCTGGAGGGACTCACGAATACTAACCCAGAAAGAACGTAGTAATCTGTAATTATAGGGAGACAGCCTGGAAAACTGACTCACATGCGTTCTGAGGCTAAGTGCAAATTGACATGCGCAAAACGCGCGTGGAGCATAGCAGGGCAGTGCAGTTTTTTGTAACTTAACAGGCTCAAGTGGGGCCGCGCAAATTGGTGACGTGACGTTCTCTTGTGCAAGGTCGCGTGGCGTTGTGGTTGTGGCACTGTTTCGCGCCGTGGGAGAGGTGAGGCAGGCAGCAGGAAAGCAGTCCTCCAATATGCTCACTTCGGGACCGCGCTTGTGGGCAGTGATAGCATTGGCCGCCCCAAAAATATTGCCTTACTGCTGAACTTTACTGCCATTGAGCAGTGTTTCGTTTTCGCCATTGAAGTTCTCGATCTTTTGTCATTAGTGGATTATATTTTCCAGTTATTTATAACTGTTTAGTTTAGTTGTTTTGTTTTGTTATCATTTTTCTTTTGCCAGGAACAATGCACAATTCCATGACTAGTAAGCCATAAGCCAAATGCTGTTTATTATGCTGGCATATCTGTACAACCTGTTACAGAAATTCGAAAAGTGAAATTTCCACAAGTGTATTGTTCTGGCGTAACCACAAAAGCCGGAACGAAGATGTGAAATGAAAGACCAGAGAAGGCAGTGAAGAATCGCTGACCAAAGGTGCGTGGAATCGGACTGCGCTGCGGCAGGCGCGCCCCCTACAACAGCTGCATATAAACGCAGCTCCTGCTAGCCTCGGACGCACGGTATCGGCCCGAGTCTGCAACGTGATTAGTGCTACGCTGTTAGTATCAAGTGTTTCCTTGCACTCTGTGTATACCAAGAACTGAACTATTTTCCTGCCGCCTCCTGCTAGCGACATTTACTGTAGTAAAGTTAAGTACTATCAGTTTGCTTTCTAGAAATAAAACTAGTAATGTTATTTGTTTGAAATTGTTGTATAGCATTCCGAGAAAGCTGCATCCCATAGACACCCTATTAGCGACGAGTGGGCAAGACCCCACATGTATCTCTTCTGTGCTCCTGGTATAAAGTGTCCAATATGTGAAGTATATAAGTTTCCCTGTGGTTACTTGGATATAGATGTAAAAACAGACATTATACCACATCAGGTGGACACTATATTTTCACTGTAAGCTAGAAACACTAGAGAAGCTTCCTCGAATGACAATGTTTTAATTGCCGCATCGTGACGAGAAAAACCATTTCAGTGTTTTACATACACTGTATCAGCATTAATAAACTAAGTATTCAACAGGCTACGCAAATGAAGGATGTGGTTGGTATTATTCCTAAAGTATGAATACCCTGAAGTGTGTGTTCATTTGATATATTTAATATGCTGAAAGTCAGTAAATGTTTTTCTAACGATGTGAATTCTTACTCTCACAAGGCACACCTGGCTATCTTCCATGTTACTGTCATAGATGTTATTCTCAGTATACCGACCATCTGAGTGAAGGGCACATTTGTTGCTATTTTCATATTTCTCAAACGAAGAACAGGAGGAAATTCTTCTGGTAAGTTTCCGTTCCATCCATTCACTATTAAAAGTATGATGGATTATGGTGATTCCACCAAAATGCAACAGAATTGGTGAATTATATTGGTCTGAATTGTTAATGTTTTTTTTCATTTGAAGAAGTGTCATTATTTATAAGTAATAGCTACTTTTCTCTTGCGGCGGAATCCTGAAACAGTGTCTTATTGAACAACCAGTTTGCAGCCAAAGAGATCACAATCTTATGAGAAACCTTATTGTGTCAGTTCGTAGTAACATAAGAGAAGATATTTCATCTTTAGTTTCATACCAGGAAATTCTCTTTTCACTAGCTGTCGATGACTCAAACAAATTACTGTGCTGGATGAAAGAAAATGAAATAAAAACTATTGTGTTTGCAATATCACTGTAGATAATAAAGTTCTATATGTTAACCATTTGACTAAGTTCTTTCCTCCTTGCATGCTATCATATATCAAAATCTCATTTGGACATCTCCACAGGTTTGAGAGATATGAGAGATGAGTATTGGGACAAAGCTGTTTCTGCCCCACTCTCCATTGTTGCCAGATGTATCCAAGATGGCGGCGATGACGTCATCCGAGATGGCTGCATGTAGACTTGGCGACAGTACATGACATCATCCAAGATGGTGGCCATGATGTCATTGAAGATAGCGGATTTTTGCAGGAAGTTTGAATTTTGGCAGGAAGATAGGTCACTTGGGCTATCTCTACTAACCTAAGAACATGATGGGAAAGAAAGGGCGCTTGGAGTACCTCCACTAATGTAACTCACCTGACTGCCACGTCCTAGGAAATGGTGGGAAATTTGAATTTTGGCAATAAAGAAAGGTCACTTGGGCTATCTCTACTAACCTAAGAAAATGGTGGGAAAGAAAGAGCACTTGGACTACCTCCACTAACCTAAGTCATCCGACCGCCACCTTGTCCTAGGAAATGGTGGGGAGAGGACTTGAGCTGTGCTGGATATAAGTCTTCCCTCTGACAGACCCCTTGCACCGAAAATAGCGGAATTCAGCTAAAAGGAATGTATGACCAGAAGATCACATGACCAGAAGTGCCGCTATCATGGATATTTAGAGTATAAAAGGATGCCTGACAGCCGCAACCGATCAGTCTTCTGTGGTAGCTGCAATTGTCAACATGGATTCCTACAAAGTACTTAACATGCCTCAGCTATTAGGGAGCAGGATGAGACCAACCGACGAATGCTTTGTTTTATGGTTACTATTGGAGAGCCTGGACAATCTTGTTTCTCACATTGGAAAAATAAATTACACCGAAAATGGTACGCTCCTTAGCAAGAAAAATTTAAATGTGCTCACTTCTATTACAGAACCGTTTTGCGACAACATTATTGTAGTTAAAATCTGTGATCAAGTGGACTGTCAGGAGCAGTTAGAGAAGGGACGATCTGTAATGTTAAAGGAGGAGATGTGTGGCTCATGTAACTATTATCTATGTAGTAAATTCCCCAAGTTCGTCACTGCAAGACATGGTGTCAAGGCGAAGCTACCATTTCTCCTACTTGGAAGCGACAATGGGACAGCAAGAGGAATATTGGATAAAATCGGCAAGGTAGCACTGGAAAACATTTCGAAGAAATATATAAATCCTGTGGCAATACCATATAAAGTGGAATTAGCCGACGTTAAATTGGATGTTCTAATGGAAGAGTTGCCTGGAATATTGCAGCAGCTACTTGTAGACGATTATTACCTTTTGGATTTAGACATAATGCAAGACTTTGCCGGAATTTTTAATAAAATGGAGATGTGCGACTACCTAATATCGACCTACGACTTCTGCATGGGAGAAGACCACCAGGGAAGAAGAAATATCATTGTAGACAACGATCAGACAGCTGGAATAGACTGTTTAACGTGGATGAGCTCCAATTGTAAAGATATATAAAAAATTCATATGTCATATCACGAGTCCAGGAGTAAACAAAGTTATCGGTAACAGAGCCGTCTGCGGCTTGCGTTGATGTCATTCATAGCTTGGCACCTTCTAATAGCGATAGTGGCGTCTCGGTTTCTTAGTGTGTTCACGTTTGCTCGCCTTGTCTGTCCGTGTGTGGCAGCAGCAGGGCTTATCGATAGCGCTTATTGTCGTGCCATCTTTGAAGCGGCCTCTAGTATTTCCGGGTCGTCGTGTGTTGAGCTAGTTGAGTTGGGACAGAGCAGCAGTTAGGTCCGGACAGCCAGTACTCGCCCAACCGCTGGCGACACACAGGCACTGTATGACAGAGGGATGTGGTCGCGAGAGTGCACGACCACGTCAAGGGACCGGATTCAGCGAGTTTTAGTTGAATGGATTGTGATATTCGAGTAGTGCAACTTTCTCTTGTGTGTGTGTGTGTGTGTGTGTGTGTGTGTCAGCCCGTCGAAATGACCTCATGGCAATAAGTTGTCAGTCGACAATTTATACTGGGATCTTTCCCGTGCCTCGTCGCAACAGACGACGTGCGTTTGGTCTTCCGACCGCTTCTGGCTTCTCTGTGTTCATGCCGACTTATAATTCGTCCTTGTTGTTTCACAGTGACTGGTTTTAGCATTGTGAGTTGTTGGTGGAGTTGTTTTCCCAGATCAGTGTGTATCTTGTGCTTTTGGATGAGTAGTTATTTTAATGCTGTCTGCGTGTTGGATTTGTAAGAGCTATGAACGGAAATCAGTTCGGTTGGGGCGCAGCAGCGATCAGGTCCGTGTAGCGCAAGAGCAAGCCGGGCCCATTGGCGGTATGCTGCCGCTGCCGGATCGAGGAGGTGTATAGTTGCGCGAGCGACGACTTTGTTGCTCACCGAACCTTGGACGTTTAAGTTGAGTGCAGAGTTAACTGCTAATGCAACCTCCAATATTCTGGTTGGTGGGTTGTTGCTTCCAGGGCTGCTGAGCCTGGCGGCAACGAGTTTCGAGCCGATGAAAGAGCGCAGGCAGCCAATCAGCGCACACCGGAAGGGCGTTGCTGCACCGGAAGTACACATTAACTGCGGATCGCGCTCTGTTAAAACTAGAGCGCGATCCACCGTGGCACAGCGCCAGCGACTAAGTCGGTTTCAAGGTCACCCGCCTTGCGCAAAAACATCAAGGGTACTACAACAGCCATGCTATAGAACCCACCCACCTCCTCAGGAGTCGGAACTTTCTCTATTTGCTATTCATCATCGAATTTAGTATTATTCTTATTAGTGAAGTTCAACCAGCGGTATTTTCTGCCTTGTGGCCGTTAAAGCCCCAGTTACCTGCCCTGGAGGTTAACGTACTTTTCCAGCAGTGTACCTTGCCTCGTCGTGTTGATGCTGTCTGACACAGTGTGTAGTTCGACAGCCCCTTGTGTTGTATTGTCCAATTTTTTCGGGTCGGTGGGGGTGGGGGGTGGGGGGTAGGAGGGAGGTGGGTGGGTGGGGGGATGGGGGTGGCGTGGTCTGCCTTTGTTCTAGTGTTTTCTGAAGACATAGTGCTCTCTGTCTCTTCACCCCTGCCTAAAAATATTCCATCGTTGTACCGGTGATCGTACATTAGGCAGATTGGGTAGTCGGTCGGTAGGCGCTTAAGCTGCCCCTAGTTTGAGTTGCCATCCTGTTAGGTGTGTACAACTCTTAGCTGCCTGTTTCACCTTACCTTATGGCTAAGTTAACTTCCCAGGCCGACCCTTGGAACACTTGCTGAGAACTGCTTGTCCTGATTCCTTAGATTGTGATGTTTGTTTTGTGAATATTTTTAATTTTCTACTTTAACTTCTTTGGTGATAAGGCCTTCAGCCGTATTACAGTAAGTTTTTTTAAGCAAACTTGTTTTAAACGCAAGGGGTTGTTTTCCTGACTTCTAATTCACGCCTTCTGCCGTTTGTGATTTTAAGTTGTGTGTGGCTTCAGCCGAGCAATAATTTCACCTCTTTCATAATAAGGCCTTCAGTCATGTTACAATAAGTTTTTTTAAAGCAAAGTTGTTTTAAAAGCAAAGTATTTGTTGAAATATGTGGTATTGGAATTGTTCTTCTGACTTCTAATTCAGGTCTTCAGCCATTTGTTGTTTGAGGTTACTGTTGGTGGACTTCGGCCCTAAAATTGTGAAACTTTTTTTGTGTGATAAGGCTTTCAGCCGTTCTACAGTCAATTGTGTTTTCTAAGGGATTGTTTTAAAATTTTGATTTCTTTAAATAAAGTTTACGTATTTTTTGTGCAACCGAGAGTAACTGATTACTGCCTCATTCACAATCGTAACCTTATCCTGCCCCATACTAAGAAGCCAGACCTCAATAACCATCTTATAGACTTTATAAAGCGTCCAGACACGCGACTACGGGAAACGTTTACGTCTTCTTTGGCTAAGGAGCATGGTATTACCAAGCTGGAGGCTACTATGTACAACTACAGAATGGATCGTGTGTTCGACCCAGTGCAAAGCTGTTTAAGTGTATTAGACACTAACACGCAGTATTTACAATGTGCTCCACTTTACTATATGCCAATTTCGTCTATGTGGTGTTGGCTAACTAATAATTTACAGAACAGTTGCTGTGTGGCGTTTAACAATGTTCTGCAATTTGTCTACTAGGGTGATAAGAACACCCGGAAAGTGACTGGTGTGCAAGTAAGTCTGCCGGACTCTCAAGACCGAGAAAAGCTTATAACTTATGATCTGCCTGTATACAGTTTTAATTATCTACCTGTAAACTATGTAGAGGTTCCTAGCACAGACTCCATCAAAGACAATTTTCGTATTACGCAGAAGTGTTATCTTAAAGCGGGAGAAACTTATTTTTCTCTGTCTAGAAGACTATTCTCCTCAATACCGTCCGACATAGATATCGCCGAACTGGGACTGTTTCCTACAAATAATGTTATACCCCAGGACTTGAGAAAAACAGCAAATGTATCACACAGACTCAAACCATTCCCCATTAAAGAAATTACTCCTTCAATTGCAGTTAATGTTTTATGCGCACGAAAAAGGAAACTGTAAATGGAAGACATCGAAGTAAAGAAAAGAAAACTAGAGTATACAGAGAAGACAGCTGCCATAAAGGAAGGATATAAGCTGCAAATGGAAAAGGAGGAAAAGGAAGAGGCTATTGCGGATGTGCAGTCCAGGTTTATGTATGGATTTAAACACAGTGCATGGAAAAATCTGTCTATGGAGAGATAATACAAAATATTGGCATTTACAGCAAAAAGCCATGGAAACTGGTCACGTGTTGGAGTACTGGCCGAAATCAATGGAATCGAGAACGTTTACTATATTAAGGGATACACAAAAATGTGTTTATTAAGCTCTGTTCCGATTTGGATCGGCTTGAAAAGGATGGTTATATTCTATCTATGTGTGGCGAGCTGGATGTTGTCCACCTAGCAACAGAACAGCAATTTTTCGAGTTTAAAACTGATGTAATAACTACATTTAATGGACACTAGTTTGCAAAAGTTGTAAACTTAAAGTTCTATACAGAAATCCCGCAAGAATGTGGAGCAAAAGAGTTGCTGACATACACACAGTAAGATGTGGAGCGCCTTAACAGTAGCATTATGGAGGAGATACGAGGAAAAATTACAATCCCCGAATGCTCTCGCCTAGAAGAGCTAAATGACGGAACAGCGCTAATAGTTAAAACCATAAAACAAGTATTTTACAGGAAGAAAATTAAATATGTATTAGAATTCGAGAATATCCTTCTCTGTATTTGTCAAGTTACTGGTTGGAGAAAGAAATAGATGATTCAGCTGTGGATTTAAGTTATAAGTTAAAAATTAAACTGGACATTATTAAAACTACAAGTAACAAAAATAAAGAAAGAGTTGTTTTATGTGTGTAAGTGTATATGCAAAAGTTAATAAATATCTTGGACGAGAATATACGCCTATCATATTTGCTAAGCTACCGCAAATCCTAAGACATTTCCCATATACAACAATCTATGTGTCTGTATTTGAGATGGGGAAGTGAGTGGTTGGATTACCATGAAAAGTAGTTGAAACTAGGTAGTTGAAAGTGTAGCGAACCCCTTTTGGTACCTATATGGAAACACTGTTTCCCACCATCTTGGATAACGGTACCTGCGTCATCAGCTGACGTCATGACTGTCATCTTGGATTACATCATGGATGAGAGCATCCTCTGGTGGCAGTACTGTATACTAGTCCAGTTGGAGTCCGGACCTCATGGTGAACACACTGGAAGGCCGTACTGCATCAAATTGTTTAAACAAAGACTGGTGCATGCAAAATAAAGACTTATGGCCAGCACATGTTGAGTCCTCCCCCACCATTTCCTAGCACGAGGTGGCTGTCGGGTGACTTAGGTTAGTGGAGGTAGCCCAAGTGCCCTTTCTTTCCCGCCATTTTCTTGGGTTAGTAGAGATAGCCCAACTGACCTTTCTTCCCTCCAAAATTCAGACTTCCCACCAATCCCTAGGAAGAGTTGGCGGTCGGATGACTTAAGTTAGTGGAGGTAGCCCAATTGACCTATTTTCCCACCATTTTCTTATGTTAGTAGAGGTAGCATTGTCCTGATGGAATTTGAACTTGCCGCCATTTTCTGGGGAAGGGGAGGGAAGAGGGGGGTTAGGATAGTGGAGGTAGCCCAGTTGACCTATCTTCCTGCCAAAATGCGCCATCTTGAATGACGTCATGGCCACCCTCTTGGATAATGTCATGTGCTGTTGCCAAGTCTACATGCCACTGTCTTGGATGACTTCATAGCCGCCATCTTGGATACGTCTGGCAACAATGGAGAGTGGGGCAGAAACAGCTTTGTCCCAATACTGAGATGTTCTGAATGTTTCATTCTCACGCACGTGCAATCGGAAGTGAAGGCGCTACTTCAAATACATTTTATCACGATTGGAGCAGGTAGACCTCCTCCCAAGTCTAAGGAAAAATTCAGTATGCTAGCTAAACTTCATACACAACATCATACGAGTATGATATAATATGCACCAAATGCAAAATCATAGCGACACCTAATTTTCCTTGCAAACTTTTCGAATTTCGTGCAGTCTGTTGAAAGGAGTCTACTGGGATATACTTGTATGTGACACACGAATATGATAATAATACTGATGCAAACTAAAATGAAACTGTTATTTTATGAACGATGTATGTCTCTGATAGGCTTCATAAAGTGGGTAGCAGACTGTGCACGAACACAGAGTCAGAAATACTGCATCTGGTCTGAAATCGTAGTGTTGGAGTAAGAGAAGTCTTGGTGAACAGCAGTGGGTGGCTGTCTGTGAGCGAAAGAATATGGAGCAGGCAGTTTTTGTTGTGTGCTCTGTGAAGCCATGAAGTGTCAGATTATAACGTAAGAATTACAAGTACATCTGTTGTTGGAAGTATGAATGTGGAAGCAGAAGTCTTCGCCCATGCAAGGTAAAGATGTTGAATATTTATGACTTCCGTTTTGCCAGCGCGCTAGCGTAGTCGAGTTGGCTGATAATCTGTAATTGTTGAGCAGCCCTAGAATGTACGTAAACGAACTTGATGTAAAGACTAATTGAATATATCACATTTATAATGTTTGTAAGATTTGTTAACACAGGTATATGTAATCTGATGATTTGTATTTATGCATTTTTATTGAGGTTAGATAATACTTGCTATATAATTCTCATTGTTTATGAATCGATTAGTAAAAAGGATGCAATTTTTCTGAGTAATGTAATTTCAATTGTCTGATGTTTTGAAAAGTCAAACTTAACTTGGAATACAATATCACTATTATAAAAGTCAGTATTAGTAATTCGCCCCAATCAATACGTCTTCCCTGTCCAGATCATATGTTTTTCAAAGACGCTGGAATTTTCTTTATTTTTTTTTTTAACAGGCAAAAGAATTTTACGTACATTTCAAAGTGTTATGGGCAGCATTGCACACCGCTGAGCCTATAGCCAGGATATGCTAATTTTTTTCATGGGAGACCAGAATATATCGCGTTCAACCGTTGCTGCTTTAGAGGTAAGACAATTTAATTTATTTTTCATGTGCATAGGGATCAAAGTCATTATTCTGAGCAGTGCCTTGCGGGCTGAATGTATTTTGCAGTGACTGTATTTCTTTATTGGTATTGGAAGTTGCCCTGCCCGATCAATTAGTGTAAACTTTTTGCTAACGATAACACAGAATAAGTACACAACTTGCAACTACAACACGCTACACGATAAGTCCAGTTATGTATCCATTCCTAAATTCACGCATTCATTCAGTGTATTACAAAATAAGATTATTTTAAAGAACGTTACACTCTTACTTAAATGCGAATATCAAAATACGTATGATCATTAGAGAAATGATGGGCACTTCACCGTGCAGGTTACCTATAAAGCAATGAGTAACTAAAAATCAAATATTTTTTGTGAATAGTTTCTCTACAATCATTTGAGAAAGATTACAGGGCGCGCGCCTCGATTCTGTTAACGCTGCACTTCGCTGGCGAGCGCGGGCAAAGAATGGGTGCGCGTCTCACAAGGAGGCGGCACGACGGTGGGGTTGGGGATTTATCCGAAATTTTGTGTGGTGAAGGAGGACCCCTAACAACTCACGTGGTTAAAATATTAGGACGCACTACCCGGAAAATCCCGTTTACATCGCTGTACTTGTGCTTCACCGAGTGCCGTCCGTCCGTTAACCTCCGTGTTCGTTCCTATTCCTTGTGATCTGATCGCTCTTTCTCGTCTTGCTGCTGCTACTTGGAATTTCGGTTGTTTAACCGAAATTGCTTCGCTGGATTAACCATGGCTACAAACCTCAGGAAGAATACTCTGGTATTTGCTTTTGACAAGGAATCCCGTCCTGTTCAGCCGACATCCCTGGAAATAGATGACTGGATTACACAGGTAATTGGTCTAAATTCTGAAACCGTCCATACCTGGCAACTGGATCAGGAAAAATACTGTGTTTTTGTCAAGTTAATCAGTGCTGCGAAAGTGGGGCTATGAAGTAGATTTTATGCATAGAAATGGTTATAAAAGTAAGGTTTCCATCTATAGAGCGGACATTCATTACAAAACCGTTCGTGTCTTGAATCTTCCCATTGAAATTGAAAATGATAAGATTAAGGAAGCTCTTTCAAACTACGGAGACGTTAAATCAATTGCAAATGAAAGATGGTCGCCTCGCTTTAAACGGCAGTGTTTTAATGGAGTCCGCTGTGTAGAGATGGACGTTAAGAGGAATATTCCGTCTCACATAACTGTTTGGAGGTATAAGGCACAAATTGTTTATACAGGTCAGGAAGCTACATGTCATATATATAACGAAACCGGCCACCTCAGACAGGAATGTCCGCGGCGAACTGTTGTTCTTAAAAGTAATTTGATACAGCGTCAGAAGCTTACCTTAAATGATCTGTTACCAAAGAATAGCCCGGATCAACTGTTTGAGGATGTTAACGCAGCGGGCCAAGGTGATGTCACCCTTCACGATAACAGTCAAGCTCTACCGTTAACAACAAAAGGAAACCCTGTTGCCACTACTCGTGAAACTGAAATGCAACCGAAAAAACGACCTCTGGCGATAACTGATAGTTGTTCAGAGGACGAGTTGTCTTGTCCCACTCCCTCACTTCGCAAGCAAAAACAGTGCGATGAGGAGGCAGAGAAACCTGAAGGCAAAATGCGAATTGAAACTAATGAACAGAAAGATAATACACATACGGTACCGGAAAATGAAGGGGATGTAAGCAGCATTAATTTGCAAGAAACAACAGGTGCAGTAGTCGATTACAAAGATCAGAATCTATCTGTTAATAAACAAATTCAGGGAGAGGTTGCAAAACTAGTCTCCATTTGTTTCCCTCGATCAGGAAGTGAGTGAAATTAGTAAAGAACGAGGAAGTGGTGGCCAAACTGAAATCACGGTCAACACCTCAGGGCAGGCGCCAGCAACCGAAATTGCGAAAGCGTCTGCTGCTGCTCCAGATAAACCGCGAAGTAAAATACCGACGCAACCAAATGAGAATGTAACTCCTAACCAAGGGAAGGGAAAATCCGGTAGGGGCGACCCAAGCCCAAAGAATGTTCACTCCGAAACGGTCCTACACGAATCACTGGAGGAAAAATCAGAAAGTTTACCAGGAAATCAGTCTGCTTGTGGTACAAGAGAAAACATCAGAGGCAGAAAAAAACGGGACAGTAACTAATAAACTGATTGAAGTGTTATTCCATGTTCAGCCTTCCAAGAAACCTGTTACAGCTTAAATGAACCCTGAACCACAGGAAACTAAATTAGTTCATCAAAACAACTACATAGTGACAGCACAATGACGCAATCTTATTCTGTCACCACTATAAACATAAATAAAATCACGACCGGTTTGAAATTATCGGCCCTTAAGGAATTTTTGTACGAATCCGCGACTGATATTGCCCTGTTACAAGGAGTTCTAATTTCGGATTTGGTAATTCCCGGTTTTGTCAGTTACATAAATGTGTCTCCCGAAACAAGTGTTGGAACAGCTATTTTGGTGAGGGAAGTGATTACAGTAAGCGAGGTGGAACGGCTGGAATCCGGAAGGGGAATAGGACTAAATATCTATGATATGACTATCATCAACTTGTACGCCCCTTCAGGAAGTTCTCATCGAGCTGACAGGGCACGTTTCTTTAAAGATGACCTGATATACTTGTTAAGGAAATCGCCAAGACAGTTATTACTTGGAGGTGATTTCAATTGTGTTTTAAATCGAAAAGATCAGTTACCTAATTTTAATTTCTCAAGTGAACTAAAACAACTAGTTACTGGTTTAGAATTAAAGGATATATGGGAATTCAAATACCCCTCCACTGTTGAGTTCACTTATGTTACGGCAACATCACGTAGCAGGATTGATAGACTATGTATTTCTAAAAATCTTGAAACTTCCGTGACAAAAGTAGAAACCATTCCTACGTACTTTTCAGACCATTCAAGTGTCTTAGCTTGCATAAATCTAACAAGACTGCCGGTTCGCCGATTCAAGAATCAGTGGAATTTGAACACTTCCTTGTTAGTAAATCATGATTTAGAAGATCTGATTAAAGAAACATGGGCAATATGCCTGCGAGCCCGTAGTAAATATGCTACTGCTATTGATTGGTGGGTTAAAATGGCAAAGCCAAAGTTGAGGAAAGGTCTTATTCAATACAGTGCCCAGAGCGCAAGGGAAATGAAATGCACTATAGAGTATTACTATTCCGTTTTGAGAGATCTATATGATCAAGTCTCAGCAGGTTCCTCACTTCGGATAGCAGAGATCAAAAAAGTCAAAGCCAAGTTACTTAATATCAAGAGAAATCAAATGGAAGGGCTGAAAATAAAATCGAAGGCAAATTCGGTGTCATAAGATGAAACTACTTCCCTATATCATTTAGTGAAGCATACGAAAAACGGGAGAAGGACTTTTATTGATGAAATTCGAACAAAACACGGTACGATTCTCAGCACCCAGCAGGATATCATGGACGAGATTTATCGCTATTATTGGGAGCTATATTCTGTACATCAAAGTAGTGGTGCTTCCTTGGAAGAATTCCTTGACATCCTAGCCCCACAGCTGACAGAAGATGACAACGAAAATTTTCTCGAGGTTGTCAGTGACGTGTATGAGACTCTGTGCGCCTCACCACCAAAAAATCCCCAGGACCGGATGGTCTGCCAGCAGAGTTTTACATCCGTTACTGGCCAATAGCAGGTGCGAAAATCACAGACATTGTAAATGAGGTTATTCAGGGTAAAATGATTCCGGCTGAGTTTAAGGAGAGTAAAATTGTTCTGGTGCCAAAACATAATGGAAACAAAGATTTAAATAATTTTCGTCCAATTTCACTGCTGAATTCTAATTATAAATTAATAGCTAGAATAATAAACAAGAGAATTTCATGCCTTACAGATAAAATTATTAGTCAACATCAGAACTGTGCGCAAGGCAGAACCATTTTTCAAAATCTAGCGGAATTCAGGGATATCATTGCAATAAATTCTGTAACAAACATAAAGTGTTTTATTGTTTTTAGATTTTTATAAAGCGTTCGATGTAGTAAATCATGAATATCTTCTACAGACATTGAAGAAAATAGGTTTCAACGATAGGGTCATACAGTTGATTAAGAACATAGCAACTGGAATAAATGCTAAAATAGCGATGAATTGTCAACAATCCAGGCCGATGCAAATACAACGAGCTGTTCCTCAAGGAAGTACTCTGTCCATGTCGCTCTTCGCCATTTCGCTGGAACCTTTCCTCCGACTTGTCCATGCTAGATTAAAAGGCTTAACATTATCAGGAAATAAAACAGTTATAAGAGCCTATGCTGACGATATAGGGGTCATTATAAGGAATAATGACGAGATAACCACCCTAGCAACAGTGATTGATTCGTACTGTAGAGCATCAGGAGCCAATGCAAACCAAAAAAAAAAGTAAGATGTTAAATCTCAGAGGTTTTGATAATATCAACGTTGAGTGGGCAAAATTAGTCCGACAACATAAAACACTTGGGATAACCCAGACAGCATGCCCTATGAAAATGACGGCTTTAAAATGGAAAGTGCAAGGAGCCATTGTAGAGAATTTAACTCGATATATGAACTAAGTTCAAAGAACACAGTATATCAACTCATGCATCCTTGCTAAGGCTTATTATACTGCCCAGCTGTTTCCAATACCGAGAATGATAGCGAGGAGAATAATGTCCAAAATCACCAACTTTTTGTGGAGAGGTGAAGTGTTCAGAGTACCTGCTAAAGTAGCCACTTTAGATCCTAAAAATGGTGGACTAGGATTAACTGATATAACGGATAAAGCCTCTGCTCTTTTTATCAAAAGGCAAGTTAATTTAATAAGAGACTCGTGAGAAAGCATAACCAGCCAACTTTTCGAGATCATTAAACCTCCAAGCCTGCTCCCCAGACTGACGTGCAGAATATCAACAGTCGCTTACAGCATGTGAGGATTTTCTATGTTGAGTTTAGTTATGTCAGTGTCGAACTCAGGCAGTCCCGACACTTAACATCGAGAGCCATAACGAGGGAACGAAAGAAAAGCGAAGGAAGGAACAAAATAGAACGACAATTTCCGAACATTGAGTGGACTGAGATTTGGAAAAACATTAGTCCTAATGTGCTCACGTCTAATATAAAAACGTCATGGTACAGTTAACAACATAGTTAGCACCAATGAAAGACTGCACGCAATCGGACTCTGTGAAACAAATCTATGTTAACAATGCCATCTAGTTGACACAATAATTCATAGATATACTTGCAGTGGTCACATGAATAGCTGGAAGTGGAATTGGGAGCAAATAGCTAAGATTACAAGAACATCCCCTGAGTATATATCGCTGTCATTGATACACAGGCCTGAAGCACGCTATTTCTCAGAAGAAAAATATAACGCTATGTACTGGTTGCTGGGAAATTTTGTTAACTACGTCCTTAACAAATTAGGATCCGATAGCATCATAGAGTTCAAGGTACACATGCTGTGTGAGTTCCACAAAGTTAGAAGGTATTCGAATCACAAGAAAAAGTTCGGTAATATGTTAAAAATTGTATTTGAAAGAATGGGCATTGGTTAATATAAAAAAGAAGACTGTGTTGATAGTGATGTATTGTAGTTACCTTAAGGATATTATTTAAGATTTTACAGCATATTATGATGTGTGCTTTTTCTACTTCAGAGAGTACTTTTTGAAATTTATAAGCTAATGTACAGAACTTATGTGACATTGAGATTGTGTGTCTAATAGTGACAAAACACAAAGCATTAAAGGTGCATTATTGGCTTATATTATAAACTTGGAAATAAAGAGTTTTTATAGAAATGTCCTTATCGATTGGTTAAAACCATAAGATTCTGTCTGTTAAATGTAATGTTCATTGGCTGGCACATTGCCCTGTTCATTTTTGCACTGTGATGTGTAAGTCAGTTTCGCAGTGAAAGACTGATTATGTAGATCTGATCACTTCAGATACTTAAGATTTAATTAATGCCCAGAAAGTGTAGTTGGAAGGCTAGTCAACTTTATTATACATCTCCTTTCCTCCATTCTCAAGTATTTCAGAAATTGTCTAATATGATTATTAAATTGTTTTATATTTAAAATTATCCCACCAACTTGCTGATATCCAACATAAAGAACTAATTATGCTTCTGTAAAGACTGGAGCTCATGTAATTCGAAGTGCAGATTTTATTTCTTCAGGTTAAAGTTTAAATGTCTTTTAAAAAAATTTTTTTGATGTTTAACATAATTCTTTTCGGTAATTTAGTCAGTAACACAATCTTCTGTTGTCTTTCCTTAACGTCAGCGTAATTGAAATGATCAAATTGTTTTGTTTAAATAACTTCATGTATAACATGTGTACATGGTTAGTACATGAACTTAGTATGTATTTGGAATGTGTAACACTGTTTTTTTAAATAAATGTTTTTATAAAAAAAAATTATTAGGGCTCGGACTCTTATGCCAGAGGTCTCGGGTTCGATTCCACATCCTGCACTTTTTTTTCTTCTGTTTCATTTTCTTTTGTTATTTCACCAGTTATTCAGAAAGTTTCCCAAACCTACATTATCTTTAACAAATTAGTTACATTATTGAATAAAAACTATTTTCTTTTTGTCCAACAACACAATTCATGGCGGTGGGTTTTCCATGTTTTATTGTAAAGTATATGAGGAGAAACATTTGGTTTTTAATCAGAATTGCAAAGTCGATTGGGAAACCTTCAATTTTTATGTTGTTGTTGTGGTCTTCAGTCCTGAGACTGGTTTGATGCAGCTCTCCATGCTACTCCATCCTGTGCAAGTTTCTTCATCTCCCAGCACCTACTGCAGCCTATATCCTTCTGAATCTGCTTAGTGTATTCGTTTCTTGGTCTCCCTCTACGATTTTTACCCTCCACGCTGCCCTCCAATACTAAATTGGTGATCCCTCGATGTCTGAGAACATGTCCTACCATCCGATCCCTTCTTCTAGTCAAGTAGTGCCACAAGCTCCTCTTCTCCCCAATTCTATTCAATATCTCCTTATTAGTTATGTGACCTACCCATCTAATCTTCAGCATTCTTCTGTAGCACCACATTTCGAAAGCTTCTATTATCTTCTTGTCTAAACTATTTATCGTCCACGCTTCACTTCCATACATGGCTATACTCCATACAAATACTTTCAGAAACGACTTCCTGACACTTAAATCTACACTCTATATTAACAAATTTTTCTTCTTCCGAAACGCTTTCCTTGCCATTGCCAGTCTACATTTTATATCCTCTCTACTTCGACCATCAATAGTTATTTTGCTCCCTAAATAGCAAAACTCCTTTACTACTTTGTCTCATTTCCTAATCTAATTCCATCAGCATCACCCGACTTAATTAGACTACATTCCATTATCCTAGTTTTGCTTTTGTTGATGTTCATCTTATACCCTCCTTTCAAGATCCTGTCCATTCCGTTCAACTGCTCTTCCAAGTCCTTTGCTGTCTCTGACAGAATTAAAATGTAATCGGCGAACCTCAACGTTTTTATTTCTTCTCCATGGATTTTAATTGCTCCTCCGAACTTTTCTTTTGTTTCCTTTATTGCTTGCTCAATATACAGATTGAATAACATCGGGGATAGGCTACAACCGTGTCTCACTCCCTTCCCAACCGCTGCTTCCCTTTCATACCCCTTGACTCTTATAACTGCCATCTGGTTTCTGTACAAATTGTAAATAGCATTTCGCTCCCTGTATTTTACCCCTGCCACCTTCATAATTTGAAAGAGAGTATTCCAATCAACATTGTCAAAAGCTTTCTCTAAGTCTACAAATGCAAGAAACGTAGGTTTGCCTTTTCTTAATCTAGCTTCTAAGATAAGTCGTAGGGTCAGTATTGCCTCACGTGTTGCAACATTTCTACGGAAACCAAACTGATCTTCCCCGAGGTCGGCTTCTATCAGTTTTTCCATTCGTCTGTAAAGAATTTGCGTTAGTATTTTGCAGCTGAGACTTATTAAACTGATAGTTCGGTAATTTCCACATCTGTCAACACCTGCTTTCTTTGGGATTGGAATTATTATATTCTTCTTGAAGCCTGAGGGTATTTCGCCTGTCTCATTCATCTTGCTCACCAGATGGTAGAGTTTTGTCAGAACTGGCTCTCCCAAGGCTGTCAGTAGTTCTAATGGAATGTTGTCTACTCCGGGGGCCTTGTTTCGACTCAGGTCTTTCAGTGCTCTGTCAAACTCTTCACGCAGTATCATATCTCCCATTTCCTCTTCATCTACATCCTCTTCCATTTCCATAATATTGTCCTCAAGTACATGGCCCTTGTATAGACCCTCTATATACTCCTTCCACCTT
The DNA here is from genome assembly GCF_021461385.2 of Schistocerca piceifrons. NCBI lineage: Eukaryota > Metazoa > Arthropoda > Insecta > Orthoptera > Acrididae > Schistocerca > Schistocerca piceifrons. The sequence continues at coordinate 833,988,281 of NC_060138.1, read as the reverse complement.
TCTGCTTTCCTTTCTTTGCTTAGAACTGGGTTTCCATCTGAGCTCTTGATATTCATACAAGTCGTTCTCTTTTCTCTAAAGGTCTGTTTAATTTTCCTGTATGCAGTATCTATCTTAGCCCTAGTGAGATAGGCCTCTACATCCTTACATTTGTCCTCTAGCCATCCCTGCTTAGCCATTTTGCACTTCCTGTCGATCTCATTTTTGAGACGTCTGTATTCCTTTTTGCCTGCTTCATTTACTGCATTTTTATATTTTCTCCTTTCATCAATTAAATTCAATATTTCTTCTGTTACCCAAGAGTTGCTACTAGCCCTCGTTTTTTTACCTATTTGATCCTCTGCTTCCTTCACTATTTTATCCCTCAAAGTTACCCATTCTTCTTCTACTGTATTTCTTTCCCCCATTTCTGTCAGTTGCACCCTTATGCTCTCCCTGAAACTCTGTACAGCCTCTGGTTCTTTCAGTTTATCCAGGTCCCATCTCCTTAAATTCCCACCTTTTTGCAGTTTCTTCAGTTTTGATCTACAGTTCATAACAAATAGATTGTGGTCAGAGTCCGAATCTGCCCTGGAAATGTCTTACAATTTAAAACCTGGTTCCTAAATCTCTGTCTTACCATTATATAATCTATCTGATACCTTTTAGTATCTCCAGGGTTCTTCCATGTATGCAACCTTCTTTCATGATTCTTAAACCAAGTGTTAGCTATGATTAAGTTATGGTCTGCCCAAAATTTTACCAGACGGCTTCCTCTTTCATTTCTTAGCCCCAATCCATATTCACCTACTATGTTTCCTTCTCTCCCTTTTCCTACGCTTGAATTCCAGTCTCCCATGACTATTAAATTTTCGTCTCCGTTCACTATTTGAATAATTTCTTTTATCCCCTCATACATTTCATCAATTTTCGTCATCTGCAGAGCTAGTTGGCATACAAACTTGTACTACTGTAGTAGGCGTGGTCTTCGTGTCTATCTTGGCCACAATAATGCGTTCACTATGCTGTTTGTAGTTTACCCGTACTCCTATTTTTTATTCATTATTAAACCTACTCCTGCATCACCCCTATTTGATTTTGCATTTATAACCCTGTATTCACCTGACCAAAAGTTTTGTACCTCTTGCCACCGAACTTCACTAATTCCCACTATATCTAACTTTAACCTATCCATTTCCCTTTTTAAATTTTCTAACCTACCTGCCCGATTAAGGGATCTGACATTCCACGCTCCGATCCGTAGAACGCCAGTTTTCTTTCTCCTGATAACAATTTTTATACATATAATAATTATAAACAAGAACCGCAGTGGTAATTATATTAAAAACAAACAAAGCAATAGTTTTTGCGACATCTTACGCAACATATGAAAGCGGATTTTTTACAATTACAGGGCGTTTGCAATAAATCTGTACAAAAACATGCCCCATTAACATTTACGAAAATGTTTTGAGTTTCTTATAATTTTGAGGCAAACCAGGAATATTTAATCATGTCTTGGAATATTGGTGTCGATAATTGATGGTGAATTATAGAATGAATTTTTATACAATCTTGCCGGGACTTAATTTCACGATTCTTCTGTAACAATGCGCTGCAATTTTGCAAGCAACAGAAGAAAAAAAAATGTACCAGTCCGCCTTTAGACGCGGAGTAGCTCGGACTTGATTACGTACCGGCTACGAACGTTCGTGGAAGAAGCGGTGTTTACACCGTCGTCACTCGCGTGTGTTACTGTTTGAATCGAACGCAGTGGCACACAATTTCCGAAAAACCACGATACAGTTCACGTTCTGTAACGAGTATGCTAGACCGAAGGCTTTCGAAATCTAACGTTTCTTGAGGGACGAAGTGCATCTTAATTACAATGAGATTATTGGAATTCATTTATCAATCGTGAGCAGCATTCTGTACGTAAAGATGATTGACGACGCAGCATGCGATAGGATAATTGAAGCCACCAAACGTGGATTCCAGTTCCGGCACTCCGATGGTCATAGTCGCTCATTCGGGCCTGGGCGTGCGCACGATTCGAGTCTTCGAGCTACCTTTCCAGGTACCCGAATCATTGGTCACTGAATCACTCCAGCCATATGGCAGAGTTATTAGTCATACGGCCGAACGTTGGGCAAGTTTTAGCACGTATCTAGTGCTCAATGGTGTCCGACAGTTGCGAATTGCTCTTACGAAACATGTGCCTTCGTACATAAACATCGGCGACTGTAGAGCTATTGTCATCTATGATAGACAGCCCCGGACATGCTCCGGGTGTGGTGGTGAAGGACATTTTCGATCTGCGTGTATGCCGAGGAGACTCGTGCAACTCCCCAGCGGAGACTTCCAGTATCCGACTACACCAACGTCACTGCCGATGGCTTACGTGACGGCGCTTCGCGGGGAGGTGACGCCGAGGTCGGAGCGCACTATCGAAGCGATGCCGCAGTTGATTGAGGCGCCTTCGAACCCCACTGAAGAAGGAATGGCTCCGACCAACCTCCAATCTCAGACACTACAGATGGTGCAGAAAGAGGATGACAGCATCACAATAGGCGTGGAAGCTGAAGTGGAACGGCCCCAGGGCGTTGTGGCGGCGGCGAGAACGTAGGAAATGCAAGATTCGCCAACACCAGAGGCCGAGGTTAGGGCCCACAAACAACGCTCGCCAAAGCGCCGCAAGAAGCGCCGACTAAACTCTGCGGAGACGCTCCCTTCTCTTCTTGGGAGCCCAGATGAGCCTAACACTATGGACCTGTCAGACTTGGAACCACAAGCTTCGGATGCCGCAGACTATATGAATTCGGACAGTGAAAAGATGTCATGTCGTTCAGACGACGCATCCGCTCAGGGGCCTAATACCCCTTCTGCGGCTGAGTCTAAAGCTGCGAAAGAACAACAGATGTCACACATCAATGCCGCAGAGGAAAATTTGGAGCACCCCAATAATATCAGCTGGTATGAGCAGGACGACGAAATTACCGATGCGGACCATTCTATTGGTGGGGACTTGCATCCGTGGACATCTCAAGAAACCTAATGCCGCAGGGACACGACCGTCCGGCGACCCTCTGCGGATGTGCAAAGGGACTATCGATACGGTGAAACTTTGCCATTTTAACATCATGTGTAGATGACAGCTACTCGACCCAAGGCATACAGAATAGGGACAGTGAATGTAAATACCATTAGATCGCCCGTGAAACAGCAGTTGTTTAGGGACATGATATACGCGTCGGATGTGGATACACAGATGGAGCAGGAAATTTACATTCCTGAGTTCCAGGAAGTACATGGATACATCTCCTACACCTCGCCGAACTCGAACAACGACAGTGGAACGGCGATATTGGTCCGGGACGAGATTCCGGATCGCGACCTGGCTTATCTACCTTCGGCGCGAGGACTGGCGATGACTGTTAATGGAATTCGCATTCTCAATGTTTATGCCCCTTCCGGCACAGACAACAGACGGGCGCGTGCGAGATATTATTCGGAAGAGATTGTGCCCTTATTTACCGGCAGATTCGATCATTTCATTATAGGTGGTTACTTCAATTGTGTTTTAGCCCAAAAAGACCAGACTCCACATTACAATACCTGTCGTGAATGGCATGTGCTATGCCGGGATCTGGAGTTAAGCGACACCTGGGACATGATTCATAGGAACCGTGAGGGTTATACTTTTTTACCAGTCACTTGGCGAGCAGACTCGATCGAATGTATGTTTCGGTTGGCCTACAGGATAAGGTGGTCGACGCGGAAAGATGGCCTGCGGCATTTACTGATCATCTGGATTTGTACCATATCACTCCCTAGGCAAAGTGTGTGAAGAAGCCGCGGGACATGGAAGCTCAATTCGTTACTTTTGGCGGACCCCGAATGTCGTCAGAGAGTCGAGGAGGTATGGGCCACATGTCAACGCCGTCTACCAACATATACCTCTGTGCTTCAATGGTGGCTCGAGTGTACTAAGCCGGCAATAAGAAGAGCTCTAATACAGTATGGTCGGGATAAGACGAGATGGCAAAGAGACACTCTTGATTATTATTACACCATGCTTCGTGAGTTGTCATTCCAGGTGCCGTCTGCAGAACATCATGCGGAATTTCATCGTGTCAAGGCACAAATCCTATCTATCACGCGACGACGACTGGGTGGCATCCCAATACGGGAAAGATGTCTCGGCAACGTCACTGGGGAACGTACCTCGATGCACCATGTGTCGCGGAAAGATAAACGTTACCGCCGGGCATTGGTAACAGTGCTCCACGGTTTAGATGGCCGTCAGCTGACAACACAACAGGACATTGCAAATGAATTTTTAGAGCATTTCCGCCACATCTATGCCGGTACACCAATGGACCGTTGGGTGGGGGAAGAGATACAGCAACATCTGCAAAAGACACTGACAGAGACGGATAAGGTAACGCTTATGGAGCCACTCACAGAAGACGATATAAAGGTGGCACTCACAAAAGGAGCGGCCCATAAATCACCAGGGCCAGATGGGATTACGCTAGAGTTTTATCGAGAATTCGTGGACATGATGATGCCACAGTTGGTGTCGATGTACAATGAGGCGATGCGTCCGGACATACTCCTACCGTCGGATTTTGTGACGGGCTTTCTTCTTCCCATCCCGAAGATGGCGGGGAGTCGCAGTGTTAATCAACATCGGCCTCTCACTATGCTCAACACTGACTATAAAATCTTTGCACAACTACTAGCGTCTCGTCTCAAGCTGGCGATATCCAGGACAATATCCCCTGATCAGGCTTGCCTAGGGGTGCGAAGCAAAATCTCCTCGGCGTTAAGTGAATACCGTGACGTTATCGCCCTTGCGGAAACGTGTAAAATGCGAGCAGCGATGATATCTGTGGACTTCGATCGTGCGTTCGACAGGATATACCATAACTTCTTGGCGTCAGTCATGAGCCGAATGGCGATTCCACCTGTTTTCATCTCCATCGTTATGAGGCTAATACGAGGGGCTACATCGAAGGTGATTGTAAACGGTCTGGAAGCGGGCTCGATTCCCATTAACAACTCAGTCCGACAAGGGTGTCCACTCTCCATGATGCTGTTTGCGATAGCGCTTGAGCCGCTGAAGTGTGTTATGAGGCGCTCACTTACTGGGATAGCGCTTAATGAGAACTCTTTCGTTTGTCGCGCATATGCGGATGACCTGATCCTTCTCGTCAGATCAGGACATGAAGTGCGTCAGGCTGTTGAACATCTAGACTCTTACGGGACGGCGGCAGGCAATGTCGTTAACATGACGAAATCCAAAATTTTGCGCATTGGACGGGGTCTGGAAGACGTACCGGGACCGTTTCGGACAGTGGAATTGCTGAGATGTCTGGGGATCATATTTACCCGATCAATACGGCGGTCTGCAGCGGCGAGTTCTCGGCGGCTTCTGCAGAATGTTCGTCTGATGATACGCAACTCTCTGAGAGTCTTTGACATGATCCAACGTGTGGCATACACTAACGTTCACATAGCGCCACGACTGCCCCATTTAGCGCAGATCCTACCAATACCGAAGGGTATTGCAGACCTCCTAATGGCTGCCTTTGGTTACTATGTTAGTACTGGGATGTTATTCAAGATCAAATAAGACACGTTAACGCTACAGTTCCGGAACGGTGACCTCAACCTCACAAACGTGCGAAGAAAAAGCTCTGGCGCTTTACATGCGAGCGATGATACGAAAGCATACCATAACGTCAGCTCTGATCGAAATACTTGTTCCACCTTCGTACGAACCCCCTATTGCGGTGGGCAATATTTCGCCTTCTCTTGCACACATTGCCTCATTTCTTGTTGATTACAGTTATGTTCGTCTGAAAATACCTTCGACGAGAATACCCACGACTCGAGAGATCTATAGGTGCTTGATGGATCACCATGGCCGCAACATAATGGAATTCAAATACCCGTCGAGAAAGTGGAGCCACATTTGGTGTGCAGTGCGTACTCCATTACTGTCAACAGCAGCCATATCGATGTGGTATACCCTTATAAACCGTAAACTTGTGACCAGGAGTCGCTTACATACAATTCATATGGTCGATTCTCCTCTTTGCACAAACTGTGGACTGTTAGCAACGGAAGAACATGGTTTAGTGTGTGGCGCAGCGAGGGACGTCTGGATGCTGACGCGTCGCATACTGGCCTTCCTTCGGAGCACTAACTACACAGAAATCACATCGGATGTACTCTTTCTACCGGACAAAACCTTTTTTCCCAAACAAAAGACGTATGCGGTCAATTGGATCGCTGGACATGCGACGAAATATTTGTATTGTAACGATATTAAGTCCGTGATGGATTATTGGATATATTTTCAAGAACAACACGAGCTCATACGGAGTCATACGAAATACAGGACTTACTTTTACAATTTTTTAGGAAGTGTTTTTCACAATCCGCCCGACAGCTGGGGTGTCCCAGGATTGAGAAGACTCCTGCAGCAGATCGACTAGAGACAGTACTGCGCGGTTCAATTATATTGGCATATAGCACACTGAGAAGAAAACTGGCCCCTACCTGTTGGCGCCAGTTATGACTGGATTATGAAAAACAAAACAATAGAAAAACAACAAAAAGCACACACACACACACACACACACACACACACACAACAATGGTAAACACTGAAACCGTCTCAGATAATAGTTCTTCGAATGGTCGACGCAGGAGAAGTACATGCCGCCCACAATGGCAGAAATGGTCAAGATTATATGGCTTTCTGCCAGATTTATGATGCGACACCGCGTGCTGCAGGGATTGTGATGCAGATGATAACTTCATTTTCACTCCCGCCTGTGACTAGGATTGTCATTTACTTTATTCGTGTTACAAAAAAGAAAAAGAAAAAAAAGGGCGGCCTTTACGTTGATTTTATGGTTCCCAAATTGCTTCTGTTGTCTCGATACTTTTCTTATCCCTAGGAGAGCACAATTGTACGAATAAAGATTGTTTATTTACCCTGCCTTCCTGCTCCAAAAAAAATAAAAATAAAAAAAATAAATAAATAAAAAAATAAATAAAAAATAAAAATAAAAAAATAAAAAAGTAAAGGAAAAAATGAACACAGCGTCTGCCATGTAAGCAGGAGATCCCGGGTTCGATACCCGGTCGAAAAATTAAAAAAAAATAAAAAAAGATGTTTAGGGCTCGGACTCCTATGCCAGAGGTCTCAGGTTCGATTTTCTTCTGTTTCATTTTATTTTGTTATTTCACCAATTATTCAGAAAGTTTCCCAAACCTACATTATCTTTAACAAATTAGTTACATTATTGAATAAAAATTATTTTCTTTTTGTCCTACAACACAATTCATGGCGGTGGGTTTTCAATTTTTCATTGTAAAGTATATGAGGAGAAAAATTGGGTTTTTTAATCAGAATAGCAAAGTCGATTGGGAAACATTCAATTTTTATGCATATAATAATTATAAACAAGAACCGCAGTGGTAATTATCGTAAAAACAAACAAAGCAATAGTTTTTGCGACATCTTGCGCAACATATGAAAGCGGATTTTTTACAATCATAGGGTGTTTGCAATAAATTTGTACAAAAACATGCCCCATTAACATTTACGAAAATGTTTTGAGTTTTTCATAATTTTGAGGCAAACCAGGATTATTTAATCATGTCTTGGAATATTGGTGACGATAATTGATGGTGAATTATAGAATGAATTTTTATACAGTCCTCCCGGGAATTAATGTCACGTTTCTCCTGTAACTATGCGCTGCAATTTTGCAAGCAACAGAAGAAAAAAAATGTACGGGAAGAGGAATCGAACCCGAAACCCCTGGCATAAAGGTCTGAAAGCTAACCATGTAGGCCAAACGGCGACTCGGCAAGGAACTAACATTTTATACTCATAAGCACCTAAGAAACTTTGGATCGATTTTTCTCGGGATTTTCCATGTAGTGCGTCCTAATATTTTAACCACATGAGGTGTTAGGGGTCCTCTTCCACTACACAAAATTGCGAACAAATCCCCAACCCCACGGTCGTGTCGTCTCCTTGTCAGTATGCCCGTGGCCGCACGGCTCGTGCTGAACCTGCCCGACGCTCTTTAATGTCGTGTAACTTCATACGTTTGCACTTGACGAAATTTCGTGTCATTTCACACGACTCTACGCTGCTCAGCTTGGTCTTATCCCAAGAGAGGGTTCTGTCTGTAGTCTACAAGCACTCCAATAATATAAAAACAAAAGGCTACGGAGTTAGGGCACTTGACCGAGGGAGCCGAGTAAGCTCTTCTCCAGTGGAGTCTCAGAAGCAGGCTCGGTTCGGTCGCTGGCCCTTACGACGATGACGGCCGCTGCTGGTCCGCTGGCGCCGTAACGCAATTAGCGCCGCCTTGAGGGAGCCGCATCGCCGCGGTGGTTCGTGGGGGAGGGCGAGCGGGGGGAGGGGAGGGGGCGGGCTCTTTGCCAATCGAATTAAAGCGGGACGTCCTGGCAGGTCCTCACACGACCCGCCCAGGGCTCCAGGAGCGCCATTAAGCTGCGGTGGTCGGCAGCTGCCGCCTAACTCACTTCCACGCTATTAGGCGCGGCGTTTAATCTGACCACCCAGCCACTCAGCCGGCTCCTGCCCTTACGTCTACACACGCCTCTCTTAAGTTTTAATGTCGGTTCAGTTGTGCTTCCTAACATACCAGCCCTACTGTATCCGAGAACGGTGCCCCAGAGAACGATAGCACATCTTGAATGCAAGATAAGCTAGTCTTACACGTAGCTAAAGCATGTATTCACTATTTTTATAACACGCTCTACAATTCCTGTAGGACTATTTACTACTTACAGTTCTCCTACAAAACACTTGCAAGGTCTACACTCTGTAAGTAAGCAACATATGCATTGCCGATCGGATAGAACTAACAGATGAAACTTACGATATAGAAAGAAGGGAAGTGCGAGTTGTTACAGGTTTTCCGATCGGTGAGAGAATTAATAGAAATTGTGCAAACTCTTGAAAAGACAGATGGATGAAACAGACGTGTAATAGATCTCGAAAACGTAAAAAATTCAAAGAAGCGTTTCTCAAGACTAAATCTATGATTTTCTGTAGTTCCCAACACAATTTTCGTGCGGTGACTGTTAACCAAAACTAATAACAGCTCGCAGAGAGACATACGAACATCACATTTTTCCCCTCTCGATCCATGAATGGAACAGAGAGAGGCTATTTAGGACAAAATGAAAGATACTCTTTTCCCAGGACTTCACAGCGATTTACAGAGCGTAGGAGCAAAAGTGCACATGCAGACGCACATATTTAAGAATAACTAGCGACGAAGTGGTTAGCCCCACTGGAAGGACCCATTTCTTGTTGCACTATTGTCCATCTCGTCACCAGTCGTCTGCAGTCATTCGACGACAGCCAGCAGTCGCTATGAAACTCCCACGACCCTCACGCCAATAATTCGGCCTTTCTCGTAGTTAAGGATATACTGCCGCGACCTCAATCTAAAAAGTGCCAATAACCTTAGATACATCCAACAGACATAATGTAATAATTCTTCATCTGTAGGAATGGCTTTTCCTGTACTGAAAATAAGCTCGCATGAGGACGAAGTTTTAATCGATATATCCCACAATTTTCGGCCAATCTTTCCACGGTGTAACAGTTTTTATTTCTGTTACTGTATTTAGTTATGTTTTCCGTGACTACTTGAAGTATACCCAACGTTTAGCAACACTTACTTCTTCATTATCTACTATCGTCAAACCCCCTCTGGGAACAGTTGTCCTCAGTTTTTTTTTTTTTTTTCGCCTGTCGACAGCTATTGGGCGCTCTGTGGTTTTCGGAAACAGCATAAATCAGTTCATCGTGTAAGTCAGTTCCTCCTTTAGGGAGCATTAGCCATCGTTGTAGATCCACTTTCCATTTCGCGATTCCTATCAAAGTGGGTTCACACTTTCCCTCATAAAAGAAGATAGCTAGATTTATTTTTAGCGATTTGTTGGAGCACTGATGGTATTCTGCTAATTTATCAATTTATTAATCTTAATGGTGGCACCTTCTTCAGCAGGGTCCGAGCAGGCACACATGGGAAGGGGTTTACTAGTTATTGGCAGCTCCACCGTTAGGTGCGTTATGGAGCCTCTTAGGCAGACAACGTTTAGGGCTGGAAAGAAATCTAATGTGCACATGGTATGTCTGCCGGGGGGTCTCGTCCGAAATGTGGAGACGGCCTTGCCTGTGGCTATCGAGCGTGCATGGTGCAGTCGTCTGCAAGTTGTGCCTCCGGCACCAATGACTCCTGTCGCATGGGTTCTGAGGCCAACCTCGGTTCATACCAACTGGTGGAGGAGGTGAGGAGTGCTGGCCTCGCGCACGGGATGCAAGGAGAGCTCGCAATTTGCAGGTTTGTTCCTAGAGTTGATCGAGGTTCTTTGGTTTGGAGCCGAGTGGAGGTCTCAACCAAAGATTTCGTCCACTCTGACGGTATTCGCTGCAGAATTATAGACCTGAATTACCGTGTGGGGTTTCCAGGACTCCCCTTGATAGGTCTGGGGTGCATTAGACAAAGAGAGCAGCTACCCCGGTAGAAGAGTTCTTGTGGATGCTCATGAGGGTTTTTTAGGCTAGGCGGTAGTTTGAGGTGCTCTGATGAACACTCACCAGTCATTATGCATCAAGAAAAGTAAGACGGCGTTCGGAATAAATACACTTAGATTGTTAAAATTGTATCATTAAACTGTCGAAGTATTTGTAATGAAATTCCCGAATTTACTGCCCTCCAAGAAACATTAAGCATTCAAATTATTCTTGAGACCTAGAGCTGCCTGAAACCCGAAGTGGAAAGCACTAAGATATTTAGCTAGTTGTGGAACGTGTATCGGAAAGACAGATTAGAGACCATAGGAAGGGGTGTGTCATTGCAGTTCACAAATATATTGTCTCTATTGAGGTCGAAGGTGAATGGGACAATGAAGTTATCTGGTCTCGCGTAACAGGTGTAGGTGAAAGCAAGTTAACTGTTGGATGTATTTATCGGCCAGCCGTCTACGCTGTGACAGTGCTAGACTCGTTCAAAGGAAGTCTAAGGTCAGTAGCGCGGAATTACCTAGACCGTGCAGTACTAGTTATAGGTGGCTTTAATAGCGAGTATAGATTGGCATGTCTGTGGATTCATTGCGGCTGGTACAGACAGTCATGCGAAATACTTCTGAACACGTTTCCTGAAAACTGTCTTGAGCAGCTAGCACGGCAGCCCACATACAATGGAAATATCTTAGACCTTGTAGATGCAAACAGGCCAGACCTTATCGACAACGTCAATAGAGAAACTGGGATTATAGATCATCTATGGTTACGAAAGTTAATAAATCAGTTAAGAAAGCTAGGATAATGTTTCTGCTAGAAAGAGCAGAGATAAGCAGTGGTAAGCATCTCACTCGGATAGTGAACTGACATCACTTAGTTCCAGTAAGATGGACGTAGAGGAATTATGGGCAAACCTTAAGTAGACTGTAAATCGTTTTCTGGAGAATTACGTGCCTAGTAAATGGATTAAGGACACCGTCCGGCGTGGCCGAGCGGTTCTAGGCGCTACAGTCTGGAACCGCGCGACCGCTACGGTCGCAGGTTCGAATCCTGCCTCGGGCATGGTTGTCTGTGATGTCCTTAGTTTAGTTAGGTTTAAGTAGTTCTAAGTTCTAGGGGACTGATGACCTCAGAAGTTAAGTCCCTTAGTGCTCAGAGCCATTTGAACCATTTTGATTAAGGACGGAAAAGGCTCACCATAGTTTGATAACGAGATTCCGAAACTGCTGAGGAAGCAGAGGGTGTTGCACTCTTGTTTCGAAAGAGAACGCGCAAATGAGAAGCAAAGGTTAGTAGAGATTCGTGCGTCTGTGAAAAGATCTATGCTCGAAGAACCGCCGTCACACCTTAGCGAAAGTTCTGATAGACAGCCCGAAAAATTATGGTCCTATGTAAAATCTCAAAGCGAGTAAAAAACTTCCATTCAGTCCCTTGTTGACCAGTCTTGTGTGGCAGTTGAAGATAGTGAAACGAAAGCCAAAGTTTCAGATTTGACGTTCAAGACATCGTTTACACTGGAGAATCGTACAAACATACCGTCATTTGACAGACTCCCGTATGGAAGACATAGCAATAAGCGTCCTTGGCGTAGAGAAACAACTGAAGGAGTTTAAAACAAATAAGTCACCAGGTCCAGATGGAATTCCAATTCGTTCTTTCAAAGATTAATATGCGGCATTGGCTTCTTACTTAGCTTGCATTTATCGCAAATCTCTTGACTAGCACAAAGTCCCAAGTGACTGGAAAAAGCGCAGGTGACTCCTGTGTATAAGAAGAACAAAACAACGGACCCGTAAAAGTACACACAGATATCCCTAACATAGGTCCGATGCAGAATCCTTGAACATATTCTTAGTTCGAATGTAATAAATTTTCTTGACATCGAGAATCTTATGTCCACAAATCAGCATGGTTTTAGAAAACATAACTCGTGCGAAACTCAGCTTGCGCGTTCAAAGCGATATGAAATGGAATGAGCATGTGAGAACTGTGGTAGAGAAGGCGAATGGTCGACGTCGGTTTGTTGGGAGAATTTCAGGAAAGAGTGATCCACCTGTAAAGGAGACTGCATGTAGGACTCCGGCACGACGTATTCTTGAGTAGCGCTCCAGTGCTTGGGATCCGTACTAGGTTCAAATGTTCAAATGTGTGTGAATTTCTAAGAGACCAAACTGCTGAGGTCATCGGTCCCTAGACTTACACACTACTTACACTTATTTAAACTAACTTACGCTAAGAGCAACACAAACACCCATGCCCGAGGGAGGTTTCGAACCTCCGGCGGGAGTGGTCGCGCAGTCCGTGACATGGCGCCTCTAACCGCGCGGCTACTCCGCGCGGACGTGCTAGGTCAGATTGAAGAAAGACACTGAAGCAATTCAGAGGTGGCCTGCTAGATTTGTTACTGGTAGGTTCGTAGTTGCTTCAGGAACTGAAACGGGAGTCCCTGCAGGGAAGGTGACGTTCTTTTCGAGAAACACTATTGAGAAAATATAGAGAATCGGCATTTGAAGCTGACTGCCGAACTATTCTACTGTCGTCAATGTACGCTGCGCGTAAGTACCACGAAGATAAGATACTTAGGATTAGGGATCATACGAAGGCATACAGACAGTCGTTTTTTCCTACCTTTATTTGTGGATGGAACAGGGAACGAAATCATTAGTGGTTATACAGGGTACCCTCCGCCACGCACCGAAGTATCTATGTGGATGTATCTAAAGTTACTGTAACGTAAATTTAAGTTTGTACTAGTGCTGTTGTGAGTGACTCCGAAATGAAATCACTGGAAGAATATGCATTTTTGATATATACTCACAAAATTTAGCGCCGGCCGCGGTGGTCTAGCGGTTCAGGCGCTCAGTCCGGAACCGCGCGACTGCTACGGTCGCAGGTTCGAATCCTGCCTCGGGCATGGTTGTCTGTGATGTCCTTAGTTTAGTTAGGTTTAAGTAGTTCTAAGTTCTAGGGGACTGATAGTGCTCAGAGCCAGCCACAAAATTTAGCACCGTTTGCACTTGTTATTTACGACTAAAGCTGGTTTTAGACATTAAGAGTTCATGTAAGTTTCTATATGTGAGATTGCGTCTAGCAAAAATGCGAAATTGCCTTCAAATATATCTCCTGAAATGATGGGCGGTTGAGAACTGTATGTCCCAGTAGTCCCAAAGTGAAACCACAGCTTTAAAATAACTGATCGTTTACTTTTGCCAATTTCTTCTTGTAATCGTTACTTACTATGTTAACGAAGGCTAATTTTGTGAAAAATTTTAAAATCATTCCCCAAAGCGAAACCATCTCCTTAAATTAATTGATTGTTTACATTTTGCCAATTTCTTGTTGCATTCGTTGCTTACCGTCTTGATAAAGGTAAATTTTTTGAGACATTTAGTACAATAGACCTAATTATTTAATGAACAATTCTCTTATCAGAGGAAGGTACAGAGTCAAAAGACATTTTGTAAGGCGCGCAGGAGTAATGAAACTGCCTCGTCAAGCAACAGTGAAGAGGGGAGAGCTACAGGGGAACGCAAGGATCGAGATGTACCGCACAGATCACACACAAAATTTGGCGTTGCATGTCGGTTGGCATGAAGACCGTAAGAATAGACTGAAGTGGAGGACAGTATACGAATCGAAAGAGTGGTGAGTGTAGAGAAGTGATGGCATTCTTGTCAATGAATAATGTTAGGAGTTATATCTGACTACTTTTCTCGTCATCAAGTTGCCTGCAACGCATCATTTCCAACCGCTTCCGGACGTCTATATTGTGAAACATCTGACGCGAATGTTAATTCTGGGAGACGATTTACATTCGGTACGCTGTTACCATAGACTACGGACACAGACAGGTATTCTCTGTACTGAGCGCTGCGGCTCTACACTGTCAGGAAGAACGATTTCGAGACATTTTAGCCAGATCCATCCTCCTCTGACAGCAAGATCAGCAGCAGGTGAATTCACCTAAATTAAAAGTTACTTGTTTACTTGCAAGGGCCTCCGAGCAAGATGAGAGGTTGGTTGGTTGGTTGGTTTGGGAAAGACCAGACAGCGTGGTCATCGGTGTCATCGGATTAGCGAAGGATGGGGAAGGAAGTCGGCCGTGCCCTTTCAGAGGAACCATCCCCGCATTTGCCTGGAGTGATTTACGGAAATCACGGGAAACCTAAATCAGGATGGCCGGACGCGGGATTGAACCGTCGTCCTCTCGAATGTGAGTCCAGTGTCTAACCACTGCGCCACCCCGCTCGGTGATGAGAGGTTTCAAGAGTATTTGAATATTCCTCGCATGAAACTTATTGTTACTGTTCAGACACTGTCAAATGGTTCAAATGGCCCTGAGCACTAGGGGACTCAGCTTCTGAGGTCATCAGTCCCATAGATCTTAGATCTACTTAAACCTAACTAACCTAAGGACCTCACACATATCCATGCCCGAGGCAGGATTCGAACCTGGGACCGTCGCGGTCGCGCCTAGAACCGCTCGGCCACCCCGGCCGGCTCAGACACTGTATTTCAGTTAGGGGTAGTGTACAGCGGATTTAGAGGTGGTTGAAGTGATTGTGGCCAAATGGTAGTGTTTGACGTCTTTATAATAGAAATAGCTTACATTAGCTGTGGCTAATTACCGTGCCGCAGTGGTGACACCGGCGCCCGTCAGATCACCGAAGTTCAGCGCTGTCGGGCTGGGCTAGCACTTGGATGGGTGACCATCCGGTCTGCCCAGCGCTATTGGCCAGAGGGGTGCACTCAGCCCTTGTGAGGCAAACTGAGGAGCTTCTTGATTGAGAAGTAGCGGCTCCGGTCTCGGAAACTGACGTACGGCTGGGAGAGCGGTGTGCTGACCACATGCCCCTTCATATCCGCACCCAATGACGCCTGTGGGCTTAGGATGACACGGCGGCTGGTCGGTACCGTTGGGCCTTCATAGCCTTTTCGGGAGGAAAGCTATTTTCAGTCTAAATATGGATGAATACAATATGTGTGTAAGCTGTAGGTAACAGGCTTACACATAAGATATAAATAAATAATTCTATAAGTTTTTGGGCTCCTCAGTTTGCCTCACAAGGGCTGAGTGCACCCCTCTGGCCAATAGCGCTGGGCAGACCGGATGGTCACCCATCCAAGTGCCAGCCCAGCCCGACAGCGCTGAACTTCGGTGATCTGACGGGCGCCGGTGTTACCACTGCGGCACGGTAATTAGCCACAGCTAACGTAAGCTATTTCTATTATAAAGCCCAACATACCACTGGATAATGGCCTTTGGAGCCAAAACCGGTGGTGTTAACATAATAATGAAAAAAAAAAAACAAAATTGCAAAACCAATTTACAGACGTGGAACCTGTATCAAGATGCTCCAAATGCTGTACAAAAAATTAGAACAGTACTCGTCCACACGTGGCACGTGTCTCTATCAACTGTCTGCTTGATGTTGAGTAACTCTCGTGGCCAGCCAGATCTTTAGATCTGTCCCCGATAAAACACGTATGGTACCAGCTGAGACAACTCCGTGCCAGTGACAGTATCCAGGACTAGTTACAACAGTTGTAGACCAGCTTACTTCAGGAGAGGCTACAAAGCCTTCCTGACGCCCTCCCAAGCGAATCAGTGCACTCATCCATGCCATAGGGTGATAAGTGGACTCATACTGCCATGTTATTTGTTATTTGGACTTGAGTTTATAATCAACGAAGTGACATGACATACTCTGTCATCGACGAAGTTTCCTTTTCCCCTTCTGGGTCCTTCAGTACATACGATTGAGAGACAAACTCATACAACATACAGCAGGAAGTGATTTGTTCGAACCAGTAAAGCAGTGGTGCAGGTGGAGGCCTGGTTGAGCCACTGACTGACAGCGCATAACAAAAGCACGTCTTCTGGCTACGAACCAAATAGGAGGGCGTGCCGAGAAATAATGCAATGGCCTCCGACTTTTTAGTATGAAAACTCTTAGAGCTTTTAAAGTAAAACGAACTAACAATGTACAGCTGTGTTCTTCATGTTTACACATTTGCAGCCATGTATCGCTAGAGAGCTTCGAATGGTAATGTATAACATGGTGGTGTGCAACATAATTATGTCGATGCGTGAGAAATAGTGTACTGTAATAGAGTTTCGGATTCGAAGAGTTGGTCCACACATGGAGCAGCGTGACAGTGCCAGACCTCAAACGAGCGCTGTGACATTTGCAACAGCCTATCATCGATTATCCTTCATACAGTGCTGACTTGGTCTCATCCGATTTTAATCTACTTCCGAAAGTTAAAGAGCACCTTCGACGGCTGGACTTTGATGAAGTGGTGCTATCAGAGGTGAGGTTGAGGCTCCTTCATCGAAGTCAAGTATTCTACAGTGATGGTATGAACAAATTGGTTCCTTGATGAGAGAATTGTGTTTATCACCAGGACGACTATGTTGAGAAATAGATGTGTGTACCTGAAGAATGACATAGAACGTTAGTAGCGTTTGTTTAATTTGAAAAGCTTGAAGAGTTTTTACACAAAATTTCGGAAAAGTTACTTTTCAGCACGCTCTCATAGTATGTTTTTAAGAAATGCATTCAATAAGTCATACAACACATCTTTTTATCTGAATGCATGTTCTTTTATTCAAGTTCCCAGTGTACCAAATTATTCCCCACTCTTTTGGCTAAAAAAACACTATTTCTGAACATAATCTCTGTTCAATGGGACATTACGCCACCTTACTGGCAGGGTCTATATGCCAATATGGAATCAGTCTACTGGTCGACGTCGAACCCAACATCTCGTCGCAGCCAACATCTCGTCGCATCAATTATCTCCACATCATTAACCTGCTGCTTCCCGCGGAGTGCATCCTTCTTAGGGCAAAACAAATGAAAGTCGGAAGGTGAGAGATCCAGGCTGTAGGGTGGATGAGGAGGAACAGTCCAAAGAAGTTTTGTGAGCTTCTTTCGGGTGCGCAGACTTGCGTGACACCTTGCGTTGTCATGGAGAAAGAGAAGTTAGTTTGCATTTTTGTGGCGACGAGCACGCTGAAGTCGTTTTCTTCAGTTTCCCGAGGGTAGCACGATACGCTTCAGACTTGATCATTGCACCATGAGGGGGCGACATCAAACAGAATAACCCCATCAAAGTCCCAGAAGACCGTCGCCGTGGCTTTGCCAGCTAAGGGTATATTTTTCTTCGGATGAGAGGTGATGTGGTGGACACTCCATGAATTGCCGTTTTGTTTCCGGTTCGAAGTGATGAACGCAAGTTTGATCACCTGTGACGATCCTGGACAACGAATTGCCACGATCAGCCTTGTACCGTAGTGAGCAAGCAATTCCGCAAGTGATGGTCCTTCGTTGCTCTTTATGGACTCCTGTCAGGCGGAGAGGATCCAGCGGGAATACACCTTTCAATACCACAACTAGTGGGCTGGTGTGTCAGTACTACCAACACAGATGCCCAGTTGTATTTTGATCTGTCGATCACCTCGAATGAGAGTATTCGCGTGTTCCAACATTACAAGGGTTACAGCTATGTGCGGCCGACCGGCACGCGGGAGATCGGACAGGTTTGTGCGACCTTCTTGCGATGATGTTAGCCGCCTCGTCCAACGACTCACGGTGCTTTTGTTCACTACCAGTCTCCGTAGATATTCTAGAACAGCCTATGAACATCTGTGACGCCCTGGTTTTCCGCCAGAAGAAACTCAATGACAGTTCTCTACCCAGAACTAACCTCCGTTAGAGACGTTACTTTTAAGGCTACGCATAACAATGCCACCAATCGAACTTTATGAAACTGTACTGGCTGAAGCGGGGATATTCCACGATATAGCACAAAAAATTCCGCATTTTTCAACAGAAATTGGCCGAGAAAAAAATGTGTTGCTTTACTTAGTGAACGCGCCTCGTAGAAACAAGGCCAGTGAGCCACGTGTATTACAATAATTTCGACTATTTATTGTATAGAATATTTGAAAATTTCGATAGGATCCTTTCGTGCGTTACTTGTGGTGTAAAATATGTGAAATCGCCTCCGTTTAGTCTTCCGTCAGCGCGCACGAAAAAGAAATGGGAGCGGTGCAGTGCAGTGTGAGACCGGTGGAAGGAGAAGCGCGCGGATTTGATCTGGCGGCAGGCAGCAGTTTCCGGAGCAGGCTGGTCCGTCGCTTCCGGCCGGAAGGGCGCTGCCCGGGGCTGCGGCCCCTGCAGTCTGCAATCTGCAGTCCGCTGCGCGCTCGGTTGGAGGCGGGCGTGCCCACTGAGGCACGGACGGACGGACAGACAGCGCGCGGGGAAAGTTGTGGGGCTGCGCCGGCGGCGGGGGCGGCGGGGGCGGCAGCCGGCCTGGGAAGGCGGACAGCTGCTGCCGCCGACGCTGCGGTAGACAACCGGTCCGCCGCTCCGTGATTTACTGAGGACTCCCAGGCTGACCCCCTGCCATAGCCAGGCTTTGCCATTGTACGTCTCAGTACTAGAGAATTTCCAGCGCCTCAGACTGACTGTAGGTACAGAAATCTTTGAAATTTAGGGATATGTCGGGATAATATAAAATTTATGGCAGTCCTGCTGTCGCAGCAAGATTCACTAGATTCCACGTACAGCATTTTCAACAAGCACAGCGCCTCTGATCATTCAGTTCGGCGAGGAATGGTGCCCACGAGTTTCTACAAAAATGCTGTATCGAGCCGTAGAGCAAACAAATTTTGGGGAAACTGAGCGCTATGTCTCACTACTCTACGAAATAATCCCAGACATTTTCTATTTGGACTGTGATAGGGTGATTTGGTGGACCAGTTGAGTACTGAGATACGAGCAGGGGCCTGAATGTCACTAGAGTGCAAAATCAGCAGCAAATACCTGCAAGCCTATGAATGCGGCTGTTTTCATCTTGCAAGACAGGTGTGTCACAGCATAATCCTTATGAAGATGTAGGAGAAAGGGTAACATGTGACCATCGAGAAAGCTGTAGTAAACATCCTGTTGTAATGGTGTAGTTATGTATGTTCTTTCATTTCCTTAAAATATTAATTTCAAGAGGAAGAAATGGCGATAGTGAACCTTAAACTGTTGATGAGTCGTGGTAGAAAACTGACAAGTGGGAAAAAATGCCCTTATTACTCATTAGCTGAGTAGCCAGCGTTTCCCATGCACGTAATTATTCCAGTTCTAATAATTTGTCTCCTCCACCCTCACTCTATAGATCTCCTCTGCCCACCTCTCTGTTCATTTCTTTGTCCCCCTTCTCTCCGTCCACATCCTCCATCCCTCAATCTTTGCCTGTCTCCTGCCCATCTCTTTGATCCATCTGCTTCTCTCCCCTATTTCTGTCCATCTGTCTTTCTCTACTCTCTCTGACATCTGCTCGTGCCACTCTGTCCGCCTTCTCCTTCTCCCTCCCACCATCTCCTCCTCCATTCCCTCAGCCCATCTTTTCCTGCTCCCTATATCTCCCGTCATCTTCTCATCCTCCCATTACTGTCTATCTCCTCCTCCCACTCTCTCTACATCTACATCTACATTTACATACATACTCCGCAATCCACCATACGGTGCCAGCCGGAGTAGCTATGCGGTTCTAGGCGCTACAGTCTGGAGCTGAGCGACCGCCACGGTCGCAGGTTCGAATCCTGCCTCGGGCATGGATGTGTGTGATGTCCTTAGGTTAGTTAGGTTTAATTAGTTCTAAGTTATAGGCGACTGATGACCTCAGAAGTTAAGTCGCATAGTGCTCGGAGCCATTTTTTTGAACCACCATACGGTGCGTGGCGGAGGGTACCTCGTACCACAACTAGCATCTTCTCTCCCTGTTCCACTCCCAAGCAGAACGAGGGAAAAATGACTGCCTATATGCCTCTGTACGAGCCCTAATCTCTCTTATCTTATCTTTGTGGTCTTTCTGCGAAATATACGAGGTTGGCGGCAGTAAAATTGTACTGCAGTCAGCCTCAAATGCTGGTTCTCTAAATTTCCTCAGTAGCGATTCACGAAGAGAACGCCTCCTTTCCTCTAGAGACTTTTCCTATTCATCTGCATTAATTTACATTTATTAATATTTAGAGTTAGCTGCCATTCTTTACACCAATCACAAATCCTGTCCAAGTCATCTTGTATCCTCCTACAGTCACTCAACGACGACACCTTCCCGTACACCACAGCATCAGCAGCAAACAGCCGCACATTGCTATCCACCCTACCCAAAAGATCATTTATGTAGATGGAAAACAACAGCGGACCTAGCACACTTCTCTGGGGCACACCATATGGTACCCTTACGTCCGATGAACACTCACCATCGAGGACGACGTACTGGGTTCTATTACTTAAGAAGTCTTCGAGCCACTCACATACTTGGGAACCAATCCCATATGCTCGTATCTTATTTAGGAGCCTGCAGTGGGGCACCGAGTCAAACGCTTTCCGGAAGTCAAGGAATATGGCATCCGTCTGCTACCCTTCATCCATGATTCGCAAGATATTATGTGAAAAAAGGGCGAGTTCCGTTTCGCAGGAGCGATGCTTTCTAAAGCCGTGCTGATGCATGGACAGCAACTTCTCTGTCTCAAGAAAATTCATTATATTCGAAATGAGAGTATGTTCGAGAATCCTGCAACAAACCGATGTTAAGGATATAGGTCTGTAATTTTGAGGATCCGTCCTTCTACCCTTCTTATATCTCTCTTTCTCATCCCTCTCTCTTTGTCCATCTCCTCATCTTCCCTCACATTTCCCCCTTCCCCTTCCTCTGTCAATCTCCGCTTCCCCCATCTCCTAGTCGTCCTTGCTCATCTCTGTCTGTTCTTCCACCCTTCTTAATTTTTTGTGGTAAGGTCTTATGGGACCATACTGCTGAGGTCATGGGTCCCTAAGCTTACACACTACTTAATGTAACATAGGCTAAGGACAGAACACACACACACACACACACACACACCGATGCCTGAGGGAGGACTCGAACCTCCGACGGCGGGAGCCACGCGGACCGTGACAAGGCGCCCCACACCGCTCGGCTACCCCGCGCGGCTTTCCAGTCTTCTCTCTGCACGTTGTCATTTAACCCCAATATGAGATTGCTGGTTGTTAATCACACATTATTTCTTTCCAGCCAGTTAGGAGGTAGATTTTTAGCCACGGCTTTGCTCACGTATGTACATGTCCTATCTATTTCACATCTATTTAATATACTTCACGTATATTTGTAGTTGTATTTCACCAGTATTTCTACTCAATTTCGCCCTACAGTTTCTTTTTGTCGCATTTCAGTGTTTATAACGTCATAACTCCCGCGCCATGTGTCGTACAATGATATAATTTTGTAGGTACATTCAGCGGCGCATTTTGATACGGTATGCGAAATGTATTATGAATAAAGTAAATAGCAAAGAATTAATAAATTTAAACTTCATGCATCATTCTGCAGTTTTACACACATCTTAATGCATATGAGGTTACATCTGCTGAACCGTGTGTCGTACAAAGACATATTTTTGCAGGTAAATTGAGTGGTATATGTGAATACCGTCTGCAGAATGTGTCATGAATAAATTTGATAGTGAAGAATTAATAAAATAAAACGTCATGCCTGATGCGGTAGTTTTCTGCGCGAACAGTGAAAAGTAGTAAGTAATCAATTTTTTTTCCTTTCATCATTTTGTGGGGGTTATAAGACAGAAAAAGTTTCATGAAAGTTAGAACTTATGTGTAAAGCTTACTGCAAGTCACTGATTGTTGTCATTCTAAAGTACTCTATGGATAAAGTCTGGGTATTCGCCTTTCGTGTGCGGCCCTAATTTTGCCCCCCCCCCCCCCTCTTTGGTAGGTAGGTGGTTCTTACCTCCACAGAGATACTTTCCACACAATAAATGAGGTGTGCACCAGGTTTAGTTGAAATCGGCCCAGTGGTTTAGAAGATGTGTAAATACATACATACATTCATTCATTTTTAATAATATATATGTATTTAAAAACGTTTTTGCACGTGTTGTGGACACAGCGTTAGAGCCGTCACTCATCTTCGTGTTGCGAGGAATGCATTATCCTGAAATTAATGTAAGTGCAGTGGAACAATGACTTGAGAGGCGTGGCACCCATAGCCATCCTTAATTTTCTGAAGAACCAAGCAAAATATGAGAGTATAATGGTCATTGTATTGCATTTATTCTGGACTGACCTACTTATAGTTGCGCTGAGGCTGCTGCATTTAGCGGCCACCGCCGTAACTGAGTGGCCAGCGTAGAGCGCTGCCATGTGGAGGACCTGGGTTGGAATCTCGGTGCTGCCAAGGATTTTTATATGTGGTACCCAGCCAAACATGTAAACAACCATGCATGAGCAGCGCCTATTAGACGGTGGGGGTCCGATCAGTTCCAGTCATTCCATCAGGAAGGAGGCACACGGCTCGTGTTGTCTGTAGTTCAACCATGCCTAGACTGTCAATACCGCGGTTCGATCGCGTCCGCATTGTTGCTTTGCGCCAGGAAGGGCTCTCAACAAGGAAAGTGTCCAGGCGTCTGGGAGGAAACCAAAGTGATGTTGTTCGGACATGGAGGAGATGCAGAGAGACAAGAACTATCATTCCTCGCTCAGGGGGCCAAAGGGCTACTACTGCAGTGGATGACGGCTACCTACGAATTATGGCTCGGAGAAACCCTGATAGCAACGCCACCACGTTGAATAATGTTTTTTGTGCAGCTACACGACGTCGGACATGGATGGGAGATACGATACAAATGTTGGAACACGTGAGCCAATACTGACCCTACGACTTATCTTAGAAAATAGATTAAGGAAAGGCAAACCTACATTTCTAGCATTTGTGGACTTAGAGAATGCTTTTGACAATGTTGACTGGAATACTCTCTTTCAAATTCTAAAGGTGGCAGGGGTAAAATACAGGGAGCGAAAGGCTATTTACAATTTGTACAGAAACCAGATGGCAGTTATAAGAGTCGAGGGGTATGAAAGGGAAGCAGCGGTTGGGAAGGGAGTGAGACAGGGTTGTAGCCTGTCCCCGATGTTATTCAATCTGTATACTGAGTAAGCAGTAAGGGAAACAAAAGAAATTTCGGAGTAGGTATTAAAGTCCATGGAGAAGAAATAAAAACGTTGAGGTTCGCAGATGACATTGTAATTCTGTCAGAGACAGCAAAGGACTTGGAAAAGCAGTTGAACGGAATGGACAGTGTCTTGAAAGGAGGATATAAGATGAACATCAACAAAAGCAAAACGAGGATAATCGAATGTAGTCTAATTAAGTCGAGTGATACTGAGGGAATTAGATTAGGAAATGAGACACTTAAAGTAGTAAAGGAGTTTTGCTATTTGGGGAGCAAAATAACTATTGATGGTCGAAGTAGAGAGGATATAAAATGTAGACTGGCAATGGCAAGGAAAGCGTTTCTGAAGAAGAGAAATTTGTTAACATCGAGTATAGATTTAAGTGTCAGGAAGTCGTTTCTGAAAGTATTTGTATGGAGTGTAGCCATGTATGGAAGTGAAACATGGACGATAAATAGTTTGGACAAGAAGAGAATAGAAGCTTTCGAAATGTGGTGCTACAGAAGAATGCTGAAGATTAGATGGGTAGATCACATAACTAATGAGGAGGTATTGAATAGAATTGGGAGAAGAGGAGTTTGTGGCACAACTTGACAAGAAGAAGGGACCGGTTGGTAGGACATGTTTTGAGGCATCAAGGGATCACGAATTTAGCATTGGAGGGCAGCGTGGAGGGTAAAAATCGTAGAAGGAGACCAAGAGATGAATACACTAAGCAGATTCAGAAGGATGTAGGTTGCAGTAAGTACTGGGAGATGAAGAAGCTTGCACAAGATAGAGTAGCATGGAGAGCTGCATCAAACCAGTCTCAGTACTGAAGACAACAACAACAACAACACGACGTCGTGTTATGACTTAAACTGTATACAATAGACTGCATGATACGCAACTTCACTCCCGACGTACATGGCGAGGTCCATCTTTCCAACCACTACACCGTGCAGCGCGGTACAGATGGGCCCAACAACATGACGAATGGACCGCTAAGGACTGGCATCACGTACTCTTCATCGATGAGTGTCGCGTATGCCTTCAACCAGACAATCGTCGGAGACGTGTTTGGAGGCAACCTGGTCAGACTTAACGCCTTAGACACACTGTCCAGCGAGTGCAGCAAGGTGGAGTTTCCCTCCTGTTTTGGGGTGGCATTCTGTGAGGCCGACGTGAATCTTTTTGTCGTACAATATGGAACTCAGGTTCTTGGGAACTCTTGCTTTACTGATGCTAGGTGGTCATATCATTTTCTCTGGCCATAATGGCAGACTGGGATGAAATTCACGGATATTATCTGGATACTCAAGAACTATTTGTAAAATGAAACCTATATCTGAATAATTTCGTATGCTCTTTATATCAAAAATTCCCGCAGACAGCCATGCAAAATCGGAGGGAAGGTATTGCATCATTGCACCCCTGTAATGACAATTAACATCGAGGCACATAATATAAGACTCATTGCTATTTTCATTGTAATCAGCAAAGACATTATGGCTTGCAACAGCATGTATATGTGAACAGGGAGCAACACCGTCTCTGTCACCAAGCTCAGTAAACCGTGGCTATTACTTGTACATAATAAGGCGCAATTTACGTTAGTAGTTTTCATCAAAGCATCCCACACTAAACTAGGTGAAGTCACATAATGGGCTGAATCCAGTTCGTACGTTTTGAAACAGAGTGGGCGAAAATTTTCAGACATCGACCAATAACACGTCGAAGTAATCTCCTAATGTCTTGCATTTAAATGAACACCACTTCCACGCTCTCTAGTATTCATAATCTTTAATAGTGATAGTAAGCTTCTGAACCCTTCAATTGATGACCACTGTTCATCCTACAGAACGAATTCGCCAGTTGCGTACTCATATGAAAACACACCTTTCTTGTTCAAATAACTTACGGGTTTGCTGCCGGGTAACGTCGTCGAACACCGCCGATATTTCAACAGGAGAACACCCTGCCATTCTCAAGGCACAAATGCAAGGAAGAAGAAATGTGCAAGCAAATTTAATACCTCGGTTCACAGAGGAGAAACAAGGAAGACACCACACACCAACGAGCACGATTACATTCAAAAGTTGCAGTTTCTACTTCCTGATTCGGCGTATCGCAAAGTCGGTGTTGACCCTACTAAGAGGGTTGAGAGAAAGACAAATAACCTCCTGAAGGAAAGTTCTTTGTCACAGGAGACTATCAAGAGTCTTAATTCTTACTGTGCTGTACCACCTAGATTATATGGCCTCCCTAAGGTCCATAAAGAGGCTGTCCCGTTGAGGCCTATTGTTTCTAATATTGGTGCTCCGACATATCGTGTAGCTAAACATCTTGCTAGTTTGTTGAGCCCACTAGTAGGTAGGTGTGAACACCACATTAAGAACTCTGCAGATTTCTTACGTCGATTGCAGGGATTGCGTTTGAATGACTCTGATATTTTAGTCAGTTTTGATGTGGTTTCTCTTTTCACTCGCGTTCCTCTCTCTGATTCGTTGCAGCTAATTGAGGTTAAGTTTGGTGTCGAGTTAACAAATTTGTTTCGACATGTGCTGACTTCCACTTACTTTTTATTCAATGGTCAGTAGTACTAACAGACTGATGGAGTTGCAATGGGAAGCCCGTTGTCACCTATTGTGGCCAATTTGTTTATGGGGGACTTTGAGGAACGTGCATTGGAGTCAGCGATCTTGAAACCTGTGTGTTTTTTCAGATATGTAGACGATACTATTGTTGTTTGGCATCATGGTAGTGAGAATTTAAACCGGTTTTTGGAACATCTGAATTCAATTCACCCGAATATTCAGTTCACTATGGAGGTGGAAAAGAATGGATGCCTTCCCTTACTTGATGTGAACAGCACTCACGTACTACGATATCACGACGACAAGTAGTGATACTACTTGCTAGCCTCAAAAGATTTTTTATTTACCAGGAATGCTGTTTTCCACCAGCAGCATGAACAGATTCATGCATGTCTCACGATTATGATGTTTCGCAAAATACAATGGAACAACTTAAAAATCTTTTCCTTCGTATTCTTTGTCACTCCTATAATTGCTCACTAGTGCTCAGAATACTGAATACTATGCACGTTAATAGACACATTTTCGTTGCTTTTCTCAAATATTTCCACGTATTTCAAACTGCTAGGAAATGAAATGTTTGTAAAGTTTAATACATCTGAATAACGAAGATAATTAGAGATATTGCTCACTATGTCATTTTATGGGTATAAACCAGCTGTAATTGACCACTTGAAACAACAATTACAATTTTTTGAGAAAACCTTTATCACAGCATATTTGTATGCAATCACTTGTGGAAATTTCTGTGGTGCCCAGATAAAATCCTTTATTAATGTTGATGTCAATGCACGTCTATGTAAGTGAAACAAGAGGAGTTGGCTGCCACGTGGGCGTTGTCTATACAAGAATCACCTGCCACATGCTTGTCTTACGTCCTCAACATGTCAACTGAGCTGCGTTCACTGCAAGCTGGCTTGCCTGCCCTTTGTACATAGAGAAGACAGTGTTGCGATTTCCAATACCACGGAACGAAATGCTGTCATGTCCATCCCGAAAATGTAACATACGTGTTGTACGTGTATTATGAAAGTGTAATTATAACCTACATAGTACAGATGTGTTTTAATAACGAAATGTAGCACATTGGTTGAAATGTATCATGAAAATGTAATTGTAACACACTGTTTAAAGATGTAAAAGAGATACAGTTTGTGTGTTGTGAAAATGTAACGAAAAACTTCCACAAAATGCTGACCAACATATATGTGATTTTGCGATCTATACCTAACATGTCTGAATTTTTGTCCAGACAGAATTTATCACCTCCTGCAGGTAGATACACATTTGTTAGGATTGTATCACGTAATAGGTTGTGGACACTACAGGTGTAGGGACTTGGCTGTGTGAAAATCAGCAAAGGTTACACCTGTTCCAACCTGCAATATGGAAAATTATGCAACTGCTACCACCATTGGACGAGAATGATGTCATGTCTCCACTAATTCTTGTCATAGGAAGTTGTATTGTTGGATGTTTAACGTTTACGGTAGTAAAATACTGAGCTGTTATTGAGCTTGGACGATATCCGTTGGCTTGTTTCAAAACAAGGCGTCTGTCTTAGAAAAGGAAATGGAAGGAGGGGGAGGGGGTCAGGAGGAGAGAGGAAGTGGAGTGGGGAGGGGGGTTAGAGGAGGCAAATAAGTGATATTGGATCTGTGAGTGCCTTTCCTATCCGGTACAAATCCACTCTTCGTAAGGAAGTTTAATCTTACTCAACGATGCACGAAGAATCATGACCGACCCTCTGAAACCTGCTCGCACAGATAAAATCTTCAGCTTGATTGAATGGCTGGACAGGAGTTGGCTGCTTGCAGGGAAAGAACGACGTTCATGTTCGAACAATACCGTCTATATGAGATCCTATCGTTTTCTCAAAGATTAAAATCAAGAAACAACTTCAGGGCAACAGATGACTACCAACACCAAAGTCAGTCTAAATGCTCTCTGACTATACTCATTTAAATTTCCCCTGATTTTCCTAAATTAGTTCACGCACTTCCCGGGATCGTTCCTACCGTAGAACCACGACCGACAACCAGTCGCATCCTTGAAACTTCCTGGCAGATTAAAACTGTGTGCCTGACTGAGACTCGAACTCGGGACCTTTGAATTTCGCGGGCAACTGCTCTACCGACTGAGCTACCGAAGCTCGACGGACAGCCCCTCCCAACAGTTTTAATCCCCCTAGTACCTTGTCTCCAACCTTTCAAACTTCACGAGAGCTCTCCTGCGAATGTTGCAGAACGAGCACTCCTGGAAGAATGGATATTGCGGAGACATGGCTTAGCCACAGCCTGGGATGATGTTTCCACAATGAAATTTGACTCTGCAGCGGCGTGTGCGCTGGTACGAAACTTCCTGGTAGATCAGAACTGTGTGCTGGACCGAGACTCGAACAGGCGGAGTTCGAGGTCGAGACATCTTTGACATGTCTAACAATACCAGGTGGAGCGCCATCCTTTCAGCAGGAATTTTTCAGCCAGGCTAGGGATGATCTGACTCCCTGTCTCACTACAGCTCATTCTGTACACGATTCTCATGTGAGGTCACTGGCGTGTGCCTGTCCAGCGCTATCTGCTGACCCGTTTTTTCCCTGGTTTTCGGTTTCAATAAAACCCCACGTCATTTGAGGCATGTGTGTCAAGTTTTACCTCTATACGTACATTTATTTCGTGACTTAGTGCATTTTCAAATTTAATGGAGTTTTGGATCGCCCTGTATTTTCAGCATGACGGAACCCCTCCACATTTTACCAGGCGTGTGAGGGAACATCTCAGCTGCACTTACCTATTTTCCTGGATTGGTCGTAGTAGTGTAAGTAACTGCTCACCAAGGTCGACAGACTTTACGCCATTAGATTATTGTTTACGGGACAGTTGTATAAAAGAAAACTGAAGATACGGGAGAAACTGCTTGGTCGCATAATGAACGCTGCTGTCTGTATCAGGGAACGTGTAGATGCCATGAGAAAAACAACACTACATGTTTTCCCAAGAGTGCAAAAATGCGTTCAAGTAGACGATAGGATATTCGAACATTTATTGTGAACTGCTGCAATGAGATGTGTACGATAATGCTCAGAGCTGAATATGTTAAAAATACGTATTCTCCGACTGACATCTCGTAAAAATCATCTTGCAATGTTTAATAACTGTTATACATGTGTAAATGACAGTGTATTGAATACTATACTACTGGCCATTAAAATCAGAACGCAGAACAACAACCTCTGTCCGTAATAACGGCCTTGATACGCCTGGGTATTGAGTCAAACAGAGCTTGGGTGGCGTGTACAGGTACAACTGCCCATGCAGCTTCAACACGATACCACAGTACATCAAGAGTAGTGACTGGCGTATTGTGACGAGCCAGTTGCTCGGCCACCATTGACCAGACGTTTTCAATTGGTGAGAGATCTGGAGAATGTGCTGGCCAGGGCAACAGTCGACCATTTTCTGTATCCAAAAAGGCCCGTACAGAACATGCAACATGCGGTCGTGCATTATCCTGCTGAAATGTAGGGTTTCGCCGGCCGAAGTGGCCGTGCGGTTAAAGGCGCTGCAGCCTGGAACCGCAAGACCGCTACGGTCGCAGGTTCGAATCCTGCCTCGGGCATGGATGTTTGTGATGTCCTTAGGTTAGTTAGGTTTAACTAGTTCTAAGTTCTAGGGGACTAATGACCTCAGCAGTTGAGTCCCATAGTGCCCAGAGCCATTTGTAGGGTTTCGCAGGGATCGAATGAAGGGTAGAGCCACGGGTCGTAACACATCTGAAATGTAACGTCCACTGTTCAAAGTGCCGTCAATGCGAAGAAGAGGTGACCGAGACGTGTAACCAATGGCACCCCTTACCATCACGCCGGATGATACGCCAGTATGGCGATGACGAATACACGCTTCCGATGTGCGTTCACCGCGATGTCGCCAAACACGGATGCGGCCATCATGATGCTGTAAACAGAACCTGGATTCATCCGAAAAAATGACGTTTTGCCATTCGTGCTCCAAGGTTCGTCGTTGAGTACACCATCGCAGGCGCTCCTGTCTGTGAAGCAGCGTCAAGGGTAACCGCAGCCATGGTCCCCGAGCTGACAGTCCATGTTGCTGCAAACTTCGTCGAACTGTTCGTGCAGATGGTTGTCGTCTTGCAAACGTCCCCATCTGTTGACTCAGGGATCGAGACGTGGCTGCACGATCCGTTAGCCATGAGGATAAGATACCTGTCATCTCGACTGCTAGTGATACGAGGCCTTTGGGATCCAGCACAGCGTTCCGTATTACCCTCCTGAACCCACCGAGTCCATATTCTGCTAACAGTCATTGGATGTCGACCAACGCGAGCAGCAGTGTCGCAATCGCGATAGGCTGCAATCCGACCTTTATCAAAGTCGGAAACGTGATGGTACGCTTTTCTGCTCCTTACACGAGGCATCCCAACAACGTTTCACCAGGCAACGCCGGTCAATTGCTGTTTGTGTATGAGAAATCGGTTGGAAACTTTCCCCATGTCAGCACGTTGTAGGTATCGCCACCGGCGCCAACCTTGTGTGGATGCTCTGAAAAGCTAATCATTTGCGTATCACAGCATCTTCTTCCTGTCGGTTGAATTTCGGGTCTGTAGCACGCCATCTTCGTGGTGTAGCAATTTCAATTGCCAGTAGAGTATATAAAATAATTAAGAATGTGTGTTAAATACGCTTTTTCTCGAAAACCATTGATACGAAGTTTTTAGTTAAGATGTTCGTTCCTGTCATATTACTGAATATTCACCATTCCTCTTGGAAGATCATGTATGAATGCCTGAATTAATTAATTGTGTTGTTTTTAGTTGTGAAACTGTAATTTCATGACATGTTTAGTATCCTTGTGAAAGTGATTCACAGGTGAATAGAACTCTTAATACTACAACATCCATCTTTGCGTGTTTATGTTGAGAGACGCTCGCGCAGCCGTTGCTGCAAACATTATGCGCGACGCGATGGCAGCACAGGTAGTAGGCGGGAAGTGTTTGGACGCCACGTCGCAGCCATTAGCGGCGTGGGCGGGTCTGTTACAGTGGGGGCTGGGCGGGGAGCCGGCTGATTGACAAGCGGCCTGTGTGCTGCGACTTCATTAGGCCTGAGGCGGCCCTCGGCGCCCAGAGGGGGCGGCTCCCGCTCTGATTGAGACTCTCAATCCAGCAATTAGAGCTGCGAGCGCGAGCACTGCTAATGGCCCGCTAATTGAAAGAGCTCGCCACTTGCCGCCTGATGAGTGTCGGCTGCAGCTGATTCCACAAAGCGCGCCACTGGACGTCTGATAGGGCGCCACCCAGAGGTCACCGCAAACCGCCCGCTGGCGCTGCCGCAATGGCAGACATCCTACGGGCCGCTGACACCACCCACATCCCGCAAGCGATTCCACATATCGAACCAAGGTTGGCACTAACAGACTGTGTCAGAGGTTGCGTGTCACTGTTTGCTCACCATCGGGTATTTTTAATGTAACGTATTCTTAACTGAATCTACTTCTATAGCTGAGGGGAGGAGGAGGGCATTGATATAACATTAACTGTCATTTGCAGTTAAATTTTTAGTAGCTTTACCGGGAAATATACTAAATACATGGTCTGCCAAAACAGTAAAGTACCCGCTCTCAATAACATAGCCCCTCCTAACCTGCGCCGAGAACACGCTCTGGTTAGAGAATTTCAAAAAATCATGACCAACCCTCAATTACAAATCCATGAAGATACTCACAACATCCAAGGAAGCCGACTCCGGTCTAGGTATCCTCCACTAATAACCCCACAGGCGCTGCAGCAAACCAACTTTAAAATAAATGACCGATGGAAAGAGGAATGGGAGAGCAGAACAGCAGTAAAATGCCACAGTATGCCATGCATCTTTAGTAAACCAAAAGGATTTGACTGTCCTCGCAAAGTCTGGTCAACTCTTAATCGCATCAGAACCAACTGTGGGAGATGCGCCGACTCCTTACACAGATGGGGTAAACTTCCTTCGGCCGCTTGCGACTGTGGCGCTGAGAGACAGACGGTCAAACACATCGTGCAAGAATGCCCACTAAAGGCATATGAGGGTGACCCACAGGATTTACTAATGGCGACCCAAGAGGCAATCGACTATATATTATCTAAGCTGGACGTCTGTTTGTGAGTGCTCTTCTGTGAGTTTAAATTTACAATTGGTGGTGTCCTTATATACAAACTGTTATTGTTCTGTTTATTCATATGTGATTTTTTTTAAATCGCGTTTTTTCTGTAATTTTTACTGTGATGTTATGAGCCATACGCTAAATAAATAAAATAACCCAGAAGAGACGGCACGATGTCTTTTTAGCTTAGTACACGTATACGCCATCGGTGGGTATGCAAATGATTAGATTTGCAGTTCTCTCTGATAGGTAGAACAGCCACCAGAGGGCATTAGTGTTGCTCGTGGCCTGCCGTTGTGACCGAGCGGTTCTAGGCGCTACAGTCTGGAACCGCGCGACTGCTACGGTCGCAAGTTCCAAACCTGTCTCGGGCATGGATGTGTGTGATGTCCTTAGATTAGTCAGGTTTAAATAGTTCTAAGTTCTAGGTTGACTGGTGACCTCCGCTGTTAAGTCCCATAGTGCTCAGAGCCATTTTTTTGTTGCTCGTGCCTGGTGTTGTTACCAGGACTTTCTGGGTATGTAAGGGGCTTCAACAGCGGCAGATGTTGACTGGTAACTGTGAAGGACACGGAGATGCCGCGTTATCAGCATCTAACAGAGACTGAAAGGCCCCATTGAGGGTCCTCATTTGGTTGGCTGGTCGAATACGGAAACATCCAGATTCTTGGAGCATTCGCATGTGACATTAGGCCGATGTTCGACTGCATGGGAACATGAGGGCATGCGAACTCGTCACCGAGATTCCAGTCGGCCACGTCTGACCAACGCAAGAGAATTTCGCCGTATTGTGCACCAAACACATCGTAATACCTTCACAACTGCGCCTGCGACCTGAAAACAAGGAGTGGACTCCTTGCAACATTCTGTGTCATCCCACTCAATTAGTCACAGACTAGCAACAGATGGACCAGGGAATTACCGTCCTATGCACAGGCTGCCTTTAACACCACAACACAAACGGCTGTCTTTGGACTGGTGCTGGGAAGCATGAAATGCTTAAGAGTGACATCGCATTGTGTTCAGCAATGAATCACGGTTCTGAACTATCCTGGGTGACAATCGTCGGTGATTATGATGAGACTTGGAAGAGATTCCATACTTCCAGTGTTTTGATGGGGCACAGCGATGTTACTCCTAGGTGCATGGTGTGGGAAATCGTCGGCCATCACTTCGGATTACGATTGCTAATGACTGAGGGAACTCGGATGGCACAACGGTCATGGATGTCCCACGTCCTCATGTGTCCCCTCTCACACTACAGTACGGTGGTGCCATTTAAAAGAGGACACATTCGTCCACACGTGGCGCCTGTCTCTATGAATTGTCTGCGTGACAATGAGATACTTACGTAGCTTCAAGATCCCCAGATCTGTCTGCAGTAGGACAGCTCGGACACCAAATCTGTCCCGGAGCCACTATCCAGAATATCAAGTATCAGTTACAACAGTTGTTGGAAAGCTTGCCCACAAAGACTTTATAACGCCTTTCTGAACCTACCAAACAGTTTTTCTATCCACGCCAGAGAGGGTGAAATGTCATACTGACAAGGTGGCTCATACTGCCAAGTTCTTTCTAAATTTTGTCAGATTTTTTAATCAGTGAAACAACCGTACACTCACTCTCGACCATGAAGTGTCATTTCGGATCGTCCTCCCCTTCTTTGTTTCTGGGAGTGTGTATTAAAATCCAAGATGCTACTCCAGGCGGGTGTTAAATGAATGTGCGCAACAAAAAATAATAAAGGCTAAAATGAAGATTTGGCCCTGCCTGACTACCCCCTGAGGCAGATCTTAGGATCTCTTAATATTCTTTAACATATAAATTCCAACCTAAACAGAAATGAATGATTAAGGGAACTACACTCCTGGAAATGGAAAAAAGAACACATTGACACCGGTGTGTCAGACCCACCATACTTGCTCCGGACACTGCGAGAGGGCTGTACAAGCAATGATCACACGCACGGCACAGCGGACACACCAGGAACCGCGGTATTGGCCGTCGAATGGCGCTAGCTGCGCAGCATTTGTGCACCGCCGCCGTCAGTGTCAGCCAGTTTGCCGTGGCATACGGAGCTCCATCGCAGTCTTTAACACTGGTAGCATGCCGCGACAGCGTGGACGTGAACCGTATGTGCAGTTGACGGACTTTGAGCGAGGGCGTATAGTGGGCATGCGGGAGGCCGGGTGGACGTACCGCCGAATTGCTCAACACGTGGGGCGTGAGGTCTCCACAGTACATCGATGTTGTCGCCAGTGGTCGGCGGAAGGTGCACGTGCCCGTCGACCTGGGACCGGACGCAGCGACGCACGGATGCACGCCAAGACCGTAGGATCCTACGCAGTGCCGTAGGGGACCGCACCGCCACTTCCCAGCAAATTAGGGACACTGTTGCTCCTGGGGTATCGGCGAGGACCATTCGCAACCGTCTCCATGAAGCTGGGCTACGGTCCCGCACACCGTTAGGCCGTCTTCCGCTCACGCCCCAACATCGTGCAGCCCGCCTCCAGTGGTGTCGCGACAGGCGTGAATGGAGGGACGAATGGAGACGTGTCGTCTTCAGCGATGAGAGTCGCTTCTGCCTTGGTGCCAATGATGGTCGTATGCGTGTTTGGCGCCGTGCAGGTGAGCGCCACAATCAGGACTGCATACGACCGAGGCACACAGGGCCAACACCCGGCATCATGGTGTGGGGAGCGATCTCCTACACTGGCCGTACACCACTGGTGATCGTCGAGGGGACACTGAATAGTGCACGGTACATCCAAACCGTCATCGAACCCATCGTTCTACCATTCCTAGACCGGCAAGGGAACTTGCTGTTCCAACAGGACAATGCACGTCCGCATGTATCCCGTGCCACCCAACGTGCTCTAGAAGGTGTAAGTCAACTACCCTGGCCAGCAAGATCTCCGGATCTGTCCCCCATTGGGCATGTTTGGGACTGGATGAAGCGTCGTCTCACGCGGTCTGCACGTCCAGCACGAACGCTGGTCCAACTGAGGCGCCAGGTGGAAATGGCATGGCAAGCCGTTCCACAGGACTACATCCAGCATCTCTACGATCGTCTCCATGGAAGAATAGCTGCCTGCATTGCTGCGAAAAGTGGATATACACTGTACTAGTGCCGACATTGTGCATGCTCTGTTGCCTGTGTCTATGTGCCTGTGGTTCTGTCAGTGTGATCTTGTGATGTATCTGACCCCAGGAAAGTGTCAATAAAGTTTCCCCTTCCTGGGACAATGAATTCACGGTGTTCTTATTTCAATTTCCAAGAGTGTAATTATACTAAATGATAAACGTTGTTGCTGCTTATACATTTATTGTATATTAAAAACAATCTTTATTACAAATGTTTATATTTCCTAACTAAAATTACTGATCCATTGAACAACTCTGCCCTTTTATTATGACTGCGCGATCTATTATTAATAATGCGAAATGACTGACATCATCTATGAACCAAACACAAGAAGACGCTACTTTTAAAGATGATCTACAATGGAGTGTAACGTCAGTGGAAATAAATCCTACGTGATCACAGCTGTTTAGTCTTATAGCCCCTAATAAGCCAAAGCAATTAGCAATATCACCGTATGTACCGCGTCCGGCGCGTCGGAGTGATGGTTCTCGTACACGTCTGCGACGATGGAAGAACTCCAGCCACAAAATAAACTCTTTCAAAGAGTAGGACGGCTGAAGGCGGTCCTCTGACTACAATACTCTAATACTGCCTTCTCCTCTCTGTGTTCTACAGACGAGAAACGTGAACTCCCAGCCACAAGGACGGAGTTCAGATAACGTCTCAACGTAAGTATAGGCAGAAGAAGTGCTCTCAATCACTGAACGCTGCGTACTCAACGACGACTCCCAACTTGGAGGCGAAGTCCAGATTCGTGTAAGTTCACAACAGTACAGTGGCTAACCGTTCTAACTATAAAATCTCGTGAGAGAGAAGGCTGCAAGTCCGTCCGTACCAACAAGAAGCTGATACTGAGCGACCGTCACACACGGGAGCTCAAAACAGAAGACCACGTCTCTCCACCTCTGGCTTTCCAGGAAGGCTCGGCTCCCCACCCTCGTAATTCCGAAAACGAATCATATTTCCGAAACCACGGAATATTCTCCCTCTCTATAGATTCTTGCTAACGCCGCCCAACCATATTTTAGTCTTTTGTTGTCCAGCGCGGAAAGTTTGCGAGGAAAAATCTATATCCGTACGATGGTACGCTTCTGAGTAAAAATCATTGGAAATAACCCAGCCTGCGTGGTTTCCAAGATGCCGCTTCTTCGTTCCTCTCACCTGCGTCTAAGATTTTCATAGTTTCCGAAGTATAATCCTTCCGGTTCGGCTACAAAACTGGCCAGTCGCGACTCTGTTGTGCTCCAGCGCTTAGGTGCTACGACGTCCATGTTGCTATTTCCTGTGTTTAAGCAGGACCAAAAGACCTGTGTGGGCCTCCCACCCAGGGCTTCAGTTCCACCAGCCGTTTCATTTCTACTGGTGTTCTAACCTCTATTAGTATAGGCAATCATTCATTACGCCGTTTTTACAATAAAGGCACTCCGTCACCTTTCATAAGAGTTAACAATTATTTACAAGGTGTACGTGACAATGTCAGTCACCTTTATATATTCATATATACAA
Source organism: Schistocerca piceifrons (assembly GCF_021461385.2). NCBI lineage: Eukaryota > Metazoa > Arthropoda > Insecta > Orthoptera > Acrididae > Schistocerca > Schistocerca piceifrons. Next base: position 833,951,289 of record NC_060138.1, on the reverse strand, counting down.
TGTACAACCTGTCACATACCTAATTGTGTTTGTAGATCACGGCAAAGTATATGGATGAGTTCTTGTAAGGAACGAAATTATAGCCACCTTACAAAATGTAAAATGAGGACTGTGCAGTTTTTTCACACAAATCTACATGTATATTCAGCAAACCACCTTGAGGTGAATGCGAAGGGTACTTCTGGTGCCCCTATGAGTTCCCACTTCCCAGTTCTATTCGTGAAAGGTGCTTCTAATTGAAGTGTCAGATTACAAGCAAGCAGAATGTTATCTGAAATGCAACAACCTTGGTTCATAACTTGCCATCGTCTTGACGCACATCAAGATTATTTGAGCAAATATATAAAATGTATTTTCAGTTGCGAATATGGACAACCATGAGCTATATAATGGAATGACGACAGTGAAAATCTGTGCAGGACTGCGACTCGAATCCGGATTTCATTCTTATCGCGAGCGGTCGCCTTACCATTAGACTATCCGAGCACGCTTCTCGGGCAGACCCAACTGCCATATGTCGTCAACGATTTGTGGCAGTTTCTTCGTACATACAGGCATGCTACAAGAAACATTTCATCGTTCTTCTCAACAACACAGGCAGTGAAATATCGTATTTATCCGCCGACACCGGGCAAGTTGCTTTCAATTAAAGTATCTCTCCTGTGGGGGAATGCACGTAATGGTTGTACGAGTGCAGGCTGTAGACAAATGGTTGACGACATGCTGTAGTTTGAGTTTGGTCCTGAAGCATGATCGGAGGGCCCAATGATAAGGCGACCGCTCGCAATAAGAAAGAAATCTGGGTCCGAGTCTTGGTCCTGCACAGATTTTCACTGTCGTCATTCCATTATACAGCTCATGGTTGTCCATATTCGCAACTGCAAATACATTTTATATATTTGCTCAAATAATCTTGATGTGCGTCAAGACGATGGCAAGTTATGAACCAAGGTTGTTGCATTTCAGATAAAATTCTGCTTGCTTGTAATCTGACACTTCAATTAGAAGTTTGCTGTCACTACGAAGCGCTTTTTTGTATTCGAGATCTGTTGTGGCTAACTCTGACACTTTATGGAATAAGGAGGTTCAGTTCGTCTCTTTCCACTACTGAAAAGCATTTTAATGTGCGTTTGAAATACAGTGTTGTAGAATAATATTAAAAATTAAGTGGACTGTTAAGGAATGAAGAGGTTCTCTACAGCAAACGATGCGGAACGGAACATACTGGGAAAAGTGATAAGATGCAGAGACAGGATTTCAGGATACGTGTAAAGACATCAACGAGTAACTTCCGCGGTGCGAGAGGAGTCTGTAAACAGTAAAAACTGTAGGGGTAGACAGGGGCTGGAATACATCCAACTTTCATGGCAAGGAATAGTAAGGGGTAAAAATTAGAAATCTATTATTAACATTCACTCACATTGCCACTACAGACTCAAGTAATACTACAGAAGAAAGAAGCAAGGCGGTATGTTGTAATTGAGTCGTATCATTGACACATTACAACATTGTCTGTCAAATGAGGATACGCATTCAGCAAAAGGAATTTGGGGCAGAAAAGCAAAGGAAAATGTTCGTTAGGTCCTAAGACTTGTTGCAAGAAACTCTCTCTTTCATAAGAGCACATAACGAGAGACCGACACAGTAGTTAACACAGCCTGTATGTGAAGTCTCTACAAATTGAGTTTCCCATCATAGTCTCATATCAGCTCTATTTAAATACACCAGCTCTCCAGCTCTCGTCATGAGTTCATCACCGGGATCGACGTCATTCACAATAATAGCACACGACTCCATGATTATAATACTGTAGTGAATCTATTTCCTACATGCTCCGCCACAATCTGTGAACTGGCCAAATATGTACTTGAGATTCTGGCCTTCCCCTGCTGAACTTCATGCTGTTCGCCGCCTACCATCTGCTGCCGGAGAAACTGACTGTGCTCCGACAAGACCACATGGCAGGCCGCTGCCAGCACTGAACTTCATCACAGAAGCCAGCAACAGAGCCTCTTCAGATTCGCGTTCCTGTGCAACACGGGGGCACCTCCAGGTGCTGACACCTAGCAGGTGAAAGGGAATGGATCAACCGAATACACGATTACCGATACCAGGTACATCGTGGGAGGGTTATCAAGGGTCATCGCAGCTTTGGGATTGGGACCGGGGACACTCCAGCAGCCAGCCCGAGACCACCTGGCACTCAGCGGCTGCGCCTGCTCGCCGGCAACCCGCCGTAGCTACAGGCCGCTAAAACTCGCCAGGGCCGGCAACCGCGGAGCTGACTGGACAGTCAGCTAGAATCCAGTACGCAGTTGAATGAGGCACAGCCGAGGCCGGTGCGGAGAAACGACGACTTGTAAACACTGAGAATAAATGACTGAACTGTAATTATGTTATCCTAATGTCGCTGACGCTTCATAGATTCCCCACAGCTACACTGATATCACGCAGAGGTTTCTCTACCCAGTCCTCTGTACAACAATCCAACAAATAATTGAGGACAGAGGGTGTTAATGAAACACTGAGATGAAGACACGGCCACAGAAGAGGAAGTCTAGCTGAACCACATCAAAACCAGTTACAAGACTGACTACCCAAAAACGAAAAAAAATAGTGTTAATATTATTACAGAACTCCTCATGCATTCATTCATTAGATCTTCGAGCATTACAGTTTTAATGTTAAAACTGTTAAAGCTGGTTCATGACATCGTGAATGTCATAAAAACAAAAGCCACTTTAACAATTGGAAATGGAGAGTCTCAATTTTTATAAGCAAAGATGAACTTAAAGGTGTTACAGTATTTAATGTCATGTAAATTACAAATAGCAACTGTCATTGGCCTTTTCCGTCCGGTCCAACGCGTTGATACACGAGGTTCGATTCAACCTCTTCAAGGCCGTGCTAGACCGAGACAGCGCACCGCGTCGTAACACGTACAAAAATAATTTTAAAGGCTATCTATACAATGCGAATCGCCATGACGTCCTCAGCAGAACGTATTTTCCGTTATGAAATTATACAGGGAGGACAAAATGAAACTGACCTGGAAAATATTTACAGTAAGAGTGATGCGGAATTGACCTTTGTTGATGACAGAAGACACTGGAAATGGTCACAAAGGTATGGCAGCAGCAGAGTTTTCATTGTTATGCTGAAGGTATTGCAATGTTTGTGGATTATCTGCCCGACGGTAAAAATCTCAGAGAGAGAGAGAGAGAGAGAGAGAGAGAGAGAGAGAGATCAGGCGATCGAGGCGGTCAGGAAATTGCACTGCCTCTGCCGGTTGTTCTCTCCTCACCGAACATCTCATGTAGTCGTGACAAGGTTCTCAGGTGGCGTGTGTTGTTACTTTCTACTGCTGAAAAAATCCACCCATTCTTTCATCCTCTCTCAGTTGAACCACGAATGGATTAAACAGTTTCTGGACATACTGGTTTATAACGACAGTTTGCTGAAAGAACCATTACGGCGCGGAAGCCAGACATTGCATACGAAACACTAATCTTGTGATTATGCAACAGCTCTTCAGAGTTCTAATGGGAATTTTCTGTTGCATAGTGCCACACTTACTGTGAGTTTACATACCCTGATAATCTGAACCAGGTAGTTTCTGAAGGACATAAAAACTGTTAACCTGGGCGTTTCAACTTATGCACTACAGTAAACTGGTCACAGATGCAGATCTTTTTTGAAAATGTTCTCTTAACTCCCAATTGCACTGGTAAGCGGCCATGAAATTTCATTCGACTTAATTTTCAGGCTTTTATTCACTCAAGCAATGTTTTCTGGTGTTGGAGTTCATTTTGAATAGTTGTGGTTTTTATTGTCTACAGATCTCGTTTCGTGACATTTTGCAACACACTTGGTCGAATCACCAGATTTAAGTAGAGATTTGCAGTCAGGGTGAGAGGGATAACCACAAGAGTGCTCCTGCTGTCATACGAAATTGCACTCCAGACCATAGTTCAAGGTGTAGGTGCAGTGTGTCTCCTAACCAACACATGGCTATCACTGACACCGACGTGGAACCACTTTTCATCAGAAAACACAACTCATCTCCACACTACCTTCCAATGAGCTCTCTCTTGACACCACTGATGTCGCAAATGGCAATGGCTTGGGGTCAGCGGAACGCACGCTACAGGGCGACTGGATCGGAGCTGCCCTTGAAGTAACCGATTTGTAACAGTTCGTTGAGTCACTGTGATGCTTTCTGCTGCTCAAATTGTTGCTGCAAATGCAGTACGATGCTCCACAACCACACGCTGAACACACGCGACCGTGCATTCCCGTGACCGCAGCTGCCAACAGTCATCTACAGTGGCTGCATTCTTTCCAAGTCCTGCTGGAATATCGGCGAAGGAACATCCACCTTTCTGTAGACCTATTCACCACCTCTTTCAAACTCAGTGAGGTGTTTATAACGACGTCTTTGTCGGCGTAATGCATTGTTGACTAACGTCAACTCACGACGACAATCTCAAAGGTAGTTAACGTTCACGACCGTTAAGCGGGTATTCAAAGCAGACCAGATTTATATCCTAAGAGACTGACCAGAAATTGGAATTGACATCATCTGTCAGATGTAGAAACACGCCTACCAACTTTTGTTTACGTGCCGCAACTTCTTCTTGGCGTTATGATTTTTTTCCGTCAGTGCATGTAGGTTTCGAAACCGTCGAATGAAGTGCTTTGTCCTCGTAGTCTTCCGTAAAAAGGTTAGCTTCTGTGGCAGGCAGAGGGCTACCTATGGCAACACGGTCAGTTTCCGCAAATTATTGATCGTTAAATAAAAAGTAAGTCGAGGTGTTTGAAAAAATGAAAGATGTTCCCTTCCATCTGAGCTCCTACGAGTTGTAATGAATTCAGCGGTCACGCTCGTGTGAACAAAGAGACCACATCGAAACTCCCTAATAAATCGGTTAACTCGAAGCGCGGCTTCTTCAATCGCCTCATAAAATCTAAGTTCCGAACATTGCGTTTACATTTCCGTACCAAAGGGCTCAAAAGAGAAGCCGCTTTTTTTTTGCTAGGCAGTATGCTGGGGTCCTACATTCCCCTTGTGACTTCTTCACAGCGCTGTGTAGATATTCTATCACGTCCGAAACCCTCACCTAAAAAGTTTACGTGTCCATCGAAGAATTCATGGAAACGTTTCCCCTAGTTGAGCCTCCATCAGCTCCAACTAGTTCCTTGTTTCAGACAATGCTTCTCTCTCGGAGCATTCAAATACCCATACAGTCAATTTATAATTTTCTCCATGCGAAGGGAATCGAAACGTTTGATATGTGGTACCACGGAAGGGTGTTAAACATTAGATGAACTAATAAGAAACGAGAATCTGTAAGGAGAGGAATATGTGGACAGTACTGACGAGAAGAATAGACAGGATAACAGGACATGGGTTACGGTGTCTAAGAATACCTTCCACGGTACTTGAGGGAATTGTACAGGGACAGAGACTGGAATATATCCAACAAATAATTGAGGACGTTGGGTTCAAGTCTGAGATGAAGCCACAGGAGAGCTTCCCCAGTCATAAGACCGATGACCCACAAAAAAAACTAGAAGTAAAACTCCACGATGGTTAGAAAAATTAGCCGGAAATTTGGAACAGTAATTCCAAAGCAGACTAACAGCCCTTTCTTCTTTTCGCAGCCAAGTCTTCAGATTGTTCAAACGGCGAGCACAGCCTCGTGTTGACAGTGCAGACACATCCCACGTGGATGTGCTGATGTTCTTGTTCCGCTTACGCTGTAGGAGAGGCCGTAAATTCCCACATGGTCTATTTCAGCAATAAATTTCTGTGTGCTTCGATCCAATAAATTAGTCTCACATGTGATCCGTAACAGGTAGAGCTATCCCTCTGAGCAAGGTGAGGCGGGAGAGACCAGGAGAGGAGACGAAGTCTCTCTCCTAGAGGAAAGAGAAGCACGGGTTGTGCAATACTGTATTCCTGTGGTATTGCTGTAAGACTTCTGTAATTAAAGTCACTATTTGTTAGATAATGGTTTCAATCTCACAATACTCCAGCCCGCAGTCGCCCCGTCACTGTCTATATTAAACTACGAGGGCCATTCGGAATGTAACGTCCGATCGGTCGAGAAATGGAAACCTCTGAGAAAATCAAAATCGTTTTATTTTCAACAGTTAGCTGCACCTTCCAGCTACGTCTCTACGTAGTAGCCGCTCCACTTAAACATTTGACGTAGCATTGTACCAACGCTCTTTTACCTTCGTCATTGAAGACAGCCGCCTGTGCTTCCGGCTATTCTCTACGTTTCTGTGCCAAAATGTTATCTTCAGAGACAGCGGTTCATGTGAGTAGAGATGAAAGCCAGGGGGAGCCAAATATAGGCTTTATTGTGGATAATCAAACACATCCCATCGATACGCTGCAAGAACATGGAAAAGCATGGCTGCTATGCTATGTGGACTACATCACATCAGGCGAAATCTTTCACCTGGGCTTCATACTTGGCGGGAGACACTATTATCTAGGCGTCTTTACGTGCTCATTGTGAGCTCAGAACTGAAACGAGCTACGTGACGCTATCGACGGGCTTACTAGGAGACACTGCCCAACACATCTGTGCAGACCTTCGTCGGATTTTCGCCGTGGTTTCCATTTAGTGCCCGATCGGAACTTACTTTTCGAATAGCCCTTGTACTTTTGCTCTGATTGGTGACACTGTGGAATATTCGCCATTAAAATTCACTCAATCATAAATTAAACATCGTTTAAGACTATTATCATTTCTTACAACGCGCACACGATTGTTAATGTAAAACAACTGAGGCACATCCGACGCAACTTCCTGCGTAGCTACTTATTATTGTTGTTTTCCTTTAATTCTTTATTGATATGTTTCTTTTTATCTCATCTCCCCTTCTCAACTTCAGTCGATATTTTATCTGATTTTTAGTAATCAGTGTATTCAAAAATGACTTTTTTTCACATAAAGATTCTCTCTACCTCCGCTCGCTTCAGCTTACGTACCTGTCCTTTGGTTGCTACCCTTTGACTCTCCGAAAACGCACCCGCGTACTACTCGACAGATTCGCACTGTCCACATGACAACATCCAACAAATGTCCGATTCCGAAAAAACTTCGCACCCCAGTCGATAAAGTACTCTGACACTGAAAAAGGGCGGCAATGTAGTATCTCTTTGAACAGTTTAACCACTTTCATCTCATAGCTTTGAATATGGGCACTCATATACGCACCGTTGAGTGACATAAACTAACAATCAGAATCGACAACGTCAGTGACAATAGCAGAAATTTATTTTTCTCTGTGCAATGAATTTTGTCCTTAACGTGCGATGCCTTAATTTTATCCCGTTTGAGATATTCGGCGTCCGGTAAGCTGTTAGATTCGTTTTTCGCTCACTGTCGTTCATACATGAGATAGTTTCTTCAATTGAGAGCGCTATAAAGACCTGAAGGCTACTGACCTCGAAGTCAGAAACATGTAACAGTAGTAATAGCGTTTGGCAACGCAGTACAAAAAAACGGCTTGCCAGATGACAATATACGTATGGAAACACAAAGAGTTTTGACGCTTCAGTATTAATTACCAGACTATCAAAACTCACTTGCTGCAAATACTTGAAGATTTACAAGAGTAACTCCACCTGTTTTTAGAGCGCCCTGCTTCAGCTGTAATCTACAGCTACAGCAACAGCCAAAACAGGTCAAAAAAATGGTTCAAATGGGTCTGAGCACTATGGGACTCAACTGCTGAGGTCATTAGTCCCCTAGAACTTAGAACTAGTTAAACCTAACTAACCTAAGGACATCACAAACATCCATGCCCGAGGCAGGATTCGAACCTGCGACCGTAGCGGTCTTGCGGTTCCAGACTGCAGCGCCTTTAACCGCACGGCCACAAAACAGGTCATTGTAAGGATTGTCACCAGCTACGATTAAATAAGAAGAAAGTATAGTTCTTCAATCAGTTGTCGCCAAATGGATAATTACGTCGTATTTGACGAAAGATTCAGTAGTTATTGTAGTCAGTAGGGACAGTAGCCATAAGTGGCTAGAATCTATCGTGACAATGATTCCTGGCCGTAAATATCAACTGCTTTATCGTCGCGTACATGTTCCACGAAAAACCCTTTGCGGTACAGGAAAAAAAATGAACAAACAAATAAACAAACAAAATCGGAAAAAGTAATTTAGCGGTTCAGTTCTGAAATAAATTGTTTAGCCTTGCAGCAAACAACAGCGGGGAATAATTACTTGTTACGTGAACGCGATACTTCAATCTGTTTTTTAGGTCCGCTGTTTCCATACGCGTTTTTCACATAGTTCTATTACGGATATCTCCTGGTAGTGTATTCAGCTGAATCTCTTCAGGCGCAGCAGCTCGATAGCGGGATGCTTCAACGTGCGTTCGTGCGTGCAATTACAGCGAAATGTTCCCGCAGATGACACGGTAATGAAATTCTGCCACGGGTACAAATAATTCGACATTCCAGACAGCACCCGCTTAATCGATGCTCTAACAGCAATTGACCTGCCGCTCTACATAATCAGGCGTGGGTTCATTGCTGATACCAACATAACTCGCCCCCACTGGTTGACATTCTTTGTTTCGCGCAGATACTCTTGTGAGTAACATATACAAGGGGTGGAGAGAAATATGCAAACACCAAAAACACAACACATTACCATGTGTAATACGTTGTACGAAACCGGTTGGTATCTGAAACAGCTTTCAGTCGTCTCGGAATGGACAAATACACGTCCTGTGTGGCAATGAAGGCAATCTTATTCTTCCTGCAAAATAGAGGTAAGTCCAGGTAACGGCGATGGAGGTGGATAGCGACCACGCCCACTTCACTCCAAGCACATTACAATGTGGTTGTCTGGTGACTATGTTGGCCGGCGGAGGTGCAAAAATTCACTCTCGTGCTCGCAAAACAAGTCGTATACGATTCGAGGTACCTGAACACGGGCCCTGTCGTCTTGCAACACAGAATCACCATTGGGGAGCAAACACCGTACCAGGGGATGGACCTAATCAGCCAAAATGGTCACATAATCCTTGGCAGTAATGTGATCTTGCAGAGTAAACATGGACATCACAGAACACCACGATATGGCTGTCCAAATTAGCACCGAACCTCCGCCATATTTCACTCTTTGGAAGGAAACTCGGCCACAAATTGGAAAAAGTTTGAAGCAAGATTCATCCGACCAAAGGACTTCTCTCCATTGCTCCAAAGTCCAGGTTTTATGGCTTCGGCACCATGTTTTTCTGTTACGGGTGTTTTCGACTTACAGATCGCCGTGCAATTCCCATCTTATAAAGGTCCCTTCGTGTCTCTTTGGTGCTGACATGGATCGAGAGTGCTATATTGAGTTCAGTAGCGACTTTTGCACCTGTAGTTCTTTTATTCTTCGTCACACTCCTCTTCAATGACCTTATAACACAATTACTCAACAGACACTTCCGTTTGCTTTGTGACTTAGTAGCTGATGTTTTTCCGATTTCCCCGTATGCATCTTGAAACACCATATACTTCGACTTCTTGGTTGAAGAAGTACTAACTGTAAGAGCAACAACAATTTGCCCACGTCCGAATCCACTTCACTCCCACAACTAAACAAAACACAGTTGTGATCACGACTTAAACTTGCAACGTACTGAGGAAATTATACAGCTGCCGTTCATGGTCAAACACAACAGCGCCACTTGCAGACTTTGCTAGCATCTACATTTATGTTTAAGCATGTGTTTGTCGCGGGCCAACTCCTGTAGAATTTTTGTCGTACCCTCATTGTGAAGCTACACTACTGACTATTAAAATTGCTACACCACGAAGATGACGTACTACAGACGTCAAAATTAACCGACAGGAAGAAGATGCTGTGATATGCTAATGATTAACTTTTCAGAGCATTCACACAAGGTTGGCGGCGGTGGTGACACTTACAACGTGCTGACACGAGGAAAGTTTCCAACCGATTTCTCATACACAAACAGCAGTTGACCGGCGTTGCCTGGTGAAACGTTATTGTGATGCCTCGTGTAAGGAGGAGAAATGCGTACCATCACGTTTCCGACTTTGATAAAGGTCGGATTGTAGCCTATCACGATTGCGGATTATCGTATCGCGACACTGCTGCTCGCGTTGGTCGAGATCTAATGACTGTAAGCAGAATATGGAATCGGTGGATTCAGGAGGGTAATACGGAACGCTGTACTGGATCCCAACGGCCTCGTATCACTAGCAGTCGAGATGACAAGTATCTTATCCGCATGGCTGTAACGGATCGTGCAGCCACGTCTCGATCCCTGAGTCAACAGATGGGGACGTTTGCAAGACAACAACCATCTGCACGAACAGTTCGACGACGTTTGCAGCAGTATGGACTACCAGCTCGGAGACCATGGCAGCGGTTACCCTTGACGCTGCATCACAGACAGGAGCGCCTGCGATGGTGTACTCAAGGACGAACCAGTGTGCACGAATGGCAAAACGTCATTTTTTCGGATGAGTCCAGGTTCTGTTTACAGCATCATGATAGTCGCATCCGTGTTTGGCGACATCGCGGTGAACGCAAATCCGTGTATTCGTCATCGCTATACTGGCGTATCACACGACGTGTTGGTATGGGGTGCCACTGGTTACACGTCTCGGTCACCTCTTGTTCGCATGATGGCACTTTGAACAGTGGACGTTACATTTCAGATGTGTTACGGCCCGTGGCTCTACCCTTCATTCGATCCCTGCGAAACCCTACATTTCAGCAGGATAATACACGGCCGCATGTTGCAGGTCCTGTACGGGCGTTTCTAGGTACAGAAAATGTTCGACTGCTGCCCTGGCCACCACTTTCTCCAGATCTCTCACCAAATTAAAACGTCTGGTCGATGGTGGCCGAGCAACTGTCTCGTCACAATACACCAAGCACTACTCTTGATGAACTGTGGTATCGTGTTGAAGCTGCATGGGCAGCTGTTTCTGTACACGCCATCCAAGTTCTGTTTAACTCAATGCCTAGGCGTAACCATGCCGTTATTACGGCCAGAGGTGGTTGTTCTGGGTACTGATTTCTCAGGATCTATGCACCCAAATTGCGTGAAAATGTAATCACATGTCAGTTCTGGTATAATATATTTGTACAATGAATACCCGTTTATCATCTGCATTTCTTCTTGATGTAGCAATTTCAATGGTCAGTAGTGTATGTTATAACACGAAATATGCATTTTACTCTGAAGTGACAAAACACTCGTGATAACGATAGGCACATATAGAGATGTCGATAGCATCGCGTACAAGAGGTTTAAAAGAGCTCAGATGATTCACGTGAAAACGTTTACGACGTGATTATGGCTGCACGACGGGAATTAACAGACTTTGAACGCGGTATGTTAGTTGGAACTAGGCACATGGAGCATTCGATTTAGGAAATCATTAGAGAATTCAATATTGCGAGATCCACAGTGTCAAGAGTCCTTCGGAAATACCAAATTACAGGCATTACCTCTCACGAAGGACAACGCAGTGAGAGCAGCGGCGGTTGCGTAAAATTGTCACTGCTAACAGACAAGCAGCACTGCTTGAAATAACCGTAGAAATCAATGTGGGACGTACGACGAACGTATCCGTTAGGACATTTCGACGAAATTTGGCGTTAATAGGCTATGGCAGCAGATGACCGACGCGAGTGCCTTTGCCAACACCATGACATCACCTGCAGCGCCTCTCCTGAGCTCGTGACCTTATGGGTTGGACCTTACACGACTGGAAATCTATAGCCTGGGCAGATGAGTTTCGACTTCCGTTGTAGTAGCTGATGCTAGGGTTAGAGTGTGGCACAGACCCCACGAACCATTGGGTCCAAGTTGTCAATAATGCACTGTGGGAACTGGTGATGGCTCCATAATGGTGTGGGCTATATTTACTTGGAATGGACTGGTTCCTATGGTCCATCTGAACCGATCATTGACTGGAAATGGTTATTCATGGGCTTCATGTTCCAAAACAGCGATGTACTTTTTATGGATGACAGCTCGCCATGTCACAGGGCCATAATAGTTCGCGATTGGTATGAAAAAGATTCTGGACAATTCGAGAGAATGATTATGCCACCCAGAGCGCCCGATATGAATCCCATCGAACATTTATGGGACACAATCTAGAAGTCAGTTCGTGCACAAAATCCTGCACCGGAAACACTTTCGCTATTATGGACGGCTATAGAGGCAATATTTCGTCAGGGGACTTCCAAAGACTTGCTGAGTGCATGCCACGTCGAGCTGATGCATTAGGCCCTACAAAAGGAGGTCGGACACGACGTTAGGAGGTAGCCGATAACTTCTGTCACCTCAGCGTGATTTTGTATGATGTCTGTGAAATGACTTTTAATTGTAGTACTGGTCATTGAGCTCCACAGACTATTGTCCCGATTAAATATGCCCTGTTGGCTAAGCGAATAATGCCCAAAACCTAGTATTATTGTGCGGTCTTGGTGCCCTTCAGGTACAATTCGATACAGACACTCATGCCTAGCGCAACAGATATCGTTGGCATCCGAAATGATTTACTATCGTTAACTGAGAGCGAAGTTTTCATCACTGAATCTAACTTAAGATCCCATAAGCATCATCTCGATTACGCCGATTAGAAAAAACCGTGTACCATAAGTGGGAATTCAGTTATTATTCGTAACACTTTACTGTTAGGATCCGATGATACAACGTTCCCAGTAATATATGGCGAAACAACTACTGGTCCGGTGTTCTCGAGGCAAACTTGCCTTCTGGAATCTAAAAACAGTTGATTAACATAACACAAATTTTTCTACCTGTACGACATAAGACGTGGTTCGTATCAAACTAACGATTGAGTCGAGGGCAAAAGATCATGTCTGTTATTATTCCAGTACAAAGCATTAGAGCGAGGCCCCGTGGTTACTCATTACCAAAATCATGAAAAAGTATATTTCGTTAAATTAAACTGGTGAAGGAACGACATTAAAAAAATGAGATTATCTTTCAACTTGTGACTACTAAATCCCAAAGAATATAGCTATTTAATATAGAGCAATAAGGTAATATTACGTGAATCACGCGATACATCCGAAGTTATGTTTACGTCTGAAGATATGCTGTGTTCTGTTTGCTAGAAACTCTTCAGTCCAGTAATGCAGTTGGCCTCATATTCCGTAGGCTCATATTTACGTCGTTAGGCGGCAGTGAAGAACGGTATCAAACGCCTTCGGGAAGTCAAGGAACACGGAATCTATCTGTGAGCCTGTATCTACTGCAATGGGCGAACAGAGCTAGCTGGCTTTCAGACGATGATTTCGGGACGCATTTTGATTCCTACTGTCGAGATTTCTCATCTCCTGAAATGTCATAATGCCATGAGCATAAAACATGTTCCAAAATTGTACAGCAGACCTACGTCAGATATGTAGGCCTATAGTTTTGTGCCTCTGTCGATGACCATTTTTCAAAACGTTTTTCGTAGTATCCAAGTCTATCGGGGTCAGATGCAGGGATTTTACTGGCCACGGAAGGGTTTCAACATCACGCAGTCCATAGAGACACGTACCATGTGTCGACGAGCATTGCCTTCTTGAAAAATGGCATCATGATACTGTCTCATGAGAGGTAACACAAGAAGACACAGGACGTCCTGGGGTACCACTGTGTCATCTTAGTTCGCTCAATTTCCACCAGCCGTGTTTTGAAGACATATCCGATGGTTCTGCACACAGTGACGCCAGAGGTGACACCGCTGATCCTCTCCACTCTCCAAAACAGTGGAAAAAGGGGCCTGTCCCCTCCCCCCGTCGTCGTCACCATACTAGCCGACGACAACCGCGCGGGGTGACGTAGAACTTCGACTCATCGCTGAACTCAAAGCGACGCTATTCGACAGCAGTTGGTGTTTCCTGGTCATGTCACCGTTCTCCACGCCGCCGTTTGTGTTGTGATGTTAACGGCAGTGTACGAATGAGACGGTAATTCTCTAGTCCGGCTGTTGCTATTCACCGAATAACGGTGTGGGATGACGCAAAACGTTGCAGGGAGTCCATTAGTTTTTCTCGGATGGGACGCGCAGATGTGAAGGGGTTACTAAGTGCATGGTGCACAATGTAGCGATCAACCCTTCCGGTGGGCAGACGTTGGCGACCGGAACCTGGACGACGAGTAAGACTGACATCACGTTCCGCGGCAGCCCAACATCACCACTTGAGGCGTGGCGCCTTATATCGCTCCTGTCGGGAGCCTGTGTTTCGGGAGAATGACTCATGCGTGCACAGTGACAGATGGTTTGAAGTGAGCCCAGTCGAGTATATAGTTCTAATTTTCATCTGCTAGAGGACATCAGCGGACAGGACTAAACAGAAAGAACTATAATGTAGTTAAGAATTTTGACCACCAGAGTCCAATAGTGCACAGAGACATTCAAGAAACAGGTCAAGAGAATGTTCTTGTGAATTGTTCTGTTTATTTCTTGATGGCTTTTTTGTTTATTTATGTTTGTACAGTTTTGTATATGCTTTTAGTAGTGTGAATGATGCGTGTATGTGGACCAAAGTAAATAGTAGATCATTGTTCTACTGATGAACGCTGCACGAACTAGTGTGAGAAAGTTTTAAGACAGTGTGAATGCAGACAACGGGGAATTTTGTATCGTAATTTGTTAAGTAAGTTTATGGTAAAAGGAAAGCTAATTCGAGTGCAGATGAAAATAAACGATAATGTAAAGTATAAACAAAATAATAATAAAAATGTTAAATACTTATTTCGAGAAAAAGTACAGTTTGAAAGTGTTATTTGTTGATTGGTTAATCATGAAAAGCGCGATCTGACGCAAGAGAATAATGTTTTTCTATTGGCCTTAAAGAAAACTGCCCAATCAGAACGAAGTATTCTTCGCGCGTCTTTTCTCTTGGAGATATAGAATTGTTACAGCAGTCTAAGGGAGTTGGAGCCCAGCCTTTCATTGGTACGGTCGTGTGTAGTGTGAGCTCGGAAGCAAGTTGCAATTTGCCGATTTAGTTTTGCTACATGTTTCAAAATTGTTTTAAAGTGAAGGCATACTTATTCCTGTGTGTTTTTTTAGAAAGTACGTATTTTTTAAGTAATTTTGTGTATGAGAAAAGACAGGAATTCCGCGTGCCATATTGAGCAGATCGGTGACTAAAAACTTGAGTGCATTAGACACCGATGAACTTGACAGTATGGCGAGCATTTTCATTTAAGAACAATCCGTGCTTAGTAGCAGATTTCGGGAAATACGTTACCATAAACTTGCTAATGTGAATGAAAGGGTTTGTGCATGGCTGTGTCGAGATTAGCACGGGCTTGGCAGTGAACGTGTACATCTGGAGGTTCAGAATATACCGAAGTTTTGCCAGTATTTCCACCTTTCATTCAGAATTAAGACCTTTTCCCGATTCTTGGAATAGTTAGGTTGTATGCAGCCTGGTGCGAGTTGCAGTACGTGAGGTTTCTGCTTGGCTTTCCCACCGGCGATCAGCTGCTATGAGTTCACAGGTAGGTGCAGGTATTGGTCGAAAGGAACCACGCCGCCGCACACTGTCACAGCTGAATGCCCCACAAATCTGGATACTGCACAAATCGAACATCCGGCGAAATGGCGAATCATACTGAAACTTCTTTCAGACTCTATACTTATATGGATATGGTGTCTGTTCTTTGTGTCAGAAAGAACAGACACCATATCCATATAAGTATATAGTTCTGGCAATACCGCCCATGAACTTCTTCTTTTGCGAGGTTGCACACATATTACCCGAACTCTTACGGGACTGGGTAAGAATGTCTTCCACGAGTAATGAGTGTGTTGGGTAGGGACACTACGAGTGTAGTGTGTGGACACATAAGGGGAGAATGTGGGTCTCACGGGAGGCTTTCCTAGATAGTCCCTGCAGTCTGACTATTCTCTGTGCCCTAGGTGGCTCAGATGGATAGAGCGTTTGCCATGTAAGCAGAAGATCCCGGGTTCGAGTCCCGGGCGGGGCACACATTTTCACCTGTCCCCGTTGATATGTATCAACGCCCGTCAGCAGCTGAAGGTATTAATATATTATTCTAATTCCTTTCAGACTCGGTCAGGCGCCGATAATGCTGCCACTACGATCACGCGGCATCTCCGCGTCCTTCACAGTGATCACTCAGTATCTGTCTCTATTCACGCCCCTTATATACCCGCCCAGGGCTGGTAACAATACTAAACACGGCCAATACTAATCCACTGTGGTGGCCATCCTCTCCATATCCTTCGATGGTGCATACTTCTACACAGTTATATGGATTTCCGACCACGTCTTCGGGGTGCTTAACTTTTTTCCAGGGAACGTAAACGAAATTATTAAAAATATCCCCATTTGGAATTTTATCATTGCCGTAACGTCAATGGTAAATTTGTAATTTTCCGATAGTCGCTTACAACTTTCGATCAATCGTTTCTGGGCCAGTGTTCCCCTCTCAAAGCGACGCATTTCCCCTTTTTCACCGCCCATTAAAGATTAAATCTTCATCGCGGAAACACACTGTAAAACTAGAACAAAGGAAAACTTCTCCAAATGTAGAGACAAAGGCATCAAGTAACCTCATGAGGTATTTCGCTCCATATTTTGCGTGGTCATCAGAAATACAGGAAAACTGGAATTGATACAGGATGTTCGGAATTTTCCGTTAAAAATTTCTATAACTTGCAGAGGGGAGTGAACACATAATGTTTTAAATAGGAACTCACGTCCGGAAACGTGCCGCACATTTCAGATGTGTAGCGCGCCAACATTTGCTGATGGAAAGGGGAAATCTCAGAGTTGCTTGTGTTATGCAATAGCATCTGCCTTGATGCGAGACCTATTGAACGCTTGTGCGTCACTTCTGAATCTTCTCTATTTTGGCCATCGTTAGTTATTTTACTGCTCAAATTGTAAAACTCATCTACTACTTTTAGTTTCTCATTTGCTGATCTAACTCTCTCAGCAACGCCTCATTTAATTCCACTGTATTCCATTACCCTTGTTTTACTTTTTTTAGTGTTCATCTTATATCGTCTTTTCGAAACATTTTTCATTCTGTTCAACTGCTTTCCCAAGTCCTTCCCTGTTTCCGAAGAAACAAACTGTCACAAGGCAAACGAAAAGTTTTAGTTTCTCCCTGATGTACTTTGATTTCCTTTCTAAATGTCTACTTGATTTCTATCACAGCTTGGCCCATTTACGGAATCATACCGGTGATAGGCTGCAACACTGTCGCACTCCAGACATGTGTTTAAAATTAACGTCTACAAAAATGCAATTTTTAAGTTTCCTTGTACTGGCTTCTGTTGAATGAGACAAGGTAAAAAGTAATGAGCAAAATTCCAGTTCCTCAAGAATTTTGCCTTCGCTCTGTTTTCGCTTTATGTTTCTTGATCAGCGATATGCAATCCTAGCGAACACCTAGTGGTGACTTCACGTTCCGATACGTGAAATACATTACTGGCCATTAAAATTGCTACACCACGAAGATGACGTGCTACAGACGCGAAATGTAACCGACAAGAAGAAGATGCTGTGATATGCAAATGATTAGCTTTTCAGACCATTCACACAAGGTTGGCGCCGGTGGCAACACCTACAACGTGCTGACATGAGGAAAGTTTCCAATCGATTTCTCATACACAAACAGCAGTTGGCCGGCGTTGCCTGGTGAAACGTTGCTGTGATGCCTCGTGTAAGGAGGAGAAATGCGTACCATCACGTTTCCGACTTTGATAAAGGTCGGATTGTAGCCTATCGCGATTGCGGTTTATCGTATCGCGACATTGCTGCTCGCGTTGGTCGAGATCCAATGACTGTTATCAGAATATGGAATCGGTGGGTTCAGGAGGGTAATACGGAACGCCGTGCTGGACCCCAACGGCCTCATATCACTAGCAGTCGAGATGACAGGCATCTTATCCGCATGGCTGTAACGGATGGTGCAGCCACGTCTCGATCCCTGAGTCAACAGAGAGAGACGTTTGCAAGACAACAACCATCTGCACGAACAGTTCGACGACGTTTAAAGCAGCACGGACTATCAGTTCGGAGACCATGGCTGAGGTTACCCTTGACGCTTGTAAGGGGTCCGCAGGCCCTTACTACTAGGTTTGCACTCACGCAGGTCGACAGGGCAACTATCGATTAGTGTGTCGGGTCGCGAGAGCGAGAGTTGAGTCAAGTCAGTGCGTGTTGTAGGTTCCCGCGAGGCGGGCAGAGCTGAGCACAAGCCAGCAATTGATAGAAATTACCGACAAAGGGAGTGGCCATCGCCGCGGTTCAACCCCTTTTGTGTTAGTATTATACGGGAAAGTGAGAAAGTATAATTAACAGAATGCTTCAGTGATATTTATGTGCCGTTATTGAGATTCCGCGTCTACCGCGCCGGCATTATTTGGATTACAGTGTTGGATTACAGTGATTGTATGTTGCGTGTGGCGATTGTGAATAGCGAGGAAGCCTGTGCTGAGATTAGCCGTTATTAACAGTGTATTGACGAAGGCAGCGGCTGTCTCCTTATCTTTGTGGTTTTTGATAAGAATATAGGTTTTGTTTAGTGAAACTGTGTTTGTTGTTCTTCTTGCCACCAAACAGTACATTATTACAGTATTTGCGAAGGACAATATGGAATGTAACAACTCCGTAGCAGTCCAATCCGATTGCCAGCCCCATTAGGCACACGGTCACATTAATTATTATCTATTTGGGCTGCTATTCAGATCCCGATCGAGCGGGATAAGTAAGTAGAATAAACCGGAGTGTTACATGCTGCATCACAGACAGGAGCGCCTGCGATGGTGTACTCAACGACGAACCTGAATGCACGAATGGCAAAACGTCATTTTTTCGGATGAATCCAGGTTCTGTTTACAGCATCATGATGGTCGCATCAGTTTTTGGCGACAACGCGGTGAACGCGTGTATTCGTCATCACCATACTGGCGTATCACCCGGCGTGATGGTGTGGGGTGCCATTGGTTACACGTCTCGGTCACCTCTTGTTCGCATTGACGGCACTTTGAACAGTGGACGTTACATTTCAGATGTTACGACCCGTGGCTCTACCCTTCATTCGATCCCTGCGAAACCCTACATTTCAGCAGGATAATGCACGACTGCATGTTTCAGGTCCTGTACGGGTCCTTCTGGATACGTAAAATGGTCGACTGTTGCCCTGGCCAGCACATTCTCCAGATCTCTCAGCAATTGAAAACGTCTGGTCAATGGTGGCCGAGCAACTGGCTCATCGCAATACGCCGATCACTACTCTTTATGAACTGTGGTATCGTGTTGAAGCTGCATGGGCAGCTGTACCTGTACACGCCATCCAAGCTCTGTTTGACTCAATGCTCAGGCGTATCGAGGCCGTTATTACGGCCAGAGGTAGTTGTTCTGGGTGTTGATGTCTCAGGATCTATGCACCCAAATCGCGTGAAAATGTAATCACATGTCAATTGTAGTATAGTATATTTGTCCAATGAATACCCGTTTTTATCATCTGCATTTCTTCTCGGTGTAGCAATTTTAATGGCCAGTATTTTATGTTCCCCCGACCAACTGACATCTCCAGTACTATTGTACACAGTAAGTTCGACAGCGGCCGATAATATGTGACCAGGCGCGTTTCTTTTTATCCTGGAGACGCAGCGTGGCAGTTCCCTGTCGAGTCGCAACTCCCAGGCGCTGCGCGTCGACGACGTTCGCCGTGACCGGGGCGCACAGACGGTCAGCGCGCGCGTAATGCTTGTTTTCTGAGAAAACTGCGCGCCCGGCCTTTATTCCCAGCCGCGGCCGTGCCCCGGGGCCGCACAAACATTCGCTCCCCTCCCTCCCCCGCCTCCTCCCTCCCCCCCCCCCTTGTCAAACCGCGTTACGGACCACGCCCCTGCCCTACAGTGCAGCACCAGCGCCAAATCCAGTTTGCAGGCCCCGGGGTGCAGCAGATTTCATCCCCTGCGGCCCGCGCCCAGCTCTTGTAGCCAGCTTCCGCCCTCGCCTTCTCTGACCCACCCTTTCCGCACCGCCGGTAGTTGTTCACCCTTCCTGTTCTGGCAACCCTCTGCTTCGACAAGCGTTTACTCGAATGGCTCTTCCCGTACGTAGAGAACTCCCCGTAGCTCGACTGAAACAGTGCCCTGGAGCGTGAGGCTAATTTTGATCTGCCTCATGAGTTCGTATTCGAGTTTCCTTTTCCATTTCAATTTTGAGGTTGGAAGCATGGAAAAGATAGAGACAGTATTAAAACAAACTGTGCTCAAACAAAGTAAATAATATTAAATAAAAATGAAACATTCTCCTAAGGCTCTTCAAAATAATATTTATTTTATCACGAACCAGTTTTCGGTTTCATAGGATATCGTAAGCTGACAATGTCACAATCACAGTTAAAACGATGTGCAACTTAGGCAGATTTTACTAATACATAAAATGATGGGATAAACAACATTTACAGAGGAAAGTATTATTTATCACGGTGCATAGAGATCGTTGAGCTTGAGGAAAAATGATAAAGTAGAGTTTACTATAGCAATCTATAGGGTGTCCCAGAAATGTTGTGACAAACTTCGAGGGGTTGTAAACAGTACCTTGAAGAACAAATTGAGGTCACCCAGCGACGGTATAGAATGTCGCCTGCCTCTAGACCACCCCTTCGACAGCGGTAGTGGCTTTGTACGCTGTCAGAACGTATCCGGAACTTCTCGCAATGTTGTTATTCAATGATGGAGACTGATTCCACGCCAGCCGGTGTGGCCGAGCGGTTCTAGGCGCTTCAGTCTGGAACCTCGCGACCGCTACGGTCGCAGGTTCGAATCCGGCCTCGGGCATGGATGTGTGTGATGTCCTTAGGTTAGTTAGGTTTAAGTAATTCTAAGTTCCACGGGACTGATGATCTCAGATGTTAAGTCCCATAGTGCGCAGAGCCATTTGAACCATTTGAACTGACTCCACTATCCGCAGTGGCTGCTGTGTAGAAAAGTCTCTTCTCATACGAATGTGATATCTGTAGCCACTGTGGATGATGATTTCGGACACGGGTTTCCATCGTTAGCTTACTTTTTTCCTGCGACCCTCTAGAATCTCCAATGTGTTTCGGTGTACAGGAGAAAAATGTGTTCGAAACCGTCATCCATCGAGGCAACAGAGCATTGTATTCATAGAAGGCCTTTCTACGCAGCAATTAGCACCATGTCCTCCACTGACTATCATGACAGTGAGTAGCGATCACTGAATAATAAACAGCGTCGGTCCTTCAGCGTAATAAGGGTTGGCCTAAAGGAGGCGTCGGTGAATATCACTTCGATGTTCTGTAGAGTCGTTGGATAACGTTTCCGGGTACGCGTGGCTAACCTCAATTTGTTCCTCAACGCACCCTCGAAGTTTGTCGCAATATTCCTGGGACACCCCGTGTTAAGGGCAACTCAAAAGTTACCTGTTGAGAGCGTTTCAGCAACGTATGTGCAATGCATCGTGACGCCCATGTGGCTACGTAACCATCGACTAGTATAGCATTTGTGTCTTCCCGACGTGCATGCGGTAAATGCAGAAAAGTGAACTACGGCGATGTTATTACCCAATGCCTGCAAACAGGACCAACGTGCTATTATTTTTTTTTTTTGGCTGCCGAAGGACAAACAGCGGTACACATCCGTCAGAGAATGGAGAGTGTGTATCGGGCGGCATGTCTGTCGAAAATCACGTTTGTGGAATGGTGCGCCAAGGGATGCTACTGCTGCACGGTAACGCACGTCACCATATCGTAAATGTGTAACGCAGAAGGTTCGCAAACTCAGCTTTGCGACTTTTGAACACCCGCCCTATAGTGCTCATCTCTGCCTACGCTATTATCACGCCTTCGGTGCCTTATTAAAGGCCATGAACGGTCGACGATTCCTTTTGGAAGAGGGTATGCAACAGGCAGTCACGGACTGTTTCACGCAGCAGGACGCGGTGATCTACCAAATGGGTACCTTAAACCTGGTCAGTCAGTGGGTTGACTGCCTCACTGCTCACGGCAACTTCGGACAGAAACTTTTTAATCGCCCCTTACAGCATCCGCATACCTGAAACTAATTCAATAGAAGGCAAAAACTAAATTGTGCAACTTTTACAATTGTCTGCCGGCGAGATCTCCTGAGGTCTGTTTTTTGCAGTAGCTGTGGTATTACACTGATTTTTCTCAATTACCAATGCGTATGTTGCATTATGATAAGTTGTTTATGAGTAATGGCTTTTTGTTGACAAGTTAACTTTGTACTTAGAGCAGTAAAGATTTTTCCGTCATTTGCTTCAAAGTGGATTGGCCTTCCTAACTTCAGTGACAACTTGCTGCCCTATCCCTTCTTACCATATATATTTGTATGTGTACAAGTTCCTCATCTGCTATACAGTTGTACATCAGTAGGCTCTTCCTAGGCTTCAGTGAAAGTTTGCTGTCTTGTCCCTTCTTACCATGTATGTATGTGTGTGTACAGCTTCCTCAACAGCTATTTCACTTGTGTATGGTGGGGGTCTACTCTACCTACACTTCAGTGATAGTTTGCACTCCTATCCTCTCTTACCATGCATCTGTGTACAAGTTGCGCATCAGTTATACCCTTGTAGATTGGTGGGAGGCAATTCCCCAGTAATGCTGTAGGACAGTTCACCACCAATTACGTGTGGTATTGCGGACTAGGGCACACAGCAAGGTGAACATATATACATATACGGTCGGAAAGGAGAAGAAAAGCTCTCTGAAGTATGCTCAGTCGAGCCCCATACACCAAGGCGGGCGCCTCTGGTTCATTCAGTCTGAGGTAGTGGAATAGGACGAACTTGTCTCCTGCACTGTGCCATCTCATAAAACATGAACATATCCAGCAGAGGCAGTAGTCACTGTGAGTTGCAAAATGCATCCCCAGTCCATACTGCTGCATCACCATTATTTGATAAAAAGTATTCCCTCCTATGCTCATCCATTATCAGCTGCTTCCATTCCTTGTGTAGGAGGCTATGGATGCACTCTTCAGCTATATGCTTACGAATAATACCCTAATTAAACACCTCTCTTTCTAAATGCAATATATACATTAGCACCATACGTTGCACGAGATTCTGCCTGCGGAATTTGAGCAAACTAACAGCTGTTCATGATGCATTAGGTTGAATCAGAGCGCATGTTAGTATACACACATATACCGGCGAGGCACTATTACGAGAAGTAAGTTCGGCTGCATGTTGGATGCAGTGTTATCCTGTATTACAGACCCTGTAAACATTCTAGGAAATTGTACAGACTGCGACATGTCATCGCATTCTATTTAGAAAGTAAATGCCCCCGAAGAAATAGCACTAATTGTTCCAAGGGCACACAGAAAATTTATGCTGTATACACATCAGCTGATTCCAGAAGGTACAGCAATCAGTCTAAACTTGTATTTGTTGTCGCACACCTATATTTCGGTTACTGAGTGACCATCTTCAGTCCTAGACGTAATACAGGAATCAATTTGAATACAATTTCATACATGTTAACAGGAATATACAACTATGTAAATTTCAACAATAATTGGATGGCACATACCAGCAGATAGCGTTAACATATTTCAGCCGTTATTTGGCATAGTCCTTCTTGGACTATTTACGTTAAGAGTTCAGCTGCATTGAGGCTACCGTTTACGGTTATCTTACAGCTGGTGTCAATGTACGTCATACATGAGTATGGCGCCCTCTATACATTCGTCACGTTACAGCAAGGCATTGTATATATGTAGCTGGCTATTTACATTATCACAAAAATGGCAGTTTTAAGGAAATAAATTTTTATCTACATAAAACGGAAGCGAATACAACGGTTAGTGATGATAGAACAGTAAAAATTCTTTACAAACAAAGTGATAGCAACGTGAAGTACGTAATGTAGGTAGCTACCGATATGTACATGATTGTTATTCATATTATATCAAAGAAGTACATCGTGTATAAATGTAGCTAGGAGCATTGTACATCCATTGGTTTCTACAAAATTTAACAGTAGCAATTAAAAAGAGGATTATATTAAACCACAACATTAGATACGTTATTATGCACACCTAGTAGTGCTTATATGAACTTGTGTTTATTGTAGCAGATTTAGATTTCGGTCGCTGACTGACCATCTTCAATCTTAGGTGTAATACAAGAACCCTATCGCTCTCTCTTCTTCGGGTAGTAGATCTTGTTTTGTATTTTCTGTACAGTAGTCATCACGAAAACAACCGTTACAACACTAACTCTAGGAATCAACACCAAATATTCAACGCGCAATCAAAAGGACACTATGTAGACACGTGGAACGACGCTAATGTCTACGCGTCACGAGGTGCAGTGCCTCTTCCTAATCCCTGACTGCACAAAAAATAAAAGCATTTCTTATATGGTGACTGAGAGTGAGTAACTAAAAATACTGCAGTTGTCTTGTGACAGCCAGAGCGAGAGCACCAGCAGCAGCGAGTACTGTTTGTATAAAGCGTTTATTTTGCATTTTGTTTACGACCTTCCACTAAGGAAGGGATTCTATTTGTGTTTATCTGCTCTGCATAGTAACTAACAGTTCTTGATAAAACTTTACGTAGTTTTCGTGTTAGATTTCTTAGTGTTTTCTTGATCGTTTAGAACAGAAAGCGCCCTAAAACCGTCTTTTGTTTGTTTCGCGGCCGTTAGCCACTAGTCACTTGAATCAGCAGTTGTCTTGTGACAGCCAGAGCGAGAGCACCAGCAGCAGCGAGTACTGTTTGTATAAAGCGTTTTTGTACTTATTTGCTGCGCTTAGCTTTTAAATAGTTTTTCTGGGAAAACCTAGCGTAGTTTTCGCGTCTCGTATTTCAGTGAGTGTTTCTTGATTATCAGAGTAGCTCATCAGAAGATTATCTTGGGAATTTGTCACCGTATAGAGTAGGGTAAACATAGTCATGTGTAGGGACTGTGGTTGTTGTGAGCGGACGCAAGGAGAATTGGCCACTCTTCGGGGGCAGGTGGAGGCTTTGTCTGTTAGGCTCATCGAGCTCGAGGCGCAGGCGTCGGCTCGTAGTGGCGTTGGGGCAACTGTGGTGAGACCTATGCCTACTTCGGTGGCCTTGGAATCACATGGAACCCCTGATGTCGCTGCGTCTTCCGGCAGTGAGCATCTTACCGGTCAGCCATCACTCCAGGGTGAATGGCGGACAGTGGTGGGCTCGCGCGTGCCTGACCGAAAGGCGAAGGTGGGATCTGGCCGCGTGGCAGCTGCCTTACCCCTTTCCAACAGGTACGGGGTGCTTCCTAGTGGTGATGACATCGTTTCCGAGCCACCACAGGATGCCTCGCCTGTTGGGCCAGTGACCGATTCTCCGGCAAGGTCCCGACAGTCACAGAGGGCGGGCCTATTAGTTATAGGGAGCTCCAACGTTAGGCGGGTTATGGAGCCCCTCAGGAAAATAGCGGGTAGGTCGGGGAAGAATGCCAGTGTGCACTCGGTGTGCTTGCCGGGGGGTCTCGTCCGTAATGTGGAGGAGGCCCTTCCGGCAGCTATTGAACGCACTGGGTGTGACCGGCTGCAGATAGTAGCACATGTCGGAACGAATGACGCCTGCCGCTTGGGTTCTGAGGCCATCCTTGGTTCCTTCCGGCGGCTGGCTGATTTGGTGAAGACAACCAGCATCGCACGCGGAGTGCAAGCTGAGCTTAATATCTGCAGCATAGTGCCCAGAGTCGATCGCGGTCCTCTGGTTTGGAGCCGTGTGGAGGGTCTAAACCAGAGGCTCAGACGACTCTGCGACTATAATGGTTGCAAATTCATCGACCTCCGTTATTGGGTGGAGAACTGTAGGGCCCCCCTAGACAGGTCAGGCGTGCACTACACACCGGAAGCAGCTACTAGGGTAGCAGAGTACGTGTGGCGTGCACACGGGGTTTTTTTAGGTTAGAGGGACCCCCCCCCCCCCCCCCCTTGGGCGAAACGATAAAATACCTGACGGCTTACCAGAGAGGACATCATCATCGTTGATAAAGAACGTCCGTCCTCAGAGACCAAAAACAGGAAAAGTTAACGTAATATTGGTAAACTGCAGGAGTATCCAGGGCAAGGTTCCTGAATTAGTATCTCTTATTGAAGGAAATAGTGCGCATATAGTATTAGGAACGGAAAGTTGGTTAAAACCGGAAGTGAACAGTAACGAAATCCTAGACACAGAATGGAATATATACCGCAAGGATAGGATAAACGCCAATGGTGGAGGAGTATTTATAGCAGTAAAGAATTCAATAATATCCAGTGAAGTTATTAGCGAATGCGAATGTGAAATAATCTGGGTTAAGTTAAGTATCAAAGGTGGGTCAGATATGATAGTCGGATGCTTCTATAGACCACCTGCATCAGCAACCGTAGTAGTTGAGCGCCTCAGAGAGAACCTGCAGAACGTCGTGAAGAAGTTTCGTGATCATACTATTGTAATAGGGGGAGACTTCAATCTACCAGGTATAGAATGGGATAGTCACACAATCAGAACTGGAGCCAGGGACAGAGACTCTTGTGACATTATCCTGACTGCCTTGTCCGAGAATTACTTCGAGCAGATAGTTAGAGAACCAACTCGTGAAGCTAACGTTTTAGACCTCATAGCAACAAATAGACCGGAACTTTTCGACTCCGTGAATGTAGAAGAGGGTATCAGTGATCATAAGTCAGTGGTTGCATCAATGACTACAAGTGTAATAAGAAATGCCAAGAAAGGAAGGAAAATATATTTGCTTAACAAGAGTGATAGGGCACAAATCGCAGAATATCTGAGTGACCACCATCAAACGTTCACTTCTGAGAAAGAGGATGTGAAAGAAAAGTGGAAAAAATTCAGAAACATCGTCCAGTACGCCTTAGATAAGTTCGTACCGACTAAGGTCCAAAGCGAGGGGAAAGATCCACCGTGGTATAACAATCATGTACGAAAGGTACTACGGAAACAAAGAAAGCTTCATCATAGGTTTAAGAGTAGTCGAATCATAGCTGATAAGGAAAAGCTGAACGAAGCGAAAAAGAGCGTAAAGAGAGCAATGAGAGAAGCATTCAACGAATTCGAACATAAAACATTGGCAAACAATCTAAACAAGAACCCTAAAAAGTTTTGGTCATATGTAAAATCGGTAAGCGGATCTAAATCCCCTATTCAGTCACTCGTTGACCACGATGGCACCGAAACAGAGGACGACCGAAGAAAGGCAGAAATACTGAATTCAGTGTTCCGAAACTGTTTCACTGCGGAAAATCGTAACACGGTCCCTGACTTCAGCCGTCGCACGGACGCCAAAATGGAAAATATTGAAATAAACGATATCGGAATTGAAAAACAACTGCTATCACTTAGTAGCGGAAAAGCATCCGGACCAGACGAGATACCCTTAAGATTCTACAGTGATTATGCTAAAGAACTTGCCCCCTTTCTATCAGCAATTTATCGTAGATCGCTGGAAGAACGTAAAGTACCTAGCGACTGGAAGAAAGCGCAGGTCGTTCCCATTTTCAAGAAGGGTCATAAATCAGATGCGAATAATTATAGGCCTATTTCGCTTACGTCAATCTGTTGTAGAATAATGGAACATGTTTTGTGTTCTCGTATTATGACGTTCTTAGATAATACAAATCTCCTTCATCATAACCAACATGGATTCCGCAAACAGAGATCATGTGAAACTCAGCTCGCCCTATTTGCCCAAGAAATTCACAGTGCCGTAGACACTGGCGAGCAGATTGATGCCGTATTCCTGAACTTCAGGAAGGCATTTGATACGGTTCCGCACTTACGTTTAGTGAAAAAAATACGAGCTTACGGAATATCGGACCAGGTTTGTGATTGGATTCAGGATTTCCTAGAAGAAAGAACACAACATGTCATTCTTAACGGTTCAAAATCTGCAGATGTAGAGGTAATTTCGGGAGTACCGCAAGGAAGCGTGATAGGACCTTTATTGTTTACAATATACATAAATGACTTAGTTGACAACATCGGTAGCTCCGTGAGGCTATTTGCAGATGACACGGTTGTCTACAAGAAAGTAGCAACATCAGAAGACTCGTACGTACTCCAGGAAGACCTGCAGAGGATTAATGCATGGTGCGACAGCTGGCAGCTTTCCCTAAACGTAGATAAATGTAATATAATGCGCATACATAGGGGCAGAAATCCATTCCAGTACGATTATGCCATAGGTGGTAAATCATTGGAAGCGGTAACGACCGTAAAATACTTAGGAGTTACTATCCGGAGCGATCTGAAGTGGAATGATCACATAAAACAAATAGTGGGAAAAGCAGGCGCCAGGTTGAGATTCATAGGAAGAATTCTAAGAAAATGTGACTCATCGACGAAAGAAGTAGCTTACAAAACGCTTGTTCGTCCGATTCTTGAGTATTGCTCATCAGTATGGGACCCTTACCAGGTTGGATTAATAGAAGAGATAGACATGATCCAGCGAAAAGCAGCGCGATTCGTCATGGGGACATTTAGTCAGCGCGAGAGCGTTACGGAGATGCTGAACAAGCTCCAGTGGCGGACACTTCAAGAAAGGCGTTACGCAATACGGAGAGGTTTATTACCGAAATTACGAGAGAGCACATTCCGGGAAGAGATGGGCAACATATTACTACCGCCCACATATATCTCGCGTAATGATCACAACGAAAAGATCCGAGAAATTAGAGCAAATACGGAGACTTACAAGCAGTCGTTCTTCCCACGCACAATTCGTGAATGGAACAGGGAAGGGGGGATCAGATAGTGGTACAATAAGTACCCTCCGCCACACACCGTAAGGTGGCTCGCGGAGTATAGATGTAGATGTAGATAGGTGTTACAAATTTCCGTGGTATTTGGCATTTCACATTTAGGACGTTTGAGACAGACACGTCAATCTTATTCGCCAAGGATCATTGCGCGATTATAGATGCACCTGAGAAGTAGTTTGGGTAGAAGGTAATAGGGCAAGCCACATGAGTTATGGTTAAACTTCCAGGCTTCGTCGACGTTGTTATGTTTCCCTCTTTAATGGAGCTGCGGATTGTCTGCGCATGGTGCTCGGCTTAAATTCTGTCACTCATAATAAAAGTTAATTGCATCTAGAATGAAAGCGGAAAACTTGGTGAGAAATTGCATTTACCTCTGCAAGCTACACGAGATCTCTTTACGTTTGCGTATTCACTGCAAAATTAAGAGTAGTTGCCTGCCGTTTCCATTATTCAAAACGGCTGCAGTATGTGAGTTCACGTGACATTTAGAAGCGCCTTTTGAACCTGCAATCAGAAGCAAACGCAATATCTCTGAATAAAAAATTCCATTACATTGCTCTGTGCACAAGAGGAAATTTAATTTCATTTATGACAGTAACGTTCTCATTACACTATGTTCCAGTATTTTTGGGTAATATTGTGCAGTTTCGAGTGATGATACAGTACTACATTTGCTGTGTGGTCCTGCACTTTTGAAAGTAGCTGTTGTAATTAGAAAATATTACCTGTCGAGAACACTGTTTTAACAAAGCTGATTTATGTGATTCTGTTGATTGAAACGTAGGAGAATGTATATGAACTTTATTCAGTTTTGTTAAATGTTAGTCTTCAGATTTATAATTTCATCCACCTGCGTTCTTATAATCTACAGTGGCTCTGAGCACGATGGGACTTAACATCTGAGATCATCAGTCCCCTAGAACTTAGAGCTACTTAAACCTAACTAACCTAAGGACATCACACACATCCATGCCCGAGGCAGGATTCGAACCTGCGACCATAGGGGTCGCGCGGTTCCAGACGGAAGCGCCTAGAACCACTCGGCCACAACGGCCGGCACAGTGGCAGTAAGATGACATGAATGTTAGTTATAGTTCGCTTCTTTTGAAACAAATATCTGAGCGACAGTGTTGGGTCACAGCACAGTTTTGATTACGTAAATATCCATGTTCGGAAGTATAGAGATGTAGTCAACAAGGGAATGATACGGTGACCGTTGAAAAGTTTGTAACGTAAAATTTGAAACAGAAACTCTGCGCTGTGTTTCACTCTGCATCGCCTAAGCCAAGGTAATATTTCTTGTCTCATCCTATTTGCCAACTCGCCTTAGGATCAGTCGAGAATCTGCGAATATGGCCCACTCTTTCTTTTTTTTTTTTTTAATGTGGTAAGTTCCTATGGGTCCAAACTGCTAAGGCCATCAGTCCCTAGGCTTACACACTACTTAATCCAACTTAAACTAACCTAAGCTAAGGACAACACAAATACCCATGCCCCAGGGAGGACTCGAACCTCCGACGGGGAGACCCGCGCGAACCGTGGCAATGCGCCCTACACCGCACAGTTACCCCGCGCGGCCCCATTCTTTTCAGATACACACATACACACTCACACACTAAGCCGTTCTCTCCTCCCACACACAAATAATGCCGATAAACAGCATAATTCTCTCCTAGTGTATAGCATTCCTAATACATAGAATGGTTGCAGGATGGATGAATTTAAGATAACACATTTTCATGTTAAATGGCGGTGGGCTTGATGCTTGCATACACCACCTTCCTAATGAGGAGTATCATCAGAAATTTTTGTCCTACATAATATAATAACCATTACGTGTAACCCATTAGGACAACCTACCAGGATGGTAATCTAATGGACTGCGTTTGCTTCACAATGATGCAAAATAAGACCCTTTTTATTCAACTATTTGAAGTCACGACGTTAGTCACATGTTCCATCGATCACGTGAACGATTATTTTATCGAAATGACTTGGAACGGGTCAGTTTACAGGATATGTGTACATGATTAGTATTAACACCAATTAAGACATTACTCACGCAACTACATTTTTTTCTGATTGCCAGTATATAAGTAGAAATGCGTCAGTGCCGTCAGTGGAACTGCAGTTGTCCATAATAAATGATTTTAAGGTAAATTTAAGACTTGCTTTGTCACCTATCAGACATTTTATGTTACTGGGCAAATGATAAAAAAAAATTTATTGTGCATATTGAACTCCTTTCTGACTCACATAGAGCTTTAATAATGGGTAGTAAAGGACAATTTTCCCTCTCATGCTGTGGCTATGGATGTTATTATCCTTCCAAATTATGATCTATTATTTATGACGAACTTGTAAAGTTTGAGAAACGCTGACCTTAAGGGTTCGTATGAGCTACGCACTGGAAAAGAAAGTTTCCGCTGGAAGTCTCTTTGTCAGGGTTTACCAGCAATAAATTCTTCTGTAGAGGACGTCTTAGTTTTGTCAACGTATGTATTTCGCCTTCAGGTCCTGAGGACCCTGCGACATCAACCGATAGTCTCTGCGAATGGCATATTTTGATGCAGTAATGAGGGGCACGATGCCAGCACAGCACTCTCCCACTTCTTATTTAAGTAGCTCCTCAATTGGCACGCAAGGTTGAGTGCGTCCCGTTTCAGACCTCTCCTACGGAGACGAACCTTCGTTTCGTGTACTTACAATAGTACACTGTATGATCAAAAGCATTCGGACGTCTCTATATAAATCTAAATTTACCACTAGATGTCACTAGAAAAGAATGCAAAAGAAGGCGAGGAGTACTGTGTTGACACTAGAGAAGTACACTCCTGGAAATTGAAATAAGAACACAGTGAATTCTTTGTCCCAGGAAGGGGAAACTTTATTGACACATTCCTGGGGTCAGATACATCACATGATCACACTGACAGAACCACAGGCACATAGACACAGGCAACAGAGCATGCACAATGTCGACACTAGTACAGTGTATATCCACCTTTCGCAGCAATGCAGGCTGCTATTCTCCCATGGAGACGATCGTAGAGATGCTGGATGTAATCCTGTGGAACGGCTTGCCATGCCATTTCCACCTGGCGCCTCAGTTGGACCAGCGTTCGTGCTGGACATGCAGACCGCGTGAGACGACGCTTCATCCAGTTCCAAACATGCTCAATGGGGGACAGATCCGGAGATCTTGCTGGCCAGGGTAGTTGACTTACACCTTCTAGAGCACGTTGGGTGGCACGGGATACATGCTGACGTGCAATGTCCTGTTGGAACAGCAAGTTCCCTTGCCGGTCTAGGAATGGTAGAACGATGGGTTCGATGACGGTTTGGATGTACCGTGCAATATTCAGTGTCCCCTCGACGATCACCAGTGGTGTACGGCCAGTGTAGGAGATCGCTCCCCACACCATGATGCCGGGTGTTGGCCCTGTGTGCCTCGGTCGTATGCAGTCCTGATTGTGGCGCTCACCTGCACGGCGCCAAACACGCATACGACCATCATTGGCACCAAGGCAGAAGCGACTCTCATCGCTGAAGACGAAACGTCTCCATTCGTCCCTCCATTCACGCCTGTCGCGACACCACTGGACGCGAGCTGCACGATGTTGGGGCGTGAGCGGAAGACGGCCTAACGGTGTGCGGGACCGTAGCCCAGCTTCATGGAGACGGTTGCGAATGGTCCTCGCCGATACCCCAGGAGCAACAGTGTCCCTAATTTGCTGGGAAGTGGCGGTGCGGTCCCCTACGGCACTGCGTAGGATCCTACGGTCTTGGCGTGCATCCGTGCGTCGCTGCGGTCCGGTCCAAGGTCGACGGGCACGTGCACCTTCCGCCGACCACTGGCGACAACATCGATGTACTGTGGAGACCTCACGCCCCACGTGTTGAGCAATTCGGCGGTACGTCCACCCGGCCTCCCGCATGCCCACTATACGCCCTCGCTCAAAGTCCGTCAACTGCACATACGGTTCACGTCCACGCTGTCGCGGCATGCTACCAGTGTTAAAGACTGCGATGGAGCTCCGTATGCCACGGCAAACTGGCTGACACTGACGGCGGCGGTGCACAAATGCTGCGCAGCTAGCGCCATTTGACGGCCAACACCGCGGTTCCTGGTGTGTCCGCTGTGCCGTGCGTGTGATCATTGCTTGTACAGCCCTCTGGCAGTGCCCGGAGCAAGTATGGTGGGTCTGACACACCGGTGTCAATGTGTTCTTTTTTCCATTTCCAGGAGTGTAGTAACGGCAGAATGAGTCAGTGACTTCCAACGTGGCCTAGTCGCTGGACATCACCTGGGTATCAAATCCATCGGGGACATTTCAACGCTTCTAAAGCTGTCCAAGTCGACTGTTGATGATGTGATTGTGAAGTGGAGACACGAAGGGAAAACCACAGCTAAACGCGGACAGGACATTTCATTGCCGTATGTTGGACGGTAATCTGTATTGCACCCAATGATTGATGATACCTCATTTATTTTAACAACTAATATTTATTGCTGTCTCGCCACAGAAAAGTAAAGTTTCACGTAAGAAAATGATAACAGAAATGACCGTTCTTGATTACCGTGAACATAGAAGCACCAAGAGATTGTCACGTAGATCGTGACGAAATCACTGTTGCACAACTACACCGAGCACTGAACCCCAGGGAGAGTGCTGATGGACTCTGGGTGGCGTAGCGGAACGATGCAGCGTGGTGCAGATCCGGCTGTGCTCCAACAGATGCAACGCTGTACGCGACCCGAGCGAAACCACGACTGCAACTGGCCTCTGGAATCGCTGTCGCAAACATGAATAGCCTGTCCTGGGCTTGACTATGACGCAGACTGAACGCTTGATACCCTATTCCTGCAGTACTTCTTGTCCAACAAGGCTGGACAGCGCATGGCTAAGTAGGCTGGAAGTAGGTGTAGCAAAATCGAACTAATTCTACAGTAAAATGAAGATCAAGGCAAAAATTGAATTTTAATTGGAAACAGTGGAAATGTCATCGTAACAATGTAACATAGTAAGTAGAAAACTAAACTCTGTAGATACTTGGTCCTAGAAAATGTAATGTAAAATTGAATCTGTATCCATTGTATTGTAGATTGTAGTAATGATTGTAAATATGGATAAACGGTCCATTGTAGCAACAAGGTAATGGACCTGCATTGTAAATAAACTTGGAAACAAAAGTGCTTCTTCTGTATGATGACGTTGTGCCTCTCTTTACGGATTCCCCCGTGGTGTGGCTGGCGTCTGTGACATCCTCAGTCTACTGCAGGAGGTGTTTATTTACTCTGTTTATTTACTCCCTGGATTTCTTAAAAACAAAGTATTGGTAACTTCAGCGTTATCGACTTCGTTGGCCGCTGAAGCATGCGTCACGGCTTAAAGACACCAGGGCGGAGGATTATCCGAGGGCACTCGAGGATCACGTGAACAGCAGAGGTATGCTAGTCCGTGGTAGCGCTGTCTTTGTTGCGTCGTGCTCTGCTTGTGGTCCCTGGTGGTGCTTGTTAATGAATGTTTACAATCAGCACCGAATGCCAATGCAGGAAGTACCTCCCTTTAATCTGCAAACCAACCAACCAACCAGAAGGAAGTACTGGCGAGACGCGTAACTGTTGATCTCCAGAGATGGAGCGCCTTCGGGAGTAAAGAGCGGCAACCCGCCGAGTGTAAACGTCGTGTCGGAACAAGAGATGCCGGGGCTCTACCATGCGTATAGTCCTAGGACAGGGGCTATCGATCATTGCGAAGGATAGTTGTAAAAAAGTCACAGAAAATCAGTGGGAGGAATCACTCGTGAGTTCCAAAGTGCTACTAGCAGTGCAGCTAGCACAGTAACTGTGCGTAGGGAGCTAAAAAGAACGGGTTAGAATGGTCGAGCGGCTCTTCATAGACAACACCTTTCTGTAGTCACTTCCATGCGACGCTTCAGGTGGTGTAAGAGCGACGCAACTAGACAATGGATGATTGGAGACAAGTGATTTGGAGTTATCAGTCACGATGTACCATGTGGCAATCCAGTGGAAGGGTTCTAGCTTGGCGAAAGCATGGAGAACTATACATGTCATCAGGTGTAGAGTTAACAGCGTAGTACGCACGGGCTGGTGTTGTGGTATGGGGGAGGTTTTCGTGGTTACTTAAGCTTATTGTACTTAAGCTTACTGTACTTAGGTAAACGTTAAATACGGAAGGTTATGAAAACCATTTCCAGCATTGAGTACTGCGTACAGTACAGGAAAACCTGGAGACGATTGTTGTTTGTATCAGCATGACAGTGCACCCTGTCATAAAGCAGAATCTGTGAGGCTATGGTTTGTGGACAATAACAGTCACGAAATGTACTGGGCTGAAACCAATGGAAAACCTCCAGGATGAGCTACGAACTTAGATTTCGCTCCAGACTCCAGGGTCCAACATTACCACCTGATCTGGTTTCGGCTCTTGAGGTATAATGGGTTGACATTCGTCCACAGGCCTTCAGGTATATCACTGAAAGTGTTCCCAGCAGTGTTCAAGCCATAAAGGCAATGGGCGGACACATCCCACATTCATACCCACTAATAGGTATCCGAATACTTTTGATCAGGCAGTGTATTTATTCAGGAGAAAAAGATTAGGAAAATCTCTGCAGACACCCGTTTGTATTTGTTCTAAACTTAGCAACCAAATTACGAACATGTCCGGACGTCCTTTGTGTCTATTATAGCGTTAATCTTAGAGAAAACACCAATCGAAAGATTCGACTCTCAACTGTTGCCACAGTGAAGAAAAAAAAAAAAACATCATGTCATCTAAGTTGGCTTCATAAACATCTGTGATAATTTTGCAACCGAAAGGGTCTGTGCCAAGCCATACCAGGCTTCCTGTGAAATCTCCCTGCGTGGCCTCGTATGTGAGTGCTCATACAACTGAGCCCACTTCTAAGCTACCACTTTCCTCCACGTATTTATTGTACGTTAGTACATAACTGAGTGTCTAACACACCTTGGATACATATCCCGCAGTCATACGGAGAGCTTTCTGCCAAAGCTTTTGACTTCTGTATGTGACACACTGTCACAGCATAAGGACACATTATTCTATAAAGTGAGAACAGTGGTGAAACAATTTTTTATCTCCCACTATGTCTCTTGCAGGAAACGTGTGCGACCACTTGAGAAGTACCAGGATATTAGCTTGAGTGAAAATATTTCCCCCTAGAGGTAACGTAGTTTCTAAAATACAAAATAACTGTGAAAACATATTTGAAGATGATACCTGTGGTAATAGCCGAAGACACGCTGACAGTTGCAACTCACTTGCATCCTTTCACGCTTGGTGTCTTTCCCGACCGAGATGTCATGTTTCACCACTATAATTGTCCGTGTCTCGGAGCGAGAACCGTGCTACAGTGGTTTGAGGAGCATCATAGTAAACTGACGTTCCTATTTCGGCGACCAAATTCGCCTGATGTAAATCCTATGGAACCCACCTGGGTCGCTATCGGTCGTCATCACCTCGTACGCATATCAACTGCCGGCTATTTACGCGAAGCCGGCCGCGGTGGTCTCGCGGTTCTAGGCGCGCAGTCCGGAACCGTGCGACTGCTACGGTCGCAGGTTCGAATCCTGCCTCGGGCATGGATGTGTGTGATGCCCTTAGGTTAGTTAGGTTTAAGTAGTTCTAAGTTCTAGGGGACTGATGACCTCAGAAGTTGAGTCCCATAGTGCTCAGAGCCATTTGAACCATTTTTTTTGAACCATTTACGCGAATTAAATGGCCTATGCATAGACATCTGCCACACACATCCACAACCCTGCTAACAAACTGTCGGATCCCTGATACGCAGAATCAGTGATGTATTTCGTTCAGAAAACGGACAAACAAGCTATTAAGCAGGTGGTCATAATATTTTGCCTCCTCAGTGTATCTCTCTCTTTAAAATACTTCCCAAAATTTATGAAATGTTTTTCTGTTTATCTTACGAACTTCGTACATACATTTTTAAGTAATCACAGTACTAGTAATAGCTGTCCCACTGATGAAGTACGAAGGGATGTTCCCACCTTTGCTTCGGAAAAGTAGAATTTTGTGGTTAACGATAAAACGCAGCTACGAAACAAACGCGTTTCATTTACGTGTTTTGACACTGAATCCACCCGACATCCGGACTACTGAAGCCGAGTGCTGTGCCATGACTTTCTGATGTTGATTCACATGTTGAACCTAGAGAAAATAAGAAAGAGGAAATAAGAGCTCAGCGAAATACGGAATTATGTAAATTGAAGGTAAAGAAGGAGGAAGGATAGGAAAGCGAAGGAACTATTGATGTGAGCTGCATCGTTACTTTATACGGAATCAGGAGCGACGAATGAAAATGTGCGCCGGACAGGGAATCGAATCCGTGATCTCCGCTTCCTAGGCAGTTGCATTAACCACTGCGCCCCCCTCCCTCCCTCCCCCCCCCCCAGACAGTCTTCATCGCACCTGCGCGGGCTACCTGAGCTCGCCTCTCGGCCGACCCTCATTCCCATCCAGCGTCAACTATCTGCGGTCGCCGTCCATGTCCTCCACGCTCGCTACTTTGAGATTCCCATAGGAGGTCGGACGTATTTGTGCAACCGCACTGTAGACAGTGGATTCATTGCCCACCGAGGCGAATCAGTTATATGAATGCGTGGTGTCCGTTCTTTCGGACTTGACCACATATTCACATGAAATATGGAAAAGCAGCACCAACATCGGGAAAGGGGGCGAAGTGTGCGTATATTTCGGCTTTTATCTATGTGACTGTAAAGAATATGGTTACAGACGAACTTCTGTTGCCTAGATGTAAAGTTTCATTTAATCTAAAATAACATTTAGCTAAAATTTGATTCAGTTTGTATAAAATTCTGTGATAAACACCATGACTAGTGTTGCTGAATAAGAGTTGCTGTTATCAGAGCATTAATAGTAAAGATTCTGAAAGCAAATGCAATGTTCATATGTCAGTAGTAAAATGTTAATTTGTATTCAGAATCAGCATAGGAGTGCAGCACAGTGTAACTGCTGTCTCCCATTTCTCAGATATTAGTAAAAGTAATGCTTTCGTTGGTATCATTGAAACTCTTTGTCCATTTTTCTGTCTTGTTCGTTGCTGCTAATCAAAGAAATTTGTTGAACTCCTGGGATCTATGCCTAGAAATTAACATTTTTAGGCACTGTTATACACTTCTCGGGAAAAGGGAAGCCCACTGCTCGTATTCTCTAACACAGATTCTCTAATTCACAAAAACATTTTTCTTAATTCACCAAATTTTGCAGATATGTTCCAATTCCTATCTTGATACTGTATGTGTACTGTATTCAGTAGACATCGTAAAAGAAATACTCTTATTTTGTGTCGAAAACGGATGAGAATACTTATAACAGCATAAAGAATGTTTCACACATATTTTTGAAGAATCGGCAGCAAACTAAATTCTACCGCCATACTGATATTCTTCCAATTCTCTGTAAGCGCTGAATAAACTATGCACAGTATATGAGTAAGAAGGAATTCACTGGATAAAATGTCATTTTTGGGCTTCTAAGAAGTGTAGGGTGACCCAAAAGTCCGTTACTCTAATATACGGAATTATGTAGATAAAGAGTTAAAAATTGACACACATGCCAGAAACGACACGGAGTTTTATTGAAGCCAAAAAAGAGTGCAACAACTGGTCTACAGATGGCGCTCTATAGCAACATGTCAGTGACCCAAATTAAGAAACTTGTATAAAATAAACTGTGGTGAGAGAGGGAGACATGTCATCCCTAGCCCGGCTGGAAAGTACAACTTTCATGCAGGATGGCACTCTACGCCATATTGCTACACGTGTGAAAGATCTCTTGCGAACATCGTTTGGTGATCATCGCCTGCTCAGCGGCCACGTCCGTCACGCTTGGCACCCTAGGTCTCCAGCCATCAATCCATGTGGTTATTGAATTTGGGATAACCGAAGTAGCAAGTCTGCTGCGATTGTCCGACCTCATTAGCAATGCTAAAATACATCCGACGGCAGTTTTTCACCATACCTACTGACAAGCCGTACAGTGGTTGTAGCAAAATTGTCCCAGTACTACAGTATCTTTGAAGAATGACGGCCGACATGATTCGCAATTGCTGTAAAAGAAATCGTCTCTGCCAAAAATCAATTGTTTGCTAATTATTGCTTTTGTATCATATGGCTGGCCGTAGTGGCCGAGCGGTTCTAGGCGCTTCAATCTGGAACCGCGCGAACGCTACGGCCGCAGGTTCGAATCCTGCCTCTGGCATGGATGTGTGTGATGTCCTTAGGTTAGTTACGTGTAAGTAGTTCTACGTTCTGTGGGACTGATGACCTCCGCTGTTAAGTCCCATAGTGTTCAGAGCCATCTGAACCATTTGTATCATATGAAATGCCATCTGTTGGTCGTTTTGTGCACTTTATTTGGTTTCAATAAACCTCCATGTTTAACTCTCTATCTACTATATTTCGTGAAGTATTGAATTTCCAAATGTTAAAGGACTTATGAGTCACCCTGTATACACAACAAGTAATGCTTGATACTCGTACTTTTCTTTGTTGCGCTCTGACGATAAATATAACGATTTAATCATCCGAAATTTCGTAGAAAAAAATGGTTCAAATGGCTCTGAGCACTATAGGACTTAACATCTGTGGAATTTCGTAGAAATTATATTACTTATAACACATGTCTAATAAATACTAATTCAAAATGAATGTTTGGTTTCAGTTATAAATGACAAAAACAGGAATTGTCAGCTCCACTTCCCATTGGGAATAATGACAGAAACTTGGCTATGTTCCACCCGTCAATTGACTTATACACGTTGGTTCTGAAGCGCAACACAGCAGAGATGGGCGTGCGCTATCTATATGTATTCGTGATATAAAAATTGTTCAAATGGCTCTGAGCACTATGGGACTTAACATCTGTGGTCATCAGTCCCCTAGAACTTAGAGCTACTTAAACCTAACTAACCTAAGGACATCACACATATTCATGCCCGAGGCAGGATTCGAACCTGCGACCGTAGCAGTAACGCTCGTGATATAAGGTTAGCGAAGAGTGTTGAAGCTTTTGGCGCTGTACGTCTAAGAACTCGACTGTTGTAAGGATGTTTACTCTGTAAATACACGTGGCGAGAGGTTACAAATCGACAATAATACAGCGTATCTTTGAAACTGCTACATTGAAAATCTGTTTACAGATACTCAAACGCCTTGTGTATGGTCGATACAAAAACGTAAAGACTACTGTTGGCCCTACGTGTGCATCTGCGCAGTTGCGTTGGCATACGGACTGCATCCGGAGTTTTTCTCTCACTGCTTCCCTCTTCCACTGCTGCTGAGAGCGGAAAATGTTATTGTTCGTCTACCACAAACACACTAGTTTTCAAAATTGGGGACCCTGGAAATCTGCACGAAATAGAGGAAATAACAAAGATTAATTTGCAACATGCAGCTAACTACTTCATTGACGAAAAATAAATCTAATGATTTGTATGCGAAAGAATCGAAGTTGACGTTAATTTCAAACATATAACAATCTGTGACAGCTTACATTCGGAATTAAATGTTGTATGGATATTACATATCGGTATCACTCTCAGGGTGTGGAGAATTATCCCATTAGATTATTCATAAACGTGTAGTGACACAGCCAGCTGAACTAATTTTACCTGGTTCCCTCATTTACTTTTCATACTGTCTGTTTTATTGTACGCAACGACTTTGTTTGGTGTCTAAATACTCTACTGTTGGGTCTTATCTGTTATGTCCCATTCTCAATGTGCAAGCCAGTCACGATACCTGTGTGTCACGTGTGCATTATGGGTGCACTCTCAAAGAAAATTTCCAATTTGCAAGTGCTGAAACATCCTCCTCTATTATACAGCTATTTTCAAAACACTTTGACGTACATTTTATTGTCTTTCACAGTGACGGTTGGTTATTTTTTGATCATGGCCTTTCAAGGCCGAAAACTAGTTACTGAGGCCGATAAAGTTAATAAAACGTATAATTTTCATGTTCTGCATTCTTAAACAAATTAACTTGAATGGTAAACGAGGAAAGAGGAGGGCGGGAGTTTCTGAAATATGCCCTTTAATGTTCGTGTCCATAGGCAGACATCCCTTTTAATAACGTTTACATCAAACCGAGCCCTGTGCCACGAAACGTGAGACAAAAAGGGGCGGGAAACTGAAGCTGGTCTGATAAACCCGTTTATTTAGTGAGCAAACACGAGAAGTAAAGAGTAGCGGGCCGAGTCGAAAGTGAAAACGTGTCGCCCGGAGCGATCGGTGCCCGCGTCGTGCGGAGGCAATCGATGGGTCGCGACGAGGGATCGCGGCGCGTCAGGAAGACATCGATCACGGGCCGCAGGTCGATGTGCCGGTCGCGGCGCCCTTTGACCGGCGGAAATTACCTGCTGCGGCCACGGGCACGACCGAGCCGGGTCCGCAGTGTCTCCCGAAGGCCGCGCGGACAACACGTACTGTGGCCCCAACCCGCCCCACTCCACTCTCCTTGCTGGGTTACGCGATGCATGATGAAGAGTACAGTTTGTAA
The DNA here is from genome assembly GCF_021461385.2 of Schistocerca piceifrons. Classification (NCBI taxonomy): domain Eukaryota; kingdom Metazoa; phylum Arthropoda; class Insecta; order Orthoptera; family Acrididae; genus Schistocerca; species Schistocerca piceifrons. Next base: position 833,909,879 of record NC_060138.1, on the reverse strand, counting down.
GAAAACACATCCAGTGACGAAAATACAATACTTGCTTTAGGCATTACTGGGCATACAGCTGCAGTGATGTGAAGGCTCATCAGAAAGTCTTAATAAAGCCTTTCAACTGTTGTGCTACACTGCTCCTAGTAAGTAAACATAATCGGAAAAATTGTAATCATAAAAATCCTTACAATTCGTCTACAAGGAAAAGCTTAAACTTTGAGAAGAAGATGGCTTAAGAAGTTGTTATTGTTACGGTCTTCGGTCCGAACACTGGTTTGTTGCCGCTCACTGTGCTACTCCATTCTGTGCAAGCGACTTCATTTCCGAATGACTGCCACAACCTACATTCGTCAGAAACTGGTCACTGTATTCATCTCTTGGTCTCCCTCTACAATTGTCCCTCCCCCAGTCCCCCCCTCAACTTCCCTCCAATGCTAAACTGGTGATCCTTTTATATCTCAGAATATGTACTATCACTAATCTCTTCTTCTACTCAGGTTTTGCCACAAATTCCTTTTTTTGCCCAATTCTGTTCAGTACCTCCTCGTTAGTTATACGATCTAATCCTCAGAATTTTTCTGTAACACCACATTTTAAAACCCTCTATACTCTACTTCTCTAAATTGTTTATTGCCCCTGTTTCACTTCCACATGTGGCTCCAGACAAATACCTTCAGAGAAGACTTCCTAGTATTTACATCTATATTCGATGTTAACAGATTTCTCTTCTTCAGGAATGCTTTTCTTGCTAATGCCAGTTTTCATTTTATATACTCTCTACTTAAGCCATCGTCACTTATTTTTCTGCCCAAATAGCAAAACTAAGCTGATAGTCTCGTTTCCTAATCTAATTCCCTCAGCATCACCTGATTTAATTCGACTACATTCAATTATCCTTGTTTGGATTTTGTTGATGTTCACCTTATATGCTCCTTTCAAGACGGTGCCTATTCCGCTCAATTGCTCCTCCAAGTGCTTTGCTGTCTTTGACAGAAAGAAAAGTGTCATCGACAAGCCTTAAAATTCTATTTATTCTCCCTGAACTTTAATTTCTACTCCAAATTTTTCTTGAATTTCCCGTACTGCTGGCTTAATGAACAGATTGAATAACATCGGGATTAGGCTACAACCATGTCTCATTATCTTCTCAATCTCTGCTTCCCTTTCATGCCCATAGACACTTATAAATGTCGTCTGGTTTTTGTAAATGTTGTAAATAGCTTTTCGCTCCCTGTATTTTACCCTTGCTAACCAGAATCTCGAGTCAACACTGTCAGAAGCTTTTTCTAAGTGTCCAAATGCTATAAATGCAGTTTTGAATTTGCTTAACCCATCTTCTAAGATAAGTCGTAGAAGTCAGTATTGCCTCCCGTGTACCTACATTTTTCCGTAATGCAAACTGATCCCTCCCGAGGTCAGCTTATACCAGTCTTTCCATTCTGCTGTAAAGAAATCGTGTTAGTATTTTGCAACCGTGACTTATTAAACTGATAATACGGTAATATTCACACCTGCCAGCACCTGCTTTCCTTGGAAATGGGATCATACATTCTTCTTGAAGTCTGAAGGTATTGTGCCATCTTGCATAAAAGATGGAACAGTTTTATCATGGCTGGCTTTTCCAAGGCTATCAATAGTTCTGATGGAATGTCGTCTACTCCAGGGGCCTTGTTTCGACTTGGGTCTTTCAGTGCTCTGTCAAGTTCTTCTCGTAGTATCATATCTCCCATCTCATCTTCATCTACGTCCCCTTCGCTTTTTATGATATTGCATTGAAGTTCATCTCCCTTATATAGATACGTGATCAAAAGCATCCGGACACCTGGCTGAAAATGACTTACAAGTTCGTGGCGCCCTCCATGCTGGAATTCCGTATGGTGTTGGCCCACCCTTAGCCTTGATGACAGTTTCCACTCTCGCAGGCATACGTTCAATCAGGTGCTTGAGGATTTCTTGGGGAATGTAAGCCCATTCTTCACGGAGTGTTGCACTGAGGAGAGGTATCGATGTCGGACGGTGAGGACTGGCACGAATTCGGCGTTCCAAAACATCCCAAATGTGTTCTATAGGATTCAGGTCAGGAATCTGTGCAGGCCAGTCCATTACAGGGATGTTATTGTCGTGTAACCACTCCGCCCCAGGCCGTGCATTATGAACAGGTGCTCGACCGTGTTGAAAGATGCAATCGCCATCCCCGAATTGCTCTTCGACAGTGGGAAGCAAGAAGATGCTTAAAACATCAATGTAGGCCTGTGCTGTGATAGTGCCAATCAAAACAACTAGGGGTGCAAGCCCCCTCCATGAAAAACACGACCACACCATAACACCACCGCGTTCGAATTTTACTGTTGGCACTACACACGCTGGCCGATGACGTTCACCGGGCATTCACCATATTCACACCGTGCCATCGGATCGCCACATTGTGTACGGTGATTCGTCACTCCACACAACGTTTTTCCAATATTCAATGGACCAATGTTTACGCTCCCTACACCAAGCGAGGCGTCGTTTGGCATTTACCGGCGTTATGTGTGGCTTACGAGTAGCCGCTCGACCATGAAACCCAAGTTTTCTCACCTCCCGCCTAACAGTCATAGTACTTGCAGTGGATCCTGATTTAGTTTGGAATTCCTGTGTGATGGTCTGGATAGACGTCTGCCTCTTACACATTACGACGCTCTTCAAAAGTCGGCGGTCTCTTGTCAGTCAACAGACGAGGTCGGCCTGTACGCTTTGGTGCTGTACGTGTCCCTTCACGTTTACACTTCACTATCACATCGCAAACAGTGGACCTAGGAATGTTTAGGAATGTGGAAATTTCGCGTACAGACGTATGACACAAGTGACACGCAATGACCTGACCACGTTCGAAGTCCGTGAGTTCCGCGGAGCACCCCATTCTGCTCTCTCACCATTAGTGACTACTGAGGCCGCTGATGTGGAGTACGTGGCAGTAGGTAGCAGCTCAATGCACCTAATATGAAAAACATATGCTTTTGGGGGTGTCCTGATACTTTTGATCACATAGTGTATATTCTCCTTCCACCTGTCAGATACCCCTTCTTTACTTAGTAATGGTTTTCCTTCTGACCTCTTGATATTCCTTGGTTTTCTTTCCTCTTTAATTTTCCTGGATGTGGTATCTATCTTTCCCCAAGCGAAATATGATTCTAAAACCTTACATTTGTCCTCTAGTCATTCCTGCTCAGTCATTTGCAATTCCTGTCAGTCTCATGTTTCAGCCGGTTATATGCTTGTGTCGTGACCTGCGTTTTTATATTTTCTCCTTTCATAAGTTAAATTCAATATTTTGAACTAATTATAGCGTAATGGACACCCTGCAGCTTGCAACGAAGTTGTAGAAAGAACGTACATAGATTAGGCACACTGTCTTAGAAAGACGTAATGCGCGCCTTCTAAATTTTTTAATATATATATTCGAGCATCGTATCACTGAGATGGTATCAATACTCGTTCCGGCTTATTATCAGGTCATTATCTGAGAATCTGTTGAAAAAAAAAAAAACACAGGAAGTCTTAAGGTACTAGCAAACTTACTTAGAAATGATACGATATACGTAATTACACTTACTTGAATATGAGACATAATAACTTGGCAGCTGAATAGCTATGGAGAGGTGCTCATATTGGAAACACATCTGAGCTCTGATTATTGGAAGTGAAGGCTACAGTTGCTACTCAGTAGTAAAAAGTTGATAGTTCTTAAACTGCAAATATAACGTTAGAGAAATTCACAGGATAGAGATCTCGCTTGTAGGTGTGAGCCCCGAGGCAAGTGTACAATAAAAAGTTGCTACCTTAGATGCACAAGTTTGCAATATTAAACAGAGAAACAGAGTGGTCTTGCTCTGGTTTAGTAGTTGACGGCCGTGCATTTAAAAATGTAAGCTTCAACCTATCTTATCATGGGTTACTTTAAATAATTCTTTATTTATGAAAAACAATGGCTTGCGTTTAATTCTACCGCAAGGAAATGCTGTAGGATGTGCCTTTGATCAGATGTGCCTGGGGCATGGGGTGCATTTGAGTTATTAAAAGCCTAACTGCAATTACGGGTAAAATGAACATTTATTAACTTTGATATATTAACTGAAACACTTGCAGACATAATTAAATGTGACGATTGCTGATGCCTAATATACCTTTAAGTTACACGCTTGGTAAATCTCAAACCTGACTTTTGAGGCCGCTATTAAATTCGTGGTTATGGGGCGGGAATAATCAACGATGAGTTAACCATACACTCACTTAACTAGCAAAGATGTGCTGCTTCCCCGAATTTAATACGTTGGATGAAATGCGCACATGAAGATCACAGTATGAACTAACAAACACTTTTTTTTAAATACACTGTATAAGAGGGAGATTACGGAAATAGTAGCAAAAAGGCTCTTAAACCAGAGCGCGAGCACGTTGTGGTAACAAACAAGGATAAGTACCTAGCAAATAGGAATTTCGCGATAAACAGATTAGAATTACACCGAATTTATCACAAAGGTAACAAGATGTGAGAGCTGAAGGCTCTTAAAAATGAACGCTAACACGTGGTGGTAACGAACAAAGGCAAGTACCGAACAATGGAAGCTACAGGATAAAGCGGACTGAAAAATCCGTGGCGAAATCACCGCATTCGCGGTTTGAAAAATGAGTAGATGGTGGAACTGAAACGTTACCTATTCAACACTCCTCCACGTGATCAAATGACTAGTTGACTCAAACAAAAACCTACGAAATAACCTATATTTCAAGCTATTCAGCACTCGCAATAAAAAAATAAAATCTGACATACAACCTACTAGACTACAAAGCTACAAGGAAAGAGCGTTATGGCTTCAGTTAGACTAAACACTTACACAAATTCAAGCACTGACTAGACTGTTAAGCAGTAGATCTCACCAAGCTGCAAGCGGACAGTGACGAGCCCCCTTAAAGAAAACGGGGTTTATCCCTCCAACGGAAGTGACCACTGAGCAGGCTTATTGTATGTGCAAACCTACATAAAAAAATTTAATAAAGAGAAACGGAAACCTCTTCGCTGCCGACCAAGGGCCTACTAAAGTTGACCTGCTGTCAGTCTACTCTACTTGCACAGTTAAGCGCATAAAATTTACTACTGCACACACACACACACACACACACACACACATTCATTCGTTATATGATTCCAGTAGTGAAGGAGAAGGACAGGTACATTGTAAATTTAGCAAAACTTTGTAGACATTGAACAAGGGCATTGAATCGGACAGTTAGAAAATAAGTGTAATATAGAATGGGAAATACATGAGAACTATGGCTGATATGAACGCACTCAGCTGCTCACTCTCCTCATACTGGAGGAAATTAACTAACTGCATCGAAAACTGAGGTGCCAGGGATACTGAGATGAGGTTTCTTTAAATAAAAGTCTCATGTAGAGGCTCATAGAGATGCTTCTACTGGAAAAATGAAAAAGCTGTTAATCCGACCTACTGTTTGACGAGTGAAAACTGGAAGCAACCCCAACAACTGGAAAGGCACAAAACTTGGAGGAGAAAATCGAATCAGAATTACTGCGATAAAAGCACTCTTAACAAAATGATTCTAAGTATTTCAACACAAAACAACATCTCTAGCTCTTTAAGATTACCAGAATGGAATCCTTTAGGAACATATATAGAGATATTTTTTGAACAGCACACATTATGACGGCTTAGTAATAACTAGCATTATTAACGATATCATCTGTGTGAACTGAGGCTAGTATATATAATAAAAAATTGTAGAAAAAAGCAACGAATATCAGGTACCATTTTGTATGGAGTTAATAAACCGCGAGAAAGATCTTTCTTGACAGCAGTTGAGAGTCAATGACTAGGATTCATATACATCAGCTTTTTTAAGAATGTACACTACCTGACAAAAAAAGTGAAGCACCCATAAGATATAATAGGATGTCGATGTAATTTCGCACACATACATGCCATCGGTGGGTACATAGAATGAATAGAACGGCCACCTGCTTGCTTGAGTTATGTCCTTGGTTAGTGTTGTTACAAGGACTGTTAGGACATGTAAGGGACGTGAACAGCGTCAGACGCTGTGTGAGCACTGCGAAGGACGCGGAAATGCTGCGCTCTTGGGTGAAACAGCGTTATCAGCTCCTGGCAGAGTTTGAAACGAGCCTCATTGTTGGTCTCCAGTCGGTGGGCTGTTCGAATCATGTAATATACGGATCTGTGGGGCATTCGAATGTGCCAGTGGTCTGATTTTGGAATACAAGGGAATTTGAGCGCAGGCACACTCGTCGTCAAGGTTACATCACGAGGAAGGATTACCGAATTGTGCACCTGGCACATCTTAATACCTTCACATTTGTGCTTGCCATCCGCGAGCAAAAGATGGACTCCATACAATATTCTGGGCATCCCGCACCATGCGTCGGCCACCAGCACCTGCCGGCCTGGGGAATTACCGTCTCGTGTATAGGCTGTCGTTAACTCCGAAAACACCAACGCCTGGCTTAGGACTGATGCTCTGACTGGGAAGCATGGACTGCTGTTGAATGGTATCGCATTGTATTCAGCGATGAGTCGCAGTTTGCACTGACCCGTTTGACCGTCGTCAGCGAATATGGCAGCGACCTGATATGAGGTCCCATTCTTCCAGCGTTTTGGCGAGATAAAGCTGTATTACTCCTGGCATTATGGAGTGGAGGGTCATCGGGTATGTTTCCGGGCCACAACTGGTAGTGATTGAAGGAACTCTGACGGCCCAACGGAACGTCATGGACATCCTGGTGTCCCATCTGTCACCTCCAATGTGACAGTATCGCGATGCCATTTTTAAACAGAACAATGCTCGTCCGTATGTGGCGCCTGTCTCTATGGACTGCCTGCACGATACTGATGTACTTCTGTGGCCAGAAAGATTTCCAGATCTGTCCCCTATAGAAGAAGGGTAGAACTGGCTTGGACATCAACTGTATCCGCGCCATAAATGACCAGTTACAACAGTTGTGGGCCAGTTTGCGTCGGGAGAGCTTACAACGGCTTTATGACACCCTTCCCAAGCGAATCAGTGTGTGCATCCAGACCAGGGGCAGTGCAACATCATACAGCCAAGTTCATTGTAAATTAACTACATTTTGTGAGCGCTGAAATAACATCACACACCCTTCCCACTCATGAAGCTTCATATCGTTTAGTGCTGCATAACACGGCTACAGCTTTCTTTCCAGTACATCAAGAGACGAAGGTTCATACATGAGAAAGGAGCTGTGCAAGATTACTTCAACAAAATTGTCTTTTTGCGGGCTTGGAATATGGGATACAGAAAAACGAATCTTATTTGAACTACCTTTCATTTGTGGGTTACATTGTTTCGTTTGTTTCGGATCCAGAATAGCCTCAGCAAACGCTGGAGGAACTGAACACAACGTGCATAATAGTAGGCGTGAAGATTAATTACAACATGACCAGAATATGACAAAAGTTAATGAATAAGCTGTAGGAACAGTTGACAGATTTGTGTAGTTAGGGCAGCTGAAAACAACAAGCGGACGTATACTTGAAGAAATAAACAGAAGAGTCAAAAGAGTCAAAATGGCTTAGAGTTTACACGGGAAACTAAGTGCTGTATTTAGAAGTAAAGTCCCAAAGTTTGTTAAACAGCATTATTTTGTTTTTATTGTTTATTTTATTTGTGGCCATTTACAAAACATCCGCCACCTAGCTACTAAAACAGGTAGTGTTCTCACAATGTTAAATTGTATCTTATATACACAAAGATTACACGGTTTATTACCATTTACCAAATTTTAACAATGTTGATGTTTAAATACTAAAATTCTAAAGCTAATTAGGAAACGTGACTGCTTAAAATTAACAATTTGTATATTAAGAAGGTAAGAAAATAGCAAGATTAGATTTATAGAATGCTACCAACATTGGCGTACAGGTCGGGGTACGTCATAAAGACATTGAACCGCTCGCTCCTGGATTGTCGCTGCCCCTTCTATAAGGGACAGTCAAAAGATAACGAGACAGACGGAAAAAGTAAAAAAATGGTCTATTATTTCAAAGTGATCGCCATAACTGTTAATACATTTTTCATACTGTGAGACAAGACCGTCAACTCCATCGTAAAAAAATGTTTGCGGTTGCCCACTATAATGAATTTTCCTCCTCTAACATTACCTTTGATTATAGAGATAACCGATACCATGTGTACTATCGATTCTTGCATAGGTTAAAATTAGCTCAGCTGTTTCACTGAAATAATTTATATGATTTTGCATACGATATATTACATTTCAAGCTACAATACATAAAAAAGAAACTAATGTGTTACAATCTATATGCACTAACAGTTAAAATTATTCTTCTTTTACGAATAATTGAAATTACAAAATTTCTGGCATACTTAAAATGCATATTATTAATTGCGCAATCAAACGCTAATTATTAAATTTGTTTTTGGATTTATTTATGAAATAATGATATAATTTGGTAAAGATTCTTCTCCTGTCGAGAAAGCTTGGAAACTCTTTTCCTTTGTAAACTCTTTGGAAATCGTGAGTACTTCAGAATGTAAGTAGTAGTGGGCATGCCTCAGATGGAAGTAGACGTTTATATAAGTTTGTCACCAACAATGTAATTATTGTTTTTTTTAATGTGGAAATTATAAAGTCGGTGTGATTTAGACGAATGGGATAAAATAAGAAGATATTCATAGCAACAGGTAACTATTCATCAGTTATTTCGTCTTCAAGAACCCGCAACACTAAATCAAAATTTTCAGCAGCAAGAATGTACTCCTATACACAACAAGATTTTGAGCTAGCAACAACAAAAACGAGATAATCAAGGTAAGTAAAGAAAGTTCTTCTTTTGTAATCTTACTCTTCTCGAAGTTTTCAAAATTTGTGCAAAAAATGAGAACTTTAATGGTGATGTGTGAGAGGGTAGGATTACATAACGGAACCATAATTGTACCCAAACGTGCACTTCTTCATCCGAAGGAAATCAACAGCCACGAATATCTTTCTTCAGGGCTCCAAAAATACTTAAATCTCATGGGGAGAAATGGGAACTCTTTGGAGGATTTGTAACTATACTTAGCTCCTGATAATCCCTTACCTTCGTTTTGCACTCCTTCGTGTCTGTATATTAGCCACAAAAAAAGAAAAAAAAAGAAAGAAAAAATTCGAAGAGTAACAAATCAAGTGAACACAATGGCTACGGTCTTGCTGACCCTCTGATACCCATCCGTTGGTGAATCTTCGATTTAAGTATACCTTTACTATGAGGGGGGGGGGGGGGGAGGGGGAGACTCGATCCTGATGGAACACAAACGATGTGAACAGTGCCTTTTTGCTGAAGCTGTTATTCCAGATATAGCTCTTTGACTCCGGGAGGTAGCTTGAGGTGGCTCATTACCCCCTATGAGGCAGTTAAGTTTCTTAGCTTTTCTACAAATGTGGAATGTGGCTTCTTAAGTATACAAAATGTGATGCATAAGATGTTCGTTGCGTGCAGCTCCTATCAAATCGTAACAAGCTGCTTGCTGAGTTGCGTAATCTTTGCGGTCTATTTATGAGTCGCCTGATTGTGGTACACTTTTTTCTTTAGTGTGAAGATTAAAACTTTCATAATCGCTGATTTAACTTGTTTCAGTGGTGAGTTGATGCAGTAAGTCTTCTTTCGATTGCTTCCCTAATTCGCTGAACAGCCTCTTGTGGTATAGGAGGTCTCCCAGTGCGTGATTCATCGGCAACGTTTCCAGTTCCTTGGAACTTTGCGACAAGTAACAAGATGTTTGCTCTTGTTGGTGCTGGCTTTTGAAATTTACGCGTTAACTCCCGGTACGCCTCCGGAAAAGGAAAATCACGCAATCGTAGTAACAACAGACACACATTCTTGTATCGTGCATATTCTTATTGATTTTCTGAAAAAAAAAACAATTATAATCATGTATTGGGTAAGCACATTCATTATTTGTTGGAGACTTTGTGACCAGCTCCATGCAAAGTGCCTCCACTGGCGTGTTTCCGAAAGCCGCCGATAGCCGAAGGCGCACACTCCTCTGTCCACTTCTCACACTACCAACGTATTATCTGCGGTACAGAATCGATGTTCCCCCGGGGTGGCAGCAAAACATATTGACTCCAAGAGAGCGCAGTGTTATGTTCGTATTCTAGTCATATGTAATCTGTAGTTTACTGTTTGATTCTGGCAAGTTTACGCAATACCTTGCATACCCTTTCTGTAGCACTTTTGATATATCGATTAAAGTTTAATTTCTGGTCCAATAGTATACCCAAGTTCTTTGTAATCATATTACTTTTTATGATACTTCATATAGTTTAACTGTAGGGTTCTTTCGTAATTACGCTTTCAACGTAATATCGAGGAATTTATTTGCCGCAATGGTGAGTCTATTTCTTTGTTGGTTTTCTCGTGATAAGAAAAGATCTAGAGAACACCTTCATGGAAGGAGGACTGAAGATGTGAAGAAACAAACCGCACAAACTTGAATGCGCAAAGTAATGTATGAAGAATTCTACAGTAGGCCAATATGCAGCAATGGATGATAAATGGCTGTTGATCATGATTATCATGATGGTGATGATTAATCGAGAAAAGAAGAATATTGGATGACCGGTGAACAATTATTGTAATTGCTTCGCCACAGCTCAGAATTGTGATATCGTACAGGAAATGAGCACTTCGTGCTTCGAATAGTCACGTGATTCATATAGAACGAACAGCGGTGATACAGATCTACAACGTCGTACCTGTATTGTCACGTTTGTTGAGAGCAGGGTGTGTTGTCTTGGTGGAGTTTACTACGTTTTTATATCACGATACCAGTTTATCCAGTGACACATAGCACTCAAAGTTCACGCAAGAAATTTGCAATGCACGTTTGAATTTTGGGACAATACACAGTGCTCGGTATTAAATCAGTTCCCTTTATTGAGCAGTACAGAGATATAAGGTAGCTGTTAGACCGCAGGCGGAAACTACTGCTTATGAATGTGAAGAGTGGAAGGTATCTCAGTTCAATTTTGTAATCAAATAATTACAAATGTAAGTTCTTAGAACTTTTTTTTAAATTCGAAGTATTGAGCACAATGAAACTGAGAGAATCAGCATACAAATACCTATCCACTGTTTCATTTCAGTGCTGTCAGCGACGAAGAACAGTACTGCTCAAGTCACAAAACGAATCAGACTTTGTCTAATGATAATGTGGACTTTTAAAGGAGGTCATAATCAGCAGAACAAGCTGGTGCATGGATGAAAACTTTTCATTGGCAACCACTAGGTCCATAAAAATGGAGCCACTGAATTTGACTTAGGCAGTACTATGATTTCAACATTAATATGTAATCAGAGTAACATCAGCATATACAGCATACAAATGTCTCTTAATTTTTCAGTAATGAACATGTTTATGATGACGCCTACAAATTTAATATTATTATTTGATGGTGTCATTTACACTAGCAAATTTATAATCAGAATGTTTAATGCTTCATGGTATATGATGATAATGGCTGGCCGTAAAAGACCTGTGAGACCGAATACGTCGATCAAAAGATAATGGGAACGAAATTAATCGTTGAATAAATAAAGTCGTATTACAGCTTATCAGTGGTCATGTCTTTCTTTTTCAATTACTTTGACTCTCTGAAGCAACGCTTGCACAAGGTGTATCTCACTGTAGAAGACACTACTTTGATGCTATGCTTCCACTTTTCCATTCTCCGGAAGCTCGTAGCGAAAATGGACAGCTAAATCGCTCCGTGTGAGCGCGATGGTCTGCCCTCCCTTTCATAATATTACTGGCTGAATTTAATGAGCTATGTCTGAAACTGAAAAATGATTTTAGTTTTTACATGGTACATGTACAACGGAACGAAGGAATATGAAATAAAAGAAAGTTTATTTTGGTAAAGGACACTTTTCCCCGAGATCCAAGCGACACTGGGAGAGTATCTGTGAATAACGGTTTGAAATATCCTCCACTAAGCACTATACTGTGACTCGTGGAATATTTATGTTGATACAGAAACTGGTACAACATGTTTCTGTAACACAGGAGTAGAGGGAGGCACATTGTTAATAATGTGAATCTCTTTGTTCTTCAGAATAACTGCCTGACTCAGTAGTTTCAGCCAGCAAGAAACAAATGCAAAAAAGAGACTCTTTATTGCAGAAATAGCACATGTCAGTCAATTTTGAAATTACAGCAGACGCTGACCTTATCAAGAACTGGAGTAGCTCAGGCTTGCAAGTCAATGCGTGCTTCCGCAGTTAATTAACTTTAATGGAAATTACGGTCCCCGCTACAGGCGTCGGGGACTGTCGCACTGTCGATAGCAGCCAGTGGTGTGGCGGACATGTGGCTCGTCCGTGGTCGCAGTGACGCGATGGCGGGAGCTTGACGAGCCTCGCGGCTTTTACACCGGCCAGAACTCTGCAGCCGTGTGAGCCTACCCCAAGTATTGGCAGCTGTCAGAGCGTGCGCCGACCAGCCTTGTGACGTATGTGCTTACCTCACCGCAGGGGGTCAAACACCTACTGCATCAAGGTCGTGGAGATGTCACAACAGTACAAAGGTTACTGTAATCAAGAACACCAAGAGAATTATTTTAGCCCCAGACGAATCAAGCTTCGTGTTCGTGTGTCAAAGAGGTTGGTGAAAATGGTTTCAATCTCGACCTACCTGTTTCACATACAGAAAAAAAGAATGAGAATAGAAAGGGGAGTCATATGATCTGTTAATGTCAAATACATTCGAAACTATTAAATAATATCGTACTTTTGATTTCACCTGGATGAATTATCAGAAAGCCTTAAATCACCTATAGTGTCTTGTCGCAGCAATGCGAACTACGTAGATATCTGTGCCAATTTTATATTTCTGCTTTTCTAAATAATTTTTCGTAAAGATAATATGTTCTACTGCCGAATACACCGGAACATTTCTCATTGGAAACAGATAAATAATTTAGGAAAATGTACAGTAATCGAAACTCGGGATTTCTCTTTTTTTTCGGTTTCATACCTCAGTCGGTAAAAATGCCTGCCTGTCCAACTGTTCAAAATCCTTTTTCTCAGGAACGGGTAGGCGTAGCAACTTGAAATTTATGTCACACATTGAGGTCTGCGATCCCTTAGCGATGAAGAAAGTGCACCTCCTATGTCAGTGTAATCAAAAGATACTGCCATTTATATCACATATTTTCATACTCTTTAAACTCACTGATCAAAATCTACAGTGTACTTCCTTTTGACCTAGCATCATGAAATTTGGTAAAGCAAGATTCGACACTACCACCACCGGGAAAAATTCTAAATTTGTTGATTTGTAATCACGAGAAAATTTTGGCGTTTGTTATCATTCAGTCTGGCTGCCCATCTGTTAAGCCCCATTTTCCTCAGGAATGGGTAGATGTATGAAGTTGAAGATTGTGTCACGTCTTAAGGTCACTTGGTCGTGTAATAAATGTAAGTTTCTAATCAATGCTGCCCAAAGATACGGCCATTAATTACACACATTTTGATAGTTGGTGAATAATGACCGCGGAGTTCACAAGATCCAACATGAATAAAATAACATATTTTGACATCTGCAAATTCACCCATCAAAACCTGCAAGGTGTTTCCCGTTGACCTAGAATAATCACATTTCCTAAGTAGCAAGGTTCTTCACTACACCCAAAGGAGAAAATCCGAAATTTGTTAATTTGTAATTACATCACACGAAAATATTTTGTCATTTGTTATCAGACTGTCTGTCCGTCCATCTATTAATACTTCTTTTTCTCAGGAAAGTGTAAACGTTTCAGATTTAAGGTACACTGAAGTCCCAAAGAAACTGGCATAGGCATGCGTATTAAATACAGAGATATATAAACAGGCAGACTACGGCGCTGCAGTCGACAACGCCTCTATAAGACAAGTGTCTGGCGCAGTTGTTCGATCGGTTACTGCCGCTACAATGGCGGATTATCAAAATTTAAGTGAGTCTGAAAGTGGTGCTACAGTAGGCGCACGAGCTGTGGGACACAGTATCTCCCAGGTAACGACAAAGTTGGGATTTTCACGAGTGTACCGTGAATATCAGGAATCAAGTAAAACGTCAAATCACCGACATCGCTGCTGCCGGAAAAAGATCCTGCAAGAACGGGACCAACGACGAGTGAAGAGAATCTTTCAACGTGACAGAAGTGCAACCCTTCCTCAAATTGCTGCAGATTTCAATGTTGGGCCCTCAACAAGTGTCAGCCTGCGAACCATTCAACGAAACATCGTCGATATGGGCTTTCGGAGCCGATGGCCCACTCCTGTATCCTTGATGACTACACGATACAAAGCTTTACGCCTCGCCTGGGCCTATCAATACCGACATTGGACTGTTGATGACTGGAAACATGTTGCCTGGTCGGACGAGTCTCGTTTCAGATTCTATCGAGCGGATGGACGTGCACGGGAATGGAGACAACCTCATGAATCCATGGACCCTGCATGTCAGCAGAGGACTGTTCAAGCTGGTGGAGGCTCTGTAATGGTGTGGGGCGTGTGCAGTTGGAGTGAAACGTCTAGATACGAATCTGACAGGTGACATGTTCGTAAGCATTCTGTCTGATTACCTGCATCCATTCATGTTCATTGTGCATTCCGACGGCCTTGGGCAATTCCAGCAGGACAATGCAACACACGTCCGGAGTTGGTACAGAGTGGCTCCAGGAACACTCATTTGAGCTTAAACACTTCCGCTGGCCACCAAACTCCCCAGACGTGGACGTTATTGAGCATATCTGATATGCCTTGCAATCTGCTGATTTATGGACAGCCCTGCAGGATTCATGGTGTCAGTTCCCTCCAGCACTACTTCAGACATTAGTTGAGTCCACGCCACGTCGTGTTGAGACACGTCTGCGTCCTGCACCATACTAGGCAGGTGTACCAGTTTCTTTGGTTCTTCAGTGTATATTGTCCCTTGGCGATATAACGAACGTTAGCTTCTAAGGTAACGCAACCAAAAGATATAGCCATTTTTGTCACAAATTTGAATACTCGCAAACTCAGTCATTAAAACGTATACGGTACTTCCCCTTGACGTAGAATCATGGAATTTGGCAAGAAGAAAGGTTTATGTCACAAAAAAGTATTTCTTTCTGATTTGTTAACGAACTTCAAACTTGAAATAAAGTCATTTTCGAAGTCTTAGAACCCCTGGATCCGCTGTGTTGCCATTACCAATCTCAATAGCAGGCAAAAATCGTAGAGATCCTCGATTCCAGAAACGAATGAACTGTCTACATACATTTGCACTGTGCACCCAGTGCGCGAGTTTTTCAACGTCAAACTGACTGCTGTCTTATGCGGAAGGCCTTGATTTTGCTACTTAACCTTGTTCTCTGTTTATACAAACGCTTTGCGTGCAAGGGCTCAATAAACTGTATCACAGAATTTTAAACTCTTTTCATTACACAAGTGTTTAGGGGACATCCACATATCCACATACGCGTCCCAATGTGCGATTACAGTTACGATAGCTTCCAGACAACTGACTAAAAAGCAAGTAGGATGTGGTTGACGAAATATAATGTTCTTAACACAGTGTGGGTACTGTTTAGTAAATAAAAATATTCATTTTGAATTGTTTAACAGCTATGGGTGTAACGACTAATCCGCGAGACTCATCGACGATTCACAGTCCCGTGATAGGAACCTAAAGTCCAAACAATGTATTATGGAAGACTTTTCTAAGCACACGAACTCTTGCAGAAATTTGGAAGTTTGTCTGCTTGTCACGTGAAAAATTTCAAACACTTATGGTCGTGAGTGACACGCCGCACATCCGCACAGGTTGTGAATCGACTACAACGTATCGCTACCAGAAAAATTTATGCATGAAACACAAACAGAATTTCATGACGTGGTAGCATTGTATTTTCTTCTGTCTCTTTTTACAGTACTTAGTTTGTGAATTATTGGCATCTGTGTAACCAACGAAGCCACGAGGCTAATGTGGGTGTATAAAAACATGCAAACAAGAAAATGTTGTGGCTAGTGCTGCGCACTGTGTTAATAATCTGACTGTGGGACAACAGATGGAAATAACATAGGAACCAAAAACAAATGACCACTATTGTTACTTAAATAAAGGGTAATGTGTTTGTTCCAAAAACCACTTTAATGGTCGCAAAGGTGGTATAACTCCTCGGCCATTTGGAAAATAAGTTTATTCACCTGTAAGTAGGCTGTTTAGGTTTTTTTATTGGTAACGACACATCTGTATAAAAATCACTGGCTGTGCTGTGTGCAGTCTGTGTCTAGTTTGCATTGTTGTCTGCCATTGTAGTGTTGGGCAGCGGCAGCTGGATGTGAGCAGCGCGTAGCATTGCGCAGTTGGAGGTGAGCTGCCAGCAGTGGTGGATGTGGGGAGAGAGATGGCGGAGTTTTGTAATTTGTCATGAACTGCTATATATATTATGACTATTAAGGTAAATACATTGTTTGTTCTCTATTAAAATCTTTCATTTGCTAACTATGTCTATCAGTTGTTAGTGCCTTCCGTAGTTTGAATCTTTTATTTAGCTGGCAGTAGTGGCGCTCGCTGTATTGCAGTAGTTCGAGTAACCAAGATTTTTGTGAGGTAAGTGGTTTGTGAAATGTATAGTTTAATGTTAGTCAGGGCCATTCTTTTGTAGGGAATTTTGAAAGTCAGATTGCGTTGCGCCAAAAATATTGTGTGTCAGTTTAAGCACAGTCGTGTATAATTGTTCAAAGGGGACGTTTCATATGGCGACCCTGCCAGGATACCTCACTGGAATCTTCTGATTTTTTCTTGTAGTTTGTGTAATTAGTGTAGCTTTTGTTTATTGCTAGTGCGTAATTGTAGAGAGGATCTCCTTTGTAGTTGCAGTCTTTCGTTGTTGTTGTGGCATGCATGTTAATGTGCACCAAGTATGTCGCTGCTGCGCTTGCAATTAACGAGATATTATTTTCATTGCTATATTAATGTGTTCTCTTATTGTTGCTCTTCAGATTGTGTTTTTCTGTGTTATCGTGTGAAATATTGTGACAATAATGGCGTGTGAAAAACGTAATACTAGGCTCCAAAGTAAACTGAGAAATGACAGTGAAGACGAAAGCAGTTTGTTAGCGCCACCATGTAATGAATTAACTAATGTTCAACATAGTAACTTGGTAATTGTGCATAGGGAAATGGAGCGGGCGGCAAACAATGGCGTAGGCAGTGAAACAGTTAGTGAACAGGGAAGCATTATCAATCGATCGCTTGGCAACAGCTCGCCTCAGGAATCCTAAATGACAGGACACAATTTTGCAAATACTGTAGATTCAGGTTTTGCGTCCTCACATTTTCTGCTTGTCAAAATGTGAATGTTGCCGGTGCAAATGCACTGTCGAAAAGCGTAGAGGAACAGATTCTAGACACTAATGCATTGTTATTACAGCTAATGCAACAAATGGAAAAACACCAGAGACAAACACAGCAAAAGCTTCAAAAGTTAGACACAATGGAGCAAAATCTTCAAAAATTAGACACAATGGAACAAAATCTTCAAAAGTTAGACTTATTGGAACAAACTCTTGAACAAACACGTGAAGATTTAACTACTGAGATACATAACATTGAATCGAAATGTCAAAAAGTCTGTAATGACGTAAAAACTCAAATTTATGAGCATTTTCAACCTATTTTTTCGCGGCATGAAAATGCATTACAGAATCACGAAGCAGCCATAAAAGAACTGCAAACTATTGTTCATGAAACTCATGAGACATTGCAAGCTAAATTTGTGTCAGTTGCATCTACTGATTCGGTTACGCAAGTTGCAAAAACTCAGGAAAACTTAAAGGACACACTTGGTTCAGAAAAGCACACTGAGGAAATAGGTACACTATCGGAGAAAGTAGCCGAACTTTCGGATCAGTTCACTAATTTATCTACGAAGGTAAATGATAATCTGAATGACACAAAACCGGTAGTTTTTAATGACACAGAAGAGTGTGAACAAATTAGGAAATTCAATCAAAATCAAATCAATACACAGTACAAAAGAGAAATCCGGGAAGTACAAGATCAGTTGGCACAAGTAACACAAAAATTTCATATTTCAGAGGACACTCGCGCTCCAACATGGGAAGAGGAACTTAGAAATACGGAAAAGCCGCAAAATAGTAACACAGGGCATTTCGGAAGTTATGAAAGAAATTGGCAATGTGCACCGAATTTTGAGATGGAAGTGCCGACACGACGTAACAATGACTGATATGCTACTTGCCGACACGATGATTTTGACTATAAGCTGTTCATTACTACACGTAAATTCAAAACATTTAAGAATTCTGGCAATGACATTCATCCACAAGCATGGCTCCATCAATTCTCTCATTGTTTTCCTCCCAACTGGTCATTAGAACACAGATTAGAATTTATGTGTGGCTACTTAGAGAATGAACCAGCTGTAAGAATGCGATCGGTCATTCACGATTGCCACAGTGAAGGAGAATTTTATCATGCCTTCCTCTCAGCATATTGGTCTCAAGCTACACAAGACCGAGTAAAACATAGCATCATAATGATGAAACATTTCGAACAATCTGAATTCTCCAGTCTTATGAAATATTTTGAGACATGTTGCACAAGAATCAGTACCTGTCAAACCTATACAGCCCCTCAGAACTCATCCGCATTTGCTTAATCAAATTACCTGAACATTTACGACATATTATTTTAGCAGGACGTTGCAAAGACGGCATTGAGGCTTTTCAGGGACTGTTACAAGAACTGGAAATTGACACTGACAATCGGGGAACGCGGAAACAGGAGCACAACAATTACAGGTCACATCTGTCACAATTCCGCGATGAAGGAAATAATAACTGGACACGACAAGGCTATTCTCACAACACATACTGTGACCAAAACAGACACCACCCGTATGACAACCACTGGCAGAGTAATAATAGTTACAGAGAAAGATCGCATTTCCGTAGTAATGACTATCACAGAGACAATCAGAGAAACAGACAATATGGGAACCAAAACAATTATTATCAAGGGAGGCAGAATAACATCAGACGCAACAGTTCGGCGCACAGTTACGATTCAGGGAGAAATTCTTCACCACGTGATGGACAAGGAAGAAACTACGGAATCTACCGACATGACGACAGACGATATATTCGTAACGACAGACCTGAATTGCATCAGAACTGGCGGGATTCAAACAGAGCAGGGCCCTCTCAAGGAGGTGAATTTGTAGAAGTTAGGTCTCCAAATCCCAATAACGACGCGCGCCAACAAAGGAACAGACAATGACTCGCACCGCAGGCAGCCGCGTGCGCCGGCTGGCTCAGAGAAAAATAACATACGAGGTGTGGCTACAAAAAAACCGGACTAGCACTGGTGAAACAATAAAACGAATGCAATAAGGCTGAAAGTCGCGTGGCCTGTCACGTGACTCTCGCTCCGCCTACTGCTCGAGTTTCATCTGCCTCCTGCACTCAGTCTGCCCGTGGCGTCTGTTTTAAGTAGTTGACGTTTTGTCTGTGCGTCGGAAAATGTTGAGTGTACAGAAAGAACAGTGTGTTAACATCAAATTTTGTTTCAAACTAGGAAAGTCTGCAAGTGAATCGTTTGTAATGTTACAACAAGTGTACGGCGATGATTGTTTATCGCAAACACAAGTGTTTGAGTGGTTTAAATGATTTAAAGATGGCCGTGAAGACACCAGTGATGACACTCGCACTGGCAGACCATTGTCAGCAAAAACTGATGCAAACATTGAAAAAATCGGTAAACTTGTTCGACAAGATCGCCGTTTAACAATCAGAGCAGTGTCTGAGTTAACAGGGGTTGACACGGAAAGTGTTAGGCAGATTCTTCATGAAAGTTTCAACATGAACAAAGTGTGTTCAAGAATGGTTCCAAAGTGTCTCACAATTGAACAGAAGGAACGCCGAAGAATGATTTGTTCTGACATCCTGGAAAACATTGAAAGTGGTCCCACCTTCTTACAAAATGTTATTACTTGCGATGAATCGTGGTTTTTTACTTACGATCCCGAAACTAAACGCCAATCAATGCATTGGAAAACTCCTGGTTCTCCACGACAAAAAAAAGCACGAATGTCAAAATCGAAATTCAAGGCAATGATGATTGTTTTTTTTGACATCAAAGGGATTGTGCACATTGATTGGGTACCAGAGGGACAAACAGTGAATCAGCATTACTACATTAGCGTCCTGGCTACCCTACGTGAGTGAGTACGGAGAAAACGGAACGATTTGTGGAGAAAAAAGTCATGGATCCTTCACCAAGACAATGCCCCAGCTCACAGTGCGTTGTCAGTGAAGACGTTTTTGGCAAAACACAACATTCCCATCTTAGATCATCCACCCTACTCACCTGATTTGGCCCCCTGTGACTTTTTTCTTTTCCCTAAAGTCAAGTCAGCTTTGAAAGGAACTAGATTTGAGACTGTTGAAGCAGTAAAAGAAAAAGCGACGGAAGTAATGTATGGACTTACCGAAAATGATCTGCAGCATTGCTATGAACAGTGGAAAATTCGTATGGAGCGGTGTAGAGAACGAGGAGGAGAGTACATTGAAGGAGATAACATGAAATTGTAAATAATTGTAAATAAACGTTTTTTCCAGCATCAGTCCGGTTTTTTCTAGCCGCACCTTGTAGATACTAACATTGAGAAAAATTCCAGTATTCTTTACCGATGTATACCGCATGATAATTGCGTTCAAGTTGAAACTCTGAGTACTATGAAGACTAAAGGATTGCACCACATTTCACGTGTCAAACCGTTTATTGAAAGATAATCTGCTTTTTAACTTTGTCTTTGCCATATAACTTTTCACTTTACATTACTAGTATGCTTTGTCAGACTTAGAATCTGTTGACATGCAACAATGTTTGAAGTTAAATATCCAGTCAAGAACCAAGAGAACTCATTTAGACAGAGATTACGAATGCATTGTTATAGTGAAGAGTCGTCACAGTATTATTGTGTGTGTACATTCTTGCTTGTTAGTTGCATGATTACGTAACGACTATAAGGCTTACATACTTAGAACATATACAGGTACTGCTCATGAGATTTTAATGCAACATTTTGGTTTACTTGAAAATACATTCTTTATTTGAAGTACTTTCTGTGGGATTAACGATGACTTAGCATTTGGTTTCTTTGACAGCTACACGATTATATCACGACGCTACTAATGTGTGACACAATTTACATTGTTGCTCTTGCAGTGTATCTGTTTTTCTGAATTCTTCTGGAAAGTAAAACATGTTTTTGTAGTAACATTTGTGGTATAGCTACAATGACACAGCTTTTTTTGTAGCACAACAATATGTTACAGTGTAGTACTTTCTTGATCACTGTAATGTACATAATAACTACGATATCTATACGCATAGCATTTCACTTTTGTTTATGATGAGGTAAGTACATTGACTTTTGCAGAACTTAGATTCGGAGGACAATAACTACAAGACTTCCACAGAAATTATGTTGCAACAAGACACACAGTTTAGCGCTACAGTACACGTATTTGAGAGATTAATTTTGTACTTAAGCCATTTATTTTTCAAGATTTTTGAATTACAAAGAAAGTTTTCCATGATACATTTCATTCCATTGTTATAATCTGTAACACCTGAGGGTATAATTACAGTAATCCTCAGGGGGGTACACGCTTACTTTGTGTACCATGTGTTTGGCAAGCACAAGGAGCCCTAGCTAATATGGTATTTGCTTATACAACTTTACACATCGGTACCATATTTCTCTAACACACAAATTACACAGCTATCTGATCATTTAACTGAGAGATAAACATTTTTTTACTACATCAGTGACAGATGTTTACGTAATTACACAGTTGGATAACTTCACAGTTATGAAATTGTTTTTTGTCTGTACTTTGTGAAATGTTCATATTTTTTCGGAACCATTGTGATACTATGAGAGCTTTGAATGTCGTATTTCTTATGGGATCATGATTTTTAAAGTACGTTTGAGGTAGATGACATTATTGAAATGAGCAGAGATTTTTTTTAGGTTTTGAAATCATTGCAGAAAGCTACGACGTTTTCGAGATTTGACTGAGGTGTTATGATGTTATTTTTACGACGACGATGTGTATTATGCTGTTGAGGTATGTTTATGATCAATAAGCTGATGCTATATAAGGAATGTGACTACATGTTTATATGTATATGAATAATGAATAGAAGTTAGGGACTCTGGTTTGTGAAAAAGGATGTTGGAAACCGAGAATTGTACTTTAAGAGTTATGCAATGTATGTTAACGCGTGAGTGTATTACAATGCCGACGAAAATTTCTTGGACACTGTTATATCAACAGGATTTTATTTCTACACATTTGTAACGCAAATTCTCAACCTGTGATTTTTTTATATGAGACTGCCACTGTAGAGGAAACTGCTGTCGTAAATATTTCAGTAAGAAAGGTAACTGACCTTGACGTAATGCGTTTTGGGCGCCCAGCTGAGAGATAGTCGTCTGACAAAAGAAAGCCATTAGGTGAAAAAAAAGAGGCCATTATCTTCGCTATTGACATTTCTTTGTCGAAACCATCATAAATACGACACTCTCAAACTTGAAAACATATGATTATACTGTGGAGCTCTTAATTTATGATATTTACTAAAATGCCTAATGAAACGATGAGAAACATTTCATGGCTATTGTCTTGCTTGTTGAGAGAAATGCCATATGGCTTGCTTTATGTATTTATTTACTCATTTTGTTTAATATCTAGTTTCTAGCTGCACTGCAGCATTGGTTAAAATAAAATTTTATAGATGTACTAATATAAATATTTTCTGTCTGCAGATCCAGTAGATACTAATTTTGTAATACATTTCCCAAAAATGGGGGAGCACAATTCCTTCACAGGAATTGCATACGGAATTTTCTTCTCAACTACTTGGTAATTTTTTTTGTAGAATAACTTTTTGTGGTGCACCACTTTAATTACATTGACATTAAGATGTGATTATACATTACCTTTATCTGCATTGTTGTCTTTACTGTAATATTTTTCTGCTTGAGCGTTGTCATGTTTAGATTTAATTTATTGCTTTTGCTTCTGCTGCTGGTTGCCAGGCATAGTGCTACTGAATTTTAATTTGTGTTACTATGCTAAGCCAGGTTTACTACAGATTTATTTTTCTTGTTTGCTGCTCATTGCCTTATATTAGTTGTAATTTATGCTGCTTGCTTTGCCTTTTGTATTTTTTACCATTGCTGTTTGTGTTAATTGTTTTGTGCTGCTGCATTGCCTTGTCCCTAAGTTTAGCATCTGAGCTCAGTAGATTTAAGTTAGCTTAAGAGGGGGTAGACTATATAAGAAACTAACTATGATGAATTGGAAGAAATGCATTGAGAAGATATAAGAAAATGGTTTGGCCAAAAAAAAAGTAGTGTACAGTGGAGAAAAACTATTTTGAAAGAGGATGTGAACAGAATACTGAAAGCAGCCATAGATAGGACTTTTTGGGAATAATGATGAATGAAGGGAGATCTCCAAGAAGAAAAGAAAGTTTTGTTTGCAAAATACTGCAGTAAAACAAACCTTGTCCTTTCCTTTTGTATTATTCCGCTATATGTTTGTGTACCCTTGTGTATTTGTGTTTTTCCTGTCTTTATGTGTTTAGCTGATGAGATCTATGTTGTAGAATTTTCCTAATACTATGTTATTTACTTTGTAAAGATGTTGAGACATTATTTATTCTGTTTTGTTGCTCATATGTGAAGGTGATGTTCCAAAGTTATTCTGATCTTTTATGTATTTACTTATGTCATAATTCCTGTAACACTGATGTACGAGGGTTATTCCAAAAGTAAGGTCCGATCGGTCGCGAAATGGAAACGACTATGAAAATCCGATAAAGCTTTGCACAGATGTGTTGGGTAGTGTCTCTAGTATAACCCCAGTTAGCATCACATCGCTCTTCTCATTTCTGAGCTCGCAGTGAGTGCGTAAAGATGTCTAGAAAATAGTGTCTGCCGCCAAGTACGAGGGCCTGGTGAGAAATTTCGCCTAAAGCTATGCAGCCAACATTACATAACTGTCGTGCTGTTTCGTCTTCACGACAATTCTCAGCCGCATTCTGCAGGGGCAATGAAGATGCTCCTGCATCGTTTTCAAATGGAAATGTTAGATTACCCACAATACAGTCCGCAATTGTCTCCCCCTGAGTTTCATCTCTGGTCACATGAACCGCTGTCTTTGAAGACAACATTTTGACACAGACAACGAGGTGTAGGCCAGCGTGGAGAATTGGCGGAAAGCACTGGCGGCTGCCTTCTATGATGAGGCTATTGAAAAGTTGGTACAACGCTATGACAAAAGTCTAAGTCAGAACGGCGACTACGTAGAGAAGTAGCTGAAAGGTGTAGCTAATTGTTACAAGTAAAACATTTCCGATGTTCACTGTGGTTTCAATTTGGCAATCAATCGGACCTTACTTTTGGAATAACCCTCGTATATGTTTATTTCTATTCTTTTGTAAAGCCCCTATTACTACAAATGTTATCTGTATTATTATGTTTTTAATGATGTGTTTTGTACCTTTGTTATTGTGTTCTTATGTTATAAAATTGTACTTGACACCAGTTCATCAAATTAAGTAACTTGTAAGTTCCATTTCACTGCACACGTTTCTGTTGGTCATAGTATATGGACAATATGTGAGAAGTAGGGACTGATAGTGTTTGCACGTGTGTTGGTAATTCAGCAAGGGACTGGATAACAGCATTGCTGGTTCTAAGGACAATTCCAGAAACTTTGTGAGTGCACAAGTGGTGGTTTATGGACTTGCTATATTGTCCGCAAGACTCTTCGATGGTGATTGTGCACCTGCACATTTGCAACAGATGGCTGCTGGCCGTCTCTGCAAGGACTACATTGGGTCTGCATCTTTGATGACCCACCAGTACCATTATTTCTACAAGGACTACATTGGGTCTGCATCTTTGGTGGCCCACCAATACCGTAATCTATACCAGGACTACAGTGGGTCTACTCTGTGATGACCTACCTACCAATATTCTTCAAAACTTCGAATGACTCTGCTGTGGGTTTGCTCTGTTGTGACCCATTACTTGTCTGCATGTCGAGAGTCAGCACTGTCTTTCCGTTGGAAGGACAACACTACTTCTTCAAGACTGCATGGAAATCCACTACTTCCGTGTGCATTTTCTTTTACTGCTCAGGCTTTGAGAAAAACACTGCAATTTTGCTGTGATGAATGATCAGGACTGTCTTTATGGACCGTGAGAAAATTTTAGCTTTCGAACAACATTGTATCAATAAGTGTGTGCATTTGATATCTTTGTTACTGTAACTATGAAAATTTTTTTTCAAATCAGTATTGGCCACTGCCCAAAACAATTTGTAAAATTTTTTGTGGGGAGCATGGGGACTATGTAAGTAGGCTGTTTAGGTTTTTTTATTGGTAACGCCACATCTGTATAAAAATCACTGGCTGTGCTGTGTGCAGTCTGTGTCTAGTTTGCATTGTTGTCTGCCATTGTAGTGTTGGGCAGCGGCAGCTGGATGTGAACAGCGCGTAGCGTTGCGCAGTTGGAGGTGAGCCGCCAGCAGTGGTGGATGTGGGGAGAGAGATGGCGGAGTTTTGTAATTCGTCATGAACTGCTATATATATTATGACGATTAAGGTAAATACATTGTTTGTTCTCTATTAAAATCTTTCATTTGCTAACTATGGCTATCAGTTGTTAGTGCCTTCCGTAGTTTGAATCTTTTATTTAGCTGGCAGTAGTGGCGCTCGCTGTATTGCAGTAGTTCGAGTAACCAAGATTTTTGTGAGGTAAGTGATTTGTGAAACGTATAGTTTAATGTTAGTCAGGGCCATTCTTTTGTAGGGAATTTTGAAAGTCAGATTGCGTTGCGCCAAAAATATTGTGTGTCAGTTTAAGCACAGTCGTGTATAATTGTTGAAAGGGGACGTTTCACACCGTTAACTTTTAAACCTAATGTGAATCACAGACATACAGGTAGCTATTCTGATTTATTATCAGATACTGGCGCTATATTTACTGTTTTTCCAATAAATTTTTATGTTAACGTATTTATTATTCTTAGAAATTTACCTATTCATTATTCAAATTGTACTGTGTTTACAGAACATCTGACTTACGATAACGCTGTTGAAGCACTGTGGTAGACACTTTATGTGTTACAACCGCCTAAGGCGTTTCACAGTTATTAGTGGTCCATTGATCGTGACCGGACCAAATATCTCACGGACATCATTTTGAGCATTTATTGCATTAATGCGGTATTTACAGGTAATCACGCCGTAGCAGCATGCGTTCTCAGAAGTGATAAGTTCACAAAGGCACATGTATTACATCGGAACAACCGAAATAAAATGTTCAAACGTACCTACGTTCTGTATTTTAATTTAAAAAACCTACCTGTTATCAACAGTTCGCCTAAAGTTGTGAGCCATATGTTAGTGACTATTACAGCGCCATCTATCACAAAGCGAAAAAAGTGGTCCAACTAAAACATTCATAGTTCTTTACGTACTACACGAATACGTAATAAAAATGGGGGTTCATATTAAAAAAACACACAGTTGAGATCCGTTTGACCTATGGCAGCGGCATCTAGCGGGCCAACCATAGCGCCATCTGGTTTCCCCCTTCAAGCTAGACGAGTTTCGTTCTTTGTAGTTATTTCGTTTGATACTTATTTCGTGAGATGTTTGGCCCAGTCACTATCAATGGACCACCCTATATGTATATATATATATATATATATATATATATATATATATATATATATATAGAGTTATGAGTGTGTGTATGTACCTCACCTCCTCCTAAGCCACTGGGTGGATTGCAACGTAAGTTGGTACACATATCGTTTAGGCTGGCAACAATAGCTGTGGGGGTAAGAGGCACCTACCTATCATAATTCGGGAGACATGACGCCATAAACACTGAGATGCGTGAAAAACTACTGCACTATGGCAAAAATGGTTCAAATGGCTCTGAGCACTATGGGACTCAACTGCTGTGGTCATAAGTCCCCTAGAACTTAGAACTACTTAAAACTAACTAACCTAAGGACAGCACACAACACCCAGCCATCACGAGGCAGAGAAAATCCCTGACCCCGCCGGGAATCGCACCCGGGAACCCGGGCGTGGGAAGCGAGAACGCTACCGCACGACCACGAGATGCGGGCTACTGCACTATGTTTAACGTTTAATTTTATTAATTCTTTGCTACCAGCTCTATTCGCAACACATTTCGCAGACAGCATTCACATAAGACGCTGAATGTATCTGCAAAATTACATCATTGTATGACTTCTACATCAGGAGATGTGACGTTGTAAGCACTGAGATGGGTGGCGTTTAAATTTATTACTTCTTTGCTAATAATCCTATTCGCAATATATTTCGCAGGCAGTATTCACATACATCGATGAATGTACTTACACAAATATGTCGTTGTACAATACATCATTCAAGTGATATGACATCATAAACACTCAAATGCGTGAAAAAATGTGGCATCATGCATGAAGTTTTACTATATGTTTTCTTTGCTACTAAGACACCCCTTAGAGCCTACTCATCTGAAGGAAATCCCTGACACCCAGTAGAGCTTTTGACAGCTTGCAAGTATGAAGTATAAATGGCTGTAGGCGGATACAGTACCTAACTACAGAGTTATGAAGGGGCGTTGCCATGAAGACGTTTACAAGCTTCTGTTGTATACACGTAAAACAGTTGCGCCCGGCGTACTGGAACTTTCCAGGATACTGTACTTACACGTTTGTACGTTTCTTTATACGACTATTTCATAATTTCAACGGTGGTTCCACGAATGCATGGAAATTATTTTTTCCGATAGTACACCACAAACACAGTTCATTTTTGTTTTCGTTTCTAAGAAAAAACTGCCAAAATGAATACCTGGTGTGAGCGTACAAGCTGTGCGGGGAGATTAGAGCGGCAGTTTTCCGCCACAGAGCACGTGGCTGGCGGTTGCTGAGGGTCGTGGCTAGCGGCTGGCGTTTACGCGGCCTTCAAAATACCGAGCGCGATCTAGGCAGGGGCGCCTATGACCGTGTTTGCGCGCTTGAAGGAATTTATATTCTAGAGAAAAATTGATAAAAACAGAACTGAAAGTGACACAAAGGTGCGAGTTGGCACTCATGGACAGAAAATTATGTAAAGCTAAAGTATCTAGACGCGCCACAAAAAAAAAAAAAAAAAAAAAAAAAAAAAAAAAAGTTTAAAAGTTATTGTTGTCTTCAAAATTGTAAATTTATGAAAGTTCAAAAGCTAGTATCTCGGCAATGCTTTGGCCGATTAATATAAACAAAGTATCTCCAGTTTGTCTGACGAACCGGTTTCAGGCTCTGTCTCAGGCTGATACTGATCTTCGGCCTGACATGGCTGCTTGTCCTGTTCCAGAGGTTGCCCCTCAGTCTGCAAGATCCGGGCAGTCGCAGAGGGTGGGCTTACTGGTAGTTGGGAGCTCCAACGTCAGGCGCGTAATGGGGCCCCTTAGGGAAATGGCAGCAAGAGAGGGGAAGAAAACCAATGTGCACTCCGTGTGCATACCGGGGGGAGTCATTCCAGATGTGGAAAGGGTCCTTCCGGATGCCATGAAGGGTACAGGGTGCACCCATCTGCAGGTGGTCGCTCATGTAGGCACCAATGATGTGTGTCGCTATGGATCGGAGGAAATCCTCTCTGGCTTCCGGCGGCTATCTGATTTGGTGAAGACTGCCAGTCTCGCTAGCGGGATGAAAGCAGAGCTCACCATCTGCAGCATCGTCGACAGGACTGACTGCGGACCTTTGGTACAGAGCCGAGTGGAGGGTCTGAATCAGGGGCTGAGACGGTACTGCGACCGTGTGGGCTGCAGATTCCTCGACTTGCGCCATAGGGTGGTGGGGTTTCGGGTTCCGCTGGATAGGTCAGGAGTCCACTACACGCAACAAGCGGCTACACGGGTAGCAGGGGTTGTGTGGCGTGGGCTGGGCGGTTTTTTAGGTTAGATGGCCTTGGGCAAGTACAGAAAGGGCAACAGCCTCAACGGGTGCGGGGCAAAGTCAGGACATGCGGGAACCAAGCAGCAATCGGTATTGTAATTGTAAACTGTCGAAGCTGCGTTGGTAAAGTACCGGAACTTCAAGCGCTGATAGAAAGCACCGAAGCTGAAATCGTTATAGGTACAGAAAGCTGGCTTAAACCAGAGATAAATTCTGCCGAAATTTTTACAAAGGTGCAGACGGTGTTTAGAAAGGATAGATTGCATGCAACCGGTGGTGGAGTGTTCATCGCTGTTAGTAGTAGTTTATCCTGTAGTGAAGTAGAAGTGGATAGTTCCTGTGAATTATTATGGGTGGAGGTTACACTAAACAACCGAACTAGGTTAATAATTGGCTCCTTTTACCGACCTCCCGACTCAGCAGCATTAGTGGCAGAACAACTGAGAGAAAATTTGGAATACATTTCACATAAATTTTCTCAGCATGTTATAGTCTTAGGTGGAGATTTCAATTTACCAGATATAGACTGGGACACTCAGATGTTTAGGACGGGTGGTAGGGACAGAGCATCGAGTGACATTATACTGAGTGCACTATCCGAAAATTACCTCGAGCAATTAAACAGAGAACCGACTCGTGGAGATAACATATTGGACCTACTGATAACAAACAGACCCGAACTTTTCGAATCTGTATGTACAGAACAGGGAATCAGTGATCATAAGGCCGTTGCAGCATCCCTGAATATGGAAGTTAATAGGAATATAAAAAAAAGGGAGGAAGGTTTATCTGTTTAGCAAGAGTAATAGAAGGCAGATTTCAGACTACCTAACAGATCAAAACGAAAATTTCTGTTCCGACACTGACAATGTTGAGTGTTTATGGAAAAAGTTCAAGGCAATCGTAAAATGCGTTTTAGACAGGTACGTGCCGAGTAAAACTGTGAGGGACGGGAAAAACCCACCGTGGTACAACAACAAAGTTAGGAAACTACTGCGAAAGCAAAGAGAGCTCCACTCCAAGTATAAACGCAGCCAAAACCTCTCAGACAAACAGAAGCTAAACGATGTCAAAGTTAGCGTAAGGAGGGCTATGCGTGAAGCGTTCATTGAATTCGAAAGTAAAATTCTATGTACCGACTTGGCAGAAAATCCTAGGAAGTTCTGGTCTTACGTTAAATCAGTAAGTGGCTCGAAACAGCATATCCAGACACTACGGGATGATGATGGCATTGAAACAGAGGATGACACGCGTAAAGCTGAAATACTAAACACCTTTTTCCAAAGCTGTTTCACAGAGGAAGACCGCACTGCAGTTCCTTCTCTAAATCCTCGCACAAACGAAAAAATGGCTGACATCGAAATAAGTGTCCAAGGAATAGAAAAGCAACTGGAATCACTCAATAGAGGAAAGTCCACTGGACCTGACGGGATACCAATTCGATTCTACACAGAGTACGCGAAAGAACTTGCCCCCCTTCTAACAGCCGTGTACCGCAAGTCTCTAGAGGAACGGAGGGTTCCAAATGATTGGAAAAGAGCACAGATAGTCCCAGTCTTCAAGAAGGGTCGTCGAGCAGATGCGCAAAACTATAGACCTATATCTCTTACGTCGATCTCTTGTAGAATTTTAGAACATGTTTTTTGCTCGCGTATCATGTCATTTCTGGATACCCAGAATCTACTATGTAGGAATCAACATGGATTCCGGAAACAGCGATCGTGTGAGACCCAACTCGCCTTATTTGTTCATGAGACCCAAAAAATATTAGATACAGGCTCCCAGGTAGATGCTATTTTTCTTGACTTCCGGAAGGCGTTCGATACAGTTCCGCACTGTCGCCTGATAAACAAAGTAAGAGCCTACGGAATATCAGACCAGCTGTGTGGCTGGATTGAAGAGTTTTTAGCAAACAGAACACAGCATGTTGTTATCAATGGAGAGACGTCTACAGACGTTAAAGTAACCTCTGGCGTGCCACAGGGGAGTGTTATGGGACCATTGCTTTTCACAATATATGTAAATGACTTAGTAGATAATGTCGGGAGTTCCATGCGGCTTTTCGCGGATGATGCTGTAGTATACAGAGAAGTTGCTGCATTAGAAAATTGTAGCGAAATACAGGAAGATCTGCAGCGGATAGGCACTTGGTGCAGGGGGTGGCAACTGACCCTTAACATAGACAAAGGTAATGTATTGCGAATACATAGAAAGAAGGATCCTTTATTGTGTGATTATATGATAGCGGAACAAACACTGGTAGCAGTTACTTCTGTAAAATATCTGGGAGTATGCGTACGGAACGATTTGAAGTGGAATGATCATATAAAACTAATTGTTGGTAAGGCGGGTACCAGGTTGAGATTCATTGGGAGAGTGCTTAGAAAATGTAGTCCATCAACAAAGGAGGTGGCTTACAAAACACTCGTTCGACCTATACTTGAGTATTGCTCATCAGTGTGGGATCCGTACCAGGTCGGGTTGACGGAGGAGATAGAGAAGATCCAAAGAAGAGCGGCGCGTTTCGTCACTGGGTTATTTGGTAACCGTGATAGCGTTACGGAGATGTTTAATAAACTCAAGTGGCAGACTCTGCAAGAGAGGCGCTCTGCATCGCGGTGTAGCTTGCTCGCCAGGTTTCGAGAGGGTGCGTTTCTGGATGAGGTATCGAATATATTGCTTCCCCCTACTTATACTTCCCGAGGAGATCACGAATGTAAAATTAGAGAGATTAGAGCGCGCACGGAGGCTTTCAGACAGTCGTTCTTCCCGCGAACCATACGCGACTGGAACAGGAAAGGGAGGTAATGACAGTGGCACGTAAAGTGCCCTCCGCCACACACCGTTGGGTGGCTTGCTGAGTATCAATGTAGATGTAGATGTAGATCTACGGATGCGCCTAGTAGAGTTGCATCGAGCAATCACAGCCGATTTAGCAGAATCTGTACCATTTTTGAATGAGCGGAATATGGGATTCGACTGAGAGAAACTGTGTTTTTGGTAATAAATTAATCTAAAGAGACGAAACTAGTGGCACCATTCTACAGTTTAAAGAGGTAGATAAGTAATTAGGTATGTATTGTTATTTGTTTATCTACGTTTAGTATAAAAAATCCGGGGAAAGCAAAGTCACGTCACAAGAACATTATTTGTGAAAAAACTGTGGCAGATAGAAAAAAATGGACTTCCAATTGTTACTGCCCAGAAAATATCCATATTTTTCAATGTATCATATGTTTTTTTGTGCTTAGTTTTAGAATACTCGTAATTTTTTTTTGTCAGACACTGTTTTGAGTTAGGCGGTCTTTTCGAGGGTGGATGGGGCGGCCATGTTGAGGACAGTTTAGTTTGAGCGATGCTAAGAGCCGGACGTGCCGCCCATCTGGGGGGTAGTAGTGGGTGGGTAGCCACGATTGGGGACAAGTATGTATGTGGCGACGTTCGAGAACGACTAAGTTGAGCGCAATATAGTATTTAGGATAGCAGGAAACAGTGTATTTTGTGAAATGTGAGCAGACTGACGAGTGTCGTGATCACGACATATGAGTTTTATAGTGAAGTGGTGTAGCATCAGTCATTACTGGCGCCCATCCGTAAAAGCCCCTCAGACTGCATTTTAAGTGTTTAGTCAATATATTGAAGACTATTCGTGAAACAATAGAAATAAAATACTTGTTCAAATTATAAATCAACGTGAGTGACTCAATACTTTTAAATTTCACCGGAATTCCTGCCTGCATTGTTTTTTTATATTTTATTTCGGCTTGAAAATTGAGTTTGCGACAGGTGTGAGCTGGCACCCTATGACGAAAAACGTAGCCAAACATTGAGACCAGCCACAGCTCTGAGCTGCTCAATTAAGTTGAGTGTAAGAAATATATATATTTTCGTGCCGTAACACGTGGGGGCTCGAGCCAAACTATTCAATCTACAGTGCAAGTGCCCAGTACCGACTTACTGGGAAATGTTGGGTTTGTAAGCCAGTTTATAAATATAAGAGATACTATAAGAGATAATTCCTCATTTTTCATCGTCTCTAACTGAGAGTGGGTGTTCAAATGTCCTTCCTCGCTTCCTTTTCCTCTATCATGCAGTGCCATTCTCAGTTATTGAAACTGGTTTTACTGATGCAGTGGCCGTGAAATTTCGGCCTTACAGTTTACGCCAATATCACCTTGCAACGGCTACTGGGGAAAACCACTAGCAATAACGTTTAGTTTACCTGCTGCCCTGGTGACGGCTAGCGGCTTACTTCGAGGTCGGAACATTCTACCAGTAGGAGAGGCTCAGGAGTCGTCTGCTCTCTTTGCCACTCACAGCTCACAACACAGTACCTCCTCACCACTGTGCCCGCCAGTTACCAGACTCGCGCCGCACTGCACCGTCTGCCAAGCCCGTGAGCAGCTCCCTCCCTCTCTCTCTCTCTCTCTCTCTCTCTCTCTCTCTCTCTCTGTCATCACACAGTTCACGCCTAAACATCGCCTAAGGAGGACACTGCATGGTAGAGGTAATGCCGCGCTTCGTATCCTGCTCCTCTACTGCCTAGAAATTGTCGTCTCACTTAGCTGCGCCAAGGTAGGGCGGCCAGGCAGGGAGGCGCTACCAGTTTCATGCAATATCGCAACGATGAGGTTGGTGTCCCACACAGAGAAATTCTGGGTATTGCCATTTCTCCGAAACATCGGTTATCGGAGATTATTTATTATAATGCATCTGGGTAAAGACAGAATTGCGAATTTTAAAGTTTCTATAAATATTTAAAGTTAACAGGTAAAATAACGTACTTTGCATAGCGCAAAAAATGGAAATTAAAATAAATTGCGCAAATACAGAAATGCATCTATGTGATGGACCTCGTCGTCCGAACAGGCGTCGGAAGGACCAACGGTACGGTCCGACCGCCGTGTCATCCCCTGCCGCCAGGCGTCGCTGGATGTGGATATGGCTTGGCTCTGAGCACTATGGGACTTAACATCTGAGGTCATCAGTCCCCTAGAACTTAGAACTACTTAAAACTAACTAACCTAAGGACATCACACACATCCATGCCCGAGGCAGGATTCGAACCTGCGACCGTAGTAGTTGCGCGGTTCCGGGCTGAAGCGCCTAGAACCGCTCGGCCACCGCGGCCGGCTGATGTGGATATGGAGGAACATGTGGTCAGCACACTGCCCTCCCGGTCGTTGTCAGTTTTCGTGACCGGAGCCGATATTTCTCAGTCAAGTAGCTCCTCAACTGGCTTTAAAAGGGCTGAGTGTACCCTGCTTACTAACAGTGCTTGGCAGACCTGGACAGTGACCCATCCAAGAGCTAGCCAAACCCGACAGCAGTCAGTTTCGGTGATTTGAGAGAAGCGGTGTTACCCCTGCGGCAAGGCCGTTGGCATGGGGCTGAACTGGAGTACGTTAAATGCTAAATGAGGTGAGAAAACAAATCGTTAGTGATATTAAATAAAAGTGAATAATTTGATATGTCTTAATGTTTAGTGTAGGTGAGTGTTATGAGCATGTTTAGAAAGTCACATCGTGTCTGCATTGTCAGTGAGATGGGAGGGAGGGGAGGGAATGAAATGTCGGTAGCGGAACTTTGCACCTCTTCTCTCGAATAATACAATAATACTGACACATTTGAGGGACACACTACTACGAATATCAACAGTATGACATGACCTCAATTTGTGGGATGCTCTGGAGGGATTCAGCCTTTAACTGACGGCATTGACGAGAGTAGCCAGTTCGAATCCCTGAAGTCCACAAGAGCTCAAAAGAGAACAAGTATGTCATTCTGTTGCTGATATTGTTTTGCAGACATTTTTGTCATCTAATTAACATTGTGAGCCTTGATAAGCATCATAGAACAAATTAGATGTGAAATATTTAACCTGACGTTCCATTGTGCCTTAGACTAAGTGTAGGCCTAAAAATGCAGTTAATATGCGTTCTTCAATAAGTGGCAGTTAATTCAGAAAGTCTATTTGTTTGTGCGCTTACCTGCCTAACATAGTATTTTAGCCAAAATACCTCTCGTGCTGCTGTAAACCTCATCGGATTGGTTTTGGTACAGTACTTCATATTTATTTCTCAACATGAAATCTGCTCTGCCTGTTTAGTATGTTATTTTTTGACCACATGTGTTTTATATCTATTCAGGCACGAAAACAGCTATGGGACACTTAATTTGAAAGTTCACATTCATGTTTTGGCTAGCATTTTTTACAGGCACGCGCGCGTGCGCGCGGATTTGTGTGTGTGTGTATAAAATAACATTCTGACACTTGACATATACATTGCATTGTTGTGTTGCTGATGTATTCTCGCCGACATTTTAGATACTGAATTAACAATGTGACACTTGACAAATGTAATGAACAATTTAAATGTGGAAAATATTTAATTTGTGGTTCCTTTGTGTCTTACGCCAAATACGATAAAGAGGTCGAACTTTGGACATTCACAAGCGTTGCTTAACTTGTAAGTTCATGGCATAAGCATTGTGTGTGTGTGTGTGTGTGTGTGTGTGTGTGTGTGTGTGTTTTGCTGACATTTAGATATTAGGTCAACTCTGGAACCGCATTCAGTTTGTGAAATAAATCTCGTGATGATTTATTCCTTTCGTTTGGCCATATGAGGACCACGTTAATTCGGATCAGCTACGTTCCCAATACGTTTTCATTCCCATACTTTGCCACCTTCTTCGCACTTCTGTCCTGTGCAATTTTTCCTATGGTTTAACAGTTCTGTCATAAAACCTGTGGCAGCCTGAATTTATGATCTGAAAATTGTTCTGTTGTAAATCTCAGGTACGTTTAATCCCATTTCTTCCAGATCGCTTTGTACCTGTAAGGTTTTTCAGTTTTCTGGCTTTGAGGAGAGAGTTGACGTTGAAGCTAACAAAGTATGACATTTTCTTACCTTTTAGTCTCTTGGATGTTGGTATGAGATTTTCAGAATCCGTTGGCTCACTGACATTGTCTTTGACAGCAGTGGATTGATTATCACCTTGGCTAGTTCTCTCTATGAGCGAACTTCCCTTAGTGCTGAAGCGAATGATCTCTATTGGCTGTCAGCGCACAGGCATCAACATAATCACAACTGAGGTGAGCAGCGTCAGAGGTGCCTCTAGATGAGACCTTACTTCTCTCTTACGGCTTCTTTAGGCGCCAAATCTTCTCATTTATACAGCCTTCGGAGCGGCAGTAGCCATTCTGGGTTATTTTGTCCACCCAGCAGTATTGCAAGCAGAGATATTGACTTTCCGATTATCTGTGCAGAATAACACTTTTTCGTATCAGAATGATAAAAATAACATGTAAACGTGGATTATTGTTATCTCCAGAGCACTGGAGACGTCTTCAACCTACTAAACATGCGTGCGTGATTCACAGAGTATGTGAAATTTAAAAGCACATTGTGGAATATTTTCAGACCTAGTAGTAGTGAACAAGGTATTAAGTTTATGTTTCATGTGTTTATTCTGATGAACAGTACAACTACAGGGAACTAAATTAAACGGTGCAAACGTTACATAAAAATTATACGTTGTAGTGAATTGAGAATTCATTCATCTCTTGCATAAAATGGCATGCAGATTATTATTTTGCTCAACGTTGGGAGGCAAAAATGCAGCGAATCTTTCAAAATTCTCATTGAAAACACAGAGCATGCTAACTACCAACGAGAAAGTAAAAAATCCTTCAGAATTCTGTGATATGACACAGTAAGCAAATTTCTAATGAGATCGTCCCTCGCTGGGAACCAATAATTAAGCGACATCAAAGAGCAAAAGGTTATGAGATTAAGAGACTGATTAGCGAATGCAACAGATTTTTAAATGAATAAAACATGAAACAGCAGTGTTTATTACAGTGCTTCTTCTACATAAAATTACAAATCTCAGGGTCTATTTGACTGAGCGTAGACACGACTATGTTATTAGGAGGAAAAAGGGCGAAATGAATCATCTCGCCATCTTTCATGGTCATTCGTCGTTTGGTGTTATCGCCGGCAGACGCTGGGGCGGTACGTCCCGTCGCTTCGTAGCAGCGCAGCGGCGGCGACACGGCAACCCTCATCGGTGACCCCTGGGTTTCTCGCGAGTCCCGGTTATGGTCTCCGCATTGTCACCATGTGTTGTCGTAGCCGGAGCAGCGATATCACGCTCTCAGGGGCAGATGTTAAGCAAGCAATTCCTACGTTCAGTCAGCTACTTCATTCCCAAGCTCTGGACGGTAAGGGTTCGACCCTTCAAAATGGAACAGGAAAAGAATCTCAAATTGAAGGTGAATATTAGGATGGGAGTAACGACGAGATCCAAAGTAAGTATACTAAGCAGGCGATGGATGGAATAACCTTCATGTCCTCTTCCTTCCGCACTGTCTCACCGACTGCCTCTTCTCTTCTCATCACTCTGATAAGCTCAGCTTCTCTTCGAAGTATTCCTCATCTCGAGATTGTCATCGGTAAGTTTCATTGCCGCCCAATGACTGACAGTTGTTTCATGGACACGCCTTCCACTGTAAGGTGCAACATTTTTATCTTGTGTGGGCTCGTTGACATCTTACGCTCGTTCACCATCAATGCTGTTCCCAGAGTTAGTCGTACATTGTTCCAATGTTTGTCTGGATTCCTAACTGGCTCTAGAAATTGCCACACAACACTTCTTTGGAACGGCTTTCTCTGTGTGAGGCCTGATCAGTTTCATGTTTTTGCTTTGTCTAATTCTTGTGATTTTCAAGTAATGTTATTACTGTCCAGGAAACTTGCAAGATACTGTTCTATCAATTAGAATCAAGAATTTAATAAAATTGACAAAGGTAATATTAATCAGAACACTGGGAGGAGTTGTGAATCCGTGGTATGGCCCAAAAACTATGCTACTATCAAAGATCTCTACTGCCCCATTCCATAAAGAAAAATATGGTTCCAAAGAACGGGGTGCTGAGAAGCATATATTGGAGCCATAATCTGTAGCAACAAATACTTTACCCTTCTGCAGGTCAGGGTGGCTCACCACGATGCGCTCGGCGACTGCAGTCATGGACGACGGCAATCTGTTATTAATGTCGCGCGCCTGAAAAAAAAGCAAGCACGCGATCTCGCGTTCGGCTAATTCGGAACGCAGATACTTCTTCCCTATGAGACTCTGAAAACCCGGTGGATTCCAGTGTGCAGGTGGACCCATATGCTGGTCTGCCAAACCAATTTGACTCCATGACATAACTATGCATGATGGAATATGTGAAACGTTTAGATTGTCGACTCAAAACAAATAAGTACACCCACACACCACTTCTTGTGAGTGTGATTCAACAAGCAGTACCTCGGACGATTCAGATAGTGACTGACACAGGATCTAAGTGGCACATTAGCAAAGGAAACAACTCTCGCCGTTGAGGTAAAGACCTGACGCTCTTTACTTGTGAAGTGCCAGTACAAGATGGTGTTCTTCTCTTTCTCTCAGCTTTCCTCGCTAGATCGGTAGCATAACACATTTACACCTTAGACTACACCTTAGACTACTCCCTTGCTCTGCATTCACAGATTTGACCAACCAGCGACTTTAAAAATTAATTGGAAGAAAAGGAAAAAAGATGCAGCTTCACGGCCTCTTTCCCATGTGTTTACGCCATGTCTTTCCTAAAACATGCAGCCCTCGATAAAAAAGATCGTTATCTTTCCCATTACATACATTTCAAACTTTCCAAAGAACGGCCATAAACTCGCTAAAAGCCTCATGCCTTCACAAATATGTTTTTGCAGCAGAGTGTGGACGCGTGGGCGCCATTGACCTGTCCCACGGAAATTCGCAGACACTTAGTCGTCTCATCAGCTTCCTGCCTAACAAGGGCCCATCCTCTGCTTTATGGTATTCAATGCTCTGTCCATGGCAGCAGCGACTCCTCGGCGCTAGTCAACCGACCTGGACGTGGCTGACGACCAACAGGTGCCACCCAACATGTCTGTAAATGAGACCGAGGAACTAGGCAGTCCGCAAACGTTTTCACCCAGTTACACAAGAAAAAGGCTCCCATGAACCCTCATCCGCTGTACACTTTTATTGCAGTTGTTTAAATCGGCACCCTCTTCCTTTGAACGCAAGTAAAGCTAACCGCTATTAATTCACTAGACCACACAAGCAAGAGTGTTAACTGCTGCCAACCATTTCATCATAATCAATAATGTCAGATCGTACCAGGTATGGCAACCAAGTAATAAAGATCATCTTCCCTAAGAACATTAAGTGGCATGACAACATACCAGAAGTGAGAGTGCACTGCAATCACTCACAACCACTCTGTTCTTCTCAAATTTATTCTTGGGGACTGTCACACTTTAAAATGGTGAGCGTGACATGGAACAGAATAAATGATGACACTTTAGTTAGGTCATTATCAAAGAAATAAACATGAGTCAATCTTTGTTCACTATAAACCCCAGCACAATGTTATACCCTGTCTTTACCACATTCAACCAGGAGTCATACATACACTCTGTTCTACATGCTGACAAAATTAAAGTGAGAAATAAAAATGTGATGGGTGTACCATTGGGTCATACTCTTGTAGACTCAGACTTTAATGGGAATTACTAAACGGTTACAGAGTCATGCAGACATTTATCTAGTGATTCATCCTGAAATTGGGGCCAGACAAGGTTATTTCCGTAACCAGAATATAATATTGTTGTCTTGAGGCTTCTGTGCCCCGTGGAAAATTATTACCCCTTCTCAATTACACACATGGCTGCATTCATTCCTTGAAAGAACATAGATCACAAACGTCTCACATTCACCCTACATAAAAGTCATACTGTTCATGTGGCATGTGAAGCTTATTTCTTTAACATATGTGAGTCTTTCCTTTTAGTACAAAGACGTAGATGCCAATAGAGCAAAACAACATATAAGTGACATAAAACAAGAGCATTTTTACATAAAACGAAAAATAATACACAAGTTCATTAAAAAAATAAAACTTGGTAAGAAAACTAGAAAATACATGTAATCCAGTAGAAAAATGAAATCAGCAAGGCACATCTAAAACAAATTAATTGAAAACAACAAATACTTCCTACAACTCCCTTCTCAAAGGTCTTTAGGAAGTCCGATTTTTTAAATTTACAATCGTCACACAAATAAACACAGCACTGCACATGTCATGTAACAGGTTAGATGTGGCAGCTATGAGGGATGAGTTCGCTAAGATGGGTTACCCCATTTTACTCGGCATGTACACTACAGGCAGCACCCTCAATGTGGCAGGAGCTTGTCTGTCAGCTGCCATCAGTGGCGTCTCGATTATTGACTGTCTCAGATGATGTGGTAGTCGGCAATGCATTGCCGCTGTCGAAGACGTTCATGGAATGACTTGGGCAGCATATGGACACAGGTTTGACGTGAATCACCGCCCGCTGTCGCCATCTATCTCGACCCGTGTCTCTAGACATGTAAGTACCTCCATTCAGTACTCCGCAGCATCATCACTGTGGCACGAGCTCGCCCTTCCATTCGGCAGTAGGTCCTTTGGGATCCTGGAAGCCAGAAAGTGCTCACGTGCCGCCAGGGCGCAAACCCTTTGTTAACAACTCGTGGCGTGGCCGCACCTGCCTCCTTCATGTAGCCCGATGATGTCATGTCGACCGTCTGCCCTGCGGTCACTATGTAGGTCACTGCCGCCTGCTGCGCCCCCCCCCTCTCTCCCTCCCCCGGCTTACAGGGCTGGTGGATGACCTTAACTGCCGCTTCAGTCCTTGGTGCTGCATCTGCTCAGCAGCTATGGCCGCTCCAGCGTCAGCCACCTCTCTAACTGCCTGATATGTTGCCATCTACTCAGCTCCCGTAGACTGACATTGATTACATGGGGACTTAGTGCCGTGTTTTTTTTTTTACATATATGTTTACAGCATAAATACAGAGAGAATTATAATGAAATTGTAAAGGATTGCTTTACATGAGTACTCCAAAAATAAAAATAAATGGTTTACAGACCTCCTTTGGCAAAAACATTTTGTTCTGTTCTACAATTATTCTTTGATTTTATTACAGCAGTAATTTTAAATGATGTCTAAATATTTATAATCTTAAGT
Source organism: Schistocerca piceifrons (assembly GCF_021461385.2). NCBI lineage: Eukaryota > Metazoa > Arthropoda > Insecta > Orthoptera > Acrididae > Schistocerca > Schistocerca piceifrons. Next base: position 833,868,667 of record NC_060138.1, on the reverse strand, counting down.
AGTGGTGACGTATTGTAATGTATGGTAGTGTAATGTTAATTACCCACAACATTGAATGCAACTCAAAGTACTAAGCCGGCTTGACCACACATTCACTTCAGTTGCTCTCATACCATCTAAGTCTACTACTTGTTCATACAACCCAACTACTATAAAAGATATATGAACTACTGAAGGTATTAGACTTCCTATTACTTAATCATTCTGCCTCGGGTATGGATGTGTGTGATGTCCTTAGGTTAGTTGGGTTTAAGTAGTTCTCAGTTCTAGGGGACTGATGACCTCAGACGTTAGGTCCCGTAGTGCTCAGAGCCATTTGAACCATTATGGTGACACTAAGGCTGGTGTATGGTGTGAATCTCAATGAGTGCTGATGTCACCAGTCTGCTCGCTGTCCTACGTGGGAAAAATAATTCTTCTACGAAATTCTCTTTTTGCTGAAGCTGACACAAAAATTTCTCAGGGTGGCGTACAAATTTTCCACTCAAGCTGCTGAAACAAACAAAAAAAAGCACAAGGTATTACTGCATTTGACTGCAAAGCTACATTTCTTCCATTGTTCTCTTTCTCACAAATTGATGGTGTGCCTCACTAACTTTGCAAAAACATACCAAAGTGACTCGCACATTCCGTGCTCACGCCACATAGTACAAACTATCGACCAAGACCTACCACCCAGGTGGTCGGCAACTACTTGCGAAAGCCCACATGAATTCATCGCACAGTAGTGTGTAAAACCACATGCAAAAACCACAAGCGAATAACCACAGTGAACAAAAATAGCATAAAACACGACAGTTCATCTGTGTAAACACTTAAACCGACACTCGAATCTAGTGTTAAAAGTTAATAAATTAACAGCTGCAACTATAGTCTCCGTTTCCATCCTGTACTATACATCCTCATATACAGGGAGTACAGCAAGGCGCCGAGGACGGACCCCTGTGGTACTCCCATTAGTATTGGCCTAGCTGTAGACGTGCCTTCTTCTGCATGAAAGTTAGATCCCTGAGGTAGGACTCGATGAGACTGATTTATGGTGTCAGCTCATCAAGTCCTACCTCAGACCTCTACAGCGTTGTTGTGACAAGTGTAGACCTGTTCGATGTCATCTAACATTCCGACTTATGTCAGTCCCGTTGCGAGGAATTCCGTTTGCAGTTCGTCAACATGGAAACTCACATTTTCCGCCAAAACACAGGTCTAGCGGGAGGCGTTGGTCCAATATCTTCGGCTTTGTGTATCGTTGATGTATGATATTTCTGAACTTGAGTTCGTATGCTACACTAGTTTCTTAAAAGTCCAATTACAAACGCTAGAAGTTTTTCGATGTTGTTCTGTTACGGGCTGTGTACACTGAGGTGACAAAAGTCATGAGATACCTGCTTTCGCCCGGAGTAATGCATTGACTCAACGTAACATTGACTCAACAGAACATCTGCAAAAATATGAGCCATGCTGCCTCTGTAGCCGCCCATGATTTTATGCAGGACCTTACCTCTCGAGTATGTCGTATAAATGTTAATGGGATTCATGTCCGAGGATGTGGGTGGCAAGTCATTTGCTCATACTGTCCAGTATGTTCATCAAACCAATCCTGAATAACACTGGTCCGGTGACATGACGTATTGTCATCGTTGACTGGCTACAAATGGTCTCCAGGTAGCCGAACACAACCATCTCCAGTCATGATCGGTTCAGTTGCGCCAGACGACGCAGTCCATTCCATGTAAACACAGCCCACACCTTTTGGAGCCACCAACAGCTTGCACAGTGCCTTGCTGACAACCTGGGTCCATGGCTTTGTGGGATCTGCGCCACACTCGAACCCTACCATAAGCTCTTACCAACTGAAATCGGGATTCATGTGACCAGCCCACGGTTTTGCAGTCGTTTAGGATCCAATCGATACGGTCACGAAGGCAGCAAAGGCGCTGCAGGCGATGCCGTGCTGTTAGCAAAGGCACGCGTCGGTCGTCTGCTGCCGTAGCCCATCAACGCCAGATTTCGTCGTACGTTGCACATTGATTTGTGCGATTATTTCAAGCAGTGTTGTTCGTCTGTTAGTACTGACGACTCTACGCAATCGTCGCTGCTCTCGGTTGTTAAGTGAAGGCCGTCGACCACTGCGGTGTTCGTGGTGAGAAGTAATGCCTGCAATTTGGTATTCTCGGTGCACTATTGACACTGTAGATCTCGGAATATTGAATTAGCTGTCGATTTCCAAAATGGAATGTCCCATACGTCAAGTACTAACTACCTACCTGCGTTCAAAGTTTGTCAATTCCAGTCGTGCAGGTGTAATCACATTGGAAACATGGATGAAAAAAAAATGGTTCAAATGGCTCTCTGAGCACTATGGGACTCAACTTCTGTGGTCATCAGCCCCCTAGAAGTTAGAACAACTTAAACATAACTAACCTAAGGACATCACACACACCGATGCCCGAAGCAGGATTCGAACCTGCGACCGTAGCGGTCGCGCGGTTCCAGACTTTAGCGCCTAGAACCGCTCGCCCAACACGGCCGGCAACATGGATGACCTGAGTACAAATGACAGCTCCGCCAATGCACTGCCCTTTTATACGATGACACTAGCGCCATCTGAATATGTGCATGTCGCTATACGATGAGTTTTGTCACTTCTAAAGCAACAGCAGGTGGATAAACAGAAAATATATGTCAAGTGGTATGAGATAAGAGACGGGAAAAAGTTGTGCGTCTTTGCCACCAACATGGCGGCAATTTTGGAAGCATCTACATCTACATCTGCATCTATATTCCGCAAGCCACCTGACAGTGTGTGGCGGAGGGTACCTTGAGTACCTCTATCGGTTCTCCCTTCTATTCCAGTCTCGTATTGTTCGTGGAAAGAAAGATTGTCGGTATGCTTCTGTGTGGGCTCTAAGCTCTCTGATTTTATCCTCATGGTCTCTTCGCGAGATATACGTAGGAGGGAGCAATATACTGCTTGACTCCTCGGTGAAGGTATGCTCTCGAAACTTCAACAAAAGCCCGTACCGAGCTACTGAGCGTCTCTCCTGCAGAGTCTTCCACTGGAGTTTATCTATCATCTGCATAACGCTTTCGCGATTACTAAATGATCGTGTAACGAAGCGCGCTGCTCTCCGTTGGATCTTCTCTATCTCTTCTATCAACCCTATCTGGTACGGATCCCACACTGCTGAGCAGTATTCAAGCAGTGGGCGAACAAGCGTACTGTAACCTACTTCCTTTGTTTTCGGATTGCATTTCCTTAGGATTCTTCCAATGAATCTCAGTCTGGCATCTGCTTCACCGACGACCAACTTTATATAATCATTCCATTTTAAATCACTCCTAATGTGTACTCCCAGATAATTTATGGAATTAACTGCTTCCAGTTGCTGACCTGCTATATTGTAGCTAAATGATATGGGATCTTTCTTTCCATGTATTCCCAGCGCATTACACTTGTCTACATTGAGATTCAATTGCCATTCCCTGCACCATGCGTCAATTCGCTGCAGATCCTCCTGCATTTCAGTACAATTTTCCATTGTTACAACCTCTCGATATACCACAGCATCATCCGCAAAAAGCCTCAGTGAACTTCCTATGTCATCCACAAGGTCATTTATGTACATTATGAATAGCAACGGTCCTATGACACTCCCCTGCGGCACACCTGAAATCACTCTTACTTCGGAAGACTTCTCTCCATTGAGAATGACATGCTGCGTTCTGTTATCTAGGAACTCTTCAATCCAATCACACAATTGGTCTGATAGTCCATATGCTCTTACTCTGTTCATTAAACGACTGTGGGGAACTGTATCGAACGCCTTGCGGAAGTCAACAAACACGTCATCTGCCTGGGAACCCGTGTATATAGCCCTCTGAGTCTCGTGGACGAATAGCGCGAGCTGGGTTTCACACGATCGTCTTTTTCGAAAACCATGCTGATTCCTACAGAATAAATTTCTAGTTTCCAGAAAAGTTATTATACTCGAACATAATACGTGTTCCCAAATTCTACAACTGATCGACGTTAGAGATATAGGTCTATAGTTCTGCACATCTGTTTGACGTCCCTTCTTGAAAACGGGGATGACCTGTGCCCTTTTCCAGTTCTTTGGAACGCTACGCTCTTCTAGAGACCTACGGTACACCGCTGCAAGAAGGGGGGCAAGTTCCTTCGCGTACTCTGTGTAAAATCGAACTGGTATCCCATCAGGTCCAGCGGCCTTTCCTCTTTTGAGCGATTTTAATTGTTTCTCTATTCCTCTGTCGTCTATTTCGACGTGTACCATCTTGTCATCGAAATTTTCAGTAAGAAAGGGGGGCGTATGCCACAGACTGACAGAGAAGTACATGTGAGAAACAATGGTGCCTTTCAATTGCTTATAGCTTTATTTATTAGTAAATTTAATACATTGAGCAGTTCGGTAACTAGGGCATATGCAATTCCAGTTTTTAAGTTCTGTAAAGCGTGAAATAAATCTTTCTAAGGCTCAGATGTTTCCATATTATGATCTGATGAATCGGAAATGAAATACGGTGACCAAAACTCTGCGCGCAAGGCGCACTGACCTCTTGCACAAAGAGAACAGCGCCTGGACGACGTAATTAACACCGAAGAGAGAAGAAGTCGAGCGTGGGATTGTACTTCGCGCAGAGACTAATGAGAGGGACGTTGAAAGGCCATGAATTTAGTAATTATGGAGAGAAAGGGAACTTCCTCGTTTATATCTCTTCTGTCAAAAGAATAGTTTTTACCGCATGAATAAATTACTGTACCGTGTAATTCTTGTTTCACTCCAGAAATGTTACATGCGGAATGTGTTACTTTTCCATCTTGTTGACATTGAGCGCTTCCGAGATTTTCTTTTTATTCCTTTCTGTCGAGTAGAAGTACTTCAACCTTTTAAGAGGAGTTACTTCAGAAACGATGAAGACTAAATATTTACTCTTGTTTGGCGGTTTCAGGCAAATAATATTTTTCCGTCAGTACAAACGTTTGAAACCACCACTCTTGAGGACTAAATATTTGTTCAGTGAACAAAGATACAACTGTGTCATTACATGGAGCCATTCATCACTGAAAAATATGTTGATGTAACTGCAGGTTTGTATACTGCTTTTAATGAATGTTTCATTGACTCATAACTTCCGACTTTTTTAGTATCCTACAGGGATTACTTACATGTTTTTTTACATTTTAATGTATCAACTGAAGTTAACGATTATTGCCTGAAGCTTGTACGCAATAAAAGTTGGCATTTCATGTCCTAGAAACATTACAAGCTAAAATCCTAGTCGTGTGTGACTCATTGTAGGCAGCTTTAAGGTTCGAATGTTTGATGTTAATTAAAAGAAAATTAGGAAGAATATGAAGCGTAACGGTACTTGTGGCTTAATGTTAGGAATACCACTAATTTAAAATGATCTCCTGGTTACAAGTAAACTAATTATTCCAATAAAAAAAGATTCGTCATTCAAGAACTAGTGTTTTCAGTCCATCATGACAGGGGGAGGAAAACTTTCATTAGGGTCGTGAGTTGCAACGTGATATGTTCTCAATGATATGTTTTAATATTTTGGCTGACCTTGTAATTTATCTCGGTATTGCAGATTCTGTACTATAAACATTAACACAATCTTCACGTAAGAGATATACAGGTGAATAGATTATTTGTTATCAGGAAGAGTTTGGTTTACTAAATCGGAATACAATGTTGTTTCATCTAACAAACAATGAGGTCATCAGTCCCCTAGAACTTAGAACTACTTAAACCTAACTAACCTAAGAACATCACACACATCCATGCCTGAGGCAGGATTCGAACCCGCGATCGTAGCGGTCGCTTGGTTCCAGACTGCAGCGCCTAGAACCGCTCGGCCACTCCGGCCGGCTGTACCAACTTTCCAATGCCCTCGTCATAAAAGGCAGCCGCCTGCACGTTTTTCTCTACGCAGATCTGTAGTTCGATCTCGTTGCCAAAACGTTGGCTTCAAAGACAGAGGTTCACCTCAGCAGAGATGAAAATCAGAGGGGGCAAAGTCCGGGCTGCATGGAGGGCAACCAAACAACTCCACGTCCTCATTGCCCCTGCAGACTGCGGTAGAGAACTGTCGTGAAGAAGGAAAAGCATTTGTATTCTAGGCATCTTTACGTGCTCACTGTCCGCTCAGGACTGAAAACATAGACGTGTTGCGATCAACGGGGGTATTAGAGACACTGTCCAACACAACTATACAAAGCTTTATCGGATTTCCATTGTGGTTTCCATTTCGCGACCGATCGGACCTTACTTTCGGAATACGCCTTGTATTTCTTTTTAAAAAACATAAAAGTTTAACGTCCCGTCGACTACGACATCAGAGAAGAAGCATTAGCTCTTATCGAAGAAGGATGAATCATGATTTTACCAAAGAGAACATCTCATAGGTTTAAGGAAACTTCGGTAAATACAACGTTTACCAGTGTGTCACAGCTTCCAGTACCATTTGGTGTCATACACTAACGCTCCCACGGGCGTACGTGAACGTACCGTACACGTTCGTGCTTTCAGTTTTCTGTCTCGCAGTGTCATCCAGAGTCCATGGTGGCGCCTTAGGCGGGAATTTCCAGTTCACCACACCCTGAATATCCCAAAACACTGTGGGCGTGACTTTTTCTGCTGATAGCGTGATAATCAACTATTTTAATGTCGGTGATCCTTTACGACGGAACTCCATTGATGCGCTCTTCTTTCTGCGGTCAAATGGTGAACATTCATCACTTGTCACGATGTTGTTAAGGAAACCATCACCCTCACCCTCAAAACGCAAAAGGAATTGATGGACGCCCAGTCTCCTCTTTTTAATGTCAGGAGCTAGTATTCCAGGCACCCACCATGCGCAGTGTTTTACGCACCACAGTTCTCCAGTAATAGGCTGTACCAGCAGCTTTTAGCAGGTGCTACCTGTACACGCTTTATGCCACACATACCTGAGATACAAGAAACGTATTCGCAATTACGACTGCGAAAAGACTCCAAACTGTACAATTTAGGGTGGTGACATGAAAATTTGTGCCAGATCGGAACTCGAACACGGATTTTCCACCTTATGCTAGCGATCTCCTTAACCTTTCGGCTATCCGAGCAAGTTTCGACGACAGAACCAAACCCCCATATGTCAGTGTGTGTACAAGTCCTGCACTCACACAATCGCTGTGATTCCTGCACAGGAAGAGACTTTATTATTATTGTCACGGTCTTTACCTAGGCAGGTAAATGCTATTTGCAGCGTCGGTGTGTAACAATCTGCTATAAAGTAGTAGACCGTTAAACACGGACATTGCAAATAGTATTTGCCTGAGAGCTGTGTCTGTGTTATCCGACGGTTTTCTCTGATGAGTCCATCTACACGATTCCGATGAGCCCATCTATCCGATTCCGATCAGTCACATCGCTTGCCGTACGAATCGTCCATTCCGAGCTCTGTCATACACGTTAGGGTCAGCAACACCGTTTCCTTGTCCGCCCCAATGGCTGAACTGTGCCGGCACGGTAGCTCAGCGTGTTCGGTCAGAGGGTTAACTGCCCACTGTAATAAAAAAAAGCTGAGTTAATCGATCAACAACAAACTTAAACGGATGTCTTACGAAGTCCTCCCCGAGCAGATGCAACGAACAAAAGCGAACATGAGATTAAAAAAAAAAACGGTCAGCGCGTTCGAATTCCACGCCCGGGAGCCCGGTTTCGATTCCCGCGTGGGGTGGAAGATTTTAGCCCTTCAGGGACTGGGTGTTGTGTTGTCCTTATCATCATTTCATCCCCATTGGCGACGCGTAAGTCGTCCAGTGTGGCGTCGCACTCAATAAGGCTTGCAGTTGGCGGAGGAACGTCCCGCCTGGGCACTCCCGGCCACTGTCGCTATACGATCATCTCCATTTTTCCACCGTTTCCGTCATTTACAAGTACGAACAACCGAACATCGCACATTACTGATATCAGTACAGTCATCACCGTTCACAGCTTTCATTCTTCTCTGGATTTCAATTGGAGGCGCGTTTTCTGCGGTTAGAAACTCAATTACCACACACTATTTGTCACGAAGCGACATACACTATGTGATCAAAAGTATCCGGACACCCAAAAAACCATACGTTTTTCATATTAGGTGAAATTGTACTGCCACCTATTGCCAGGTACTCCATATCAGCGACCTCAGTAGTCATTAGACATCGTGAGAGAGCAGAATGGGGCGCTCCGCGGACTCACGGACTTCTATCGTGGACAGGGGTGGATCGCGGCGGTCTCTTGTGTCATACGTCTGTGCGCGTGGTTTTCACACTCCTAAACATCCCTACGTCCACTGTTTCCGATGTGATAGTGCAGTGGAAAGGTGAAGGGACACGTACAGCATAAAAGCGTACAAGTCGACCTCGTCTGTTGACTGACAGGGACCGCCGGCAGTTGAAGAGTGTATTAAGGTGTAATAGGCAGACGTCTATCCAGACCATCACACAGAAATTCCAAACTGCGTCAGGATCCACTGCAAGTACTATGACAGTTAGGTGGGAGGTGAGAAAACTTGGATTTCATGGTCGAGCGGCTGCTATTACGCCTCTCATAACGCCGGTAAATGCCAAACGACCCCTCGCTTAGTGTAAGGAGCGTAAATATTGGACGATGGAACAATGGAAAAACATTGTGTGGAATGGCGAATCACGGTACACAATGTAGCGATTCGATGGTAGAGTGTGGGTATGGCGAATGCCTAGTGAACGTCATCTGTCAGCGTGGGTAGTGCCAACAGTAAAATTCGGAGGCGATGGTGTTATAGTGCGGTTGTGTTTGGCTTGGAGGGGATTGCATCCCTTGTTGTTTTGCGTGGCGCTATCACAGCACAGACCTACATGTATGTTTTAAGCACCTTATTGCTTCCCACTGTTAAAGAGCAATTCGGGGATGGCGATTGCATCTTTCAACACGATCGAGCACCTGTTCGTACTGCACGGCCTGTGACGGAGTGGTTACACGACAGTAACATACCTCTAATGGACTGGCCTGCACAGATTCCTGATCTGAATCCTGTAGAACACCTTTGGGATGTTTTGGAACCCCGACGTCGTGCCAGTCCTCACCGATCGACATCGATACGTTTCCTTAGTGCAGCACTCCTTGAAGGATGGGTTGTCATTCCCCAAGAAACCTTCCAGCACCTAACTGAACGTATGCCTGAGAGAGTGGAAGCTGTTATCAAGGCTAAGGGTGGGTCAGCACCATACTGAATTCCAGAATTACCGGTGGAGGGCGCCACGAAATTGTAAATAATTTTCAGTCAGGTGTCCGGATACTTTTGATCTCATAGTTTAGTTACTCGACAGAGGGTCACGTTAACCGCTACAGTTCAGAGCCCTCTAGCGGTAGAGGGTTGCAACTCGCATGAGCGAAGCGAGAAAGCCAGCCGAGGAATGGGCCTTATCCATAATATGTATTATCTCGACCGATATTGAGGATAGAATACAAAAATCAGTCACAACTTTTCAGCACGCTGTCATACATCCATCCCATCTATCCCATGAAAGCCACTTCGTTTACATAAGTAATGTTGTTATCAATGAAATACATAGCGCTTTAGAAATTACAGGGTTTTTCAAATGTTTCATTAGATTTCTCAAGACTATACCATCTGCGCTAATGAAGATAGAAACGTGGCATGAATTTTGTAAACCACATATCAAAATTAAAAGTTAACATCGGCGGAAGTTGCCGAATCTTGTGACTGCCTGTAGTAAGGATCTGCGTGGGGCAGCTAGGCCGCTCATTCATTACCAAACGTGCAGCCGGCCGCTGTGGCCGAGCGGTTCTAGGCGCTTCAGTCCTGCACTGCGTGACTGCTACAGTCGCAGGTTCGAATCCTGCCTCTGGCATGGATATGTGTATTGTCCTTAGGTTTGTTAGGTTTAAGTAGTTCTAAGTTCTAGGGGACTGATGACCTCCGATGTAAGTCCCATAGTGCTCAGAGCCATTTGAACTACTTTTGAACCAAATGTGCCACGAACCGAGCTAGCAGTGACACAGAATCAAAGGGTGTTTTGTGCTCACAGCTGGAAAAGCTGTAATTCAGTTACATCTGTGCGATGTAATTTAAGAACGTGCTGCCTCAACGACGGATCGGTCTGAAGGGTCGCATGCAACATCGTTTAATCCCACAGTACCTCATACCTTTTGCATGCATTGGTGAAAGACTATTTCCCCTTCCAACAACCTTTGGGTGAACTGCGACGCTTTATAACAACAGAAGTGAATGCAGTGACTCCAGATATGACTGCGAAAGCTTGGTGCAAGTTACACTATCGCGTGCTTTTTGTCGTGCGTCCCGAGCACGTCACATTGAACATTTTCACTTTAACCTAAGTGAAATTGTGCAAATTAACCCAAGTTTGTACGTGTATGCATGTAAAAGATGTGTGCTGGGATATTCAGCTGGTTATTTTGAAAATGGAAACATTGTAGACATTTCTGTAACGTAAAAATTTATCACACGTTTCTACTTCCTTCATCTAGAACTGTGGTTCTCAGACTGTGGGGGGGCGAATCCGATGGGGGTGTGCGAATGGCGTGCAAGGGGGAGCGGAATATTAAAAAAATCTTAGTAACAAACAGCTATGTTTATCAAACTTCCTGGCAGATTGGAGGTCCCAATGTCTTTCGTGGACTCCATTTGAACTTTACATGTGATGTACAAGCAGTTTTCGGAGGTAGTACATGGCTTACTCTTGCTGTCGTATGGGGCAACCATGCAGACTATGGTGGCCTTGAAGCTTTTCCAGGTGGAAATACACTCCTGGAAATTGAAATAAGAACACCGTGAAATCATTGTCCCAGGAAGGGGAAACTTTATTGACACATTCCTGAGGTCAGATACATCACATGATCACACTGACAGAACCACAGGCACATAGACACAGGCAACAGAGCATGCACAATGTCGGCACTAGTACAGTGTATATCCACCTTTCGCAGCAATGCAGGCTGCTATTCTCCCATGGAGACGATCGTACAGATGCTGGATGTAGTCCTGTGGAACGGCTTGCCATGCCATTTCCACCTGGCACCTCAGTTGGACCAGCGTTCGTGCTGGACGTGCAGACCGCGTGAGACGACGCTTCATCCAGTCCCAAACATGCTCAATGGGGGACAGATCCGGAGATCTTGCTGGCCAGGGTAGTTGACTTACACCTTCTAGAGCACGTTGGGTGGCACGGGATACATGCGGTCGTGCATTGTCCTGTTGGAACAGCAAGTTCCCTTGCCGGTCTAGGAATGGTAGAACGATGGGTTCGATGACGGTTTGGATGTACCGTGCACTATTCAGTGTCCCCTCGACGATCACCAGTGGTGTACGGCCAGTGTAGGAGATCGCTCCCCACACCATGATGCCGGGTGTTGGCCCTGTGTGCCTCGGTCGTATGCAGTCCTGATTGTGGCGCTCACCTGCACGGCGCCAAACACGCATACGACCATCATTGGCACCAAGGCAGAAGCGACTCTCATCGCTGAAGACGACACGTCTTCATTCGTCCCTCCATTCACGCCTGTCGCGACACCACTGGAGGCGGGCTGCACGATGTTGGGACGTGAGCGGAAGACGGCCTAACGGTGTGCGGGACCGTAGTCCAGCTTCATGGAGACGGTTGCGAATGGTCCTCGCCGATACCCCAGGAGCAACAGTGTCCCTAATTTGCTGGGAAGTGGCGGTGCGGTCCCCTACGGCACTGCGTAGGATCCTACGGTCTTGGCGTGCATCCGTGCGTCGCTGCGGTCCGGTCCCAGGTCGACGGGCACGTGCACCTTCCGCCGACCACTGGCGACAACATCGATGTACTGTGGAGACCTCACGCCCCACGTGTTGAGCAATTCGGCGGTACGTTCACGCGGCCTCCCGCATGCCCACTATACGCCCTCGCTCAAAGTCCGTCAACTGCACATACGGTTCACGTCCACGCTGTCGCGGCATGCTACCAGTGTTAAAGACTGCGATGGAGCTCCGTATGCCACGGCAAACTGGCTGACACTGACGGCGGCGGTGCACAAATGCTGCGCAGCTAGCGCCATTCGACGGCCAACACCGCGGTTCCTGGTGTGTCCGCTGTGCCGTGCGTGTGATCATTGCTTGTACAGCCCTCTCGCAGTGTCCGGAGCAAGTATGGTGGGTCTGACACACCGGTGTCAATGTGTTCTTTTTTCCATTTCCAGGAGTGTATTTTAACATGGAAGACATGGAGTATAGCAGAGACAACAGGACTTTTGGCTAAGCAGCCTTATGGTACAGTTGTTCCTAGTATGCCATTTACATTGAGTAGCCGAAGGAAGAATAAATTGAATGCCGATGAATATATTTTTCTATGGTGCAAGATTGGTAATGGAAATTGTAAAATAAAGATCAATGGTGATTGTATGTTGTATTACAGGCAATAAAGAATGCCCTACCCATAGAAAAATATATTCATCGGCATTCAATTTCTTCTTCCTTCGGCTACTCAAAGTAAATGGCATACTAGGAACAACTGTACCATAAGGCTGCTTAGCCAAAAGTCCTGTTTTCTCTGCTATACTCCATGTCTTCCATGTTAAAATATTTCCATCTGGAAAAGCTTCAAGGCCACCATAGTCTGCATGGTTGCCCCATACGACAGCAAGAGTAAGCCATGTACTACCTCCGAAAACTGCTTGTACATCACATGTAAAGTTCAAATGGAGTCCACGAAAGACATTGGGACCTCCAATCATCTGTTGTTTATTGAACTGCCCAGCCAAATCAATGTCAATAGCTTTCAAACTGCGATACACAGGAAAGCTGCGCCGCCAGCGACGACGCCATGCACGTCGCCGAGGCATTGGCTGGGTAGACTGTGGCGCGCGACTCAAATCGTGGCGCGCATTCAAATCCGGGCAACACGGGCCCTAGTATTACTAGGCCCGTGTTGCTCGAAAAGTCACTTCCGGTCTGTCGCGCAAGACTCTGATAAGGTGCGCTGGTGCAGACCAGACGTTGACGTCATGATAAGGGCGGCCGCCGGCTGCAGCTGCGCCGCAGCACGGAGCGTCATTCGCTCTGCGAACGTCGAGGAGTGCGGACGCATAGCTCTGGGTGTCTCGCTGGGCGTTGGCTTGCTACGTTGACTTGTGTTAACGTGCCACAGCAATGCCATTTACTTTGAGTAGCCGAAGGAAGAAGAAATTGAATGCCGATGAATATATTTTTCTATGGTGCAAGATTCGTAATGGAAATTGTAAAATAAAGATCAATGGTGATTGTATGTTGTATTCTGGAAGCTATGTTTATCTTTCCCTTCGAACAAAGAAGATGCCATTGATGACTGAATTTCGCTCGACGTCGGTATAACGCCAGGCGCGGTCGACGACAATGAAACCACGTTTATATTTTTAGCGTTATCTGAAATGTTTGGCAGTCATCGGCCGTTGGCGTAGTCGCTCATTGCCGGCTACATTGTGATTATTAAAAAAAAAAAAAAAAAAAAGAAAATATGGACTCGATTCAGCGATCCACTGCTTTCGAAGATTCCATTGCTGTTATAATAATAATAATAATTATTATTATTATTTCAAAGAATGGTATATAACAATCAAAGTTCTTAAATGAAACAACACTTTCTCTACAGTTAACATTTTTCCTTTGACTAGAAATTACGGAATACTGGTAACAAAGGGAGCAGTTTTGTGTGGGCCTTTTCTCTTCTTTTTTAGTTATACAGTGTAAAAAGAAGAACAGAAAAGTCGTTTATTTAACACAGGATGCAGGAAAAAAGTAACTTTAAGAAGCTCCTTACGTGCGCAAATGAATCGGCGACTGCTCGTTTTGAAGACACCGGTTGGGGACTTGCCTTCGGAAATGATGATGAGAACGGAGCTGCTTGTGTCAACCCCGCATACCAGGGACGTTCCAACTGTGGAGCGAGCTGGAAAGAATGTTGCTAAGTAATTAACAAAAGTGAACTAGTACTGATGTGTCATCCGATTATGTGGTGTCGTGTTAGCAAAAACATCAAAAAATACGAGTAGATCATGTTCTTGTGGTATATGAAAACATGAAGGACTACCATACCCTTTATCCAGGAGATCGCATGCATATTTGATGGTGGAAACTACGTCTCATCCGGACAGAGCAGCACACTGGGGCGATCATGTGCGTTGACACCCAAAGATACAGGGCAAATACCTGATGGAGATGAAACCATACGCCTGCCACCGCCCCGTAGATCAGTCAGTGTTCGTCCGTGAAGTGAGTATCACATCTCATGCAGAGGGGGGTGTCTGTCAGTGCGATGCTATGGCATCTGTGTCGCGTCGGTACCAGGTTTCGCACGTTTCCTGGGTGAAGTGGGGATGATGGACTGCGCGCCACACCGACGGCCAACAAACCGCTGGGTGACCTCTTTCGACAGCGTTCCGCAGGTGAGTCCGCTTTAAGAGGTGATAAAGAACTCGCGTAGTGGGAACCCTAGTGCGGAGAAAGACTTCATGGACGTAACTGTATTCAAAAAGGAGTACGATATGTGATAGCGCTGGTGCAGTGTGGGCCAGGGTGATTGGCGGTTACCATTAACTAGGTGCGAGTTCGTCGACCAAACTTCCAGTAATACTGTTGACGTTCTGATTCTATAACTTCAAGACTGTATGTATGTAAAGAGATGTAGCATGTGCATGGACAGTGAGCAGGGCGAGACCTTGAATATGTGACCAGTACTGACAAAATAACCGAACACCGCTTGGATCCGAAGCGCCATCACTGTAGAGATAAGTAAATTTCGTATGATACGTGTTATGCCAGATTCCATACAAATGATAATAAATTGTATCTTTTTTAATACGTCCATTACTCTCAATAACTGACTTCAACACTGGTCTTGATGTTCTGAAGAAGACGCCGAAAGTTGATCGCCATGGTGCTACGAATGCTTCCAGTGTAAACTATTCCTCGACAGCGTATAGTCTCCATCGTTTGAATGGAGCCGTACTTTCATCCAGGAGTCCGTTTCCAGTGGTCACTGCGGACGATTTAGCGGCATCCATATGGTTGCCCGATCCGCTCAAGTACTGCTCGAGCCATCGGTTGTCTGTTGAACCTCCTCAGTGGTGCATATAATGAAGACGAGGTCGTCTGCATACGTGCGGCATTTGAATGTGCGCACCCGCAAGATGTTCCTTGATAAATTACGTTGCAGGCTATAGGGCGATGGCGTACATGATCGTTGAAACTGACCGTGCGATCGATCCTGGTGTCATTATCCGTCCGTTGACCATTACTCTCCACGAAGCGCCACGAAGTAGGTGCATTAGTACGTGGTCGAAGGCACGCGGCAAAGTGAACCGTTCCATTACCTTCGTGAGAAAGATGTGTTTCACGCGATCGAATGCCAGATAGAAGTCGACGGAAATCATGACTCCCTCCAGTCAACACTGTTGCACTATCGATGGCGTCTCTATAATCACATATCGTTGATTCTGTATCCTTCCAAGGATATCTGCACGGGTGACAGAACTTCGTATAGGACTCGCCTGAGACGTTTTGCAAATAGCCGCTTAAAAATCTTAAAATACGAGTTGAGTAATGTGACTGGCCTACAGAGGGTCTGGAAATCGGAGTAATTAGACCTTCCAGAAATTCTGATGGTGACGGTGTCATGGGGACAGTAATTTCCCCCCATCGTGGCAACACTGAGTCCTTCAAAGTCCTATAAAATTCTAACGATAGGCTGTCTGGTCCTGACGATCAGATGAGAACCCCCTTGGCGAGAGCATCAGACACATCTTCAGTGGAGTTCGCTAAAAGAGAGTCCACCGCACGCCATCAGGAGTACAGTCGACTGCCCATAGTATTTTTTTAAGTGCCTCAAAGTTAGCATTCCTCACGATAGAATAGGTGACAGTGGGCTTTGAATGCTGTTGCGATGTCCACCTGTGCTACCAGATGTTGGCCGTCAGATAAATCTAAAGAATGGATCAGCGCTTGTCGATGGCATCAGAGGTCTACTGCGACATGATGCACGGTGACATGACGACGGTTCTTCGTTGAAGCTGTGTAAAGACCCAAAATATTGCCCTTGATGTGTTGAACATCTACCTGACGTTCTGTGGACGGCAGGTGCTCAATAAGGTCCCGAAGGATCATGCAGTAAAATTCTGTGGTGTCTCATTGAGATTGCATTCGTTCGTTGCCATACTGGATCAGCGCGCAGTGCAGGGCTGGCTTTGCATATTGTACTCAACACAGAAGTATGGACGAGTTAAGTATGATGTGTCTTTCACAGGATTTCCACGGTCGTAACCATTCATCGAGAGTCTGGCAACGTTAAGAATCCACTGATACCGACTGCACCATGTTGTTTGACGTCGGAGGTGGACTGTGAAAACATAAACACTATGATCTGAGAAGATCGAAGGCCACCTTTCCGCGTTAATGACGTTCGAAGAGTGCGGCGAAGTCATGTAGAAGAGATCCAGTCGACTGGCTAAGTGGCTCGTGACATACATATATCCCAGGTGATCGCCGAGCACCACTTCCCAGGTGTCTATGAGACTGAGTCGACGTGCTAAGTAACGGAGTTCGGGACAGGTGGTAAACTTTTTGTATTAGTCCATCCCCGCGAGAACACAGTTGAAATCCCCGCCGATAATTACGTGCTCATATTGTCGTAGAAAGAGTGGCGTCATTGTTTACAACAAAACTGTGAGCGCTCTCGTCATTGGTCTGCACCGGATGGCGCATAGACTTTCACTAGTCTGATCTGATAATCGCTGTTCCACTATCTTCGTTGGCGGCTGGGGTAATGGAGGCATTATAACCATAAAAATTCACCGCTGCCGCCTGTGGTATTTCTTTATTTGGTGAGGGTTGAGGAGCCATGTTTTCCGCCAACGAAACGGGGCAGTCAGATCGATCAGCCCTGATGCAGGAAGAGCCAGTGGGATCAGGGTATCAATGCTGGTGCCCTGAGAAACGCCGATGTCGAGGTCTTGAGGGCGTTGCTGTGTCTATAGTCACTCGGTAAATTGTCCTGCCTGTGAAGGCCGTAGCTACCGGAAATTGTGAGTGAGATCTCCTTCTGGCAATCATATAGTGCGTGTGTGATGAATTCGCATTGGAAGCATGACTCCTGCTCTGCCGTCTTCTTGCGTCGTTTTGATGACGTCTGTTTGAGGGGATGAGGTTTCGAGTCAGACGAGAGGATGGAGTTGGGACCTTCAGAAACGAAGGCAGCCATAGACACAATCATGGCATCGAGATCCATATAACCCACACGTCTGTCGACGTCAGGCATCGGGATCTTTGGGCGAGTGGCTGTTCGCTACGGTTGGTGGTCGGTCTCATCTCGTCCGGTCTCTGCATGTTATGAAACATCTTGTGGAAGTTGCTCTGGAGCGCATCGGGTCTCAATGCTGCCACGTAGGGACGTGAAAGAGATGTCTTAGCGTCGTCGGTCCACAGCTGCGTAATTCTGCGGTGGAGGCACTCATTTTGCACAAGACTTTCGTTACATCCAGAACAGGTCTTCGGCTGCCAGTCGTATAAGACTATAGCCCAGCAACCCCCAATCCAGAGGTAGGATGGAAGATATTTCTTTAGCTCAATGTGGGCTTGCAGCTGGGTATGTAGAGAAGTGTGCCCATTTCTCTACTAAACGCCAGTGCCCTGTTCATAAGGGCGCAGTGCTATCACATGTTCTGACGGCATTTCTAAAGGACGTTCGAAGATACGGATTATGAATAATCCCGTTCTGGGGTGTTCAGCAATTATTGGACCGGTGTGCCCATCCGAATGCCGGAATTTGACGCCGTCTTTCGTCCGTGCTAATATCTTTCCGCAAGCTGCATCGTTTGTCACTTTGACGTGAACCACAATACTAACGATGGACAGGTGTATTCCAATCCTACCTTCACGGGGGATCTTCACTTTGTCACATGGGAATGGTTCTACGGGGAGCACTTTTTGTTGCGCATATTCGTTCCAAAAGGTGAACTTCAATGTTGTTTTACGGTAGGAGTTGGCCATTCTATCGTTGATTGTAACAAATGGGAGTACCCTGTGAAATCAAACAACCATGAGCCCCACGCCGTGACGAGTACGTAAACAGCTCCCTCCGCTCTGCTTCGTCGCGGAAGAAAAACTGTCCATTAGGCTACCCGAGCACGATCCATGTCCACACCCAGACTTCCATATGTCGTCAACTGTTTGTCTGCAACATGCACTCGTAGATTCATTATGTTTATTCCTGTACAGAGGAGACATTTTATTTGGAAGTCGCTTGCCCGGTGTCGGCAGATGAATAGGATACTGCAGTGCGTGAGTTGTACAGAATTACGATGGAATGTTCCTTCAGACATGCATGCTGGAATAGCTCCAATACTATGCTCCCAAGGACCTGCCCTCCTATCCCAACGACACACAAGTCCCGCTCCCTGTGCAGCCGTACTACGTCCAACACGTCCCTAGCAGCAGTACCTGCAGCAGCACACAGGAAATCAAGGCACATCCTCTAGCCTACAATCTAATGCAATGTGGGTACAGGCACCACGACGGCATAATTGACGATAACGCCGTGCCACCAGATGCAGTGAAGGATTTGAGTGGAGTGGGCTTTTATCTGGAGGTTGAGCAGGCATAGGTTCAATTTCACACACAATTTATCAAACACCAAATATCCTTCTTGACATTGGACACTTAATGTGGATGCGCCTGTCTGCGTCCTCTCTGGCATCACCATTCTCTCGTCCTGCAAAATACTTTAACTGCTGGACTGGACTACTTATATCCATACAACGACCACGCTCTATGCTCACCATTCGTAAAGCTCTAGGAGGCGCCAGCTTTGGAGAAACCTTCCCATTTTTGTTTTTCCACAGACTCACTTCACCATCCGCAGCTGCAATTGCCTTCTCCGTGATGACTTTGGCCTGCAACGCTGATTCAGACAGGTCAGTCCAGCACCTCAATTCTGGACCGGCACCTCGCTACGTCTAAGCCACACCTCCCTTAGATACTGTCGGAGGCACTCATTGTTGTCGCTGCTTCTTCTGTTCTGCTGTCCATGTCTCCAAGAGCAGCCTGTTTCAGCAACCTCGGCCAGTGCACCAAATGCGTCACGCCCTGCACTGACCACCTATTTGTAGTGCATTTAAAACACTATTTTCTGGTTGATTTAAATGGTAGCCGCATAATCTTAATATTGACGAGATGATGCCAAAGTTATATTTATTGTCAGTAGGTTAACGTGGTTAAATTTATACAATTATTTAATAACACTTCATTCTTACATTGAAATACCATCTCAGTTGGCACACTGGATTCGCATTCGGGTGGACGACGGTTCAATCCCGCTTCCAGCCATCCTGATTTAGGTTTTCCTTGATTTCCCTAAATCGCTCCAGGCAAATGCCGAGATTGTTCCTATGAAAGGGCACGGCCGACTTCCTTCCCTAATCCTATGAGACCGATGACCTCGCTGTTTGGTCTCTTCCCCCACACAACCCAACCCAACCAACCATCTCAGGTGAACTGGGCAAATAACATAATCTCAGTCATGCTAATTACTACTTCTCGCTATCATTTTAAAACTTCCACAAACTCCATTCGTGGTTTAACTCTCATGAAAACAAACACACACTCAGTCACTTATCATTTAGCTACAAAACAGCAGGTCAGCAACTGGAAGCAGTTAATTCCATAAATTATCTGGGAGTACGCATTAGGAGTGTTTTAAAATGGAATGATCATATAAAGTTGATCGTTGGTGAAGCAGATGCCAGACTGAGATTCATTGGAAGAATCCTAAGGAAATGCAATCCGAAAACAAAGGAAGTAGGTTACAGTGCGCTTGTTCGCCCACTGCTTGAATACTGCTCACCGGTGTGGGATCCGTACCAGATAGGGTTGATAGAAGAGATGGAGAAGATCCAACGGAGAGCAGCGCGCTTCGTTACAGGATCATTTAGTGATCGCGCAAGCGTTACGGAGATGATAGATAAACTCCAGTGGAAGACTCTGCAGGAGAGACGCTCAGTAGCTCGGTACGGGCTTTTGTTGAAGTTTCGAGAATATACCTTCACCGAAGAGTCAAGCAGTATATTCCTCCCTCCTACGTATATCTCGCGAAGAGACCATGAGGACAAAATCAGAGAGATTAGAGCCCACACAGAAGCATACCGACAATCCTTCTTTCCACGAACAATACGAGACTGGAATAGAAGGGAGAACCGATAGAGGTACTCAAGGTACCCTCCGCCACACACCGTCAGGTGACTTGCGGAGTGTGGATGTAGATGTAGATGTAGAGACACAAGGACAGCCACTGGGTGTCGTTACGCCATTGGCTATACGTCTAACTTATATATTACATATACATTGTTGCATGACACTCTGAGACACTCTAAAGCCTAAAGCATTAAAAGTCTTCAAGTTTTTGTAACCAATATGTTGTTTTAGCCTTGTTTCTCGTATTTCGTGTTTTAGTGATCTCAAGCGCAATAGTTCCATTCTTCAGATATCGATAGAATTCAGTATTCATTGCTGGTGCTAAGTTAAGCTTCGACCTCAAAGGAACACGGGGTGTGGAGAAAGCAGGAATGAGAAATTTATTGACACGTTGAGGAGGAACGTAAAAAGAAGAATGTTGTCTGTCTGCAATAAAATGATGCAGCTTTAGGTGTGTGCTCAACCAGATAATCAGCTGCTTTAGTATTAATTAAACACCAAAGTAAGAAAGTTATGTGGAAGCACAACGTAGAGCTCTTCATGTTCAAACTGACTCTTTACTGGTACGCTATTTTTTTTCAGTCGACGCACAACACGAGTTCTCCGCAATACTACAGTGGTACAGCTGTTAGATCACTTAAGTTGGATGTAGTAGCAAACATAAGAAATTGGTGCGAAGTGTACCGACAAAAAGTAGGGAGCCGAAGTTCAACTTATTATCGACAACTCATAGACATCGCTCCACTTCTCATTGCTACCAAACCTTGCAATGTATCGGTCACTGTAAGAGTTGACCAGTCAAAATTTAATCTCATGTTGACTACAGCTAATAATCGTATATTTTAACGTGAACGAGTTTAAACATTTAAACCCACTTAAAGGAAAGACTTCACCGCTCTGCGAGGGGTGGGGGTGGGGTGGTGGTGGGTGGGTTCATTGAAACGAAACTAAAGGTACGACTGTAAGTGTATCGCAAGTCAATAAGACATTACCAAGGAAAATAAGGTTTAACCAATTACATAGTTGTTTGTTTTAGCAATCTCCCAAACTTGATCTCAATATAGACAGAATATCAAACATTCTAGAACATATGTAATTAATATGGATATAGCACAGGACAAAATGCCAGTAATACAAGAAAGTCCACACTTTCTAGGGCACTTACAAAAATAGGGGAAGGACATGTCACTCTAATCCGTCGGAAGCCATGTGAGAATCTGTGGCAATAAAGTTGGAGGTAACGCTATGAATGATGTATGCACCCAAAAATAGGGCTCAACGTGCTGCTCTTCTACCAGTTCTAATGTTATTAACAAGAAGATCTGTCACGTGTTTGTGGAAAGAAAAGTGTCAAGGATGACAGATGATAAGCTATGGTCGACATCAGCTGCAAGCTCTTGACACACCTGCGTTTGTGTTCTTAGACGTCATGTTAACATGTCTTGAAAAACTGCGTAGTCGTTAGAGAGATGGCTTCCTCGTGGGACGAAATAACACAAAACATAGAAGACGTAAAAACTACCGATTACACCTGATATTAATAGGTGACACATATTTGGTTGGAAACACTAACAAACTTACAGCTGCAAAAGGCAGAACATATTTATTCTCATACACAGGATAAGCATAAGCGAAGCAGCAACTGAAGAAGAAAGTCTGTAAATTTCGACGATTCATGTAAGTCCTTAGAATAACTCTAAGCAGAAGGAATATGGAAGATAAAATAATGATATTTAAGAATAAAAAGTTTGAAACGAACTACCTATTTGACAGTAAGAATAGTTCTATTACCCAGGAAAATGGAAAAATTTTGGCAGGCAAGATAAAAGCTTAATGCTTTAATTAGAAGAACAGGGAAGAAAAAGAAGAAGAAATAGAATAAGAAGACTATTGCGCATGTCAGGATGTGGCTGAGGGGGAAGTGGGGTCCAAAAAAGAACAAGTGTTAATTTTTCAACTCCGGTCGGCAAACTGCCTCCCGTTTATTGAGGAAACATTTACTGATTGACCTAGCCGGGGTGCATTATGCGAGTTTAGCGGCCCTAAGGCGCGAGCAGATTGAGCCGGGGCTTGAAAAGTGCACAGAGGCAACCAGCCAATGCGTCTGATCTCGCTGGGGGCCTGTCAGTAAAAGAGAGCGATCCACACGCCTCGTCCGCGCAGCTCGGCGCGGTGGGCGCTCACACGTGATATCCTGGCCCTTTCTGACTGGCTGCTGTAGGAGGTCTGCCTACGCAATCGACGCTTCCCTAAGCGTCACCCCATCAGCAGACAGGTTGTTTGTTCGGCGAGCACGTGAACAAGCCGTGGGGTAGCGGCACATACTGGAAAAATCTGATGTGTCGCCAACCCAGGGCCCGTGCACGGCTTTGTGAAGATCCATTGGCATCCATAGCTCACACATTTAAAAAAAAAATTCCCTTTTCTTTTATTGAAAATAAAGGACTCCCGTACTCAACCTGTCAGCACCTATACATCTCCTTCCCCTTCCGCGGGAGCGAGGTTTTATGGTGAAAATTAGTTGTTGTTCGTTGACAAAAGAAAACAATTTGCTCCCCTGGTCGGGTGTGCTAATATTTGCAAAAATGGGGGTCGGGAGAACCTAAATTTTACAAAAACATCTATGTATACTGGAGTGGTTTTACAACAACATAAAAGAAAGTCCCTTGAAAAAAAAAAAGAAAAAACGAAATTATACAGGAAGATTGTTGTGAGTTGGGTGATCCAAGTCAAATAACATTTAGAGACATTGATCTTATCACACATAATTCAATACGATAATTTCCCATCATCATTACTGTATCAGAATGCAAATCTTAGCACAAAAAGTTAAACGTATTTTAAAAGTTTCATAACATTGGAATGAAGTGTTACAGATTCTGTTAATCATATATACTTGCAACGCTAAACTCGGTGTAGCAGAAGTGTAGATGCTGGCCGAACTGAATCGGCACTGATCTTTTGAAGGTTACAGGCGCCTCTAGAAATGTGTAATTGTTTGTGTTGTTTGGCAAACGTTAAACTCGTTGTAAATAATTAGATAAAACATTGAAATTCTCAAACTGAGAGGTAGTTTCTATGGTCAATTGCTCAAAATAATAATTAAAAACTTATTGAAACACTAACAACCTAAAAAATTGCTTCATATACAGATAATAGGAAGTTAAAACATGTTCATCATGTAACATAAAAGGCATTTGCTTCTGTGTAGGGACACTGATTGCAGTTGGTTAAACACAATAGAGTTAAAGTTCTAACTGTTGATGGTATATCTTCCACATACAATATAGACAATCATTGAAAAATAAACAGAGTGAGAATCTTTGGGTGAGATGCAGTGCTGTGATGGGGTGGCCCATGTGCCACTGACGGAGAGTGAGGCAGCACAGGCTGCCGGGCAGCATTGTATACACGGTCGTTCCCTCAGGTGGGGACGGCGGGCATTAGGGACATGGTGGCAGCTGCTTATTGTGTAGGCAGGCACTGAAACACTCCCCCAGGGATTGTATCAGTAAAGTTTGCAGGGGTGGGCTTCAGTAGCAAACAAACTAAGGTTTCCTACATTCAGTGGTCATCTCTAGTATCTTTACCCAAAATATTAGACCCCAAAACATAATTACACTACTCCCTGATAACAGTGCTAGAACAGTAGCTATCTTTCCCAATAATTTACATGATTAGATACATTGATACATGATAACAATAATAGTAAATGAACATTAGACAATACAATCTTTATTTCAGTTAAAGAGTGTATTTCACTATGGTAGACCATGCCTGACATTACTCTTGTCGAAATTCACCCTCGGGCTGTGCCTCGGGGACAGTTGGTTGTGTTGACTTCATGTGTTTACAATATCCTCTCTTATACAGGCACCAGAGAACGGCTCCTGCGACAATCAGGGTTGGAACAGTCAGGGCACTAGGAAAAGTAACCGTATACAATTGTCTCTGTGTCTGCCAGGTAGCCATGTGAGCAACAGCTCGATCCAGGGCGATTTGGCCCTTTTAGTGAGCTATTAATTCGTCAGTTGACTGGAGTAATCGAGCATCGGACTTGTGGGGTAGCCTGGGTACACTATTGGGTGATGGTAGTACCACTGGTACCTCAGGTAAATAAAGTAAAAGGGGTCCGAGGCTCAAATTTTTCACTTGTGTTAGGTGTGCTGACAGTTTGACAGTAGGTGTTATTAAATCACAGGTGGACATGTTGATCAGTAGTCCACTGTTTTCTAGTGCGAAACGATACGTCCGAGACACGAAAACATGGTCATAGCATATTAAAGCAATTGTAGATGTTTGAGGTACAAAATATAATAAACTATCCCCTACTGGTTTAAACCAAGGCTCAAGCAAGGACGATAACATACGAGGACAGGGGGGTTTTTTGTTCCCTCTAAAAACAAGGCCACCTCAAAGTCCTTAGTTCCAGTATGAATGGATAAGTTTGAACACATATAGTAATTAGCGTGAAAGCACTGATGGAGGTCAGTCAGCTGCATGACACAATATCTTTGGCCATCTTTGCTAATAGCTAAGATATCATTAGTTTGCCAAGTCACTAGCTTTCGTAGGGCAACCCAAGTAACCGGAAAGGTGTGTAATCGGTAGCATTCAAACTCGCAGCTGGCGCATGTGATGGGTAGAGAAATCTGTGCGCACAGTCCTTGAGAAGTTCGCACAAGATGTACTGTAGCTGCCGCATAATAATGGGGTAGCGAAGATTTCCATATGGGGTAAAGCACTTGTATTGGCGATGACAGATGAAACGAAACATTAGCCAGAGTTTGCAAGAACATTTCTGCACGTTCCAGGCGGCCATTTGCCTTTGGATGAAAGGGGGTGGTACTCCACTTTTTGATTCCTAGAAGCTTGCACACTTGAACGAATAAAGCCGACATAAAGTTCGTCCCTTGGTCTGTTAGAACAGCGTCAGGGCTGCCGAAAGGCAAAACTTAGTGATTGACAAATTCTCTAGCAACTGTCTCTGCTGTCATATCAGCGAGAGGTACCAAAACAAGGTATCGAGAAAAGTGGTCCATAATGGAAAGGATATATTTATTGTTTTGATTGCTTTGTGGAAAAGGACCGACGATATCCAGGGCAATATTCTGGAATGTTCTCGTCGCCTCTGGAAGGCTTTGTAAAGATATTTTTGTCCTAGGAAGGGATGCTCTTTGAGCGCAAGGTAAACAATGTTGGATATACTTTTGAACATCTTTCTTTCTGTTTTTCCACCAATACCGTGCAGCTATCCTTGCATTTGTTGCTCTTCGCCCATTATGGCATGCTTGCAAACTATCATGACATTGAGCTTTTATTCTGGACTGCAATTCCTTAGGAATTACAACTCTGTTACCACCCGGGGTCTTTCGGTATAAAATACCATCTTCAGTAATGAAATCTACACTGGTAACATACCTATGACATTCAACATCTCGGCTTTGCGCCCTCTTTCAGTTCCTCAATCAAACCATCATTTGTTTGAACTACCCTTACCTTACGACTCAGGGAGTCAGCATTAGAATGCAATCTACCAGGTTTATGCTTAACCTCGTAGTCATATTCGGCAAGTTTTAAAGCTCATCTAGTTAAACGACTGCTAGGATCTTTCAGATTCAACATCCAAGTTAATGCCAGGTGATCTGTTATTACGGTAAACTTTCTACCATACAAATAACATTTAAAATAGTTTACCCCGAACATAGGTGCCAGCAATTCCTTTTCAGTAGTCTATAATTTATTTCAACATGATTCATCTGGCGGGAGGCATACCCAACAGGTCTTTCCTCTCCGTTATATTCTTGGCTAAGCACTGCACCCAGAGCAAACTCTGAGGCATCGGTTGCAAGAATAAAAGGTTTTTCAAAATCTGGATAGACTAACAAAGGTGAGCTTGTTAGTAATTCTTTAATCTTCTTTACAGCTACTTCACATTCTGCTGACCACTCGAAAACTGCACCCTTTTTCAACAACTTGGTTAATGGCTTAGCTATGGTGGCATTATCTTTCACAAACCGGTGATAGTAGTTATATAGGCCAAGCAGTGACTGTAACTCTTTTACATTGGTTGGGGTGGGAAAATCTCTCACAGCCTCAGTCAACCGATGATCTGATTTGACACCTTCAGCGCTAATGACATGTCCCAAGTACTGGACTTGTGACTGTGCAAATGAACATTTTTCTATCTTCAGACTTAAATGGGCACTCTGCAAACGTGACAAAACACACCTCAACTTCTCTGCATGTTCTTCAATAATTCTAGAAAATACAATAATATCGTGTAAATAAACTAAACATGTGGTGGGCTTTAAACCACGTAACAATAAATCACCAAATCTTTGAAAGGTTGCAGGAGCATTCCTGAGACGAAATGGCATGTGTAAAAACTCATACAAACCCGAAGGCACAATAAAGGCGGTTTCAGGTCTGTCCTTGGGAGCTATAGGAATCTGATGATACCCTGATCGCATATACTTGCAGTTTCCTAATTGATCTAGGGTTTCGTCAATACGAGGCAAAGGATAAGTATCAGGTGTTGTTACTTTATTCATCGCTCTCATATCAACACAGAGTCTTCTTATGAACCAGAACGATTGGGGACGACCAGGGGCTGGCAGAGGGTTGACTAATCCCTGGTGCTAGCTGCTGTTGAACTGTGTCTTCCACTATTGGTTCTAAATGATAAGGGATCCTATATGCCTTTTGAGATATAGGTCTAGCATCCCCGGTGGGAATCTCGTGCTGTGTGAGGTCAGTAGCAGGCAAATATTGCCTTTCCTCAAACAACCATGCAAATTCTTCCAATACGGGCCATATTAGCCTCTGTTCTGCTTTACTCAAATGCTCCAACTTTTCATTAAATTGCTTTTGCAAAGAGGGTATCAGGGTACTCACACTTCTAATAGGGAACTGCTTCCTATTTTGACTCTTACCTTCATTTATCACTGAAAAATCATCATCTCCTATTTCCTGACCACTTGCTAAAACTGTTCCACGAGGAATCTCTATCTTTCTCAAACCAAAATTATCGACACATACAGATACACAGAACTTCTTTACTTTTCTCTCTACAGCACATACACATCTCTTCACATGAACTTGTAACCTGTCCAACACATCGTTTTGACGGAGCGGATCCACCAAAACGATTGAACTAGTAGGCAATGGAGCTTTGATATCAGTCCATAGAACCTTGCCTGTCCCACTCTCAATGGTCACTGGGTGTGACGATTTAATGGGCCATGTACGCGGTTCTGTCAGATCCTGTGAGAGCTGCCGTCCCTCACAGTTTCCTCGCTCGCTTTCAGTCCGAACGCCGCCGAAAAAGTGAGCTTCCTCACCAAATCTGACGGTGTGCGTCCTATAATCTATTACCCCTTGGTACTCATTGAGGAAATCATTGTCTAGAATGACATCAAAGTCCCTCCTACGTTTCCGTACAACCTCCATATTAAAACCATATTTTTTTTTTTTTTACTTAACTGAAGACTAACGAAAGATGACCCGGCAGAAATGATCTGTCCCTCACCCAATCCAGCAATGTGATAGCGGGGCGGTTTCAACCTCCGCTTATCGTGATAGGGGACAAACAGCACACTAATTTGTGCTCCTGTATCTACTAACACTCTAATTGTTCTACCCCTGAGTTTACCCTCCAGCAAAACATTTGCCACCTCATCTTTCTGCGGTTTTTTATACACCGGTTTCATTACTTTTATCGGGGGCAAGGGTCAGTGGCTGAGCCTGCCTCCCGACCATTTCCCTGTTGGTAACTACCCCATTGCCTGTTTGTCTGTGGAACATTTTGCTGCCTTTGTCTGGTTACATTGTTTTGGAGGCATGTGGCATTAGTATGCCCGATCTTGTTGCATCTGCCACAACACGGTGTGCGGCAGCGCACGGCAGTATGATCAAACTTCTCGCAGCGCTGACATTTTGCATCATTAAGAAACACGCGCAGCGAGTCGTTACTTCGCAATGGGTTAGAGACAAATCTCCTTGCCTCCTCACGTAGCAGTGCAATTCGCACAGCTTCATGCAATGTAATAGGGGAAGACATTTTCAGTTCCGTCCCGGTTTGCGGGTTAATCCCCCGAATGAACACGTCTATAGCCCTTGCTTCAGCTTCCTCTATTAAAACATCATTGCGGGCCTTGCAGTTGCTCAGCACATAAGTGCGACACGATACCTTGCGGATTCGGTCAGCAAATAATTCCAAATCTTCATTGGTTTTCTGTCGTGAGGTGAACAGCAAATCCCGATAATAACTGACACCTCTCTCATTGGAATAGCACTCTGATAACCCTTTAGCCAAGGCTTCAAAAGTGACAGCATCTCGCAGAGCGTCAACTGACTCAACATATGTTCGAGCGTCTCCTGCTAGTTTCAGTTTCAGCACACTCGAGAGGAAACTATCAGGCCAGACACAAGTCCTACCTACATCTTTGACACACTGCAAAAATGTCGTTACATTTTCGTTTGTTTTACCAGCGAAAGTCGGGATGAAATTTACGGCAGGGAAACTGCCAACAAGAGTGGACATAGGCGGAACTGGGCTAACTGCAGATGCGCGACTAGCGCTTGCAGCTGCTTGTTCAATTGTAACTTTTTTGTTGCTTTCCGCCGCAAGCGCATTGCACTGCTCTTGCAATTCCATCTTTTGCACAGTTAACAACTGTCTTATCTGTTCTTCTAACATAGTGACAGGGTCTGCGTCAGGAATTTCGGCAACAACTCCTGCTTGCTTATTTGGATGAGTGTCAGGCATGTTTACAAAATGACTTCACAAACAACTCAATTAATTGCTACAAAGATATCGACGCCAGGCTACTACTGCAATAGCACGCGACTTACACTACTTCATTATGCTGGAGGCGGCGACGTTGGCGGTGGCGAAGACGGCGTAGGCAGACGAAGCGGCAGCCGGGCGTTGACTGCAGGCTGCGCTGCGACGCTACAGCGGCGGTGAAAAGTGCTGCCCTGGCAGCATCTGATACAGTGGCATCCGGCTGACTGCCGCTCGGCTGGCGGCGTGATGGTCAGTGCACGGCGATGTTTCTGTATTGTGTGCGTTAATGCTGAAATAAAACGGGCCACCAGGGCCGACGCGACAGCAACAGGGACAGCTGCATGTAATAATGCAGTGTCGTATCGGTGCTTCCAGCACCACAACAAGTTAATTTACTGCATGGCCCCCAGTTCAAAGAAAATGTCCCGGCATCTAGCCGTAATTTCTTGTTAGACCGCATGGTGGGTCAGATCCCACTTCTGACACCAGTTGTGCATGTCTGGATGTGGCTGAGGTGGAAGTGGGGTCTAAAAAAGAACAAGTGTTAATTTTTCAACTCCGGTCGGCAAACTGCCTCCCGTTTATTGAGGAAACATTTACTGATTGACCTAGCCGGGGTACATTCTGTGAGTTTAGTGGCCCTAAGGCGCGAGCAGATTGAGCCGGGGCTCGAAAAGTGCACAGAGGCAACCAGTCAATGCGTCTGATCTCGCTGGGGGCCTGTCAGTAAAAAAGAGCGATCCACACGCCTAGTCCGCGCAGCTCGCCGCGGTGGGCGCTCACACGTGATCTCCTGGACCTTTCTGGTTGGCTGCTGTAGGAGCTCTGCCTAGGCAAGCTACGCTTCCCTAAGCGTCACGCCGTCAGCAGACAGGTTGTTTGTTCGTCGAGCACATGAATAAGCCGTGGGATAGCGGCACATACTGGAAAAATCTGATGTGTCGCCAACCCAGGGCTCGTGCTCCGCTGTGAAGATCCATTGGCATCCATAGCTCACGCATTTAAAAAACAATTCCCTTTTCTTTTATTGAAAATAGAGGACTCTCGTACTCAATATGTCAGCACCTTTACACTGTGTTAGAAGCTTTAGGCTTCCCATACTTTTAGATACTTGAGTAATGAGTGAGGCTGTATCTCAGGAAGATCAAGTAATGTTTTAGTTCATACTTAATGATATTAATCTACGAATTTTCTGTATTTTAACCATTTTAGTGTCATAAAATATTCATTAGCTTTTCAACAGCCACACACAAGTACTAGCTACATTATGAAATTTAAAATATCCGGACGTCCCTGGGTAAAACGAGACTGACCAATAGGTGTCATGAGAGGTGGACCCGCTAGTATAAATGGAGGTGAGAGTATTACGTTGATTAGATTAGATTAGATTTACTTTAATTCCAATTGATCAATAGTGAGGAGGTCCTCTAGGATGTAGAACATGTCAGAAAAACAATAATACATGACAAATATTTACAACTCAAAAAAATAAGCTCATGTAATATTCCATAGGTCCCAAGTGGAATGATCGTCATTTTTTAACGAACACTATATGAAAGAATCATTTTACAAACACTAATGCACTGAATTTAAAATAAAAAATGTTTTTTTTATTTATAGGGTAATAAACATGTAATAGATCTACTATAATACTTATTTACAATGAACACATTACTGCACTGAAATTGTGCAAAAGTTATATTGTACTTATTTGCAACACACACACAAACACAAACACACACACACACACACACACACAAATCAGTTGGGTCAACTGAGAAATTCATCAATGGAGTAGAAGGAGTTGGCCACCAATAAATCCTTTAGGCTTCTCTTAAACTCAATTTCTTTGGTTGTTAAGCTTTTTATGGATGCTGGCAAGTTATTGAAAATGTGTGTTCCTGAATGATGCACACCTTTTTGTACAAGAGTAAGTCACTTTAAATCCTTGTGAAGATTAATCTTATTTCTAATATCGATTCCATGAATTGAGCTGTTGGTTTGAAAAAGTGATATATTTTTAATGACAAATTTCATTAAGGAATAAATATATTGGGAAGCAGTAGTTAGTATCCCTAGTTCTATAATTGTCAGCAGAGAAGTTGTAACAGCACAAAGGGGCGGCCAGAAGCGCCCAGTGGCTTCGAACGTGAACTGGTGATAGGATATCAGCTGACTGACGAATCCATAAGGGACATTTCAACCCTTCGAAAGGTGCCCTAGGCGAATGTTGGTGATGTGATTGTAAAGTGGAAAGGCGAAGGAACAACGCAAGACCAGGCAGGCCTCATTTCCTGACAGACAGGGACTGTCGAGAAGTGCGACGGGTAGATGTAAGAAATGACATGAAATCAACGGAAGGAATCACTCGTGAGTTCCAAAGTGCCACCAGTAGTCCAGCTAGCACAATGGCTATGGGAAGGGAGATAAAAAAGGGTACAATGGACTATGGATTCTCATAAGCCACGCATTTCTGTTGTCAGTGCTAAGCGACACTTGAGGTAGTGTGAAGACCTACGACACTGGACAGTGGATTACTGAAAACGAGTGACGATTCACGCTATACTCTCTGGCAGTTCGATGGAAGAGTTTGGATGTGGCGAATTCCCGGAAAACCTTACCTGCCATTAACTGTAGTGCCAGCTGTCAAGCACGGAAGAGACGGTGTTATAGCATGAAGTTGTTGTCTGTGGTTACAGTGTGGTCCCCTTATTGCGTTCACGAAAACGGTAAATGTGAAAAGATATGAAAACTTTTTACAATATTGCTTACTGCGTACAGTAGAGGAACAGTTCGGAGACAACAATTGTAACAGCTTGACACTGCATCCTCTCATAAAACAGCATTTGTGAGAGAGTGGTTTGCTGGCGACACCATTCCTGAAATGGAATAGCTTACCAGGAGTCCGATCTTCTCTAGTTTCGGCTCTTGGGTAGTATATCGAGAGGTTGTAACAATGGAAAATTGTACTGAAATGCAGGAGGATCTTTTAACGCATGGTGCAGGGAATGGCAACTGAGTCTCAATTTAGACAAATGTAATGTGCTGCTGTACATAGAAAGAAAGATCATTTATCATTTAGCTGCAATATAGCAGGTCAGCAACTGGAAGCAGTTAACTCCATAAATTATCTGGGAGTAGGCATTAAGAGTGATTTAAAATGAAATGACCATATAAAATTAATTGTCGGTAAAGCAAATGCCAAACTGAGATTCATTGGAAGAATCCTAAGAAAATGCAGTCCGAAAACAAAGGAAGTAGGTTACAGTACGCTTGTTCGCCCACTGCTTGAATACTGCTCACCGGTGTGGGATCCGTACCAGATAGGGTTGATAGAAGACATAGAGAAGATCAAACGGAGAGCAGCGCGCTTTGTTACAGGATCATTTAGTAATCGCGAAAGCTACAATACTGTATCAAACGCCTTGTGGAAGTCAAGAAACACGAACAATACGGGACTAGAATAGAATGGAAAACCGATAGAGGTACTGAATGTACCCTCCGCCACACACCGTCAGGTGGCTTGCGGAGTATGGATGTAGATCTAGACCATGTAGATGTAGAATGGGCGTCCATTCGTCCACAGACATTCACACATCTCACTGCAGAGTTTAAGCCATCATAAAGGCTCTGACTCTGAGCACTATGGGACTCAACTGCTGAGGTCATTAGTCCCCTAGAACTTAGAACTAGTTAAACCTAACTAACCTAAGGACATCACACCATCATAAAGGCGAAGGGTGGAAGCGTTCCATATTAATTTCCACTAATAGATGTCCGGATGCATTTGATCAGAAAGTGTACATATATCTTTCTAAACAGTGAAGTATAGTTCTTTTTCCCACATTTCAGTTCATACGATTGTTCCGATAAAACTGCCAGTTTTTTCTCGTTCGAAATATAAACTGCAAATATGTTTGTCACAGGTCGGTCGTAAATTATTGGCCATAAATATTAATCAACTGCCAGAGCAACTACAGAACCGGGCTGATACGCTGTTACTGATATTTGACATAATTTATTCTGCCTATCATACAAAAAATGTGTATGGGAAATTTTAATTCAGTATATGGGGCAACGGAATATTTTTCGTAATAATGGAGTAAAATATACCTTGTTTCATCACGATAAGTATTTGCCTCGTGTCAGAGCAGCGTTAATATTTTATTCCATGTTAATGTTAGGCATCAGATAGGGACCACGTAAACACTCGTTGTAAGATAGGAACAGTGGCATCTTGTTGATAAACCGATGGATCTCGTAGGGAGTGCGGTTCATGCTTTTCTGAAATGTTGACTGGTTAATTGTTCAGGTGACCACAGGGCAATTACTTTATAATTTTCTTTATTTAATGTTATTCTTTCATTCTGCTACATGGTGGTGAAGACGTGTATCCGGCGTGCACACTGATGTCATGAACTCCGGCATTACTGATTTGTTATTCCAAATGGAATTAGGGGAAAACCGTAGGGTGACACAGAAAAGCAAGGAAAACAGAATTACTGCCATTTATCAGAACTAACTGCTATCTCTCCAGATCTGTCGAAGCGACACGATATTCCGGCGTCAAACTAAACGCGATCATCGCGTTCTGTGAAGCAGAGATGTGCTGTTACGTTACTAGCTAGTTATACAGGTGTCCCAGGAGCAATGGTCAGTATTCACGGATATGACAGCAACGCTCACTTGAAGCACAAAAAATTCATATGGACACACGCCCTGTTCCTAATGCTTTCCGAGATAGAACACATTTAATGCACATTTGTTTCTAAGCTAGCGGCGTGCACGTATGTGTTCTACCCCCTCAGCTTCTTTGGGGTTTTGTTCTAGTCCAACCTATATCGTTATTTTCAACATCTTCGCTCGGAATGCCTTCCTAGTGTCAATCTATCCCGTTGAAGTAGGAGTTATCCATGGTTTTTGGTTGCCAGAACTTTAAGCGTAGCACATATTAGAGGAGGATTTTTCTGAAGAAAATTGTTAGGAATTATTAATCAGATGGAAGAACTTAGAGTATTTGTGGAACTGAGAAAATGGATTTGCATTATGGATACGTTTTTAAGGTAATAATTTTTACTGGCGCCTACTGATAGTGTTAGCGATTCTTGCAACAGAACTGTCCACCTCCCCACCTCAGTTTAGTTCATTTCAGTTTAATTCATCCCTTTTTGTATATTGTAAAAGTATTGCCTTGTAAGACTTTTGTAATGAAGGTAATGTTTTTGGTTTTCTCTGAGTTTTATGTTTTTATGTAATAAGAGTTTAAAATACAGCATTGTCATTATAATGAAGCAACTAGCGTTTTAATTTCAAGTAAGAAGCTGTTTTTAGTATGAGAAAATCATCCCAATCTTTCTTCCAGTAATTTAGTTTTACTTTAGCATGTTTTAGCTGGCGCGATTTCTTCATGCTGTGCTGTTGCTGCTAATTCTGCCGTAATTTTTCAGGTGAGATTCTTTTCATATTTTGTTGGTTCTTCCGTTTCCATTGCGCAAATTTTAAGCATTTTATTTGTAATTCAGATATTTTATGGGCCAGTGAACAGTGTGCGTTTCATAGAGCTGCTACGTAATTACAGTGTTTCAATCTCTTTGGGCAGCGCACAGTTTGATTTTACTAGCGGTTTTTGAGTAACAGTTTCGATTTAATTTCCTGCCCAGTGAACGCCAGTTAGTTTTGTGTTTATGTAAATGTGTGGACTGGGACACGCTGCTCGCAACAGTAATTTCAGTTCAACCTTTTTATAATGGACGGATGTACCTTCAGTTTTGAGTAAAAAAAAAAAACAAAAAAAAAAAAAAACAGGGAAACATTTTAATGCTCTTGAACTAACGGACGATGGAGGCAGATCAAATAACTTTCGATGTAAGCCCGTATTGAGTAACGTTGCTGTTGTAGCCTTCAGACCGAAGACTGGTTGGTTGCAGCTCTCTATGCTACTCTATCCTTTGCCAGCCTCTTTAGCTCTGAATAACATTCTAAATCTTCTTGCTGTATTCATCTCTTGGTCTCCATCTGTAATTTTTATCCCCCATACTCCCATTCAGTACTAAACAGGTGATCCCCTGATATCTCAGAAAGTGTCCTACCAACCCATGCCTTTTTATAGTAAGATAGTGTCACAAACTTTTTTCACTCCAATTCTTTTCAGTATCTCCCCATTTGTTACCTTATCTACACATCTAATCTTCAGCATTCTCCCGTAGCACCACATTTCAAAAACTTCTCTTGTTGTCTAAATTGTTTATCGCCCGTGTTTCACTTCGATATATGGCTGCACTCCATACAAATTCTTGCGGAATAGACGTCCCTACACTTAAGTCTATATTCGATGTTAACAAATTTTCTTCTTCAGAAACGCTTTTCGCGCCATTGCCAGTCTACATTTTGTGTCCTCTTTACTTCGGCCATATGAGTTATTTCACCCCCCAGTTAGCAAAATTCATCTACTACTTTAAGTATCTTGTTTCCTAATCTAATTCCCTCAGAATAAACGTAATAATTTGACTACATTCTTTTACCCCTATTTTACTTTTGTTGGTGTTCCTTTTTACCCTCCTGTCAAGACGATGTTCATTCTGTTCAACTGCCCTTCCAAGTCCTTTCAATAACAACGTCATCGGCAAATATCAAAGTTTCTATTTATTCTCCCATTACTTTAATTGGTTCTCCAAATTTTTCTTTGGTTTTTCTGTATTACTTGCTCAGTCTGCAGATTGAATAACATCTGGGGTAGGGTACAGCTCTGTCTCACTCCCTTCTCGACCACTGCTTCCGTTTCATGCCCGTCGACTCTGTTAACTGTCGTCTGGTTTCTGTACAAGTTGTAAATCACCTTTAGGTCCCGGTATTTTACGCCTGCTATCTTTAGAATTTACAAGAGAGTACTTCAGTGAACGTTGTCAAAAACTTGTGTTGAATAATCCGAGACACAATGTTCTAATATATATTGTTGTTTAATTTTTGCATTCAGTAATACAGAAATAAATAACGATGTAATATTGTACTGAATGCGAAAATTAAATAACAATATACATTAAATGTGTTCTCTCTCGGAAACCATTCTTAAGTTTTTGCTTCAAATGACTGCTGCGATCATATCCCTGAACACTGACCGTTCCTTCTGGGACACGTTGTACACCACGCAGATATTTACAAAAAAATTTATGACGTACTGTTACATGACAAGTAGATATATTAATTTTCTTTGTACTTCACAGAAGAAAGATTAAGTATTCGTCGCCTCACCAACTGCAAGACATATACTAGCCACGATAACTGCCATGATCCACTGTTGCATGGGCTGTACAGCAAGGAGCATAAGGCGAGAATCGATGTGTGACATCGCTTCCAGCAGCAACTTGGCGCAGCTGAGATTTTTATGTCGCGAATGTAGTCCTCAGGGTTACGTGCACATTTGATCTACGTCTACATCTACAATCCAAATGGTTCAAATGGCTCTGAACACTATGGGACTTAACATCTGAGGTCATCAGTCCCCTAGAACTTAGAACTACTTAAACCTAACTAACCTAAGGACATCACACACATCCATGCCCTAGGCAGGATTCGAACCTGCGACCGTAGCGGTCGCGCGGTTCCATACTGAAGCGCCTAGAGCCGCTCGGCCACTGCGGCCGGCGTCTACACTTCGGGAGCCACATCACGGTGTGTGGCGGATGGTACATTCTATACATGTATCGTTCCACATCTCTCCAGTTCCAACCACAAATCGACTGCAAGTAGAACAATGGTCTGTAATCTTCTGAACGAGCTTTAATTTCAATGAACTTACCGTCGTGGTCAGTTCGCAAAATTTGGGAGGTAGCAATACCTTATTGACTCTAGTCCAAAAATCCTTTCTCGAAATTTTAAGTATAGGCCTCGGATGTGGAACGCTTCTGTTATAACGTGTGCAGCTGGAGTTTGATGATCAAGTCTAGAACGCTTTCGCGATTACAAAACGAACCAGTGACGAAACTCGCCGCTCTCTTTTGGATCGTTCCTCTTCGCCATCAGTCACACCTGGTAAGGTCAAAGACTGACGGGCAGCACTTTCAAATTCGTCGCTGACTATTTTACGAGTTACTTCATTTGTAGATGAATTACATTTACGTAGCATACTTCCAGTGAATCTTAGTCTAGTATCGACTTTTCCTACAACTAGTTCTATATGGTTGTTCTACTGGAGATCGCTGTGGACACATATTCCTAGATAATTTGCAGTCGTTACTGTGCTAATGTCTGACCAGGAACTGTAAGGAATCTAGTAGCTTAATTGTACACAGTACCTTATGTTTGTTTATGTTATTCCCAGTACTTGCACCAATGCCCGAGCCTCTGTATGTATTCTTCATTTTGTTACATTTATCTGTTATATGAATGTGTGCTGCCTGTTCTTCCGGATATGTCCGAAAAAACAGTCACGATGCATTCATATAATTGATTCGCTTCGATGTGCAGTGATTCTTCGTCCGCCTTTGGATTTTCCT
This sequence comes from Schistocerca piceifrons, assembly GCF_021461385.2. NCBI lineage: Eukaryota > Metazoa > Arthropoda > Insecta > Orthoptera > Acrididae > Schistocerca > Schistocerca piceifrons. The sequence continues at coordinate 833,831,134 of NC_060138.1, read as the reverse complement.
ATAGTAACGGTGTCATGTGATACAGTGTCCACACGTTGGAGGGCGGGTCAGCAGGTGCAAGCTTGCCAGACTGGTCGTTCCACCCTCTACATCTATATCTGCATTAATACTCTTTAAGACATCAGACGGTGTGTGGTGAAGGGTCCTCCTGGTACCACTAACTGATCCCCCTCCCCCTTTCCTGTTCCAGTCACGAATGGCACGTGGAAAGGATGATCTGTAGTGGCGTAGCAATACAGCCACGGCACTAGGAAGTAGCCGAAAGGCACGCGCTTAAAACTCACGCAGGCTGGCGTGAGGTCTGAAACAGGATACGTAATGAATGCTATAAAGAAAAGTACGTAGCTGCTGGAATACTTAACTTTAATCCACAATTGGTAAACATTGGTCTTGTTACTGTACATGCTTCATTAGATACATAGCAAAGGATAAATGGCGCCTTGCTAGGTCGTAGCAATTGACTTAGCTGAAGGCTATGCTAACTATCGTCTCGGCAATTGAGAGCGTAATTCTCAGTGAACCATGGCTAGCAACGTCGGCTGTACAACTGGGGCGAGTGCCAGGACGTCTCTCTAGACCTGCCGTGTGGTGGCGCTTGGTCTGCTATCACTGATAGTGGCGACACGCGGGTCCGACGTATACTAGCGGACCGCGGCCGATTTAAAAAGGCTACCACCTAGCAAGTGTGGTGTCTGGCGGTGACACCACATGACCCTCGGTAAATCTCTGTATTAGCTAATGTCTCGAATTTTCTCGATGTTGTCATTTCGTGAGGGACGTATGTTGAAGAAAGGACTGTGTTGTGCGACTCTTCCCAGAAAGTAAACCGGATAGCAAACCTTTCCGTGATGCGCAACGCCTCTCTTGCAGCGTCTACCAATATCGTAACGATCTTGTGACGAAAAGCGTCGCTCTTAGTTGGATCTTCTCTAACTCTTCTATCAATCACTGACTGATGATCAGTCCTCAAGAACAGATCGAACAAGCGCCTTCCAAACCAATTCTTTAGTGGGTGAATTACATTTCCTTAAGATTATTCCTGTAAATATCCGTTTGGTATCTGCTTTTCCCACTATTTGTATTATGTGGTCATTTCACTCCGTAAACATACTTGTAGATATCGTACGACAGATGCCGTCTCCAGCGATTTCTCATCGACAGTGTGTAACCTCCCCCTCACTTATCGACCTTAATGACAGCGAAAAATTAAACCGCGTGTACCTAATGGAAATTTGGGAAAAGCAATCGTCACTGAAGTTAATCTGTCTGTAAAGAGGGAGGAAAGGGTTACATCTAAATGAAAGGAAAAATGCAAATGAAATTGGTGGAAATTAATTTTGAGAAAAGGGTAAAATTAATAAAGAAAGTAAATGTACAGTCGTTAAAATTAACAATTAATTGGCGTTAATTAGATATTTGAGATTTGGGGAAAATTACGGTCGCCAGTCCTATGGACAACTACTATAATAACTGAAAATGGAAGATTAATGCACATATAATTAGCATTAAAAGCCTGGCAACTGAAGGTTGACACGTGTTGTGTGAAAACTGAATGTTTATCAGAAGTAATAAATTTCGGTACACTCTGACTTAATTTAGCAAAAGAATTAATAAAACCGGAAAATTGAAAGTTAATTTAGTGACTGAAATTAATATTGAGCTTTGTTTCTGAAGCACTACGAAATTCAATAAAATAAGGTTAGTCTTGGGCTACCTCAACAATCATTTCAGAAGCTACTTGAATCTACGCAATTTAGAAATAAGAGATTTAACTTTAAACTTGAATTAAATGATTCTGAACAATTAACAATAGTAAGATTTAGTACATACCAAGCTGAGCTGCAGTCACAGGTAAGCTAAAATATGGTAACAAAACTCGCACTCTTAATTTGTGCTTGTGTAATCTAAATATTGTAGCCAGCTATGAATACCTTAACTGATCTTTGAAATTAAAGCAGTGAAATCAAATGATATTACTTTAATGCTGGCATATGAATTTCAACGACACTCGGGTTCATTCCAGAAAAGGAAGGGACCCAGCTTGGTAATGCAATCGGGACAATGAGCAACAAAAGGTTCATGCTAAGTTGCTGTATTTTTGTGATGCAACAGTTTGAAAAGCTGAGGTCTGCCATACAGTTCTAAGACTTTACATGCTTTTAGTCTTCCTTGTTGGTTGATTGAAGGTTTGCAGTCGTCGATCGGGGAGGTGGCGACAGTCACTCATTGTCGGCCGTCGCTGTTGCAGAATCTGGATGTTGGCGCACCTTCTTCTCGACATGGTCACCAGCTAATGCTTCCCGTCCGCGACACCGTGTCAGAAACTATCATAGCAAGTCGAGCACAATTACATGCTGCCAAACCCCGAAAGCGCGGCAACCTGCGGGAGCGTCACACAACACACCTGCTCCACCGCCCTACTCCAGCCAGACTCCCTCTGCCCGCGCTCCATGCGGCAGAGTTAACACTACCAAAGATCCTAAACACTTTGGTTCTCGACACGACCTACCGATGTAATCGTTCGATAGCATAGTTTTCCTTAGGCCAGAACCAGCGTAAAAATACAAATAATATTTACAAAACAAACCAATTATACATAGACATAAATATATATATATATATATATATATATATATATATATATATATAGTAAAACAATTACAATATATAAAGGCAGAGAAATCTCATATCTTCAGGTAACAAAATAAGGAAAAAAATTATAGTAAAATAGATGGAAATAGGAGGATATGCATTTCCGGCGTTACAAGTGTCGTTGTACAGTAGTGGATTTCTCTTCCTATGTATGCGTAATACGTTACATTTATTTACGCACAGGGTCTACTGAGAGTCCTTCCACCATTCATCAGTCATCTGTATGTCCTTCTGCAAATCGTTCCTCTCTTCAGGCGCTGCTACTTTGTTGTAGACAACCACATAATGTGCGAGCAGTCTTAAAGAATTTCCGACGTATTCTGCTAGATACTTTATATAAATCTTAAACAATAACGGTTCTGACACACTTCCTTGGGGAATTACCCATACGTCTGTCTATTTTGTTTCTTGAAGAGCGACGTGTTGAGTTCTATCTTCGAGGAACTCCTGAATCCAGTTGCAAATCTGGCCCGATACTCTGTAAGCTGGTGCTTGTTTCACTAAACGCAGTGCGTGGCAGTGCATCAATGTGACGGTTGATGATGTCTACAGGACTGTGGATCTCAAGGAGGAACCCCAAACATGCAGGTTCGCTAGTGGCGAGCAACAGTAAATTCAACGAGGCTCATGTTTCAACCAGATTCATTTATTAATATCGTACATAGTTCAGTGATGCTCCAGGCCCAAATTCTAGTGGACTAGTGGGCAGGGTGGGCGTCGAACGCACGGTGCTTGGTGGCAGTGCGTGGTCAGGACCCCTATCACAACTGTAGACAACACAAAGTGGACCGTTCTCCTGGTAGGAAGTTCGGCAGCAGCTGGTGCTGAGTCAGTACAGGCGATGCAGCTCTACTTCTCGGCTACACGGCGAGTTGGTGGTGCCAACGGTCTGCCCAGGTGATATCTGGGGAGCAAAATATGGCCCCTGATATCTGGCTGGCAGAATGCAACATCGGCGGTAGCTGTGTGGATCAAGAGCTAGTTGGACCCTAGTTGACCCTCGAGGCCATTGGTGCTAGGTGCAGGACCAAATGCAAAGCTGTCTGGTTGATGACAGCACCAACAGACGGTGATGATGCTTCCCAAGACCACATGGGGCAGCTCGTTCTACAGTGGTCGCCTTTGCCGGCTGGGCGGGCGCTATTTGTAAGCACCCTTACCCGGTGTGTTGTCATGTAGATGCCCCCAGCGCCACCTGGTCACCGTCCGTAACTCTAAAAGTGGAGTCCTGGATTTCGGTAACGCTGGTGGTTCCAGAACAGTGGTCTGACTGACGTAATGGGGACAGACGGGTTTGCATAATGCTGAAACACTTGCATGCGGTTATGTGATCATCAGGCGATAATCTACAAGAGCTTGCTAGCGCGGTCACATTCGGCCCCTGAATCCCTTGTTGCTGTTGGACCTGTAACTGAAAGATAGCTGGTTACACAATTCATACAGTGCACATTGGATACAGTTGCGCCTACTACGCCGAGTCTTTAGCTCTGTGTTTACATGAACAGACTGTTTCATATTTACACTGATTGCAGTGAAGTAAAGCTGACTATGGAGAGTACAGCTTTTGTAGATTTGGAGAAACCTTTTGACAATGTCGACTGGAATACACTCTTTGAAATTCTGAAAGTAAAATAGATAGAGCGAAAGGTTATATACAACTTGAACAGAAACCAGAAGGCAGTTAGTTATAAGAGTCGATGGGCATGAAAGAGAAGCAGTGGTCGAGAAGGGAGTGACACAGAGTTGGTTAGCCTATCCCCAATGATACTCAATCTGTACATTGACTGAGCAGTAAAAGAAACAAAAGAAAATTTGGAGTAGGAATTAACGTTCAGGGGGAGGAAACAAAAACTTTGAGGTTCGCCGACGATATCGTAATTTTGTGAGGTAGTAAGGGACTTGTAAGAGTAGCTGAACGAAATGGATAGCGTCTAGAAAGCAAGAACTAACGCGAACGTCAACAAAAGCAAAAGAAAGTTAATGGAGTGTAGTCGAATGAAATCAGGTGATGCTGAGGGAACAAACTAGTGTTCGGGCTAAAGACCACCATCAAACAACAATAACAAGTTCCTTACATATACTGAATATAATTTCCTATTATAATCTTTTCAGGCAGGCTTCTATACTGCTACTAATCTTCTGATCCTGCAGGTACTTGTTGAGGATATTAGGGATGTAAATGAATTTCCACTGCTGATACGTATACACTGAGTACGATACGAATGGGACCATGAAGTTCCATGGCAAGTTGCCGTAACTTATATCGGAACTGGTAGGCGTGCTTCTTCCTGAATCGCTTCCGCTTATGCTGGTCGTTGACAAAATCTCTTCAGATCTTGACTTTTCTCTCAAAATCTATCGTTCAGCATTTCCTCCAACTGTTGTCGTTTCTGATTTACAGCATCCTTTACCTGGTCTCTCAATCTTGTTCGTGGTCTTCCAGTTGCTCTTCTTCCAGATTCTGACCGTCACAGAGATCTTCTTGGTGATCTTTCTTCACACATTCTTTCAACGTGGCAAAATCATTTCAGCCTATTTCTCTCCATAGTTTCTTTTAGGGAATCGATCTGTAACGTGTTTCGTATTGTTTCATTTTCTTCTCGTCTCTCCTGGAATCCATATTAGGAAGAACATGTCAATTTCTTGTGTTCTACTCAAATCATTCTTTGCCGCAGTCCAACATTCTGACCAAAGGTTAAAACTGGTAGATAACACACTGCTGGAAAAAATTAGCCCACCTGGACAGAGCACGTCGAGTTTGATTTGAAGATGGTATATTCCACCTGGGGGCTAGGACATGTAGTGATAATGGTTTCAACGTCGTCCGCCAACAGTAGCGAAGTGTCATTGCTACCGGAACACCATCTGTGCCTGCCCTTTAATAGGGAATGCTCACAGCCAGAACGCTCAGTGTGGTGCAAACGTGTGAAGCAAGCAGGCAACCACGCCACGGAGAGAGACGCACTCGCTCGTTCTACAGCCAACCGCGCCAGTTTGAAAAGGATCAAAGTATGGGCTTTCGAGTGGTGACATGGTCCTTCCGGAGAATTACCACACAAGTTGGATGTGCTGCGATAGTTGTGCAACGATGCTGGGATCAGTGGCCACCTGAACTGTCTCACACTTGTGATCAAGTTTCTGGACGTCGACGCAGCACAGACGCCCACCATGATCGTCGTATTGTAAGGGCGGCAGTGGCAGATCGTACAGCTACCACAGCACAGACAAAAGGGCTTGTGAGGCCAGACGTGTCAACACGAACTGTTGGGAACCATTTATTAGTAGTGGGACTACGGGCACACACATCTTCATCCCGTCTTTACTACGCCACAGCATCGATGTGCACGGCTTGACTGGAGATGGAAAGGTGAGTCGTGATCCTCATCGATACAACAGATTTTCCCTGCACGCACGTGATGGTCGTTTGCGCGTACAACATAGAACTAGTGAGTGCTGTCTCGTAGAGTGCGTTCTTCTAAAGCTGTCGGCACACGGACCGTGCATCCGAACGTTAAGCGTTGAGCGTGCCGAGTTTCTGACGTCATACGTGGAACAGCACATTCCGGAGTCTTTCCGATCGTGAAAAAGCAGTATCTGGCATGTCAGATATTCTGAGCGTGAGTCCGAGCGTTGACCAATGAGATGGCACAACGCTACTTACGTCACACGCACGACGTCTCCCTTCAGTACAGAGTTGTGAGGCGCCATATTGGCATTCATTTCAAACCTATATGTATATATGCAGTTTCTGAGCACCAGCAAATAGAGAATCACTGGAAAGCCCGTTTTTAACTGTGTGATTCGTTCCAATAAAATAATGAGAAACATCATATTCGTGGCAAAAGAATTATTGTAACTTGCATATTATGAGAGTAGGCTATTTGAAGGCAGCGACACACTGAAGATCCACCCAAAACGCATTGTTCTTGCTACAATTTGTTGTAATTAAATTTCAATTAGTAACATATCTACGATTAAGGTTTTTAGCATGTTGTTGTTGTTGTGGTCTTCAGTCCTGAGACTGGTTTGATGAAGCTCTCCATGCTACTCTATCCTGTGCAAGCTTCTTCATCTTCCAGTACCTACTGCAACCTACATCCTTCTGTATCTGTTTGGTGTATTCATCTCCTGGTCTACCTCTACGATTTTTACCCTCCACGCTGCCCTCCAATACCAAATTGGTGACCCCTTGATGCCTCAGAACATGTCCTACCAACCGATCCCTTCTTCTAGTCCAGTTGTGCCACAAACTTCTCTTCTCCCCAATCCTATTCAGTACTTCCTCATTAGTTAAGTGATCTACCCATCTAATCTTCAGTATTCTTCTGTAGCACCACATTTCGAAAGCTTCTATTCTCTTCTTGTCCAAACTATTTATCGTCCATGTTTCACTTCCATACATGGCTACACTCCATACAAATACTTTCAGAAACGACTTCCTGACACTTAAATCTATACTCGATGTTAACAAATTTCTCTTCTTCAGAAATGCTTTCCTTGCCATTGCCAGTCTACACTTTATATCCTCTCTACTTCGACCATCATCAGTTATTTTGCTCCCCAAATAGCAAAACTCCTTTACCACTTTAAGTGTCTCATTTCCTAATCTAATTCCATCAGCATCACCCGACTTAATTAGACTACATTCCATTATCCTTGTTTTGCTTTTGTTGATGTTCATGTTATACCCTCCTTTCAAGACACTGTCCATTCCGTTCAGCTGCTCTTCCAAGTCCTTTGCTGTCTTTGACAGAATTACAGTGTCATCGGTGAATCTCAAAGTTTTTATTTCTTCTCCATGTATTTTAATACCTACTCCGAATTTTGCTTTTGATTCCTTCACTGCTTGCTCAATATAGAGATTGAATAACATCGGGGAGAGGCTAGAACCCTGTCGCACTCCCTTCCCAACCGATGCTTCCCTTTCATGTCCCTCGACTCTTATAACTGCCATCTAGTTTCTGTACAAATTGTAAATAGCTTTTCGCTCTCTGTATTTAACCCCTGCCACCTTCAGAATTTGAAAGAGAGTATTCCAATAAACATTGTCAAAAGCTTTCTCTGAGTCTACAAATGCTAGAAACGTAGGTTTGCCTTTCCTTAATTTAGCTTCTAAGATAAGTCGTAGGGTCAGTATTGCCTCACGTGTTCCAATATTTATACGGAATCCAAACTGATCTTCCTCGAGGTCGGCTTCTACTAGTTTTTCCATTCATCTGTAAAGAATTCGCGTTAGTGTTTTGCAGCCGTGGCTTATTAAACTGATAGTTGGGTAATTTTCACATCTGTCAACACCTGCTTTCTTTGGGATTGGAATTATTATATTCTTCTTGAAGTCTGAGGGTATTTCGCCTGTCTCATACATCTTGCTCACCAGATGGTAGAGTTTTGTCAGGACTGAGTTTCCCAAGTCTGTCAGTAGTTCTAATGGAATGTTGTCTGCTCCCGCGGCCTTGTTTCGACTCAGGTCTTTCAGTGCTCTGTCAAACTCTTCACGCAGTATCATATCTCCCATTTCATCTTCATCTACATCTAGGTCCCGAGTTCGAGTCTCGGTCGGGCACACGGTTTTAATCTGCCAGGAAGTTTCATATCAGCGCACACTCCGCTGCAGAGTGAAAATCTCATTCTGGAAACACTCATTCACTTTCGATATTTCTGCAGGGGAAGCTAATCAGCGCTCGGTACGTGCAGAATGTTGTTAGACCCGTTCTTTTGCCGCTTTTGCAACAATAAGGTGACGCGTTGTTCCAACAGGATAGTGCTCGCCCATACACTGTCCGTGAAACTCAACGTGCTCTGCAAGACGTGCAGCAACTTCCCTGGACAGAGTACCTGACGGTCAACACAAAAGTTTTGTGTCAAGTTCAGATAGTGTTGAGGATTAGTGGACAAAGTTCCAAACTATCGGACAATATGCGTTAGATGAGTATGTGCCAAGCAAAACCGTAAGAGATGGGAAAGAGCCACCGTGGTACAACAACCGAGTTAGAAAACTGCTGCGGAAGCAAAGGGAACTTCACAGCAAACATAAACATAGCCAAAGCCTTGCAGACAAACAAAAATTACGCGAAGCGAAATGTAGTGTGATGAGGGCTATGCGAGAGGCGTTCAATGAATTCGAAAGTAAAGTTCTATGTACTGACTTGGCAGAAAATCCTAAGAAATTTTGGTCTTATGTCAAAGCGGTAGGTGGATCAAAACAAAATGTCCAGACACTCTGTGACCAAAATGGTACTGAAACAGAGGATGACAGACTAAAGGCCGAAATACTAAATATCTTTTTCCAAAGCTGTTTCACAGAGGAAGACTGCACTGTAGTTCCTTCTCTAGATTGTCGTACAGATGACAAAATGGTAGACATCGAAATAGACGATAGAGGGATAGAGAAACAATTAAAATCGCTCAAAAGAGGAAAGGCCGCTGGACCTGATGGAATACCAGTTCGATTTTACACAGAGTACGCGAAGGAACTTGTCCCCCTTCTTACAGCGGTGTACCGTAGGTCTCTAAAAGAGCATAGCGTTTCAAAGGATTGGAAAAGGGCAGAGGTCAACTCCGTTTTTAAGAAGGGACGCCGAACAGATGTGCAGAACTATAGACCTATATCTCTAACGTCGATCAGTTGTAGAATTTTAGAACACGTATTATGTTCGAGTATAATGACTTTTCTGGAGACTAGAAAACAACTCTGTCGGAATCAGCATGGGTTTCGAAAAAGACGGTCGTGTGAAATCTAGCTCGCGCTATTTGTCCACGAGACTCAGAGGGCCATAGAAACGGGTTCACAGGTAGATGCCGTGTTTCTTGACTTCCGCAAGGCGTTCGATACAGTTCCTCACAGTCGTTTAATGAACAAAGTAAGAGCACATGGACTATCAGACCAATTGTGTGACGGATTGAGGAGTTCCTAGATAACAGAACGCACCATGTCTTTCTCAATGGAGAGAAGTCTTCCGAAGTAAGAGTGATTTCAGGTGTGCCGCAGGGGAGTGTCATAGGACCGTTGCTATTCACAATATACATAAATGACCTTGTGGATGTAATTAAAAGTTCACTGAGGCTTTTTGCAGATGATGCTGTGGTGTATCGAGAGGTTGTAACAATGGAAAATTGTACTGAAATGCAGGAGGATCTGCAGCGAATTGACGCATGGTGCAGGGAATGACAATTCAGTCTCAATGTAGACAAGTGTAAAGTGCTGCGAATACAAAGAAAGATAGATCCCTTATCATTTAGCTACAAAACAGCAGGTCAGCAACTGGAAGCAGTTAATTCCATAAATTATCTGGGAGTACGCATTAGGAGTGATTTAAAATGGAATGATCATATAAAGTTGATCATTGGTAAAGCAGATGCCAGACTGAGATTCATTGGAAGAATCCTAAGGAAATGCAATTCGAAAACAAAGGAAGTAGGTTACAGTACGCTTGTTCGCCCACTGCTTGAATACTGCTCAGCAGTGTGGGATCCGTACCAGATAGGGTTGATAGAAGAGATAGAGAAGATCCAACGGAGAGCAGCGCGCTTCGTTACAGGATCATTTAGTAATCGCGAAAGCCTTACGGAGATGAAAGATAAACTCCAGTGGAAGAAACTTCCTGGCAGATTAAAACTGTGTGCCCGACCGAGACTCGAACTCGGGACCTTTGCCTTTCGCGGGCAAGTGCTCTACCAACTGAGCTACCGAAGCACGACTCACGCCCGGTACTCACAGCTTTACTTCTGCCAGTACCTCGTCTCCTACCTTCCAAACTTTACAGAAGCTCTCCTGCGAACCTTGCAGAAGGTCCCGAGTTCGAGTCTCGGTCGGGCACACAGTTTTAATCTGCCAGGAAGTTTCATATCAGCGCACACTCCGCTGCAGAGTGAAAATCTCATTCCAGTGGAAGACTCTGCAGGAGAGACGCTCAGTAGCTCGGTAGGGCTTTTGTTAAAGTTTCGAGAACATATCTTCACCGAAGAGTCAAGCAGTATATTGCTCCCTCCTACGTATATCTCGCGAAGAGACCATGAGGATAAAATCAGAGAGATTAGAGTCCACATAGAAGCATACCGACAATCCTTCTTTCCACGAACAATACGAGACTGGAATATAAGGGAGAACCGATAGAGGTACTCAAGGTACCCTCCGCCACACACCGTCAGGTGGCTTGCGGAGTATGGATGTAGATGTAGATCTCCGTACTTCTCTCGAATCGAACACGTATGTGATATGATGGGAGGAGAAGTCAGACCCGTGTTTCAGCACGGGTCCATACCTGGTACCCCAGAACCGCAACCGCTATTGATCTGTAAATGTAAGTACTTCATATACTCGATATGCAATGTTGTTACAATAAAGCTTGAGTGAAATGGAAACCTCTAAAAGGGTGTATTAATTTTTTTCCAGCAGTATATGATTCATATATCATGAGTTTTTTTTGGCAAGTATTTTCCGATTACTAATTATGTCTGATAAACAATAATAAAATATTGAGCAATTTGACATTTCTTCTTTGATACTGCCTTTTCTAGTTGCCTTTCTTACAAAATAATTGAAAGCATCTACTTCTTTCATAACGTTTCCATTACAACTTACAACCTTCATTTTTTAACTATCCTGCTAATTTTCATGGGCTCATTTTTTGTTGAGTTTACTTCTATCCCTGCTTATTCTGTGTCCCTCTGCCATGTGTTTAGTTGTTCTTCCAATCTCCGACCATTTTCTTCCCAGATCATCACATCATCTGCATATGTTATAATTTTGATATTATGTGGTGTTGATTCTTGGTGAACATTCTTTATTATGTTGTCATGACTATATTGAAGAGCACTGGTGACACCACACTTTCTCGTCTGTTCTAAACTACTCAGAATTTTTGCTATCCTTCATAACACAATTCAGACATGAGTTACATATGTTTCTGATTCTGAGTTGCACCCCTTTTGACAGATCCTGTCTCTTCGGATCATGTCGTTTCTCTTCACTTCTAACAGTGTCATAAGCCTTTTTTCTATCTGTAAATATCATCATCATCTTCCACAAATTCCCATTTCTTTTCTACCACCCGTCTTAGTATAAATATAGCATCTATAATTTATATTGTAGGCCGAAATCCTTGTTGCTCTTTTCTTACTTGCGTTTCCATCTTGTTTCTGTTTTTTTGTAAAATTATTTCATAAATCTTGGTACAATGACACAGATACGCAATTCCTCCGAGGTCCTCGCAGAGCGCCTTTTTACCCTTCTTGAAAATTGGTACAATAATTGTCTTTGTCCAGTCATCAGGAATCTCTCCATAGGTTCACATTATCCTCGTTATTCCATGCAACTGCTAAATACCCATAGGTCCTGCGGCTTGGATCATTTCCACAGCGATGTCGTCTTCTCCAAGAGCCTTGTCATTTTTCGTCTGTAAGGCACCTTTCTCTACGGCCAACATCTGCAAATCTTCTCTTTTTTTTCACCAGGCCTTTTACACATTTTTCCCTCTGTAATGGTGTTGTATCTTCCTCTCCCTCTGTTTCATTACATGCATTTTTTCATCTTTTCTTTCATACAGATTTTGGAACTTTTGTCCACACTTTCAAAACTTTTTCTTCCATCCAAATGTGTTTTCCGTTTCTTGTTCAAATGGTTCAAATGGCTCTGAGCACTATGGGACTTAATATCGGAGGTCATCAGTCCCCTAGAACTTAGAACTACTTAAACCTAACGAACCTAACGACATCACACATATCCATGCCCGAGGCAGGATTCGAACCTGCGACCGTAGCAGTCACGCGATTCCGGACTAAAGCCCCTAGAACCGCTCGGCCATCGTTGCCGTTTCTTGTTGATGACTTTTGAAATATAATATTTTTGCTTCCTTCTGTTACCTAATATGCGCTGTAATATATTTTTGTCATCCTTAAAATTATCTCCTAGTACTTTGTGAGTTTTTCTCAAGATATTTTCTTAGCCAATGCCGTCATTATTCTTGCTGTTCTGCTTAGTCGTTTTCATTTATCTCTATTACATTCCGATGTGTTTTAAACCATTCGTTGTTCTTCGTCTTGACTGATTCTGCAGTTTTCCCCCTTCACCATGGAGTTTCTCTGCGTGCAGTTTTTTGCTGACATCCTTCAACATGTTTCTTCTCCTACCATGACTAAGGCCATTTAAACCTTTTCTACTCTTCTTCTACATTCTTACTTTCATCTTTGGGAAGCTCTGTCTTAGCCTTTTCCCTCTACATCTCTTGCGTTTCTCTACCTTCCAGTTTCTAGCATTTGATTTTTGCCTGTCTTTTTCCCACGTATTTGCTGTTTCCTGTTTCCGATTGTTAAGAATAGTAACAAGATATTTCAGCTTGATATTAGCCAACAAAACTAATAGACTCTCGTCCTTAAAAAAAATTAGGTCATTAACAAGAACAGAGGCGATATTACGAGGTATTAGCGTCATGTTCCCTGGAGTAACAGATTTGACTGGTGTGTTTATAAAAGCTTCTTTACAAATTATATTAAGCAGTACGATGATGCATCCGTCTCTGCATTACGGCGCTTCCTTTACTGCAACGCTGGTATGGCAGTTCGAACATTTTTCTTCTATAATGTTCCTGTACACTCCAGGTTTTTGATTTGCTTGGTTGTTAACACATGAAGATGGCTATATACGTCATCTGAAACTGGTCTTCTTAAAATCTAAGTCCGTGACTTCCGTCAGGTGTAATAGAAGGAAAGGAACCGTGATTCCTAATTCTAGTTTTGCATGTGTGGTTATCGCTATTATTCTCAAACTAGAATTGGTTAAGAGACAGCAAACAACTACTAATTGATAGAATTTTTCAGAGTTTAGCTCTAGATGTAGATGCATCATAATCAACGAGTCTTAGGAAACACCATCTACAATTTTATTTCTGTCATACACACATAAATGTGTTACGATAAACAGCGCTTCCCTCATCCAATCTCGTGAAAACTCCAACGTAATTTCTTCTCATGTATGTGACGTAAATTCCTATCGTGATTACCGTGAAATATTAAGTACGTTTTTGTATCTTGAATGAAGAGGGACGATTCTTGAATTGAACGATTATTTCCATAAAACGTAGCTCGTCCAGCAGAATCTTACCATTGATCTAATTAGTCATTACTCTTGGAAAGAATGAAACATCAGCCAACCGCTTGCGTAATACAAATTTGTTAGAATCCTTCACCTAGGTTTCGATATAAAATTATCATCTTCAGAAGGAGATTGTAACGCTTTTTACACATGGCTTTACTTTTCAAATAAAAATTCACCTTAAAAACAGTAAAATATCTAGTCATGGCGATCAGACAACATCAGCGTTAACTTCACGGGTAAAACTAACTTCTGAATAAGATAATTTTATAATTATCGAAACCTAGGTCAATGATTCTAATAAACCTGTGTTACGCAACCGGTTGGCTAATTTTTCATTCTTTCCAAGGCTATCGCTTTACAGTTGCTGTGTACAGCAATGTTCAAGGCTTCGATCTGTTGGAATAAACGGCAAAATCTCATTTGGCAACAATTTATCATTCAAGCATTTAATTAAATCGTTTGTAAATACTATAAAGGAGTCTCAAAGGTTTGGTGCGACTGGCCGTAAAATGTGACAGCAACTACCAGTATGTGCTTGCTTTGTAGCATGCGTAGACCTTCCAGACACGGGCAGCCGAAGTTCCACATTACTGCATTGTATATGCTTGACATGAAACATGCATCATACATGAAGCTATGAGAACATATAAAGAATAAAATAAATGTAAACCAACTAAACTACGTAATTACTGTAAAACTTTCTCTTTTGTTTTATTTGTGGAACAGTTAACATTATTAAAAGCAACGTAAAGCTTTTATGGCAGAGACCCTTGCTACCAGGCCAAGGTTCTAGAAGTGAAAAGAACACAGAGCAGCCTTTTGTTAAAAAATTTGAAACATTGTACTTTACTTATACTCGACATACTTAGGCACCTTTTCTCATCCTCATCTTGTAACGTAAGCATCAATGTTTCTATGTGATCTCCTTTAGGCTTAAACAGACCATGTTACAATAACTATGTATATGGAATTCGTTTCATAATACTTGACCTGATTAAGTCCCATGTCGATAAAGATAACTTCGAATCTAGTTCTGTATTTTTCAGAGGCCATAAAAAAATTGTTGGTGATGAATTGTTCGGAGGTGTAACGACCGAACAGATTACGGTTCTTTTCTTATTTGTGCATTAACTCTAAGCAGAATCTCCATGACATCGATTTGCCCGTCATTTCTTTCAGTTCTTTGAATATATCTTCACGTTAGAATTTTGTTATGTTGGTCGGTCGATAGCCATCGAATAATGACTTCGGCAATCGCTTCACTGGCATGATGTCTCCAGCATCACACAAAGAAACAATCGGTGAACTGAAATATTACGCTAATGCGTAATAACCTGATTTTATCGGCAGTTGTTAATTTCTTTTATCTAAAATGCTGGATCAGGTTCACCGTCATTGGTGGTTTTTCTCTGCGGTCCCGATGTTACGTTGTAAAAAGTGCTTTGGTAATTATATCCTATTATTATCGCGATCTACTGAGAAAACATCTATTTAAAATATCAAGTTGCGAGTAAATGTAGTAACGGAACGGAGTCTCAAAGGCATGGAGCGATTGGCCGTAAAATGTGTTTGCAACGACCAACATGTGCTTGCTTTATAGCATGCGTAGACGTTTCAGACACGGGCAGGCAAAGCGCCACACACTGTTATAATTTTCTCTTTTGTGTGATTGCGAGTTAAACTGTTTGCGATGATAAACAGTCGTACCGTGTGTGAAAGACGTTCATCAATTCCATCTCTTAATGTAAAAGGGAGTAATACTGCTGAAAAGTTGACTGCGTGACACTTATGAGATTCCAAAAAGTAGTAAAGAAACAGGATGGCAACGGTGTCGTGCATCTAGGAAAGGCCGTGTGCATATATTTGTGAGAAGAGAAAAGCTCCTGTGTTCATCCTCAAGATCTTGTCAAACTATCAAGGAAAATTTCCTCAAAATGCCCTTTTTCAGAATAAGACAAGTTCTATAGAACTTTCACTGGTGCTCCACCTAGTATGGCACTAGATTGTTGCCAAGAAAGCGAATTATCGAAACTCGTCCATTATCTGTGCAAAAAATGGCGACAGATTTCCAAAAAGCATGTATAATATATCGGCACATGCATATTTTACCAGATGTGAAGGTGGAGAACTTATTGTCCCGTAGATCGTGACATCTAAGAAAACATGGTCTTTTAATTTCTACGCGGCACATGCATATTTTACCAGATGTGAAGGTGGAGAACTTATTGTCCCGTAGATCGTGACATCTAAGAAAACATGGTCTTTTAATTTCTACGAACAGTCGATGCAGCAGTGTCTATCTCATTCGTCGAAACAGTTCGGATAAATAAAATCTACACTGGACGTAGTCTTACAGGATCAAAATGATATGATAAATGTGGATTTATTCGAGCGATTTACATAAACAGTAGTTTTGAAACTGACAGAACTAACGACGTAGAAAGCAGAAATTTCGAGCTGTCATAATTAACGACACTGTATACCCACACACTGCCGTTCGTACTGTCCTGACGACTCGGACTTGGAGGTGCAAATTTGTCGAACATTTCTTTTACTGCCCCGATGTTGCACCCTCTACCATGTCTATGTCTATCTATGTCTCAAAAACGGCTTATTTCTCAAAAATTTCAATTCAGGAAAAATTTTAAAACTTTATTTATGAATTGACTGTATACCTGTGAGCTGAATCCTATAAAGGTTTTAAAAGTCACGTTCTATGACACCAAATATGCCTAGACAACCGTGTGGAATAAAAATAAAACATAGGACAAAATGTGTGTGTGTCTTTGCTTGTAATGAAACTTTAGTTTACATTTTTTTGATATTCTGTAGGATCTTACTTTTGAGGTCAATATAAATGGCTTCCAGCGCAAGTAGATGCACAATGCGTTAAAATACGCGGAGGGAAAAAAGTCACAACATCAAAAATAATTAATGCAGAGTAATGAAATTTCGCAAATACATTTGCTAGATAACATATTTAAGCGATTAACATTGCAGGCTTACAGGTTAATGTAAGTGCGAAATAAGCCATTGCAAATGTGAAATGCTGATACATTAATAACCGTCTTGACCGCCAGAATGTAGAATGCAAGTGTGCAAACGTGCTTGAATTGTGTTGTGCAGGTGGCTGACGTCAGTTTGTGTGATGGGGTTCCATGCCTGTCGCACTTTGTCGGTCAGTACAGGGACGGTTAATGCTGGTTGCGAATGACGCTGGAGGCGCTGGAATTGACTGGTGATGTCCCATATGTGGTCGATTGGGGACTGATCTGGTGATCGAGCAGACCAAGGCAACATATTGACACTATGTAGAGCATGTAGGATTACAACAGCAGTACGTGGGCAAGCGTTATCCTGTTGTAAAAAAAACCCTTTCAATACTGCTCATGAATGGCAACGCAACAGATAATCACCAGATTGACATACAGTTTTGCCGTCACAGTGTGTGGGATAACCACGGGAGTGCTCCTACTATCATAAGCGCTCACATCCCAGACCATAACTCCAGGTGTAGGTCCAGTCCATCTAGCACACAGATAGGCTGGTTGCAGGTCCTCAACTGGACTCCTAAACAACACACAGACATCACTGGCATCGAGGCAGAATTTCATCAGAAAACAGAACAGGCGTCCTCCTGTCATCCAATTGGCTCTCGCTTGAACCAGTGAACTCGCAAATGGGGATAGTTTGCAGTCGGTGGAGTGCATGGAACTGGGCGTCTGGATCGGAGCTGTCTTTGAAGCAACCGATTTGTAACAGTTCGTTGAGTCACTGTGGTGTCAACAGCTACTCAAATTGTTTCTGCAGATGCAGTACGATATACCACAGTTGTATGGCGAACACGATGGTTCAAAAATGGTTCAAATGGCTCTGAGCACTATGGGACTTAACTTCTGAGGTCATCAGTCCCCTAGAACTTAGAGCTACTTAAACCTAACTAACCTAAGGACATCACACACACCCATGCCCGAGGCAGGATTCGAAACTGCGACCGTAGCGGTCGCGCGGTTCCAGACTGTAGCGCCTAGAACCGCTCGGCCACTCCGGCCGGCGAACACGATGGTCTTCCTTCTCGTTAGTGCCATGTGGCCGTCCGGATGCCAGTCTTCTTACGACCATACATTCTCGTGACCGTCGCTGCCAGTGGCTACAATCCTGCCAAGTCTTTCTGCAGCATCACAGAAGAAAATTCCAGCTCCTCGTGGCTCCATTACAAGACGGCATTCAAACTCAGTGAGACACTAATAATGGCGGGTCACCGTTTGGGTCTGCAGAGTGCTGACAAATGACAACGATCGGGAGAGCACGTGCTATCCGTATGCCTCTCCGTAACCACATCCGGCGTCGGCTATGGGCTTAGGATGACACGGCGGCCGGTCGGTACCGTTGGGATTTCAAGACCTGTTCTGACGGTTTTCCTTTTATCTTTGTAGCATTAATGACATTCTTGTCTAACATTAACTCACCACGTCCAGTCTCAAAGGTAAGTGACGCTGTTGACCGTTACATGCTTGATTTCCATCCTGATAATGGCGTTACTGACGACAATCTTATGCGACTAGCGTGAAATTTGAATAGTCCTCATCTTTCAGATATAAAAACACGCCTACCAACTTTCGTTTATGTCGCACAGTTGTTTCTTGGTGTTGCGACTCTTTTTTCGTCAGTGTATAAATTACGTCATGAACAGATTCATTTTTAAAATCAGTTCACGATGCTATGTACGCTATGCATACTGGAGTGCGTAAATTAAACGAATAAAAGAAAAATGAACTATTCACACATTTAGCTACGAAACGTACGAAAAAAAAGTGGTGTGCGCGGACGGAAATACCGCAGCAAGCGCTCACGGAATTTATCCCGCGGGTGCAGGTGTCATCCGTTTTATCGCGGGGCCTATTTGTTTGCGCAACAAAAAGAGGGCCACATATTCGTGCCGCGGAATTATGGAGCGCCGTAATACAATTAACGCGCGCGGACGCCTGAACAACGGGGGATGGGGTACGATGAAACGAAGCCAGCTGCGGAATAACATTTGTTTAATGCATCGGCTATTGGGGGAGGGAGGAGGCACGAGTTCCGCAGGCGACCGCGATTGAGCTAACAACGTAAATTAGGCAGTGAATACCATGTAGCGTTGTCCGCATTGACGGCTGCCTTTTTTCCATTAACTTATTAATTTACTCCGCTTGGCGGCCTGGGAGGCACTGCTGCAGAATGCACGGCGTAACCGGCCGGAAACTGCTCCCAGATGCATTAAAGAACACGCCGCGCGAGAGGAGGAATTCGCCACTGTCGAATAAAATTTCTATCACGCTGCGGCGCTCCACTGTACGACGCTGGAGAAAAACATTCTGCGCCGTGAAAAACGACTTGGCAGAAACTTCGTACGCTCTGCACTGTGCAAGCTGTCTGAAATTTACTGCCTTATAAAACGTACAAAGGCAACGAGAACGGGAAACGTAAAATACTGGAATTTCATGAACACGGACTCGGGTGCGGCTGACTCAGACCCGCCACTGTCACAGCAGATGCAGGATGCCTCAGGGGAGTCCATTATCGACATAATTCATGCTTTCAAATGTTCAGTTAACACTTGACACGACCATTCTTTGAAAGTTTGACCCATTAAAAATGAACGCTTAACAATAACGGCACTTGTTATATTTATTATATTTTTTGTTCTTTGTTCTATTACTTATTAGCTGACATAAATGTGTTTACCTTTTAGGAATTTTCCTTCCTTGCCAAAGTACGTAAGGTGTGCCAGTAAGAAAATTGTCGTTCCTTAAACAACAAGAGTGTGGAGCAAGGCATTCTCAATCGGCGATACTTGGAAAGGGTTTTGCATCTCCAACATTCAGCTTGGAAGGGACTGGGGATTCGGAGTTCCGCAAATTTTTTGCTGGAAAAGTACTGTCCAAATCTAGTGTAAAAATGGGTCCAATTACCGTTTCTGTGAGTTTAATGAGCAAGTTTCATTACTTCGACATGTCAACAGTTACAAAGACGGTGCGCCATTACCCATTTGTCCATTATTTTTCTATTCTTTCGTTTTTGTGATGTGCCCTGTATCGAAGGTTAATCGTAGTGATATCATTGTCTGTCTCGCAGGGCAGAGCGGTTAATTTATCTCTGACGGTATATGTCACAGCAAAATAAAAGTTGTTTGTTATGGTCAGCCGGAACATTATGATCACCTACCTAATAGCCGTTATGTCCAACTTTGGGATGGGTAACAACGGCGACGCGTTGTGGCATGGAAGCAGTGAGGCCTTGGCAGGCTGGAGGGAGCTGGCACCACCTCTGCACACAGAAGTCACCTAATTCCCGTAAATTCCGGGGAGGAGGGCGCTGAACTCTGTGGCCATGTTCAAGCACATCCCAGACGTGTTCTATAGGGTTCAGATTTGACGAGTTGGGGGGCCAGCACATCAACTGGAACTCGCCACTGTGTTTCTCGAACCATTCCATCACACTCCAGGCCTTGTGACATGGCGCATTATCTTGTTGAAAAATGCCAATGCCGCAGGAAAACATATCGTCATGAAGGGGTTTATGCAGTCTGCAACCAGTGTACGATACTACTTGGCCGTCATGATGCCTTGCACGAGATCCACTGGGCCCATGGATGCCCACTTTGATGTTGCTCAGAGCATAATGGAGCCGCCGTCAGCTTGTCTCCGTTGCGCAGTACAGGTGCCAGGGAGCTGTTCGCCTGAAAGACGACAGATTCACACCCTCCCATCGGTATGATGAAGAAGGTATCCGAATTCATCAGACCACACAACGCTCTGCCACTGCGCCAACGTCCAGTGCCAACGGTCACGTGGCAGTGGCAGTTTTAGTTGCCGATGTAGTAGTGTTGACATTGACAGATGCATGGATCGTCGGCTGCGGAGACACATTGTTAAGAGTGTTCGCTGCACTGTGTGTTCAGACACACTTGTATGCTGTCCGCATTAAAGTTTGATGTTAGTTCCGCAGCAATTCGCCACCTGTCCTGTTTAATTAGTCTGTCCAGTCTATGGCGCCCGACATCTGCAAAGAGCGGTGGTCGCCCTACCCCACGATGCCTGGACCTGGTTTCATCTTGGTTTCGCCACAGCACTCATCGATCACACGCAAGTCGTGCAGTTTCCGAAATGCTAATGCCGAGCCTATGGGCCATCATAATCTGCCCTCGGTTAAACACAGGTAGATTATGCGTCTTCCCCATTTTACACAAGGACAGCACTCTCACTAATACTACATGTAGTGTACGTATGTCTGACAAGCTGTTATTCCTCTTCAGGTGACGCTGCTATCGCCTGGACCAGTTCGTATCGATAGAAAATTTTTAATTTCATTTCCAAATAAGAAAAGAGACACCACAGGATGAGTGGAAAAACAAGAAGGCACTTGAGAAAATTTAACGTCACACAAGACACTGTAAAGGATGAGCCAGGCAATAAGGGATTTTACTTTATTATATGAGCCTCCAGACGGTAACTTCATTTTTCCATTGCAGCCAAGCTACGGCCGGCAGTATTAGCTGCCTGTAAATTCTTTCGTCCCACGGTCTAGTAACAGGAAGTCAGCACCGAGGTAGGGCACCTTGGCCACGCGTCTCTCTCATGTGCTTACGAGGTAACGCCGCCCCAGGCGTTGCTTAGCAGGCGATGCTCTGGAAAGTTCCATGCCGCCCGCACGGTTTGCTCGGTCCTGACCAATCAGGGCGGAGGAAGACGCGTGGTGCGTCGAATATACCCGGCCGCCCGTCGCCGGGCCCGCTCTCTGGTATTCTTGCTCACCCGCGAGTCGGATGCGCGCCCTGTAGCAGAGAACATCTCCCGCTTCTCCCGGTGCTGCGGAACTGTGGACTTAAGTTTTGGCAGACAACCACTTTCGGTAGCTTCGCGAACAATTCCATAACGCCTACCGCCTACCTATACGCTCATCCTGTACGACACCATATAGGAGAAGGGACGTTTCAGGTTACTGATCAAAACTGCAAAAATTCCTGTCCAGCATCAAGTTTCACAACATACGAGGGTGATACCAAATGGACAGAGGCAGGCCATAAGCCAACGCATGAAGAAGTTCTGGGAAGATAAGGAGAAAAAGATTGTACCTTATTCTTAAAATATTTATTAGGTCAGTATTTAAAATGTGGGCTATATGTGAAAAAGAGACAAAGGAATAGAGTACATGGAACTGAAAATAAAGTCTATGAAGTTGCACCAAGGAAATGTTCGTCATATTTATCTATGCGGAATGCATCAACATGTAGCATAAATACCGGCTGAAGAGAATATTAACGGGGAATTGGAAACTCCCATAGCACTATAACAAAATCAGCTTTTGAAACGCTAGCGAAGAGGTTTATCAAAGAAAAGAGAATTGGACTAATATTTGGGACGGTGAGATGCTGCTTTGACACACTGATTTTGCACATTCGCAATATTTCCAAAATGATCTTATACGAGTATTAATACCTCGTGAGTTGTGCACCCTAAAAGCAACAACAACAACAACTTGTCAACTGGGACATCGATTTTCGGCTATTTTCCGCATGGAACGTGGTGTTGGGCAAATTTCTCAAGACCCGAGAGCGGCGCGGGTAGCGGGTGCGATAGACACACGGCTTGACGCCGGTTTCTCCAGCACCGCAGCAGGCTGTTGGACCACTCTCTAGAAAAGACCCCCCTACCCTCTTGACAGAAAAGGTTGCAGTACACTCCCCACAGCGATCCGACGCTTCACCAGATTTCGTGTTCAACTGCATTCGATTTCTTGTGACCATGAGGTTCTTTTGGTGTGAGTCTTGACCAAAGTAGATTTTCGTAGTTATTCCATTTTGTTTTTGTGGAGATTTACTAGGATGGATATTTATTTCTTATTCTTTCTTTTCATCCTACTTTGGGGTACGTTACATCAATCAATTTTTAATGTTTTATCGATGAGCATATTTTTTTGTGATTTGGTGTTTCCTTAAGTTCTTCTCCGTTTCCATAAACCAATTTTTTCTTTGTTGATCTATTTGGGTTCATCCTGAGGAAGAGTCCATAAAAAATCAATTATTCTTTTGCTCATTGTGTCAGAGTTTTTTGGTAGTTGATAAAGGGTTTCATTATTGATGTGAAATACATACATCAAGAAAAGTTTTGCATCACCTCGGTTCCGGAACCTGTACAGAAAATTTGAATAGAGATCAACATAAACATCATTTCCGCCCTTTTTATTGTTCATGAAAACCACACATTCCGTGTTGTACCACTATACAGCGAGATCTTCAGAGGTGGAGGTCCAGATTGCTGTACACACTGGTACCTCTAATACCCAGTAGCACGTCCTCTTGCATTGATACATGTCTGTGTTCGTCGTGGCATACTATCCACAAGTTCATCAAGACACTGTTGGTCCAGATTGTTCCATTCCTCAACGGCGATTCGGCGTAGATCCCTCAGAGTGGTTGGTGGGTCACGTCGTCAATAAACAGCCCCTTTTCAATCTACCCCAGACATATTCGATAGGGTTTATGTCTGGAGAACATGCTGGCCACTGAAGTCGAGCGATGTCGTTGTTCTGAAGGAAGTCATTTCCAAGATGTGCACGATGGGGGCGCGAATTGTCGTCCATGGAGACGAATGACTCGCCAATATGCTGCCGATATGGGTGTACTATCGTACAACCATTACGGTGCCTTCCATGACCACCAGCGGCTTTCGTCGGCCCCACATAATGCCACCCCAAAACATCAGGGAACCTCCACCTTGCTGCACTCACTGGACAGTGTGTCTACGGCGTTCAGCCTGACCGGCTTGACTCCAAACACGTCTCCGATGATTGGCTCGTTGGAGGCATTTGCGACACTCATCGGTGAAGAGAACGTGATGCCAATCCCGAGCGGTCCATGCCGCATGTTGTTGGGACCTCTGTACCGCGCTGCGTGGTGTCGTGGTTGCAAAGATGGACCTCGCCATGGACGTCGGGAGTGAAGTTGCGCATCATGCAGTCTATTGTATACAGTTTGAGTCATAACACGACGTCCTGTGGCTGCACGAAAAGCATTATCCAACATGGTGGCGTTGCTGTCGGGGTTCATCCGAGCCAGAATCCATAGGTAGAGGTCATCCACTGCAGTTGTATCCCTTGGGCGGCCTGAGAGAGGCATGTCATGGACATTCCCTGTCTCTCTGTATATTCTCCATGTCCGAACAACATCGCTTTGGTTCACTCCGAGACGCCTGGACACTTCCCTTGTTGAGAGCCCTTCCTGGCACAAAGTAACAACGTGGACGCGATCGATTCGCGGTATTGACAGTCTGGGCAACACGAGCCATGTACCTCCTTCCTGGTGGAATGACTGGAAATGATCGGCTATCGGGCCCCCTCCGTCTAATAGGCGCTACTCATGCATGGTTGTTTACATTTTTGGCTGGGTTTGTGACATCTCTGAACAGTCAAAGGGACTGTGACTGTGATTCAATATCCTCAGTCAACATCTATCTTCAGGAGTTCTGGGAACCAGGGTGACGCGAAACTTTTTTCATGTGTGTAGGAGTACGCGGATCGTGTGGGTCCGTTCGGAGAGCAAGAAGGGCATGTGTCCAGAGCAGGACTGTAAAATTCTAAATTGTATTTTCTTCCTGTAATTTAGCACTCTTATTGAGCTGTAATTGTCTGAGTAGCTTATGCTTAAATGTGTGGTAATTAAGCTTGCAGAAATTTTGCTTTGTTCAAGGTTTGCTAAGATAATGTTGAACGTTCAATAATTTTATTAATTCGGTAAATATTTTTTTAAATGCAGTTATGTTTGTCTCTTTTTAACGTTGAGTTTTTTAGTATATTTTATTTAAGGGAAAGGTAAACTTTAGCCTCGTTGTGAGGCGAGTTGCTTTCTGAATTCACTTCGAAAGCCTTTGCTTAAATTTTTGGTGTTACTGAAATGGTTTAAAGATAATTTGATAGTGATCGTATTTATTTAAAAATTTGTTTGCTAAAGGATAAAGAGTGTAAGGAATGTAAATTGTACAGTATATTTTTTGAGTACCAAGGAATGTGAACATGTGCTGAGGAACTACACTATAATAAAGTTTATTATATGCGCAAACTTGGGCCTAGTCCTTCCTTAATCAAAAGTGAGAACCTATTCTAAAGATTTTAAGTCATCGCTACAGCTACCACACACATCTTACAAAAAATACGTCTCCTCCACTCGAGAACTAAAGGCAGGGTCTCTCTATTAATGGACAAAAAAAATATTGAATGGAATTTTTTATCATTTGTTATCCGCCTTCTGGCGTAGCAAAATATATCTTTATCGGCGCTTACAGCGGCCGTGCTAATGATTATTATCATTGGTTTTAAATTTTTGTCGTAGCTTGTTGGGGCTTTTCCTTATGTACCTATACAGAGACTGGACAGCGAAAAGATTAGGTATTCGTAAGGACGCTGATAACCATGCCGTTATGCGCCCCACCAACCAAATATTGTCACTATCGTCATCAAACTGCTACGTCTAGCCATTACGTACTGAAGATGCAGGATTATTCCACAAGCACAGGAAAAACCAGAAGTAATACGTTCATTTGCCTACAAAAGATGATTGTAAAAAGTATAGAAATTACAGTGTACTTAAGTTACTGAGAATCACACATGAAGTATATACTACAATACCGGCTAATAGACTAGAACTGATGCAACAGACTCAAAGTACTACTTTGAGTGATAACATAAATAGAATTGAAGAGACAAATCAGAGATGGATTCTTCTTTGACTTGTAGACTTGTGAAAAAACTACACTGACGCGAAAAAAGTCGCAACTCCTTTGTCTAGTTAACATGTTTAAATAACTAACATTGCAAAATCTCATGTTAATGTACGTGCGAGATATGCCATTGTAAATGTGAAATACCAGTACGTTAATAACCGGTGTAAACGCCAGAATGTTCAATACAAGCACGCAAGCGTGCATACAAAAAAATGGTTCAAATGGCTCTGAGCACTATGGGACTTAGTCACCTAGAACTCAGAACTACTTAAACCCAACTAACCTAAGGAAATCACACACATCCATGTCCGAGGCAGGATTCGAACCTGCGACCGTAGCGGTCACGTGGTTCCATACTGAAGCGCCTAGAACCGCACGGCCACCCCGGCCGGCAACGTGCATACAATGTGTCGTACAGGTGTCGTACGTCAGTTTATGGGATGTATTCGATGCCCGTGGAACTTGATCGGTCAATACACGGACAGTTAATGCTGTTTGTGGATGACGTTGGAGTTGTAGACCGGTGAAGTCCCATATGTGCTAGACTGGAGACAGATATGGTGATCGAGCAGGGCAAGTAACGTATTGACACTCTGTAGAGCATGTTGGGTTGCTACAGCAGTATGTGGGAGAGCGTTATCCTGTTGGAAAACACCCCCTGGGATGCTGTTCATGAATGGCAACACAACAAGTCCAATCACCAGACTTACGTACAAATTTTAGGTCAGGGTGTCGTGGATAACCAGGAGAGTCCTTCTCCTGTCATACGAAATCGCTCCCCAGACTAGGCGTAGGTCCGTGTGTCTAGTACACAGACAGGTTGGTTGCAAGCCCTCAACTGGCCTCCCTCTGACAAACACATGGCCATGACGAAGTAGAACCAGCTTTCATCAGAAAACACAACCGACCTCCCCGTGCCATTTAGCTCTTACCTGACACCACTGAATTCGTAAATGGCGGTACTTTTGGGTCGGTGGAATGCACGCTACAATAAATCTGGCTCGGAGCTGTGGCACTAAGCGATTTATAACAGTTCGTTGTGTCACTTTGGTGTCAACTGCTGCTCAAATTGCTGTTGCAGATGCCGTAAGGAGCCCGATAGCCATACACCGAACAGTGATCTTCCCTGTCGGTGGTGCCACGTGGCCGTCTGGAGCCCGGTCTTCTTGCGAACGTACATTTTCGTGACCACCGCTGCCAGAAATTATGTACAGTGGCTGCATTGCTGCCAAATCCTTCTGCATCATCTCTTAGCTATACTACAGGACCTCGTTCAAACTCGGTAAGCTGTTGATAATGGAGTATTTGCTGCCTTAAAGGCCTCCTTGACTGACCTCAACTGACCACGACCAATGTGGAAGGCAACTAACGCTCACGACCGTTACGGCATGTATTTAAAGCAAAACTTGATTTACATCTTCATAGTGGCGCTACTGGCGCCACTCTTACGCGACTGGCGTGAAATTTGGAGAGGCACCATCTCTCAGAGGTAGAAACACGCATACCAACTTTCGTTTATGTCGTAGCTCCCCTTCTTGGTGTTGCGACTAAAACTTACTCCTCCTTTCGCTGCCCAGTTAATACCCTCTTGAGGATAAAAATAGTTGTTTCGCACAATATACGAAAATAAAAAGACAAGAATGGTCTATTTGATGCACTGTCTGTAATATTTGCGTAGATGTGAATTAATGTGTGGAAAATATGTTTTAATACAGAGATATACTATATTACGACATAAACTGCACAAATCTCGATGTAGTAATGAGTACATAAAATATCCGTCGGTAATATAGTAATAACTTGTCAAGGTTTATATTTGACTCAGTTGATTGAAATTTATCATCTTTACGAGTGTAAGAGAAATCCTTAGCAAATGTCACATAAAAAAATATCTCTGTAGCGGAAATAAAGTATAAAAAGTGAATTTAACGTTTCAATAACTAGCACTCATATCACTTGTATGAAGATTAATTATAGTTTCTGATTCTAAATCACCAGCGCATGTTGTTTAGTGAGCAGTATCTTAGACGTACATCAGCCCCAAAGAAGTGTGGTGTCTGCATTGTGACACGAATTTCGTAGACATTTTGACAAAGAGAAAGAGTATTAAGGAAGTTAGAGGAAGTAACATCAAATTTCTTATAAGATTCTTTCTGCCTTCCGAAGACTCGTGAACATCTGCAACCGGTCAAGAGTAGTTCTGCAAACTCCAAAACCTAAAAAGTTACCGGTTGCTGTGAATCCTTCATCAGTAATATACCTTACAGCTACATTGTTTAACAGCCTATAACAGACAGTTATCACAGTTCATTGAGGTGAAAGATATCTTGCGAGGTGGTGTTGCACGTTATTTCTGCACGTTGTTGCAAGAGATGTGGTCGTTAACGGAAACAAGTTCAGACACTGTCTGGTAACTTACCCTCTCCTGTTCGACACAGCAGTTATAAACGATCATCACCATCAAGACATAGGCTTATCCTATCACTCCATCCCGTCTGTTCCGAATTTTGCGAAAAAAGAGGAAGCCGACTCCCCCGTCTGTTCCGAATTTTGCGAAAAAAGAGGAAGCCGACTCCACGCTAATGAGGTGTGCGAGACGCCTATTTCAGTCATAGTTATGTGAAAACGTTTTCACGCGACCATATGGAACGGCCTGATGACAACTCTGGGCCTAATTAATGCTGTAGTTGTCGTGTAATCAGCAATGATGTTAGTCTGATGTGTTGGACGCTGCTTTCGAACATCCATCCAGCCAACCGTATGTCCACGTTTGAATAGCCTGAAGTACGGATGATTGCACGAAAAATGTTCATCGACGCCGTCCTGGCGTGTTAACTAATCTATTACGATGTTCCAAACAATAGGAAATACACCTCAATGAAGGCTTTCCCGCCATGTATTGCTGACGAAAATCTTGGAGGTTTTCTGCAAAATTTCACCAGAAAATGATGAGTATGACAGTCGCCAATACGTTGTGCTGTTCCAACACTGCTGCCTGTTTGAAATCGTGACAGCTTTCAGTCAGCAGCAAGTAATATTCAAATCTATGAGCTCAACTATCTCACGCGCAATTTATGGTTGCTGTTCTGTTCACTGCACGGCGCTTTGAATCACTGCCATTACTGGCTTCTTTCAGCGTTTCTTATTAATATCGTTAGAGGTGCCCGTTTTCCGCCTAGACCGTGTATATGCTATGCCTCTGCGACTCTGCTAATTTACTGGTTAAGGCCATCTCAAACATCCTCTAAGTCTCAAATGTTGCACTGCTCACGGAATCCGCTAGTCTCCTTATTCTGAATATATATTATTCTTAATATATGTTAATGACTTGCCACTCTATAATCACGAAGATGTGAAGCTAGTTCTTTTTGCTGACGATACACATACCAAGCAAACAAGAATTAGCTTAGGAAATTGTAAATAATGCCTTTCAGAAATTGTTCAGTGGTTCTCTGCAAATAGACTGTCATTAAATTTTGATAGAACACGATATATACAGTACTGTACAGTAAATAGCACAACATTATTAATAAATATAGAGTTTGATCAGAAGTCTGTAGCTAAGGCCGAATATTCCAAATTTTTGGGTGTGTGCATTGATGAGAGATGGATTTGGCAGAAACACATTGGTGATATACTGAAACATTTGATTGCAGCTACTTGTGCTATTATGGTTATTGCAAATTTTGGTAATAAACGCATAAGTAAATTGTCTTTTTTTTGGTCATCAGGCTTCTGTCTGGTTTCACTGGTTCATCACAGAGTAGCACTTGCAACCTACGTCCTCAATTATTTGCTGGATTTATTCCAATCTCTGTCTTACTCTACAGTTTTTGCCCTCTACAGCTCCCTCTAGTACCACCGAAGTCACTCCCTCATGTCTTAACATGTCCTATCATCCTGTCCCTTCTCCTTAGCAGTGTTTGACACATATTCCTTTCCTCTCCGATTCTGCGCAGAACCTCCTCATTCCTTACCTTATCAGTCCACCTAATTTTCAACATTCGCCTGTAGCACCACATCTCAAACGCTGCTACTCTTCTGATCCGGTTTTCCCACAGTCCATGTTTCACCACCATACAATGCTGTACCCCAGGCGAACATTCTCAGAAAGTTATTCCTAAAATGAAGGCCGATATTTGATATTAATAGACCTCTCTTCGCCAGGAATGCCCTTTTTGCTATTGCTAGTCTGCGTTTGATGTCCTCCTTGCTCCGTCCGTCATTGGTTATTTTTCTGCCTAGGTAGCAGAATTCCTTAACTTTATCTACTTCGTGACCATCAATCCCGATCTTAAGTTCCTCGCTATTCTCATTTCTATTACTTCTCATCACCCTTGTATTTCTTCGATTTACTCTCAATCCGCACTCCATACTCATTAGACTGTTCATTCCGTTCAGGAGATAGTGTAATTCTTCTTCACTTTCAGGATAGTAATGTCATCAGCGAATCGTATCATTCATATCCTTTCACCTTGAATTCTGATTCCACTCCTAAACCTTTCTTTTATTTCCATCATTGCTTCCTCGATGTACAGATTGAAAAGTTGGAGTTGTCTTACACCCTTTTAAATACGAGCACCTCATTCTTGGTCGTCCACTCTTATTATTCCCTCTTGGCTGGTGTACATATTGTGTATGACCCGTCTCTCCCTATAGCTTACCCCTACTTTTTTCTTCGAATACCTTGCATCATTTCACATTGTCGAATGCCTTTTCCAGGTCGACAAATCCTATGAAAGTGTCTTGATTTTTCTTTAGTGTTGCTTCCATTATTAACCGCAACGTCAGAATTGCCTCTCTCGTGACGTTACCTTTCCTAAAGCCAAACTGATCGTCGTCTAGCGCATCCTCAATTTTCTTTTCCATCCTTCTGTATATTATTCTTGTAAGCAGCTTGGATGTATGAGCTGTTAAGCTGATTGTGCGGTAATTCTCGCACCTGTCAGCTCTTGCCGTCTTCAGAATTGCGTGGATGGTGCTTTTCCGAAGGTCATATTATATGTCGCCAGACTCATACATTCTACACACCAACGTGAATAGTCTTTTTGTTGCCACTTCCCCCAATGATTTAAGAAATTCTGATGGAATGTTATCTATCCCTTATGCCTTATTTGATCTTAAGTGCACCAAAGCTCTCTTAATTTCTAATAATGGATGCCCAATCTCCTCTAATTCGACTCCTGTTTCCTCTTCTATCACATCATACAAATCTTCCCCTTCATAGAGGCTTTCAATGTATTCTTTCCACCTATCCACTTACTCTGCTGCATTTACCAGTTGCACTCTTAATGTTATCACCCTTGCTTTTAATGTCACCGAAGGTTGTTTTGACTTTCCTGTATGCTGAGTCTGTCCTTCCGGCAATCATTTCTTTTTCGATGTCTTCACATTTTTCCTGCAGCCATTTTGTCTTAGCTTCCCCGCACTTCCTATTTATTTCACTCCTCAGCGACTTGTATTTCTGTATTCCTGAGTTTCAAGGAGAAATTTTTGTGCTTCCTTCCTTCATCGTTCAATTGAAGTATTTCTTCTGTTACTCATGGTTTCTTCGCAGTTACCTTCTTTGTACCTATGCTTTCCTTCCCATCTTCTGCGATGGCCCTTTCTAGAGATGTCCATTCCTATTCAACTGTACTGCCTACTGAGCTATTGCTTATTGCTGTATCTATAGCCTGAGAGATCTTCAACTGTATCTCGTCATTCCTTAGTACTTCCGTCTCCCACTTCTTTGCGTATTGATTCTTTAATGTCTTAAAGTTCAGCCTAATCTTCATCACAACTATATTGTGATCTGAGCCTATGTCTGCTCCTGGGTACACCTTACAATCCAGTATCTGATTTCGGAATCTCTGTCTGACCATGACGTGATCTAACTGAAATCTTCCCGTATTACCCGGCCTTTTCTAAGTATATACCCTCCTCTTGTGATTCTTGAACAGATTAGTCTCTATTACTAGCTGAAACTTGTTATCAGAACTCAATTAGTCTTTCCCCTCTCTCATTCCTTGTTCCAAGTTCATATTATCCTGTAACCTTTCCTTCTACTTCTTCGCCTACAACTGCA
This sequence comes from Schistocerca piceifrons, assembly GCF_021461385.2. Taxonomy (NCBI): domain Eukaryota; kingdom Metazoa; phylum Arthropoda; class Insecta; order Orthoptera; family Acrididae; genus Schistocerca; species Schistocerca piceifrons. The sequence goes on along the minus strand of NC_060138.1, from coordinate 833,799,564 downwards.
GTCGAGTATGCCATGACTATTAGATTTTCATCCCCCTTTACATACTGTATTACCCTTTCAAAATCCTCTTACAGTTTCTCTATATCTTCGTCTTTAGCTTGCGATGTCGGCATGTATACATGAACTATTATTGTCGGTGTTGGTTTGCTGTCGATTCTGATAAGAACAACCCTGTCACTGAACTGTTCACAGTAACACACTCTCTGCTCTACCTTCCTATTCATAACTAATCCTACTCCCATTTTCTATTGCTGTTGATATTACCTTATGCTCATCTGACCAGAAATCCTTGTATTCTTTCCACTACACTTCACTGACCCCTACTATATCTAGATTGAACCTTTGCATTTCTCTTTTCAGATTTTTTAGTTTCCCTACCACGTTCAAGCTTCTGATATTCCATGCCCCAACTCGTAGAACGTTATCCTTTCGTTGGCTTGCTATGCCTATTTTGACTCACTGCTTTCCTATGGCGTCATAGTTTGGGGTAATTTATTATTAAGGAAAAAAGTATTTATTGAACAAAAGTGTACAGTCAGAATAATAGCTCGAGCTCAGCAGAGGTCATCTTGCAGTCATTTATTTAAGGAAGTTGCGATATTCATATCAGCTTCGCAATATGTATACTCAATTATGACATTTATTATTAATAACCCATCCCAGTTCGAAAACAATAGCAATCTGCGTAGCTAAAACACTGAGAGAAAGGATTCATTGCTTTGGGTTGAATATAACTTTGGCACAGAGAGGGATGAATTAGGGTGCCACAGAAATCTTTGTTCACTTACCAAATAGCATCATAAGTATGACCGATGTCCAGCCAACATTTAAAAACAAATTAAAAGAATTTCTGAATGACAGCTTCTTCTACTCAATAGATGAATTTTTAGATATAAACTAGTACTCTTACAACTTAAAAAAAATCCTGAGTTATATCACGTAAAGAAACCTTTTGTTAAACCGACACGTTCTGCGTCATTACGATGTATCGTATTCATGATGTATGCAACAAGTGTTAATCTAATCCTGATCCGACGCGCACCAAATTCTTCAAGACTCTCTGGTATACCATCATCTAAACGAAAATTAAGTCCTCTCGCCCAGGCCACAAAGGCCCAACGGTACTGACCGGCCGCCGTGTCATCCTCAGCTCATAGGCGTCACTGGATGCGGATATGGAGGGGCATATGTTCAGCACACCGCTCTCCCGGCCGAAAGTCAGTTTCCGAGACCGGAGCCGCTACTTCTCAATCAAGTAGCTCCTCAGTTTTGCCTCACAAGGGCTGAGTGCACGACGCTTGCCAATAGCGCTCGGCAGACCGGATGGTCACCCATCCCAGAGCTAGCCCAGCCCGACAGCGCTAAACTTCGGTGATCTGACGTGAACCGGTGTTACCATTGCGGCAAGGCCGTTGGCTCCGGTATACCCTTATCACATAAGTATAATTAGTATAATCCACTAAAACGGAACAGTGCCTCACAAAGTTTCCATTGTCTAACCAACAAAATTGAATGTTTAGCAAGGACTTCACTGTAAGTCCATAAAATAGGTGATTTGTTTTGAATAAGAGTGGAAATTATGATTTACAAAATCTTTTGCTAGTGAAAAAAAAAAAAGCACAGCGTTGTCGAAGACACCGACGATTACGAAGACAGAAATATAGTAGTATAATCTTAAATAAAGACACAAATTTCGATAAAACTGATAGGCTGGATGATCTTTATACGTAACATCGCAGAACGGAGATACGATATTGGACTTTTTAATAGCTACCAGTTGGGTTTTCACACTGCAGCTGAAGGTTTTACGAAAGTAAAATAAAGGATTTGGCATCATATTCACAACTTACTCTTTCGATTTGTATCCTACACAATATTAAAGATGAATTATGGTAACAAAACTGGGCATAAAAAGGAAAAGGAATTTCGTTAGGAAAAAATTTAGTTAAGAGAGGCGATGGTACGACAGTTTACAGAAGGGAACACGTTATTGGTAGGTTACATTGACCGGAACATACAACACGGGCATTAAAACCCGTGGAAATACGAAAGTGCAAGGGATTGTTTCTCGTTATTTACAACAGTAAACACATTTCGGAAACGTTATTTTCGTTGCATGACCACTAACCCATTTCAAAAATTTGTGTGTATGACAGCGGCAACGTAATCTCGTAAAATAACATTGCATGTACATTGCCAGATTGAAGTGATATTCATCCTGATATGCGAAAATGACAGCATCTCGTTTTACCCGAAAGCAAATCGATATATGTTTCAGCTTGTCTCTTGCGGTTGGCGTATCGGATTTGCGGCGTACGTGTAACCTACCTGTCACAGTTGTACACTTCGGGTATCTGTTTCAGCTCGTGCTCACGTCTGAACACGAAGCTGCTCGTATCTTGGCTCCACATCTCCTACAGAATAACTGTGCGTTTATGGCACATGTCGTGAATCGTTTTCTCAGTTCTTCTCTTTTCTCTTATGCGCTAGCCAGACTGGTTGTGAGTAGCCCTTTGCTCTGGTTCAGGAGCTAGCATTTAGAGACCTGCCGAATATGATCATTTCTCAGCGTCACAATGACCTCGTGGTCCTTCGGCAGGACGAAGGTATTTTGATCTCTTGATCTGATACACAGTACGTGTCAAGCAAGTTACTCAGGGTTCAATTGGCTCTAAGTACTATGGGACTTAACATCTGAGGTCATCAGTCTCCTAAACGTAGAACTACTTAAACCTAACTAACCTACGGACATCACACGGATCCATGCCCGAGGCAGGATTCGAACCTAGGACCGTAGCAGCCTCGTGGTTCCGGACTGAAGCGCCTATAACCACTCGGCCACCGCGGCCGTCTTTACTCAGGGAAAGTATAAATATTTACACAAATATATACATTCGACTTCCATACTCCACTGTCCCAAAATTAAATTAAAATAGTCTTTCCCCCACCACAGGTTCTGATTATCGTTTTATTGAGTTTTCATTTAGTTAAAAATTTTTTTTTAAAAGTTCTGTCCGCTCCTCCGCCTTCTTTGACAAGGCCGTTGGCAGAATGAGGGTGATTTCTTATGCTGAAAGTCAGCCGCCAATGCTGATTATTAATCAAAATTTAAGCATCGGCGGGATTCAAACCCGGGAGAGAAGATATTTTGATTATGAATCAAAGTCGCTCTCTTTAGACCACAGGCCTACCTATTGTTCTATTTTGGTGACTGGTCGTTAACGTATTGTTCTACTAAGACGATTATGGCACCCTGAGGATAATCCAACGTTTTGATTGATGGATCGTTAACCCAGTGTATGGTTAAGTGTTTATCGAAGAAACCCCCACCTCTCTCCCTTCCACTCCTTCTCCCCCTCCTCCTCCCTCACCCCTCTGGGAACTCCCCTCGCTAGCATACTTTTGATATGAACTTGATTGAATACCTAATTAAATTGATCAATTAATTAACCCCTCTCCTTTTGGAAACCCCTCAAACCTCTCCCTCCCTTTCCCCACCTGGAAATCGGCGGGAAAAAGACTCAGTTGACGGGAAATCAATTGGAGTACATGGAATATTGGTTAAACAATTAGACAATGCATGGAATATCGTTTACTTAAAGAATTTAAGGAATACAAGACCGTGTATGGGATATAGTTTATTGATTTAAAGAATTTAGTGGGAAATCGATTGCAGTGTATGGAATATTGTTTAACCAATTTAGATAATATGTGGAATATTGTGTATTTAAACGATTTACAGGATACAATGTGGTGTATGGAATAGTTATACAACTGCGGCGCCTTTTCATTCTAATTGCGTAAGGGAACATGTAATTACACTATCGCAGATCGCTTAAACATATCTGAGAAACTTTCCCGCGTCTCGCCACACGCACAGGGCGCACAAGAGAGACTTGGAAGTACTTGCTGTCAGCTGCCAGCTCCCAATTCAATCAGTCACATCCTGTTTTTGGTGCGTGAACCAACCAGTCGGATACCAACGCATGCCATAGACGCCTTCCTTCCAAAGCAGATACCTGACTAGGAGTCGATCCTGGAATACTGCTGAAGTTATTAATAATTAATTTCTGGTCACATGATCGTGATGTAGGGAACATAAGATAGACACGGTAGCTATTATGCTAGTTATTAAATTCGGTGCAGATAATCACATCTTGCAGATGTCACAAATGCTGTTTGAGAAGATGTGAAACTGGAAGTATTAATTAAATCGTTAATAAAAGTGTTTAAAAATTTGCTTCACACAGCTTAAAGCTACACGAAAAAAATAAGATCGACACTGCACAGTAGATTGCTTGCATAAACAACAGTGTTATGTTTCTGATGAGAAATTTCATTAAGTAATCGAAACTTATTATTATCTGACGTCACTGTTGGAAGTAGTGATGTCTGAAATGATAGTTGGAATTTCAAATTTCGACATGAATTTATACTGTCACAGTTATGGAATTTCCGACCACTACAGGTCTGCTAAGTGCATTTCCTTTTTCAAAGCGCTGACGGTATAGTAACAACAACAATAGCTACAACAAATACCTGTGCAAGACAGAGTCCACTGCGATAGAGTGAGAAGCATACTGAAACCGCGATCTAATCCACTGTAATAAGTTATCACGGCTAGATGTCAGAGATCGCTATCAAACTGGAATCTGATGTCGCGATTGGGTTTTTCAAGCACTGTAGAATTCCTAAATTAGTTCTTCCGCTACATTTGGGAGTAGGAAGAAGGGTCTACTGTATGATATAATAGAGATAACAGCAAATACCACATAGAGACAGAGTCCACTGCGAAGAATTAAGAAGCATTAAACACGACACACTTAAACCACAATCCAGTCCCTAGGAGTAGGTGTCATGGCTAGACATCGGAGATCGCTCAAACACATGCACATCCCGCGCACTCATGTCCTGAGGTTCACACGCAGCGTGTTCATCCTCTAATATGCCACAGGCGTCAATGCTCAGAGGTCGATGAAAACTACTGCCGCGGCCGCAGCCGCAGTTGCGGGTTCGCATGTATGCCAGAGTGCACCACCGCCGACCACAGAGGGCGTCCTGGGACGAGGATTTTGCTACTGCACTGAAAAGAAGGCCGAGGATTTTCCTACTGCGTTGCGGTACATCTCCTAACTACGTACAGATACTGCAGTGCGCAGGAGATCTGCGTGTCTCAAGGTACATTCATGTCTGTCACCCAAACATTCTCTCCCTCCTCATTATTTTGTACAATCAAATAAAGAAAAACTACCAACTATAATGACTTCTATAACGTCCTCTGGTAGATAGTACCAAATACCGTCTGCATGGCAGCATTGACCATATGTGGTGATCCTATTAAATATACAGGTAATGGTTCATTGGACCAGGCAGATCATGATCGAAGTCGCTTCTGCAGACAAGTGTAAAGTTTCGTCACTCGTACTGAAGGAGGATCATATCCCACTGACTCTCAGTCACAAGAGAGAATTCCTGAGTTGTTTGTTACATAGTGTTTTTTTCTGCTGTAACACATCCAAGCAGAGTACAACTACAGCTACATACAGTGCCATCATTTTGTTTCTACCACCACAACTTCGATGTCTGCGTCAGGTGCTAAACTGACATGAACATGTCTCGATGAATCGGTTCTCACAGAACACTAGACATCACACAGTGTAAATTACGCTGGTGCTGCTTCCATTGAAATGAACGACAGAGGCAGTGGTTCTTATTATCAGAGAAATACGGAAGACATCACGGCATATGGAAACTGGAAGAGTTTTGTGGCATTGTGGGTCATTTACAAACAGCTGTCTGAGGGTGATTGCTGACCTCTGCATTTAAAGTTATCTTTCACAGTGACGTGGTAGCATATGTCTAAGTGTTCGGTTTCGATTGATCACTCATACTGTAATCACATACAAGATCACTGATTTGTTGCAGGGCATCCCCAGAGGGTGTGGCTCTCACAAAGACCCTCTCTCCATCTCCAACAAGTGATGTCAGTCAATCATTATGTTGGAATCAACAGCGTACTAGTGGATGGATGGGATGGAAAAGACACCGTCGATGTACTCTAAGAAGCACTACAGTTGATAGTGCGATTAATTTTAATAATTTTACCAATTTTTCTGTAGTTTCGACACCGACCAATAACAAGGAAGCACGCTTCCCCAATTTCATCACCACTTTGCGAGTACCATATACTAAATTGTAAATGTAGATACATGACTGTGCAGTGTGTGTATTCATTGTTTATTCACAAACACACAAGCACGCACACACACACACACACACACACACACACACACACACACACACACAACGTATACCAGACAGCTTCCTATACCGATCTACATATTTCCAGCACTTATGAATGGATATGTTTTTTTTTTATACGGGTGGCAGTCACAGTGCGTTCTCGCAGTCTTAGGATAAATTTAGAGATTGAAAGATCTCCCCCAATTATCTCCGACCAACCCCACATGCAGTACTGTCGCCGATTTAATTTGCAGCTGATCAATGGCAGGAGGTTACTAAAAGCGCTACATTCCACATCTCGTGAAGAAACAGAGCGAGCTGACTCCGTAACTGCTGTTCAGTGAAGACTGTTTCGCACCAGTCTCACTCACAGCACCCATCCAAATGCACAAGATCTCTCCATATGCGCACATGGCGATGACGTTAGCAGCCTTTATCGGTGTATAGTAGATATGAGAGTGATGTGGTGATGTAACAGACTGTGATGAAGAAGAAACGTGTGGTTTATGAATGGTGGAGCTTCAGATGGAGGTAGTTTGAAGCACTTTACGTAAAACAACTGCGCCATGAATTCGGAAGTATTATTCTGTCTGAGGTTAGTACCAAGAAGGTATTGGTAAGAGAGAAATGATCGTAGAACATAAACACATACATTTCTAAGGCTACACGGTTCTGCACTTAAAACACGCCATAATATTAGAGCTGTGCGGCTTCCGACCTATTAGTCGTGTGGAATGCAACGCTTTTGATAGTTTAATGTAAGAAATATACTCCCAGTACATGACATACAGTCTACTTGCAAGTTTCTCTACCACAAACTAAGGTGACAAATTGTAAAGTGATGAAACTACTACCTTGCATACCAAGGAAAACATCGATTCTTTGTAACACAAACACTACATAGGTTTCCAGAGGCATAACGCCTGCTGTTTAGAGGTTCAAGCCTGATTATGGTTCGGAATTTATGATATGCTCACAACAGCTCTATGAAATGATTGTGGACAGCCGAAATCACATACGAGGAAACAGTGATATCTTACGAGGAAATAAACAGCACGATCAGTAGCCAGAGGAGATGTAACAGTCTCAAAGCAATTTGTAACCGCCACTGGTAATCTTCCCCCTGCACACAGAAGTCATGGCTCGATAATAACAGCGTTGCGTTCCTGATGACTTATAGGTCGGCAGCCGGACACTCTATCATTGTGGCGTGTTTTAAGTGCAGAACCGTGTAGCCTTAGAATTGTTTGTGTTTATGTTCCAAGACCATTTCTCTCTTACCAATAGCCTCTAGCTACTGACCTCAGAGATGAGAACAACACTTCTGAATTGAAGGCGCAGTTGTTTTACGTAAAATGCTTCCAACTACGTCCATCTGGAACTTCACCATGCATAAACCACATGTTTTGTCTTCATAACCGTCTGTTATATCTTCACAACACTGTCATATCTACGATACACCGATAAAGGTTGCTAACTTCCTCGACATGCGCGCATATGGAGAGATCTTGTGCACTTTGATGGGTGCCGTGAGTAAACTGGTGCGGAACAGTCTTCGGTGAAGAGCAGCGGAATGTAGCGCATATATTAGCCTCCTCCTACTGGTCAGCTGCAAATTAAATCGGTGACGGTATTGTATGGGGGGGTTGGTAGAAGACAACATGGAGAGATCTTTCAATCTCCAACTTTATCCTAAGAATGTGAGAATGCTCCCTGACTGCCATTCGCATAGGGAAACGTGAGCAATTGCACTCGTAAATAACGCTGTATGACCGAAATGCTATAAAGTATGTAGATTTTTATAGGACGCTGTCTGGTTCACTATGGTAAATACACTCCTGGAAATTGAAATAAGAACACCGTGAATTCATTGTCCCAGGAAGGGGAAACTTTATTGACACATTCCTGGGGTCAGATACATCACATGATCACACTGACAGAACCACAGGCACATAGACACAGGCAACAAAGCATGCACAATGTCTGCACTAGTACAGTGTATATCCACCTTTCGCAGCAATGCAGGCTGCTATTCTCCCATGGAGACGATCGTAGAGATGCTGGATGTAGTCCTGTGGAACGGCTTGCCATGCCATTTCCACCTGGCGCCTCAGTTGGACCAGCGTTCGTGCTGGACGTGCAGACCGCGTGAGACGACGCTTCATCCAGTCCCAAACATGCTCAATGGGGGACAGATCCGGAGATCTTGCTGGCCAGGGTATTTGACTTACACCTTCTAGAGCACGTTGGGTGGCACGGGATACATGCGGACGTGCATTGTCCTGTTGGAACAGGAAGTTTCCTTGCCGGTCTAGGAATGGTAGAACGATGGGTTCGATGACGGTTTGGATGTACCGTGCACTATTCAGTGTCCCCTCGACGATCACCAGTGGTGTATGGCCAGTGTAGGAGATCGCTCCCCACACCATGATGCCGGGTGTTGGCCCTGTGTGCCTCGGTCGTATGCAGTCCTGATTGTGGCGCTCACCTGCACGGCGCCAAGCACGCATACGACCATCATTGGCACCAAGGGGCAGAAGCGACTCTCATCGCTGAAGACGACACGTCTCCATTCGTCCCTCCATTCACGCCTGTCGCGACACCACTGGAGGCGGGCTGCACGATGTTGGGGCGCGAGCGGAAGACGGCCTAACGGTGTGCGGGACCGTAGCCCAGCTTCATGGAGACGGTTGCGAATGGTCCTCGCCGATACCCCAGGAGCAACAGTGTCCCTAATTTGCTGGGAAGTGGCGGTGCAGTCCCCTACGGCACTGCGTAGGATCCTACGGTCTTGGCGTGCATCCGTGCGTCGCTGCGGTCCGGTCCCAGGTCGACGGGCACGTGCACCTTCCGCCGACCACTGGCGACAACATCGATGTACTGTGGAGACCTCACGCCCCACGTGTTGAGCAATTCGGCGGTACGTCCACCCGGCCTCTCGCATGCCCACTATACGCCCTCGCTCAAAGTCCGTCAACTGCACATACGGTTCACGTCCACGCTGTCGCGGCATGCTACCAGTGTTAAAGACTGCGGTGGAGCTCCGTATGCCACGGCAAACTGGCTGACACTGACGGCGGCGGTGCACAAATGCTGTGCAGCTAGCGCCATTCGACGGCCAACACCGCGGTTCCTGGTGTGTCCGCTGTGCCGTGCGTGTGATCATTGCTTGTACAGCCCTCTCGCAGTGTCCGGAGCAAGTATGGTGGGTCTGACACACCGGTGTCAATGTGTTCTTTTTTCCATTTCCAGGAGTGTATATATGTTCGAAAATTAACAATTAATGGGCTTACTGCACAGTCATCTATCTATATTCGCAATCTAGTATTTCGTGCTCGTAAAGCAGTGTTGGGGTGGTTTATCAATGATACAGAGATTGGGAAAAGTGCTGCCGTGTCACTGGTCGGTGTTGAAACTACAGAAAACTGGTAAATTTGCTAAAATTGATCGAACATTCAACTGTGGTGCTTATTACAGTACATCGATGGTGTTTTTTCTATCCCATCCATCCAATGGTATGCTGTTGATTTCCACATAATGACTGACTGACCTCATTTGTTCGTAATTGAGAGAGGAGCAACACTCTCTGGGGGTGCCCTGCACCAAAACAGTGATCATGTACATGATTACAATATGAGGGATCAATTGAAATGGAACGCCTAGACATATGCTACCATGTTACTGTGAAAGATAACTTTAAACGCAGAAGTCAGCAACCACTCTCAGACACCTGTTTGGAAATGTCCCACAATGCCAAAAAGCTTTTCCAGTTTCCGTATGGCGCGATGTCCTCCGTATTTTTTTGTTAACAAGAAACACTGCCTCTGATTTTATTTCAATGGAAGCAGCACAAGCATAATTTACACTGAGCGATGTCCAGTTTTCTGTAAGAACCAATAGATCGAGAAATGTTCATGTCGGTTTAGCACTTGACACAGACATCGAAGTCGTGGTGGAAAAAACAATGTGATGGCACTGTACGTAGCTATCGTTATATTCTGCTTGGATGTGTTACAGCAGGAGAAAACACAACGTACCGAACAACAACACCGGAATTCCCTGTTGTGGTTGGTAGTCTGCGGGATATGATCCTCCTTCAGCATGGGTGACAAAGCTTTACACTTGTCTGCAGAAGCGACTTCGATGATGATCCACCTGCTCCAATGAAGCATTACCTGTATATTTAATAGAATAACCACATATGGTCACTGCTGCCACGCCGGCTGTAATTGTTGTCGATGTATCGGAAGATAGGGAGGCAGTATTATCTTATCGGTTTCTCTACCAGATGATTTTAGAGGAGCCTTTATAGTTCGTAGTTTTTCTCTATTGGACGGTACAAAATAACGAGGATGGAGAGAGTGTTTGGGTGACAGACATGAATGCACCATGAGGGATGTAGATCTCCTACAGACTGCAGTACCTGTATGTAGTTTGTAGACGTACTGCAATGTAGTAGCAAAATCTTCATCCGTTTACCGATTCCTGTATGATGTGGAGCCTTCCTAATTTTTCCAATGAGAAACACCACCATAACTGCTTCTACTATCTTTTATACAACCTTATGTAGCACGAGAAAGCTTCATTTTTGAGCTGGCCTTTCACATTTTACGCAGTTCGTGGAGCTACGACAACATGTTCCCATTTCCACCGAGTGGTTAAAATTCCGTTCTGTCGCTTTAACTCAGATCACCCTGTTTCTCCACGGGATGCGGAAGGTCTTAGATACAGCACTCTGAGATTTCTGTTCCGTTCCGATTTAAATTGGGACGATCACATGGACGAAGCTGCAGGGAGGCTGGGGTACAGACTGAGGAGCAGTTGCAACATGTAGAGGGACTGTTTAGAGAACCACGTAGGAGTTTTTGCTGTATGAGATCTTTAGCAGATAGGTTCGAGAAAGGTGATTCGTTTCAACATATGAAAGTGTCACGAACATGATTCATCAGTGGCTGCAATCATTAAAAGACGTCTCCCAAGGATCTGATGCATGTATGTGGTTGAATGGATAGACTTAATTTAAAATGGCAGACAACATTTCTAGCAGGAAGTGTAACGCAATCAGCGGATCTTGTGTGTGCCTTTAGAGCCAAGATTGCTTTTTATGTAGGGTGACGTTAATGTAGTCGTTGTGATCGTGTTTTTAACAGTGCAGCCCTTACCAAAAATGCATGTTGCTGTCGTTAGAATCCTTCTGTGGCCTGCTTCAAATGTCGGTTCTGAATAGTGTTCCTCGAGAAGAACATCTTCACTCCAGGGATTCCCATTTGAAGTACCTGTTGAGTGTAACCCGATTGCTGAAAAAAATTTACTGGCCATGCAAAGTGACTCTGATGATCAATTTAATTAATCAGCCTGTCAATTTGATATCAGTGAGGTGCCGCCTGCAGGCCACCTCGACTTGGAATGGTAATCAGGCGTTTTCTGTTTTTCGTTGCGGCGATGTCTTTCAATGAAGTTTCAGTGTCCCACCTACACAAGGAGCGATAACCATCGTAATAAAATCAGATGTATTACCGAATTTATAAAGTGATTCGTACCGTAAACCTGATATTTACCACTTCTCTGTGCTGTCATTTAAGTGATTTGGTATGCATCGAGACCTTTCCTTACCTTAAGGGAGGTTGAGGGCGATGAGGCTTCCTGTGACAGGTAGATCTTAGCACTCCGTCATGAGCCAAAAATGAGTACAATATCTCAGATCTGTGTTGCATGAATTAACGAATTTGAAGGTGATTAGAAAAGATTTTTGTCTATTTGATGAGAGAATACTTAGAGGGAATGTAGCCTATGCCATCCAGTTACAGGATTTTCACACAAGTAACGACGCTTTAGCGATGTGAAAAAGCGTGTATTCCTCGGTTTCTTCTGTCTCCGAAAACAACTCTTATAAGAGGGAGAAATCTACATTTAATGTGAGAAATTCGAGGTGTATGGTCAACAACGTCGCTGGCTCGCATTGGGTGAAGTGGGTTTTTTAAAATGGGGTCTATGTCGGGGTGGAATTGGTTAGAACTGCTGTATACACCCAAGCCAAAGCTGATTGTTTCACAGTGCACAGTGGCTGGCTGCAGAGGAGGTGATGTGGTTGGCAAACACAAGTAACGGAATAGCTTAGCCTGTGCGGTTATGTATAAAGATTGTGCTTGTAGCAGGGCCTAATAAAGCGACAAGAATGCTGGGTGAGCTGTGGTAGAAGCAGAAGTGTGTGTTGCGTGAGAGAAGACTCAAAACGATGGATTGTTTGCACAGGAGGTATTGATAACTCCTGATTTCCTACCGCTCCAGTCATCCCTGAGCGCTGTCAATAGCCAGGGGTGGTGCACTCCCTGTCATACATGTGCATGCACGACTATGGCTGCGGCCACGGCTGTAGTTTTCATCGACCTCTGAGTGTTGGCGCGAGTGACGTATGAGAGGATTGGCGTTCTGCGTGAGTACTTTGGAACATGAGCGTCCGGTATGTGGGAATGTTTCAGCAATCTCTGACATCTAGCCATGACAATTTATTACTGTTGATTGGATCGTGGTTTAAATGTGTTGTGTGTGGTGTTTCTGAATACATCGCAGTGGATTCTGTCTTGCAGAGTTATTTGTTGTTGTCACTATCCCATCACATGGTAAACCTTATCCTCCCTCCTTCTGAGTCCTGGTGTAGTGACGAGAACTAATGTAGGAATTCTAGAGCGCTTTAAAAAATAAAATATACTTATCAGACATGTAGCGGTCGGAAATTCCATAACTGTGATGGTATAAATTCATGCCGATAATTAAAATTGCAACTATCATTTCGTACATCAATCCATCCAGTTGTGTAATATGTTTGGACTGTTTAATGTTATTTCTCGTAAAAAACCTAGCACTGTTGATAATACAGGCAGTCTCACAGTGCAGAGTCGATCTTTTTTTATTTCGAGTAGTTTCTAACCGTGTGGAGCAAGTTGGTTAAATGCTTATATTAACGATTTAATTAATACTTCTTGTAGCACATCTTCTGAAGCAGTATCTGTGGCACCTTCATGATGTGATATCCCGCACCATGACTCGTGAAATGTACCACAATAAAGTGCATCAGGAAGCAGGAAGGTTGGGGGGTTTAGAATCCATGGCGGGATGAAATATCCCATGCTAGTTCCTATATCATCTGAAAAGCAAACTGCAGCTCTCCTTCCCTCTCTCGCCCCTCTCCCCCTTCTCTCTCTCTCTCTTTCTTTGTACGCAGCGATCTTTTTGAAGTGTATTTTGAGCCAGCTTGCTACTAGTGTCGTGACACTGTCAGTTTATGTGTATGTTTGAAATAGCTATCGTGTCCACCTTATATTCCCTACATGATTATCATGTGACTGGAAATTAGTATTTACTAACTTCAGCAGTATTTCAGGATCGATGCCCAGTCAGATATTTCTTCTGGAAGGAAGGCGTCTCTCGCATGCGCAGGTTTCCGACGGGTTGGTTCACGTATGCAGAAACGGACACGACTGCTTGAGATGCCAGCTGACGACCGACAGTTGTGCAGCGAGCCCTGTGGTACTTCTAAGTCCCTCTGGTGCATTCTGACGCCAAGAAGTCTGCTTAGGAGGCGAGACATGAGGAGGTTTTCAGGTAGATTTAAGTGATGTGTCAGTGTAATTAAGTTTTTCCCTACGTGATCGGAATGGTAAGGGCCGCAATTCTTTGAATATTCCATACACCATCTTTGTTCTCATAAACTGTTTAAATAAACAATATTATATATATGTCTAAATTGTTTAAACAATATTCCATACACTGCAATCGATTTCCCACCCAATTCCTTACATCAATAAATAAACTATATTCCATACACAGCCTTTTATCCCAGAAATAGTTGAAATAAACAATTACCACACATTGTCTAAATTGTTTTAACGATTTTTCATACACAGCAATCGATTTCCCACCAAATGGCCAGTCAATTGAGTCTTTTTCCATCCAATTTCCAGTTGGGGGAGAGATGGGGGAGGGCAGGGGGTTTCCCAGAGGGAGAGGTGTTAACTAATTGATCGATTTAATTAATTAGTTAATGAAATTATCATCAAAAGTGGTGCTTATATCGGGGAGTTCCCAGAGGGGTGGGTGAGGAGGAGGGGGAGAGCAAGGAGGAGAGGGATGGGGAGGGGTGGGGGTTTCTTGGAAAGCCAGTTAACTGTATAATAGGTTAAAGACCTGTGAATCAAAAGGCTGGATTAGCCCCATCGGTGATAATCCTCTTAGCATAACAATAGGCTAAGGACCTGTCAGTCAAAAGAGAACAACAGGTTTGCCTCTGAATGTATGCTTCCCCCTGATGCAGGAAACCTGCAATGTGGGGCGACACCAACATTGCCCTACTACTCCTGACTCTCGTCGAAATACGGCCCAAAGACCAGGAGCAACAGTCTGGGGTGGCATTTCATTTCGTAGCAGGACCCCTTTGATTTTCATCCACGGCATTCTTACAGCACAGCGGTAAGTCGGCGGTATTCTACATCCGGTACACTGGTGCTCCGTGACCACCTGCACTTTATTTATGACCAGTCGGTACATGGCTGGCCGCCTGATGTCGCGGGCGCTACGACCCGATTGAATAACTGTAATCCACATTACCCCGGAAACGGCGCACCAGATCGATTTTTTTAGTTATTTCCCAGCACAGCCTACCTTGTAATACCGTTACAAGCTCTTCACACAATTTCTGCCCTCACTGTGCAACGACCGGGGAGGACGATGAACTCGACAGGCTACCGATATGGAAACAGCAACGCTTGCTTGCGAGTATCGCTCAGTGAATGCTCGACAGGTTACTCACATAGCCCAACGGATGTCGCTCGTTATACTGTGTGGATGGTAATGAGGGAACAGCAGCCGATATATTTCTGCTGATTTCGCACATCACGTCGTTTTGACACAAAGCATACAGCAGGGATGTGTGATTGGTTCTCTCTTCCTGTACGTTCTAATACATCTGCGATACAAAACTAGGATTCGCTTTGCTTCATTTTATTCTTGTGTAAGTTAATTTTAAGCGTCGTATCATTCATCCGCAGCCGCCGAGGCTGAAGCGCGATTCCCCCCGTCAGAGGTTCCAGTCCTCCTTACCCTACGTTAGTTTAAGTTAGATTAAATAGTGTGTAATATTAGGGACCGATGACCTCAGCAGTGTGGTCCCGTAAGACCTTACCTTACCACCATTCATACGCACAAGGTAACTTTGTGCATAAAATCGTTATATTATTTCAAACTGAATTCCAGATGATTTATCAGTATTTTATTACTGTACAAAGGTGCCTAGTGAATTGACTAGATCTCAAATTTTGATTTTCCGTGCTATTAAGATCACTTAAAAATACTATAAGTCATCCGTGAATATATTTTTACCACATCAGTCACAATGAATTCACGGTTTCGAATGAAGAACCACTCAGAAGAATACTATAACTTGTAGTACTTTAATACAGATGTACGTGTTTAATTTTTTTTTCCTTTATACAGAGGGGTCCAAAAAATGTATCCACTGTTTAAAAGTCCATAACTGACAAACTAATGGACGGAGTTGTGTCAGCTTTGGTAGTGTAATAGTTTGCAGTTCCGTCAATCGCCACACAGCCGTTGTATTGCGTTGTCGGATGACAGTCGCCAAAAAGTCAGTGTTTTGTTCTTAGTTGCACCTAGTTACTCGAGTAAACATGGCTGGCACAAGGCTTACATTCGGTGAAAGGTAGTCAGTTTTAAAGTGGTATTTTAAGTACGAAAACATTAATGAGGTTCAACGGCAATGGCGAAATGAGTATCAAACAGAGCCACCGACACGTTTAACGATTCGTCGCATTCGAAACAAATCTGAAGCCGAAGGCTGTGTTAAAGGTGTACACAAACAACGATCTGGACGACCTGTAACAGTAACAAGTCCAGCTAACTTTCGTCGTATGTTACAAAAATTCACTCGCTCACCACAGAAGTCTGTGAGACAGTGTGCCCGTGAAACTGGAGTGACTCGCTGAAGTGTTCGGCGAATTTTGAAGACAGCAAAGTGCAAGTGCTACATCCCACGATTTCTACACGCAATGAACGAGGACGATCCAGATCGTAGAATGGAGTACTGCGAGTGGTTTACTAACATGGTGCGCAACGATGAAGAGTTTGCAGAGATGATTGTGTGGTCTGATGAAGCACAGTTCAAACTCAATGTTACAGTAAATCGTCACAATTTCCTCTACTGGGCCGCCGAAAATCCGAACGCCCATATAGACAAAGCCGTGAACTTACCAGGAGTAAATGTGTGGTGTGGGTTCTCTTGCCGGGGATTCTTAGATGGCACAGTTACCGGTGAGGTGTACCTTCAGAAGCTTCAGACATCCATTTTACCTGCTATCCGAGACTTGTATGGAGACAGAAGAGTTTACTTTCAATAAGATGGTGCCCCAGCCCACTACCAAAATCGTGTTAGGGCGTATTTCCACGAAAATCTACCAGGAAGATGGATAGGCTGTAGAGGTGCTGTGGAGTATCCACCACGTTCCCCATACGTAACTCCTCTGGACTTTTACCTGTGGGAAACACTAAAGGACGTCATTTATCGACAAAAGCCACGCACAATGGATGAATTTCGAGAATCCATCGTACATTCATGTGCAAATATCCAACTGAACACGTTGCAGTCAGTAGTTCGTGCTGCAGTTCGGCGGCATCGTTTGTGTATGGATGTTAATGGTGACCATTTCGAACACCTACAGTGATATTTCTAACCTGGACTTTAAGCTACATTTTCACCAAAGATGAAACAACTCCGTCAATTAGTTGGCAAGTTATGGAGTTTTAAACAGTGGATACATTTTTTTTGGACCCCTCTCTATACTATAAATATTTTGTATAGATTTTCTTCGTATGTGTAAAGTGCTTTTATTGATCTGTGTAAATAGTAATGTAAACTGTAATTTATACTGGGTCAGTGCTGGTAAGGAAAATGTTAGGGAGACGTATTAAAGATTGAAAACGCACTGTGTAGCGGCGCCTCTGGAAGCTAGTGGAGTGACGTCACAACGCGCACACTGCACATATGCTTGGCAGCGGACTGTTGATGAGATCGGACATGCGAGTTGCGTGCTGAGTCAGTGTAAGGAGAAGTTTCAATTAGCGGCACGATAGCAGTTGACTAGCTTGGATCGATGAATAGGCAGCTCCATTCACATCAAGATGCTTCTCCGCCAGTAAGTCTCTGCTCGCAAATTTTATCTGGAGCTACTGCACCTTTGTCGACGACGTCTATGGCCTCATCTCTTCAACGAGTGACTGTAAGACTGTTCCATTTAGTTCACGTTTTTTAGAACTGTAACGGAATTACCCAGTATTAGTGTTGAACATTTACTTTTAATAATAATTATTGCAAAAACTTTGAAACTTTAACCTAATAATAATTATTTAGAGTCATTAGTACCAAAAAGATACCACTGCCATTCCTGTTATTGAAACATTCCGACTTCGTTTATTTGACAAGAAAGAAATTTATCAAAATTAATTTCAGTGCCACTTCGTTTCTATATTTTTTAATAATTTTGAAAGCAGAACTAAAAGTATTTTTTAATGCGCCTCAGTAACTTCACTTTTGAAATAAATACTGTTTAGAGACAAAGTTATTCTTGCAGATCAAAAATTAATTCAATTATCTGAAAGCACATTAATCGCTGGTTCTTGAAAGTAAAGATTTTATTTGAAAGAAAGCAATTATTCATACTTGACAATTGTACATAAACTTGTGATGCTGTTTTATACGTCGGCCTTGGTCGTATTTGTAATTGTTGGTTGCATTACAAAGGTGTTGATATTCATTGGTAGTTCTTTTATTTAACTAATTCTAAAGCTAACTAAAGTTTTCTTTCGAGTTTAATTGACATTTTCAGGTTAGCACAAGTGAGTAAACGCTACTGTAAGGTTACGCAACTAGTTATCATAATAATAAGCAGCCTCCAGTTAGTCAGAGTGAGATTTATTCATTCCAAATGTATTTCGTTGCGTTTAATAATGACTGTAGTATTAACTGAATTTCTTTCTCATTATTATCCCATGACGTGTCTTGTTACTGCAAACGTGTGCGTAGCCTTCTGTTGCCGCACGTATTATAATTATTCCTTACTCAATGCTGTTCGCAGTTTTAATTACTTAGTGAACAGACAGTGCCCAGTTGGGCTGGCGATCGTTTTTCCTTTTATTCCAAAAGTATTGGTAAAGTTTACTGTTTTGTATCGGGAGTCCCGAGGTATCCCTTTCCGTTGGAACAATACATAAATGTTCACACGATTTTTGATAATTGAACTAAATTTAACTGACAGTGGAGTAGGCGGAATAATTTGCCCCCAGAGATAGCTTTTTGTAAACCTCTTCCTCACTAATCGATGTTACATTTGCCTTTAGAAATGATAGCCTTACCAAATTTTACTTTTTTTTAGGCACACGTGAACACGGTTAAAAATATTTTAGCTAAACTGGTTATGTAAAGAGAAACTTTGCAAATTCACGCTGTATTTAGGACAAATTTCATATATAACATAGTAACGATGAGACATCAGCTTAAAAGAAGACCTAACAACAACTATTAAATGCGAATTTTACAGTTCCGTCACCCATATTTGACAGCAAAGAGGAAGATAAATCTTCATGCGACACTATCGATATGGCCCACTCTTCAGATGGGGACGTGGAGTTTGGGTGTTCTCTTGGTTTTGTTCGAGAGCCGCCACCAGGTTTCCGCCTTTTCCTTCATTTCCCCATAAAGACACAAACACAACATTGA
This sequence comes from Schistocerca piceifrons, assembly GCF_021461385.2. NCBI lineage: Eukaryota > Metazoa > Arthropoda > Insecta > Orthoptera > Acrididae > Schistocerca > Schistocerca piceifrons. The sequence continues at coordinate 833,780,537 of NC_060138.1, read as the reverse complement.
ACTGAAAAAGTTCTCATCAGCTATTCATATTGATGCAGCTACAGCTGATGTGCTTAACAGCCAAGAGGAAGGCAAGGATGAACTTCCTTCATCCATAACGCTGGAAACTTGTCCGGGGTAAAATAGCTGAAGTTAGAATCTGCACTATCACTCATTTTCTGACTACAGTGGACTATTAACAGTATTGCATTCCACATGATTAATAAGTCGGAAACCGCACTGTTCTAATATTATAGCGTGTTTTAAGTGCAGAGTTTTGTAGCCCCAGGAGTGCATGCGTTTATGTTTCCTCTTACCCATACTTTATTGGCACTTACCGTAAACACTACAACAATAGAATTTATAGTACAGTTCATTTACATAAAATGCTTCAAAATTCATCCGTTGGAGCTCGATCATGCATAAAAACCATATGATTCTTCTTCTTAACCGTCTGCTATTACATCACAACACTTTCATGTCTACTATACACTGATAAGGGGTGCTAACCTCCTCGACATGCGTGCATGTGGAGAAATATTGTGCACTGAGATGGGGACCGTGAGTAAGAGTGGTGCGGAACAGCAATTAGGGACTCGGCTCGCTCTGTTCCTTCACAAGGCATGGAATGTAGCGGTCTACTTCTGGTCAGCTGGAAATTACATCGGTGACAGTGTTGCATGGAGTGTTGGTCAAAGACAAAGCGAGGTGATCTCTCAATCTCTAACTTTATCCTAAAAATGCGAGAATGCTCTGTGACCTCCATGCGCATAGGGAGAGATCGTAAATTGTAGACTGTGATCGAAGTGCTAGAAATATGTAGATCGCTGTCTGGTATACTTTGGCGTATATATGCCGGTCGGAGTGGCCGAGCGGTTCTAGGCGCGTGACCGCTACGGTCGCAGGTTCGAATCCTGCCTCGGGCATGGATATATGTGATGTCCTTAGGTTAGTTAGGTTTAAGTAGTTCTAAGTTCTAGGGGACTGATGACCTCAGAAGTTAAGTCCCATAGTGCTCAAAGCCATTTGAACCATTTTTGGTGTATATGGTCGAGAGTTAACAATGTATGCAGATACTGCAGTCATCTACCTACATTCACATCACGAAGTAGTCGAGGGGTGATTTAGCAACAATGTATAAATTGGGAAGCGTTCTGTCGTGTCACTGGTCAGTTCTGAAATTACTGTAAAATTGCTAAAACTGATCACAATATCAAATGTAATGCTTATTATTACAGTACATCGACAGTTTCTTTTTCATCGCATCTGACCACTGGTAAGTTGTTGATTACCACATAATAATTGACTGACATCACTTGTTTGAGATCGAGAAAGAGTCTTTGTGGAGTGGCACATCTTCCGTGATGACTAGCATCAAAACAGTGATATGCACATAAGTGTAATATGAAGAATCTGTCAAATGGAACACCGAGCCATCAGCTATCCTGTCGCTGTGACAGATGAGTTTAAATGTGGAGTCCGTTAATGACCTTTTGGACAGCTATTTGGAAACGCTCCACAACGCTGCAAAACTCTTCCAGTTTCCGTAAGTTGTGACTGTCTTTTATTTAAAATCATCCAGTGCGTGAGTGGTGGGAGCAGCTACAACATGACTTACACCATGCGTTGTTTAGTTTTGTGTGAGAGCCAATGGCTCAAGTCGTGTTAATGTCAGCTTAGAACCTGACAGATACCTTGAAGTTTTGGCGGAGAAAACAAAATGTATAGCGATGTGAAATGCTGCGTCATGCGCTGCTTGGATGTGATGCTGCAGAAAAAAAAACAATGTATCAAATAACAACACATGGATCCTCTCTTGCGACTGAGGGATATGGTCCTCCTCCAACAGTACAGGCAATGATACTTTACACTGGTCTGTGGAGGCGACTGAGTGGATTAATACCTGTATATATAATGGTGTTCAGCGCATATGCTCAAAGCCAGCATGTAGATAGTATTTGTTTTCGATATGTACATTGGAAGACGGGGAAGCGATAAAATCTTATTAAGTTCTCTACTGGATGACGTTAATGGAGTTTTTATAGCTTGTGGTTTTTTATTCTGTTATGTATGGTACAAAATAACGATGATAGAATGTTTGGGTGACATGTGATTGCACCCTGAGGGGCACAGATCTCCTTCGGACTGCAGTACCTATATGCAGTATGGAGATGCACCACAATGTGGTAGCAAAATCCTCGTTCTTTGCAAACGCTCCACAACACTGCAAAACTCATCCAGTTTCCATGTGTTGTGACCGTCTTTTATTTAAAATCATCCAGTTCATGTGTTGTGGGAGAAAGCTTCGTTTGGTATTGCTCTTACACATAGTACGCTATTGGCAGAGCTATGACAATATGTTTTTATTTCCGCCATGTGGTCAAAACATGAACCTGTCGCCCTAACTCAGCTCCTTCTGTTTCTACACTGGTTGCAGAAGGTGGTAGATATAGTGCTCTCTAACTTCTTCTCAGTTCCGATTTAAATTGGAACGATCCCATGGACAAAGCTGCAGAGACTGAGGAACATGTTAAAGATGCACAGTGGCTCTCTAAAAGTTGAAGTTTTGCTGTAGCAGATAGGTTCAGGAAGGTGACTCGTCTTGAGATAAGAGAGTGCCACGAATATGATTGACTAGTGACACACCGATATCACTCGCAAGAAAAACGAATGAGACATATCCATCCATCGCAGATTTTCACTCAATATCGTTTGGTATCACCAGCGTTCAGTTGTTGGTGAAGTATTATATTTTAGTAGGGGATGTGTGATATGTTCGCTATGATCAGTGGACTTATAAAGTGTGTCTATGTTCCGACATGCGCAAAGGCAATACCTATGTCCTATCTTAGGGAAGGTATGGGTTTGAAATGGAAAACTGCCATAGACATAAGGGGAATGAAAGACTTTTTTTATGTGGAAAAATAAGTCTAGTCACAAGAATGGTACAGATATTTATATTTCCAGAGCCACAGTCGTCAGGGGATGGTATTTCCGATACTTCGATCATTATTGAATGTCGTCAGATTGAGACTGCAGTCGTAATATTTAATGTAAGTACAGTGATGAAATGTAGGTAGTTGGTTTCCTAGGTCGGTTCTGTCTGGGAAGCAGGAGCACACGTTGTGGCTGTAACCTGTCGCCAGAACGATTGATGGTTCCTGCTTATGGTGGTAACTGTCCAGACTGGAGAAGCCGGCTGGGGTACAGGAATGTAGCTGAACTAACCCTCTCACCCTCTAGGTATAGCGATGTGAAATGCTATACCGTGAAAATTTGAGGAGATTCAATATGGGCATGTGTTTGTACTGGACAGTTTTTCTCTCCCATGCAAACTGTACGGTTGACTGCTTCTGCACATTTCCTGTCTTTTACTTGGTTGAGAGAACATCGATTGTCTGGTGTGTTGTGTGCATCTGGATAGTGAAAGACAGCTGAAAGAGAAATATGCTGGTTCTCTAGACATTAGAAATTAGAAGGATTTAGAATCTGTTGTATCACTGACATCGGTATTCGCAAGTGTAATTTCAAGTTTCCTCTATTTTTTCGAGTTTTCATGTAAAGACCTTCACAGACGAGATACATTTCTAGTTACTCAGTGGTTTGCAGCGCGTTCCACCTCACTACACCTTGCTAAGGTTTCAGGTTTCTAGAGAAATAATTTACACTCTTTATCTTCGGAATTAAATTGTTCAAGTGGTACTGATATGCAAGCTATACTGTTATGTGCTAGATATCGAGAACTATCGCGTAAATGATAAGATATTCTGGCAATCCATGTGAAAATACATGACGTGCTCTTGTAATCTCAGAGTATGGAGATGGGTGTGGATAGCATGGCAATAAGCAAGCAAGGTGGTCAGGGCCGGAAACAGTAATGACTTTGTGCCGAGAGGAACCAGTCCAGCCTTTGTACAACATTTTGCAGAGTGGTCACTGTCCATAGAGGTCAAGAGGTCACTCTAATCACATGTCGGGCCAGTGTGTGTGAGAGGGCAGTTGATTCATGACCACTGGCCACGGTGGATGACCATCCGACCTTGCAGGAAATATCTAGTGCTGTGAGGACTATATACAGTGCAAGTGCTTATGGCTTTTTCTTTTTTTGGGATCTGTCTGTCTTCGCACTATATGTACAAATGTCTGGTGGTCAATAGCTACATGCAGGATACAGAAGTGATGATTTTGAATGGTGCAGGGTAAGAATTGTGTTTACTATTACTGTGGGGTGATATAGCCTGGTTGTAGATAGATTTCATGCTCAAAAAAAGAATTCGAGCTTTCCTTGACAGCAGCAAAGGAGTGTAATTGAGGAAGTGTCTTTCCATACTTCTTGATCTGTAGGTTACTTTTGCAGGGCTCTACTGTCAGTGAAATATGACAGCTGTGTATCTCGTTTTTCGATTTGTACAAAATAGTTTTGCTGCTGGAAATCTCGTCCGCAGACAATGGCGGACAGTGATCCCACACCAGCAGCTGCAGTAGCAGACTGGTGGTAAATTCAGTAAGAGCCAATCAGAAACCTCCATATTCAAGGCATCCTTCTTGTGGAGCATAGGAGCCTCTACACACTGGTTCAAACGTGATGGGGAAAGGTATCTACAGAATCTTCTGTGATGTCTGAGAGTAACGTGATGTCTTCTTTGTTCGAGTGTTCAGAGACACGTCCAAGCAGACCATCCAACTATGGCGGGATGCTGTCACTCTTCCCCTATTGTGACTTTAGAGCATCTCCAGACCAAAATTTACCCAAAATTCCAGCCATTTTTTCTCGTCTACAGGACAGTGCTTCGAATTTCGTTTGTGTAATTGTTCTGAATTCCCGTCTGTGCTTAGACACAAGTGTGTGCTTCGAGAAGTGAGGAAAATAACGTCCCAGACACCAGCAGCAGCAAATATAAAACTAAGCCCACTCAACATTTCAGAAAAGTGATGAACACCACAGCAGCTTAAGGACTCAGAAGTTTTTCTCTGTCTGACAGTGCCTTCAAACAAGCAGCTAAAACTCAAAAGTGATGAGCGTCCCTTTAAGAGTTAAAGAGATATTTATTTAGACATCCAAATATCGTCGGTTTTGTGTGTAAAATGAGATATTGCAGCTGATATTGGTTTCTGATAAAACCGTGTGAAGCGTCTCAGGGAGGATTCATAAGGGGTGAGTGATCTTTTTAGCGTCCCTGTTCAAGTGTGACGGTATACATCATAAAACTGACTCGAACTACTGTGCTGTGATCTTTTTTTAAAAGTGAACTGACTGTTTCACGGCAGTATTCATTGTGGAATTGGGACAAAAAAGCGATGATTTAATTACTTCTTTTCGATGTATTTCACGAGAACTGCATCTTCCCAAACAACAGAGAATGATGAGCAAGAGAGGTCCAACTCCTGCAATACCTTCTACTATGTAACTGAATTTCCTGTCATGAGATCCTTCCTCTCCAGCAAAGAGCTGCCAATTTCCAGGAAGCCGAGGGGCAGGGGAGTGGAGGGTTGGGAGACTTACCAGAGGGGGAGGGTTTAATTAATTGAGCAATTTAATTAAGTAGTCAATGAAATTGATAGAGTGAGAGGGGCTATTCGAATAACTCAGGCCTGAAAATGTACCCGTATCAGTGGAGGGAGGGTGGGAGGGGGAGGATGAAGGGAAGGGAGAATGGGTTGGAGAACAATAGTTTAAGGACCTGTCAATCAAAAGGATAGGTTATCCCCAGGGGTCATAATCCACTTAGCAGAACAATAGGCTAAAGACCTCTCAATCAAAAAGTTTGCCCCTGGGTGTATACTTGCCCCTCATGTAGGCAACCCACACTAACGAACAGTGCTGATGCTGGCCTTGCCCACTACTGTCAGGCTGTGAACAGAGAGTGCCATTGGCCTGCCCAGCATGATGAGATCTGCTCAGAAAGTAGGAAACTCATAGCACTAACTTTAAGACTTAGTACTCTGCCGATGCCCTGCTGGCGCCGCAATTTCAGGAATAGTCCATGTGGACTTCTGACTTGGTAACCAGTCGACTTTGGGAAGGGAGTTCTGACATTCCTGAGATCATTCAACTTTCTGAAGCTGCAGTCTCCCAACCCTTGCTAAGCCTAATAAAAATGCTATTGGCTAGAACTTTAACAAAATTCTGCCTAACAGAGAGAAAAGCTAAAATGGTTGCTCTCTTTTGCTGAGGTTGAGATAATCCATCAGATTAGATTATGCATAATTTTGGTAGCTTTTGATCGCAGGTGCGGCGAAGTGCAAGTTTCAGGGTAATTCATGGTTGACACACGAATCTAAATTCACATGCTAGATACAAGATTCGTCTTCAGAGTTAGAGCTTCATTCTTGACGATTGGTACAGCTCCCACTTTCACCATTCGAGAGATGTGCAATGGCCTTCTGCAGTGCTAAGCACAGTGCCAGCTCACAACCAGCGCCACATATTAAGCATAAATTCACACAGCAGTGAAGAGAGTTAGAAGTTCTGACGTGAGAATGGGAGCATTTGTGTGCTTCCTATAACTATGGACTTTGATCAGTCACACCGTTAGTTGCTGCCATGGTCACGGCTTTGCTATTGGGTCTTTATACACGCTTGAAGCCTTCACTTTTCGGAATTGACGAAATCATTATGTCCATTAGAATACCGCATTTGCTGTTCTATTAGATACAACGCGAGTTTGTTACCAGAGTTTCTCCCAACCCTTCCTGTGGCATCGTTTCCGATCCAATATCATAAGGAACTAACTTGCACGGATTCAGATTCTGTCCTGCACATTTATAATTTCATTTCCTGTGTTGTTTTGCATGCGTCAAACGTCGTAAATTATAATTCCAATGAATTCCACTTTATTTACAGTAGATGAACGTCGCTCCCCTACGCCAACAGTTATTAAATCAACAGAAGCTATGTTTTAGTTATTAGCGCCACCCAACAGTTGCGTTTCCTTGCATGTACCTCATTATCATACATCTAAATTGTAGTGGGGCGATCTGCATATCAAGAGGGAATGCTCGATAATCATCACTGATTTAGTACGTGTGTGTATTCCCAAGCCCCCGTGGCGTCTTCATTGTTTTATTCAATGTTTTCAAAGCTTATGCCCTATATACTTATGGCCATGAGTATCATGTTCTGAGTTACTAATGCATCTGTCTCATGCTTGCTGGTGGGGTCTCTTCACTATTTCTTTTGCATCATTCCTATTTTGTTTCTAGATTTGCTTATTTTACAGGGCAGGCTCTGAAAGATATTTGTATATGCAGTTTGGTTGTCTTACATTACTTCCAGAATATCGGTGGATCAAATTTTTAAACCAGACCCTCGACGATAACTCTTTTCTTTGCTAGTGCCTCAATTGGAGCTTTTTAAAATTGCTTTTTCAATTTTTTTCCACCCTTTTTCAGTGGTGTTCTGGGAAGCTAATTATTCTGATTCTTTTCTGAAACTACTTTGTAATAGGCTCTTAACACTTCCACTATGTAGTAAATATACTTTGTAGACTTCTTCTTGCTTCTGCGTAGTAAAAATTTTCTTCTGCCTAAATTTAGCAAAAAGGACATTTCTACATATTACAAGAAAGTCATCAGTCCCAATATCAGAACTTCTGTGTACTATTAAATCTTTTCTTTGACCTTGTATTCTTCTATTCACTATGGCATAACTTTTACTGACCTGTACGCTCTATCTTTCATGTATATTTGAGAATATATTTTTTCAAGAAAGATATTAGTTATTTTTGAATCATTATAAGTAGAATATATGAAAAAGTTTTTTAAATCATTAGAATTAGAAAATAGGAAAAGTTTTTCAGATACTGCTACCAGTCACAAAATTTCTTCACTGCTAAACTATTTACTTAGCGACATGATTTGAAGTGATACCTCATTGTAAGGTTATATTGGCATTACAAAAATTTAATATAATATATTAATGTTTCTTTAAATGACTGTTGTGATCTTTATTTTTGTGGCGTGGCATTCTTCTTGTGATGTGTTGAAGTTTCACTATTTCCATGGCTCTCTTGAATTTCTTCATCATGGTTCACAAACTTCACAAGGATTACTTTATAAAACGATAACACAAAACAACTGCCAGTATTGCCCAATGATGAAGTATCACCTCGAAACACGTCGGGCCGGCTGGAGTGGCCGAGTAGTTCTAGGCGCTTCAATCTGGAACCGCGCGACCGCTACGGTCGCAAGTTCGAATCCTGCCTCGGGCATGGATGTGTGTGATATCCTTAGGTTAGTTAGGTTTAAGTAATTCTAAGTTCTAGGGGACTGATGACCTCAGATGTTAAGTCCCATAGTGCTCAGAGCCATTTGAACCATTTGAAACACGTCGCAAAACAAATAATTTAATACTAAAAAAATTTTGTGGCTGGTAGCGGTACCTGAAAACCTTTTCATATTTTTGAAGCAGTCACAGTCAATTAATGGTCGATATGGCTTCAAATTAAAGGTAGAAAGAAATCTCTAAGTAATTACCATTCTGATTACAAATTGTTTCTCCATACATTCCAACAAAATTAGGTACTGAACTTTTCTTACCGTCGAATTTATGTCTATGAACAGAACAACTTGCTGCTTTTGATTATACTGATCCACAATTTTTGAAGGGTGTCAAAAAGGTAACTGCACCCTCAGTCTTACTTTCTCTGATGATTAAACTGCTTCTGCCGCAGGCATGGATGTGTGTGATGTCCTTAGGTTAATTAGGTTTAAGTAGTTCTAAGTTCTAGGGGACTGGTTACCTCAGAAGTTAAGTCCCATAGTGCACAGAGCCATTTGAACCATTTGCTTAAACTAGCGTTAGGTTTTCTCTTTCTGTTTTTATAGTTGCTGCTTTAATTCCTTCCTTAATATCTTCATAGTTCCTGATATAATGTTCTCATTTTCTGATTATGTCTATTGCTACCTATTTACTTGCCTTTTCTTTCTTTTTTACTCTACTATACAACATTATACAGTTTTCAACGTATTTACTACCTTTCAACTTCTTAGTTTCTAAGATGGCTGCATAATATGTTGTCCTGAGAATATCTTTGTTAATTATTCTTCATTGTAAGCAATTCTTCTTGCATACCATGAAGCTCATCTTACTTTTTCTAATGTCCACTTTCTCTTATCCTTTTATGTAGCTGAAGTTGTCATAGAAAATCCATCCTGTTTTCCGATGTAAATGTGGGACCTTGAAGTTTTTTAAATGAGTTACCAGTTACCAACCCAAAGTAGGTAAGACTAGTGAAGGGGCTGCCATCTTCTAGCGTACGAGCCAGAGTACAATATCGCCATAAATGAGCTTTCGTGCGGTATTAAAACTTACCTCTCCTTAAATGAGTGTTGGTGCGGCATTTCCTCTGCACACGATCTTATAGTTGTACCTCTGATACTCAGCCATCAGAGTCTCGTTCCCTTGGCAAGGTACACCACCAGCCGGTGAAGTTGACATTTGAGTGAGAGTGGCTTTATGTTCGCATCATCACCCCTTTATTTCCCCACCGAAACATGTTTGGGTGTTAAACAAGTAGAATTTGTGTTCGATCAAGGTAGAACCAAACTTCCTTAATCATACACTGAAGAGCCAAAGAATCTGGTACACCTGCCTAATGTAGTGTAGGACCTCGGCGAACACGCAGAAGTGCCAGAACACGACATGACGCGGACTTGAATAATGTCTGAAGTAGTGCTCCAGGGACTTCACACCATGAATCCTGCGGGTCTTTCCGTAAATCTGTAAGAGTACGAGGGGGTAGAGCTCTCTTCTGAACAGCACGTTGCAAAGCATCCCAGATATGTTCAATAACGTTCATGTCTGGAGAGCTTGGTGACCAGCGCAAGTGTTTAAATTCAGAACAGTGTTCCTGGAGCCACTCTGTAGCAATTCTGGATGTGTGGGGTGTCGCATTGACCCGCTGAAATTGCCCAAGACCGTCGGAATGCATAACGGACATGAATAGATGCAGGTCATCAGACGGGATGCTAACTTACGTGTCACGTCGTATCTAGATGTATCAGGGGTACCATATCATTCCAACTGCACACACCCTGCACCATTACAGTGTCTCCACCAGCTTGAACAGTCCCCTGATGACATGCAGGGTCCATGGATTCATGAGGTTGTCTCCATACCCGTACACGTCCATCCGCTCGATACAATTTGAAACGAGACTCGTCCGACCAGGCAACATGTTTCCAGTCATCAACAGTCCAACGTCGGTGTTGACAGGCCAAGGCGACGCGTAAAGCTTTGTGTCGTGCAGTCATCAAGGGTACACGAGTCGACCTTCGCCTCCTAAAGCCCATATCGATGTTGTTTCGTTGAGTGGTTCGCACTTTGACACTCGATGATGGCCAGCATTAAAATCTGCAGCAATTTGCTGAAGGATTGCACCTCTGTCACGTTGAACAATTCTCTTCAGTCGTCGTTGGCCCCTTCTTGCAAGATCTTTTTCCGGTCGCAGCAATGTCGGAGATTTGACGTTTTACCGGATTCCTGATATGACGGTACACTGGCGAGATGGTCGTACGGGAAAATCCCCTCTTCATCTCTACCTCGGAGATGCTGTGCCACATCGCTCGTGCGCTGACTATAATATCACGTTCAAATTCACTTAAATCTTGATAACCTGCCATTGAAGTAGCAGTAACATGTCTAACAACTGCGCCAGACACTTGTTGCCTTATGTAGGCGTTGCCGACCGCAGCCCCGTATTCTGCCTGTTGACATATCTCTGTATTTGAATACGCATGCCTATACCTGTTTCTTTGGCGCTTCAGTATATACTCATATTTAAAATAATTTTTGTAGTAGCTAGGGCAGTATGTCATACTGAAGTCAGTGGCGACCCATAACTAGAAATTCGCAGTTATCTCTCAAACTGCTAACTTGTGAGTCCACCGTACTGGAACGTTTGTGCTTCTACGAGGGTCGTTCTGTAAGTAATACAAGACGTTTTTCTTCGTTGGACAATTTCGGTTGAAAAATCGAGAACTTTTTATGGGGCGTCATGGAGTACACCCGCTTCAGCCCCTATGGTTTAATAGGTTCCGATAGGTGACGACGCAGTACGTAGGCTTTAAAACGGCGTCTGTGGCGGAGGTGTGTTCCAAGCAGAGAGTTGTTACTTTCATTTGGCAGAAAACCAAAGCATCACAGTTATTTACAGGCGCTTGGAAAATGTTTACGGGGACATGACTGTGAAAAACAGCACGGTGAGCCTTTGGGGGAGGTGTCTGTCATCATCGCAACAAGGTCGCGCGAACCTGTCCGATCTGTCGCGTCCCAGCCAGCCGCACACAGCTGTGGCTCCTGCATTATTGGAACGTGCAGACACTCTCATTCGAGGTGATCGACGGATCGCAGTCAGACAGCTCGCTGTTTAACTGGACGTCTATATTTGTAGTACTGACACACTCGTCGGCCAGTTGAGGTACTCAAAGGGATGTTGCCCACTGATTTCGTCGCCGTCCATCAGAAGAACAGAAAGAGCAACGAAGGACTGTCATTAAGGAATTTGTTGCGAGTTACTAGGCTGATCGTGACAGTTTCTCGTTGAACATCGACTCAGGCGATGAAACATGGCTTCATCTCTGGAAACAAAACGGTAATTCATGAGGAGGCGCAACACCTCTCCTCATAAGAAAAAGTTCAAAGCCGCATCCACAGCCGCTAGAGTCACGGTGACAGTCTTCTGGGACTCTAAAGGGGTCATTCTAGTTGATGTCCTCTGTCATGATGGAACGATCAGCTAGGAAGTGTGTTATGCTACCCTCAGGAAATTGAAGAAATATATATATATGAAGATGGTATCTGTTCTTTCTGACATGTCCGAAAGAACAGATACAATCTTCATATATATATATAGTTAAGGCTCACCGGCCATTGAACATCTTCTTCTGTGTGGATGCACAAACAATGCCCGAACTCTTACGGGAATCGGCAAAAAGCCGCGGGTAATGGGTATAATGTGCAGGGGCAATATGAATATAGTGTGGGACAAGCAGTTGGGAATGTGGGTCTCACGAGAGGCGTGCCAGAGATAAATCCCTGCAGTCGCACTATCCTCTGCGTCTGCCACGTAAGCAGGAGATCCCGGGTTCGAGCCCCGGTCGGGGCACACATTTTCAACTGTCCCCGTTGACTTATATCATCGTCTGTATGCAGCTAGTAGTATTCATTTCATTGTAATTGAAGAAATGACTTCAGCGTACTAGTGGCATAAAAATGCGAACAAACTTCTTCTCCATGACAAGGAAAGGCCTTAAACGAGTCTGCCCACCAGAGAAAATCTCATGAAATTTCATGGGACCGTTCTTCCTCAAGCACCCTAAAATCCAGATCTCGCAGCTTTCGGCTTCCATCTGTCTGGCCCAATGAAGGATGAACTCTGTGGGAAGCAGGATGTGGATAATGGGGAGGTTATTGATGCAGCAAGACGTTGGCTTCGACGTCGACCAATCGAGTGGTACCATGCAGCCATACAGTTCCTCCCTGGACGGTGGGGTAAGGCTGTCACATCGAACGGAGGCTATGTTGAAAAATGTTTTGTAGCCAAGGGAGTGGTGAATAATATGATATATTGGGATTCCGAATAAAACCAACTTGCATTCAGAAAAAGATGTGTTCCATTACTTACTGAATGCCCTTCATGTTATCGTTTACTTCCACTTATGCCGCCAGCCGCTGTGACCAAGCAGCATGGATGTGTGTGATGTCCTTAGGTTAGTTAGGTTTAAGTAGTTCTAAGTCTAGGGGACAGATGACCTTAGATGTTAAGTCCCATAGTGCTCAGAGCCATTTGAACCATCCACTCATGCCAGTTTCCAGTCTTAATTATGATACGCCTCGTATACAGTTCCAAAAGAAAGTGTTTCCAAGGGCGATAATCTTTATTCTTCAGGACTTACACTTTTCCATTCATTGTAACTGATTAACTGATTTTAATTGGAGAAGTATATTTTACATTAAACGAATGTAACATTTGCCCATTACGTACATCGGAACTGGGTGTATATTGTCGAAATGACACTAATGGACGCTATTTGGGCATTCAGTTGCATTTTGGGATGCGGAGCGCGGGGAATTCTTATTCGGAGAAGAAGCTGTGCAGTAGCCGCCTTGGGGCACGGCCTAATTGGCAGCGTCTGCTTGGCTTTGGCGGGGCGGACGCGCGCCCCTGTAAAGGGTTGGGGTGTGGCGGAGGCAGCGCAAACAAGGTGGCCGGTGATGGTCGCCAGGCAACGCCGCCGATAAAGGCCCCAAAGCGGATTACGGCCGCGCCAATTGTCGCACCGCGGCCGCTGAAAGGTTTTTCGTGTCTGCCTACACGCAGCTTGTGCCGTCCCGCGAATAAAACTCCGCCTCGATGACCGGAACTGTTATCTCTCAGCGCTACCCACGATTTTTCTCCTTCAGAACACATAGAGCCATACGTACAAGCATTATGCCTTATCTATTTTAACTGAACAGCAATGTGGGAACAGTAATTGCAAAGAACTCTGCGTTCCAAACGTGTGTTTACAGAGGATCGTGCACTGCAGCTGTGGGTTAATGAAAGCAATGGAAACTGATATTTGGGTCGTCTGTGTATGTCACGAGAGTGCTTGTGACAAAGCCATGGAAAGCCACCACAGCCGACAGAAACATAGCTACTTGTAAAACCAATTAGCCCTTTTATATCTGAATTTTTTCTGGATGAAGGAAAGTCTTCTATGTATGGTAATGCTCTTTGGTGACTTTTAATGGTATTAGATGAACGATTTATACAAAAATATGCACCCGTTTTCAAGACATACTTTGTACATTTGGCTTCATTTTATGGACTAAAATACCTAATTGCTGAATATTCTCTATTGTAATAAATAATAATAATCATTCAATAATTACCATGTAAAATATCAATTTTAATATTCAGTTACACAATGGAATTTATTCAACTAACCACATCTGTGCATTCTTGTGGCCACAAACTGCTGTACACTACCACATTGACTTGCTGATATTTTCATGGTGATGCCCAAGAATTGGGAGCACTCGTGCATGATGAAAAGGCTGAACATCCACAAATGTGTACCTCTGGTTTTCGTTGGGGAAAAATACTCCCATTGCAGTTAAGACACAGTAAAATTTATTGTACGCAACTGTAGCCAGAGGGTCTGAAAGGGTTACGTTCTCGATCGTCCTTTCAAGTTCCATACAATCCCTTAACAAGGTTCTTTTGTGACCCAAAAAGCGATATATAATACCATTATGGCTGGCAGAGTTTAGTTTCACTCTTTTTTTATTTGTTGAACGAAAAGGTATGACCCAACACCAATGACTGACATTTTGGTTTCATGTTAACACAAAAAGTCTTCTTCCTCTGTGTCGTGACAAAGGAACGTCCAGTACATTGAGATTTGGGGTCCTCATATACAAGTTTTTGAACTTAAGAAACTCAAAAATAGTAACTTGTTTGTTTAGTCATGATCTCAAGTAAAACACAGCGTGATACCAGCAGAAATTAGTCTGACTGTTCAGGTATCGTGGAACGTTGGTTTTGATGAAATGAATTCATCAGTTCGTTGCTGACTAACAGACGGAGAACCTTCTGAGACTCATCATAGATATGTGACATCTACACTCATAACATTCAGTCCATGTACTGGTACAGCACAAAAAAATGAATATCAACAATTTTGAAATATTTCTACATTAACAACAGTATTTAAGAGTGGAATTCACATTGAATAGATTCCCAGTTTCATCGCTCATATTGAACGGACATGGCAGGGGAACAAGAAGCGCAGTGGCCTTCTTGTTATTATAGCTCCATGTTCCCAGACCCACTGCGCATCATAGCGACTGAACAGTTTCCAATATTAGCTCCCATACTACACGTGACGGAAATTTAATTTGCGGGTAGTCCTTGTATATTTCCGTTTAATCCATTCCAAAGAATAGTACAATATGTGATCGCTCTTGGAAGCAGTTCCTTTTGACAACTTGTGTAATAAACAAAAAATACTTATGGTCAAGTTCACTTGAATTACACTCGGCCGACTGAGACGCATTTCGATGCAACGGTTCCGATATCATACTTTTCCTATAGTACTTATTACGGAAAAATACAGTGAATATTGTCAGCATTTCCACTGTCCATTGCATGCCACAGACCTAAACATTGTGGTAAGGTTGCAGGGTTTTACTGTGTATGCTGTGATTGTAGCCGACAGGGAAGGAAATTGTTTGTCACTTTCATTACATAAAATGATTTGCGTTGCAGAATAACAAGATGGGAGTGACGTCGAATTTTTTTCCATGCAAAATCATACAAATGGACATGCAAAAATGATCCTGACATATTTTTAACTGTTCACTAATTTAAAGGTAATAATAGTACAACGGTCGAAAACTAGTAGTTTCATGACTCATCTTCAAGATTCTATGCAACAACTATAGCAATCAATAACCTCCTCTCCACTATTACCACTCCTGTCTCCTTTTTCTCTATTTTGACCATTTTGAGATCTGGAAGAGGGAATCGACAGTCCCATATTGCTGCATGCTTTGTATTTGAATAGGAAGTGAAACGAAAAGAAAACGGAATTATTTTACACTTTCCCTGTAGAATACGGATAGTTCTTTTTTGTTGGTAGTTTTTCAACAATATGGAAATTTTGAGAGAACCAGTGTTACACAATATTTTTACATTAAACAATCGAAACCTTAACTCATATTCAACTGTCATAATGAACTCACGCAATTACAAACACATTCTTGAAGAAGCTACGGATTACGAAGAGCATTGCCAGAGAAAAAAGAAACTACAGAAAGGATTTTGTCGTCATCCCTGAGGATTTTCCTGTATACGTTCTTTATTTAAAGATTGACACACTGCATTGTTCTAAATTATTCTGAATTGCTGATTCTGTAAGTGGGCACCCAACAGAGGGTGTCAACGTAAGAAGTATTTGCATTTTTTTCATCATGTAAGCGCGACATATGTTATACGTATCAAAAATTATTTATGTGCAAGCAGTTCATTAAACAGTAGGCACAAAGAGAAAAATTTTCAACTTGCCTTACATATATGAACTTGTGCCGTGTGTTTCTGACGAAAATTTATTGATGCCCTATATTCCAAACAGTTAACGCTCATAAACGAATGTCTTTTTATTGCAAGTACATGGCAGTGCCACTTTACTCAAGCGCTTACTTTATCAATTTCATTTATTTGACTCATTCGTTTGATAAATTTAACGACTTGTAGTTACAAAATTTTGACATTAGAATCAACCATTTAAATGAACAAGTAACATTAAAAACATTTTCAGGAAAACAAAGAAAGAAAATTGCTGAAAGGCATCAGCAGCTCTGTATGCTATATAAAAATATGAAATGTTCTTTCCTCTGGACCTGAAAAATGCCTGTATAAACACTCGTAATTCCAACTGTTGATTAAGGCGATGTTATATTGCAAGGTATTATTCAGGAACGGCCATAGAACTCCATGTTGGTGGGACACCTATATAAGATACACAGTATCTGTATAATCTTCGACATTTTAATCATATTTCACCACCACGTGCACAGCTATCGAGGCTACGTGCAAACAAGTGCAGAGATTTCCTCACACTGTCTGCTTTATCGTCTGATTAGATCGTACAGTCCTTCCTATCTCTATTCTGCATTAACGCTCTTCTCCAAATACATAGTAGAAACAATCGTTCTTATCAGACCAAAATCTATTCTGTTCGACTGTATCACACAGCCGTTTTCTTTACATGCATTTCGACAGAAGGAACCAGATTTTGCAAACAACAGTAAATGCCTAGCCTTGTAGAAAACACCATTTACACCATTGCAACTAAATACACTCCCTTATAATATAAAAGACATTGAATTTAATTGATGAAAGGAGAATATACAGGGTGTCTCACCTAACTCTGCCACCACAAATATCTCTGGAACAACAATAGATATTCAAAAACGTTTTTATCAGCATGAACGTACGGCAGGGGCTTAGGAAACCAAATACTATGCGCAATTTTTGTTACGTCGTGAATCACAACAGAGCAGCGATTAGCAGTCCAACAACACTTTATTCCATAGTCACAGAACATACAATATAACAAGTCAAAGATACATTGTCCTAAGAGTAAACAAACAGTCTCTCACTTGCGAGAAGTACATCACTCTGTGACATCCTCCCCACCCTGGTCGACCTCCAAAGGTACGGCCAGCTGCACAGGACGACTAATGATGTGACCTTCTGGTGTCCGGAGTATTATCGTCCTTACCCTGCCGTCTCTTCCTGGTAGTACCTTTTCTATCCTGGCCTTCTTCCACGTATGTCGCGGACGAAGGTCCTCTTGGATCAGCACGATGTCGCCAGGGCGAAAGGGGATGACTCGTCCCGATGGGCGTTTAACTTCATGGTAGTTCCGGAGCTCCAATAGGTATTCTTTAACCCAACGGTTCCAAAAACTGTCACAGAGGTGCTGTCTCAGTCGGAATTCCTTTGTTAAATTCGTGCTCGCTGAAGGCTCTGGTCCCGTCGGAATAGTCGTAAGTTTTTCTCCCGTCAGAAAATGGGATGGTGTGAGTGCATCACAATAATCTCCTGGTGTGATGGGCCTGGAGTTCACCGCGGCTTCAATACTGATCAAGGTGGTGTTCAGTTGTTCCTCAGTGAGCTTTGCGAGTCCCAATACCTTCCGTAGGCAATGCTTTATAGTGCCCACCATTCTTTCCCACCATCCTCCCCACCAAGCCGCACGGGAGACAATGAATTTCCAGGTAATACCGTGGTGGGCGAGGAACTGATAAGATTTTGTGATGGTTAATGCCTTCCAAAGTGGGGCTAGTTCCATATTCGTGGCGTGGAATGTTTTCGCGTTATCTGTATATATCGTGTGGGGTAGTCCGCGTCTTCCGGCGAATCGCTGAAGTGCCATAAGAAACTTGTCCGTTGACAAGTCTGTACAGAGTTCGAGGTTTACAGCTCGTGTGGTAGCACATGTGAAAAGAGTGAAATATGACTTGTGCGTTTCCTTCCCCACTTTGATGAATAGTGGGCCAGCAAAGTCTATTCCGGTTACAGCAAATGGTTTGGCAGGTGAAACTCGTTCAGGTGGCAGCGGTGCTTCGATCTGTTGCCCTCGTGGATTCTTCAAGATCTTGCATGCGAGGCATGAGTATAGGATTCTTTTGATTGCCTGACGAGCTCTAAGGATCCAAAATTCGGTTCGCAGTTCGGATAGTACAGAACGAACACCAAAGTGATGAAGGCGGATGTGTGTCTCTCGAATAACCAATTGTGTGAAGTGGTGGGAACCGTCAAGGAGTACAGGATGTTTTTGTTCCCTATTTAGGCTAGTGCACTGCAGTCGACCTCCTAGACGTATCAGTCCATCTTCTAGGAAAGGATTGTATCGTGCGATTTTTGACTCTCTTGGCAGTGGTAAGTTATTCTGAAGTGCATGTAATTCGTTGGGGAAGGAATCTCTCTGGCCCACTCGAATCCAATCCATTTTGGCAGCTGATAATTCGGTGGCTGTAAGTTCTCCTGAAGATTTATTCTTCTGACGAATGTTGTGTAGGAAACGGAGAGTCCATGCTGTGATACGAATGAGCTTCCAGTACGAGCTGAATTTAAGTAAGTTCAAAAGGCCGGTTGGCGTAGATATCGACAAAACTTGGCTCTGGGTTTTCTTCCTCTTTTCTTCGGGAGGAAGTCGTACCATCGTTGGAGTATCGTTGTTTGGCCAGCATTCAGGGGGGCGTGTAAGCCAAGGCGGCCCATGCCACCAAATGTCCAAAGAATTCATTTGGTAGCCGAGGAGTCCACGTGAGAGGTGGTCAGCAGGATTGTCTGGTCCTGGGCAGTGTTTCCATTGCGTGGGAGTCGTGTGTGTTTGTACCTCAGTTACACGATTACAAACGAAGGTCTTCCATCTGTTAGGATCACAGCGAATCCAACTTAGTGTTATTGTAGAATCCGTCCACAGTATCGCACGGGCAATTTTAAAGTCTGTTGCGCGGCAAAAGTAACACAATAGTCTGGTCCCAACTACTGCCGCTAAAAGTTCGAGTCGAGGCAATGTCACCTTCTTAATAGGAGCAAGTCTGTACTTGCTACAGACTAAATGGGTTACGACGTCATCATCTAAGACAGTACGAATGTACAAGGCTGCTCCATATGCCTTTTCCGAGGCGTCACAGAATACGTGCAGCTGAGAGTCTCTTCCATGAGCTGTAGCAATCCATCTAGGGACACGTATATGTGACAATGAAGGTAAGCTAGATATCCAAGCGCGCCATCGTGCTCCTAAGTCCCAGGGCATAAGTTCATCCCAGCCAATTCCTCGCCACCATGTGTCCTGGAATAGCAATTTCCCAACAAGAGAAACTGGGGAAAACAGTCCGAGTGGGTCGTAGAATTTAGCCGTACATTGTAAAAGGAGTCGTTTGGTGGCTGGCTCTTCTGACGACCTTCTAATGATTTCGTGGTGTTCCAGTCTACACCTAAAACTTGAGTCTGGGTGTGGAGTTCTCGCCCTTCTGCCCTCCAGATAGTGTGGAGTTGTTCACAGTTGGTAGCCCATTTTGATAAGGGGAGACTGATCAATTTCATTAGGGTTACAAGTTCATAGTATATAGTTATCACCAAATTATCACCTTCTACTGAGATCACAAAGTCGTCCGTGTATGCAGTCTTGTTTATAAGTGGCGCTACGGTGGGAAATGCTGTCATACACTTGTCGGCAAGTTCTCTTAGTGTTGCAGAAAGTAAAAATGGGCTGCAGGTCAGGCCGAATGGGAGTCTGTTAAAACGGTATTCTGTTAGTTCGTCCGTCGTTTGAAGATTTCCTGTTTGATCCTGGCTAATCTTGAACCAGAAAAATCTGGTCAAGTCTTTGTCCTTTTCGTTCAAGGTTAATTGAAGGAAAGCTTGTGTGATGTCCGCGACGATAGCCGTAGAATATAATCTGAAACGCAGTAAAATTTCCAGAATCTCTGGTAATAGGTTCGGTCCTACTTCTAATACCTCATTCAGAGAAGGTGCATTGTTTTCGTGAGATGAGGCGTCAAAGACTATTCTCCACTTAGTGGTTCCGTATTTCTCCTTCCTCACTGCATCATGAGGGAGATAAAATAGCTCCTTTCCTGAGAGTGGGGTGGGAGCGACCTCTACGTGTCCCTTCGTAATGTAGTCTAGCATAAGATCGAAATACATTTGCTTAAATGTCTCTTGACGTTGAAATCTTTCCCTGAGGTGCTTGAATCGTTTTTCCGCGATAGGTCTGTTACTCGAAAGCACTTTATGTTGCATACTGCTCGATGATCCTTTATAGAGAAAGATGCTCTAAATTCTTCAAGAAGTCTCGTATCCTTGTTGTTCACAGGTAGATCATGATCGGCAGTAATCCCTATAGTTTCCAAGTCCCAAAAGCGTCTGAAATCATTGTCAGAGTGCAGAGGAGATCGGTCAGTCTGAGCAAAATTTACCACGGTTGCATGCACACAGGCTTGTGACTTGTTACCACTAAGTATCCAGCCAAACAGAGAAGGAACTAACACTAAGGTTTCAGAGATGCGTACGGGCGAATTGTGCTTCACTATCTTCCAATAAAAATCGCCTCCTACAAGAATCTCCACGGGAAGATCTTCTGTTGAATCGGTTTTCGGATCTGCTAGCGTAATCTTACGGGCATCTGGTAAACTCTTTATGTGTTGTGGAACTGAAGGCTGGTGAGAAATAACGTGAGTACTTTCGAAGGCAGTAAGTGGCACTGAAGAATTCTGCCAAAGCCCCTTCATACTAAACTGAACAAGTCTGCGGTGGCGTGGGCGTGTAGGGTTTGATTCAAAGGAACAAACAGTTAGTTCTTGTCGATCTATCGTTTGCAGTTTGAGATCATCAATCAGCGATTTTGCTATGAAGCTGGACTGACTACCTGCGTCCAGTAGACATCGCGTTGTCCTGCTCAATCCTGTAGGTCCTGAGACGCATACTTGGGCTGTCTGAAGGTACGTGTAATCGTGGGGAGCGACAGATACCTTTCCAACGGAAGTAACGTTTGTCTGACCCGCAGGGCCCCTAATATCCTTTTGTTCCTCACAAATGGACTTATGATGCAGTCTTTTACAGTTAACACACCGAGCCTTTTCTTTCTTTTTGCAATTTGACACTTTGTGCCCACGTTGAAGACAAAGAAAGCATCTGTTTGCTAGTTTCAATTTATCTATTCGATGATTAACGCGTACGATCTTCTTACAGTCTTGCGCCCAATGACCGTCAGATTCACAAAAGACGCAGAATGGTTCCTTTACGCTGGTATCCTTTGGAGTCGATCTTTTAGATTTCGCGTGTACGTGAAGTGTGGACGCTGTGGGAAGGTTACTAGAAGTGCTTGAAAATTCACCGCGTATCTTCTGCGTGGTAAGCCCCCCGTCGACTTCCTCTTTCAGAAACTCCATCAATTGCAAAATGTCCCCTTCGGATATTCCTGTACGCTTGGCGTGAATTATCCAGCGGCGGCATATGTCATCCGGAAAAGCGCGTAAAATTTTCGGCGCGAGGACTCGACCGTATCCGTTCACGTCTTCCCCAAGTGCCCGGAGAGCTTGAATACGTCGCTGGCATTCAATGAATGTTGAATTAAGTTCCTCTGGGGTGGACAGCTTAATTGGTTTTATGGCTTCGAGATAATCTAAGTGGGCTTGAATTATTCGATCCTTGTTGCCATAACGCGCTCGGAGAATCCTCTTCGTTTCTGCGTACGTCTCGGTCGTCACCGCAATACCGTCCACTAAATGCTTTGGTTCTCCCGAGAGATAGCCGCGAAGAAAAATGTGTTTATTGATTGTAGTTACCGTCGGATCTTTGTCAACCGACTGCTCAAACTGCTCCCAGAATCGCGCCCATGTCTCAATATCGCCTGAAAAAGGCTCAAGTTTGATCGGCGGAAGTTTTACTGAAGCTGTGGGAACACTCATTGTTACAGATTGTGCCGGCGGATTGTCGGGAATCTTTATGTCTGCTACCGATTTCGCAAGCTGTTTCTCTATTTCGTGAGACAATCGGGAAATTGTGAGTCTCGCGGTGTCTATATAATCTTCGCATTTAGGAAAATCTTCTTCGTATTCGCCATCGTCTAACAACTCGTGAATATCCTCATCTAATTTAACGAGGCGGTCCAGAACGCTTCCCAATCTGTCATTGTAATATTTATAATCCGCGATTTCCGATGTGTCGGGCAACCTTGCAACTTCCGCCACGAGTCGCGTAATGTTTGCTCTTTCTCTCATACGTTTTCTCTTTAGAGAGTGTAATTGCGCTTCTGGTTTGTGGTCTGGCACGTCCATTCCGCCCAATTACTCGAAAGTTTAAAGCAGTGTCGGCTAGCGATCAGCTGGTCCTAGTAAGGCGTTATCTTTGGATCGCTAGTCGAAGTAGTTTAATTGATGGTCGCTAGATGGCAGCACCAGTCATATACCATCTACAGGCGTAGCGTAGGATCTGATAATTCGTTAAAGCGCTAATCGAACAGCTACAATAGCAGTACACAGCGGCATTAAAGTAATCAGTTGCCTTTACAAATGGCATTACAAAACATGTTGCGTGATAATTCAATTGAACTTAGCTGTGTATGATGGCGGTCGTCGTCGAAGAGCTTGTTGCGTGGTGTAACAAATCGCTGCAGTAAACCCCGTCGTAGTATTGCCGCGTGACGTGCGTCCAGAATTCGGTTCACTACGACAATCGTGGAATTGTCTCGGGCAAAGTCAGTCCCGGGTTTCGGCACCAAATTGTTACGTCGTGAATCACAATAGAGCAGCGATTAGCAGTCCAACAACACTTTATTCCATAGTCACAGAGCATACAATATAACAAGTCAAAGATACATTGTCCTAAGAGTAAACAAACAGTCTCTCACTTGCGAGAAGTACATCACTCTGTGACAATTTTAAAATGTAAACAAATATTATTTTCAACACAAACTTACGTATTTTAAATGGACATCCCCTATTATTTCGTATGCATTCAATAGCATGAAAAATCACAAAAATAATGGCATTGATCATACAATGTAAGCTTTCACGGCCGGTATTATCTTCACTTAAAACTTCCGGGCTGATAGGCCGTGGTCGAAGTATAAAACTCTCCCCTGACGTTTCGTCTCCGACTGCGGGAGACATCCTCGGAGGTACAGCGGCGAACTGCGAAGAGAGGAAGAGCTGATTATACAGGCAGTACAGAGGGCGCCACTGTCGATCCCGTGGCGTCGGCTATGAGGTTGTCTCTGGTAATGCCAATATTCTCGATTGAAAGTAATCTATCGTCACGCTTGCGGTGCAACGCTGACATCCAAATTTTATTCAGTTTAACACCTTCGTCTTTCCTATTATAAATTATTACGGTGTTTATCAATTTCTATAGCCTCTCTATACATGCGTGCATAATAATGCGAGGTTTTTGATATGACGCTCGTCTCGCTGAATTTTATATCATGATCACCTTCCTGGTAAACATGTTCCACTACGGCCGATTTATCCTTGTGACCCAGGCGGCAATTTCTCTTATGTTCAGCAAGACAGGTGTTCACACTTCTCTTTGTGGTACCGATATAAACCTGTCCACAACTACAAAGAATTTTATATACCCCCGGTGCAGCCAAAATGTGTCGTGCATCTTTCGCTGATCTTAAATATTCTTTTATTTTCCTGGTGGGCCTGAAAATAGTGGCATTGGTTGCATTGCAATACGTAAATTACATCCCGGGAAATTGCGAAGTGAAATTGACGCTTGAAATAAATGAAGCGCTCAGCTAGCGCACGTCCTGAGACTAAAGCGTGCACCTCACGCTGCCTTTGTCAGGAGCTCACACAATAGGAAGGTATGCACAATCCACAAAAATAAACCAGCAACACGTCCAAAGCAAAATTACTTTTTTCAAATTTTAAATGTATGTTTATTGTAGCGAAATAACAACTAGGGCTACAATTAGAGATAACACACTTGAATTCACTGTGCTGAACACATTTACTAGTGCCCTGTCGTCCACAGAAACTGTATTGTTGTGCATTACATCCAGCATAGAAAATACACCCACGTCTTGGCCAATGAAACTGTGTTACGTCAACATATGTTCGAAGTGCCCTCCATTTGCATCAATACACGTTTGCAGACGGGTAACGAGAAAGTGTTGCACAGATTGTAGGGTTTGTACTGATATTGCTGCATACGCTGCAGTAATACGATGTTGCATGTCCTTTACAGTCGTTGAGGGTTCTTAATACACTGTCGCTCACTGCGCCCCTGAGAAAGAAGTCTAATGGTGTCAAGTCGGGGGACCGTGCTGGCCATCGCACAGTACCTCCCCGTTCCATCCACCTATCTGAAAATGTCGCATCTAGAACGTCTCTGGCAACTTTTGCATTGTGTGTGGGACATCCATCATGTTGGAACCACATTGAAAGACGAGTCTCCAATCGTAGATCCTCCATGAGGAGCGCTATAGTGTGTTGAAGAAATGATGCATATCGCTGTTCTTCAATGTTCCACGGTAAAAATATGGACCTAAAATACAGTTAGGAATGATACCGCACCAAACACTGACAGTCCACTGTTGTTGATGAGTAACTTGGCGAATCCAGTGGGGATTTTGCGCGGAACAGTAGTGCATGTTCCGCAGATTCACATTACTATGATTTGTAAATGATGCCTCGTCCGTAAACAATGTATTGCTTAGGAATACTGGATTACTTGCAACTGCTGAAGTGCAAAACGACAGAATGCAATGCGGGATTCAAAGTCATTCC
The DNA here is from genome assembly GCF_021461385.2 of Schistocerca piceifrons. Classification (NCBI taxonomy): domain Eukaryota; kingdom Metazoa; phylum Arthropoda; class Insecta; order Orthoptera; family Acrididae; genus Schistocerca; species Schistocerca piceifrons. The sequence goes on along the minus strand of NC_060138.1, from coordinate 833,755,759 downwards.
CGTACACGTCTTGATGTAGTGAGATATGGAACGGATGCAACCGATGCCGATGCAAGATTCTGCACACACTACTGTGGCTTATTCCTACACCTCGTGCAAAATCTCGTAGACCCACCTGAGGATTGTGTGCTACAGCAGCCAGATCAGCAATTTCATTTCCATTGCCAGTCGCTGGCGTTGTACGTCGACATTTTGTGGAAGCCCTTCTTCCTGTTTCCGTGAGTGTCGTGCAGATGTTGCCAATGGTTCGATCTGACAGACACCGCGGATCTGGGTAGCATTCAGCATTCAGCGTGACAGCTGCAGTTGCATTTCTGTGACATTCGCCATAAATTAAAATAACATCTAGTTTTGCTTTATTACTGAAGGCAGGCATATCGACTAGCTGACGGCAAGTGTAACAAGCCACAATAAAACAAGTTTTAATGTGAATTACGCCACAGCACAGGCGCCGAATCGCCGGCCAGAGTGGCCGAGCTGTTCTAGGTGCTTCAGTCTGGAACCGCGCGACCGCTACGGTCGCAGGTTCTAATCCTGCCTAGGGCATTGATGAGTGTGATGTCCTTAGGTCAGTTAGGTTTAAGTAGTTCTAAGTTATAGGGAACTGATGACCTCAGAAGTTAAGTCCCATAGTGCTCAGAGCCATTTGAAACATTTTGAACAGGCGCCGACTCCATGGTGCCTGAGGCCCCCCCCCCTCCCCCCAATAATTTAAGAAAATTATTTCTTATATTATGTTTTGTAAAATCACAAAATTATGTTGGAATTCTTTATTTTCCTTGTTTGGCCCACCTTTTAAAATATATTCAGTAATGAGTTAAAACAAATAATTATTACGGCAGTAAGGAGGTTAACTGAAAATGAGTGGTTCAAAATGGTTCAAATGGCTCTGAGCACTATGGGACTTAACATCTGTGGTCATCTGTGCCCTAGAACTCAGAACTACTTAAACCTAACTAACCTAAGGACATCACACACATCCACGCCCGAGGCAGGATTCGAACCTGCGACCGTAGCAGTCGCGCGGTTCCGGACTGAGCGCCTAGAACCGCTAGACCACCGCGGCCGGCAAAATGAGTGGTGTGAATCATGATAGTGTTACGGTGTTGCGGACACGCTTAGAATTTGCCCGGTGCGTGAACCTTCGGGTAAGTCTGGCGCCGGCGGGCCAGCGCTGCGGCTCCGGTGACATCAAAAGGACTGGAGCAGAAGTGCCTGGAACCCTCCGCCTTGCATCGCCTTGACGCTTCGAGACATTACGACGCTGAGGCTATATAAAGCCCACCCGGCTGTCGCAGTCATTCAGTGTGGATAGTTTCGTTCAGTGCATGCTGCAGACGTGTTTAGTTTTCCGACTTTAGTGTCTAGTGGACTATTTTTGTGGTGTCACCGCCAGACACCACACTTGCTAGGTGGTAGCTTTAAATCGGCCGCGGTCCATTAGTACATGTCGGACCCGCGTGTCGCCACTGTCAGTGATCGCAGACCGAGCGCCACCACACGGCAGGTCTAGAGAGACGGACTAGCACTCGCCCCAGTTGTACGGACGACTTAGCTAGCGATGCAACACTGACGAAGCCTCGTTTATTTGCATAGAAGATAGTTAGAATAGCCTTCAACTAAGTCAATGGCTACGACCTAGCAAGGCGCCATAGCAATTGATAGTTATCGTATGATGCATGTCTCATCAAGAACGATGTATACAAATGATGGATTAAAGTTAAGTATCCCAGAAGCTACGTACTTTTCTTTATAGCATTCATTACGTATCCTGTTTCAGACCTCACGCCATCCTGCGTGAGCTTATAGCGTGCATTTCGGCCTTCTCTAGCAATATAACAATTTTATATTATATTTTATTCGTTTACTTTAGTCTCTTAGTGTATTGCGAAATAAGTTTGCAATAGATCAGTTTGTTACCAAACAGGAGCGCTTGGAAGTTGATGATACTGCAAGTCAACCTCCAACAATTAGCCATCAGTTGCTTCGTCGTCTTCAGGCGGGAACCATTCACAGCCGAAACCTGTAAAATCCGGTAAGGGAAGATTATTTCAGAAGTCTTGGTTGATTAAATATACATGGCTAGAATATGAAGCATCTACCGAAAAAGTTTTTTGCAAAACCTGCAAAGAGGCAGATGCTAAAAATCTATTACCATTTTCCTCATAAAAGATGCATTTACTTCTGTAGGGTTTTCTAATTGGAAAAAGGCTTCGGAAAAGTTCCGTCTTCATGAAAATACGTTTACGCATAAAGGTGTTCTGAAACTAAATTGTATCACTAACCGAAGTGTGGCCTCCCAATTGAATGAACAGTTAGACAGTGATCTGAAAAAAGGCTGTTTAGCTCTTGAGACAATTTTTACTACCGTGCAATTTCCATGCCGACAAGGAATAGCACCTTTCTAAACACACTCTAGTCCTAATAATGGCATTTAGAGCAATAGTAAAAGTCTTTATAAAATAGAGAATTAAATACATACATAATGTTAAATTTTCAGTTTCGAAATATTAGTACTAGTTTAGTACTGTAATACTATATTACTATAGTACTGTATTAGTTGTTTTCAAATACTGACTGAAAGTATTAGGCATACTGTATTAACTTTATTAACTGTATTAAAGCATTAACTTTGAGATATTGTTTTTATTTAATGAATCCTGAGCCTTATTCTAAGGAAGCTTAAATTAGGTATTTCACTTATTAATGAAAGTGCTTTTACTGTACAACAGCAATATTTTAGATTTTATTCTTTCAATGATAGTTTAGGATTTATTTAAATATATTGCAATTTCATTCACTGCCCTGTAATAGTCTGTAAGCATGATTATCACTGTAAATTAAATTAGCTTTTTACGAAAATACTGTGCGTGTTTATGTTTTGTTTCTTTTTTAAAAGCCAAAAAATGTGTCAGGCTTGTCGAGTTTCTCGGAGTGTCGAGTTATCAAGTCCAGTTTTCGGGGTTTTAATGTTGATCATATCACTCTAAAATGCTTAAAAAACTTTAATACTCACTATTTTCCTACCGACAATCCTTTTGGAAGAACATCCGCAACTGAGCAGTATAGCAGAGGTTGAATATACCGCTTCAGTTGTAAATTACTTTATTTTCACACGACCGGTTTCGGACTATTATAAGCCCATCCTCAGGTGTCATAGCTGTGCTGTGGTCCCCGAGCGCCGCGTGTACCAGGCGCGATGTGCTGCCTATGAGCGCATTATTTACAGCAGAAAGGAGAAACTTGTAGAAGCCGACACCGGGGAAGATCACTTTGGTTTACGGAAAAAATTGGGAACGGGCGAGGCAACACTGACCCTAAGACCTATCCTAGACGATTAAGTAAGCAAATAAAATAAGTCTGCAGTTGCTTTAAAGGACATTCAAGTATGCAACATCATGATGTAATGTTCATGTCCCCTGTCGCAGCAATGCTACAGTCGTCGTTGCATGTACACATTCACCTATGATATTATGACGTCCACAGTGCGATATAAAGTTTATTTGCCAAGTATTCTGGTGACCATGAAGGTAAATATGTAGATCCGCAAATCCACAACTTTCACGGATACAATTTATATTTCTGATCTCTGAGATGGTTGTTTTACCTCGAACTGGAGATTCAGACTCGCGGCTTCTCTTGAGGTTTTGCGGATATTTGCTTCTAACGTTGCCAAAGAATAACTTTAAAGAAAAATTTACCGCACTGTTTGCTCACTTGCCACTAACGAATCATAAACATACGATAGGACGTAAATAGGATGCGCAGTTCAAATATGGTTGACATACTGATGAGCAAAAACATTATGGTCATCTGCTTAAAAACATATTCAGCTCTGGAATAAAATATAGCAGCAATTCTGTAGGGGATGGATTCGACACGTCCTTAGTAGATTTCCAGAGGTATGTAACACTACATTCTAAGCACAAGTCACGCAGTTCCCATAACTCACAGGCCGGCGGTTTGTGGGCATGGAACTGGTGCCCGATAACGTGCCAGATGTGTGTCATAGGGCTGCGATCAGGCGAATATGAAGGCCAAGTCACAACGTGAGTTCATTCTCATGCTTCTGTAATCACTGAGCGCAGTTCTTGCCTTGCGACACGAAGAGAGACCCTATTGTAAGTTGCCATCACCGTCGGTAACAGACGAGGTACGAAGGGATACAGATGGCCCGCAGTAGCGTGCAGCACTCCATGGAGTCGCCAATCATCGTTCACGTAGTCCACAGCTATTACGGTGTCTTCTATTATTACTGCAGGTCCCATAATACTCCACAGCGGCCACTGGGCTGCGTCCGTAACCTGGAGCATGTTTCGAGCAACGGTTCGTCTGGATAAAGGCGTATGTGACCTTCGACCAGCTGTATCAGAAAACTTGATTCGTCCGACTAGGCGACACGTTTCCATTGATCCCGTGCCCACCTCAACTGTAACTGACTATGCCTCTGGGTCAAGATGGGAACACGTAGGCTGCAGTTGCGCGACAGCGGGCTCTTTGTCATCTGGTTTCCTATAGACGCTGAACTCGTGGGCGATTCCTTTAATATAGAGGCTCATGATGTCTTTGTTACGGATAAAGTTATATGTTCCAAAGACATTAGCCAGAGTAAACCAAAATACAGGACTAACAGCCCGTACTTGCAAGTAATTACGAGTCTTCGACTGAAAATTTCGAAGAAATATGGAATATAAATTATATTACACCTCCCTCGGGTGAGACTCTTTCTGCTTAGTTAAGGAACTGTCAGACGACGTATAAACATAGAAACAAAAATATCCCCCTCCTTCTCTCTCTCTCTCTCTCCATACACCCACTTTCACACGCTCTTACTATTGTTCTCTGTCTGTCTGTCTGTCTGTCTCTCTCTCTCTCTCTTTCACACACACACACAATCATTCACACAGAAACATTGAAGCATTACATGGACAGACCCATGTAATGTTATGTGAATGTAACATTGCAAAAAGGCACAAAAATGCAAGATAATCTACACTCCTGGAAATTGAAATAAGAACACCGTGAATTCATTGTCCCAGGAAGGGGAAACTTTATTGACACATTCCTGGGGTCAGATACATCACATGATCACACTGACAGAACCACAGGCACATAGACGCAGGCAACAGAGCATGCACAATGTCGGCACTAGTACAGTGTATATCCACCTTTCGCAGCAATGCAGGCTGCTATTCTCCCATGGAGACGATCGTAGAGATGCTGGATGTAGTCCTGTGGAACGGCTTGCCATGCCATTTCCACCTGGCGCCTCAGTTGGACCAGCGTTCGTGCTGGACGTGCAGACCGCGTGAGACGACGCTTCATCCAGTCCCAAACATGCTCAATGGGGGACAGATCCGGAGATCTTGCTGGCCAGGGTAGTTGACTTACACCTTCTAGAGCACGTTGGGTGGCACGGGATACATGCGGACGTGCATTGTCCTGTTGGAACAGAAAGTTCCCTTGCCGGTCTAGGAATGGTAGAACGATGGGTTCGATGACGGTTTGGATGTACCGTGCACTATTCAGTGTCCCCTCGACGATCACCAGTGGTGTACGGCCAGTGTAGGAGATCGCTCCCCACACCATGATGCCGGGTGTTGGCCCTGTGTGCCTCGGTCGTATGCAGTCCTGATTGTGGCGCTCACCTGCACGGCGCCAAACACGCATACGACCATCATTGGCGCCAAGGCAGAAGCGACTCTCATCGCTGAAGACGACACGTCTCCATTCGTCCCTCCATTCACGCCTGTCGCGACACCACTGGAGGCGGGCTGCACGATGTTGGGGCGTGAGCGGAAGACGGCATAACGGTGTGCGGGACCGTAGCCCAGCTTCATGGAGACGGTTGCGAATGGTCCTCGCCGATACCCCAGGAGCAACAGTGTCCCTAATTTGCTAGGAAGTGGCGGTGCGGTCCCCTACGGCACTGCGTAGGATCCTACGGTCTTGGCGTGCATCCGTGCGTCGCTGCGGTCCGGTCCCAGGTCGACGGGCACGTGCACCTTCCGCCGACCACTGGCGACAACATCGATGTACTGTGGAGACCTCACGCCCCACGTGTTGAGCAATTCGGCGGTATGTCCACCCGGCCTCCCGCATGCCCACTATACGCCCTCGCTCAAAGTCCGTCAACTGCACATACGGTTCACGTCCACGCTGTCGCGGCATGCTACCAGTGTTAAAGACTGCGATGGAGCTCCGTATGCCACGGCAAACTGGCTGACACTGACGGCGGCGGTGCACAAATGCTGCGCAGCTAGCGCCATTCGACAGCCAACACCGCGGTTCCTGGTGTGTCCGCTGTGCCGTGCGTGTGATCATTGCTTGTACAGCCCTCTCGCAGTGTCCGGAGCAAGTATGGTGGGTCTGACACACCGGTGTCAATGTGTTCTTTTTTACATTTCCAGGAGTGTATTTCTTTGCTGTAAATAACTTCATATGTAAATAACTTATGTACATTAATTTTGTGGAATATAATTATAATTATAAATAACAATTCAAAGACACAGCGGCAGTCAGGCTTTGGCTGATTGCGATCGATTATAATAGCTTTCTCGTTTTAGAGAGTAAGTGAAGAGCTTTCGTGCTCCTATCTCTCTCTCTCTTGTCTGTTAGCCTGGGTACTGACAGGACGCACTATAGCTGCGTTCCTTGCGTATCAGTCACCAATCTTTCTTTTGTGTAGACAAATCTGATGCGTCACGTATTAGCTTTAGAGCCATTGTAATTAAATTAATATCATTTAGTTAAGTCTCATGAGTTCTCACTTTAATAGTTCTCCTAGTAGATATAAGATACATGAACTGTTTTATTGTTATAGCTCACAACCAATACCAGCTCAACGGATCGTGGCGTGGAGACGCAATGGCATAATCCAGTTAGTATTCGTTTGCAACTATTGTTAACTACCGATCATCACGAAACGTTTCGCAAACTTCAGTGCAAGCGCGGAACCTTAAATGACCTGGCCACTGTCTCCAACCTACGACTCCATTTCACCCGTAAATAACAATCACTTGCCCGGCAAAATTGATGGTGGTATTAAAAGATGTGATCTTCTCTAAATTTTACAGCATTTTTCTAGAAGTATGTTCTCTAACAAAAATGAATCCACCATAACAATTGCCGTCTGCTCCAGTTAATTTTAACAGTTTTCTTTACATTGATTAATTTCAGTTTGTACTTAAAACCAAATTTTAGCAATCTTGCATGAGCAGATGCGTCAACTTCACAGTCAAAGTCGTAAATATTCTATGTAAGTAAGTTTCCTATATTTTGTTCTCTGTGACTGCAGATGACAGACTGTGAAAGAAAATGTCTCGGTGTCTGTGTTTTCGTCCTTTATGAATGCCACCATGACGTTATGATTAGAGAAAAATGGCGATGCAGACTGTTATAACTTCAGTTGTCTGCTGAGTGTGGATAGCCGGCCGAAGTGGCCTTGCGGTTCTAGGCGCTGCAGTCTGAAACCGCGAGGCCGCTACGGTCGCAGGTTCGAGTCCTGCCTCGGGCATGGATGTGTGTGATGTCCTTAGGTTGGGTAGGTTTAACTAGTTCTAAGTTCTAGGGGACTAATGACCTCAGCAGTTGAGTCCCATAGTGCTCAGAGCCATTTTTTTGAGTGTGGATACAGATCTCTTATGTGAGGTATCTGGGTACTGTGTGCCTAACTGACGGATGAGTTGGTGGGCACAAGTGGAGGCCTTCTCACGGAAGTTGTCAGACTTCTTTATCTGTGAAGATGGATGGTTCGTCTAATAGGTCCCCAATATGTGTGTCTGGGATGTATTGGTCGACGTCTGCGATGGACAATCTTAAATTGGTGTCTATCTTTAATCCTCCACCTCTTTAGGAGCGGATACAGTTGGTGAAAAGCAGCGCAACCGTTGCTCCAGATACCTCGCCGAGTCGCTCCATTCCAACAATCTGCCAGCAACAGAGATTTGTCTGTCAGGGAGAGTTATCTTCTTCGTAAACATGACTGTAGCGCCCTTTTCTGGGTTTAACTTGACTTTCCAGATATTACACTATTTGGCGATAGCGTCCAGACGTTGCTGCAGCTTTCGGACTATGAAATTTATGTTGCTGCTGTTTTTGTACACCATCGTGTCGTCTGTGGAGAGAGCAATTCCACCACATGTCAATTTTGGCACATCGTCGTCAATTTTGGCACATCGTCAGTATATAGCGTGTAAAGTGTGGGACCAAGAATGGACCCCTGTGGGAATCCGGCTACAGCGTTCCTGATCGCACTGGCATGTTTGCCGCACCTAACAGAGTACTGCCTCCCTGCCAGGAACGAGTCAGTCATGTCGATCATGTGTCCTCGAATGTCTAACTGCCGTCAGACTTTGTCGAACGACTTCTCAGTGTCAAGAAAGACAGCGTCTGTACTGTGGTTTTTGACCCTCGCCCTGTATATGTGTTCCACCAAACGCAAGGGTTGATGGATAGTGCTAAGTTCTGAATGGAGCCCAACTGCTCAAGTGTGATTATGTTGTTTTCTTTGAGGAACTGGGTAAGGGCTCTGTGGGTAATACATTCCAATACTTTCCCTAGAAAGCACAGGAATTAAATGGATTTGTACCATTCTACACCTGTGATGCAGTGTATAGACAGATAAAGAAACCAAAACGTGTTTTAACAAAGTGCATAAATTTTTTTCTATTTTTCGAATTCGTGAATACTTTACTTAAAATTTGAATTTTCTTTAAGCACGGATAACAAAAAAACAGTTTTACCAATTATTTAATAGAAAGAGAATAAAAATCCCGCTGATGATTCCATAATTACAGCGAAACACATCTGGGAAGAAAATATGAAGCAATCTACCCTAATCGCGTTTATATTTATTTTCCTCATTACTTACCCGTAAAGGTAGCCCAGGCGCGTGACTTGAGCAATTTTATCTCTGTCGTGTTGTTCCCAGCAGTCTTAAAATAACTAGAATGGCAGATGAAGATGTGTTTTGTCTTCTCCTGGTGGATGTTGTGCAACGCAACCTTTATACTGTTGGTGGTATAGTTAAAGTTGTTATTCGACCTGGTACGATGTTTACAATCGCTTGTCATGTCCTACAGCTCCTGCAAGCTACCCTCTGTAGTGATGGTTAAACAAATTCGTGTGGTCCACGAAATTACAGAATCCTGCGAGTTACTGCTAGGGTATAAACAATTTCTAGCGGGTGGGTTTAACCAACAAGTAAAAATTTGAAAGCAACGGATAAATAAGACAATATTTTTTGGAACCACTACAGAAGGCACCTATGCAGGGCTTAATAGGGAGCATAAAGCCATTACTTACTTTCATGACCCAGCATTGAACTGTGGTACTGACTTTCACCTATCCTTTATGATGAAGGGAGGAAATAATCAGTCATAAGGTATAGGTTAACTGATGTTTATTCAATACCGATGGCATTTCAATAACTAGCCGTGTGTCTGTTGGAATATACATCATCACAACTGGTCTCTCTATTTTACAAGATTCACTTTCGCCACGTAATTATGGAAAGGGAGAGGGGAGCGCAGATCTGGCTTCAATGTAATTTTATGCACGCACACAATTATACCTAAACCCATGCTTATTACAATCAATTACCATAAGTCACGCAGAAAAAGTTCAGCAAAGACACTATAAGCGAACTCGGTCAGCGCGGAAGAGTATTTGCCTCAATATTTCAAATTTAGTTAAAACGTACGCTGAAGAATCGGTATCAAGTGACGCACTCAACTATGAATGAATTTTGCTTTGAGAAACAACACCACGTTACTCGGCTGGGGAGAAGAACATTTATTATCATACGGCGGGAAAACCTTGCACGTCTTTATTCCATCAACAGGCATTAAAATCTGAACTTTTCTGGATACAGGAGTTTACCCGTATATTTTATGTAACGTGCAACATGTTATGGAGGGCACAAGAAACATAAACTAATTACAGCATTAACACTATTCCACAGGCGTGGCCAAGTTTTGCTAGCCAACAGAAATGCAAAAAATACGGACACACAAGATTATTCCTTCCCTATTTTAAGCTCACCCACTACCGTATGGTTATTGACTCGACTACTAGACATTATCAGACCGAAACTGCAGTTTACCAATGAGGCAGTTGCTCCAACCGACCACGTAGCGTGAAAGCAAGTACACAAAGGAAACACATGAAAAATAAATAAAATCCCCCAAAATAATACTGTAAAAGAGAGACCACATTAAAATACATTAAATGAGTGAACTTCCGTTAAAGACAGAGCACTGATGCTACCGTCAGCTTCGCGCCCATGGTGCATGGCCTGACCAAGGCACAATCGCAAAGCTCTACTGAAATTTGACTAAATTATGAAAATAAACTCCCTTATGGGGGTTTGGTGGTAATCTCACACCTGATTTCGAAATCTAGACTTTGTTATTAGCAGTTTTGAGACATTCTGGTACCTTTGTTTACATTACCAAAATCATGAGCTGCGTCTCCACGTCAGTCCAGCGCCGCTACCCAGAACAAGTGGGGCTGTGAACACCTCGCCTACATGTTGTTCGTTCAGAAGGTGGTGGAGGGGATGGTTCGTCAACCTGACAGAGCCAATACTCGTGCCTTCGCGACTTCGCTGACCTGACTTGCACACTAATTTTGCAAAACTTGTTCGCGTTTAGGGGTGGGTACTATCCTATCACAGAATTACTCTACCCATGCAATGCTACGACCTGTGGCCAAAGCTTTCTGCTACTTCACATAATATCTCATCCACAGACTCCAAAGTCGCATAAGGGAAAGGATGCAAGGAAATAAAAAATAAATGTCCATTCTCTTCTGCTTGTTACTCACAGACTTACTTCTGCTGAGTAAAAACACTCTCGCCATAATTCTCATGTACCGGAATTTATTGAGAAAAATATATAACAGGACTACAAGTTTCGTTTCAGTTGAACTGAGTAAACGGTAAGAGAGGCACACTCACGCTTAGTAAACAGCTTTGATTCAGATGTTCTGTTTGAGGCTTTCCCGGCGCTGCGTCTGCTTGATAGGTTCCCAGGAATTACGCCGGATAATATTGTAAAACCGCATAATATTTCAGCGGGACAACTGCCCGCCATCTTCAGGTGCTTCTGTCGCGTCGCTGAGAAGTTCGCTAATATATATGTTGGCTTTCTAGAACAGCGCAGGCGCCAGCGGGGCCATGACGTTATCGTAGGCCAATCTTAGACGGCGTCGAATACCAGAGCCCTCTGCTGGAGAAACGGATCGCGGTCTGCGGAAGCGCGCAGCCGGCCGGGAGCGACGGACCCCGTTCGCGTGCGCGAGATGTTGGCGCGCGATTTAAACATCTGCGCTAAGGTTTCCCATCTGCGTTGACTCGGTGAAGTTGCTAACCTGCGGCTGACGATTCCTTAGTGCCGCAAAGGCTGGCTCCCAGGCTTTGCTCAGGTGAACAGAGACACTGCTGCCGTCAACGAGCACGTTTGCAGGGGCAAACGTCGACGAGATGGAGGATGGCGAGGCGCCTCTGGTGCCGTTCCAGAAGAAGCTGCCGCCCCCGCCGCCTATCATCGTCCAATGGGACGGCGTGTACAAGGGCTTCCAACAGAAGCTCGATAGGGTGGCCACGGCCACTACTGTCAAGAATGCCGACCGTGACTTCTACAAGGTCACGGTCGCGACACACACCGGGCAGTGATGGACGCCATCAGCAAGGACGGCCTCCACTGCTACACTCACCCATCCGAGCCGCTCAAACTTCTGAAGGTGGTATACCGCCACCTTCCCCTCAAGTTTGGCGCAGAGGAGAGCAAATCCTGCTGCCTTGCCCGTGAGGACAAGACGACTTGCTGCAACTGCGGCGGACCGCATGTTGCCTGTTCGGCTTTCAAGAGGGGCCAGCAGCGAGGCAAGGGTGCTCCTTCTCGTAAGGCGCACACTTCCACCAGCTTCACTGCCGCCACCAAGATCGGGTTACCTGTCCCCTCCCAGCGCTCTGACCAACGCATCGGAGAGAGGCAGCAGCCGACTGCGCAGTCCACGGCTTCGCTCGAGAAGGCGGCTACCCCCGTGGCCGCGCCTGGCGCGCGGGTTACCCGCCCGCGAAGGCGTCGCCGGCGCGCGAGGCATGCCACCTCCGCCGCTGCGCAACAGACTGCCACCGACACTCCGCCATGGCAGCGGCAAGCAGCTCGCGCCGCGCCGCAGTTGCGGCCGGAAACTGTCGCTCCACGACAGTCGACACCTCCTGAGCGGCCCCAGTCAGCCGCCCCTGTGGCGAAGGCCGCCCCAGCGGCCCCCGCCACCTCCACTGCATCAGAAGCAGCTGAGCTCCGATCAGTTCTGCGGTCGTTGAACCAGCTGCTTGAGCAACTCCCGGTGCTCGTCACCGCGGTCACGGCGGCCCTCCAGGTCGGCGTTGTTCCTCAACCACGCCATGGATAATCACCATGTCCATGGCCACACCGTCTGCGCTTTTAATGCAAATAGCTTGTTCCCACAGCAAGGGGAATTCAGGAAGTTCTTGCGCGATGAGGCAATTCATATTTGCCTCGTGTTCGAGACCTTCCTGAAGCCTGGGATATATGTCAAGGTGGCCAACTATCGGTGCTACCGCACTAACAGGTTGACCCATGGCGAAGCGACGGCCGTTTACGTCAAGGCTTCCCTGAAACACCACGAAGTGCAGCTTCCACCCCTCGCCGCTGTGGAAGCTACTGGGGTGGCTGTTACCACTACGGGAGGGGTCATCACCTTCGTTGCAGCCTACAGGCCGCCGAGGGGACTGCTCCAGGAGGCCGACTTCGACGCTCTACTGGCGTTGCGCGGTAAGATTTTCATTGCGGGTTACCTTAACGCCAAACACGCACAATGGAACTCCCGCCTCCTTCGCGCCACGCAACGGCATGGCGCGACTGTGCTGCGGCCTTAGGACCGCACCGTCTTTCCCCACCGAGGCCAGTCCGACGTGCTCGACATCGCTGTATTGAAAGGTGTCGGGCACTTCACATCTGCCACCTTCCGGTGCGCCCTGTCGTCTGACCACCTCCCGGTCGTCTTCGACATGGATGTCATTGGCGTGTCTTTGCCGGCTGCCCGCCGCAACTTCTGCGGCATCGACGAGGCCCGTTTCCGAGCAGAGGTCTTAGACCGCCTTGAGGGAGCGCCTGATCCGGACGTGGAAGGAACCGACGGGGCATTGGCCTTTTTCACGCGCCACACACTCGCGGCCAAGGAGGTGGCCACTCCCAGGCGGCCAGGACGGCCGCGAGAGATGTCACGCCAACTCCCGCCGCGTATCTTGGAGGCGATTACCCACAAGAATCGCTTCTTTCGGGAGTGGCAGCTTACTTTGCTGCCGGAGACGAAATGTCGCCACAACAGGGTGCGGCACGACATTCGGACCGCCATCGACGAGCACCGAAACTGGGACTGGGCGGGCCTTGTAGCCATCTCACGACGACGGACGGCAGCGCATGGCGGACCGCCGAGCGCTTCCTTCGTCGACACCAGCTCGTTCCGCCTCTCCAAGTGGGTGCAAACGTTATCTGCGAGCCCGACGCAAAGGCCAGCGCCCTCGCCAATACGTTTGCAGACAATTTTCAACCCGCCGAGGGCGTGGTTGTTGTCGACCACGTCCGGCTAATGGAGGACCGCCTGCCGGTTTTCCTTGCTACGCGGGCCGACGACGACGCGATCGAAGTGATATCGGCGGATGATGTCGATTTGCAGCTCCGTCGCCTCGATCCCAAGAAGGTGGGTGGCTCGGACGGAGTCACCAACTGCCTGTTGAAGATGCTGCCGCCAGAGGTGCACCAGACTCTGGCAGACATCTTCAATAGCATACTCCGCTCTGGGACCTTCCCTTCCGCGTGGAAACACGGAAGTGGTAGCCGTTCCTAAGAGCGGGAAGAACCCCCGCCAGGCAGCGAATTACCGGCCCATCAGCTTGCTACCGTCCCTCTCAAAATTTTTTGAGAGGCTGTACTTGGGGCGGCTGCCACGCCACGTCACGGACCAGCAGCTCATCCCTGAGGAGTAGTTCGGGTTCCGGAGCGGCCATTCGACCAGCCAGCAGCTGTTGTGCCTAGTGGAGCAGACGATGCGAGCGCTGGAGACGCGGGAGTACCTATGGGTGATGCTTCTCGACGTCTCCAAGGCCTTCGACTGCGTGTGGCGTGACGGCCTCGTTTATAAACTTTTTGTACACGGGGTACCGACGTCGCACGTGGTCCTGTTGCGCTCCTATCTCTCAGGACGTACATTCCACGTCCGAGATTACAGAGGCACCTCCACCGATCGGCAGATTCGCGCGGGAGTGCCGCAGGGGTCGGTTCTCGGCCCCCTGCAGTACTCCCTCTACACAGCCTACGCTCCCCGGGTGGCACGCGTGGAGTTAGCACTTTATGCTGACGACACGGCGTTGTTCACCCGTAGCATGAACGCGGCAGAGATGCGCCGTCACCTCCAGCTCGGATGTGACGTCCTGGGTGCCTGGTCCACTAAATGGCGTTCAAAATTTAACGCTGCGAAGAGCCAGGTCCTCGTCTTCAGTAGGAAGAGGCTGCCTCCGGACCTACAGCCGGTTACGATCATGGGAGGCCCCATCCCATGGTTGCGGACCGGCAAATACCTCGGGGTGACACTCGATCGGCACCTGACGTGGCTGCCTCACGTCCGTGACGTCAGGGGGCGAGCAGTGGGGCGCCTTCGAGCGCTGTACCTACTGCTCAACCCTTCCTCCACACTCCCTCCACGCCACGGCCTCACTCTGTGCCTGGACTTGGTTCGGCCGATACTAGAGTACGCTGCCGTGGTGTGGGGCAACGCTGCCGACACGCACATCGCGCCACTCCAACGCGCCAAAACAGGGCGCTATGCCTTGCCCTTCACAAGCCACCTCGTTACCCAACGAGGCTGCTTCACGAGGAAGCAAGCATCCCGCTACTGCTCGATCGCTTCCGGCACATCGTCAGTGTGTTCTACAACACTGCAGAACACTCTGGCAGTCGCCTGATTCGTGCGCTGGGCCGCCAGGTCCACCACAGGCCTACCACACGTTGGCCCGACCTCCTGCGGGAGTAGCCAAACTCCCGCGGTGTTGATGACGCCACTTAGAGCGTCTCCATAGACAGAGACGCTCCCTGAGGATAGCTCACAAAGATAGGTAACTCAGTTCAACCCTGAGGTCAAAGCAGGAACAGCAGCTACGTTGCTTACACTGCCCCCACACCTGGCAGATGTCGCCAGTGTTTTACAGCAGCAGCAGCAGCAGCAGTCGCGACAGTAGCACCTGAAGATGACAGGCAGTTGTCTCGCTGAAATATTGTGCAGTTTTTACAATATTATCCGGAGTAATTCCCGGGAACCTATCAAGCAGCTTTGGTTCAATTAATGACGAATTTCAAGGTATAGACTACGTTAATTATTACTGTATTTAATGATCTGATCGTTTAGTTGCTAGAAGGACGCTGGAAGACAATCACCCAGAAAGGGAGGAAAGGAGTTCTTTCACTGGTTGCTGAATGTTATGTGGGAAAAACTGTTGCGGCACAGCAGTAAGGGTCAGACTCAGGTTATGTCAGAGAGAGGCGGAAGAGGAAGCGAGCCATTGTGTTGCAAGTGGGTCAGGTCGTCAATGTATTATGACACTGTCTGTCAAATGAGGACACGCATTCAGCAGAAAGGAGATTGTGACAGAAAACCAAAGGAAGTGTGACAAACATATTCGATAGTACTTAAGACATGTTGCAAGAAACTCATCTCTTTCACAAGAGCACATAGTGATGAACTGACACAGAAGTGAACAGTATGTTAGCTGAATAAGAAGGACAAAAGCAGTCATTATGAACTGAGCCTTGCATCATAGCATCACACCAACTCACTTTAAATACTCCAGCTCTTTTGAGGAGTTGATCATTGGGATTGATGACATTCACAGTAACAGCACTCTATTCCATGATTACGATGTCATAGTAAGGGAGGAGGAGGAGAGGAGTGTTTAATGGCCCATCCACAACGAGCTCAATCGAGACGGAGCACAAGCTCGGATTAGGGAAGGATGGAGAAGGAAAGCGGCTGTGCCCTTTCGAAGGAACTATCCCGGGAATGCCATAGTGAATCTACATCCTAGATGCTCCAGCGTGGTCTATAAACTAATCGAAAATATACTCGAGATGATGGCCTTCACGTGATGAAATTCTGGATGCTGAAACCTACCAGGGATCGGGAGGAGATCAACCAACCTCACGAGTACCAATACCAGGTACAACGTGAATGGATCACAAAGGGTCAAAAATAGTTCAAATGGCTCTGAGCACTATGGGACCTAACATCTAAGGTCATCAGTCCCCTAGAACTTAGAACTACTTAAACCTAACCAACCTAAGGACATCACACACATCCATTCCCGAGGCAGGATTCGAACCTGCGACCGTAGCGGTCACGTGGTTCCAGACTGAAGTGCCTAGAACCGCTCTGCCACAACGGCCGGCCACAAAGGATCATCATAGAATTCGGAATGGTACCTAGGACTCTACAACAGCTAGCGTGAGAACCAGTTCATGCTGGGCAATGGCCACACCAGCCAAACAGCATCCTACCAATGTGCCGATGTTCACGCCATTGCTTGGGCATGCAGATGTTGAGCTGACACGACAGTCGTCACCTAGAGCCCAGCAAGCAGCTGAATGAGCAACAGCTGAGGCTGTTGCAGGAGAAAGGCGACTTGTTAACGTTGTGAATAAATGACTGAACTCTGATAATGTTTACTAGCATCGAACATACCTCACAGGTTCCCAACAGCTATCCTGACGTTATGCAGATGTGTCTCCACTCAGCCCTCTGTAAAACTACAGCACTAATAAATTTCATTGCATAAAGAAACATGCTGCAGTGAAATGTTGACACTGAGTACTAGTAATTCTGTTACAATACACAGAACATTAAATGTTTACGACCCAGATTTAAATAACATCTCTGTAGTGCAACATACGTTCATGCAGGATAAAATGGAATCATAGATAAATCACAATTTTAGAAGTATGAGAACGTATGAATGTTCCACAAATATCTGAGAATTCCATGAACAACTTGCTTATGATAAAGAAAGCAGCTAAAGCGCTCTTACAGTATTATTCATTTGGAAAAATAAGAAGAAGTAAACTTAAGAAAACAAATAAAACTCTCAAATGGGGCGCTTTCATTTCATTTATATTGACTGTTGGCATAGTCTCTTAATACCTAAGCGTGGATGGAAAGAATAAATAACAAGGAAAGTATTTGAGTTCAACTACACAATTTAAATAGGAGTAACACAGTATACATTCGGTGTATAATAAAACATTGCACAACGGCTCTTTCATTAACAAATCTAGATTCATCCATGTTCGTGAGAAGACAGTGTCGTGCTTCGTGCGAGAAAAAGACGTATCAGCACGTGTGGGAAATCGACAGTCAGAAGATCATGGCCTATCGAGATTGCAGTTTTTCAGTTCATAGTATTTACTTACTTGTTTACTAGCCGAGTACCTGGCGTTGCCCAGTATATATATTCACCCCTTCTGTGTCCATCTCCACAACCCCCTATCTCCATTCATCTCCTCCACCTCCCCCACTCTATCTCCTACTCCTTCTTTCTCTGTCAGTCTGCTCCTCCCCTCTCTTCCGCTTGCTCCTTCTCCCTCTGTCCATGAGACTCTTTCTCTTCTAATTATGTCTCCTCCTTCCCCCTCTCTCTGCCCATCTCTTCCTCCCCCTCACCATGTTCATTTCCTCCCTTTTCTCTGTTCATCTCTTCCTCCCCCACCTCGCTGCCTGTCTCTTCTTCCTCCTGTCACTGTCCATCTCGTCCTCTCCATGGTCTCTGTTCATTTACCGCTCCCCTAGTTCCGTCTCCTCCTCCTCCTACCTGTGCCTATTTCCTCCTTCTTCCTCGCTTTCTGTCCATTTACTCAACATTCCTTCACCCTCCACATTAACACATTCACTCCAATAGGAGCCTGATGGTTCTTACCCCTACAGTGTTTCTTTCCGGATTGTGATTGATATGTGTACAAAATGTGATTGAAATCGTTCTAGAGGTCTGGGATGAGCTATTTTCCCGTGGCTTTCCCCGTATACACAATTGTAAAATACACTACTGGAAATTGAAATAAGAACACCATGAATTCATTGTCCCAGGAAGGGGAAACTTTATTGACACATTCCTGGGGTCAGATACATCACATGATCACACTGACAGAACCACAGGCACATAGACACAGGCAACAGAGCATGCACAATGTCGGCACTAGTACAGTGTATATCCACCTTTCGCAGCAATGCAGGCTGCTATTCTCCCATGGAGACGATCGTAGAGATGCTGGATGTAGTCCTGTGGAACGGCTTGCCATGCCATTTCCACCTGGCGCCTCAGTTGGACCAGTGTTCGTGCTGGACGTGCAGACCGCGTGAGACGACGCTTCATCCAGTCCCAAACGCCTCAGTTGGACCAGCGTTCGTGCTGGACGTGCAGACCGCGTGAGACGACGCTTCATCCAGTCCCAAACATGCTCAATGGGGGACAGATCCGGAGATCTTGCTGGCCAGGGTAGTTGACTTACACCTTCTAGAGCACGTTGGGTGGCACGGGATACATGCGGACGTGCATTGTCCTGTTGGAACAGCAAGTTCCCTTGCCGGTCTAGGAATGGTAGAACGATGGGTTCGATGACGGTTTGGATGTACCGTGCACTATTCAGTGTCCCCTCGACGATCACCAGTGGTGTACGGCCAGTGTAGGAGATCGCTCCCCACACCATGATGCCGGGTGTTGGCCCTGTGTGCCTCGGTCGTATGCAGTCCTGATTGTGGCGCTCACCTGCACGGCGCCAAACACGCATACGACCATCATTGGCACCAAGGCAGAAGCGACTCTCATCGCTGAAGACGACACGTCTCCATTCGTCCCTCCATTCGCGCCTGTCGCGACACCACTGGAGGCGGGCTGCACGATGTTGGGGCGTGAGCGGAAGACGGCCTAACGGTGTGCGGGACCGTAGCCCAGCTTCATGGAGACGGTTGCGAATGGTCCTCGCCGATACCCCAGGAGCAATAGTGTCCCTAATTTGCTGGGAAGTGGCGGTGCGGTCCCCTACGGCACTGCGTAGGATCTTACGGTCTTGGCGTGCATCCGTGCGTCGCTGCGGTCCGGTCCCAGGTCGACGGGCACGTGCACCTTCCGCCGACCACTGGCGACAACATCGATGTACTGTGGAGACCTCACGCCCCACGTGTTGAGCAATTCGGCGGTACGTCCACCCGGCCTCCCGCATGCCCACTATACGCCCTCGCTCAAAGTCCGTCAACTGCACATACGGTTCACGTCCACGCTGTCGCGGCATGCTACCAGTGTTAAAGACTGCGATGGAGCTCCGTATGCCACGGCAAACTGGCTGACACTGACGGCGGCGGTGCACAAATGCTGTGCAGCTAGCGCCATTCGACGGCCAACACCGCGGTTCCTGGTGTGTCCGCTGTGCCGTGCGTGTGATCATTGCTTGTACAGCCCTCTCGCAGTGTCCGGAGCAAGTATGGTGGGTATGACACACCGGTGTCAATGTGTTCTTTTTTCCATTTCCAGGAGTGTATATTCTATACGAATTTGTACACGTACTACTTGTGTGTTTCAAGCGAATTTCACCCTACAGTTTCATTTTCACGCACGTCAATGTTTGTGACGTCGTATCCCCTGACCTATGTGCTATACAATGATGTAATTTTGCAGGTACATCCGGTGGTGTATGTGCCTACTGTCTACGAAATATATTGTGAATTGAGTTAATAGCAATGAAGCAATAAACGAAAACGTCATGCATGCGCTAGTTTTTCATGCATTTCAGTATTTGACGCCATATCTCCTGAACTGTTTGTCGTACAATGACATATTTTTATAGGTACACTCGGTGGCAGATTTGAATAGTATCTGCGAAAAGTGTTGCGAATAGAATTAGTAGCAGCGTGGTAATAAAATAAAACGTCTTGCATGATGCGGTAGTTTTTCGTGCATATCAGTGTGTATGAAGTCATATCTCATGAACTATGTGTCGCACAATGATGTAATTTTCCGGTACATTCAGAGGTATATGCAAACAGTGCCTGTCACGAATACTGTTTGTAGTAAAGAAGTAATAAAGATCAATCTTTATACGGCTGTCTCACTGCATGGACAGCGAAAATGTCGTAAGTGATAAACTGTTTTCCTTTCATCATTTTGTATGGGTCGCCAGCGAGAAAAAGTTTCATAAAAATTTGTAATTATGTGCAAAATGTGTTGCAAGTCTTTGAATGCTCTCGTTCTCGCGTCGTGGGCTACACTGCTTTTTCACCACCAACCCCGCGCCCTTGATACGTGAGTACACAGTGATTCTTTCCACACGGTAAATGATATGTGTCCCAAGTTTGGTTGAAATTGGTTCAGTGGTTTAAGAGCAGAGGTGGAACTTATACGCGGTCTGATAGGGGCCCCATGCGACTAACATCAGAGAGGACAGATACACCATTTGCTCACCGGTGCAGAATAATACGAGCATGCCATGTACTTTCAATCAGGAAATTGACTCCTTTGCAGCAGGATAGGTATCAGGTATCCGCATGGACAGTGTGTCGCCTGCTGTAGTGCCCAGACTGTCAACAAGCCGGCCATGATTTGCGGCTTCCACTTAATGAGGCACACCGACAATGGTTGGCCAATCGTCAGCACTTGGCACAGTAGTGTCACCACGTCATCCTTTCATATGAGGCACGGTTCTGTGCACAGCATCACGGTAAGTGTATCTCTCTTTAGAGGCTCCAAGGAGAATGTTTGTTGTCATATTGCCCACCAGCTGGCGTCATTGTAAGGGGTGCCACTGCATAGACATTACTATCACCTCTGGTTGGCTTAGCCAGTAATTTGAACAGCGTTTGCTACGGTTTTGTTGCGTTAAGGCTGGTGGATGTGCTCTATCTTCGAGGTCTCCATGACATTATTATTCAACAAGATAATACAGGAGCACTTGTTACTTGTGTGGTTCTGACCTACCTCGATGCAGACACTGGTCGACTCTTAGGATGACCAGAAAGTGCTCCACATTTCTCACTCATTGTAAACATCCGGTTATGGGTGACTGAAAGACCGTCACGCCACCAACCACCCACTATGATAGATGAATTCTGGCATAGAACTGATGCAAAATACTATGACTTACTCATCTGTCATCGAAGCTCAGTTCGACTTGATGCCCAGCTCACACGCATAATAATACAAATTTACGCCATGCCAAGACAGCACGCCTTGCCAAGACAGCACACCTTCACAAGACATCACGCCTTGCCAAGTCAGCACGCCTTGCCAAGAGAGCATGCCTTGCCAAGACAGCACGCACTGCCAAGGCAGCACGCCTTGCCAAGACAGCAGGCCTTGCCAAGACAGCACGCCTTGCGAAGACAGCAAGCCTTGCAAAGACAGCAGGGCTTGCTTGTTTGATTTCCTTACTTGTCTTTTAGGTTGTAGTGTGTCTGGTTCATCCTTTTTTATTCTTGTGATCAGCCAGTCCAGGCCATCTGCTAAATTATTTTAATACCTTCCACTACTTTTGCTTTTAGTGTACGTTTTCCTCTTTTGGTCAGCTTCTTTCGTTTTCTGTTTCAGTGTCATTTCCCGTTAATTTTACGGCATTTCACGGTCCCCGACTCCTTTTGGGACTTTTTTAACTTGAGACTTGTTTGCATGAGGAGAAAGGGACTGATGACACTATAGTTTGGTCCCTTCACACCCCAAACCAACCAACCAACCAACCTACAAAATCAACAAACACGTTCTAAATAACAAGTTAAAAATTCACAGTCTAACTGAATCGCCAACAGTTTAAATCTGGAGGAACGTTGATAACTGTAAAAACATACCCCAGTGTCTGTTGGGCGTCAAATATCGCGAGTATTGGTTCTCTGAGCTGCTACATTATGAAACAGCTCAGAACACTGTACCCGTTTATAAAACACACAACATTAGCGACAGGAAACGTAGAGACAATAGTGCAAACATAAATAAAATGCCAAAATAGTCACTCAAAAGTAAACTGTCACATACTTAATAACAATTGCTAACTGATACGATATGACATCGTTCGCAATAGTTCAAGCACTGCCTTACCGTGCACTTCGCTTGGCAAAGTCCATTATTCACCACACTATTTATATCATACTAGTGTCACTTAACCACCCATAAACTGTGTAGTACCGAAAAAAATGCTGTGTGAGTCGAATAAGGTACTTAACAAAGCGATGAAGTTTGGAAGACTGCTCACGACTTAGCGAGCATATACATCTGAACATCACTTCATTCTGTTGATTGAATCTCGTTTCGCAAACAACAGCAGTTCTGAAAAATGTGCATTAATCCACATTGAATCCTACACATAAAATTGTTATTGTTTAGCTTTTGGGCTCTAAACATCAAGATTTAGCGCCTGTAAATCACGAAAACAAACTTTGGATACAAATTTTCCATATATCAGCGTATGACTTAAACAACATTCACAGAACACGCTCAGTAAATTCAAAACAGCGTACTGTGGCTTGTCCGAACGAGGTGCCTCACAAGTTAGTAAATACTTTTGTTAGTAGAATGAAGAAGTGAGGAAGATATGCCTCTCTTCTCCAATAAAAAAATAATTTCCAAATATTACATACACTTCACTTGGATCAATGAATGACTAACACACATTAAATCCAGAGTGCTCAGCGAGTGCATTTTACACAGCAAAGCTTCGAAATTATTTTCGATAAAACCAGCACTTTCGAAAGATCACAATCACTATGATGAATAATGTAACGGTAATGTTAATCAGGAAACTGTAACGTAGGACTACAGGATCTAAAAAGAATAAAAAGTTTATTAACCGAGTTGTTGAAAAGAACATTTTATACAAAATAGAAGATTTACTGAAATTAATATGTGCTGACAATTGAACGTTTGTGCCATACAAAAAGTCGAACTCGGATTTCCTGTTTATTATGAAAGTCAACTTAACCGTTATGTTAACTGAGCCCACCTTCGGCATGACGCAACGTTAGTAGCCATTGATGTTTCTACCTTTGATTTCCGAACGCTACTAACAAAGGTGTAGATCTGTTTTCTTATACTGTATTATAATAAAGTATTTCTTTGGGTAACAATTGCGTCAACAATGCGAGAAAAGTACTAGGAAAAGTCGGTGTGGTACATTGTTTGTTCCACTGTTCTGCTGGATTCTGGACATCAGTCATAAATTACTAAGGACTACGTTTATTCGTTCGTAAACAAATGATGATAGACTTTATGAAGGCCGAGTTTCAACCTACATTTACAAATACTTATCCCGCTTGGAATCTAGTTCGTTCATTGTCAATAATATAAAGTAAGACGCAGAGAAAACGTAGCAACGATAGAGGCTCGAAATTAGGGAGAATGTTCAACAGTTAATCGCCAAAAATATATTTTGCCTGTATGTATTTGATTTAATAAAAAAACGTACGACTGTAATTGAACTGAGAAAAGAACAACCACAAAAAAGATGCAAAAATAAAACGAATGGGAGTATCAAATAACATATTCACTGCGTCGACACATTTAATAAACCAAATAATGGCCACAAAACCGCGCAGACACGCCAAAAGTGCTGGATTTTATGTCAAAAACACATTGCTAAAAACACAAATATTCGCTTCCAGCAATTCGAACAGCAGCTTTTAGAGAAAAGTAATTCGTCAAATGTTGGAGACGACAAGACGAATCCTCTCATTCGAGGCAAACTCTTCTTGTGATACTAAAATAGTTATTTGGTAGTTTATTTGGCTTTCATGTGACTAAACAACTCTAGTCCATGCGTTCGTAGAAACCGACTGTTTCTTCCCTCGAGACGAAACAAACATGTCACAAAAGGACTGTGCTTGCGTGCGTATGAGAGTCGAGCACATACACGGCTCCAAGCAGTATACGGAAGGGCGCAAGCAAAAAGTTATGAAAACAGGCTGTCTGCAGGTTTCTGGTATTATTCCGTTGATATTATTCAGTATTTTGCATTCTGCAGTAGGGGAGAGCGTTTTAGCTAGAGGATAGTGTGCTTACGAACACACGATGTTTTTGGGTCGGTACTTCAGGCTAGTTACTGATTTTAATTTCATAGGTAGGGATGCAAACCAGAGACCACCAAAAACCATTTTCTGCAGTTTTTGTTGTTGCGAGACATGAAGTTGTGTATTGCGCGCCATTTGTAAATATTTCGTATTCTAGACATTTAACTGCTGTATTATATAGTAAACCGTTTTTTGTAATTGTTAATTATTCAGGTACATAATTTTACTGTGAGTAAAATGCTATATACTTTTAGAATATTTATATAACATGCAGACACTTAAACCATACTCTTACCTTGAAACAGAAGACGGTCTTTTAGCATGGAACATATGACACTTGCCAATTCATCGAGTTTCTTTAGTGTCTCAACAGTTGTACCTGCCTTGAAAATGGAAGTTGGCGTTAGTTTCCAGTAGCCTCTATTTCAAAACGTATTTCACTTGTAACTGGTTTCTGGCAATAATTCTTCTCCATTTGATTTAACGAGCTGATTATTGATATGTTGTAGAGAAATAATGTAACCAATAGACTATTAAATACAGTACTGACAAGATTTTCTCGACTGGAACGCTTTTAAATTTCAACTGAATATTTGTTCCTAAGAACATTACCAGGTTGCACATTGGAACATGTTTTCACATTAGGGAAAAAAAAAAACTTGATTTTGCAAAGTAATTTCAGAGGAAGATTGAAGCAAATGAAAACTGAATGCCATCATTTAAAAATGGTATAAGAAAATAAGCCAACGGCCTTGCTCCAGTGGTATCACCGGTTCCCGTCAGATCACCGAAGTTAAGCGCTGTCGGGTTGGGCTAGCACTCGGATGGGTGACCATCCGGTCTGCCGAGCGCTGTTGGCAAGCGGGTGCACTCAGCCCTTGCGAGGCAAATTGAGGAGCTACCTGATTGAGAAGTAGCGGCTCCGGTCTCGTAAACTGACATAGTGCGGGGAGTATATTGCTTGGTAGACGCACAGGAGCTCGATGCGGTATTAAATAGGACGTAAAATTAAATGGGCTGTGTGCCATCTACAGCCTCATGGATGGAAGTATCAGTGTCTCTTGATGTACGGTCAATGATACGCAGATGGAACTTCATGTGAAAGTGCCATGCAATTGTCCGGTGTGGCAGGTACACTTTCTGGATACACAAATATCATACAAGGCGTTGGAGGAAGAAATAACATGACGTTCTGACCAGAGATTAAAACTCTCCCTGACCTAACGAAAGTAACACATTCATGGACTTCGGAGAAGTATGTACAGCACAGCATAATCTGCATCGATATTTGGACACCTGAAGATGACAGCGTGGTACCAAGACACGGCGTGCCAAATTATGTTTGGTAACAAAATTGACTGAAGCACTAAATGTATCAGACTTTTCAGGCGGACTTCTTATCTACACCTCGGGTAGCTAAGAAATGCAAAGGTGCAGCTTGCTTTGGATTTCATGTTAAACAGTAGGTCCGCCAACAACTGCTTGCCATAGGTATGTTATTACCGTCATTGCTTCCCTGTTGGCATACTCCAGCTGTCTTCCCCCCCTCCCCCCCCCCCTCCGTCCAACGGTAAACAAGTAACCGTCACCTCGTGAAACACTCCCTAGATTTTTCTCGTCCCTGTCTATGTTTTATTCTCCTTTCCTCTCCGTTGCTACTTTAGCCCACTTATAGCTGATTCTTTCCCAGATTTTTTAACTTGTCCTCCATATTTGGCTGTATCGGTACCGCTGTCTTTATTTCTTGACGTTATATCATTATTGCAGTGCTACAATGAAGTTATATGTAACTGAAAGAAAAAGAAAGAAAGCACCCAGAACAGGAAGAGTAAACGGAATTAACCTTTACAGGTTGAGAACGTATGTTATTTCAGCGATTACAAAATCGATTCAGATTTACAAATAACATGGCAGTATGAGCTCACTTATCAACATGACGTTGCACCTCCTCTGTCCTGGATGCATACACGTACTGTTCTGATTGCATACACATACTGATTCGATTGGGAAATGTGTCATAAAGCATTTATATCCTCTCCTGCTATAAACTGCTATAAATTGTCCTTGATATCCTGGATAATGACACTGTGACGAAGTTGACTTCAGAATTGGTCCCACAGATATTTTGTAGGAGACACGTCTGGGGATTTTGCTGGCCACGAGAGTACCTCAACATCATTCACAGTTCATAGGCACGCGTTTCATATGCAGACGAGCGTTGTTCTGTTTAAAAATGGCATCATGATACTGTCACTTGAGAGGTAACACATGATGGTGCCAGGTGTCCCTAACGCACTGTTGTGCCATCAGAGATCCCTCAATCACTACCAGCTGGGACCTGAAGTCAAACTTGATGGATCCCCACTCAATGACGCCAGGTGTAACAGCCCTGTGGCTCTCCAAACACTGGAAGATGGTGACCTCTCCCCTTGTCGCCATACTACTCGCCGGAGGTAGTGAAGAACCGCTATTCATCGCTGAACACAATGCGATACCATTCCTGAGAAATCTGTGCTTCCCAGTCACGACACCATTCCAAATGCAGCCGTTTGTGATGTGGTGTTAATGTTAATGGCAGCCTACGTATGGGACTAATTCCTCAATCCACTAGCTGCTAGTCTCTGACCAATGGTGCAGAATGACACAGTATAACTACTCTATCTCAACATAGGCCATCCTGTGATTTTCCTGTCCAAGGCTGTGTGGGTGATATGTTGTTCCCCGCCAGGACCGTTACAGTGTTACTTGGCCATATGTTGGCGGCCAGCAACTTTGATCTCCATGTTCCACAGTTTTTATGGGACGCCCTGTGCTGTTTAAATCCTTACTCCTTCCACGCTCCCAGCCCTTCAGTAGGTAATGCGGTGAGGGTATATGGAAACTGCGCTCACTGAAATTTGTTCCGGACGGGAAATCTGTGAAATTTGCGCCTAGTATTCCTAGAAACTACCTGCTCTCTACCTCACAACCTAGTTGCTCACTGAGCCGTGCCGTGGACTTTGCGACCATAGGCTTTGCAACCCGTGACGTCTGCGTCGTAGTTTAGAATACAGATATTGAAAAACAAAGAAATGCGCAAAGGTGGGGGAGCCTCTGCCAACCGTTTTGCAATAAGTATGTCCCTTCAATTTTTTTCCAGTATTACGACTGCTAATGCACAAAGTGGACAGGGATGTTTAAATGTTTTTTTTGTCTTTTTTTAAAATTTTGATTTTTTTTCCTATAGCATTAGTGCAGCAAATTATTATGTTAAGCCTATGTCTTTGTGAACGTTTATTAGAGTGTTCTGCAAGAACTTGAAGGTGCAGAACTTTTGGAGATTTTTAGTAATAACCGTAAACTATGACTTGTATTTATATAGAAGTGTGTATATATTAAAAATGTTTAGCCTATGCCTGTCCGAACATTTATTAGAATAATATGTAATAATTTGAAGTAAATCAGTCAACAACTTTCCTAGATATCTGCTGAAAACATTTACCACACACACATATGTATATATGCTCATAAATTGAGGATAATGCTGACACATGATGAAACACCGCTTTGGTGGGCGGTTTGCGGGTTTAAATCACCTCGGGGTATGACCTTGCGGTGCATTTGACCTGCGGTCGTCGCACGGTGGCGCTGGCAGCAGTCCACATACGCAGAGATGTGTTGGTGCATGTCAAAGTACGGTGCAGCGAGTAAGCGTGCAGGCGTTTTCAGACATGCTAATGGTAACTGTGTGTTGAAAATGGCTCAAAGAACACATATTGATGACGTTATGTGGGGTAGAATACTAGGGCGACTGGAGGCTCGTCAAACACAGCAGGTCATAACACGAGCCCTCCGTGTGCCACAAAGTGTGCTCTAAAGATTGTGGCAACGATTGCAGCAGACAGGAAATGTGTCCAAGCGCTACAGTACGGGACGTCCACAGTGTACAACAGCACAAGAAGACCGATTTCTCACCATCGGTGCCCGCAGACGACCACGGAGTACTGCAGGTAGCTTTGCTTGGGACCTTACCGCAGCCACTGGAATAGTTGTCTCCAGACACACAGTCTACAGACGACTGAACAGACATGGTTTATTCGCCTGGAGACCTGCAAGGTGCATTCCACTGAACCCTGGTCACGGGATAGACCGTAAAGCCTGGTGTCAAGAACACAGTACATGGTCATTGGGAAAGTGGTACCAGGTTATGTTCACGGACAAGTCCAGGTATAGTCTGAACAGTGATTCTCGCCGGGTTTTCATCTGGCGTGAACCAGGAACCAGATATGAACCCCTTAATGTCCTTGAAAGGAACCTGTATGGAGGTCGTGGTTCGATGGTGTGGGGTGGGGTTATGATTGGTGCACGTACACTCCTGCATGTCTTTGACAGAAGAACTGTAACAGGTCAGGTGTATCGGAACGTCATTTTGCACCAGTATGTCCGCCTTTTCAGGGGTGCAGTGGGTCATACCTTGCTCCTGATGGATGATAACTCACGGCCCCACAGAGCTGCCATGGCGGAGGAGTACCTTGAAACAGAAGATACGAGGCGAATGGAGGGGCCTGCCTGTTCTCCAGACATAATCCCCATCGAACACGTCTGGGATGCTCTCGGTCGACGTATCTCTGCACGTCTTCAAACCCCTACGACAATTTAGGAGCTCCGACAGGCACTGGTGCAAGAATGGGAGGCTACACCCCAGCAGCTGTTCGTCCATCTGATCCAGGGTATACCAACCCGTTATGCGGCCTATGTACACGTGCATGGTGCTCATGTATCATACTGATGTCGGGGTACATGTGCAGGAAACAGTGGCGTTTTGTAGCACATGTGTTTCGGGACGGTTTTCTCAACTTATCACCAATAATGTGGACGTACAGATCTGTGTCGTGTCTGTTCACTATGTGCCTATGCTATTAGCTTCAGTTTTGTGTAGTGCCACGTTGTGTGGCACCACATTCTGCAGTTATCCTTAATTTATGAACATGAGTGTATATATAGATGAAGTAAATCAATCAAGAACCTTTCGAGATGTTTTCCAACAACCTTTACCATTAATTTTGTGTCTAGGAATCCCGCATACTCAGTTCGCTACACAAAGAATCAAACAACTCGTGTTAATGAGTTTTATTACAACAAGACGAGTACAAATACTTAACTTTGATCTGAGAATTCTTGTAGCCCTTTATAAATGATCATCCACAAGCACAACTACACAAATGTGTCTCAAGGAAAGGCCGACATCCCAAATAATGTCTTCTTCAGAACAGACGAACACTTCTGGTCCTAGCGACCGCTACTAACAATAGTCTGTCAACTGAACTGCAATGACTGCTGATCTCTAACTGTGCTACGTAGTACCTCTTCCTCCTGATAGAGCAGCAGGAGTGGTACAAGAAGAAGAAGAAGAAGAAGAAGAAGAAGATGATGATGAAGAAGTAGAAGACCAACTGAACTTTGTCGACATCATCGTCGTCGTCATCCAAAGCTTCAGACGAAGTAAAGTAGTACTTTACATATGTATAAATAATTGGTAAGCCATCTAAAAAGCATGTAAAACTCAGTGATGACAGTCTAGAATGGGTTCCTGAAAATTTCGCTTTTAAAAATCGGATATGTACTGGCGTAATAGCCAATCAAGATAGGTTCAACGTTCCCGAACAGTTTCTTGCTGCATGTTCCCCAGTTTCCACCAAAAGAGTGAGGAAGCTGAACCCATCACTTAAATGTCTCACTGCTTTGTAAGATCCTATTGGGCAAACAGGTAAAATTATTGAATGTATATGAGCACCAAGGACACCATCGCACTCAAATGACATCAGTGAATGGTACTCGAGTAATGTCAAAAACTGGAAACTTTTCAAGTTTGCGATGCTGGCAGGGCACTGAAGAAAGTAATTCCTTTGTGCGTTAACTTATATGAAAATAAGTGATTTTATGCCAGAGAACATAAGAAACTTTCTTAGGTAATAGCGGATAAACATGCAGTAAGAAACGTTCAGTCAAAGAATAATTCATGTTTTACGCGGTTAATTCTATCGGTATCCTATCCTGTAAATGAGAATCACAAACTGTGTCTAATATATTTTATGTCCAAACACACAGAACGTCGCCAACATACTGCTGAGACATGTTCAAATTATAGAAAAACTGAATGAAGATGTGTCTAGAAACGTCAGTACTCAGCTAATGAATGGATGACGGTAGAAGATGGCAAAAAAGACGAAGAATTTCGAGTTGTCCCACTGCATATTTCAGAATACTGTCATGACAGTCACTAGAAACCGTTAACGCTGCAGATTGCTGATAATACAGATTTGTCATTTCTGTTACAAAAAAATTTCCTTACGCTCGCAGCGCGCAGTGTTAGTCCTTCTCATGACTATATTGTAATATACGAATGCTGCCTGTGTTATTTTTATTCAAGAAGTAGATACTTTTTTAATTCAGAAAGAAATCTATAATTCAAAAATTTAAAGTTTAGATTGTGAGTTGAGGTCAGCACTAGCTGAATGTAAAAAACCTCGAATGTGCATATGTTGTACGTAAACAAATTTTTATAATAAATTTTGTAGATATCTTTTCTGTTACCCTTTCCGCTTACTCTATAGCCCGTCTCCACAAAACGTTGGTGAGTGTCTATCAATCTCTCAACTGTGATGCATGTTAGCAGGATAGCTGAGATGTGCGGGGATATCTCTCCGTCTCTCTCCACTGGATCCACTCTCTCTGTCTTGAAAAATCAAGTGACGACACGGAATGATCTGTAATATGTCTACTGTATGCATGTCTGTGACGAAAGAGCTTGAGAAATAGGAGTATTTATACTTTTTCGCAAAAAAATTGTGAGAGATGACATTCAATGACGTGACATAGGAGCACAAACACATGTGTGAGATGAAACTTAATGAGGAATTTAAACGACAACACATTAAAGAGGGTAATTTTATGGGAAATTTATTGTGATTTCTGGGAAAATTGAAAAGAATTAATTACTGATGACATATTCTCGTATGTTTAAGGATTATACAGTATATTTAATGCATAAAATACAGAGATGTGTGTGCCTCCGCTTTTATGAACATAATGCATATCTTTCATATTGGAATTATTTTTATGTAGCACCAAGAGAGGTATTTATGTATATGTAAGTGGCACGTCTTTTGACCTTGGATACACTTCAAAATTAAGTAAGAGATAACATAGAGAAATGATTACCACAGATGTGTTTAAGGAACACACTTTCTTTCTGTTTTGTATATGAAATACAAACAAAGACACACATACACAGACATAAGACTGGATAACTCATCATACCATCATACCACACAGAAACATGCTTCATTTTGGTCCATGCTACACAGAGTACACTCTCTTGATTTAGAAGAGAACAACCTCAAGAATAAGATAGATACAAGAAAGAGCATTGCCATAAGCAATGGCTACAGAGCAAAAGAACTGACAATTTAGGCAGACAAATACACAAAAGTAAGACAACGAATGCCACACTGTGAAAGAAGAGAAAATATTTCCCAGCATCCAATACCTGAGCCCCGTATCACAAAAAATCGCTAGCCTTTTCAAAAAGACACATGTAACAGTTGCGTTCTCAACCAATAATAGGACTTCCTCGTCAATAACATAAAATCAAATACCCAAACATACAACAACAGTGGGGTGTAGAACGTATCATGCCCCAGCTGTCCTGCCTACTATGTAGGGAAAACAGGCAGAAACTTCAAAACCCGTTTTCAAGAACACGGAAATCTTTGCGGGTTCAACTACTTAGAAAAATCAGTCTTTGAAAAACATGTCTTGGAAACCAAACATATCATCAACAGTCTAGAAAAAAGCCTGGTAGTACTACACAATGAAGCCAATGCTAAGACCCTAAATCTTTTAGAACAACTGGAGATATACCTCCACAACATCAGAATCTATGTTAAGTGAACAAACGGATTTCGCAAGGCACGGTTATTTCAGTAAATTTAAAGACCTATTTTAAAGTTATTTCCTGCATATGTCATTTGTTTAATAACAACACTACGAATAAATTCATCACACGTGTACAAAAACAGCTGTGAAGTGTTTACAAACACGTGAACGCAAATGTCCCTCTTGAATGAAGTCATGTGTACGAAAACAATGGAGAAAAGAATGTATGCTGGTGCTAAAACGTTAAAAACGCTTTTATTGGATCATGCGGTAATTTTTCACTGTTCATCTTCTTCAGTACTTCGCATATATGTTCCGCGTTTGACTTATGAAATTCATAACTTAACATCAAACCTTTTCATGACAGGATTATGCATTTTACTTCATTCAGGAGAGACAAATTACACCTGATGGTGTACCCATATGCATCGCGTACTTAATAAAATACGAAAGGTTATGACCGAAGGCGAGTTTTAGTTCATACTTCCAGTGTACTGAATACAGTCACGTTTGAAGCTGCGAAATATGGTTAAAATTAAATTAATAATTGGTTCTTGTTACCGACCTCTGACTCAGATTTTATATTTACTGAAAGGTGAAAAGAAAAATTGAGTCTCATTTCAAATAGATACCGCATTCATACAATTATAGTTAGTGGTGACTTCAATATATCTTGGATACACAAGCGAAAGTCGATGGTAGGCATAAAACATGGACCGAAATTGTAGCAGATGTTTCCTGAGAAAAGTATTTTGAGCAGTACGTTCAACAGCACACTCGTGATGAGAATGAGTGCCAAATATGCTTGACCTCTCAGCAACAAATAATTCTGAACGAACCGGGAGCATCATGACGGATACGGAGATTAGTATCCACAAGGTTATTGTAGCAAGACTGAATACTATAACCTCCAAACCCACGAAAAATAAATGCAAAGGATATGTATTCAAAAAGCAGACAAAAACTGGCTTATCGCCTTCTCCACACCTTCCGAACAAATTACGAAATGTGGTTTAAATTCAAAGAAATAGTGCCGACGACAATCGAAAGCTTTATACCAGATGAATAAGAGACGGAAGTGATCCCACATAAAGATCAGAACACTGTTGCAGAGATAACGAAAGAAGCATGCCAAAATTGAAATACGCATAATTTCCAAGACTGGCCAAGTTTTACAGAAGCTCGGAATTTAGTGCGGACTTCAATGCGGATTCTTTTAATACTTTTCACAACGACTCTCTTTCTCGATAACTGGCAGAAAATGGAAAGTGATTCTGGTCGTATTTAAAGTACACCAGGTACAAGACACAATAAAATTGTTCATTGCACAATAGCGATGGTAATGTTTCCGATAACAGTACCACAAAAGCGGAGTTGTTAACTACGGTTTGTCGAAATTCCTTCATCAAAGAAGTCGAAGTAAATATTCCAGAATTCGAATTAAGAACAGCTGCCAACATGAGTGACTTACGAGAAGATATCCTCAGTTAGTAAAGAAAATCAAATCACTTAAGAAAGACAAGTCTTTCTGTCTAGATAGTTCACCAATTGCGCTCGTTTCTGAGTTTGTCGATGTAAAACCTCCATACGTAGCTACATATACCACGGCTAGCTCGACGACGTATCTATACCTAAAGACTGGAAAGTTGCGCAGGTCACACCAGTACGGAAGAGAGAAAACAGCAGTAATCCGATGAACTGCACACCCATATCACTGGCTTCGATTTGCAGTAGGATTCTGGAACGTATACTGAGTCTAATCGCTACGAATTACCCGGAAGAAAACGATTTATTGACAAATAGCACAGATTCAGAAAATATCGTAGTTGTGAAACGCAAGTAGCTCTTTATTCTGACAAAGTAATGAGTGCTATCGATAGGAGATCTCGGAGTCATTCCATATTTCTTGATTTCAAGAAGGCTTTTGATACCGTTCCTCACAAGCGGATTGAAATCAAATTATGTGGCTACAGAGTATCGTGTCTGTTGTGCGACTGGATTTGTGATTACCTGTCAGGCGGATCACAGTTGGCAGAAACTGACGGACAGTCGTCGAATAAGAAAGTGTTGTAAGTCTTCTGTAGTTCCTAATCTATATAAACAACTTAGGAGACAATCTGAGCAGACGTCTTGGCTCGTTTGCATATGATGCAGTCACTGTCTAGTAAAGTCATCAGAAGATCAAAACCAATTGCAAAATGATTTAAGTAAGATATATATATGTAAGGTGCAAAAAGTGGCAACCGACTCTAAATAATGAAAAATGTGAGGGCATCCACACGAGTTGAAATACTGAAGCAAGCGAGGAGCTGGGACTGGTAAGATACCTGGCCAAAAAAACATAATGTCATTCAGAAAAGACTTTAACAAAAAAAATTATATTCGCTTTTTTGTTTTGAGCCTATGGAATTCAAATAACAATTAAATGTAAAGAAAGTAGTAAGATAATATGATAATTAAAAATCGAGGAACTTTCAGTTGACTTTTGAAAGCACTTTAACAATCAAAACTAAATTAAAAGAAAAACAATCAAAAAATTTAATAACTGAAAAGTGACAAACTTTCAGTTGATGTATGGAAGGACTAGATAGTGTGGACTTCCGTCAAAACAATTTGAAATGGCACATCATGAAATCCAGGACTTGCTAGAAAAGGCACATTCGAAAGAAAAAAATATTTCAGTAGTCAAGACATCAACTGAGACCTGTTAGCCCAGAAAAGGTAAAATGGAAATGACTCTAGCTGATTGCATAACAGAAAGTATAAATAAAATTGAAACAAAAACACCTACAAGGCTTTCACTAAAACAAAAAGCAGTTAAATTAATCTGAGTACAAAATTAAATCGTGTAAAGGCAATAAGAATACTGCTAATTTAAAAACCGGGATCAGATCCGCGAAACAGGAATGACTGTGCCATGAACAGACAGAAACTTTAAGCAATGTAGATTAGCCACAGGTAAATAAAATGAAACTGACTCAGACATAAAGTGCATAATATAATGAATGATCCCTATAACTGAGTGGGTAGCTCTGAATGTTTGTACTTACAATGTACACATCATGCGTTCACTAAGGATATCCAACAGGCGCCAGTGCGTGCAATTCGGTAATTTCACGCTGAATGTAAATTCTGTAGCCATAAAAAGCAAACTAAGTTCCAGGGCAATCATCCACCAAATCCGAGCAACGTGCTTTTCGAGCGTATAAGTTGATAGAATAGCACCATAGGCTCACTCGAAATAATATTCTTTTCCAGTTGTTGCTCAAAGCGTCCACGTCCCAAGTGACTGCTGACACTTACCGTATGACGGCCATGCTCCAGCTATCGGTGGTGAACGAATGAGAGCGACATGATGCACGCTACTGTTATGTCGGCGCTACTGCTCGTGCAGACGTTCCATGCGAGCCGCGAGGCAAGCCGTTGCTAGGCTCCAAGCAAAGAGATTATATAGCGCTTTCTTTTACATATCAAAAATAGCGCATTGGTTATGTGTACTAAAAGGAGTCCGTTAAATTTCGCCTACACTGTAAATAACACAAATCTAAAGGCTGTCATGTGTGAAATCTTATGGGATTTAACTGCTAAGGTCATCAGTCCCTAAGCTTACACACTACTTAACCTAAATTATCCGAAGGACAAACACCCACACCCATGCCCGAGGGAGGACTCGAACCTCCGCCGGGATCAGCCGCTCAATCCATGACTGCAGCGCCTGAGGCTGCTCGGCTAATCCCGCGCGGCTAAAGGCTGTCAACATAACTAAATACCTGAGGATTACCAGTGGCGGATTTAAAAATTTTTCGACCCCCCCCCACCCTCCCAAAAAAAACATGTTTTAAATAATAACAATTACCCGATCACTTCATAATTGCCGTTCTGGGTGGGAGCGCTGTGGGCTGTTTCCGTACTCTTTTATTCGATATTCTGAAGGACGCGCCAGCGGTCTAGTCGCTCTCAATCAAAATACTATATGGTTCCTGAACTGCACTTGATGTACGGCAGCGGTTAAAAAAAACTTAAAACTGCATTGTGTTAGTACACCCTTCTGTAAAAAGACAACAGAAACGAACACAAGGAAACTTACTTTTCGTTTATTGTCTAAAAAATTCAGCAGAGCGTGTAGGAGACAACGGATTTTTGTTATACATTCGCTTTTAATATGTTCTCTTACACGAAACCGTTGAATATGAAAATAAAAAAGTTGTGTTACGATCTAAAAATTGAAGTGAACGGGTCATATATTAGAAATTAATAAGTAATTTTACAGAGATGCGTTCAAAATCAAAATTAAACTATCGTTTTACAATCTAATAACTTAAATGTGTAGCAGATAAAACAGACACGTTCGGTATTAATACGTGAACCTGTAGGTAAGCGTAAGAAATGAAAATGAAATAGAGATTTCGGTGTACGAACTAATAACTAAATACAGACGAACATACACCGAACTGAAGTTGCTATTACATAATTTGACAGACTATTGTCGAAAAATCAAATTTGTTTTATAATCTGACAGTTAACGTGTAAAGCATTAGCGTCTGCGTAACTAGGTGCTGCGTAATAAGTGTACACAATACCTTTAATCCATGTAAGGGCTGAACAGTTTTGTACTGCAGCTACTGCTCTCACCATAGCTCTTTCTAACAGTATTAGCAAAGCTTTTACGTATTTATCGACAGAACTGAACTACATTGTTTATTAATACTTTTTTATCTGAACGTACTCTCCCATAACGTATATTTCCGCGATGACTATACATTTCAGCAGACGCCAAGAATACGCATCAGTTGTAATATACTACAGTATCACTATGACTTGACTGTACATCGCCGAGCGGCCTGGGTCGTTCAGGTATTGTTTAGTAATGTCGGGCGCCTTCGGTCATGTCTGCAGTTAAACGAGGTTTCGTTCCGCATTCTACCATCAGCAATTGTAAAATAAACAGGTAATACGCAGTTTGTAAATCCAATGAATGTGCTCTAAGTTATAATAAAAATCACACTATAATCTTAAATTTTTGAAGCAAATATGAATAGATAAATAAAGTGACCAGTCAGCAAAGTTTGTGTCTGGCTTCGATGGCAGAAAACTCGGTGATCATATCTTCATAGTTCAGACGGTTATCAGTTAGGAGGACGGCTTCAGTGTGAAGAATGGACAAGGCGTTTAATCTTTCCTCAGACAACGTAGAACGTAGGTGAAATTTCAGTCTTTTAAGAGCCGAAAACGAGCGTTCTGCTGAACAATTTGTAAGTTCCATACATAGAAATATTCTAAGAGCAACGTCAACATTCGGAAACACGGACTGTAACCTCTCTTTTCGTAAAAGTTTACTCATTTCAACTGGTATATCACTAATCTCAGAAGATTTCAAAAGTTCCGCGAAATGTACACATTCACTAGGGAAGGAAGACTAAATGTGTGTCATATTTGGAGTTTTGCTGCATGTTCAGCAATATCGTCAGGTGAACTGTTCTTAAGGTTACTGAAAACTGTAAAGGAGTCCAGCAGGGTTCTATAGCTTTCCTTCCTCCTTACTAATTCGGTGTACAAGTTGTTCAATACTGGGAGAAATGTTTCGACTCTAAATTTTTCTTTTCCAGTCAGAAAAACTTCTTCACAGTCCACTTCTTCGTCATCATTAAGTTTGCGTTTTCGTGATCGTTTATAGGTGCATTCATAGCCTATATCAGTCACAATCTCCATGGATTTATTTTGATAATAGTCGAAAATGTCACGAATAGCTGCAATAAATCCTACAAGTGATTCATATAATTCATGTACTATTGTAGTATCAATAATTACACTTTGCAATTTCAGATTTACACTATTAAACCTCTGGAGTCTGTCCTTCCAAACTGTCAACATGAATACTGTTTGTAGTTTGCTGAGTTTATTCAGTAAAGCTGAAGCCTTATTTCGCACAAGTGGTTTTTCAAATGTATGATTGTCAATATGTGTGAGGGCATTGATAACGCCCTCCCAATTTTCATATAGACTTTCACACGCTTCCTCTCGTGCTGAACAACGTGTTTTTGAAAAACTTTTTACCATTTTGCTTCCTGGTTTCATGAAAGAAAGAAGTTTATCCCAGCGCTGTGTAGAAGCAGAGAAAAAATTATAAAGGTTTTGCACTACATTGAAAAATGAACATGTTTCCTGTCAACTTCTTGCAGCACTAGTGCCGACTAAATTCAAAGAATTTGCTGCACAAGGTACATAATGCGCTTTCGGATTTCGTTCTTTAATGCCTGTCTGCAAACCAGTGTGGGTTCCTGCTGTGTCATATGAATGGCCTCTACAGCCAGTAATATCAATGGAATTTGTAGACAGGACCTCTAGTATGGCCTCAGCTAAGTTTTCAGACTTGTGTCCCTGGTCTGGTATAAACAGAAGGAAATGTTCAACAGGTCCACCATTCTCGTTCACATGTCTTAATATGAAAGATAAATGATCAATATGTGGAATGTCCGCAGTAGAATCTACTATTATAGAGAAATATTTGCCCTGTTTTATTTCACTCATGATAATTCCTTTTATTCGTTCAGAAAGAAGCTCTATTATTTCATCACAGATTGCTGAAGAAAGATAACTCGTATGTCCCTACCCTGAATTTCCGTATCGTTCAATGTGCCCTGCTAGAAAAGGATCAAACACGGCTATAACTTCAAGACACATCATAAATTGACCATTATGTAATGAATGGAATCTTTCAAAGTGTCCACGTAGGGGAAGTCCACGATTTGTTAGCTTCTTCACTACTGCAAACACACTTCCCGCCACACTGCTCCAGCACTTTTTTTTCTGTTTCAATATATGACTCAAAATGGTTGTATATTGTTCCAAGTGACTTAGGTTTCTTGTTAAGAGTGATAACTCAGAATTTTTGTGTTCAAGTGAATTCTCATGATGAGATAAAATATTAGAAATATTTTTCCAAACTGCAATACCATTAGTAGCAATCGCGGCCTTACCTTCGAAAAATTTACATGGTGCACAAAAAACAGCATCGGTACTACAGGAGTATACTAGAAAACCACGCAAAGTTGATTCACAATTTAAAAGTTTACGGTATAATACATATTTGTTCAAATAACTGGTTTTATCGCCTATTGACCTTCTTCAATTAGGAAAATCACCGTTACAATTTTAATTAATGCCACGTTGTACGAGAATGTCGATTGTTGATTCATTGACACACCATTCTGCAGGATTATCACTAACGAGGTTATTTCTTTTTGTAATGTCCGACTCGACACTTAATTTCTCGTGAAGCTCGAAATCAAGAAGAATTTGCTTTTCTTCCTATTAAACTTTCGTCTGTATTTACTTCTTTTACAACAGCTGTAGTGCCATAAATATCATCTGTACTACTTGAACTCGAAGTCGAACCAGCAACTTTTTTTGCGAAAAATTATCTACTCTGCCAAGCGCTTTTAGAAGATTGGCTTCTCGTTCTCGCCTTTCCTTCGATAATTTCCGAAATGCCGCCCCACTTAATTTTGCACATTGGCTTTTTTCACTGTTATTCATGTTAAGGCACTTACAAAATAGTCAACCAACAGTCAAAACAAAAGAAAAAAATGTAAAACGAAAGAAAGAAGAAAGACTGTTGCCAGTTCCAGTCGTACTACACTACTCATTAGCACAAAGCTTTTTACGTTAAACATGGCACACAAGCACAAAGATTTTTCATTTAAACACAGAGCAATATACTAACCAACTCGGATTACTCGACGTAACTGTGCTATGAATGAACGACAATGCAGAATAGTTTAATTTGATTGTCGCTTGTTTCTCTGTTGTCAGTGAACAGTAGAAGGACACGTGCTGGCTGGAATTCGTCTTGCAAAGAAAATAGGGCAGTCCCTTTTTTGGCTTCTGTTTCCCGCGTCGCAGTAATTTTAGCTGGGACGTAAATATGTTCTGAATATTCTTGACACTGTCTTTCTAATTTAAAAAGAAAATGATTTTTGCAATTTCTTGCAGTGAGGTGAGCACTTATTCATAAACACTTTTCTGGTTTCTTTGGGCAGAGAAGACAGACTAAAGAGTTTAATTAGTCTTGCTGCCAGTTGATGTGGTGTGTTGTCATTTGTGTGAACACTGCTGTTATGTCTACATGCAAATGTACCTTTTGTTCCAACATAAAAAAATAACCTTTCCTCAAAGAAAAAAAGCTTTGTTAAGAAGTTTAATACAAAATTTGCAATGTCACGTACTACTCGATTGCACAGTGTGGGAACTTTATATCGTGCAGGCTGCAGCAGAATAAATGAGACAAACGAAAGTTGTTTCTTCTTCTTTTTTTCGCCAAATAAAGTAACTAAGTAAATAAATAAATAAAGATTTTAGACTGTTGCGAAGTGCGTTTCACACATTATTAGATATTCTGCATATGTTCTTTTCGTATAAACGTGGGTTTAAAAATGTAAAACATTCCCGGTATCAACATGTTTTGTTAAATGGGTGTCATTAAATCAAAGCTCAGATATTGAAGACCACAGAGCTTTCACATTACTTACTGTAATGGAGGGTTGACTTGATACTTTCCCGTAATTTCTACAAGAAATTTAAGTAGAGTCGTGTTTTACATACTGAGGCCCACACATGTCACAGTATTTAAGAAACTACTGATTAATTTATCATAGCTTTTCAGGGGTCCCAGTATTTTCTCGGGGAAAATATGGTAGGGTTAAGTAGAAGCCAACAATATTCTTGGAATAATAACGTTTCAAACATTGTATTGTAGATTGCCATCCTGACAGCTTACTTTAAAATATTTTGAACAATGATGAAGATGATACCAGACAGAAACCCAATGTTAAATTTCCATTCAGTCACCAATTAAACAATGTATATTTCCAAGCTTGTATGGTCGAATTTAGTTCTTAAGGCTTATTTAAACTAGCAAGTTGTTTAACAACATTACAAATTTTTGTCGTTTGTAAGCGCACTTATTTTAAAACGAAAAGGTTAAAATGAGTACAGAGCAAAAAATGCCGTCCCCCTTGATGTGCCTGTTGGTCCTACGTGAAAGTCCACCACTGAGGATTACTGTTACGAAATACTTAAGTTGGAACGATCACATAGATGAAATTGTGGGTGAGATGAAGCAAAGAATGCATTTTAACGGCAAAACACTTAGAAGATGCATAACAAATCCACTAAAGAGACTCCCTACTCTATGCTTGTCCATCCTCTGCTAGAATACCGTTGTGTAGTGTGGGATCTTTACCGATAGGATTGACGGAGGACATAGAAAACACTCTTGTGAAACAGAGAAGACTGAACTGTGCTTGTTGGCATACCTATAATTTCTTTCAGTAAGTAAGCCTTGTGTTTTCGTAAGTAGTATAGACATTTTAGATGTAGAAATGTTGAATTTGGGGATTAATTGTGGTACAAAGAATTAACTATGAACATTCAGGTGCTGCGTAACCCATAAATTAAATAAAAATATTATCTCGGTGGAAAGATTGTAATTTGAGATATCAGTCTTTTATCTCTCTCTTTGGCAATGTTACATCTCTGCCTTGTTCCACCACTGTCCTTGCTTGTATTGTATCAAAACATTTCGTATTATGAAATTCCTCTCGCGCATTATGAAAATATATAGTTTAAATATTACATCACAATAAATATCTCATCAAAGTACTTTCTTCCTTACTTCTTTATGAGTTTGTTTGTCTTTTACTACGTTGTGTGTTTTTACGTAATGTATTTTGATTAGAATTTTTATATTATTGTAACATAGGGTTTGAATAGAGTGGGGCTTGGGCTGGGAGTTGTTTAGGCATGTGTACAATTTAAAAACTAATTTAATGAATATAAAATGTTCTTGACAAGAGAACAATAACAAACAAAACTTAATTTACGAGTTCATGAAAGAGAGGTACAGACACATTGAAGCAGAAGTCAATGAAACAGAATTAAAATCAACTTTTCCACAGCACACACAATCAGTGAACAAAAATAATAATTACAATGTATGCCTGTTGGGCACACACATGAAAAGATAGTAAATATTGATTTTGGAGTTAATCATTGAGCAGTAAAATAACTTTCAGACTTAATTAACATCACCCACATAACATACACATAAAAATTGGTCTATTACTATTCCCATCGCCTACTTGTCACTACAGCAAGCTACTGTCAACTACCTACAGGGCTGCCTGTGCGTACATCTCAATGCAATCTTCTGTACAATGAATCATGTAAATGAATTACAGTCACAGAGCGAAATAACAAGGTAAGTTTCTTTGTACAAACGACATAAATCCACATAATACTCACAATGTAACAAAAATAAGATCACCATGCTTACAATAAAACACACTAACTAATCACGTAATTAATAAAATAAAAATGACCCTCGACTTTACAGAGCACATTCACATGCCCAGCGTATCATCACGCAACAACCATAAGACGTTGCACTATAACCACAGACTTCCACGTGTAATATTACTTGCTAACTAAAACTCTCAATGCATCATTTATACTTTGCACAATATTGAATCACTTAACCATCAAGATGCAGCATTCAGCTGCTACAGCACATAGGCAGTGCTTGAGATGCAGAAGTCCCTTTCTCTGCCTCCACTGGAATCGCTGGCGTCTGGTGCAGGACAAGATACTAACTGCTCCACTGTGTTGTTTGTGTACACACAGTGGCCAATCCCAGCTGACCATTAGTGGTATCCCACAGAGAGCTTCTCGGAGTACGAGCTTGGAGAAAGCCTTCTGTTTTTGGCTATGCACCAGCTGACATCCATTCAGTTTATCAGTGCTCCAGCTTGTCCCTAGCAGTACTCACGGCGATCTCATGGCGCCAGTGTGACACGCCGCCGAACATGACTTTCTGCACATCCGAGAAACAAACGTGCCACTCGATACGGCTCATAATTTAGTAGTTGATTACGGGAACTACAGTCTGTAAATACGTTTGAGAGCCTCAGCGC
Organism: Schistocerca piceifrons; assembly: GCF_021461385.2. Taxonomy (NCBI): domain Eukaryota; kingdom Metazoa; phylum Arthropoda; class Insecta; order Orthoptera; family Acrididae; genus Schistocerca; species Schistocerca piceifrons. The sequence continues at coordinate 833,712,758 of NC_060138.1, read as the reverse complement.
CGCAGTTCTAGCCGACAAATATTACAGCCTTCTTCGAAAATTCATTTTGTAACTAACTGCAAGTAGGACCTACATCTACATCTGCATCAACATACATACTCCGCAATCCACCATAAGGTGCGTGGCGGATGGTACCTCGTACCACAACTAGCATCTTCTCTCCCTGTTCCACTCCCAAACAGAACAAGGGAAAAATGACTGCCTATATGCCTCTGTACGAGCCCTAATCTCTCTTACCTTATCTTTGTGGTCTTTCCGCGAAATATAAGTTGGCGACAGTAAAACTGTACTGCAGTCAGCCTCAAATGATGGTTCTCTAAATTTCCTCAGTAGCGATTCACGAAAAGAATGCCTTCTTTCCTCCAGAGACTCCCACCCGAGTTTCTGAAGCATTTCCGTAACACTCGCGTGATGATCAAACCTACCAGTAACAAATCTAGCAGGCCACCTCTGTGAATTGCTTCTATGACCTCCCTCAATCCGACCTGATAGGGATCCCAAACGCTTGAGCAGTACTCAAGAATAGTTCGTATTAGTGATTTATAAGTAGTACAACTGTTAATAAAAAGGAACATTAGGCTGTTAATGACATTGATTACATTTTTACACAGTGGAAAGATGATGCATTATCTTCTTCCCGCGTAAAATAGTACTTGCTAAGTTGAAGCATTACTGAAAATCTGGACATTCACCAGAGCTGCTTAACCTGTACATCCATCTGCGTGTGTGAGTGGGGGAGGGGTGGGCTGGCTGATGTATTTTAAATGGGGGAATACTGAAAATAACACCATTCAAATAATTTTTTGGATAAACACTTCAGATCATTCGCATACTTTTGATTATGTTCAAGATGGCTGCACTGGTACTACATTTTGAATGGTTGCTTCACAGTATGTCAGCTATAATACTATTATATGATTGGTCGTTTCATGACAAAATATGGCACTGTGATTCTTTACCATCATTTCGGTATGTGACATCATTGATAAGGGCTTCTTACATGATAGGTAAGGGGTACGTTGATTGCTGCCGTCTTAGATTGTGACGCCAGAGGGCACGTGGTTTTCACATACCATAGTCTGAGCCTCCACAGTTCGAAAAGCAGACGGTGTGTATATTCGTTTTCGAATTGGCATGTGCTTCCTGTTGATGTACCTAGTTTTATCGAAATTTCTCCAAGCGTTCCAGAGGTATGCTGCACTTCGTTTCTACAATTAAAAGTTTTCGTCAGTAATTCAAGAACAGTCTTAATCGCCTTTATTATTGTTATAATGCCGCCAATCGGTGTCAACCCGACGTAGGGGTCATCTTCTGGGCGTTTACACCATTGATCGACTACTTGTGATGTCATAACGGCCGTTATGTAGACGGGAGTGACATCACCAGCAGTCGATCAATGGTGTAAACGCCCAGAAGATGACCCCTACGTCGGGTTGAAACCGGTTGGCGGTATTATAACAATAATAAATGCGATTAAGATTGTTCTTGAATTATTGATTAATCATACTAATCGCTGCTACTCTCCACAACCATGTTGTTCAAAAAGTTTTCGTGCTGTCTTGCTTCCCACCGTAATAGTCTTGCTAGTACTAACAAGGAGGGCCAGGCCCCCAGACACTGCTGTCTGCCGATTTCAGCGTATTCAGCGTACGAATCGGGGGCCACTTTGTAGAAAATTCCTTGAAAACATTTAAATCATTAAGCTTCTGTTTACGGAATTAAAATTTGATGAAAAATGTAATGTCATTGACAGAATCCGTTTCAGGCCAGGTTGAATTGTTAGCACGCTCGAAAATAAGGAAGATTTATTTAAATATATCAGCTTCGTAACGTAATGACTTCCGAGTAATCGAAGAATCAGTCATTTCTGTCAGGTCCACGTTAAGAGCACAGTCCAAAACAGCGTGCGATGGTCCGATTCGCATTTCTTGCATTATTGTTCATTCTTGGGCAAAAGTACGAAAGCTGTACCTAAACTCATATACAGTCGCATTAAATAAAATTAATTTTAATGGTGACAAGGAAGTAAAGTGACCATTGTAGGAGCCTACGAGTCTGAATTCCTGCAGAGGAGTTCCTTTCGAGGGGACTCCGACACATTTCGTTGAAACCTGTAGGTAGATAGGCACACCTTATATGTTTTGCCTGGCTTCATTGCAATTGGTCCCAGAATTTCAGAGCTAGGATAGCACATACTATCGCTCTCTCTCTCTCTCTCTCACACACACGCATACACACACACACACACACACACACACACACACACCTGCGGTCTATTACCCTTGGCGTTCAATTAAGTGAGGGGTGAAGGCGTGCAGGGTTCCTTAAATTTATCCTTGAGTCAGAACGACTGTGTGACCCAGCATTCAACCGAGGTTCAATATGGAAACTTTCATTTCTCAAACTGTCAATTTTTATAAGAGTTTTGGAACTCCGTAGCGTCCAACAAAGGATTGGATTTTAAATGTGCATTTTCAATACGAAGTAAGATTATCTGACAATGGCTACTCACTGACAAGGCTAAAATTATTTTCCTCATTTACGTAATTGCACATCCCTGTGCAATTTGATTTTTAATCTCAGTACAAACGGAATTACATTGCTCATTAAATGAATTAAAAAGTAAGCAAATGGAATGCGCAGCAAAATCGAAAGTTCATTACTTGTATGAACCGAATATATGACCAGATTAGCATGCAGAATGACGGCTGCTTACTTTAAATAAAAATTCTTTCTATACTCATTTGAGAATGTTTAAAACCTATTTTTTTATATTTCTACAACGACAAATAGAAATTATTGTTCAGAAGAGGTATGTTTATAACATGTTGCCGCGCAAAAGGGGGAAAGAACGTAAACACGTTGTATGAAATTAAGTGTCCGACTACAAGAGAACTGTTTACGAAATATTTGTTGAAATGTTCATAGAAAGGGTACAAAACACACTTGACAAACTTAAACAGCAATAGTATATTCTAGACTATGATTTCGAGAGCGCAAGCAATTTTAGCGTGAACTATAAAAAAGTAAGTTTTAGTGCAAGTAATTTACTTACATTTGAATTAGCGTTATTCTTACGCAAGGCGCTGTAAATCAAAAATATCAGAGAGCGCAATATTTCATAGGGTCAAAATATGAGTTTAAGGATGTTTTATAACTAGGGTTGAGGTTACCCAAGTGAGATGTACGTGTGTACAAACGACGCAACTCGCTGTTCGTGAGGAAATGAGCCGAGGTTTGTAGACCCTTGACAGCATTAAGCGCCACCATGGATGGTCTGTATATTATTCGGATAGTATGCTTCTTCCCGTACTAGCTGGCTGCAACTGGGTCAAATGGAGGGAAATGGAAGGATATTAATGTTCTGATAAATTTATGGTCTATCTATGATCTTTGGGAATCCTCAAATACGTTTCTCACAGCTAACAAGAAGACATATCCCTATATTGTACAGTAATCTTGGATACACCTCTTTCTATTTAGTCAGAGTGCATGCCATATAGTGGAATACCCATGTACTCTTTATATACGCCTAGGTGATCTGCAGGTCATTTACCAGATGCTAGTAAGTCTCCAAGTGAATCTGGATGCACGTTGTCTACCATGTTTTCCACAACTACAGGGTGTACATAGCGGAGAACCGCAACTTGAGATGACTGCACAGACATTCAAATCAGGTACGATCTAGGAAATTCAGGGAGCAAGTAAAAGAGGTAAGTCTGTATGGCACTGTTGTCTGGAAGGTCGGAGAGGAGCTGTTGAGCCTCCTAATCAGAAAGGTTTTCTTTACCTGTCCAAGAATGATTGTCAGGGGTATCTTTCCTATGCATGTGACTGTCAAGAATGCATGTAGAGTGGTACTGTTAATGGCGATGAGAGAGAGAGGAAGAAAGGGATGATACCTAGCGATGACATATAAACCTGTTCATCTTTACCACCAGGATGGCTGCAGAGTTTAATTATCCATCTGAGGGACTGGTCATTACCAGCAATATTACATACCCTCTCTATACATGAAATGTGGAGAGTTTTGGATAGACCCAGGACTTTTTAACAAAGTCCGGTAATGGGAACCTGTCTAGCACTCTATCTGCTCCACTTGTCTGCCATATACTGGCGATGATATTCCTTCCATGCGCAGGATACCAAACTACCTTCTCAGAAGAGATCTGTCACCCTGAAAAGGCAGCGTAAGGACGAGCGAATCACGTTAAAACGTTGATCACCCTCTTCCAGCAATGTTTTAATACTTATAGATTACAACTTGCATTATCGTGACAAATAATATTGCAGAGGTCGCCCACTTCCAGGCTGGAAACCTGTACTGTTTCGTCAAGACGGAGGCTGAGGAACCGGTGTGGTGTCGTCAGGTAAAATAAAACAAGATTAAACATTACTTATTTTCCCTCAGAATACATCTTGTTGGCGTATCCTCCATAACAGCTGGTGCTTTATAAGCTGGAGTGCAATCTGCTGAATCCAGAGGCAGAGTCAGGGCTGCCAAACAACGCTGCTTGAACCCTGAGTATAGGCCAATGACTTGGGGTGTGCTGGGTTGCCCATCAGATGGTTCACAAGGGGCCTCCTGGCATCTGGTCTGCTACAGATGAGGCTCTGACCATGGGCGGATGTGTGTTTGGCTCACGCACTGTCGTGAGAGTACTCTATCCCTCTCAGGTCACACCCTATGTTGTTCAATCAGAAGGTCAACGATGTCAAATGCTGTGATGTAAAGTTGAATGCTCATCCGGCTCGCCTGTTCATAGGACCATATGACCTGAATGATGCTGAATTGGAATGATGCTGGTGGACTCGTTGACTACCCATCAGCGACAGCCTACTGGATGCTGATTGGTAGTTACCTGTGGCTATGGATTGGTTGTCATAACAGCAGGCAGCAAGAGTATGACCAGTACTGGAACAATCTCACACAAGACGTTTGAGCCGTGTTGCGGCTCGCGTTGGTGCTGTTTGTAGGTTTCCGTCCTCTGCTGGAGGCCAGACCCTATCGTGTAGTTGACATGGTTGCAGTTGTTTGTCTTCTTCTCGTATTGACTGGCACCACTTGGTTTCATAAGCGTTACCTGTCCGCTAGTGGCAGCAACGGCGGTTATCGATATGTAGTAACTGTGGCCCTATCTTTGGGGCGATGTGGTTGTTTCTTCCGGGTCGTGTCAATGTGCAGTTCAGAGGGAGGAACTCAGGTGAAGCCACGTCCGTGCAGTGTGCGAACACGCTGGGACCACTGGCGGCGCACATGGACTGTGGTCATGAGGGTGCACGACCTCGTCGTAAACCGGATCCTACAAGCTTTAAGTTGAGAGCATTTGGATTCAAGCAGAGAAACCTCCACCATTGGGAGATCTTGCGATTCTCCAGTGACTTGGGTTGGTGTTGCTGCTCGTAGTGTTTCCGAGACGAAGAGCAGCGAATGGAGTGCTTGGGGAAGGCGGATCTGATTAGCTTTCCTCGACTTCTAATTACTATTTATTGCGTTCAGTTTGTTACTATTTGTTATGTTCAATCAGCGGTATTTTTCCTGCCTCGTGGCCGCTAATGCCCCAGTTACCTGCCCTGGGGGTTAGTGTATGTAACGGCAGTGCACGTGTCCTCGCTTTGCCACTGCTGTCCGGTGGGGCGGGTAGTTTTGACAGCTTTCTTGATTGTAGGTTGGTTGGTGATTCTTCTACTCTGGGGGTAGTGATTCCTTTCTCGTTCCAGGCGCTCTAAGCACAGTATTCTGCGGGCAGAGTCCAGACCACCGGTTCCGCCTTTGGCGTATTTTTACATCTTTGCATTTGGTTTATTGGACGTCAGGTAGCTTCAGAAAGATTATCATTAGTCATTCTTTAGACTGCCACTAGTCTGAGTTACCATTTTGTGAAGTGAATGCAACTCTTGGCTGCGTATCTCATCGCTGGCGAAAGTGTTTTTTGCCAGACCTACTCAGAGGTTGATTCCTGGTGCACCATCTGTGACTGGCCCTGGTGTCTTATTATTGTATTTGCTGTTTTATTGTATGTTTCTAAATTTTTTTATGTAATTGCCATTCTTGGCGTTGCAGCAGGTTTAAATGATTGTGCTACCAAGTTTACCATGATTTGTCTCATCCGTTTGTTGATCAGTTGCCTGCCTTTTTAAATTAACCTTTGCTATTGCATTGCTGTTTTACAGTATGTTTGTAATTTTTTTTATAATTGCCGTTCTTGGTGTTAATGACCCTCAGCCGTGACTATGTTTACTTGTCTCATAATTCTAATGGGATCACATTGGCTTGTTTTTAAAACATTATTTGCTGCGTCTGTATTTCATGCTCATTTGGTAAATTGTAACGCACCGAAAGTACTATTAATTACACAGTTGTTAAAATAAATGTGTGTAATTGCAAAAGGGAACCAGTAGTAACTGATCACGGCCCCGTCTACAATCGTAACCGAATCCTGCCTTCCTTGATCACCAGGTTTCAATGTTACAATATAATAATCAGAAAATCGAATGCAGATTACATCAATAGCATAGACCCCACTGATCAACCGACTCTACGCTAGCGTGGTGGAGTACTTACGGCATTGAGTAGCATCTTTGCTGTAGCATGTCACTTGTAATGACCGAATTGGTCTCGTTCATTTCGAGTCGTTGGCGGTCTTCAGTTTTCCTGCATTGGCTTGATAAGTTTGTATCAGCATCATAAACGCTTTGTCAAACCAGTGACAGGGGGTGTTGCGTCATAGCTAATGATTCTCACATAACGTTATGAGAGTAATGGAGGCATGTTGGTCTGCACTTGTCTTACTCTTTTCCACTGAGTTCGCTCGCAGACAAAGGCTTGATGTCGTACTCTTGATGACGGACTAACTGTGTTCAGATGTTTACTCCTAACGGCTGCCTCATGATGATACTTCCGTGGGGACGTGAACTGTGCAGGGATGTAGAGACTTAGAAAAGTTTTCTCTCTTTCACCCCCTCACTGTCTTGATGCATAGCAGTATGTTGTCTCTGTGACAATACAAGAAGCCGCTTCACGGAGCAAGACGTAGTGATAAGTGTTTTGACTGCCGACGGCTTCTAGCCAGGTGAGAGAGGCATGCGGGGAGTGGAGCCGCAGATTTTTCAAATGCCGTAGTGTGTGTTTGACTGATGGGATGCAGACGACTCAGTGGCAGCTAAGATGGATACTGCACAGTTTTAACGAAACTACGTTACATATCCGACAAACTAAATGCAGAAAAACCAAGTACACCAGAAAAAATGTGGCGATGACACGAGTTAATTGCATTTTCGAGCACGATTCTAGGGGTAATGTTAAGGAAGTTGACATAGTTTTAAACTATGTTACATTACAAAATTAATAAGAACTAAACCACCGGAGCAAGCTGATGGTCTGATACATCGTGTGAAAGCCGATGGCATCAGCAAATGTCACAAGCTACATTTCAAAACAGCCATGCGTATACAATAAATACAGGCGAGTTTATTAAAAATTTATCTTCAAATGTACCAATATTAAAATTCGCCACAGTTGCACATAATATGAAAGCAACATGAGTTTCCTAGATTCCTAGTGGATATGTAACCACAACATTACTTCTCAAGTATTTATAATTTTATGAAAGTTTGTCAAATAGGCATGCAAGTATGCTTTGTGAACCTCATTAATAACTTGATGACACTGTGTTGTTATTTTAATGAGAGGCCGCAAAATGACTACAATAATTTTCTCTGTTTTCTAGTACCTTTAGTGTTACTATACAAACTGTAATTTTTTTTACAGTATTTGAGGTAGCAGTGAACTGTAATTATTGCTGTAATTGACATTTATGTTCATGTGTTTTTAGGATAAAGAACTTTAATTTGCGTAATAGCTGATAGCGGGAAACTATAGTTTCAGGCTCAGAATGTTTGCTGTTGACTTCCGTTAATTACAGTCCAGTTAAATGAACTTTGCTTCCACGTAATCTAATTAGTGTTTAACTTTTTATTTTGAATCTGAAATTCGTTTGGGATCACTATTCACTGATGTGTGGATATTATTTAATTTACATTTGTTTGGTTTAAATATAACACTCTGGTTTCGTCAAAGTCCAAACATTCAACAGATTTTTAAATTATTCGCTAACTTGTCAACTTACTAAGAAGGGTTTCAGGATTGATTGTGTAATGAATATAGAGGCTTCAAAGCGACACTGCATGACCGACCACTCCGATCGAAAACGAGTCAAGCCAACAAGTTAGGTCGTGCATTGCCCACACCGATAGTGGCCAACATAAAGCCGCCGGTGCTCCCGTATTCCCTCCTGAAGGAAGCTTATAACACTACTATCCGCTACTGCTATACCATAACCTCAAAGCTGGAGGCAGTTCGTGTAGTGAAATTATTTTTATTCAAGTAATTATAGTATGAAGAAGCAGAGCAGTGTTACCTTCTGAAAGGATTTTAGTTGTGATGAGCGTGATATACCTAACGGAGGTGGCTTATCGGAAGAGAAAGCCAGAAGTACGTAAATATTTAAACAGTAATAAACAATATTTAACCTATCCACACTGTTCAAAGGATAAAGAAAACGGTCGCCAGCCTAATTAGGCATGAGAATCATTGACATTCTTGTTCAAGAAAATAGGTATGAGTAACTTCAACGGACAAACACAACCTATACTTTGCCACTCGCGAGTGCAATGAACTCTGGCACCTGAATACAGTATGTTCACGTTAAGGTTGGAGCCAACAGATCGGAACAAACTACACTCCTGGAAATGGAAAAAAGAACACATTGACACCGGTGTGTCAGACCCACCATACTTGCTCCGGACACTGCGAGAGGGCTGTACAAACAATGATCACACGCACGGCACAGCGGACACACCAGGAACCGCGGTGTTGGCCGTCGAATGGCGCTAGCTGCGCAGCATTTGTGCACCGCTGCCGTCAGTGTCAGCCAGTTTGCCGTGGCATACGGAGCTCCATCGCAGTCTTTAACACTGGTAGCATGCCGCGACAGCGTGGACGTGAACCGTATGTGCAGTTGACGGACTTTGAGCGAGGGCGTATAGTGGGCATGCGAGAGGCCGGGTGGACGTACCGCCGAATTGCTCAACACGTGGGGCGTGAGGTCTCCACAGTACATCGATGTTGTCGCCAGTGGTCGGCGGAAGGTGCACGTGCCCGTCGACCTGGGACCGGACCGCAGCGACGCACGGATGCACGCCAAGACCGTAAGATCCTACGCAGTGCCGTAGGGGACCGCACCGCCACTTCCCAGCAAATTAGGGACACTGTTGCTCCTGGGGTATCGGCGAGGACCATTCGCAACCGTCTCCATGAAGCTGGGCTACGGTCCCGCACACCGTTAGGCCGTCTTCCGCTCACGCCCCAACATCGTGCAGCCCGCCTCCAGTGGTGTCGCGACAGGCGTGAATGGAGGGACGAATGGAGACGTGTCGCCTTCAGCGATGAGAGTCGCTTCTGCCTTGGTGCCAATGATGGTCGTATGCGTGTTTGGCGCCGTGCAGGTGAGCACCACAATCAGGACTGCATACGACCGAGGCACACAGGGCCAACACCCGGCATCATGGTGTGGGGAGCGATCTCCTACACTGGCCGTACACCACTGGTGATCGTCGAGGGGACACTGAATAGTGCATGGTACATCCAAACCGTCATCGAACCCATTGTTCTACCATTCCTAGACCGGCAAGGGAACTTGCTGTTCCAACAGGACAATGCACGTCCGCATGTATCCCGTGCCACCCAACGTGCTCTAGAAGGTGTAAGTCTACTACCCTGGCCAGCAAGATCTCCGGATCTGTCCCCCATTGAGCATGTTTGGGACTGGATGAAGCGTCGTCTCACGCGGTCTGCACGTCCAACTGAGGCGCCAGGTGGAAATGGCATGGCAAGCCGTTCCACAGGACTACATCCAGCATCTCTACGATCGTCTCCATGGGAGAATAGCAGCCTGCATTGCTGCGAAAGGTGGATATACACTGTACTAGTGCCGACATGGTGCATGCTCTGTTGCCTGTGTCTATGTGCCTGTGGTTCTGTCAGTGTGATCATGTGATGTATCTGACCCCAGGAATGTGTCAATAAAGTTTCCCCTTCCTGGGTCAATGAATTCACGGTGTTCTTATTTCAATTTCCAGGAGTGTATTTACATAAATATAGCAGATAACAAAACACGCTATTAGCTTGAGGACTTAGTCAAACTGAATGGTCTCAATAATGTTACTGTTGATATTCACTGCACGATCGTAAATTGGGCATAAGTTCAAGTACTTTTCAAACATTTTCCTATCGGACAAAAAATTGTAAATGTATTTCACTGCAAAATTATAAACTGGTCATAGGTTAAGTCTCTCTCAGCTAAATACCTTTTTATTTAGAATGAAAATTAAATGGAATTCACTAATAGATTACTTCTCACTGTATTTTGGATAAATAAATTATTGTTTTCATAGATAGTGGTCTTTCTATTAATCGTTATCTAGCATGAGCACAATAGACAAACTGTTGATCCTGTTACACCATTAATATGCACTTTTAGTACACAAGAGGAGTCCAATATTGTACAGAAGTTCACTTGAGTAGGAAGAGTAATTGAAACTTGCTATAATGAAGTAACTTTGTGCATTTGAACTACTTTCAGCGGAGGGGGGCCCTTAATCTTGCCCACTGTAGCAGAGAATACTAAACACACTTTCAATACACTAAAGAAACAAGCCCTTAAGAAGTATGAGCATGAAATCTTCAACAGTATTAGTTCTCAACTCTTACTGCAGTAGAACACAACTTGATGTGGTTATAAGACAATAGCTCACCTTTGGTTGATTTTCAACAGACTGCACTGTGATTACTTACTAAGCAAAACTTTGTAAACCTCAGTTTTGAGAACTTTCAGTTTAGAAGTTGGCAACAAAATTTTAATAAGCAGTTTTAACAGAAAAATTATTTTCAGCAAGCATTATTCACTATACTACTCAGTTCTGCTAAAAGACTGAGCTTTATTGTTCTTTCAATAAGGACACTTGTTAATCACTTTTAGCATGGGAAGGATCCTAAGTGGTTGTGTAACTAGGCATAAAAGTCAAGGTAGGTATAAGAGTCCGAGTATAAGTTACCTTATATTTGTGCACACTAAAACATCCAATGAGCTGATCCTGCACTGTACTTTACTATAGTGTTCCATTACACTGGTTGCGCAAAGTGGTGGCGATTGCATGTTGGTAGGTGGATTTGCAGGTAGAATTTCTGGACTCTGTCATTTCTTGGTTACCAATTCCAGAATTTTTCCAGCTCTTTATCCATCCATCCGAGGCATTGGAAAGCGTCAGGAAAATCCTCTCTCGGAACTAGTACAATACACAACTTTTACATGAACAGTTGATAGTTTGGTAGCTCATCCCCGACTGACTGTTTGTTCAACCTTTTCTACCTAGGCCAACCACATTTTGCGCTCGCTACACAGTTCCGTTCCCGAGGTGAGCCACAACAACTTTTACATACGAAATAACTAAGAACCCTAAGTGAAGGTCAGCAGTTTACAAACATATTAAATAAAACAAAACATTTGCACATACTGACATTTCTACAAAAAGTATTCGCCCAAATTCCAAATATATACAGTTAGTTTTGTCTCCCTCCAGATGAGACAAAGAATTTTAATGGCAGATACACTACATTGCATAGAATCAAACTATGACATCAAAGTTTATACAAAGGAAAGAGCGAACACTTTTGTGCTATTAATGCAATCAAACAATATTTACAATATCTTAATGATAGAAGGTAGAACAGACAAAACAGAAAAATTTATGTCAGTAAAGCTATGGAGCTCTGGTGTTACAAGATGACCACATCGGATGTATTAATATGATTCCCCAGTATAGATTCTTAACGCTATTGGTCCACAATGCCTCCCACATGAAAACTTCATTCAATTTATTTGATTACCCGAAACTTCCATGTATTCTTTCAACAATGGCAAGTCCAAAAGAACAGACGAGGCCTTTATATTTTAGATGATGACGGCAAATGATGCTTTCAGTGCGGATGCTCAACAGGTTCCAACTCTTACAGGAACTGGCGAGATGCCCCGAGTAATGAAGCTAGTGAGGAGGGGCACTACGTCTGTAGTGTGTGGTGTAAGTTGAAATTTTGGGTCTGATAGGAGACATGCTAGGGTAGTCCGTGTCGGTGTGGTGACACTGTGTCCAGATGGCGTAGTGGTCAGCACATCTACCAGGTAAGCAGGATACCCAGGTTTGAATCCCAGTGTAGCACAAAGTTTCAACTTGTCCTATTGACATAAATCAAAGTCATCTGGCAGCTAATGTCTTTAATTCCTCTGTGTCTTGAAGTTTCTCCGATTATTGCATCGCTCTTGACATATATGCACACAGAGACACCATCTGTCTTTCAAATGACAGGTTTTATTCGACAAATCTACATTTCGGCTAGTGAAATTGCAATGAAATGAACACTCTTAACTGCTTACAGGCGTTGACATACGTCAACGGGGACAGATGAAGATGTGTGCCCCTACCTGGACTCGAACCCGGGATCTCCTGCTTACATGGCAGACGCTCTATCCATATGAGCCATCGAGGACACAGAGGATAGCGCGACTGCAGGGAATTATCTCTGAAGAACAGATACCATCTTACAAGGGAACCTCCCCATCGCTCCCCCCTCAGATTTAGTTATAAGTTGGCACAGTGGGTAGGCCTTGAAAAACTGAACACAGATCAATTGAGAAAACAGGAAGAAGTTGTGTGGAACTGTGAAAAAATAAGCAAAATATACAAGCTGAGTAGTTCATGGGAAGATAGGCAACATAAAGGACAATGGAAACGGAGGAGCGCCGTGGTCTCGTGGTAACGTGAGCAGCTGCGGAACGAAAGGTCCTTGGTTCAAATCTTCCATCGAGTGAAAAGTTTAATTTTTTATATTCAGTTTACGTGACAAACTCTTATGTTTTCATCACTTTTTTGGGAGTGATTATCACATTCACAAGAAAACCTAAATCGGGCAAGGTAGAAGAATCTTTTTACCCATTCGCCAAGTGTACAAGTTAGGTGGGTCGACAACATATTCCTGTCATGTGACGCACATGCCGTCACCAGTGTCGTATAGAATATATTATGTGTTTTCCTGTGGAGGAATCGGTTGACCTATGACCTTGCGATCAAATGTTTTCGGTTCCCATTGGAGAGCACGTCCTTTCGTCTACTAATCGCACGGTTTTGCGATGCGGTCGCAAAACACAGACACTAAACTTATTACAGTGAACAGAGACGTCAATGAACGAACGGACAGATAATAACTATGCAAAAATAAAGAAAGTAAAATTTTCAATCGAGGGAAGACTTGAACCATGAACATCTCTTACTGCAGCTGCTCACGCTACCACGGGACCACGGCGCTCGTGAGCTGTCTGTCTCCATAATATTGCCTATGTCGCCCATGGACTACTCAGTTTGTATATTTTGCTTATTTTTTCACAGTTCCACACAACTTCTTCCTGTTTTCTCAATTGATCTGTGTTCAGTTTATCAAGGCCTATCCACTGTGCCAACTTATAACTAAACCTGAGGGGGGTGCGATGGGGAGGTTCCCTTGTTCGTATATATACAGGATGAGTCACCTAACGTTACCGCTGGATATATTTCGTAAACCACATCAAATACTGACGAACCGATTCCACAGACCGAACGTGAGGAGAGGGGCTAGTGTAATTGTTTAATATTAACCATACACAAATACACGGAAGTATGTTTTTTAACACAAACCTACGTTTTTTTAAAATGGAAACCCGTTAGTTTTGTTAGCACATCTGAACATATAAACAAATACGTAATCAGTGCCGTTTGTTGCATTGTAAAATGTTAATTACATCCGGAGATATTGTAACCTAAAGTTGACGCTTGAGTACCACTCCTCCGCTGTTCGATCGTGTGTATCGGAGAGCACTGCAACATACATCGCGTTTCTACAGAATGATCTGCCAACGTTGCTCGAAAATGTCCCACCGGAAACGCGTCGACGTATGTGGTATCAGCATGATAGTGCACCTGCACATTCCACAATTAACATTAGGCTGACCCTTGACAGGATGTTCGACGGGCGTTTCATAGGACGTGGAGGACGCATAAATTGGCCAGCCCGTTCTCCTGATCTTACACCTCTGGACTTCTTTCTGTGGGGTACGTTAAAGAAGAATGTGTACCGTGATGTGCCTACAACCCCAGAGGATATGAAACAACGTATTGTGGCAGCCTGCGACGACATTACACCAGATGTACTGCGGCGTGTACGACATTCATTACGCCAGAGATTGCAATTGTGTGCAGCAAATGATGGCCACCACATTGAACATCTATTGGCCTGACATGTCGGGACACACTCTATTCCACTCCGTAATTGAAAACGGAAACCACGTGTGTACGTGTACCTCACCCCTCATGGTAATGTACATGTGCGTCAGTGAAAAAGACCAATAAAAAGGTGTTAGCATTTGGACGTAATGTGCTGTTCCAGTCTCTTCTGTTCCTAAGGTCCATCACCGTTCCCTTTGGATCCCTACGTAATTCGGTGCTCTCCGATACACACGATCGAACAGCGGAGGAGTGGTACTCAAGCGTCAACTTTAGGTTACAATATCTCCGGATGTAATTAACATTTTACAGTGCAACAAACGGCACTGATTACGTATTTGTTTATATGTTCAGATGTGCTAACAAAACTAACGGGGTTCCATTTAAAAAACGTAGGTTTGTGTTAAAAAACATACTTCAGTGTATTCTTGTATGGTTAGTATTAAACAGTTACACTAGCCCCTCTCCTCACGTTCGGTCTGTGGAATCGGTTCGTCAGTATTTGGTGTGGTTTACGAAATATATCCAGCGGTAACGTTAGGTGACTCACCCTGTATCCTATATATATATTTCGGCTATTGCCTACCATTTCGTAGTATCAACGCATGTTCCAGTACGTCAACCAGAACAACATGGCACTAGAACATGCACTGATACTATGAAATGGTGCGTTGATAATGGCTAGGCACTACCCGTCTACATTTGTCGAATAAAACCTGCATATCACAGTCGTTGAGTGCACGTCCGTTCCTAATGAAAGGTAACCTGATGACCGTCCGTCTGCTTGGCATCCTCATACGTTACAATGGACACGTTTGCTTCCTTCAAGATGCATTTAAGGTGCTGAGTTATTCCGCTGGTCCTTATGCAGCGCTGTACCCTCTGTTGACCATGAACTTCAATGGCACGTAGGACCCCACAATTGCCAAAATGATTGTGAGTCCATTACTCATGTCTGAGTGTGTACTGTTTTATATAGATGGGACTGTAGGTTACGAAACACGAATTTCTCCAGGGACCAATACTCACGGAGACCTTATGCTCCCCGTGGCCAAGAAGCGGCCGCCGTCCATTGCAAATTTATCCAATCGTCTATATTCAAAGATGATGCACATTGAGTTGTAACATACTATCCGAGTAAGTCTTCACTAAATTCATCATCACATCGGTTACTGAGACACATATTTATGTCCACAGTGGTGAAACCTTGCCTCTGGATGTTGATGTAGTCCACAATGGAATGGAAAATATGCTACACTGTGACACAGTTATTCTATCTTACAAGGCACGAACCCATTCTGGTCTGCAGACAACCTCGTAGCTGGGGCAACCACAGCTATGAGTATACATCTCGGGTATTAATAACCGCTTCAGCTGTATTTTGATCATTTATCTCTGTACCACTACCGGTTTTGTGGCGTTAAAGCCACATATTCAGGTTACCATGCCGAGGCATCGCAAAAATGTCACCTGCAGGTGTGATGAAGGACCAAAACACAGCTGAATCGGTTGTTAATACCCAAGACCATTCTGGTCTACCTCACGAAATTTCTCCGGAAGCGACTGTCCAAGTTATTATTTACAACGCCTAACCGAAACATTTATTCTCTATTCCTGACGTTATCAACATTTTCGTGCTTCGTGGCCATGAAATACTACAACGATCACCATCTCTTGTATCGAACGATGATTCGTACTTCCCGCCAAGCCACAGAATTGAAATGAAATCTTAGATCCTGCAGTTGGCAAATAGCCGCAGTTTGTCGCATTTCCGAAAGCGCCGCAAGCAGAAAGTAGAATGAATATTAAACATGCGCTTGCGGTTACACACTGCCACTTCTGTATTATCACTTGAAGTCTTCAGACCGCATCCATTAACACAATGTTAGAGTATTGCTTGACCTACAGTTTTCTCTCTTTCAGCATCCACTAGGATTGATATTGTAGGCTTACGAAGACCTTGTGTGATTTGGGCTCTGTTTATCGTCAGGTGTTCACTATGTGAACTCACTTCTTACCAAGCACTCGGAATAGCAATTTTTCCACCGGTCACCGTGTCACTGAGTGGCGAGCAGTAATGAAATTTTCGTATACATGCCGATTAGGATAGTAGAGAGACGACGAGGACGTTACTCATCTTGCATTGATCCTAAGTATTTGAAATTGTGGGAACAGCACGTGGCACTACAAACAAGAGGAGCTGCTGCAAAAGATGGAACTGCAACAGCAGTTCTTACACCCACTACAAAAATAGCAACAACGATGACGTCGACCATGACGAAAGCAGCCAGCAGCTACATCGTCTTCTCCTCAGCCATTTGACTGCTTCGAGGAAATAAGCGATAGTTGAAGGCTTAACCGCATCGTTTCATTTTCTATTGAAAGGGAAGTCAGATCCCTGACACCAGCTGTCAGAGTACTCTTATACTGTCTTTCAGTAGTAAATTCTACAAAGTGGTTCAAAAACATTGCTATCCTCTGATCTTGGTAGTCTGAACTTGTCTGAAATTCGTGGTTCGTTGATGTGTCACTTCGGTCACCAAATCCACGTCTAACAGTAAGGCTGAAATTCAGTGTGTTGAAAAAAGTAAGCTTGTAAGGTGTCTATAATTTCGCAACTTACAAGCACTCATTCACATACTTTGCCGTGAACTACAAACATAATTACGTATCATTTGATAGGTTGTTCATCATATATATGAATATTTGAAGGAGACTGACATTGTCATGCACGCCTCGTAAATAGCGGCCGGCCGCTATTGTAGCAGGACCGGAGGGATAGCCGGGAACCCTGCAAATCTTGGATGTAGTTGAGAGGAACGAAGAAGGGACACCTCGGGAGCCACGCAGGCTGGGTTATTTCCAAGGATTTTTACTCAGAAGCGTACCATTGTAGAAGTATAGGTTTTTCCTCGCAAACTTTCCGCGCTGTACGACAAAAGACTAAAATATGGTTGGTTGGTCGACGTTCGGAAGAATCTGTAGAGAGGGAGAATATTCCGTGGTTTCGGGAATATGATTTGTTTCCAGAATTACGAGGGTGGGGAGCCGAGCCTTGCTGGGAAGCCAGAGGTGGAGAGACGATGTCTTCTATTGTGAGCGCCCGTGTATGACCGTCGCTCGGTATCAGCTTCGCTGGTACAGACGGACTTGCTGTCTTTGTTCTCAGTAGAGTTTGTAGTTAGGACAGTTGGGCACTGTACTGTTGCGAACCGATACGATTCTGGACTTCCCCTCTGGGTTGGAAGTCGTCGTTGAGTACGGAGCGTTCAGTAATTGAGAGCACTTCTTCTGCCTATACTTACGTTGAGACGTCACCTGAACTCCGTCCTTGTGGCTAGGAGTTCGCATTTCTTGTCTGTAGAACACAGAGAGGAAAAGACAGTATCAGAGTATATGAGTCAGAGAACCACCTTCTGCCGTCCTAGTGTTTGAAAGAGTTTATTTGTGGCTAGAGTTCTTCCATCGTCGCAGACGAGTACGAGAACCATCAGTTCGACGCACCGGACGCAGTACATACGGTGATATCGCAAACTGCTTCCGCATATTAGGGCTAAAAAGCGAAACAGCTGTGATCACGTTAGTTTATTTCCTCTGAGGTTCCACAGCACCGTAGATCATCTTTGAAAGTAGTGTCTTCTAGTGTGTGGTACTTAGAGGATGTCAGTCATTTCGCGTAAGTGATATTAGACCGCGAAGTCATAATAAGGGGCAGAGTTTGGCAATTAATTAATAATTTTAGTTAGGAAATATAGACATCTGTAGTTGAAGTGTGGGTTTTAATCTATACTAAATATATATTGAACAACAACATTTATCATTTAGTAGTATTAGTTGCCTTCATCATTCATTTATGTTTAGATTGTAATTTATACTTAAAAAAAAGAGCATTAAGAGATTCTAAGATCTGCTTCAGGGGTTAGTCAGACAGGGCCAAATCATAATTTTAGCGTTTATTATTTTCCGTTGCCACATTCATTTCACACCTGCCTGACTTACGGCGCCTAGTTTGCAAGTATAACTTTCCATATAAACAATATCACTCATTTTGTGCTATTTCTCGAACCCATAAGGTCATCATTTGTCCAACTCCTGACAAACATGCCAGGGCGAATGCTTTAGAATTTAGATTCAATAGCTACCTGAAAGAGGAATGTGGACTGTAAGTCACGAAAACTGACAAAAGCCGTGAGAGCGGCGTACTGATCCCACTGCATCCAATGAAGCCATTGGAGGAGGGTGACACAGCAGTTGCTCGATACCAATGAACCCTCCAGGCCCTGTGGGCGGAGTATACATTTAAAATCTCTAATGTTCCCAAAATAACGCCTTCACACAAGTTTTGTTTGACGACAGTATTAGCACAGTACCTGTGTCTAGCTATTTAGGTTATGTGAGTCAATTCATTGATGACAGTCAGTGTCATCATCCAATTTACGCAGCACGTGGCCATCCGGTATTCTGGCAGCGAAAAGAACACGGGTTAATAAGATAATTAGCGATGCATTTTCCTTGCCGTCGGTATACATGCACGAAAAAAAGGGGATTGGTTTGCAGTCGGTTTTTCCCAAAGCGAACGATTGCTCCTGCAAATACAATGTTTCCACAATATCACTGCTCACGATCCCACAAAAGCTATCCCCAAATAAATCGTGTTCACTGCGGCACCAAGCATCAACGACATCCCTGTCCATCCCCTGATGCTTACTGCTTCTCGTATCAACAATGAGAGCCGTCACATCACTGTGCGTCATCCGGCTGGTGCCGCGTCAGGAGGCAGACTGTATCAGTTCTGGCACCAAATGCATTTTTGTCAGATTTTACCCTCGCTCTCCCCTCTGACATCATCTATGCCATCATGCATTGTTACTAGATTTCTTCATCTCTCTGACACTGGCCAACTTCTCACTGTATAAAATGGTGGAAAACTAAGTAAAGGGTGGGAAATTTTAAAAAATGATGATAAAGTAAAAAAGGTGATAAATCTAAAAGGGTTGGGAAATTCGAAAATAGTCCAATTCTGGTACAGTATGT
Source organism: Schistocerca piceifrons (assembly GCF_021461385.2). Lineage (NCBI taxonomy): Eukaryota > Metazoa > Arthropoda > Insecta > Orthoptera > Acrididae > Schistocerca > Schistocerca piceifrons. Next base: position 833,693,354 of record NC_060138.1, on the reverse strand, counting down.
GACTGCGGAAGTAGGGCTGCTGACTTAAGTAAAAAGTGGTGGTAAATTCAAGACAGTACGATGTCCTATTGGCCCGAAATTAAAAAAAAAAAAATCAAGGTGACAACCTAAGATTGCTGACCAGGCATACTGATACAGCTCTATGATGTCAGTACCCAAGATGACGTTACAAGATGTATGACCTGATGACCTGACGTACTGGTGCAGGCTGCATTGTACCCAGACTTCATGGGTTTTACCCAGCCCTCATGCCAGACTGAGCGGGCATGAGCTGCTATTTGCAGCCAGGACAGAAGGTGTTCGTTTCCATTGCATGTCCAAGCATGCCTGTTAGACTAAATATGTTTTTCTCCTCGCAGTATGAGTCTGTTGGCTATTTTCTGGACACGTAAGTATGGTTTTCACACCATAGATAGTAACCAGTCTGGACTTGTCTGCTGACCTACTTTCAGTAACATGAAAAACCACTTAACGTGTTTTCCCCAAGCTGATATTCACTCACTGAGGTACCTGAAGGGCTATTCACATATAACGGTCATGGCTCTCGAAGTATAAAATTCGACATGGTCACTGGATTTTTCCCTCCCTGACGTCACACACACTGCTTGTCCTAAGTTAAAGTCCATTCGTGCTACAATTCAATTCAGTTCCTGTTCTGATTTGTGGATTCTTCTGTTACTTCTTGGGAGAACAATTCCATATTTAAGGCTGAATAACAAGTGCACTGTTTTTGGTCTACCTATTTTTTAAAAAAAATCAGTAGTTGAAATTCGTTTCGGAGTTATTGGGCCCAATAAGCCGAAAACTGTTTTGAAATAAACAAAAATCAGTAGAAGAAGAACACTCAACTTGTTATTCAACCTTAAATAATTTGAATTCAGTTTCAGTTCAACTCAAATTCAATTCAATCCAAAAAATGGGAGCCCACAGGACCTGAGTTTAAAAATTTTGCTAGGCTACCTGCCAAAAGTTTAATCAATTTCCACTGTCTCATTACAGTTTACATAATTTCCCTTCACCCATCTGAAATCACATTTTAAACAAATTCCTCCACCATAGTTACCTTAAGTTTGAAACCGCGGAGCTCACTTATCCTCAGTTTAAAACGGAGGGAATAGTCACAAGTCCTAAGTTTAAAATGGTGAGAAAATCCATTTACATTAAGTTTAAAATTATGGGAAGCTGTTTGGTCACTCCATTTACGAGTGAAATAAGATCGAAACCAACTTATATTTATCCGGCAGCACTTAATTTTATGTTGAAATAAACGAATATAGTACCGAAATCAATCAATTTTCTACGTAAATCAGAGAATTTCTGCATCAGACCTACTTCCCTATCACTGACAATGAACATCGATGAATCAACCTTTACATATAAGGGTTCCTGCCTCACTGTGTGTTTTCATGTAGCAGACGTAATATCACAAGTCTCCTTAGGATTCGTAAATGCAGGCAACATACATATACCAAATCATTGAGTTTCCACGTCAGTTTTATGCTGGAATTAACGAATATATTATCGAAATCAATGAAATTTATACCTAAAGAAACGAATTTCTCGTCAAACCTGGTTAAAAAAAATGGCTCTGAGCACTATGGGACTTAACTGCTGTGGTCATCAGTCCCCTAGAACTTAGAACTACTTAAACCTAACTAACCTAAGGACGTCACACACATCCATGCCCGAGGCAGGATTCGAACCAGCGGCCGCGCGGTTCCAGACTGTAGCGCGTAGAACCACTCGGCCACCCCGGCCGGCTAACCTGGTTCATATCACTACCTTTTCGTATCGGCTGCGCACAGTTATCATCATCATATAAGAGCATCTCTGATCTCGTACGATATCTATTGTCATGCTTACGTCATAAGCACTCCAAAAAACATCTACAACTGGTCGTAATAGTGTCTTCTATATTACTTCCTTCACAGTGCATGACATTTTCCAAGAAGCATTGCAACAAATTAAAGTTTTCCACCCTTTCCCCTGAACTTTTATGAAGTCAAAGAACAGTTCCGCTGTAACTGCGGAAGTTTTTCATGATCATAATATTAGTGGTTTGATATGTTTTATAAAGATCGCTTTAACTATACCTTTATACCAGAACGTTCTTTTTCTGTTCTTAGATGATTCAAAACTTACCTGCGCAATACCAAGAAGCAATAGAAACTGAACGAAAACGCTATCCGTAAACAAGAAAAAAAAAACCTGAATCTTGAGAGTGTGGCGAACATTTCATTACGTGATCCATTGTTCATAGGAACACATTATCCATGAGTTAGGGTTAGAACTTACACTAAGACATGAAAAAATATAATTTTTATATATATTAATTAATTTGTGTGGGGAAAGAATTTGAAACTGGATTTTCAGGAGGTTAGTTTTCACCGCTTGTGAACTGTGATGTAGAGCACCCACATTTAGTTTCATAACCTGGTGCCCCTGTCGCCACGATTAACCAGTCGTGGATGGGAATAGGGTGTGAAGTGCTGACTGTGGCAGGGCTGGAATTAAAAGAAACGCGTAGTTCTAATGTGCTGAACCACCATTGGCATGGGTCGACATTACGGCTGGAGTCAAAAACTCAGTCTCATAGTAGCCTGCGTAACATAATAACTTTTTCTTAAGTTTAACTTAAATGCAGTTGTTCTACATGCTCCTGTCTGTAGATAAGTGATTCCAGTTCGTCCTTGAGGGATATGGGTCGACTGCCTCTTTATCTAAGTTATTGAACCTGTAAATCATTCCAGTTATATTTTATTTCAACAAGTGAGCGGTTTTTGATGAAATTTTTCTCTATTTCACGTTTTTTAAAAATTTTCTTTAGAACCACGACACACATCGAAATTTTTCGCAGATACTTCCTCTGAAGTGTTCTTTGTAAACTCATACTAGATGTTCCCGAAAGATCCGAATACATGTGGAACCATTTACACCTACATCTACATCTCTACTCAGCAATCCGATATGCAGTGTGTGCGGCGGCTACTTTGTGTGCGACCGTCGCTTCTCCCCTCTCCCCCTCCAGCAGCCGGAAGAAGGATTGTTTTGTGGCGGTGTTCGTAGCGACAAACAATTCGCTGTAGAAATGGCTTACGAAGTCACCGCCACACTTTTAATAGCGGGCCGACCGGTCCGCTGGAACAGTGAACAGAAAGATGAAAATCCAAACACTCTGATTAAATAAAAGTCGGTACTTATCTTTATTACGAAGATACAGAAATACAGTAGTGAACTCCGTGTCTACAGAAATCTGTCTAGTTCGAGTCGGAGTGGATAGGTCAGCGTCGGCTGACTACAAACAACAACTCTGCTGCGATGAACACACAACTGACTAGCAAGTACACAATTCGGTGGCGAGTATACAACTGAGCGGCGAATACAGAACTGTCCTAGCGCTCGCGACTCCAGCGCTTAAGAAGCCAGAAGCCAGCGGTGGCGCGCGCAGACTTGCGGCGATTTGCTGTCTCGCTGGCGCTGCTTATGCGGACGGCGTCCGGACTTTGATGCTGCCAACCTTTTGGCAGCGGGCTCGGGTGGCATTACTGGCTAGGATATAACAGATTGCAGTAAGCCTCTGTACGGCCTCTTTCTGATTTTACCTTCATGGCGAGATATACGTAGGAGGAAGCAATACATTTGTTGACTCTTCTAGGAACGGACGGCCGGTGTGGCAGAGCGGTTCTAGGCGCTTCAGTCTTGAACCGCGTGGCCGCTACGGTCGCAGGTTCGAATCCTGCCTCGGGCATGGATGTGTGTGATGTCCTTAGGTTAGTTAGGTTTAAGTAGTTCTAAGTTCTAGGGGACTAATGACCTCAGATGTTAAGTTCCATAGTGCTCAGAGCCATTTTTCTAGGAACGTACACCCTTGAAACTTTAACGATAGACCACACCGTGATACCAAACGCCTCATTTAGCAACGTCTGCCACTGAAATTGGTTAATCATCTCTGTAATGCTTTCGTACTTACTAAATGAACCCATAACAAAAGACCCCGCTCTTCTTTTGATCTCTTCTACTTCCTCTATCAATCGTGTCTAGTACGGAACCTATACAGTCGAGCAATATTCAAGTATTGGTCGCATGAGTGTTTTGTAAGCTACTTCCTTTGTTGATGAACTACGTTTCCTGAGGATTCTTGAATGAATCTTAGTCTAGCATCTTACTCGCGATTAATCTTATCTGGTCGTTCCATTTCAAATCGATCCGTATGCATACTCCTAGGTATTTTATGGAAATAACTTTAGGTGATCGTTCTTCAATTGTGTAATCATAAAATAAAGGGTATTTCTGACTATGTATTCGCAAAACGTTACATTTGCTTATTTTAAGGATCAATTGTCACTCCCTGCGTCGGTCCTTTGCACGTGTTGCTGCATTTCCCTACAATTTTCTAACACCTTGACTACGCTGTATACAACAGCATCATCTGCGAAAACCCTCTTGTAGCATGCTGCCGGGTCATTTATATACACTGAAGAGCCAAAGAAACTGATACTCCTGCCTAATATCGCGTAGGGCCCCTGCGAACACGCAGAAATACCGCAACACGACGTCGCATGGAATCGACTAATGTATGAAGTAGTGCTGGAGAGAACTGACACCATGAATCCTGCAGAGCCGTCCACAAGTCGATAAGAGTACGAGGGGGTCGAGATCTTTTCTGAACAGCTCGTTGCAAGGCATCCCAGATTTATTCAGTAATGTTAATTTCTGGGGAGTTTGGTGGCCAGCGGAAGTGTTTAAAGACAGACGAGTGTTTCTGGAGCTACTCTATAGCAATTATGGACGTGTTGGTTGTCGTATTGCCCTGCTGGAATTGCCGAAGTCCGTCGGTATGCACAATAGACATAAATGGATGCTGTTGATGAGATAGTATGCTTACGCACCTGTCACCTGTCAGAGTCGTATTTAGACGTATCAGGGGTCCCATATCACTCCAACTGCACACGCTCCTCGACACCATCACAGAGACCTTACCAGCTTTAACAATCCCCCGCTGACAAGCAGGGTCTGTGGATTCATGAGGTTGTCTCCATACCCGTACACGTCCAACCGCTCGATGCGATTTGAAACGAGACTCGGATATCATACGAATCCCGTGGCGGAGGAACTGGTTGTCTTTTGTGATGATCCATGAATCGATTGAATTTTGCACTTGTTCATATGACTGGAAGTGCTGGTCAGCCAGACTGTATGCTACTGATCGAAAAATGTGGTAGTCAGAGAGAGAAGCTTATGGAGAATACGGCGGGAGGGATAGGACTTCTCATTTCAACGTTTCCATGTATATTTTGGCGGGTTTTGCAAATTGGGGTCGAGCACTGACCTGCTGCAAAATTATGTTTACGTGTCTATCGCTGTATTGTGGCCGTTTGTGTTTCAGTGCCGGGCTCGTACGCATCAATCACTTTCGATAATGATGTCCTGTGACTGTTTTCGTCTGTTCCAGTAGCTCCGAAAACTCTCTGTCTTCCACTTCCATGCCAGTCTTCGACATAAAAATCACCGTTCTTAGGGCGTTGAAAACATTCTCTGCACGTTCTTCCACTAATAGTTCCCTCGCCATTGGTTTTACCCCGAATTTTAAGAGCCACCGCCGCAGATTTCTTCATGTTAAAGCAGAAAATTAAAACTTCCCGCAAATGGCGAGAAATTGGTACGTAAGTTGACGTAATTAATCGAGAATAAGCTTATGATGCAATCACAAATTGACTAATAGTTGTATGCCATTATGTTTACAGATGCCTAAGCTTATTTTATTACACCTATGGCCAACCACCCGAACCGTACTTGCCGCTACTGCCGTCTATTGCAAAATGGCGGAAGCAAAGTTGTAGACCTAATATTATGCACCAAACGCAAAATCATAGCGACCTCTATTTCTCATTGCACAGTTTTCCGAATTTCGCGCACTGCCTTACTTCCACGTAAATATCACAATAACCTGACCGTTAAAGAAATAGGCACATCATCATGAACCTGATATATAAAGCTATAAGAAAAGCAAAAATGATTTTTTTTTTTACCACATAGTCTCTGTAAAATTGTTTGAGAAAGTATGTAGCACGCGCGCCTCGATTCTGTCCTCGCTGACTGGCCGAAAGGTGGAAAACACTTGCTAGCCTCCCCTTTTGAACAAACGAATGAACTCTGCCAGCCCCTTGGACGAAAACTGGTCACTGCGCATCGACAGGAAAAATTTTGCGTGAGAAAAGTATGGAAAACATCAACACTGCTATCGACACGAAAAGTCCGATCATTTCCTTGGTCGAAGAACTATGAAATGAAATGGACTGCTCACTTAATACGTGATTAGGAATGTCAGAGTGACGAAGTGGTCATTAGGGGTGTAGCACCCGCTTACGAGGACAAGGATAACGAAATGCATCCGCTGTCACATTCTTGGATGAGGTATCTGCCGCATTGGGTTTTAGGGATTTGGGGTAACAATTGAAAACCCACAACGCGATGGTCGCGTAGAGATCTGAACGCCGCCGCAAGAACAATTTATCATCATAATCACAGCACCCGGTTACAGATTTAGATTTTTGCAAGGAGAGTGGTGATGGATGGTGTAAATTAGAACGGTAACGTGCTAAGCATCCAATCTGCGGGATGCGCAGAGAGAAAGAATGCTACGTGCGTCGTACGCACCTGGGCCAGAGCTATGTCCCCCGTCCCTCGCTGCCCAGTGGTGCACGAGCAGCTCAGCCGCCGCCGCTGTCCGCTTCCCTGGGCGGCGGACAGCACGCCGTCCGGCGCAGCCGTCGCGGTGATTGATGCGGGGGCGTGGCCCTGACCACCCCCGCATCCGCCCCCCGGAGGCCGGCCCCACCGTCAGATAATCCTGAGCGATGCGCCGTTGCCGCCGCCGCCGGCTGGGACGATGTTTTCCGCGAGCGCCCTCGCGCCTCACACATTGCGCCAGTCATCTAGCTCGCTCGTTGCACTAACTGCAATTGGCGTTCGCTGGGCGACTTACGGAAGGATTATTTTGCACAGCTCGAGGCCGTTCCCAGAGACCAGCCGCTCTTTCTAATTAATCTTCCCAGCGCATGTTAAGCGTACTGTCTCACCACAGAGAACGCAGTGGTCCGTCTGTACAAGCCACTCTAATTTATTTATAAGGAAATGCAGAAAGGCTTTATTGAGCATTTTCATACTCTCTTGTTGTACTGACTGCTTCATCATTTTTCGGGCGAACAGCAACAGAAACTTTATTTTTCAACTGACTGTCCTTGTGCAGTGTGCGTCTCTCGTGTGTACGAAACTCGTTTTTGTGCTTTAGTTTAACTTTTTTGTAGTTGATGGAATACATATGGCCCTCTAAAGTGAAACAAAGTTTTGAGCTTTGGGACGTCTATATCTCTTACCTATCTAGTGCTAGCATATAGTGAGAAGCAATCGGAACTTGGAGGAACATGTTACGGACCATAGGGTGGGTATATCTACATCTACATTTATACTCCGCAAGCCACCCAACGGTGTGTGGCGGAGGCACTTTAAGTGCCACTGTCATTACCTCCCTTTCCTGTTCCAGTCGCGTATAGTTCGCGGGAAGAACGACTGTCTGAAAGCCTCCGTGCGCGCTCTAATCTCTCTAATTTTACATTCGTGATCTCCTCGGGAGGTATAAGTAGGGGGAAGCAATATATTCGATACCTCATCCAGAAACGCACCCTCTCGAAACCTGAACAGCAAGCTACACCGCGATGCAGAGTGCCTCTCTTGCAGAGTCTGCCACTTGAGTTTGTTAAACATCTCCGTAACGCTATCACGGTTACCAAATAACCCTGTGACGAAACGCGCCGCTCTTCTTTGGATCTTCTCTATCTCCTCCGTCAACCCGATCTGGTACGGATCCCAAACTGATGAGCAATACTCAAGTATAGGTCGAACGAGTGTTTTGTAAGCCACCTCCTTTGTTGATGGACTACATTTTCTAAGGACTCTCCCAATGAATCTCAACCTGGTACCCGACTTACCAACAATTAATTTTATATGTTCATTCCACTTCAAATCGTTCCGCACGCATACTCCCAGATATTTTACAGAAGTAACTGCTACCAGTGTTTGTTCCTCTATCAAATAATCATACAATAAAGGATCCTTCTTTCTATGTATTCGCAATACATTACATTCGTCTATGTTAAGGGTCTGTTGCCACTCCCTGCACCAAGTGCCTATCCGCTGCAGATCTTCCTGCATTTCGCTACAATTTTCTAATGCTGCAACTTCTCTGTATACTATAGCATCATCCGCGAAAAGCCGCATGGAACTTCCGACACTATCTACTAGGTCATTTATATATAAATTGTGAAAAGCAATGGTCCCATAACACTCCCCTGTGGCACGCCAGAGGTTACTTTAACGTCTGTAGACGTCTCTCCATTGATAACAACATGCTCTGTTCTGTTTGCTAAAAACTCTTCAATCCAGCCACACAGCTGGTCTGATATTCCGAAGGCTCTTACTTTGTTTATCAGGCGACAGTGCGGAACTGTATCGAACGCCTTCCGGAAGTCAAGAAAAATAGCATCTACCTGGGAGCCTGTATTTAATATTTTCTGGGTCTCATGAACAAATAAAGCGAGTTGGGTCTCACAAGATCGCTGTTTCCGGAATCCATGTTGATTCCTACATAGTAGATTCTGGGTTTCCAAAAACGACATGATTCTCGAGCAAAAAACATCTTCTAAAATTCTACAACAGATCAACGTCAGAGATATAGGTCTATAGTTTTGCGCATCTGCTCGACGACCCTTCTTGAAGACTGGGACTACCTGTGCTCTTTTCCAATCATTTGGAACCTTCCGTTCCCCTAGAGACTTGCGGTACACGGCTGTTAGAAGGGGGGCAAGTTCTTTCGCATACTCTGTGTAGAATCGAATTGTATCCCGTCAGGTCCAGTGGACTTTCCTCTGTTGAGTGATTCCAGTTGCTTTTCTATTCCTTGGACACTTATTTCGATGTCAGCCATTTTTTCGTTTGTGCGAGGATTTAGAGAAGGAACTGCAGTGCGGTCTTCCTCTGTGAAACAGCTTTGGAAAAAGGTGTTTAGTCTTTCAGCTTTACGCGTGTCATCCTCTGTTTCAATGCCATCATCATCCCGGAGTGTCTGGACATGCTGTTTCGAGCCACTTACTGATTTAACGTAAGACCAGAACTTCCTAGGATTTTCTGTCAAGTCGGTACATAGAATTTTACTTTCGAATTCACAGAAAGCTTCACGCATAGCCATCCTTACGCAAACTTTGACATTGTTTAGCTTTTGTTTGTCTGAGAGGTTTTGGCTGCGTTTAAACTTGGAGTGAAGCTCTCTTTGCTTTCGCAGTAGTTTCCTAACTTTGTTGTTGTACCACGGTGGGTTTTTCCCGTCCCTCACAGTTTTACTCGACGCGTACCTGTCTAAAATGCATTTTACGATTGCCTTGAACTTTATCCATAAATACTCAACATTGTCAGTGTCGGAACAGAAATTTTCGTTTTGATCTGTTATGTAGTCTGAAATCTGCCCTCTATTACTCTTGCTAAACAGATAAATCTTCCTCCTTTTTCTTTATATTCCTATTAACTTCCATATTCAGGGATGCTGCAACGGCCTTATGATCACTGATTCCCTGTTCTGCACATACAGAGTCGAAAAGTTCGGGTCCGTTTGTTATCAGTAGGTCCAAGATGTTATCTCCACGAGTCGGTTCTCTGTTTAATTGCTCGAGGTAATTTTCCGATAGTGCACTCAGTATAATGTCACTCGATGCTCTGTCCCTACCACCCATCCTAATCATCTGAGTGTCCCAGTCTATATCTGGTAAATTGAAATCTCCACCTAAGACTATAACATGCTGAGAAAATTTATGCGAAATGTATTCCAAATTTTCTCTCAGTTGTTCTGCCACTAATGCTGCTGAGTCGGGAGGTCGTAAAAGGAGCCAATTATTAACCTAGCTCAGTTGTTGAGTGTAACCTCCACCCATAATAATTCATAAGATCTATCCACTTCTACTTCACTACAGGATAAACTACTACTAACAGCGACGAACACTCCACCACCGGTTGCATGCAATCTATCCTTTCTAAACACCGTCTGTACCTTTGTAAAAATTTCGGCAGAATTTATCTCTGGCTTCAGCCAGCTTTCTGTACCTATAACGATTTCAGCTTCGGTGCTTTCAATCAGCGCTTGAAGTTCCGGTACTTTACCAACGCAGCTTCGACAGTTTACAATTACAATACCGATTGCTGCTTGGTCCCTGCATGTCCTGACTTTGCCCCGCAGCCGTTGAGGCTGTTGCTCTTTCTGTACTTGCCCAAGGCCATCTAACCTAAAAAACCGCCCAGCCCACGCCACACAACCCCTGCTACCCGTGTAGCCGCTTGTTGCGTGCAGTGGACTCCTGACCTATCCAGCGGAACCCGAAATCCCACCACCCTATGGCGCAAGTTGAGGAATCTGCAGCCCACACGGTCGCAGAACCGTCTCAGCCTCTGATTCAAACCCTCCACTCGGCTCTGTACCAAAGGTCCGCAGTCCGTCCTGTCGACGATGCTGCAGATGGTGAGCTCTGCTTTCATCCCGCTAAAGAGACTGGCAGTCTTCACCAAATCAGATAGCCCCCGGAAGCCAGAGAGGATTTCCTCCGATCCATAGCGACACACATCATTGGTGCCGACATGAGCGACCACATGCAGATGGGTGCACCCTGTACCCTTCATGGCATCCGGAAGGACCCTTTCCACATCTGGAATGACTCCCCCCGGTATGCACACGGAGTGCACATTGGTTTTCTTCCCCTCTCTTGCTGCCATTTCCCTAAGGGGCCCCATTACTCGCCTGACGTTGGAGCTCCCAACTACCAGTAAGCCCACCCTCTGCGACCGCCCGGATCTTGCAGACTGAGGGGCAACCTCTGGAACAGGGCAAGCAGCCATGTCAGGCCGAAGATCAGTATCAGCCTGAGACAGAGCCTGAAACCGGTTCGTCAGACAAACTGGAGAGGCCTTCCGTTCAGCCCTCCGGAATGTCTTTCGCCCCCTGCCACACCTTGAGACGACCTCCCACTCTACCACAGGTAAGGGATCAGCCTCAATGCGGACAGTACCCTGGGTAACCACAGTCGTAGTCCGATCGGGGGATGCGTGGGACGAGCTGGCCGTCCCCGACAAACCCCCATCCGGATCCCCACAGTGATGCCCATTGGCAACAGCCTCAAGCTGTGTGACCGAAGCCAACACTGCCTGAAGCTGGGAGCGAAGGGACGCCAACTAAGCCTGCATCCGAACACAGCAGTTGTAGTCCCTATCCACGCTAAAAACTGTTGTGCAAAGAACGTCTGAACTAATCTACAGAGAGCGCAAACAAATCGACACAAAATTTAAACGGTTATTAAAATACAAGATTGCCTAGTAAATGCAGTAATGCTGCTACTTGTGCACTGCTGACACACTGCTCGGCGGCGGAAGGAGACTACGCGATTTTACACTATTCAGGTACTAAAACGCGATGCTACAACTCTCAAATACTATAATACGCCCGAAATTTAGGAATTAAACAATGCAAGTACCAAAAACACGCAAAGAAATTAAGAATTATACTATGTAACAAACGAGTGAGCTAGGAGTATACGACTTGCTGCTGCAGCTGCTTATCCAACGGCGGCAGGGAGCACACTGACTGTGACCAACCGACACTGGCCGTTCAAAACAAAAACAGAAGACAGACGACTACGCGAATTTACACTATTGAGGTACTAAAACGCGATGCTACAACCCTCAAATACTATAATACGCCCGAAATTTATGAATTAAACAATGCAAGTACCAAAAACACGCAAAGAAATTAAGAATTAAACTATGTAACGAATGAGTGAGCTAGGAGTATACGACTTGCTGCTGCAGCTGCTTATCCAACGGCGGCAGGGAGCACACAGAAGCGCCAAAGAAACTGGTATACGCATGAGTATTCAAATACAGACATATGTAAACAGACAGAATACAGCACTGCGATCGGCGACGGCTATGTAAGAAAACATGTGTGTGGCGCAGGCTACAACGGCATGTTATCAAGATTTAAGTGAGTTTGAACGTCGTGTTATAGTCAGCGAATGAGCGATGGGATACAGCGTCTCCGAGGCAGCGATGAAGTGGGGATTTTCCCTACGACCATTTCACGAGCGTACCGTGAATATCAGGAATCCGATAAAATATCAAATCTCCTACACTGCTGCGGCCGGAAGAAGATCCTGCAAGATTGGGACCATAGATGAATCGTTCAACGTGACAGAAGTGCAACCATTCCGCAAAGTGCTGCATATTTCCATGCTGGGCCATCAACAATTGTCAGCGTGCTAAACAATCAATGAAACATCATCGATGTGCGCTTTCGAAGGCCCACTCATGTACCCTTGATGACTGCACAACACAAAGCTTTACGTCTGACCTGGGCCTGTCAACACTCACGTTGGGCGCTTGATGACTCGAAACATGTTGAAACATGTTGCCTGGTCGGACAAGTCTCGTTTCAAATTGTATCGAGACGATGGACGTGTACAGGTATGGAGACAACCTCATGAATCTATGGACCCTGCGTACCAGCTGGGGACTGTTCAAGCTGGTGGAGGCTCTGTAATAGTGTGTGGCGTGAACAATTGGAGTGATATGGGACCCCGGATACATCTAGATACGACTCTGACAGGTGACACGTACGTAAGCATCCTGTCTGATCACCAGCACCCACTCATGTCCATTGTGCATTCCTACGGACTTGGGCAAATCCAGCAGGACAATGTGACATCCCATACGCCCAGAATTACTACAGAGTGGCTCCAGCAACACTCTTCTGCTTTAAACACTTCCGCTGACCACCAGACTCCCCAAGCAAGAGCATTATTTAGCATATCTGGAGTGCCTTGCAACATGCTGTTCGGAAGAGATCTCCGCACCCTCGTAGTCTTACGGATTTATGGACAGACCTGGATGATTCATGGAGTCAGTTCCCTCCAGCACTACTTCACACATTAGTCAAGTCCATTCCAAGTTGTGCTGCGGCACTACTGCGAGCTCTCGGGAACCCTGCACGATATTAGACAGGTGTGACAGTTTCTTTGGTCTTCATTGTAGATGGCTGTGAGCGATCACATCTGGCGGCACGCGTTTGTAGTGTGTCTGTTTCACGGAAATCAGATAAAATCACCATCTTCTCCGTTCCAAAAATGCCTGAAATAACTAACTGTTTTTTCTTCTATTTCATAGACATTCTTTTCAAATATTACTACACACTGCAGTAATTCAGCTGAATTGTACATAATTCGCAAGTCATAGAATTTAGAAAACATTGATGTCTGGTATGTCAAAGGCATCTTCAAATGTTATGTTGAAAACTTGTGTGTGATATTTCATGTTTTCCATTGTCAAAAGAGTAAATGTGTTTTGGTACTGATTTGTTTCTGTAGTAGCCATCCTGATAAAATAATCGTATAATTAAAAAGTTAACTCTGAAAATCCTAGGTTCACATGAAAATTTTGATGTATGTAGGTAGGTTCATGGGTCACACGTGTCCCACTTCACCCATTTTCATAATCGATGAGTTTAAAATTTTTTTGGTAGTGAAAGCGTACTATTTATCACCAAGGAAGACAGAGTTTTGACCTTTTATTTTTCAAGTATGTGCTAAGTAAATTTTAATCATGGAACGGCTATGTCTGTCAGCTCACTGGGAAGCTGGCCGAAAGGTATGTGGCAGAAATATCAGTTGAAGAACTGTGCCTGCATGGGTAGAATCTAATGGACTTCGACTTGGCTAACTGAACGTATTTCTTTTAATGTGTGAAAAGGTAAGAGAATGCTCATAATAAGAGAATAAGCTGAACAGTATCAGCGTATACCGTTACTCGTAAGCTTCTGGAGTTTGCAAATTGTTTCATTCCAACGTAGTGGTATGAAATCGAACATATTATTCTAATAACTGTCTAGACGAAATGAAGGTTGGTCTGTTGAGAAGAATACGGGAGGGTTTAGCGAAATGCATGCATGCGTATTTTAGAATGTTGCTTCAGTATTCGGTACCTTTGACATGAATGCCAACACAAGACAATGGAGAAATTTCGTGATACCCTCTTTTTCTTCATTTTTTTCTGTAGCCTTTGTCTCGTCGTACAGGGTCCGCCTTTTTCATGACCTGACAAACTTATTTTAACTTGAAACGATTTAGGCTGGAGCCACTCCATCGATCCAGTTCTTTTACTACTGGCTAACTTAGCGCCTGCTGTTTCACTTGCATTGACTGTATGGTAATAGTGGGACAAAGTTCGTGTCACCCCAAAGTGCCATTATCTAAGAGGGCGGCGATGATGTCATCCTAGATGGTGGCCTGTAGACTTGGCAATAGCGCATGACGCCATCCAAGGTGGCAGCTGTGACGTCAGTGACGTCAGCTGATGACACAAGTACTGTGGATACTTTTGGTGGGAAAGTGCCATACCCGCCTGCCACACTCTGTGGTGGGAACTTCAAATTCCATCAGGACAATGCAACACACCACAGCTACCTCCACTAACCTAAGAAAATGGCGGGAAAAAAGGGCAATTGGGCCACCACCACTAACCTAAGTCACCCGACAGCCACCTCTTCCTAGGAACTGGCAGGAAAGTGACTCGGCCTGTGCTAGACATGTCTTTATTTTCGGTCTTTATTTAAACAATTAGAGGCAATACCACCATCAAGTGTGTTTGCCATGGGGTCTGGAGTCCAACTGACTTAGTACTGCCACCAGACGGCTCTGTTGTCTGTACTGTAACATAATCCAAGTTGGTGGTTTGGGGGGGTGGGGGTGGGGGGGAAGAGTGCGGGAAATGACACAGGCTGTCCTGGATGTATGTCTTTATTTAAACAATTTGAGGCAGTACCTACATCAAACGTGTTCACCAAGGAATCCAGAGTCCAACTGACCTAGTACACAGTACTGCCACCAGAGGGCACTGTCATCCCTCAAATGACGTAATCCAAGATGGCGGTCTGGTGTGGGAGATAATGGTTTGAAAAGGAATCAACCTGTGCTAGACATAAGTCTTTTCTTGAATGCAGTCTTTATTTAAACAATTAGAGGTAGTACTACCATTGGCCAGCCGATGTGCCAACATGCTTAGTCAGTCAAAAATAAGGCAGTGCACAAACACTCAGTACATGTATAAAACAATTTCGTACTATAGTCAATTGCGACGTTTCAGAGCCTCCAATGCACACACACATTGATGCCGCTGGAAGCCACCACTGCTGCTGAGCCACGCACAGGTGTCTGTTTGGGTTCCACAAGTGTGAGATGGTGGCACCCCTTTCATACTTGACATGTGAGAAATTCCTGTCGAAAATATGTGTTCACCTAGGCACCATTGCTGATGTGATGACACATAGCTGCAGTGTGGGTCCAGTGTCAAGAGAGATGTGTGTATAGCAGCTAAAACGTTCCAAATGATATGCTGATGCCACAGGTCGCTGGTATAGAAATATGTTCATCTGCTAACTTATATGGACAGCCCATTCGTCACTGAATTTACCTGTCAAACTGCTGCCGGTGTGGGAGCACGGTCTATCATTAATTTCTGTAGACGAGACATTCATTGGCTACAAAGTATTTTTATTTTTTTACAGATCTCCATATTGTACTTACAATTAAACTGAGCAAAAGAGCCTTATATATCGCCAAAACTGGAACAACTCTTACTCAGTTACACTGCTCAGCCACTGAGGACAGGAGCAAAGACTGGATAGGAGCAAAGACCTATTTCCAGAGCGACTCACCCTCGCAACCACTGCTGAAATCCGTTCCATTGCTTCTCAGGATACCACAGGCTGCTTTCTCTTCCTTGTGATCCTAACAGCACATTCAAGCTGCGTCTAGCCATTCTTACCTGCCCAATGTGGCTGACATATCACCATGAAATGCATGTGGGTAGCTACACACCATTACAAGTGCATCTAAAAATATTCTCAGTGCAATACTGATGTCATATGGCTATGTAAAATAAGAACCAAGTCGACCTTTCGGAAATTGTATAGTGTCCCAGAAATAGTTAACACTTGCTTTTGTATGAGCTTTTGTGCTGTCACTGCCTGTATGCATGGAAATTCTTGCTGTAACAGAACCTGTTTACGAAAGTATCGCAGAATAACATCGAATGCATTCTTCCTCGCAGTCATAATGTGGCACCCCATCCGTCACATGCTACCTTTTCCACTTTCGACATACAAAACGTTCTCACTGCTATGTAGAAACTCCCATATCCCAGCACAAAGGATGTCTTGTGGATGAATGGGGCATTATGATTGGCTCTTATCGAATTTACGCGCCGAATTACTGATGCCAACAGTGTGGAAGCACCACCCACCTTTTTTTTCTTTCTGCAGATGAGACTTCCAGTGGCAAAAAACAATTTTACACAGATCGCCATACTGCACCGACAATTAAACGTTGCAAAGTGCCCTACATCTCATCAAATATGAAAGGACTATTACTCAATTACAGTGCTTTCCCACTGAAGACAGGAGCTTGAATATGAGAGCATGAAACCGATCTCCAACCATGAATATATCACTACATACCATGTCAATATAGTAAACATAGAATTCATATCCTGCACCATACAAAAGCACCCCTTTTACATCATTCGTACATATACCATGAAGCCAGACTGCATAAGCACAATCACCATAGATATCCTCATGGCACTAGATACTTCCCATGAGGTCGGGTAGTCAGCCACTCTAAACAAATGACAAGACCGCCCTCAGGGGATCGAAGTCACCCTCAGAGCTGTTGTGTAAAGATGGGCTCGTTTCCCCCTTGGCACAGACGTGTTACTGTTTCTGGTCTGGATGTGATTGTTTGCTTGCTTTTCTACATACATCTCCAGACTACGGGATTACAAGAACATATGTAATTTCGTATGGTTTGCTAGAATATCATACCATTTTCTCGGTACTTTCTCAGTAATTTATCCCGTCTGCTAAGACCTTTACGTGAAAACTCGAAAAAAAATTATAGCAATCTGACATTTCTACTTGTGAATACTGATGTTGGTGATGTAACAGATTCTGAATCATCCCTATAATAAGGTCTTTCTCATAGCTAGACAACTGGCAAATGTGTCTTCCAGCTGCTAGATGCACATGCCACAACCGGTCTTCTCTCAACTAAATAAGGAATTAAAATGAGAAGAAGCAGTCAATGGAACAATTTACATGGGAGGGAATAATGGTCCAGCGCAAACATACATTCATATTGAATCTTGTCAAATTTCCACTTGATCACGAAAGCTGTCCAACACATAATAAGTACTAGTTCGCTACTCGACCATCCAGAGGACTACACGGTTAAATGAACTACATTCCTGCATTGCAACAGCCCTCTTCATTCGTACAGACCCTGCCATTAGCAGGATATGTGAATCATTCTCACCACAGGCCATGCATAGACAGAATCATCCTATGAAATCGGTTACATATATATTTGATTGTTATACTTACAATTAAATGTTAGGATCTCGTTTTCAAAAACAATGGCTCTGAGCACTATGTGACTTAACTTCTGAGGTCATCAGTCGCCTATAACTTAGAACTAATTAAACCTAACTAACCTAAGGACATCACACACATCCATGCCCGAAGCAGGATTCGAACCTGCGACCGCTCGGTTCCAGATTGTAGTGCCTAGAACCGCACGGCCACTAAGGCTGGCGATCTTGCTTTCAGTTGAATGACATTTGACAATAAGTGAAGTATCAGAAATACACCCCGCTGATGGCTATGGCTCTGGAAACAGAAATATCTGTACCGTTCTTATGACTAGGCGTATGCCTCCCTTCGCCATCACAGTATTCCACGTCAAATCCATACCTTACTTACAACTGGGCATAGTCACTTCCTTCACACATGTCTGAACACAAACAATAAACTTATAAGCCTGATGCTCAAGGCGCACCTATCACACATCCCCTACTACTAAGTGTAATACTTCGTCAATAACTGATTACTGGCGACACAAAATAATACTGACCGAAAATCAACGATGGGTGGAAATGTCCTATAAGTTTTCTTGTGAGTGGTACCACTTTGTCCTAGAAGGAGAGGCGTAATCGTCTTACAGCGAAATGTCAAAGCAACACATCCATATTACCATCACATGTGGTCTTTGTTCTACAGGTGCATACATGTAGCCATGTTAAAAGCTATACCTGATTTACAAATCACTGAATGAGGTAGATTTCTTGTCCAGACAAATACTGTAACACTGAATATAGACGGTAATCGCTTAAGTATATAATATCAGACCAACAGTGCACTTACACGTTGCCAATGGTGCAACTTCGTAATAAAATTACCAAACTTAGAAAGTAATTCAGCTAGGGAATGTGGTAAGAAACCAGTATTTGCAACTCCATCATGCCACTGCCACTAGATATTTCTCCAGTATATTCCGGCTCCTGTCCTCAGTGGCACAGCAGTGTAACTGAGTAAGAGTGTTTCCGCACTTGACGATAAGTAGGGCTCTTTTTCTGGGTTTAACTGTCAGTGCAATATGGCGATCTGTAAAAAAAAAGAAAATAGCTTTTGTCGATGAAAGTCTCATCTGTTGAAAACAATGGTGGACAGTGCTTCCACACCAGCAGCAGTTTGACAGGTAAATTCAGTGATGAATGGGCTGTCCAGCTAGAATTGCAGTCGAACATATTTCTATAGTGCAACCTGTGTTGTTACTATAACATTGCGAACCTTTTAGTGGCCATGCACACATCTCTCTCGGCGCTGGACCCTCACTGCAGCTATGCGTCATCCCATCAGTTACAGTGCCTAGGTGAACACGTATTTTCGACGGGAATTTCTCACGTGTCAACTATGAAAGGGATGCCGCCACATCATGCTTGCGGAACCCAAATACACAGTTGTGCTTTGCTCAGCTGTGCTTGGCTCAGCAGCGGCGGTGGCTTGCAGCGGCGTCGACACGTGTGCACGTTGGGCCTCTGATACATCGTGATTGACTATTGTTTGAAAGCGTTTTTTACATGCACTGAATGTTTGTGCAGTACCTTATTTTTTCAGCTCTTTAAGCGTTGTGAGTGTGTTGGCAGAACGTTATATGTGTATTATTTCGGAAATTTACTACATCAGTGTACTGCATTAATTTGATAATTTACGAGTATTTTGCATGCTGTGTATTGTGTAGTGAATTATTTGGACAGTTTAGAATTAGTGTGTCTGCATAGCGTTTAACATGCGCTATTTCGGTAATTTACGAGTAGTTTATGGGTCTGTCGGCTGTGAATTGCGACCTCAAGCACGTCAGAGCCTGTGTTTGGTATCAGGGTAATAAATAAACTTTGTGAAATCCATCTCTAAATAAATCATTCCAAAAATAAATAAAGTGCACTCCTTCCTCTCTCCAGCAGCCCAGCACAGGTTGAGTAATTTTCGCGCCATTTTTCCCCCTCCAAACCACCATCTTGGATTATGTCATGGGAGAGATGACAGTGACCTCTAGTGGCAGTACTGCGTACTAGGTCAGTTGGACTCCTGACCCCTTGGTGAACACAGTAGATGGAGGTACTGCCTCAAGTTGTTTAAATAAAGACATATGTCCAGCACAGGCTGAGGCCTTTTCGTGACATTTTCCCCCAACCCAGACCGCCATCTTGGATTACGTCAAGAAATGGACGACAGTGCCCTCTGATGGCAGTACTGTGTTCTAGGTCAGTTGGAATCTGGACCCCATGGCGAACACACTTGATGGTGGTACTACCTCTAATTTTTTAAATAAAGACTGAAAATAAAGACATGTCGAACACAAACCCAGTCTCTTTCCCGCCAGTTCATAGGAAGAGGTGGTGGTCAGATGACTTAAGTTAGAGGAGGTAGCTCAAGTGCCGTTTTTCCCACCATTTTCTTAGGTTAGTGGAGGTAGCCATGGTGTGTTGCATTGTCCTGGTGGAATCTTCCTGCCAGGGGGCGTGGCTGGGGGGCACGGCACTTAGCCGCCAAAAGACGCCATCTTGCATAACAGTGCTTGCGTCATCAGCTGACGTCACTACCGCCATCTTGGATGCCGTCATGTGCTGTTGCCAAGTCTACAGGCCGTATCTTGGATGACGTCATCACCGCCATATTGGATAACGGTACTTTGGGATGACATGAACTTTGTCCTACTACTGATGGTATGTTCATTTTTTTGTTTTTATTTTAGCGAATTTTTATGTTGCTCACGTATTGCAAGAATTTTCACTTTTTTTACGCTAATTAGGGCCATAGCAACATGGTTTTTGCCGAATTTACATCTGATCAAAAAGCGATTGTTGTAGCTAGTGTCCAAGGCTTTTGTTAACCGTACCTTTTGTGTTCTTGTTGAGATATTTCCATAGAAACTATCATCTCCTAAGACATATTTATTTATATCTAACCAAGAAGTGAAATATCAGTTTTTATAGATTTTATTTAAAAAATTTTCTAATATAATGAAATACTAGTATAAATTTTCTAATATAATGAAATATTAAATTTCCAAAAACAGTGGAAGATGTATTTTTTATTTTCAACTGAGAAAAATAATTTCATAAACCTTTTCATTCTCCATTTCACTTCCTTAGGGAGGTTGAATTACTTTCAAAAAAGTACTGAAACAAGTATTTTTGTATTTCTAACCGAGAAGTCAAATACCAGTTTTCATAGATGCAGCTTTTAAAGTGGTTTAGTAGTTCCTTGACAATAATTTATTTCAGAAAAACTCACCCTCCGTTTTACCACCTCAGTGGCTGGATTTCGTGAAATGCTAAAACACGTATTTTTTTTATTCTGACTGAGAATACACATACTAATTTGCATAGTTCTGGCTTCAAAATTGCATTAATAGCGAAACATTCTCCAAAAATGCTTTCTTCTCCTATTTCACCGCCTTAGGAATGGATTTTCAAGAAATCACTTCTTAAACGATGTGTACTGTATAAGATCCCATACCCTCTCCAACTTCCAAATTTTTTTCCTTAGCGGTTTGCACTGGGTGATGATGAGCCAGTTTATCTGCGTGGCCCTATTTAACCTCTTGAGGGATTTAATTTCCAAAAACAATGACATGTGTATTTTTTTATTTCAAACACAGAAGTCAAATACAAATTTTCATAGATTTAGCTTCAAAAATTCTTGCGTAATGAAATATTTCCATTAAAGTTTTCATCTCCAGTTTCACGCCCATAGGCGTTAAAATTTAAAAAAAAACTGCTGAAACACGCGTTTCTTTATTTCGGACCGAGAAACGAAATACTAAGTTTTGTAGCTCTAGCTTCAAAACTGCTCTAATAGCAAGAGATTTTCAAAAAACCTTCATCCCCTGTTGAACCCGTTTGGTGTGAAATTTAGAAAACTGTCTTTGTAAACGACAGCTACAGTATAAGATCAACACCATCTCCAAACTTCAAGTTTCTGTCCTCAGTGGTCTGGGTTGGGCAAAATGAGTCAGTAGGGAGGTTGCCTCCGTGCTCTCCAGACTTGGCCCCTACGGACTTCTTTTTATTTACAAAGTTAAAACCCCATTGAAAGGACGAAGATTGGCAACGATAGGCAAGATAAAAGAAAATTCGCGTGATCTAGAAAGAGGCGTATCAAGACTGCGTCCGGAAGTGGAAACGGTATTGGGAGCGGTGTATCAGTTGCGGAGGAGAGTGTTTGGAAGATCATGCACATTATGTAAAAAGTAACGGTAGAAAAATTTGTGGACAAAGTTCCGTAAATTTTTGAAGAGCCGTTGTGTTTGTAAATATTCACTCGTCAATCATGCCGCAGTCGGATTATTTAATAATCACAATCACATAGGACACCGACGATTGGAAAGGTCGTAACTTCCCTCTCTCAATGTTGTTTCAGTTAAGTGAGTATTCAGGTTGCATGTTATACTAGGCTGGTAAACTAGCCACTGCAGCAACTGACGTCCTGTTAGTCGGAGAGCGCGGGCCCCCTAGCGACTGCCTAACCCTAACTCGTGTTCTAAGAGCCGTGGCCTTGCCACAGGGAGACTCCGCCGCCCCTGGTTCGCCCAGACCCAGAGGTAGGCTGATGCGCAACCGACCACTGTACCGTAAGCGCCGCATCGGCGTAACAGGATGACTTTTTCGTAGAAATTGGGTAGGCGTCAGGTGGATGGGAAGGATTAAATAGCTTGCAACAATGGGGAATACAGAAATAGCTGAAACTGAAGGAGACCTATGCGTTTTTTTACACAGCATACCACGAGGGTTCTTCCTTGCAGATGTGTAAGTGGATCAGAAACTTCAGTTTGTTGTACGGAAGCTATGCAGGTGTAGTCTGTATTCACAACAACAAATGGCTCTGTGATTTCTGACAGTAGCACAGAGCACAATTTGGAATCAGTTGTATGGCGAGCTTCAGGCGAGATGGAAGTAACCCGTGTTGAGCAGCCGTTCTTTGCAAGAAATGAGAGAGAATTTCACAGTGAATTGACAGAAGCCCTTGAGAATATTAGCCTCCCATACCGAACAGTAGCATGATCGGTAAGAAAATATGTGTGGAAAGCGGTGATCGTCAACACTCGGGACGACCTGTCAGCGTGCCGACCGATGTGACGAGTAGCTCCTGGAGAAAGACAAACGATGGACGCTACTGGAGTTAGAGAGGGCAAGTGGCATCGCAAAACAAACCATATACTGGATGCTGTGGACAGAGCTGCAGCCGCACCAATTCACGTCACGGTGGTACCACATGAAATGACGAGACTTCAACAGTGGATGGGAAGAATTGTAGCACCTGCCGTACTCTCCTGAACTTTCGCCGTAAAAATGAGCCACTACGTTGTGAACAGTTTGCGACGTGAGAGGATAATACCAAAAATGGTTCAAATGGCTCTGAGCACTATGGGACTTAACATCTGGGATCATCAGTCCCCTAGAATTACAACTACTTAAACCTAACTAGCCTAAGGACATCACACACATCCATGCCCGAGGCAGGATTCGAACCTGCGGCCGAAGCGGTTACGCGGTTCCAGACTGAAGTTCCTAAAACCGCTCGGCCACCCTGGTCGGCGGATAATACCAGTGGCGTGAGATGACCCGAGACATGGTGCAGCAAGTGGTGACGCAAATAGTATTCAGCACCTCCCACATAGAAGCATTTGGTGAACGCCACAGGGGACTACTTTGAAGGCCTTCAGACCCAGTTTTGTAGTGTCAACAGTGTGTTTACTATTGCTGTTATCATTTTGTGCTATGAAACCAGTCTGTCCTTCACACTGCTGTAATAAATATAGCAGACACAATGTTCGCTTGTTCTTCAGTGTCCAGTACACTTGTAGTTTCCACTTTGTCCTTCCATCTGCGTATGACGCATTTTATGACCTGGCTGGTGTCTGTAAGAAAAAAAAAATTGCAACTACTTTTGCCCCAACACCCGTATTCCACCAAATCACATCTGCAGTGCTTGCTGGCTGCAGACCAGACGCTGGTCGTGAAAGAACAGAGTGCGGACAGGTGGATTAGTAGATAACATCTGGCCACATCTGTGGGAGTGCAGAATACTGGACCCGTTTTGGAAACCCGGCGTAGCAAGCATCACGGAGTTTGTTGACTTGACATCTAAAGGAGAGAGCGGGACACACAATGACTGGACGGCGTCTAAAAATGTAGACGGAGTGGGAGGTTGGGCGCTTCTTTCCAAGAAAAGAGAGAGTGGCCTTGCTCGAGAGTGGAAGTTTGTTACCATATTGTGAGAATTCGTTTAACTTGGGAAAATTAGTGGTTGGATAGTGTGCAGATAAACTTTTTGAAGGAGAGAAGGCCAGGTTGGTTTCGTAGCACCGCACTGGAAGCTCATCTAACAAAATCTGATGTTGGCAAATAGGGGATTTTGGGGCTTCTTCACGGAGAGCACAGAGGAGCGTCGTTTCAGGGGCGCTTACTGACTTATTTCCACTTATTTAATGACATGCAGCAGAGATATTGAGTATTACTAATGAAAGTTGGGCACATTTCTACTTGGAACTTTGTCTTATATATGAGCACTTGACTTCCATCTCAGAGATGTGGAGATGGGAGGCGACCTAGACTCTAGAGGTGTCAGCTTTGACGTTCGATTTTCTGGGTGGTAGGTGCGATCTGTCTTCTCGTGTCAAAGATGTATGGTAAGTCCACTCTGCCAGAATTGACGAGAGTGTTGACATAGTGATAGACACGTTTCTCTTTACAGCTGAGGGGAAATTGGCTTAAGTCAGGCTTGATGTTCGATAGCTCATGACTCAAGTTCTTGACATCTCTGTAGGTGATTTCCTTTACCCCACAGTAGATTCATGCAATCATCAAGCCCAACATGAAACCGTGTGTTTGATTTACTTAGGTGGAGCGTGCATTAAGTACCAGATCCCTCTCACTACCCCTTCCCAGTGGGCCTTGCTGTTCAGTGGCTGTATTTAACTGAATTTATTCTAAGGATTTTATGTTCAAATGTACACTTATTTCTACTGGTTTGCTAAATTTGTTGTACCATTTCTTAATCATGTATCTTTTCCTTTTGCGTTTTAACAGTAAATTACTGTCACAGGAGACCCAGCTTTGATTTCGTTAGATAAATGAACCGCACACTTTGATTATTCCTATTGATTTTGGTAAGGATCACACCTTCGACTGATTTGTTAGGACTAGCAATTCCTAGATCGTTTCCATTCCGCACAGTTTATCATTCCACATCTTAAAAAATGGCTCTGAGCACTACGGGACTTAACTTCTGAGGTCATCAGTCCCCTAAAACATAGAACTACTTAAACCTAACTAACCTAAGGACATCACAAACATCCATGCCCGAAGCAGGATTGGAACCTGCGACTGTAGCGGTCGCGCGGTTCCACACTGTATCGCCTAGAACCGCTCGGCCACCCCGGCCGGCATTTCACATCTTAGCTTCATTCGTTACAGACCAGGGGGACTGTTTACCGTTAGCCGTAGCTCAGTGGCGACGTGCATTAAATGGTGCGACACTCTTGGAACCTCGCAAACATTTTCGCTGGGCGCCCTTCCATCGTCACTGTCGTCAGTTACCCTCTGGAAGGGAAGTCGTGGACGCCATCTGTCTGCGAATCGTGTAAAATTTGTGTTGTGTGCTATCGTGTTTTAACTATTCGTGTATGATATTTTCTGTGACAGAGGTTTGGGGTAACGCAGACATTGCCTGAATGAACGTGGAAAACAGCCTAAAATCCTCACTCAGGGTGGCCAGCGTGCCAGACTAACGATCGTCAATGCACTGGGTGAATTCGATATGTATCTGGCTCACCTTTCTGAGACGAAAGATAGTGCGCTGCTCGTTACGCTATGCGAGCGGCTCAGTTTAGAGATACGCACTGAAGTTTAATTGAATTTTTCGCAAGAAATACAATCTTTTTCACTAACTGAAAATCGAGGTACCCGTTGCTTCATTCTACTTTCCTCAGCATTTTTAAAAATTTTCTCAAAAATTTGGGTATGCGACCATACTCGCTCTCTTTTGTACTGAGACGGTGATACTGGGAAAGAGATGGAAAAGTAATGAGTACTGGAACATAGCAGATTTACACATTGAGCACAATTCGTTGTCACTATCTCTTTGTGTTTCCCCAAGTGTCACTGTCTCCTACCTCGCAGCCACCATCTCCTTCGTTCTGTTCTACTAATATTAGTTTCGTCTGTCACTGTTTTCTTCGTATCTCTCTTTCTGCTATACCTCATTCCTTCCTTCCCACTGCTCTTGTCTCTTCTCACTGTCACTATCCCTCTCTTTCTCGTGTTCATTGTCATACACTCTCTCAGTATCCACCCACTTCCACTTTCTCCTTCTCTTTATTCTTGTCCCACTGGCACTATCTCCTTCACTCTCTTCCTAACAATGTTCCGTCAATGTCAACTGCGTTCCACTGCCACTGTGTCCCTCTCTTTCTGTAACACTGCCATTGTCTCCTTAGCTCTTTTTGTACCACAGTCACTTATACTATCTTCTAGTATTTATTACTTTTTCGTCTCTTACCCAGTGTTACTGTCTCCTCCTCTCTCCGCATAAAAATGCACAATTATGTTCACATGCCAAAATATTTAGGAAAATTTTAAAAGTACTGAGGAGGATAGAAGGAAGCACCTGGTACCCAACTTTTAAGTTAGTCTTAAACAGGAGCATATTCATCTTTTCGCGCTGGTTCCCTTTTTTTTGTGCCAAAGCAGAGCATTTAATTCGTATGAAAACAACTTTAGGGGTCAGTAAAATTTAGATAGCTTACTTATGTGAAATTGAAATTACGCAAAACTATATAATTTTGCACCCCAGACTGCATGTTAAATGCACAAAAATTTTGCATGGGCTTCAGCTCTACAACTTGGGTTTGCGAGAATGCTTCTGGTGGTAACAGAGACACTTTTACAACGTCACTTTATGAACCACTTTTTCGCCTCACACGTCATCTTACATGAATATTTTACACGTAAAAGTAGGGTAATGTGAACCTGTATACCCTGGAAACGGATAAAGACATCACGAAAATTTTCAAGTCTGGTGGAGATCGGGATCTTAGGAATATATTGTAAAAATTTCAGCCATTTTCTCTGCATAGCCGTCTTGGAACCCGCGTCTAGGTTTTGGTACGAAAATCTGGTAAAATACGCTTTTGGGGGCTTACTAAGGAACAGCCCATTAACCATAAATATTTTTGGAACACGGGAAGATAAATGCCTAGAGACTGATGCCTAGAGAATACACCGTTAAAGTGGTAGCATGCGGTCATTTATTATTTAGATTTCGCCTCACACCGGATTTTATGAGCGTCTTTTATGTCGCGAAGTATGGCAACTTTGAACCTCTGTATCTCGGAAACGGATAAAGATATCAAAAACATGTTCAAGGTTTACAAGATCGGGATCTTAGCAATATATCGGAAAAATTTCAGGCATTTGCTGTGCATAGCCATCTTGAAATCCTCGGGTGTGTTTTGGTCCGCTGGCGACGGCGAAAATATAGTAAAAAGCCCTACCTATGGGGTTTTCGGGGGAGTTGCTCAGAAACTAATGGTACCTCCATCAAGCCCAACATAGACCACATCATATGCAGAAAAAAAACAGCCAACCGATTTGTTCCATGTCCCTAAGCAGGAGAAAGTGCGTAATATTCATACTTTCAGCCTGGCTGTAGAATAGTGACATTAAGACGATCCATCTGCTGGATATACAGATGGACCCTGGACCAAGGGCTATCCAAAACACTTGACCCTACCTACCTATGACAAATAAAACCCTAGGTACGAGCATGCGTACCGATAGAGAGTGCCCAATACAGGTACCAGGAACTGTCTGCATACACTTTTAAGGTCTATGTCAGCGTACGTATCTCTACGTTTATTCCAGAGATAGTTCAATGATTTACCAATAGGTTACTTCAATCGAAAACGAACTACTTATCTGCTGTTAGTAAACTATGAGATTTCTACACCTGTCACCTCGATGTAGAGATGCAACCGCACGAATTAAAGACAGTGCTGACAAAGATTCTGTCTAGGCGGTATCGGCAATGACGTTATGGAATCTAATTTGACGAAAAGTAACAATGCCGACAAGCAGCCCACGTACCACTAGAGAGATGCATGCAGCGTGTAACCTTGTTTCATAATGACGTATGGCTTACGGTTGACAGAATGTTGGTTTGAGGTGGGTAGGAGACATTTACAATAAAAAACCAACAGGTAGAGATATTGACATCTCTGACATTTACATAACCAATGCAATATATGTATGTTGAACACACTGACAGGAATTTCAGAGCTCGATTTAAAGAATATACAGACAGCTACAGCCTGGAGAAATATAACGAATCAGCAGTAACAACACTTATTAAAGACACAGGGCACACTTTGAAAATTAAAGGCAACCTGCAAATTTTACACATGCTTGAAAAAGTAAAAGTATAGATATCATCGAAGAAATTTAATTACTCATCCACAATACAAAGAAACGGTGTAACATTCTTAATGAAACAACTGAGTTTAGAAACTATGTAGTTGTGAATAAATCGATACAACACTGATAGCAGTTACTTCTGTAAAATATCTGGGAGTATGCGTGCGGAACGATTTGAAGTGAAATGATCATATAAAATTAATTGTTGGTAAGGCGGGTACCAGTTTGAGATTCATTGGGAGAGTCCTTAGAAAATGTAGTCCATCAACAAAGGAGGTGGCTTACAAAACACTCGTTCGACCTATATTTGAGTATTGCTCATCGATGTGGGATCCGAACCAGATCGGGTTGACGGAGGAGATAAAGATCCAAAGAAGAGCGGCGCGTTTCGTCACCGGGTTATATGGTAAGCGTGATAGCGCTACGGAGATGTTTAGCAAACTCAAGTGGCAGACTCTGCAAGAGAGGCGCTTTGCATCGCGGTGTAGCTTACTGTCCAGGTTTCGAGAGGGTACGTTTCTGGATGAGGTATCGAACATATTGCTTCCCCCTACTTATACCTCCCGAGGAGATCACGAATGTAAAATTAGAGAGATTCGAGCGCGCACGGAGGCTTTCCGACAGTCGTTCTTCCCGCGAACCATACGTGACTGGAACAGAAAAGGGAGGTAATGACAGTGGCACGTAAAGTGCCCTCCGCCACACACCGTTGGGTGGCTTGCGGAGTATAAATGTAGATGTAGACATCCAAATAGACATTGCAAGACCGCCATATTTATATACAGGGGTGGACAAAAATAGGGAAACTCTAAAAACATTACCATGCCTAATACCGTGTAGGAAAACCGTTGGCTCTCAAAACAGCTTACAGTCGTCTCGGAATGGATAAATTCAGGTCCTGTGTGTTTTTCAATGGAATCTTTTACCGCACTTCTTGCAAAAAAGTGAAACATTAAGGCTCAATTATATTTAGATTGGTGACTTGGTGGACAGGGGAGGTGCCAGAATTCATCCTCATGCTCACAAAGCCAGTTCTGGATGATGCAAGCTGGGTGAACAGGGTCCCTGCCCTCTCGGAAAACAGTATCACCATTGGGGAACAAACATTGGACCATGGGATGATATTGATCAGACAATATAATCACATAATCGTTGGCAGTAATGCGACCTTGCAGAATAACCATGAAACCCATGGAATACCACGATATGGCTGCCCAAATCGTCACTGAATCCCAGCCGTGTTTCACTCCTGGGTCATCAACTCGTCCAGAAGTTGGAAACAGTGTGAAGTAAGGCTCATCCGACTTTCTTCCGTTAATCCATAGTAAAGATTTTATGGCTTCAGCACCACGTTTCCTGTTACAGGCATTTGCACAGCTGATGGAGTGGTTTCGGAATTCCAGTAACCCTATTTCCCACCTTATCGAGCTTCCTCCGCATTGTTCTGCCACAGGGTTCACGAGTACGACATTCAACCCTCTTCAGTGAGTATTCGTCATTATCACTCAGCACACAGTTTCGTCTACGTTGAGACTTAACGGATGATGTTTTTTCTCTTTCCCTGCATGCCGTGTAAATCTTCAACACATGTCTTTTGGAACACTGAACACTTCGGCTACCTCGGTTATGGAAACACCCACCATATGAGCACCAACAATTTGCTCACGTTCGAATTCACTTAGGTGGTGTCCATTAATTGTGTGACGCGTTTTGTTTAAAATCTGGACATCCCCCTCCCCGCTTGGTGAGATATCATGAGATGTGTTGGATCCCCCTCCCCCCCACCCCACACACACACACACACTCCCCGCGAGTGAAGTTTACCCCACAGTCCAGTAAAAATACGTAAAATGAATTTTTTTATTTGTTTTAGACACTGATTAAATCAGTTCACTAAAACCATGTTTCATTAGGCTATGAAGGGTATTAAACAGTGTTTTAAGGAGGGGATTATAAACACTGCTTTGTGCATGCCAATCCTGAGTTAGTATGGACAGACAGACAGACAGAGGCAGAGAGAGAAAAATTGTTTTGTTGGAGCGCGGCTCCCCTCGTCAGAGGTTCAAGTCCTGCCTCGGGCATGAGTGTGTGTCTCATCCTTAGTGTAAGTTAGTTTAAGTTAAATTAAGTAGTGTATACGCTTAGGGAGCAATGACCTCAGTAGTTTGGTCCCGTAAGACCTTACCACAAATTTCCAAATTGTTTTGATGGATCCCTAAAATATTAACATTTTATTGATGTACAATATATAAACTAAATGCCATTTAACCTTTACTTGCTTTGCAGATGAAAGACAACACTGTCTGTACCAAGAGAGAACGAGTCACTCTCTCGCTATTCTCCACATTCAAGCGTACAATTTAATGTCGATTTTACACCCATGACACCTTTTGTGAGACAAAAGGAAGTTATCAGGATGAGTAGGCATTGATGGGAGCATGTGCATTGCTCATGCGTGTGGGACCTTTATGGTGACTCTCTTATGAATAGTATTTTCTTGAGTTGAGAACTAGCAGATAGTTTGGTATTCAACAGTAAATATCGCAGTTGACGTTTGGGACTTGAAAGCTACATGCAGCTTACGTATTTTTACTAGGAGCAGAATGCTGGGCCCAAGAATTTCTTGCATTATTGGGCGGTCAATGCGTTTGGCTGAAGATGTAAGAAAACTGCCTACATTGATCTACCTGTTAGGCGCCTCTTGCACAGTAGTGGCAGGAAGGTGGGAGAAGTCTGGTCACCTGGCCAACGTGGTACAACAATGTTGTAAACGCTGTTTGTGAACAGAGAAGGCAGCCAAAAAAATTCCGAGTTTCTATGTTCACCATGAACCAGACACTATCGAGGGAGCCATAAGGTGGTGTCGTCCCTCTGCTTGCAGAGTTTTTTGGGAAGCCTCAGGCGTTCAAAACAATTTTAGAATGTACACAACATTTATGGCAGCTCTGAAATGATCTATGTTGGAACACAAAAGCATTTGTCTTTGTTTCACCAGGCCCCCTGGTCGGACATGTGGTAACATCTGGTCCATCTAAATTATGATCTCCATGATAAATTAGTTGTTCACTGTAGAGCTATATGGAAACTGAAAACACGCCGCCTAAAGTGGCCATGGGAAAAAACAAATCAGGTGCACAACGCCTTCTCCTCTCTGCACGGGCATTTGTGAGTCAGGGATTGGCTGCTTCTCCTAAAAACCGAAGATTACTGTTAACTTTGATTAGAATTGACGAGGAGTAGAGCAGACATGTTAGAGGGGAGACGTGGACCTCGTGGAGTCTCATGGTTGACACAAAACCCTTGTGCAGAGCAGTTGCAGAAGTGTTTTTGTGGAGTTTACTGAAGTTTGATGGAAAGAAGAGATAAAACTTGGGCTTCTGATTCAGACTCTGATCTGGAGGGGATTCCGGTTTTGACTTTTGTTGTGAGTGGGTTGCTCATGGGACATTTGTCCTGAGAGTGATCTCGCACTAGCACTGGGCTTGTCTGGTTAACCTATGGTGAGGACTTAGCTGTACCAACAGTTTAGACCTGACATTTTGAAAAAAACGGAACAGCTGCCACCATCCGGCACAGATGAATGGAGTACGCAAAACTCTAGTCCAACAGAGCGGGTGCTCTGTCAGACCCTGACATTTCGGAGATGGAAACAGAACACTTACAACCAGTGTTAAGCAAGAATGGATTCTTATCTAGAGATTCTTATCTACTTTGACCTGCCAGTCAACCACAGAATCCAGAAGAAGAATCAGAAGAGGCGAAGAGGGTGGCATATTTGCCATATTCCGGACCTATCTCTTCTAACATCACCAGAATTCTTATGAAACATGACATCAAGAGCGTATTTTGCCCACCCACTAAGAGTGGGACAGTGTTGGGGAATGTAAAGGATGACCTGGGGTTACAGAAGCCTGGCATTTACGACATACCATGCAAGTGTGGGACTTCATACATCGATCAGACCACAAGGACTGTGGACATCAGATGTAGAGAACACCAGAGACACACCAGACTGAGACAAGCAACCAAATCAGCCATAGCAGAACACTGTTTAGAGCTTGGTCACTTGATGAACTTCACTGACGCCATGATTGTCACACAGACCCCTAGATATTGGAACAGTGTCATAAAAGAGCACATCGAGATCAGGATCTCGGAGAACCTCATCAACCGTGACACTGGATACTAGCTCAGCTCGGCCTGGGATCCGGCTCCTGAACTCCTGAAAACGCAAAAGACATCAAGATTTCACAAGAGTGCGGACCGAGAAAACAGCCACTAGACAGTGCACCAGACATTACAGATTTGTTCTGATACTCCTGAGATGACGAACACGACCCTAGAGGACGCCCAAATCGGGCGCGGACGCCGGTCGGAACACCAACAAACAGAGGGAACCATTGGAGCCGCGGCTGGCGGGCGCGGAGCGCGAACGAAACACTCGCCGCGGCGCGGACCAGTTACGAAGCGCGCAGCAAGAAACAGAAGTGAAGACCAAGGAAACATCCAGGATACAGAGCACCAGACACTACAGATGACGACCGTGACTACAAAGAACAGCCGAGCCGGGCGCGGACGGTGGTCGGAACACCAGCGACCAGAGAGGTCTATAGGAGCCGCGTCTGGCAGGTGCTGACCAAAGAGAGAACACATGATGCGGGCGGACCGACTAGGGAGTGTCCAGTGCCTTACAGGCATAAATACTGGACTCGATCCGCTCAAGGACCATTCTCGGGTAGCACCTGAAGATGACAGCGAATTACGCCGTCGAAATATCGAGTGAGAACGACGTGAACATCTGGAAGAAGCCCCGTTTTTTCAGTGTCAACAGACCGCCGGGAAAGCATGAAGAATTATGTAGTTTAGACCAGACTCATCTTGGGCAATTTATTCGTGACAGGTCTGCCGTCTTGACGTTTGATCTTCTTGTCCACTGCCTTAAAAGTGAGTCAAATTGATCCATGGTAAGACCGGTCAACGGGAATGTCACTCGCTGGAATCTGCAGAGATTTCAGGGCTGCATTAGAAAGTAACTGCGAACTTTCTAACAGATCGCCAGCCGTGACTTTGCTTATTTCGTGCCCACGATAGCGAATTACAGGCGCTGCACATCGCTCCTCTGTAGACGCTTGAACCACAACCATCACCAGAGACAGTGCCACCCATCGAGAGAAGGGGTATTGGATTACTGCTCCGGTTTGTTAGGGCAAACAGGATAGCAGTGTCGCTATTTTTCTCAGCTACGCCAACGTAATATAACTTCAGTGTAGAATAAATCCATCAAAGTCTGTTGAGTGTTAGATAATTTCTAATTGCGTTACTCATGTTTTGAGCCAGAGTAAATAGTTCAGCCAGAAAATCTTAGTCTTTGCCAACCAGCTGCCACCCAGGGGAGTGTTCACTGTTTGTGAGATATTTGTACTGCCTTCAGTTCATGTGTATTTGTCATCACGCTTAGCATGTATTTTTTGTCCTAATTTTAATCAACAAACCTGTTCTGTAACTTTTATAAAAGATCAATCCCGCGTTTATACAAGAATCACCCATCGACAGCGGACTAAAATAATAACAGGCCACCATTTCACTAATGTTATTTCAGCACTCAGATTCATTTAGATTCTGACGGCAAGACGTACCGGTAGTGAGAGTAGCAGATTAGATTCACGGAAAATATGTCACAGAGTGAATAATCGCCTTCGTCTAGTCCTGGAGGTATTAGCGGAGGATCACAATTTGAGGCCCTCATGCAATTCATGCTCGATGCGGAGAGGAGGAGACAGGAGAGAGAGAGGATATAGCCACGAAGAAGATGAAGGAATTAGTCACTAAGGAGACGAAGGAGATAGGGATGGTAGCTGTACAGCTTGTCGAAAGTATGGAACAGATTAGGAAGAAAGTCACGGGTGTTAAAGAATAGCTAGAAGGCGTCAAGAAAACATTAACTGAGACGCAAGAGGTCGCGAACGAGGCAAAAGGCGATGCCAGGTCGGCAAGATTTGTAGCCCAATGTGCAAGCAAGGACGCATTGTTACCGAAAGAAAAAATAAAACAGGACAAAACAGAAATGTGCAAAAGCAAAAAGGTTTTTACCACTACAAAAACGATTAAGAAGGATCGTCCACAAAACGCAAGAAAAAATGAGCGAGAACATGAAGGGCATCGAGTTTATGGAGAACAAACAAGAAGAAATATCGAAGGTTAAAGAAGAGAAAACTCGGATCACCTCACAGCAAAACGAGATAGCAAAAGAATTCCAGCAAACACGTCAGAATCACGGTCTAGTTTGGCAGCACTCTCTCATGCTCAGGGAAGGAGAGAAGAGAATGCATTACGACATTTCGATGCGCACTATGAGGCACAAAGGCGAATGACACACACACCAGCCGCCATAGGGCGCATGACAGAGAGCGTGCCGTCGGTGACGCAAAGTATGGCAGAAACCGAACCAGAACCAAACTGTGTACGTCTTCGGCGAACGGAAACATTACTCCGTGAATATGACGAAACAAGAGGAGGCCCTAACAATGCACACGGATCGTTTGGGCAGCGATTTATGGAAATGCGTGCTGCAGAAACGAGGGAAATGTCGAACCATTCGACCACATACATTTCACATCCATTCAAAATTTCGAAGTTTATAAAGAAAATAATAACATATTACATCCAAAAAGTTGGATAGCCCAGTACGGCAAAGTGCTACCGGAATCGTGCCCACTGATAAACAAGCTGGAATTTTTATGCGGATGTTTAGACGGCTCAGTTGCAGAACGTATGAGCAGGGTTGCTGAGAGCTGTCGCTCATGTAAAGAGTTCAGGGAATTTTACGTCAAACTAACGATGCCATACGCTCATTTCCATTTACCTCTGTTCTACCAACAACTCTTCATAGGAAGGTACAACGATTCCACTGAATCTTTCAAGACCGTGTTACGCAAATTAGACTATGTGAATGAGATACAAAATGCAAGAGACAGGAAACATCTCGATCTATAGAGGGAGTAACAATACAGCGTGGGAGAACAGAGGTAGACGAGGCAATTACAACGATAATTACATCGAACGGTAAAAAGGAAACTGGAGACAACAACGAAATCCAAACCAGTTCCAGCGGGATAATGGAGAACCACAGCAGCAAAGAAACAACTGGGACAACAACATCGATGGCAGCAAGAAAACCAGAAAGATCAAAATATCCAGATTAGGCCAGTCAAATCTTCACAGGGGAAACCATGCAGAAGTCTAGAGAGGAACTGGCACTCGGCTACTGCGGACACAGCTCAAAATAAGGCCACAGGAACAATCGGAACGAGCTGCTTCAACATGCCAGATTATTAAGACACAAGAGAGCTTTTGCTCGACTAAAAGGAAGTCATGACAGCATCATGACGGACCTACATCCTATTATTTACGTCACCGTAGGCAACATCACTCTGACCGGAATTGTGGGCAGTGGAAGCCACGTTATCGCGATATCGGAATCTGCGTACAAGAGATGCATTGCAAATCACCCATGGGTATCACTCACGCTGAAGAAACCGAAAATCAATAGCGCACTGAGAGGAAAGCACACGGAAGTGCGGATACAAACACGGGTGACGTTCGGCTGCGAAAAACACACCTTGGAAGCGAAATTTTTGGTCGTCCCTTCGCTGGCAATGGAAATGATATTCGACATGGATTTCCTGAACCAAAATCAGGCCGTATTGGACGTGGGACGAGGAGAGCTCACATTGCAAAAATATGTTGCCAAGAAAATTACATATGTTGGTCACGCAATACGTGCGCAAATTTCTGCCGAATGGCTCAACCTGAATTACACCAGAAAACAGGCGGAAGATAGAAATCAATCATGGCGTAATGAGCGTTGTCGCACCTCGCACGAAGGTGAAGAAACTCGACGGGAGGCGCGGAATGCGATTGATAACATGTTAAGGAACCTAGAAAACATTCAAATGAATGACGTGGAAGGCCTGGAAGAAATCTTACTTGAAAACCCGTATGTATTCCCGCCAAAACGAGAGCTGTCCGTAATCTTGAATATGCATTCTGAGTGCACGAGCACACAAGATTCTTCGTGCCACCTTACCAGATCCCCTTTGCCTACGGTCACATAGTTTTCTTAGCGATCAAGAGAATGATAGACGATGATATCATTAAACCAGCATCCTCAGTGTACAAAAACCTTCTCACAGTAGGAGGAAAGTCCGATGGCTCAAGAGGTTTTGTACTAGATTCAAGCCAAATTAATACCATCGTAAAACCAGAAACACATCGTCCCAAGAAGGTGGAAAAACTCCAACAAAACTTCCCTGGTGTAACAGTATTCTCGTCCCTCGACTTACGGTCCAGTTTCTGGCAAATTACACTCCACCCAGACTGCAGGAAATATACTGTATTCCTCGCCCTCGGCAGATATTACGAATTCAAATGGCTACCATTCGGGTTAAAGGTGTCATCAGCTTCCTCCGTCAGGGGACTTGATGGTATCTTACAGTATTCCGTGAAACAAAGAATCACCACTTACATAGACGATCTCTTAATTTCGGAACCGACGTGGAAAGGACACAATGTGATCTTAAGGGAAATACTACAGAGTTTCAAGGAATGCGTCGTAACTGCCACCTTCTCGAAGTCATGTACTGGAACCTTACGAGTAAAATTCCTCAACCATATCATCACTGTGGAAGGAATCTCACCAGACCCGGACAAGATCGAGGCAATAGCAAACTTTACTATGACAACAACTGAGAAACAACTCTGCAGCTTTCTTGGTGTTGCAAATTTCTATAAGAGATTCATTCACGTGAAGAAACTAGTTACACAGCGATTATGCCAGCTCACTGGGAAGAAGGCGCCATGAGACTGGGAAGATGTGGAGGAAGATGAATTCAAGATCCTCAAAACCGCGCTGGTTAAGGCACCGATTTTATCGTACGCCAATCTGGCGGAGGAATTTTGCACGGCAACGAACAGCTCATACTCTGGACTGGGCGCATCCATCTTCCAGAGATATCAGCAAGGGGGGAGCATGGTATATAAGATAATCGCTTTTGGAAGTCGTATCCCCAGAACAAGGTTATTGGACACACCCACCTTACCCATGCAAATTTTCGAGCCAGTAAATGTTACCCGAAATTACTCATGCTGTGTCACTTTAAAGATATTGACAGATGAATTCGGAAGGACTTGGCAGTGTGAAAAGCTTGTCAGAAATCAAATCAGTATATTGTGACGATACAGGCACCTCTGCATCCCATAATTCCAACGAAACTAAAACACCTTGCTGCAACCGGTTTAATGGGCGCTCTTATGCGCACAGGTAGAGGATATAGTTACATCCTGGTAACAATGGAGTATGTCACCTTCAACCCCCTGAAAAAGGCAACAGCACAGTGTGCAGAGTCTTCTGCAAAGATTTCCTCACCGAGGTAGGTCATTTAGATAGGATTATCTGCGACAACGGACCCCAGTCCTGTCAGAGAGATGGAAAGCTGGTTTAAGGAAACACAGGATTAACTAGATAGACTCATCCATATGGCATGCCCAATTATCCCTAGCAGGAAGGATAATGAAAAGCCTGGAAGCCATTTTCTGCATTTACTGCACGAAATGACACATCACCTGAGACGCTTTCCTACACGACTTCCAGGACGTGGTGAACGAGTTGCCACATGAAATCACTGAGATAGCGCCAGTGACTGTTCTGAAGAACAGGCAACCCAGAGATCTAATCTGTGAAGACGTAGATTTACCCCCCAAGAACCCGAGTGCAACACAAGCAAATTGTTGACCTGGTACTCAGGAGGCTGCGTGAGGCAGGAGTGAGACGGAAAGAGATCTGGGATAGAATGGCACGCGTCAGAGAACTCTTGATTCGTCAAAACCTGTTAGTCAAAAGTTTCTGTCTGTCTAACAAGCAGCAACAGCTGCCACAAATTATACCCTGTCTGCAGTGGACTTGTCCGAATCCACAGGATCGGTCACGTGTACACACTGGAATTGAAAGCTTGAAATGAAGGAAATCTCTTGGTATTCATTATACCTGTCATGTGAAACCATTTATAGTAGTTCATATAGTTTAGAATCAATTTGTACATAGATCTTCAATGAATCAGCAAATTCTAGGTGATATTGCGTAGATCAGTCAACATTATTCATTTACTGAATTTCTTAAATTAATGTATTTGTAATTGTCATTTATTAGCTAATGATATGACTCCTCGAGTAACGTGATCAAATGAGTGGCGTGGTTGTTACGGCACTGCCTGCATGAAAATCAAAGTCAGGATTGAAGAGAAATTCGACATATGTGACAGCTGATGATATTAACTGACACCTCTCTGTGGCATGATGACTTCTGCACATTGACTGACTTGATCCCAGGGTCCAACATGCATTTATCTTTGTGAGAAATGGCCATTATGTCTTTGGATCGCACTGTTGTTATCCATTGTCATGCTCCAAGGAGTATATGACTGTCAAACAAGAAACGGCCGCATTATCAACATCAAATTCAGCTGTATATTTCTCGTGGTAGTATCTTCCGTAATATCACTATGGCCTGTGAGAGTATTTCTGTCTCTTTCTTTGCCGTATCTGATGCACTGCCCAAGAAACGAGTGCACGTTGCTTCTGCTGTTTAGCGATGACGAGATTGCGGCCACGCCACTGTCTCCGTTTCTGGGTGGTATATCACGAGTGGTATTAGCTTAGGTTCGTGGAGACGCAAAGTTCATTGGGATTCTGGGCCATCGTCAGTCATGCGATGAAGCCTTTTCCGAGTTCTTTGTGTTTTTCTGGCCCCTTTAGAGTGCCGTAGCCAAAGCACAATGCGAACGTTGAGCACGTACAGTGCAAGCCACGCTGGTGTGTCGTACGTCAGATTCAGGAACAATAGGGCAGCGTGTTTCGAATTTCCATGTAGGTCTAAAGTCAACAACACATCTGTCATGGAGATCATAATCAAGATGGCCCAAACATCAGGTGTCTGACCAACGGCCCTAGCTAAACTGAGATAAGTGCATTTGTGTCCCAACATAGATCATTTCAGAGCAGCCATAAATGCAGTGTGAAAAAACAAATGGGGAGCTTAATGTCTCTTCCTCTCTGCACGGGAATTTGCGAGTCGGGAATTGGCTGCATCTCCTGAAAACAGAAGAATATTGTTAACTTCGGTTAAGATTGGCTGAGGAGTACAGCAGATGTGTTAGAGGGAAGACATGGAGCTCACGGAGCTTTGTGATTGGTACAAACTCCCCTTGGGGGACGCCTGTGAAAGTGCTTTTGTGGAGTTTGCCGAGGTTTGATGGAAAGTCAGCAGAAGACTTCTGATTCAGACTCTGGTCTGGAGAGGATTATGGTGTGACTTTTGTTGTGAGTGGGCTGCACTTGGGCCACTTGTCCTGAGCATGACTTAGCAGTAGCACTGGTATTGACTGGTTAGCCGGTGGTGAGGATTTAGCTGTACCAACAGTTTAGACCTGTGTCATCTTGGACAGCTCTCTGTGCCAAGGGCAATTTTATTCGTGACAGATCTGCGGCCTAGACATTTATTCTTGGGTGCACTGTCGTATGAGTCAGTCAAAACGATCCATGGTGTGACCAGCGAATGGGAGAGTCACTCTGGAATCTGCTGAGATTTCAGGGCTCCATTAGAGAGTAATTGAGATCTATCTAACAGATCGCCAGTCGCGACTTGGCGTATTTCGTGCCCTCGACAGCGAATTACAGGCGCTACACCTCGCTGCCCTGCAGACGCTTGAACCACGACTGTCACCAGAGACATTGCCACACATCGAGAGAAGGCGGTATTGCACTAGTGCTCCGGCTTGTTAGGGTAAACAGGATCACACTTTCGCTACTTTTCTCAGCTACACCAACGAAGTATAACTTCTGTGTATAATAAATCCATGAAAAACTATCCAGTGCTAGATAATTTCACGTTGCGTTATCCATGTTTTGAGCCAGAGTAAATAGCTCAATCAGACAAACCTTAGTCTTTGCCAACCAGCTGCCACACAGGGAAGTGTTAACTGTCTGTGGCATATTTGTACTGCCATGTGTATTTGTCATCACGCTTAATGTGTATGTTTTGTCCGATTTTTTGTCAACAAATTTGGGCTGTAACTTTTCTAAAAGATCAGTCCCCTGTTGATATATTAATCACATATCAACAATGGACTAAAATAATTGCAGGGACGCATTTTCATTAATATTATTTCAGCATTTAGGTTCATTCAGATTCTGATAAATGTGATAATCTTTAATGCAGGCTATGAACAAAAACGTATACAGTCAAAGGACAGAACCAATTTTAGCAGACACATGTACGAGATAGTCAAGTGGAAGCCTTAATAGTTAAAGTGATTGCGGTCAGGATGTAAAGTTGTAGTCGCTTGTCACCTTCCAAAATATCCACATTTCCAGAGTAGTCTTGCAGCACCTTCTTTTGAACTGTACGATTACGTAGCTTTTCAATCCCCTGATTAAATGATCACTGAGAGAATTCTTGTTAGCTTGCTTTGACATACAATTAAGTTATTACTCACACATTTATATCGACTTGTCGGTAAGCCGCTTAACAGGCACATTGCAATAGGTTTGATACGAATTCATGCTGAACACAATAACATCGACTTTATATGCGTGAAACTAACGTGACTGGGTCACCGACATGCAGTAGTTTGGATCAGCGCAACAGAGATCTCCCCGAGTGAAATCTGACACTTTTGCGGCACTCGTTTCAAATCAAATCCGGAATCCCGGGCATGTACACAAGTATTCCATTCAGTTCATTTCAGACAGGCCTTAAAGATTGGTGAGCACTTTAATACTGTCTACGCTCAGGATTAATTATCTAAAATAAAATGCTGTCCGCTTTTGTTCTGGCATAAGCACAAGCGCCGGAACGAAGACAAAGAACGGAAGACCAGAGAAGGCGGTGGGGAAACGTCAGCCAGTAGCCCGTTGACAAGAACCACGCCGCGCCAGGAGCATCTGCAAGACGTGAATATAAGCGCCGCTCCTGCCATCATTGACAGCTCAGATCGGCACTCACAGATCAAATTGTAGTGATCCGTATCAAGTGCTCAATTGGACTATGTCTATAGCGAAGATCAATTACTGTTTGCATGTTATTTGCGACGTCGATGTAACTCCAAAGTTAAATATTGTCAGTCTGTTTTATAGAAATAAAGCTATTAATGCTACCTGCCTGAATTGTTGTATATCATTCCGAGAACGGAGCATCCCTTAGACACCCTATAAGCAACGAGTGTTCAAGATCCAACTGCTTTAATATGTATATTTTCTGAATAAAAAAGTTGACGTAATGTTTTCATCCTCCACCCCCCGGTTTGAACGAGGTGGGTAAGATTTTGCTGTTCGTTCACAAATACAACACTGCTACCTTCATGCTTAGCTAGCATCTGTAGTTATGTTAGAGCATATATTTCCAGCGGTTTTTCCACATGTTCTCCAACTCCTGTAAGTGTGTAACGTTTACTTCCAAGTAAAATCGTATTCTGAAGCGAAACACATGGTAAGCAGTTTCATTACAATTTTTTTTATGTTACACAAGATTACTGCTGGAGTACCAGAAGGAAATACAAAGCAAGTGAAGCTCTCGAACTTCGTATCTTGCGTAAACAACTGTCTTAGACTTGTTAAACATGTATCACACCGGAATGTACCGCAGAAACTGATGCAAAACAATAAGTATAGGTTCCACATGTTTTCCTTCCAACCTGCACCCCCCCCCCCCCCTCTTCCGCCCTCATCACCGATCATGCACTCCATAAATAGACCAGCGCAAAAAATTGTACAATATTTTGCGTTAATCTAGATTAATTAACACATTTTATCTCTAAATATAATACGTATGTCTATAAACACCCCTAAAGATCAGCAGCGCAAGATCGACACGCGTAGCATTATGTTAAGGCAAAGAGGATATACACTGAGGTGAGCCGGCCGCGGTGGCCGAGTGGTTCTAGGCGCTTCAATCTGGAACCAAACGACTGCTACGGGCGCAGGTAGGAATCCTGCCTGGGGCATGGATGTGTGTGATGTCCTTACGTTAGTTAGGTTTAAGTAGTTCTAAGTTCTAGGGTACTGATGACCTCAGATGTTAAGTCCCACAGTGCTCAGAGCCATTTGAACCATTTGAACCACTGAGGTGACAAAATTCATGGAGCAGAGATTTACACAGATACAGATGGTGGTAGTATCGCGTACGCGAGGTATAAAAGGGCAGCGTATTGATGGAGATGTACCCAGGTGGTTCATGTGAAAAGGTTTCCGACGTGTTTATGGCCGCAGGACGGGAGTTCACAGCCTTGTACGCGGGATGGTAGATGGAGTTAGAGGCATGGGACATTGCATTTCGGAAATTCTTGGGGAATTCAATATTCCGACATCGACAATGTCAAGAGTGTGCCGAGAACACCAAATTTATACCATTACCTCTCATCACGGAGACGGTCTTCACTTAACGACTGAAAGCAGTGGTGTTTGCGTAGAATTGTCAGTGCTAATGGACAAGCAACACTGCGTGAAATAACTGCAGAAATCAATATCAAACGTACAGAGAACGTATCCGTTAGGACCATGCGGATACGTTTGTTGTACGTTTCATATCCGTCAGGACCATGCGCAAACTTCAAGAAGAATATAACAATTCCAATACCAAAGAAAGTAGGTGTTGTCAGATGTGATAATTACCTAACTATCAGTTTAATAAGCCACCACTGCAAAATACTAACACGAATTCTTTATAGACGAATGGAAAAATTGGTAGAAACCAACCGCGGAGAAGATCAGTTTGGAT
Source organism: Schistocerca piceifrons (assembly GCF_021461385.2). Lineage (NCBI taxonomy): Eukaryota > Metazoa > Arthropoda > Insecta > Orthoptera > Acrididae > Schistocerca > Schistocerca piceifrons. The sequence continues at coordinate 833,650,570 of NC_060138.1, read as the reverse complement.
TCCATAGAAATGTTGGAACACGTGAGGCAGTACTGACCCTAAGAATTATCTTAGAAGACAGATTAAGGAAAGGTAAACCTACGTTTCTAGCATTTGCAGATTTAGAGAAAGCTTTTGACAATGTTGACTGGAATACTCTTTTCAATTCTGAAGGTGGCAGGGGTAAAATACAGGGCGCGAAAGGCTATTTACAACTTGTACAGAAACCAGATGGCAGTTATAAGAGTCTAGGGGCATGAAAGGGAAGCAGCGTTTAGGAAGGGAGTGAGATCCCCGATGTTATTCAGTCAGTATATTGAGCAAGCAGTAAAGGAAAAAAAAAAAAAAAAAATTCGGAGTAGAAATTAAAATCCATGGAGAAGAAACAAAAACTTTGAGGTTCGTCGATGATATTGCAATTCTGTCAGAGACAGCAAAGGACTTGGAAGAGCAGTTGAACGGAATGGACAGTGTCTTGATAGGAGGACATAAGATGAACAGCAACAAAAGCAGAACGAGGATAATGGAATGTAGTCGAATTAAATCTCGTGATGCTGAGGGAATTAGATTATGAAATGAGGCCCTTAAAGTATTAAATGAATTTTGCTACTTGAGGAGCAAAATAACTGATGATGGTCGACGTAGAGGGAATATAAAATGTAGACTGGCAGTCGCAAGGAAAGCGTTTCTGAAGAAGAAAAATTTGTTAACATCGAGTATAGATTCAAATGTCAGGAAGTCGTTTCTGAAAGTATTTGTATGGAGTGTAGCCATGTATGGAAGTGAAACATGGACGATAAATAATTTAGACAAGAAGAGAATAGAAGCTTTCGAAATGTCGTTCTACAGAAGAATGCTAAAGATTAGTTGGGTAGACCACATAACTAATGAGGAGGTACTGAAGAGAATTGGGGAGAAGAGAAATTTGTGGCACGACTAGAAGACGGGATCGGTAAGTAGGACATGTTCTGAGGCATCAAGGGATATCCATTTTAGTATCGGAGGGCAGCGTGGAGGGTAAAAATCGCAGAGGGAGACCAAGAGATGAGTACACTAAGCAGATTCAGAAGGATGTAGGTTGCAGAAGGTACTGGGAGATGAACAAGCTAGCACAGGATAGAGTAGCATCGAGAACTGCATCAAGCCAGTCTCTGGACAATGCGGCGAAATTTGACGTTAATAGGCCATGACAGCAAACGGCCGACGTGAGTGCCATTGCTAACAGCAGGACATCACCTGCAATGTCTCTCCTGGGCTCGCGACCATATCGATTGCACCCTAGGCGACTGGGAAACCGTTGTCTGGTCAGATGGGTCCCGATTTCAGTTGGTAAAAGCTGATGGCAGGGTTTGTGTGTGGCACAGACCCCACGAAGCCATGAACTTAAGTTGTCAACAAGGCACTGTGAAAGCTGGTGGTGGCTTCGTGATGATGTGGGACCTCTGGTCCAACCGAGTGGATCATTGACTGGATATTGTTATGTTCAGCTACTTGGAGACCATTTGCAGCCATTCATGGGCCTCAAGTTTCCAGACAATGATGGGATTTTTATGGATGACATTGCCCCATTTACCCAGGCCACTATCGTTCGCGATTGGTTTGACGGACATTCTCGACAGTTCAAGAGCGTGATTTGGCCACTAAGATCACCCGACATGAATCTCATCGTACATTTCTGGGACATAATCGAGAGGTTAGTTCGTGCACAAAATTCTGCACCAGCATTACCTTCGCAGTTATGGAGGGCTACAGGGACAGCATGGATCATTTCTGCTGGGGACTTCCAACAACTTGTTGAGTCCATGATATGTCGAGATGGAGCACTGGGCCGGGCAAAAGGAGGCCCGACATGATTTTGGGAGGTATCCCATGTCTTTTGCCACCTCAGTGTAAATGCAAATGTGTTCGGTAGCAATGAAACACAAATATCAACTCCAACCCGGTTTGAATTCGATGGTATTAGGGAAAATACCATGCTGTGGATGTTGTATAAAACACGGGATTCCAAAAAATTTGACACTGCCAAGAAATGAAGCCGTGTTTATTGAACAGTATTAGACAAACCATACTGCTTAATCACAACGCTGTTGGCATGCATAGTGCACACAGGAAGTAACTTGAAAAGTTCTGAAAATAACTTTACAGAATAAAAGATCATGACAAACAAAACACGAAAATCTCATATCAACAAGGAAGTAGCTGAAAGAATACACGGCTCCCCTAATTACTACGCCGCAGCATTGTCTTTACGAGGAGGGACACGGGAGCTGTACGTATAGTCGTTGTTTTTCACACAAATAGATAACCGGAGTCCTTCGTAGAGGTGACGTGTAATTTTATAATAACTACACATCAGTGGTGTAATAAGTATTATTACCCCTTTCTAATTTCTGATGTTATTGCCTACCTTTTGCCACATTAATCGGCCGAAGAAAAACTATAGTCAATCTCTACAAAACAAATGCAAACGGGAGTACGATGTTTTTCAACCAGGAGAAAATTTTGTACTCTGGGAACGCAGCAACGCACAGCGGGCATGAACAGAGTGAATTGGAATGCGAACTCTGGAGTAAATTCCAACTTCTGTGTAGTGTAAGGCTCACGTAGGTACAGCGGAATGCGTTCTCCCGGTACTGCGATGTTCTGCTCTGATATGAATATGCCAGTCACGCAGTACTGGAAATTAGCCACTTGCTGTCGAATCAGAGCTGTGGATTTCATAAACTAGATTCATCGCTCGTTCGTGCAGAACATACAATAGTGCAGTTTTACTTGTTTTGCCACAGCTGTAGACTCACGATTTCACCAAACACATTCCACAGTTTCAGAACACAACTGTTATGGAGAAAATGGTGCAATCTTCAATGCAACCGGTCTCGTTTTCGACACGTCCGGTTTAAATTCTCCATCAGGTCATCTTCACTAAGATTTCTTGTTTTCAAAAATTATCGTAGACGTATGCCAAGTCATTTGAATAAAAATGGTCATGGATTATTTCTATCTAGTTTCCTGCCCAGATGGAGAAGTGCTGAATCTTTGATGGTCTTGACGTCGATTTTGCGTTAGCCTATAGCGTGCATTCATGTCTTTACAAAGTTTCAGTGACTTTTCGCTCCGTGTAGTCAACATCCGGAGCTACTATTACGCACTGAATGAGGTGCAATTTTCCGTTAAAATTTCACCAGTTCAGCATGGCCAGTTTTACTGACAATCCGAGACTTATTTATTCTACCAGAATCCTCCACACGGGCTAACATTTCGCTCATCCAAACAAGATCAGCTCGTTTAGTCACAGTTTTGCTTACATGGGCGAAAACATCGTGAAAACGCTCATGCAACTCCTGTGGCAGATGTTGCAAGAGAGGCGTACTGCATCAGTGTGTGGTTTACTGGTTTACGTTCCCACAGAATACTTTCCTGGAAGAGTCACATAGTATATTACTTCCTTCTACGTATATCCTGTGAAAAGACCACGAACGCAAAATCAAAGAAACTCGGGCTCACTCGGTGGCTTACCAACAACTGTTCTTTCCGTGAACCACTGAAGGCTGGAAGGGGAAGCCAGGCAAGACACAGGGATAAACGGGTTGTGGAGTATATAGATAGATGTACAATGACATTGCGTTAAACTGTTAACGCGTGTACTATCGTCTTATTAGCAGCTAACTCTAGTGCGTGTTCTACGCCAGAGCCATTCACTGACGGAAGAATGTTGCAACATAAAAAAAAAACATATTTAAATGATTAACGTTACAAGATCATGGGTTAATGTAAACGCGATATAATACATTGCAAATGTGAAAGGGTGATCGACATCTACATCTACATGATTACTTTGCAATTCACACTTAAGTTCCTGGCACAGGGTTCATCGAACCATTTCTGTACTACTTCTCTACCATTCCACTCTCGAATGACGCGTGGGCAAAAGGAACTCCTAAATCTTTCCGTTCGAGCTCCGATTTCTCTTATTTTATTGTAATGATCATTTCTCCCTACTTAGGTGGGTGACAACAAATATTTACCCATTCGGAAGGGAAAGTTGGTGATTGAAATTTAGTAAATAGATCTCGCCGCAAAGAAAACCGTCTTTGTTCCAGTGACTTCCACCCCAACTTGCGTATCATATCAGTGACACTCTAACATCTATTGCGCGATAAAACGAAACGAACTGCCCTTCTTTGCACTTATCCGATGTCCTCTGTCAATCCTACCTGGTTAGGATCCCATACCGCGCAGCAATATTATAGCAGAGGGTGGACAAGTGTAATGCAGGCTGTCTCTTTAGTGGGTTGATTAAAAATGGTTCGAACGTCTCTGAGCACTATGGGACTTAACATCTGAAGTCATCAGTCCCCTAGAACTTAGAACTACTTAAACCTAACTAACCTAAGGGCATCACACACATCCATGCCCGAGGCAGGATTCTAACGTGCGACCATAGCGGTCGCGCAGTTCCAGACTGAAGCGCCTAGAACCGCTCGGCCACACCGTCCGGCTAGTGGGATTGTCGCATCTTCTAAGTGTTCTGCCAACGAAGCGTAGTCTTTGTTTAGCCTTCCCCACAATATTATCTATGTGGTCTTTCCAATTTAAGTTGCTCGTAATTGTAATTCCTAGGTATCTAGTCGAATTGACAGCCCTTAGATTTGTGCGATTTATCGTATACCCAAAATTTATCGGATTTCTTTTAGTACCCATGTGGATGACCTCGCACTTTTCTTTGTTTAGTGCTAATTGCCACTTTTCGCATTATACAGAAATCCTCTCTAGATCACTTTGGAATTGGAATTGATCGTCTGATGATTTTACTAGACGGTAAATTACAGCGTAATCTGCAAACAATCTAAGGGGGCTGCTCAGATTATCACCTAGATCATTTATGTAAATCAGAAACAGCAGAGAGCCTATGACACTACCTTGCGGAACGCCAGATATCACATCTGTTCTACTCGATGAATACTGTGTATCAGTACGTACTGTGACCTCTCTGAGAGGAAGTCACGAATCCAATCACACAACTGAGACGATACTCCATATGCACGCAATTTGATTAACAGTTGTGGTGTCACCGCCAGACACCACGCTTGCTAGGTGGTATCCTTTAAATCGGCCGCGGTCCGTTAGTATACGTCAGACCCGCGTGTCGCCACTATCAGTGATTGCAGACCGAGCGCCGCCACGCGGCAGGTCTAGAGAGACTTCCTAGCACTCGCCCCAGTTGTACAACCGACTTTGCTAGCGATGGTTGACTGACAAAATACGTTCGCATTTGCCGAGACGATAGTTAGCATAGCCTTCAGCTACGTCATTTGCTACGACCTAGCAAGGCGCCATTATTCAGTTACTATTGATATTGTAAATAATGTGCAGACAAGAGCTACGTTCAACATTAATGGATTAAAGTTAAGTATTCCACTAAGTACCACCTTTTTTCTGAAGTCTAAATTCCTTGTCCTGTTCCAGACCTCACGCCAGCCTGCGTGAGCTTAAACGCGTGCCTTTCGGCTTCCTCCAAACTCCGTGGGTTGGCTGCTGCCAATCCACAACAATAGTCGTTTGTGAGGAACGGTGTCAAAAGCCTTCTGGAAATCAAGGAATATGGAATCGATCTAAGATCCCTTGTCGACAGCATTCATTACTTCATGGGAATAAAGAGATAGCTGTGTTGCACAAGAACGATATTTTCTAAATCCCTGTTGGTTACGCATCAATAAGTCATTTTCTTCAAGGTGATACGTTAGTATTCGACGTAAACGCCAGAATGGTGAATGCACGCTTGCAAACGTGTATGTATTTTGTTGCAAATGTGCCCGATGTCAGTTTGTGGGACGGAATTCAATGCCTGTAGCACTCGATCGGTCAGTACAGGGACAGTTAACGTTGTTTGTGGATGACGCTGGAGTTGTCCGATGATGCCCCATATGTGCTCGATTGGAGATAGACGTGGTGATCAGGCCGGCCAGGGCAACGTGGCGACACTCTGTAAAGCACATTGGATTACAACGTCGGTGTGTGGGCTAGGAATGCTGTTCATAAATAGCAGCACAGCAGGTCGGATGATACACTGACGCACAGTTTTGCAGTCTGGGTGCGTACGAAAACGACGAGACTGCTTTTACTGGCATACGAAATCACATCTCAGACCACAGCTCCAGTTGTACGGCCAGTGAGTCTAGCACGCAGACACGTCGGTTGCAGGCCCTCAACTATCCTACTTCTAACCCACCAAGGCCATCACTGGCAGCGACGCGGAACCAGATTTCATCAGAAAACACAACAGACCTCCACCTGCCCTCTAACGAGCCCTCGCTTGTCACCACTGAAGTTGCAAATTGCGGTGGTTTGTGGTTAGTGGAATCTATGCTACACGGCATCTGGCTCGGAGCTGTCCTTGTACCAGAGCCGCTTCCGAACACAATGGTCTACTCCTCGACGTGGCCTTCCGTAGCCCGGTCTTCTTGCGACCGTACATTCCCGTGACCACCTCTGCCAGCAATCATGTACAGTGGCTTCATTCCTGCAAAGTCTTTCTGCAATATCGCAGAAGGAACATCCAGCTTCTCGTAGCCCTGTTACACGGCCTCGTTGAAACTCAGTGACGTGTTGATAATGGCATCTTTGTCAAAGCATTCTCGACTAATATCAACGCACCACGCCCAGTCTCAAAGGCAATTAATGCTCATGAGCGTCACAGCGTGTACTTAAAGCAAACCTGATTTGCATCCTCACAGTAACGCTACTAGCGCCACTCTTCTGCGACTGACGCAAAATGTAAATTTAAATCTTTCATATGCAGAAACACGCCTACAATCTTTCGTTTATGTCGAACAACTCCTTCTTGGTGTTGCGATTTTGTTTCCGTCGGTGAATATTAGTTGTGCAAATAAAATTGGCCAGGAAAATATTTGTAAGACTGGCGCGGTTTTGAGCATTGTTAATGAACTGGAGAACTGCTCCTCACAGAAAACGGTGGAAACCACGATTTAGATGCACCAGTCGGCTTCTGTCACGTGTGCGCGCATGCGCAACTGCCGCATGCTCCATCCGGAGGAATTCGCTGTGTTGTTACGTGTGAGTGAGTAACAGGAGCAGACCTGTTCAGAGCCAACAGCAAATGATGCTCTCGATTAAACAGCGTGTGTTAATTGTCGACTGTTACGCGATACAACATTCCTGGAAAACGTGAGCTAAACTGTTTGCGTAAGAGTATAAGACTGGAAATGTGTGCAATGCAAAGCTCAGTGAGAAAATGACACAAAACGGGCTCTGTAGCCAGTAAAACCTGTAACTATCGGAAAGGATTTCAAACGCTAAAAGACATTGCTCCAAAGGAAAGGATGAAACACAACACTTTTTATCTGTGCATGTGGGAATTATGAGGTCGTCGTTTCGAAACATTGTCGAAAAGAATCAGTGTCTGTATCTTTACAAATTTCTTGTTGTGCAGGAGCTAAAGCATCCAGACGATCATTGGCATTTTGAGGCGTACTAGTGATTCTGAATGAAGTGCTGACAGCTTTTGGACCCTGACTGAGTATGTGACATCACAAAACAACCCCCTCTCCCCCATTATGCATCATAAAATCCCCGTCAGTAGTGTGAAAAGCCGTCGCATATCAAGTTTGGTATTTGCGTCTCAATGGTGTCCGAATCGTAACAGTTCTTTCGACAAACTGCTAATGATAACTGGTATGTCCAGAAACATTTTGTGTCGTACGTGGATCAAGTAGCAGCAGATGAACGACTGTATGGATATTTTTAGCAAGACGGACCGACAGCACACACCATCTTGACAATTGTCACGGGTGGATGAGCTACTCGGTGGGCAGAGGACAATCAGCAGGGGTAGTGTAATCTTCCGGCCAGCTCGGCCTCCTGCTTTGCCTCCATCTGTGGGGCAAGTAGAAAGATCATGTGTACTTAGATAATCGACTCATTCTAGAATGGCTACAGCAGAACACTGAAAACGCTGTTGCTACCATTCCTCTTGCATTGCTGCCACGCACATCTCACAATTTAATCGAGTACAGCGTTGACTCTCGACGTTAATAGTGGCCATTCACAGCATTCCTCTAAGACGTTCATTAACAAGCGCGAATTGCGCAGCAGTCATGCTGTACTTTCCAGACCAGTTTCATTTTACATACCATATATGCCTATGTACCCTAAGCTGTAGAAGATATACTAAATATATTTTTCGTCTTTTTCACTATGACTCTGCTCCATACCTGTCCAGGTGTGTGAACTTGTTTTACACTGGTAAGTCCTCCTGCCCCCCCCCCCCCCCCCCCCCAGCCCCGCAAAAATCTATGTTAATGATTAATGAAATCCACGTCAGCTGTGTTATTGTACAACTGCTGTGTTACGAATCTCTTCCCCTCACACACACACACACACACACACACACACACACACACACACACATACTCTATTTTTTTTTACCTTCGGTACCTCGATACCTCCTGGTGAGAGTGGGTGGTGGGTACGTACAAGACATGTATGCCTCATTCAATCGATAACATTCAATAACATCTCTGGCCAAGCCAGAGGAAGTAAGATGCTTCCAGCGGAACAGCTTTCTTTCACTTGTTTCTTTCTGAAATTTCTCGTGCAATTTGGGCACGACATAATTTGTTTAGATAAAGTAGTACTCTGACAATTTTATGATGTGATCTGTTGTATCCTGCCTAGTTGTCAAAGATAGGCTGTCTAGGAAGCCGCCGGCCGCTGTCGACGAGCGGTTCTAGACGCTTCAGTCCGGAACCTCGCGAATTCTACGGTCGCAGGTTCGAATCCTGCCTCGGGCATGGATTTGTGTGATGTCCTCTGGTCAGTTAGGTTTAAGTAGTTCTAGAGGACTGATGAACTCAGATGTTAAGTCCCATTGTGCTCAGAACCATTTGAGCCATTTTCTAGGAAGCCTGCTTCTCGGATGGTTAGACAACAATTCAAGAAGATAATATTAAAGAGTTTTATTACAGAAAATGACAGTAATTTGAGAAATACATAGATGTGTCGCAAGCAAAGGGCGACATGCAATATAATCAATATCCTTCAGTATACGATTTCAAAGTAATACAGTGGATGCTTCTATCCAGGTCGTTGGTCTTGACGTTTCTGTAGAACTGGGGCCACGATCAGTCGGGAGGGGCGCTATGTTCTCTTCGCCTAGAGGCCACTGCTGTCGCGTTGTCGTTCTAAAGAGGGGTCGGTGAGCGTGCTATTGGCTGACGTCTTCTTCTCAGCTCTAACGTTTCCGACGGGCGTGTCGGCGCTTGACTTAACGCCGAAACATTCCTCTCTCCCCCCCCCCCCCCCCCCCCCCCCCCACCAAAGCGACGGATGCACGGAACGTCAGGTTTCCGGTGATACCCCTGTAAAACGACCAGAAGGATACGCGTCCACCTCCTCAAGACCACAGCAAGAAGTAGAAGGCGTCGGCTACTGCGGTGTGGGCGGGTCCAGCTCCATCGGTAGGACGAGAGGAGGCAGAGGAGGCGAAGGCTCCGTCTCCATGGAGTCGTCCCGCGGTGTCGTGATGACATCCTCTGGCGGCTGCTATGGCCGAGATACAGAAGGATCACCATGCACATGAAAGTGGTGAATTTGATAATGACGTCGGCACTGCAATCCGTCTTGGCCTGTAATGAGATACACGCATGCGCCAAGTAGACGAAGGATCTCGCCTGGCGCCCACCGTCTGCTGCTGTTAAAAACCGTGTAAAACACAATATCACGTGGCGCGAAGCGATACTTGCAGCCTTCGTTCGGCGGCAGATGCTGAGGAGGATGGAGCAGGTGGAGCAGTGTCCGACGGCAGCGACCGTGAAGCAATTCTGCCGGCGATGCTCCATCTCATGAGTGCGAACGATATGAGGCGAGAAACAGTTGCAATGCTTGATCCATGGTGTGTGCGGTCTGTAGTTTGGCTAACTGCTGCTTGAATGTTCTGAAGAAACGTTCCGCTTCGCCGTTTGACTGTGGATGGAACGTTGCACTAATTAGATACTGTATGCCATTGCGTTTACAGAATGTTTCGATTCCTTTGACGCGAACTGAGGGCCGTTGTCCGACACGATGACTTCAGGCAAAGGTTAGAGGCAAAAAATAGAGGAATACACCTGAACTGTGCTACTTGAAGTTGTCGAGTTCATTGGCACAGCAAAAGGAAACTTCCTGTAAGAGTCTTCCACAATCAACCAACGAGCGTTCCAAGAAGGTCCCGCAAAGTCTATGTCTACACGTTGCATTGGTGATTGTGACTTGAGCCAAACAGTATTTTTGTGGAGGAGGGAACTGACTTTCCACTCGCACGTGACACTCTGACGTCATGAGTTTTATTAGGGTGTCCATACCCTGCAAAGTGCAGTGTCGACGCCGGCCGCAATGGCCGTGCGGTTCTACGCACTACAGTCTGGAACCGCGCGACCGCTACGGTCGCAGGTTCGAATCCTGCCTCGGGCGTGGATGTGTGTGATGTCCTTAGATTAGTTAGGTTTAAGTAGTTCTAAGTTCTAGGCGACTGATGACCTCAGAAGTTAAGTCGCATAGTGCTCAGAGCCATTTGAACCATTTTTTTGCAGTGTCGACGTGCTGTTCAGTACATTCAATCCCCAGTGTCCTTGGTGACTTAACAGCAACACTTCTTTTTGCAAAGCTTTGGCGATCAGCACACGTGACTTTCCACTGTCATTTTCAACACGTATCACACCTTTCTGTACAGTGAGGCAATGCCGATGTGCGAAGTACCGGCGCACTGCAGAGTTCTGTAGGGTATGCAATGAGGGAAGCCAAGATGTGCGGATGTATTTTAGCAAAATGCTCAAATCTGAGTCATCTTCCGTGGCCTGTGCCATTTTCCGATAGTTCAGAGGAAAGGATTGAGGCAAGTTAGAATCCTGAGCACTGATGTGACAAGATGCTGCAGAGCCGTCAAAGTCTGTATCAGGGCGAATCGGAAGACACGGAAGTGTGTCCGCATTACCATGTTGAGCTGTCGGACGATATACAATCTCGTACTGATATGGAGACAGCAAAGCCCATAGTTGCAATTTTTAGGCAGTTCGTACAAGAACCGGCTTTGTCGGATGAAAGGAGGACTACAAAGACTTGTGATCCGTCACTAAGTTGAATTTTCTGCCATACAAATAGTGGCGGAATTTGGTGACACCATACACAATAGCCAATGCCTCTTTCGCTATTTGTGAATAGTTACACTAAGCTTTGGACAACACATTTGATGCAAAAGCAATAAGCCTATCTTTATCAATAATTCTGTGTTAAAGCAGTGTACCGATACCGTAAGCAGTGTACTGAAGCATCAACTTGCAGCACAACGGTTTCTCAGGATGAAAGTGAACGAAGCATCTGTCACTGAGCGATGCATCTTTAAGCTTTTGAAAAGCTTCTTGGCACTCATCTGTACGAACAAAGCGGCCATTCTTGCGACGCAAGCGGTGCAGTGGACCTGCGATTTGTGCACCATTCGGTATGAGCCGAATATAATAGTTCATTTTTTCTAAAACTGGCTGCAATTCTGTAACATTGCGAGGAACTGGCAAGTAATGTATGGCCATCAAATGTGACTGAAGAGTATGTACAGTTTGACTGTTTGTGGCATGACCAAGATACTGTAACTCAGGTTTTAAAAAAATCACACTTGTCCAGTGCACACATTAGTCCTGCATCAGACAACACACGAAACAAAGCATGCAAATTTGCGACGTGTTCAGGTGTACGACCCGCTACGACAATATCGTCCAAATACACTACTGGCCATTGAAATTGCTACACCAAGAAGATGACGTGCTACAGACGCGAAATTTAACCGACAGGAAGAAGGTACTGTGAGATGCAAATGATTAGCTATTCAGAGAATTCACACAAGGTTGGTGCCGGTGGCGATACCTACAACGTGCTGACATGAGGAAAGTTTCCAACCGATTTCTCATACACAAACAGCAGTTGACCGGCGTTGCCTGGTGCAATGTTGTTGTGATACCTCGTGTAAGGAGTATAAATGCGTACCATCACGTTTCCGACTTTGACAAAGGTCGGATTGTAGCCTATCGCGATTGCGGTTTATCATATCGCGACATTGCTGCTCAAGTTGGTCGAGATCCAATGACTGTTAGCAAAATATGGAATCGGTGGGTTCAGGAGGGTAATACGGAACGCCGTCCTGGATACCAACGGCCTCGTATCACTAGCAAATGAGATGACATGCATCTTATCCGCATGGCTGTAACGGATCGTGCAGCCACGTCTCGATCCCTGAGTCAACAGATGGAGACGTTTGCAAGACAACAACCATCTGCACGAACAGTTCGACAACGTTTGCAGCAGCATGGCCTATCAGCTCGGAGACCATGGCTACGGTTACCCTTGACGCTGCATCATAGACAGGAGCGCCTGCGATGGTGTACTCAACGACGAACCTGGGTGCACGAATGGCAAAACGTGATTTTTTCGGTTTAATACAGGCTCTGTTTACAGCATCATGATGGTCGTATCCGTGTTTGGCGACATCGCGGTGAACGCACACTGGAAGTGTGTATTCGTCATCGTCATACTGGCGTATCACCCGGGGTTATGGTTTGGGTAGCCATTGTTTACACGTCTCGGTCACCTCTTGTTCGCATTGACGGCACTTTGAACAGTGGACGTTACATTTCAGAGGTGTTACGTCCCGTGGCTCTACCCTTCACTCGATCCCTGCGAAACCCTACATTTCAGCAGGATAATGCACGACCGCATGTTGCAGGTCCTGTACGGGCCTTTCTGGATGCAGGAAACGTTCGACTGCTGTCCTGGGCAGCACATTCTCCAGATATCTCACCAATTGAAAACGTCTGGTCAATGGTGGCCGAGCAACTGGCTCGTCACAATACGCCAGTCACTACTCTTGATGAACTGTGGTATCGTGCTGAAGCTGCATAGGCAGCTGTAGCTGTACACGCCATCCAAGCTCTGTTTGACTCAATGCCCAGGCGTATCAAGGCCGTTATTACGGTCAGAGGTGGTTGTTGTGGGTACCGATTTCTGAGGATCTATGCACCCAAATTGCGTGAAAATGTAGTCACATGTCAGTTATAGTGTAATATATTTGTCCAATGAATACCCGTTTATCATCTGCATTTCTTCTTGGTGTAGCAATTTTAATGGCCAATAGTGTAGCTTGAACAGTTTGTTATGCAGTCAGCTGTTCCAAATACCATTGAAAAATGGCGGGTGCGGAAGCACAGCCAAAAGGCGAAGGAAAATATTGAAACAAACCGGCAAAGGAAAATATTAAAACAAACCCAAATGAGTGCTCACAACACGCACTTTTTGCAATTCTTGACTAGCAGCACGACATAGGCTGCAGCACCTCTCCTGGACTGGTGACCATATCGGTTGGACCCTAGACGACTGGAAGACCTTGGCCTATTCGGAGAATTCCCAATATCATTGGTAATAGCTGATGGTAGGGTTCGAATGTGGCGCAGATCCCACGGATCTATGGTCCCAAGTTGTCAAGAAGCCTCTGTGAAAGATGGTTTTCGGCTCCTTAATGGTGTGGGCAGTGTTAACATGGAATGATCTTCGTCCTCTGGATGTTCAGCTATTTGGAGACCATTTACATCCATCCATGAACATAAAAAAAATGGTTCAAATGGCCTGAGCACCATGGGACTTAACATCTGAGGTCATCAGTCCCCTAGAACTTAGAACTACTTATACCTAACTAACCTAAGGACATCACACACATCCATGCCCGAGGCAGGATTCGAACCTGCTACTGGAGCGGTCGTACGGGTCCAGACTGAAGCGCCTAGAACCGCTCGGCTACACCAGCTGGCATGAACATCATGTTCCCAAACAACAATGAAATATTTATGGATGATAATGCACCATGTCATCGGGCCACAACTCTTTGCGACTGATTTGAGGAACATTCTGAACAATTCGAGCGAAAGATTTCCCCAACATGAATCCCATCGACAACTTATGGGACACAGTCAAGAGGTCAGTTCGTGCACAAACTCCTGCACTAGCAACACTTTCGTAATTATGGAAAGATGTAGGAGCTGCATGGGTCCATATTGCTGCAGGGCACTTCCGACTTGTTGAGACGATGTCAAGTAGTGTTGCTCTACTACGCCGGGCGAAAGGAGGTTCGACACGATATTAGGAGGTCTCCCATGACTTCCGTTACCTCAGTGTATAATCCCGTGTTCAGGCGTTGTGAAGGACATTTCTCTGCTCATTCCTTAATCACATGTCGCCTCTCACACTGCGATAGATCGTATTTCAGACGGTTTTTGCTGCTTTGTACTTTTTCACGTGTAATGAAAAATAGCGATGCTTTTCGTTTGTTTACTGATATCTCCTGCGACGTGGTCGGTGCTTGCAGGCTCCGGATGGAAAGCAATACGAGTTATCCGCCGCCACTGTGCCCTCACCTAGCTCACGATGTCCCAGCCATTCCTGGCTTCGATGTCTCATTCCGGTCACGAAACTTTCCGACATATTACGTGTGCCACCAGTCTTCCCCAGAAGAACTCCCAAGGTGTACCACGTGACATCTCGCGCTTCCAGTTTTTTCTACACTGTAAGGAGACTATCACTCTCAGCAGACACCTCGATGTGAAAGAACGCTAGGTATTAGACAGACTATATGTTATTAGACACTCAGAACTATACCACCGAAATAATATTTTAGAGTTATTATTCAATCATTTGCGTGTAATGAAATGTGACTCAATAAAATTATTTGTGCTACCACCGTCAGCTCTTAGTCATACAGGAAGTTCTTAATGGTTCAAGAGGAAAATGTCTATCTGTAATCAGTTAAAATATTTATTTCCTTTCTATGGGTCTATGAAATTATCGATACCTTACATCGAAACTTAATTGCCTTAGGGAAATATTTAAATATAAAAGCTGAACATATATCTGTAGATTAAAAGAAGAATTTTCTTTTCATTACCCAGGATACAACATGTTTCACGATTGATATACTAGAATGTGTTGCACTTTGTGTCTGTACGTGGCTCGTGTTCGTGCCATCTATCTATTTTACATTCTGTTTTACTTTGCTGCCAGGTCGTTTTGTTAATTCAATTACTGGTGTTACTGAGTTGCTGCCTTGTCTGCCCGTGAGTGACAGCAGCAGCGCTTATCGATATATGCCCCGCCGTATTATCTTTGCTGGACTGCTATTACTTCCCGGTTGTCGTGGGTTGGGGGGGGGGGGGGAGGGGGGTGAGTTCGTATCTGGCAGTGAGTTGCCAGCGGTAGAGTTCGGACCTGGCAGTCGGACGGTTGGGACGCGGCTGGAGGCGGTCGGGTTGGAGCGGCAGTGAGGCTCGGATAGCCATGACTCGCCCAACCGTTGCCGGCACACATGATTTCAATGGGGACGGTCTTGTTTGATCGCCGGTTGGTCGTCTTACTGGAAGACGTGATTACTCGCCGATAGTTTATGGGCTGGCGATGTGTGTGTCTAAACTCGTGCTTCATCCTCGTCACTGCATAGTCGCTGCTTTTACCATTGGTCGCGTTCTTCGTCCAAGTGTTTGTGATATTGTGTGTAGCTTGTGATGTCGACTGCCCAGTTATTTTAGTGGTTTCCGCGCTGATGTGTAGCAGTTGGTCGGTTGGCGCAGTCGTGACGTAGCGCCAGTGGGGCATGCAGCGTCAGGAAGGTGCGGATAGCCATCGCTTGCCCGACGATTGCCAACACACATGTTTTGAATGGGGACGCCTTTGGTTGTCCGTCGGTCGGTCGTCTTGTTAGACGACGTGTATTTGGCTGGCGATTGCTGATGGGTTGGTTGTGTACGCCGACTCGTGGTTCATCCTCGTTATTCCACAGTCACTGCCGTGAGCATCGCCAAGTCCTCGTGCGATGAAGGTGGGGCTATGAGTAGTTATGTGATTTTCACTGACAAGTTTATTTAAGTGTTGTCAGCGTACTGCCTCTGAGTTAGTCGGTCGTAGACGTGGGTTTTCGGCACGTCCACCCCTTATGGGTTGTCTGGGATCCGTTCTTGTTTGGTTCCACAGTCTCTGCTGTCAGCATCGTTGGAATTTTGGTGCAAGGGCGGAGCAGAACCTTGGTGCAAGTGTGGAGCGGAACTCGCCCTGAGCATTGGTCTGTTGATGGTCTTTCGGTTGGGTTGCCGTCGGATTGAGGATGTTTGGGACGACTGCCTGTCTCAACTAAGTGAACGTTAGTATTTCAAGTGCTGGCCGACCCCCGACACTTCTGAGCGCCGTTAGCTGCACTGCCTTTTCTTATTTTCTGTCGTGTGTATTTGTATGGCTCATAGCCGATGGTTTGAATTAAAGTTGAATTGTTTTTAGTTGTGTTTCAAGTCATGGGCCTTCAGCCGCTATAAAATTAAATTTCCTTACTTGTCAAGTTTTAGATTGTGATTCTTGAGTTTCTCCCGGCGTATTTGATAATCAAAATATCCACGGGTATGCTGCCGGTCTATAGTGTCCAACGGGCACAATATTTCGGCGATCATACATGTCGCCATCATCAGGTGAACTGACGGACTGAGCTCCTGTGAACGTGCCGGCACGGAGATCCGTACGCTATGGCTGCTCAGAGGGCACTGGGTTCGGTCGCGGCGGCGGCCGATTTAAATACCCTCCGCCCGCGGCGCGCTCCCTCCGCCGTCCGCGCCCCGCGCCACGGTCACACGGTGGAACAGATTGCGACGGCGTCTGAGATGACGTCGGTGTGATGGCTCTGTCCGCCGTGGTCGTCACAACTATACGTTTGCTCGATATACTCTTGATTAACCCGATCGCTGGTTCCCAAGCCTTGCTAAGATTATAGCCACAGTCACGGTTTATGAGGTCGTCATTGGTGCGAATTTCTATGGCCTCTCTAACAACGCTGTCCCAGTATCTCGACGTCTGTACCAGAATCCTCGTGCGGTCATCCGTGCCGGCACGTTCACAGGAGCTAAGTCCGTCAGTTCACCTGATGATGGCGACATGTATGATCGCCGAAATATTGTGCCCGTTGGACACTATAGACCGGCAGCATACCCGTGGATATTTTGATTGTCAAATACGCCGGGAGAAACTGAAGAATCACATCATACACCTTTACGGGGAGGAGATGTATCGCAGCATGAAGAAATTTGAAAAGTTGCGCCACTGTACATGTCGTTTGCTAAGTACTCTTGCCTTTCTAAAGAGATGACGTTCCGAGAATGTTGTTCCAAATTTTGCTAAGGTTATGCATCACATCGATTCTGCAGCAGCTAAGAGAATCAAGAAACGAGCCAGCCTCGCATTGGTACGTGAGAGAGTGCAATTCACCCGCCGTAGCCTTGAGTTTATCTCACAGGAATTACTCAAACTACATTTGCAACTGGCTAATAAGTTCACTTCTTGTTCCTGGGATTGGATTGATGGTGTTACCTGGGTGTCAGCTGATTCCGCCCATAAGAAGGCTACGGGACGTCAAACAGCTAAGTTCTCACGTCTCCTTGACAAACCACCTCTGCAGGTTCCATGCAAGACTGTCATCAATTTGAGTGGCATGGTGTTGAGTGATGATGCGGTCTCGGTTTTGCAGAAAGGTCTCAACTTCGCTCCCACCCCCAAGTTCACTCCGGTCGCAGAAATTTTTAGTGCTGTTGAACAGGTTGCAGCTCGACTTCCGCCAGAATCAGCCGAGGAAATACGTCGTGAAACTTGTCGTGCGTTGACGAAATCCAAGCCGATGAAGTCAAATATCAGTAGTAAAGAGAGGGCGGCCATTCGTGATCAGAGGGAGCCCTCTGAAATTGTTGTCTTACCGGCTGACAAAGGCAATGCTACAGTTGTTGTCTCCCATAAGGACTACACTGATAAGATGCAGAGCCTGCTAAATGACGATTTCTACCGGATGATCAGCGTTGACCCTACAAAGAAGGTGAAGAACAAGACGAGGGCGCTTCTCAAGGACGCAGATTTACCGGAGGGTGACGCTAAGAAATTGTTACCCCAAGGTCCGGTACCGCCTAGACTATATGGACTCCCGAAGGTTCACAAAGAGGGGTTACCATTACGCCCCATTGTCAGCAACATCAGGGCACCTACATATTTGTTGGCCAAATACCTGACGGGAATATTAAGTCCTTATGTGGGTAAATGCCCTCATCACATCCGTAATTCCGTGGATTTTGTTAAACGCCTTGATAGCTTCAGGTTGGATGAGTCAGATAACATGGTGAGTTTTGACTCGTTTCCTTGTTTACGAGGGTACCCCTGCGAGAGTCACTAGAATTGATTAGTCAGAAGTTTGACGAGAAGACCACTGAACTTTTTAGGCATGTCTTGACTTCCACGTATTTTCTTTTTAATGGAGAATACTACGAACAAACGGAGGGAGTCGCCATGGGTAGCCCACTCTTGCCGGTGGTAGCGAATTTGTACATGGAGAACTTCGAGGAGGAAGCCCTGTCGTCATCCGGTCGTCATCCGTATGGAAACCTACTTGCTTTTTCCGTTACGTGGACGACACATTCGTCATCTGGCCACATGGTATGGATAAACTCCTTGACTTCCTTACACATCTAAACTCCATACACCCCAACATCAAATTCACTATGGAGACTTAAACGGAGGGTAAATTACCTTTCCTTGACGTCTTGGTCAAGAGAAGGGCTGACGGCACCCTAGGTCATGGGGTGTATCGGAAGACTACGCACACTGATCTATATTTACACGCAGACAGCTGCCACCACCCTTCACAGAGGAATGGGGTACTTAAAACTCTAGTACATAGGGCGCGCACTATCTCTGACGCAGAGAGTCTACCCCAGGAATTGGAACATCTGAGAACTGTATTTCGAAAAAATGGGTACTCAGAGTGGCAGATTCAACGTGCTCTCCGCCCAACCACTGCAGCACAACCTGTTGAGATGGATGAAGTCACGAGGGAGGAGGTAGGCACTGCATTTATTCCATACACAGGCGCACTCTCGGGGAAAATCGCCCGCATTCTGAAGAAACACCGGGTCGGAACTGTGTTTTGTCCTCCAAATAAAACTCGTGCACTGGTGGGGAGCGCCAAAGATGACCTCGGTTTAAGGAAGGCCGGCGTGTACCAGATTCCGTGTCAATGTGGCAAGTCGTATATTGGTCAGACGATGCGTACCGTCGAGGATCGATGCCGTGAACACCAGAGGCACACTCGACTGATGTATCCGAGCAAGTCGGCGGTCGCTGAGCATTGTTTGTCGGAAAATCACGCCATCGAGTATGACCGCACGAGGATTCTGGTACAGACGTCGAGATACTGGGACAGCGTTGTTAGAGAGGCCATAGAAATTCGCACCAATGACGACCACATAATCCGTGACTGTGGCTATAATCTTAGCAAGGCTTGGGAACCAGCGATCGGGTTAATCAAGAGTAAATCGAGCAAACGTATAGTTGTGACGACCACGGCGGACAGAGCCATCACACCGACGTCATCTCAGACGCCGTCGCAATCTGTTCCACCGTGCGACCGTGGCGCGGGGCGCGGACGGCGGAGGGAGCGCGTCGCGGGCGGAGGGTATTTAAATCGGCCGCCGCCGCGACCGAACCCAGTTCCCTCTGAGCAGCCATAGCGTACGGATCTCCGTGCCGGCACGTTCACAGGAGCTCAGTCCGTCAGTTCACCTGATGATGGTGACATGTATGATCGCCGAAATATTGTGCCCGTTGGACACTATAGACCGGCAGCATACCCGTGGATAATTTGAAGTGTTAGATTGTTTGGGCCTTCAGCCTGATTAAAATCTTGTTTAAAGATAAAGCCTTGGGCCTTCTGCCTACTAAAGTTAATTTAGTTGTGTTTTAAGTAATGGGCCTTCAGCCGTTTTAAAATTAAAGTTCCTTGTTTGCCAAGTGTTATATTGTTTTGGGCCTTCAGCCTAATTTAAGATAAGGCTTTGTTGTTTAAATTTATTTTACTTTGAGTTCTACGACATGGGGCCCTCAGCCGTTTTTAAATTAAAGTTCTTTTCTTTCAAGCATCAGACTGTTTTGGTCCTTCAGCCTAATTGAAAATAAGGCTTTGTGCTGTTTTTTTTTTTTTTTTTTTTAAATTTGATTTTCCCTTTGAGTACTAAATCATGGGCCTTCAGCCGTCTTTAAATTAAACTTGTTTGTTTTCAAGTGTTGGATTTGTTGGGCCTTCAGCCAAGTTATAGAACTTACTTACGTGAGGCCTTCTCCCAGCTAAATATTCTGTTTTGGGTCTTAATCTTACAAAAATGTTCAAATGTATGTGAAATCTTGTGGGACTTAACTGCTAAGGTCATCAGTCCCTAAGCTTACACACTACTTTACCTAAATTATCCTAAGGACAAACACACACACCCATGCCCGAGGGTGGACTCGAACCTGCGCCGGGACCAGCCGCACCGTCCATGACTGCAGCGCCTCGACCGCTCGGCTAATCCCGCGCGGCTCTGTATCTTAAGTTAATGGCTTTCAGCCGTTTCCAAATTTAGGTTGTTGTGCCCTTAAGGCATAAGATAGCGTGGCCTTTCAGCCGATAACTAAGTTCCAAAATTTGTGCTGTAATGTTTGGTCAAATAATTATCTGTGTACGAGTGTAACTGACAGCCGCTCATTTTGACCCCTTTCCACAATTACAAATACTTTTCCTGTCCTCTGGGTTCAGCATGGAGTTTCACACCAAATGCGAACATTTCTGGTTAGGCTTGTACGTGAGTGTCAGAGTATCAGTTGAAACTGCAATACTGTAATCATCCACAATTTATTTTATTTCTACTATGCGTTCGAGAGCGCTAAACCTTCATTATCAGATGGATCTACATCAGTTAATAAGACAATGTACGTATTGTACTTACGATTTTGGGGTAATCTGTGGCACTGTCTGGTAGCAGACGACAGAAAACGAAACATATTGATGGTATAAGGCTTAAAGTTTTGTGGAGGTCATCGACTGCAAAGATCAACGTGTAAATGTCGATATCTCCCATGTCCTGTTTGCATCACATACACTGCATCACATACACTTTGATGTAGGTGAAGGTGGCGTATTAGCAGCATATAAGTTGAAACGACATGAAAATAATTGTGTTCCCAATAGTGGCAAATATATAACACTTTCGATTGTTACTATTTTAAAATGAACACACACACACACACACACACACACACACACACACACACACACACACACATATATATATATATATATATATATATATATATATATATATATATACACTCCTGGAAATTGAAATAAGAGCACCATGAATTCATTGTCCCAGGAAGGGGAAACTTTATTGACACATTCCTGGGATCAGATACATCACATGATCACACTGACAGAACCACAGGCACATAGACACAGGCAACAGAGCATGCACAATGTCGGCACTAGTACAGTGTATATCCACCTTTCGCAGCAATGCAGGCTGCTATTCTCCCATGGAGACGATCGTAGAGATGCTGGATGTAGTCCTGTGGAACGGCTTGCCATGCCATTTCCACCTGGCGCCTCAGTTGGACCAGCGTTCGTGCTGGACGTGCAGACCGCGTGAGACGACGCTTCATCCAGTCCCAAACATGCTCAATGGGGGACAGATCCGGAGATCTTGCTGGCCAGGGTAGTTGACTTACCCCTTCTAGAGCACGTTGGGTGGCACGGGATACATGCGGACGTGCATTGTCCTGTTGGAACAGCAAGTTCCCTTGCCGGTCTAGGAATGGTAGAACGATGGGTTCGATGACGGTTTGGATGTACCGTGCACTATTCAGTGTCCCCTCGACGATCACCAGTGGTGTACGGCCAGTGTAGGAGATCGCTCCCCACACCATGATGCCGGGTGTTGGCCCTGTGTGCCTCGGTCGTATGCAGTCCTGATTGTGGCGCTCACCTGCACGGCGCCAAACACGCATACGACCATCATTGGCACCAAGGCAGAAGCGACTCTCATCGCTGAAGACGACACGTCTCCATTCGTCCCTCCATTCACGCCTGTCGCGACACCACTGGAGGCGGGCTGCACGATGTTGGGGCGTGAGCGGAAGACGGCCTAACGGTGTGCGGGACCGTAGCCCATCTTCATGGAGACGGTTGCGAATGGTCTCGCCGATACCCCAGGAGCAACAGTGTCCCTAATTTGCTGGGAAATGGCGGTGCGGTCCCCTACGGCACTGCGTAGGATCCTACGGTCTTGGTGTGCATCCGTGCGTCGCTGCGGTCCGGTCCCAGGTCGACGGGCACGTGCACCTTCCGCCGACCACTGGCGACAACATCGATGTACTGTGGAGACCTCACGCCCCACGTGTTGAGCAATTCGGCGGTACGTCCACCCGGCCTCCCGCATGCCCACTATACGCCCTCGCTCAAAGTCCGTCAACTGCACATACGGTTCACGTCAACGCTGTCGCGGCATGCTACCAGTGTTAAAGACTGCGATGGAGCTCCGTATGCCACGGCAAACTGGCTGACACTGACGGCGGCGGTGCACAAATGCTGCGCAGCTAGCGCCATTCGACGGCCAACACCGCGGTTCCTGGTGTGTCCGCTGTGCCGTGCGTGTGATCATTGCTTGTACAGCCCTCTCGCAGTGTCCGGAGCAAGTATGGTGGGTCTGACACACCGGTGTCAATGTGTTCTTTTTTCCATTTCCAGGAGTATATATATATATATATATATATATATATATATATATATGCAGGGTGGCCCACTGATCGTGACCGGGCCAAATATCTCACGAAATAAGCGTCAAACGAAAAAACTACAACGGACGAAACTTCTATAGCTTGAATGGGGAAACCAGATGGCGCTATGGTTGGCCCACCAGATGGCGCTGCCATAGGTCAAACGGATATCAACTGCGTTTTTTTTTTAAACAGGAACCCCCATTTTTATTACATATTCGTGTAGTACGTAAAGAAATATGAATGTTTTAGTTGGACCACTTTTTTCGTTATGTCATAGATGGCGCTGTAATAGTCACCAACACATGGCTCACAATTTTAGACGAACAGTTGGTAACAGGTAGGTTTTTTAAATTAAAAAACAGAACGTAGATAAATTTGAACATTTTCTTTCGGTTGTTCCAATGTGATACATCTATCCTTGTGAACGCATCATTGCTGAGAATGCATGCTGTTACAGCGTGATTACCTGTAAAAACGACATTAATGCAATAAATGCTCAAAATTATGTCCGTCAACCTCAATGCGTTTGGCAATGCGTGTAAAGATATTCCTTTTAACAGCGAGTAGTTCGCCTTCCGTAATGTTCGCATATGCATTGACAATGCTCTGACGCGTGTTGTCAGGTGTTGTCGGTGGCTCACGATAGCAAATATCCTTCAGCTTTCCCCACAGAAAGAAATCCGGGGACGTCAGATCCGGTAAACTTGCGGGCCTTGGTATGGTGCTTCGACGACCAATCCACCTGTCAAGAAATATGCTATTCAATACCGCTTCAACCGCACGCGAGCTATGTGCCGGACGTCCATCATGTTGGAAGTACATCGTCATTCTGTCATGCAGTGAAAATCTTGTAGTAAAATCGCTAGAACATTACATAGGAAATCAGCATACATTGCACCATTTAAACTGCCACCGATAAAATGGGGGCCAATTATCCTTCCTCCCGTAATACTGCACCATACATTAACCCGCCAAAGTCGCTGATGTTCCACTTGTCGCAGCCATCGTGGGTTTCCCGTCGCCCAATAGTGCGTATTACGCCGGTTTACGTTACCGCTGTTGCTGAATGACGCTTCGTCGCTAAATAGAACGCGTGCAAAAAATCTGTCACCGTCCCGTAATTTCTCTTGTGCCCAGTGGCAGAACTGTACCGACGTTCAAAGTCGTCGACATGCAGTTCCTGGTGCATAGAAATATGGTACTGGTGCAATCGATGTTGTAGCATTTTCAACACCGACGTTTTTGAGATTCCCGATTCTCGCGCAATTTGTCTGCTACTGATGTGCGGATTAGCCGCGACAGCAGCTAAAACACCTACTTGGGCATCATCATTCACATGTGGCTGAACACTTCCTGTTTCCTTAAATAACGTAACTATCCGGTCCGGACGCTTGGATGATATCGTCCAGGATACCGAGCAGCATACATAGCACTCGGTGTTGCGCCTAGTGTTGTCGGTGCAGAGCAGTCGCACAAGGTGGAAACAATACAGTGAGTGCCAGTATGCCTCGACGTCAAAGGGAGCCATATCAGCATGTGAGCGAGTTCGAACGGCGCGGAATGATCGATCTCCTGGAAACGGGGTTGTCATACCGTGACATTTCGGCTCCCACAGAGCATGCTGCTACGGCAGTGATGCGTGCGTGGAAGCGGTGGATTGAGGAAGGTCGTACGCAGTGACGAGCGGGAACTGGACCACGGAACAAGACCGCAGTATGGGATGACCATCATCTTGTCCGCATGTCCACTGCGGACCGTACAGCGTCTTCCACAGTGTTAGTTCGTCGCTGGCGCACTGCAACAGGTGTACAGTTGTCTGCAGCGACGGTTCATCGCTGTCTGCTGCAGATTGGACTCGTTGCACGCATGCCATTACGTCGGCTTCCATTGTACAGAAACAACACGCTCCTCCGACTGTAATGGGCACATGAACACCGTCGGTGGGGTGATGAGAGGCAACACGTAATCCTTTCGGATGAGCCCCGCTTCAACGTGTACTATAATGTTCAGATACGTACCCGGCTGTGCCGTGGTGAGCGCAACCTGGAGGGCTACTTGCTGAAAGTTAGTACACTGAAGAGCCAAAGAATCTGGTACACGTGCCTCATATCGTGTAGGGCCCCTCGAGCACGCTGGAGTGCTGCAACACGACGTGGCATGGACTTGACTAATGTCTGAAGTAGTGCTGGAGGGAACTGACACCATGAACCTGTAGGGCTGTCCACGAATCCGCAAGAGTACGACGGGGTGGAGATCTCTTCTGAAAGCTCGTTGCAAGGCATCCCAGATATGCTCAATAATTTTCATGTCTGGGGAGTTTGGTCAGCGGAAGTGTTCCTGGAGGCGGTCTGTAGCAATTCTGGACGTGTGGCGTGTCACACTGTCTTGCTGGAATTGCCCGTCTGAGTGCACAATGGACGTCAATGGATGCAGGTGATCAGGCAGAATGCTTACGTACGTGTCACCTGACAAGCCGTATGTAGATGTATCGGGGGTCCTATACCACTCCATCTACGCACGCCCCATACCATTACAGAGCCTCCACCAGCTTGAACAAGCAGGGTACATGGATTCATGGCTCCGAAAGCCCATATCCATGATGTTTCGCCGAATGGTTCGCACGCTGACACTTGTTGATGACACAGCACTGAAATCTGCAACAATTTGCGGAGGGATTGCACTTCTGTCAAGCTGAACAATTCTTTTCGGTCGTCGTTGATGCGTTTCTGCAGGATGTTTCTCTGGTCGCAGTGATGTCAGAAATTTGATGTTTTACCGGATTCTTGATATTCGCGGTACAATCGTGAAATGGTAATACGGGATAACCGCCACCTCTTTGCTCATGGCTATACCAGTTTCTTTCGCGCTTATATATATATATATATATATATATATATATATATATATATATATATATATATATATATGTGTGTGTGTGTGTGTGTGTGAGAGAGAGAGAGAGAGAGAAAGAGAGAGACAGACAGAGCACAACTTTGGTTATGACAAAGCTGTTGGTTGTTAAGGATGTGATTTTTTTGTTTGCAGTAGGCTTGTGGCTTACACCACAATTTTAATAATCATTTATGTACAGGTTAGCTCTACAGTCGGTATACATAAATAATGATGAGTAGATTTTGGTTGTGAGGGTGCTGAATGTAGGGATCTATTGAGTTAAAGTTAGTGGCTTACACATCAGATAGTGATCATATTAAAACTCTTGCCTATTACATGACACAGTTACATGACATATCTAAGACATGTTCGGGGTAACACGTGAATCATGTTTTAAAGAGACTAAACGGATAGGTGCACAATTCGGCTGCCATGGGTACAGAAGGTGTGTAGGTGTGTAGGTGAATCTGATTGGTTTTTTGAAGCAGGTCAGACAGTGTGAGGAGGTATCATGCTAATGCCGTGCAATATCGCATTTAGATTCGATAATTTATTTTGTTGTTGTTTAGCCTGACCAAATAAGGGCCTTACGACCATGTCTTACATCGGATCAGGGGCAACACATACCAAAAAATTGCATCAGATCGTCGTGGAAGAGAGTTCACAAGATTCTTCGCATATGCGATACCAGCTATAGCCACCGATTAATGACTACCCTATGCGACTCTCTCTATTGTCACGGAATTTATTTCCCGATGTCTTAAAACACATATCCTATTATTCTATCCCTTCTTGTCAGTGTTCTCCATATGTTGCTTTCTTTGTCTATTCTGCAGAGGACCTCTTTATCAGTCAACCTACTTTTCCACGCTTTTTATACCATATAAAGCTCAACTTTAATGTTTAATGTTGTATGGTAGAAGTCCAAATTTATTGTAAGTTAGTAAGCAGCACTGTTAACGCAATGTTTATAGAAATGTTTTAAAAAGAGACGTTTATATCGAAGTTGAATTTAGTTACCTTGCAGTTGGCATCAGCGTCTAACATTCTTTTCCAGTTGATAACCTTAGTGAACACAGAAGTTGTTCCAAATCTGTGTTTCAGTCTTGACCGTAGTATATTTCATTAATTTTTTCATATCCATTTTTTCTTTGCTCTTCTTGCAATTCACTAGGTGTAACAGAGACATTTCCCACAACAAATGAAGTCACAGTTGCATAACAAAACTTAGTAGCTCTTTGTTCACACGATTCAAAGAGTCTCGTGAACTGTACTCGAGCATAGTCGAAAAACTAGTGCGAAGTATATCTCTAACACATTGTTATAGACGCACCACGAACATTGAGTGATTCAAATTAATGCACATCACATTTCTGCTTTTAATATTTGGCTCAAATCAAGCTTGTTGATGTGTTTCAACAACAAAATACTTTGAAAACATTATAGAAATAAAAGATATTTACAAAAGGGACAAAATGAGTTTAAAGGTTTTTCAAAAATACCGATGCTGACTCACTTCATAAAATCAGCGTAATATAGGTTGATAAATTAAACAAATATAAGTCACGTTTCTCGTTAGTCATATTATTTTGATTTTATAAAATGAAATTGAGAACAGAGTTGTATTTTATTTTTTTATGCCATATACAGGAAGCCTAAGTCTTGTTGAATAATCCGGTAACATGTAAAAATATCTATGTAAAATCGTCTAAGTTTAAACAAAGAATAACTTCGCCAGACTTCTAAAAAATTGAGTAAATATTCAAATACATGAATCAGATAGTAAATATCCGGTAATAGGTACAATCGTAATTGAAAATATGATGATGCCGAAAGTTTCCGTAATCTGAAAAAGTTAAATGACCTTGGTTTATTATAAGCACCACATCTCAAATGCTTCAGTTCTCAGCTTTTCCGGTTTTCCCACAGTCCACGATTCACTTCCATACAGTGCTGTTCGCCAAACATATATTCTTAGAAATTTATTCCTCAAATATCTGCCTATGTTTGATATTGCTACATATCTTTTGGCCCAGAGTGCCCTCTTTGCCGGTACTAGTCTTTTTATGACCTCCTTGCTTCGTCCGTCGAGGGCTACTAAGCTACCAAGACAGCATAATGCCGTAAATAGGTCTAATCTGTGAATTTCGATGTCAACTTTATGGTTAATCAGACTTCTGCTACTCTAGTGGCTTTCGTCTTTTTTCCCGTTTGATCCCAATCCATAGCGTATGCTCATTAGACTTTCTATTCAATTCAACACGTCCTGTAATTCTTTTTCAGTCTATCTGAGGAAAGTAATGTCATCAGCTTATCTTATCTTTGATATCCTTTGACCATGAATTTTAATCCCACCCTTGGATCTTCTTTTTGTTCCCGTCATTGCTTCATCGAGCATAGATTTAACAATAGGGGTGAAAGACTGCACCCTCAGCTTACACCCTTATTAATCGGAGCGCTTAGTGCTCGATCATTCATTTTTATTGCTCCCGCTTTGTTCTTGTACAGGGCTTGCACAAAAACATGGAAACACCACGAGAAATGCGTACTTGTACATAAATGCAGGTGCTAGCCAAGCCTGTAGGTTGTGCTGTTATATTTTGACCAGAACACACCTGTACTACGTTCTCAGGTGTCAGTCGAGGTCAGAACAGTGTGTAGCTGTGAGCGCACTACGCCGGAGCTACGTGACTTCGAACCTGGGAAAACTGTTGGTACTCGTATGATGGCTGCTTCCGTAAACAAGGCAGACGAAGTGTTTCGTGTTTCAAGATGCTCCCTGTTAAAGATTTACACAGCATACAGGGAAACAGAAAAAACATCATCCACTAAGTCACAATGCAGATGAAAGTGAGCGTTGAGTGAAGGTGACAGACGGTCATTAAAGAGAATTGTGACGAAAAATAAGCGGACGACAGCTGAGAAAGTCACTGCAGAACAGAATGTCGCACTCTTAAACCCTCTCAGCAACAAAAAAAAACCAGGATCTAACCCACAACCTCCTACACGCTAACCAATACCCCTACCTACTGCACCGACCGTAATGCACGGCTAAAATGTGGTTATAGAGATAGCTACGATACATGTGGTTGCAGTGTTGCCAGATTGCTATTCAGACGAAATTTTTGTGAGAAACTTTTTTTTATCGTTAGCATGTGAGGACTCGCGCAGCGAAGCCCGAGTGCGCGAATTTTGGTCACACCCTGTATATAAAAGGCAATGTCCTGACTGACTGATTCAACGTCGCCCAGCTGAAACCGCTCAGGATAGACAATTTAATTTTGGAGAGGGTGGTTTAAGAAGGGATTTTTCGAATGTTCACCTCCAAGGGGGTGAGGGAAAAATGGGGGATGAAAGATTTTTTGAAAACATGTCGCTATTAAGGCAAGTTTGAAGCTCGAAATACGAAAATGGATATTTGGTTTCTAGGTCAGAAGTAAAGAAATACATGTTAGGAAATGTAACCACTATGCGGGTGAAAGATTGGATAAAACTTTTTTAAAAAAATCATTATTAACGAGCTCCTAAAATAATTTAAAGCTACGTCTATTAAAAATTGGTATTTGATTTTTCGGTTCTATATTAAAAAATGTGTGTTTCAATGAATGAAATATTCACTCTGCAGCGGAGTGTGCGCTGATATGGAACTTCGTGGCGGATTAAAACTGTGTGCCGGACCGAGACTCGAACTCGGGACCTTTGCCTTTCACGGCAAAGATCCCGAACTGCTAAAGTATTTTTAAAGCTACATCTAGCAAAACTGGTATTTGACTTCTCGGTTAGGAGAAAAGAAAATGCTTCTTCCATTGTTTCTGGAAACGCTACTCCTAATGGAATGAAAAATCTTAAGAAAATATTTCGTTATATTAAAAAATATTAAAGCTAAATCTGTGAAAACTAATACTTCACTTCTCCTTTAGATACAGAGAAACACGTGTTACTGGATGAAAGTTTCTATGGAAATATCATCATAAGAACGCGAAAGGCATGATTAACGGAAATCTTGAATTCTAACTACAAGAACCTCTTCTTGGTCAGAAGCGCATTCGGAAAACACCACGCTTCGGTGGCCTGTTTAGCGTGAGAAATTTATAAGGTGTTGGTACTGAACCAAAAAAGGGAAAAAAGAATATTGCGGTACAGTTTGATTAAAAGAAGGAATCGTTTGGCTGTGCACATCTTGAGGGTTCAACGAATCGTCAGTTTGCTAACAGAAGAAGAGAGCGAGACCAAAGCTTGAACGCAGTAAGCAGATTGAAATGGATGCATTTTCAAATAGCTTCCGGGAATTCAGCCAGGTAACACTTTCAGCGACCGCCGATATTTCGGCGAAATATCGACCGGCGCTGAAAGTGTTACGTGGCTGGATTCCCGGAAGTTATTTGAAAGTTGTATACGCCAGGAGAAACACAGGTCTCACAAGTGGATGCAGCTTGCAGTAGTTATTCAGAGATGAAGAGCCTTGCAGGGGATAGATTTCGGTGCAGAAATGCATCAGACCAGGTTTCGGACTCAAGACCACAACAAGTGATGATTTTCATCCAAAAAAGTAGAACACAGATAATGGAAAAACTGTCGGTTGATCATACACTGGTGGAAAGAAAGTCGCAACACCAAGAAGCAGTTGTGCGACAGAAACGGAAGTTGGGTAGACGTGTTTCTACATGTGAAACATGACCTGTATTTAAATTTTGCGCCAGTCGCGTAAGAGTGGCGTTAGTAGCGCGGCACTGTGAAGATGGTTATCAGGTTTGCTTTAAATATCCGCATTACAGGTCATGAGCGTTAGATATGGTTCAAATGGCTCTTAGCACTATGCGACTTAACTTCTGAGGTCATCAGTCGCCTAGAACTTAGAACTAATTAAACCTAACTAACCTAAGGACATCACACACATCCATGCCCGAGGCAGGATTCGAACCTGCGACCGTAGCGGTCCAGACTGTAGCGCCTAGAACCGCACGGCCACTTCGGCCGGCTGAGCGTTAGATATCTGTGAAACTGGACGTAATGCCTTAAGACGGCAAAGAAGTCATTATCAACACGTCACTGACTTTGATAGAGCTCGTGTAATAAGGTTACGAGAAGCTGGATGTTTCTTGTGTGATGTTTCAGAAAGATTTGGCAGCATTGTAGCTACTGTACATGACTGCTGGCAGAGATGGTCGCGAGAATGTATGGTCGCAAGAAGACCGGGCTCCGCGTGCCATTACCGAAAGGAAAGACCATCATGAGCGTATGGCTCTGGGGCATCGTATTGCGTCTGCAGCAGCAATTTGAGCCGCACTTGGCAACACAATGGCACAACGAATCGTTACGAATGTTTACTTCAAGGACTGCTCTCAGCCAGAATCCCTGTAGCTTGATTTCCACTTACCCCCTATCACCTCCATCTGCGACTTGAGTAGCGACAAGCGAGAGCTCATTGGAGGGTAGTGTGGAGGTCTGTTGTGTTTTCTGATTAAAGGTGGTTTCACCTCGGTTTCAGTGATGGCCATGTGTTGGTTCGGCTAGTTAAGGGCCTGCAGCCAAACTGTCTGCATGCTGAAGTAATGGTCTGAGATTGAATTTCGTATGACAGCAGGAACACTCTCGCGATTATCCCATGCACTCTGACTACAGATTTGTACGCTAATCTCTTAATTCGACCTGCTATGCTTCCATTCATGAACAGCATTCCAGAGGGAGATTTCCAGCAGGATAACGCTCGCATACATACAACTGTTGCAACGCAACATACTCTATAGAGAGTCGACGTGTTGCCTTGGTCTTCTGGATTACCAGATGTGTCTCCAATAGTGTACACATGGGCCATCATCGGACGACAACTCCAGCGTCATCCGCAAATAGCATCATGTATTGACAGACCAAGTGCAACAGGCATGGAACTCCATCTTTCATATCGACATTCGGCACCTGTACAACACAATGCATGACGTTGCCATGTGTGCATTAAACCTTCTGGTGGCTGCACCGGTTATTAATGTACTAGTATTTCACATTTGCAGTGGCTTGCCTTGCGCTTACATTAAGCTGTGATCCTGCAATGTTTATCACCCGAATATGTTACCTAGACAATGCATTACCGAAATTTCATTAATCTACATTAATTATGC
The DNA here is from genome assembly GCF_021461385.2 of Schistocerca piceifrons. Lineage (NCBI taxonomy): Eukaryota > Metazoa > Arthropoda > Insecta > Orthoptera > Acrididae > Schistocerca > Schistocerca piceifrons. The sequence continues at coordinate 833,618,894 of NC_060138.1, read as the reverse complement.
TTTGGGGTGCTTTTTTGCCGTCAGTCTATATTATAAAAACCAAGAAGAAGTCACAATAGTGCTATTTCGTCGAATAATATGATATTATTTTGAGAGGTGTGAAGGGTGATGTTTATGCTTTGCTCCTAGAGGAACAAGAGATACAGGACTCGTTTCGCGTTTGAAGTTTCTTTCGGCGCTCCGCCTTTGTGCTAGAGCCTTGAGGCGGGAGTTTATTAAACCTGGTGATGGCAGAAATTTGTCAGTCAAGGCGGTAATTAAACCGCAGAAGGAGAGCAGCTAAGCGCGTTACGTCGGCGCCTGCGACCAAGTGTCTCCAAGTCCTGTCCTGTCCTCCTGCGCTGCCATTCTCACACCGCAGCCAGGGCAAGATCCTGTCCCCTCCCCACTCTACTCTCGCTTAATTAGCCCTTGTCTAGACTCAGCGAGACACGACTCGCGAAAATTAGGCAGCTAATGAAATTTTCGTCTCCGTTCACGTACAGTGTGCTTCGTTGCGAACATCTGACGTCTTATGCGCCATCATTATTCACTGATTCAGAGTTTCTCAGAAGCTGTTTAATATTTTATAATAAGTTGTTTTATAATTCAAAGATAATTAGAAAAATGCGAGAACGCAGATGCGATAAGAATTCGCGTGTTTTTCAGCCATCCGCATTCCCTTCCCCATTACCCTCCCTACCAAGAAAACGTACCCTGAAGCGGTGTTACTCAAGTTTAATCTGAAGTGTATCACGTCCCTCTGTCACAATATGCATCCTTCTACTCTTTCCGAAACCAGTTGTGTCTCTGCAGGGTACGCAGAAAACGTTCACTGTATAATCATGTGGGTGCTGTGTTGGAGGACGTCATCAGGCCTATACAGGGTGACCCAAAAAAAAAAAAAAATCCATAGCGCTTAGTGCGTTGTGCGGGAAGGCGAACTAATCGATTTTCAAGAAGGAACCCATATCCGGAAACGCATGGCTTGGGCGCTGGAGGGCGTTGATATCTGAGAACGAAATTTTATGGCGGTTTGTTCTATTTCGGTTTGGTGTCTGAATGCGGAAGATGTGCAACCCTGTAGGCATCTGAGTACTGCGTGTGGACGACCTGAGCTTAACAACAGTCCTGTGAATGCGCTATAGTCCTCCACACAGCCATTGTGCGCATTTTACTGCGGATCTTGTGTGTTCTGCCAGTGCAGTAACGTTATTGAGAGAAATGCGACATGTACTGTTGTACAGCTGCGGAAATAACCGACATAATGTTTACAAACGGCGAAGCAGACTGCAGTGGGAAAGCTGTTGCGAGATTGTGTGCGGAACGTTTTCCAAACAGACGTAACTCACACCATTCCACGTTCGCGACGATCGAGAGACGCCTGAGAGAAGCAGGAAAGTTGCACATAGGTACCGTCTGCCTGAGGTGGTCCGTTGTACAGTAAAGTACTAACACTTTGTGCTTGGCATGTGCGAATACTATCCCCAGTCTACTATCTGTCATCTGTTAGGTGCCGAAACGTGATGCGGGCCGTCCAGCACGGCTGAAACACTTCAGTTGGACGTGCTGACAATGTTCGAAGAGGACCCAGCCACCAGCTATCAAATTCAAATGCCTCCAAGAACTATGGGACTTAACATCTGAGGTCATCAGTCCCCTAGACTTAGAATTACTTAAACCTAACTAACCTAAGGACATCACACACATCCACGCCCGAGGCAGGATTCGAACCTGTGACCGTAGCGGTCGCGCAGTTCCAGAGTGAAGAGCCTAGAACCGCTCGTCCACACTGGCCGGCACAGGTGTTTCAATTCCCGGAATTAATGACGTAATGAATGGAGGGGCAGGGGAAAACTACAGACCAGTAACAGAAAGCAAATTCCAGATACTTCGATATATTGATAATTTAAACAAAATACATGCCGGGTATGTTACAGAATTACAAACGATTCTGTATCACTTTACACATAGCCATCTTGCTGGAGGAGAAGAAAAATATCTGGAAAATCTACAATAAAGAAATATTAAATCGTGCAGTCCCTAGAGAGTGGTGGACATAGTGGAGTACCAGGCTATTTACGTAACCGGATTTAGTGCATCGCAAACAGATTACAGTATATTTTTATTAACGGAGATAAATCTTAATATCTGGAAATAATTTCGTGCTCACCCCAAGGAGTGTTTAAGGCCCACTACTTTTCGCAATATATAAATGAAGAGGTGCATAACTTCGGGCGTTCCGTGAGGCTTTTCGAAGTTGATGCTGTTATAAACAGAGTTATAGCAACGCTAGAAAATTCAATGAAAGGCAGGACGATTTTACTTGGTACAGGAGTCGGCTGTTTGCTCTCGACATAAACAAATTTGAAGTACTCCACATAAATAGGCATAAAGAGTCGATATTGAATTATTTCACAATTGCAGAACAATCATTGGAAGTGATTACGTCCATTAAATACCTAGAAGTATGTGTAAGGAACGATTTGAAGTGACAGTGAGTTTCATTGGAAAAGTTCTCAGGACGTGTAGTCCATCCACAAAGGAAGTCATCAGATCAGTACTTGAATAATGATTGTCAGTCTGGGATCTGTATTAGATAGCATTGATGAAAACAACAGAGAATACCAAAATAAGAGAAGCGTGTTTCGTTACTGGTTCATTTAGTAAGCGCAGAATCGTCACGGAGATGGTCACCAAGTGCAATATCAGACACTACAACAGAGGCGTCATCTATCAGGGTGTGATATACTGTGAAAGTTCGGAGAGCGTACGTTCCTATAAGAGTCAACAAATGTTGCTTCTTCCTACTTATATCTGGAAAGGGACGACGAAGGTAAGATTAGAGGCTTACCAACAATCTTTCTTCTCATGGACTATTCGAGACTGGAACAGAAGAGGGGGCCAGTGAGAGTGGTACACAAAATATACTCCGCCACACCCCATAATGTGACTTGTGCACTATAGATACAGATTTAGGTTTCGTAGACGATGGGGCGTTAATCCCCGCTTTTTTTCTGCTGACAAAATTCTTCTGAGTCTCCATAAATAACCCGACCTCGCTAAAAACAGCTTGATATGCGCCGAAGCACCAAACAAATTGGTATAGACATGCGTATTCAAATATGATGTGTAAGTAGGCAGAACACGGCGCTGTGGTCGGCAACGCCTGAATAAACAACAAGTCCCTGGCGCAGTTGTTAAATCGGTTACTGCTGCTACAGTGGCAGGTTATCAGGATTTAAGTGAGTTTTAACGTTGTAATTTAGTCGGTGCAAGAGTGATGGGGCACAGCCTCTCCGAGATAGCGATGGAGTGGGGATTTACCAGTACGACCATTTCACGAGTGTAGCGTGAATATCAGGAATGCGGTAAAACATCAAATCTCCTACACTGCTGCTGGCGGAAAAAGATCCTGCAAAAACGGGACCAACGACGACTGAAGATGATCGTTCAACTGGACACAAGTGCAATCCTTGCACAACTTGCTTTCGACTTCAGCGCTGGGCCATCAACAAGTGTCAGCGTGCGAACCATTCAACGAAACATCATCGATATGGGCTTTCGGAGCCGAAGGCTCACTCGTGTACCCTTGATGATAACACGATACAAAGCTTTACGTCTCGTCGGAACCTGTTGATGAGTGGAAACATGTTGCCTGGTCGGACGAGTCTCGTTTCAAATTTTTTCGACCGAATGGACGTGTACGGGTATGGAGAAAAACCTCATGAATTCATGGACCCTGCATGTCACTAGGGTACTATTCAAGGCGGTAGAGGCTTTGTAATGATGTGGAGTGTGTGCAGTTGGAGTGATATGGGACCCCTGACAAGACTCTGACAGTTGACACGTACGTAAGCACCCTGTCTGACCAGTTGAACCCATTCATGCCCATTGTTCATTCCGACTGACTTGGGTAATTGTGTTCCCAAGAATTGCTACAGAGTGGCTCCAGGAAAATTCTTCTCAGTTTACATACTTCCGCTGGCCATAAAACTCCCCAGAGATAAACTTTATTGTGTATATCTGGAATCCCTTGGAACGTGGTATTCAGAAGACATCTCATCCGCTGAAACTCTTAAGGATTTATGGACAGCCCTGCAGGATTCATGGTGTCAGTTCCGTCCAGCATTACTTCAGACATTAGTCGAGTCCATGCCACGTCGTGTTGCGGCACTTCTGTGTGCTCGCGGGAGCCCTCCACGATATTAGGCAGGTGTACCACTTTATTTGGCTCTTCAGTGTACTAACTTTCAGCAAGCAGTTACACTCATTTTTATGGGGACAAAGCAATAAAGCCCTGCAGTCTTACTGTACAGTTCACGGACGTGTCTTGGGAACACTGATGCTCGTAGTACCGTGTGTAAAATAATGAAATCCGTGGAAGAAGGAAAACGAGAATTTAATGTCTCATTGACAATCAGAGACGGAGGATAATCTTGGCTCAGACAAGATCAGTGAAGGAAATAAGCCGGTGTTCTTTTGAAAGCAGTGATAACCGCATTAGTCATAAGCGGTTTAGGGAAGTCCACGGATTTATGGAAGCATAAGTACAGATTAGCGGACGTGGATCTCTGAAGTGAGGTCTGTTGCAACGTAACTCAGTTAACGTACCTAATCGATGCCCAGACTGTGCTTACTCCGCTACAGGGCAGCTCGAGCAAATAAGGGTTACTGGAGTCTGAGAAGAGGGAAGAGTTCGCGCTGTACACCTGCCTAGAGCTCGCAGTCAGCTAAGTTGTGTCAATTCCACTGCGAAAATTACACTGTTTTGCCTTTGCGTAATATACGCGGAGGTGGGGGGGTGTTCAATAAGTAATACAGCACTTGTTTTCTCGGCCTGTTTCGTCTGAAAATAGGGGGTCTTTGTTGTGGGCCATCGCGCAATATTCCCGCTTCAGCCTCTATAGCTTCATGAAGTTCCGATGTGTGGCGGAACTATACGCAGCCTTCAAAACAACCTCTGTAATTAAGCTGCGTTCCAAACAGAAAAACAATGAGTTTCTTTTGCAGGAAAATCAGAGCATCATAGATACTCAAAAGCGCTTGCTGAATGTCGACAGAGATCTGGCAGTGAACAAAAGCATGGTGACCCGTTGGGCGCGGCATCTGTCATCATCGCAGCAAGGCCGCGCAAACCTGTCCAGTATCCTGTGTGCCAGCCTACATAGCTGTAACTCCTTCAATGTTGGAACGTGTGGACACTCTCATTCGAGATGATCCTCGAATCATAATCAAACACTTCGCTGCACAACTGGCCGTCTCTTTTGGTAGTTCTGACACATTCGTCCACCAGTTTAGATACTTAAGAGTTTGTTCCCGCTGCGTTCCTCGCCGCCTAACAGAAGACCATAAAGAGCAACGAAGAGCCTTATGTGCGGAATTGCTTGCGCGTTACTAGGCAGCCAACAAACCCATTCCACCAGTTATGATCCTTGCTAAATAATGGCGCTGCAGTTGACCTCTTGAAAGTGATGGTATGAAGATGTGGTAAGAGAGCGTACCGTCTCTTGTTGGTTGAAGTGTTGGTGGTCGACGAATGTATACAGTTCTGAGCATTGTGCTTAGTACTGAAATCAGTTCATTCCATAAACCTGTCTCCCTACAGTCACCGCTCTCCTATTACTCCACGATAATAACCTGGCAGTCAGTGTCGTGCCACGGAAAGAGACCCGTTAATAGGCTTGTCTCTGTACTGTTCCAATGTCGCAGCTTTTACAATATTGGGTGGAAAATTGATCTAGGACGAGTAGTTTTTAAATACACTTTGTCCTTTATATTTACAGCGCACAATACACTGGATAACACTCTATATGTCCCCAAATACAAATTCACCATGTAACCTCCCCCCTCACTTATCGACCTTAATGACAGCTAAAAATTAAACCGCGTGTACCTAATGGAAATTTGGGAAAAAGCAATCGTCACCGAAGTTAATCTGTCGGTAAAGAGGGAGGAAGAAGGGTTACATCTAAATGAAACGAAAAATGCAAATGAAACTGGTGGAAATTAATTTTGAAAAGGGGTAAAGTTAATAAAGAAAGTAAATGTGCGGCCTTTACGTTAACAATTAACTAGCGGTAATTAGATATTTGAGATTTGGGGAAAATTACGGTCGCCAGTCCTATGGACAATTACTATAGTAACTGAAAAAGAAAGGTTATTGCACATATAATTAGCACTAGAAGCGTGGCAACTGAGGGTTGACACGTGTAGCGTGAAAACTGAAAGTTTGTCAGAAGTAATAAATTTCGCTACACTCTGACTTAATTTAGCAAAAGAATTAGTAAAACCGGAAAATTGAAAGTTAATTTAGTGACTGAAATTAATATTGAGCTTTGTTTCTGAAGCACTACGAAATTCAATAAAATAAGGTTAGTCTTGGGCTACCTCAACAATCATTTCAAAAGCTACTTGACTCTACGCAATTTAGAAATAAGAGATTTAACTTTGAACTTGAATTTAATGATTCTGAAGAATTAACAATAGTAAAATTTAGCACGTACCAAGCTGAGCTGTAGTCACAGGTAAGCTAAAATATGGTAACAAAACTCGCTTGTGTAATCTAAATATTGTAGCCAGCTATGAATACTTTAACTGAACTTTGAAATTAAAGCAGTGAAATGGAATAATATTACTTTAATGCTGGCGTTTGAATTTCAACGACACTCGGGTTCATTCCGGAAAAGGAAGGGACCCTGCTTGGTAATGCAATTGGGACAATGAGCAACAAATGTTCATGCTAAGTTGCTGTAATTATAGTTACGAAAATGGAACAGTTTGAAAACACTTTGGTTCTCCACACGACCTATCGATGTATTCGTTAGACAGCATAGTTTTCCCTAGGCAAGACCCAGCATAAAATACAAATAATATTTACAAAACAAACCAATTATACATCGCCATAAATGCATAAATATATATATACAAACAGTAAAACAATTACATTATATAAAGAGACAGAAATGTCATATCTTCAGGCGACAAAATAAGGAAAAAATTTGTAGTACAATAGATGAAAATAGGAGGATATGCATTTCCGGCGTTACAACCATCCATGCCAGTTCACCAGCCAACCTTCCGTAAGTCGTCCTCCCATTGCTATATCAAAACTTGCTACATACGAGAATGTATGCACATCTAGACTCTCACTACCGCAGAATGTTTTCACAATTAAATCATATGTAAGATTTTCATTTTGAACATGTTTACAACGTACACCTTATCTCTGACACTCACAAAGGATACACAAAGTGTACATGTAAACAAAAGCCACTATCCAAATGGAATATACAAAAATGGTTCAAATGGCTCTGAGCACTATGGGACATAACTTCTGAGGTCATCAGTCCCCTAGAACTTAGAACTACTTAAACCTAACTATCATAAGGACATCACACACATCCCTGCCCGGGGCAGGATTCGAACCTGCAACCGTAGCGGTCACGTGGTTCCAGACTGCAGCGCCTAGAACCGTTCGGCCACTCCGGCCTGCTGGAATATACAGCCCGTTACACATTATAGCTATCGGCCACATTCTTCTTTAGCAAAAAAAACAAAAATCAAAAAACACACACATTCATACAAGCAAGCACACCTCAAGCACACATGACCGCTACCACCTGCAGCTCCGACGGACCGGCCGCTTCGTTGTGCCTGGCTGCTCAACGGGTCGTGTACATAGTCGTTACTTCGACTTACACATTTGTCTAGCGTGGTAACAACTTTCCAATAACATCGATGCCATAGACAGCTACCTGTGATTTCCGCTTGTACTGTACACTCTTCTGCAGTTCGTTATTTGTGCCGAAATGTTGGTGTCCACGTGTGCGAAGAGATGAAAATGGGCTGTGTGGTGGGTGGCCAGACACTTCCCATCGAAAACACTGCAGGGGCGTCTTCGTTGCACCGGCAGTATGCAACCGAGAATTATTACGAAGAAGGAAACGCTTGACAGTTACGCTACGATATGTGTATAGCATGACATCAGACGAACCCCTCAATGGCAGGAGACACTATTCCTCGAGAGGTTTCAACGTGCTCACTGTGTGCTCAGAACTAAAAAGTGCGACGTGACGCAATCGACTGGCTTACTAGAGAAACTGCCCATTACGTCTGTGCAGCCGCGCCGGATTAGCGGAGCTGTCCTGGGCGCTGCAGTCACGGACTGTGCGGCTGGTCCCGGTGGAGGTTCGAGTTCTCCCTCGGGCATGGGCGTGTGTGTTTGTCCTTACGATAATTTAGGTTAAGTAGTGTGTAAGCTTAGGGACTGATACCTTAGCATTTAAGTCTCATAGGATTTCACACACATTTGAACAACGTCTGTGCAAAGCTTCGCCAGATATTCACCGTCGTTTTAATATTGCCATCGATCGGGGGTTGAACAAAAAATAGCCCTTATACTTACATACTGAAATGCGCACTTACCGAAACTGAAACAAGTCAGTACTTGAAGCTGTAACTGGCAACCAATTAAATATGGAGAATGTAGTGTAACGGGTGTACAGTACCACATCCCTGGATGTTCTATGTTTCTGTCCGTGATCCGTGATAATACAATGAAATAAAGAGAGGAGAACAGAGACAGACGAGTAGCATGAAGAAAACGATTGTTGTGTTCGTTCATTTATTTTGTACTAATGTATATACCTCTACACTCCAAAGTTACCTTAAGATGTATGTCAGAGAGTAATTCTGGTTACTCTATTATTTACCCTCCCCCTGTTCCATCCGTAAATGGAACATGGGAAGAAGGTATAAGCTCTTAATTTCTCTTATTTTGTAGACGTGGTCATCTCGCGGGGTGTAGGTGGAATGAAGTAATACTTTGTCTGACTCTTCTCCGAGCATACAAATCTTGGAATTTCAACAGCAAACCTCTTCGTGACCAACAACACCTCTCTTCTAACGTCTGCCACTGGAGTGTGTTTAGCGACTCTGTAACGCTATCACGCCGACTGATCGACCCCATGACGAAACGCGGCGTTCTTCTTTGGATTTTCTCTATCTCTTTTATTAATCCAACGTGATAAAAGATCCAGACTCGAGAGTAATACTGAACAGCCGGTTTGACAAGTAACGACTTCTTCTTTGAACAACTCACAATTCCTTAATATTCTCCTAAAGAATCTTCGTTTGGCATCCGCTTTTCCCACACTTATGTGGCTACCCTACTACAGGTCGCTCCGGATGGTTACTCTTAGGTATTTTATTGAGGTTACTGCTCCCAGCGATTTCTCACCGACAGCATAATCAAACGGTAGTGTATCGCTTCGTCTTTTTACGCAAAACACATTACGTTTACTTAATATCAGAGTCATCAGTCAGTCCCAACACCAGTCGTCCAGCTTCTGCGGGTCTTGCTGCACTTCACTAAAGTGTTCTTGTGTCGCGACTGTTGTGTGAGACTTCGTACACAATGGTAAGGAGATATGGACTGCAGAATCATGGGGAAGTTGTTTTACGGGAACTGGACAGGAGCAGAAATGAATAGCGAACAAGTTAACACAAGAAACAGAAGATTTATTTAACTTGTATTTCTCCAAGCAAACGAAGACTCATCACAAACAATGCAGTAACAAATAGAGTCCAATGAACACAATAGCAACAAGGATGAGGGTCTCTGTACTAAACACGAATGATGGTGTCATAGGTAAATGGCTAAGTGGCTCCAAGTACAAATTAGCTGTGTCATTGCTGCTGGCCGTTCTATATTGCAACAGCAGAGCGCGCTCATGGTACTGAGTCACTGTAGGCATGGCTCAGTGGGCATGCCTCATTGGTTCCGCCAGATCCCGCACGACCGCTATTGGCGTCTGATGGAAACTTACAATACCGCTGCCAACTGTGATACGCCGGCAGGTTGGTATTGATACATGCTATCACAGTAACCTTTCTATAGGCTATAGTCTCATAGAGCCTTTAATTAGATCTACTAGATCATTCATATATTCTAACTTCGAGTAACCCCTAAAATTACCTTTACTTCTGTCGATTTCGTGTTGTTAAGAACTACGTAAAGAGTTATATCCGCGAGGAAGAACTGAATCTAGTTCCATATATGTTTCAGTGCTCGTTAAACCCCTATTTTGTTTATTAAATAACAGTGCGAAACTCTTTAGAATGTTTTCTGGTACACAGTGTCTACTTGTGCGCTCTTTGGATCTAGTGGGCAAACAAAGGAAACTGTGTTTTGCTAGATCTCTGTTTGTGGACTCCCTGTTGGTATTTACGTTTTTTGACACATACATGCGCAGCACGTTTCAAATTTATACGTGGACGCTTCACGAACTCAAATAGGAATCCATGAGGGGACGACGACGTGCATTTCGAGAAACACTACTGACAATTCTTAGAGAACCAGTATTTTGAGCTGATCGCAAAACGATTCTACTGCCACCAACATACATTTCGCTAAGGCATCACGAAGATAGAGTAATTAGGGCTCGTATGGGAACATATAAAGAGTCATTTCTTCCTCTCGCTATTTGCGAGTGAAAGAGGAAAGCAAACTAGTAGTGGGCCAAGGTACCTACCGTCCTACACCGTTCGTACGGTGGCTCGTGTAGTGGGTATATAAACGTACATGTACCTCTTCTAACTACGAGTCTGTGATCTCATACACATAGAGAGCAATTCGATCGAAGATTCCCGAATCGAAAAAGCGCTGTTATCGCCAGATACCAACGAGACATTGTGCGAACAGGTGTTGCTGGTGTGAGGACGTACCCCACAGCGACAACAGATGCTGTGCGCCTGTACCAGTGGCTCGTAGACGTGCCGCTGTACCTGTTGATCGCGGCAGCGGGCGGTCGGCTGCTTATGCATGCGCGCCGCCCCAGGGCACGTCCAGCTGCGTCCCATTTGGTCCGACGCAGCGGTCCGGATGGAATAATTACTGGGGACTGCAAGGTCCAGGGAATTGGCGCGTTAATGAATCAAGGGGCTGCAGCCTCGCCGGGCCGCAGTACGCACTACAATTATTCATACGCCCTCGGCGAACGGATCTGCAGCTTTGTTTAGCATTCGGCGTTGGCGCACCTCTGTTTGTCGGCAGGCGCAAGGGTCACCTGCAAGGTCTCTGACACACACGAACTTCACAGAATAGTGCACGTACTTACAGTCCGAAGAACGTCATTCTCGTCTCTTCATAACACTGATCAATTACTGGCTAGAAATGTCTAACATTACTGCAATATCATTCACTTAGTTCGTCATGTATTATTCTCTGCGTCGCGTACAGTCGTAGATACAAGCGATGCAAAGAACTGTTTCCTGTCTAGTAAGGGTGGGTTTTGGAATTTCTATAGCTCATTTTTATTAAGCCGGGAAGCCGGATGGGGGAGAGGGGACGCCATGAGTCTTCTGACAAGTTTAATTTGGTCCATCACGACTTACTGTCCCAACCTCTTCGTTTCAGAGCAGCACTCGCACTCAACATCCCCAAATATTGGTCGGATATGTACAAAGCTCTGTCTTCCCTACCGTCTTCAGCTCCCTCGAGTACCATGTAAGTTATTCGAACCTGCGACTGTAGGGGTTGCGCGGTTCCAGACTGAAGCGCCTAGAACCGCTAGGCCACACCGGCCGGCCCATAACATTCTTCTAAAGCACAATATTTCAAACTCTTCAATTCTTTTCATTCCTATTTCCCTCCGTCCACGACTCACTTCTGTAGAGTCTTACAACGTTGTGCTCCAAACGCACATTCTCAGAAATATCTTCCCAAAATATTTTATACTAGCAGACTTTTTGGCCACGAAAGCCCTCTTTGCCTGTGCTCGTCCGCTTGTTACCTTCTTCTTGCTTCGATCGCCATGTTCTATTTTGCTTTCAAGATACCAGAATTCCTGCTGCTTCATGGTTCCCAGATTTGATGTTAAATTTAACACTAATTTCATTTCTGATACTCTTCTTTAATTTTGTCTTTCTTTGCTTCACTCTCAGCCCATAGTGTAGTATGGGCTCATTAGACTGCTCAATCCATTCAACAGATCCTATAATTCTTCTTCACTTTGTGCCGTCCCCATTGAAAATGTTGAAAACAAAACTAGAACTCAAATTTTAAAAAGAATTAATGTGGACGAGAGCTTTTATATCCATTCGAAATATTATGAAATATTATGTTGGGTGCGACACTGGCCGCACAGGCGAAAACATTTTTCTCATTTATATTATTATTATTATATAAAATGTTAATTTCCGTTTTCGAGTGCAAAGATTACTAATAATGTACAAGACAATCAATGTAAGTTTAATGTGAAGAAGAACGGAGTTCAATTGTTTTCCTACTATCTTTTTCTCTCTCTCTTGTCTAATGTGGTAGAGGTCGGACATGTTTGTTAATTGCTAATGAATGTAGCTCATTTGTGATATCAAATTAATGATATAGCAGTTTAAAGTTATTGTTCACTTTTATTTGTAGAAGGTGAGCCCTGTGTCATGTCCGCTTCCTTTTTAAAATCAGTATTCTAAGTAATTTTCACCGCAACAGCTGCAGCCGCCGCTGCAGCGACAACATGAAATTAGCAGAAGCGAAGACATCGCCCGCTCATAATATAACAAATATTTATCCCACAGCCGCCTGACGCAACGGAAGAAAACATAGTTTTTAAGATTTTTATTTTCAGTTACTCGCCGAGATCCAGATCCACGACTCCGACTTCAATTATTTTTTTACGGCGTTAAGAACAATTCTCCCGCGTGTGTAGGCAGTTGCAAATTATAACAAAGAACTCACGCTTGTAAAAAGAATATCAGCCGAGGCAAAATACAAAAATATTATTTCAGTTTTCAAATTACATGCAATGCGTTTCTAGAGTGGCTCATATTACAGTAACTAACTTGAACATAAAGTGTGCTCATATTAATCTTTGTTAATCAGCCAGTTCTTAAAAGCATAAACTCTAAAATAATTTCAATTCAATTCAATGTTACATTTAAAAAGTCTTTCGTGCCCACACTACATATTTTTATTATTGTCTATCGAGAACTTTCATTGAGAATAGCAACGCCATCAGCGAATATTTTCATTGATAGAGTTTCACCGTGAACTTTAATTGCATTCGTAAACCTTTCTTTTGTTTCTGTAATCTATAGATTTAATAGCAGAGCCGGAAGACTTCAAACCTGTCTTACAGTCTTTTTAGTTCAGTACTTTGTTCTTGCTATTAAATTTTTATTATTTCCTCTTAGGTCTTACATATATTGCGTATTACTCGTCCTTCTCCATAGCTTACACATTCTTTCCTGACAATTTCGAAATTTCTCTGTTAACTTTTTAAGTCGGAGAATCCTAAGAATGTCTTTAATTTACCTATTTACTTTGCCACGTGTTATGTCACAAATTTCTTCATCGTGCTTTTACCCTTCCTATAGCCAAACTAATCGTCACCTAACAGATCGTCATTATTTTCACCATTCATCTCGACGTTTTCCTTGCAAGCAACTTGAAGACTTGAGCTGTTAATCAGAATGCGCGATCGTTCTCGAACTTGCCTGCCGTTGTGAACCATATTTTTCTCGAAAATGTGCTTTGTAGCCCACAGAAAACTTAGAGACGAGCAAGAACCTAGATGGTGTACAGCGGGGAAACTGAAATGAGAACCGATGACTGTTGCAGTTGTTAAGCCTCTGTACTAGCATTTCCGAAGAGCCAATTCAAATCTCTCTTCGGCCATATTTATTTAAATTTACCGAAAACACAATACAATAGTTTGTGTTCTATAGAGAGAATCGATCACGAATTTACTCATGCTATTTACAACCCTGTCGAAATGTCTTCCAGTCTCTTCGTTGTCACCATTCTGACCGTTCTTGAAGGGAAAGGTAGATTAGATGATAAGGTCATATAGATAACCTGGTTGTTAGTAACGTAGCACAATATCACTTACGTCATGATGAGGCTAAACGTCGGCGTTGTTCTTTGCGAAAGCCTCTACCCGGCGTTCACTTGAATCTATTATCCATTCAGGGACATTACAGAACACCCAAATCTAGATGGCAACGGGCTCTGCTCGCCACTCTTCCCATATCGAGTCCAGCGTGACTATTGCTATACCTCACTGCTCGAAATCTTTTGGTCGGGCTTGTCGGTTTCCCTGCTATCCCTCCAGTAGCCCTCTCTTGAGATCCCAGTGTCACTTTTCTCTTCGCATCTGCTGTTTCTCTGGTGTAGGCTGGCCGATTATGACTTAATGCTACTACACCAATATTCTCGTAGCCAACTGTTGCTGCTGTTGATAGCTCAACTCTAAATCAAACATAAACAGTTGCCCTGAATATTTCCTGCTCTGGGCACTATTGAATAAGAATAAAACGCATGAGTCACAACATTCCATTAGAACTACTGACGGCCTTGGGAGAGCCAGTCCTGACAAAACTCTAGCATCTGGTGAGCAAGATTTATGAGACAGGCGAAATACCCTCAGACTTCAAGAAGAATATAATAATTCCAATCCCAAAGAAAGCAGGTATTGACAGATGTGAAAATTACCGAACTATCAGTTTAATAAGTCACAGCTGCAAAATACTAACGCGAATTTTTTACAGACGAATGGAAAAACTGGTAGAAGCCGACCTCGGGGAGGATCAGTTTGGATTCTGTAGAAATGTTGGAACACGTGAGGCAATTCTGACCTTACGACTTACCTTAGAAGAAAGAATAAGGAAAGGCAAATCTGCTTTTCTAGCATTTGTAGACTTAGAGAAAGCTTTTGACCTTGTTGAGTGGAATACTCTCTTTCAAATCCTAAAGGTGGCAGGGGTAAATTACAGGGAGCGAAAGGCTATTTACATTTGTACAGAAACCAGATGGCAGATACAAGAGTCGAGGGACATGGAAGGGAAGCAGAGGTTGGGAAGGGAGTGAGACAGGGTTGTAGCCTCTCCCCGATGTTATTCAGTCTGTATATTTAACAAGCAGTAAAGGAAACTACAGAAAAATTCGGAGTAGGTATTAAAATCCTTCGAGAAGAAATAAAAACTTTGAGGTTCGCCGATGACATTGTAATTCTGTCAGAGACAGCAGAGGACTTGGAAGAGCAGTTGAACGGAATGGACAGTGTCTTGAAAGGAGGATATAAGATGAACATCAACAAAAGCAAAACGAGGATAATGGAATGTAGTCGAATTAAGTCGGGAGATGCTGAGGGAATTAGGTTAGGAAATGAGACACTTAAAGTAGTAAAAGAGTTTTGTTATTTGGGGAACAAAATAACTGATGATGGTCGAAGTAGACAGGGTATAAAATGTAGACTGGCAATGGAAAGGGAAGCGTTTCTGAAGAAGAGAAATTTGCTAACATCGAGTATAGATTTAAGTGTCAGGAAGTCGTTTCTGAAAGTATTTGTATGGAGTGTAGCCATGTATGGAAGTGAAACATGGATGATAAATAGTTTGGACAAGAAGAGAATAGAGGCTTTCGGAATGTGGTGCTACAGAAGAATGCTGAAGATTAGATGGGTAGATCACGTAACTAATGAGAAGGTATTGAATAGAATTGGGGAGAAGAGGAGTTTGTGGCACAACTTGACAAGAAGAAGGGACCGGTTGGTAGCACATGTTCTGAGGCATCAAGGATCACAAATTTAGCATTGGAGGGCAGCGTGGAGGGTAAAAATCGTAGAGGGAGACCAAGATATGAATACACTAAGCAGATTCAGAAGGATGTAGGTTGCAGTAAGTACTGGGAGATGAAGAAGCTTGCACAGGATAGAGTAGCATGGAGAGCTGCATCAAACCGGTGTCAGGACTGAAGACCACAACAACAACAACGAGGGTTTTTGGGAGTGAAAGTGGAGAGCTAGCGGCTGTAGCATCGTATGTCCCTGCGGGAAGATGCTGCATACTCTTGTCAAAGTATCTGGCGATTGTTTTAATTTAATTACGTCCTCAAAATGTAGCGTCTCTCACATATTGATTGCATACTACATGACAATAGTAAAATTAAAATATTTCAAACGTTTAATGACAACAGATTGATGGGACATAAGTAAGACCATGTGTCAGCTGTGCTATGTGTGTAATGTTCCGCGCAAATTAAGATATGGCAGCGCCAATTGGAAGTTGGATGTACATTCGGTACTCACAATCTCTTTCCTTGTTCACTGGACAAAAATTATGTTTTTGGGATAAGTCTTGTTTTCAGCCAATGGGAATCGTTCACAAGTCCTTCTTGTTTGAAAGAGAATTATTTACCATTACATTAGAGTCAACGTTCTGTTCTATCCTCAGTTGGATGATAGTTGTGAGAGGTGTCTGTTGACCATTTAGCACACCCTTGAGATGCTACGAGCTTGGAATCCACTGATCTACAAACTGAATGCTCGTCATGAGATCATGTGAAACAAAAAAGCAAAGTTGCACAACCGATAACTAATTGAATATCTGAATAAAACAAGGGTCTCTGCCACCGCTACAAAATGAACTGTCATGAGTCAATCATAGGCCTCCTTACAAAATTTAGACATCTACAAGTATGACCTCCTTTGGCCTTCAGTGGCTGTCTCCCAAGTTGAGTGCGTCATGCATTTCACTTCCCTTCACAAATCTTATCTTTTATAAATGCCATTCTTTAAGTTCCTCGCTTTCTGTGGTGCCCACAGTGGCCACCTGGGGTTTTCATATCAGTCGAAAGAGAAACTGTGCTTTTTTCCAAGCCCATACCTGTGTGAATCATGGCTTTCAGAAGAAACATTTTTATTGTCTGCATGCCGTGCTCCATCGGATAGCTCTTGTTCATTCTCATAGCTATCTGGTTATCCCAAGTTCCAGAAAAATACTCCCAGGACCCGTCACTACACAAATGAATGGAAGCATTACTATTTGAATTTGAAATTATTTGTTTGACATTTAATTGTCTGCGTACATTCATGCAGCGTTAATAATTTGAAGAAATTGGGTCCCCTAATCGGAGTAATCATTTATTAATAAGGTTACAGAGCAGTTTTGGAAAAACTGTCGCGTAACGATAAGTGCTGTATTTAGAGATAAGACCATCTTGGTCAGCCCAAGTCCATGTTGTGAAGATTCTACAGGGAATAAAGTACTAGATGTGACCATTTCAATTTACTTGCAGTGGTGAAGCTAGTTATTGCAGATCATTTTGGCATCGATTGGTTACAATTACTCCCCCGAGTAGGAATGAAGCAGTGTGCTTGCGCATAGTAAAGTGGAAGTTCACAGACTTGAATGGAAGCATATTATAGCATACTACGTTATCTTTTCACTTCGTCATGTTGTAAATTCAAATATTTTGCCTACTCCGGAAGTATAAAATAGTTTTTGTGTGTTTAAAAAACCACGAGGCGACAATATGATTTTCTGGTTCCTTGTCGTGGATCTGAATCTTGTATTTGTAAGTTTGTGTTCATTTACAACATAATTGTTTATCAGGCCACTTCTTTTTGTTTTTTTCCACGTATACCATACCATTCTTTATATTAAGACACTAAGAGTGTATCACATTGCATGGCTAATATCTTGTTCAAACTTGTGACCTCTATTCACGATGCACAAATACTCAGGTCTTATCGGAAATCAGTGGTTGAAGTCAGATACCACAGGTCATTCACAATAAGAAACTTTTCTTTATATATTATTAGGTTCCTGATCGAGGCAAGGTAGGTTTACAGGTGGTGGTTTGCCAATTGCTATGTGTTATTTCGTACATTACTACGCTGATACGTAATGATGATGTTCATGAATTACATCTTGTTTCAGATGCTTTTATCTTTTTTTGCACTTCCAGGTATCTATTATAAAACCAAGGAAATACCTTCATGGCACAGTTGGATGCTGTAACCAGAAAGCTACATACAGTAAGTTTGAGTATAGTTCACTGCCTCTGCGAATCGGCAATCACTTTGCAATATTCCAGTATTAGCTACGTAACCCCTTTTCTCTTCCATTGTACCGAATTATGAAAGTACAGGGGATAGGTAAAATAATGTGAACAGTGGTAGTAAAGGGATGGTTGAGTTTGACGGTCAACAACGCAGGTAAGGCACGTATAGCGCTGTACTGTGCGTCTTCAGTACGGACTCTGCAGCAATGCGGGTTGCTTACGAGTAGTTCACACTTCGTATTCGCATTCAGAGGCTGAGGTCAACGTGCAATGAAAGACATAATAGAGTTCCAAAGAGGGCAGATTGTGACTGCCCGATTAGCTGGAGCATCAGTAACCAAGTGTAAACGTAATAGTGGGCGCAAATCAAAACTAAATGACAGAGCTTGTCCTTCGCTAACACGAACTGCGTCAAAGTAACACAAAACTACGGCGGCTAAAGTGACTGCAGAAGTCAATAACCATCTTCGAGACCCCTTATCTATCGACACTATCCACCGAAAACTCCATAAAGCAAATTTTCATGGATGAGCAGCTATACCTAAAGCATTAGTGATGACAAACAACGCAAAGAAGCGTAAAACATGGTGGCAAGAGCATAAATCCTGGCCAGCTGATCAGTGGAAACACGTCATATGGTCCGGCGAGTCCACGTTTT
This sequence comes from Schistocerca piceifrons, assembly GCF_021461385.2. Classification (NCBI taxonomy): domain Eukaryota; kingdom Metazoa; phylum Arthropoda; class Insecta; order Orthoptera; family Acrididae; genus Schistocerca; species Schistocerca piceifrons. Next base: position 833,600,412 of record NC_060138.1, on the reverse strand, counting down.
CATTATTTTCAACATCGGGCCGGGTTTACATCTGGAGAACGCCAAAAAGAAGCCTGCAATCCTGATTGCTTTATTCCAACAGTTAAGCATGGAGGCGGAAGTATGATGGGGTAGGTAGCCATATCATGGTATTCTGCTGGTCCCATCATTACTCTCAAAGGGCGTATTACAGCCAACGATTAAGTGAATGAACAGTTAAGGTGATCAGGTGCACCTCATAATTCAAATATTGTTCTCCAACAATGATGCCATATTTCAGGGCGATAATGCATCCATTCACGCAGCCAGGACAGTGCAATCGTGGTATGAGGAGAATGCAACTGTACTTTAGTGTCTTCCCTGACCAGAACCGTCACCGGACTTGGACATTATTGAACCCCTGTAGCGCAGACTCTGGAGCAGATTTCCGCCTCCCTCGTCACTACAGGAGTTAGAAGAGGTTCTGATCGAAGAGTGGAAAACATTCCACTGAAGACTATACAATCATTATATGTCAGTATTCCAAGAAGAATCGAAGATGTATTATGAGCAAATGGGCGTCCAACCTCTTATTAATAAACCATTGCCAAGTAGGGCCAGGTATTCACATTATTTTGCCTATCCCCGGTAAGTTTGTATGTGTGTGTGTGTGTGTGTGTGTGTGTGTGTGTGTGTGTGTGTGTGTGTATGTGTGTGTGCGTGCGAGTGTATGTATTAAATCACACGATTCAGATAACTTTTCCAAGCAGTTTGCCTGTAGCGTGAGAATTATGTTTGACGTAGCTTGAAGGGTGCAGGGCATGGTTATTACTAGTTATGGGAGCAGTATTTTCTTTTTATCACAACACTTCTTTCATAATGAAAGACGATAACGGGTGGAAGGCAATCCTCGTTGATCGGCATTGCTGATAACAGGAGAAGACTTGTTTGAGCAACAGCAGCGTTATTGCGACACTAGTGACTTTACAACATAATCCGAATTTAATCGTCTTTGTACAACGACTTTCAACGACCGCAATAACAGAAAACAGCAACCACATGGCGATTTAAAAATATGTGTTGGTGGTGCGTAACAATGCTTTAAGCCTCTAACGTGTTGCCACCTGGGCAATGAATATCTGACAATGCTCACATCTCATGAGCGAAACTAGTCAAACAAATCACGTAGAGCGCGAGAATGCAACAGTACGTTTTTCCACAAATAACTGGTCTGCAGCAGTAACAAGTACTTAGCTTATAATTTAGCTTATAATCCGCACATTTTTCGTGTTGTTCAATCTCCCAACTGCGCAGTTCCTAACATTAAATGTTGCTCCATACACGTTGTTTCCTAGAATTTTATAAAAGTGCATTCAATCCACAAGAATCGTCTACCATCGTAAATTATGTTGTCGTCCTTTGCAACAAACTTTAATCGCTAATCGAATAATTTCCAGAATGTCTATATTCCAGCTGCCACAGGTGTCTCTGTTAAGGACTGGTTTGACGAATTAGTATTTCAACTACAAGAACTATTTTTGCGCACAGAACTCCTGACTTCATTATTCAAAATCTTTTGCCGAACATTTTCCAGAGAGTGAACCGCTGGTTAATGTTCTTTCCTACCATCGCTGATAGAATAAAAACACGTGCATTACGTGAGTGGCACAGAACGGAGAGGTGAACCAAACGGTGATTTTGGAGTATCAGTTATCGCGGTTACGTTCTTATAAAAGTTGCTTTTAATAGTTATTTACGGCTCTGTTATTTTGCCAGCGAATTCCTCAGACGGGAGTAGTACAGTTAACTCTGAGCACCGGCGAAACGCGAGTTGTTCGATTTCCCTCAGATCGCGTACGTGCTAACTCGTACTTAGAATAATTTATCTCCACTGTATTTCTTATGGGCTGTACTTTGACTTTCGTCGCTTAATCTGTGCACAGTGGTTGAGTCCGGTCGTTTAAGGTGGCCAACTAGCAGTGCCTCGCAGCGCGCCAGCCCAGTTGTGTGACGTCACGGGCCATTTTGAAACTTTTTTCTTAATTAACACTTTTCACTTTTTTTTGTTTTATTGCGGTCCTATAGTTATACGAGGCCTGTTCAGAAAGTAAGCTCCGATTGATTGCCAAATTGAAACCACAGTGAACATCAGAAATGTTTTACTTGTAACAATTAGCTACACCTTTCAGATACTTCTCTACGTAGTCGCCGTTCTGACTTAGACTTTTGTCATAGCGTTGTACCAACTTTTCAATAGCCTCATCATAGAAGGCAGCCGCCAGTGCTTTCCGCCAATTCTCCACGCTGGCCTACACCTCGTTGTCTGTGTCAAAATGTTGTCTTCAAAGACAGCGGTTCATGTGACCAGAGATGAAACTCAGGGGGAGACAATTGCGGACTTGATTGTGGGTAATCTAACATTTCCATTTGAAAACGATGCAGGAGCATCTTCATTGCCCCTACAGAATGCGGCTGAGAATTGTCGTGAAGACGAAACTGCACGACAGTTATGTAATGTTAGCTGCATAGCTTTAGGCGAAATTTCTCACCAGGCCCTCGTACTTGGCGGCAGACACTATTTTCTAGACATCTTTACGCACTCACTGCGAGCTCAGAAATGAGAAGAGCGACGTGATGCTAACTGGGGTTATACTAGAGACACTACCCAACACATCTGTGCAAAGCTTTATCGGATTTTCATAGTCGTTTCCATTTCGCGACCGATCGGAGCTTACTTTCTGAACGCCCCTCGTATTTACGAAATGTGCCTTGAGATATTTAATTTTTTTATTTGATTTGGTATCCAAGCAAGTTAATTGTGGCTCACGGCACCTGGCCAACAGCTACTGCGTGCAGGTTAGCGGCAACTCCATGACCGGCGGCATGTGTAACACGTTGAGGACAACAACAATGCAGCTATTTGTAAAGTCTGTGGAACCTGCTGACAGCCGCAGTTATTTCCTTAGAAGTACGAAAATACTTGTTTCACTCGAATATATATTCTCTCTGGAAATATCACTATATGCTATGAACTACGAGAGTCCGGGACTCAGTTACCCAATTCCAGGTTACCTGTCCTGGTAGCCTGTAACTCTCAGGGAATAAGAACTGAGCCAATAGTATATGCCACGAAAGTTAATTATACTCATTTACTTGTTATTATCTCCACAGACACACGATTTCCTTGTGGTAACCCTAGATGGTTAGATAGCACGAAAGCTTAGTACCTATTTCAATAAGCAGATAATGTGCAGCCTCACTGTCATTTTCATCAGATATAGAATAGCTTCTAGATGATCTGCTCCTCTGCTTTTATCAGTGGTCAGATCTCAGATGGCGGGAAAGTGCAGTATGCACAACGGTAAGCACATGGCACCATGGCAGTTATTAAAATAATTGCTAGTAATAGACGAGCGGTTACTACAGTAACTGCTACTTCTAAGTAACCAGTTATTTTTATCAGTTAAGTTACTTTTTTGCCACGTTAGCAGAATGTAAGTGCATATAATTGATGGGCTGCATTTATAGAATGTGTGACAGATCGGAGCTCTGTACTATACTTAATTCAGTACCAGGATACCATTACTTCAGTACCAATTTGTAACTTAAGCATTAAGTTCTGTACGTAGAGTAAGCTGGGTTACTTTTTGTCTTGGAATAATTTAAACACGTAATATTGAAGTGTTAATACAAAAAAATGTGCTTAAGTGATAAATGGATGTTTCGTTATGTTTCATTTCGAATTGTTACCTAAGAATTGTACTATGTCATGTTCAATTCAATTCCTCAACCAGAAGTGGGTGAGTTAAATATGTGAACTGAAACCGTCGTAGAACGGAAACGGTGCGTTTCAGGACATGGATTCCTATTCAAAATGTTATGTACAACTCCCGTTTACGAGTCCTAGAAGACTGTAACGGGAACTCCCGAACACCCTGTATATTATTTAATATTTCAAATCGATCAGCAGCGCTTAAGTTACTTTTGTCAACAAACGACGAAATATCACTTTCTACGGATGGAGTTCGCATTGGAAAAACGTTAACACAATGGTACCTATCTTCTGAACTGACTAATCAGACAGAACAGTAAGTGAAACTAGAACTGTTTTCCGGGTATTATAACATATCCACCACTTTGTTTGAGGTCTGCGTTGGGTGAATCTAGAGTTCTTACTTTACTTTGAAGAAATGATTTAATCTGTGATTGCGAAGGTCCTCTGTGAGGTGTTGGCTCCACGATAGTCCTTTAAAAAAAGACAATAAGCATGTGAAATGTTTGGTGTTGAAATGTTGTGGCATTGTATGGCTAAAATAATCACAAATGCCGTGTGTTAAGGAAAAAGAATGAAAGTAGTCTAAATAAAGCGATTTTCTAGAACATGTGTTTTCTAATGCGTAATCTGCAAAGCGATAAATTACACAGAATGAAATGTTCAAAAATTCCACAAACTGGTAAACGTCCCGAACGGGGATTCCTAGACTATTTGCCATTGCGTGCCCCTTGGCGAAATTTGGGTGTACCACTATAGATTGATCACTTCATAAGGAACCATGGGGTGGGGGAGGCGCGAGGATTGGTGCGAAAGGTTTAGCGGTGTCTGCCGCAGGGGCGAGGAACGGTACGGTACGACCGTAATAATTTTCTCCATTTCCTCGGTGCTGACAACACACGCGCGGTTTCTGGCAATTTTTACAGAGTCGTTCATGCCCACCATGTGTTACTTATTTGTGCCAATTAATATGAAATGAAATCAAGCTGTTTCTAGAGCATATATTCAACGAGTAAGAGAGAAATAACATTCAAAATATATATTAAACTTTTATGCCACAAATAAAATGACTAGTTGTGTAAGAAAATAATTAACTGAACATCGAATATAGTAAATTAGAGTCCAAAAAGCAAATAAATTCAGGATTAAATAAAACTTCGACGCAAATTCAGACTTCTGAATCAGTAATTATACAGTTTTCAAATTTAAATTCTCATGAAAGAACATCTACGTGCTTCAATTAGAAGCATGTTGCTGTTTATCTTTAACCATAGGTTGAATGTCTGGCTCGATCGAGCTCAGTTTCACTCACAAGTCTTCTTCAGCACTAAGGCTGTTTCTGTATCTACACTACTGGCCATTAAAATTGCTACACCAAGAAGAAAAACAGATGATAAACATGTATTCATTGGACAAATACATTATACTTGAACTGATATGTGATTACATTTTCACGCAATTTGGGTGCATAGATCCTGAGGAATCAGTACCCAGAACAACCACCTCTGGCCGTAATAACGGCCTTCATACGCCTGGGCATTGAGTCAAACGGTGCTTGGATGGCGTGTACAGGTACAGCAGCCCATGCAGCTTCAACACGATACCACAGTTCATCAAGAGTAGTGACTGGCGTACCGTGACCAGCCAGTTGCTCGGCCACCATTGACCAGACGTTTTCAGTTGGTGAGAGATCTGGAGAATTTGCTGGCCAGGGCAGCAGTCGAACATTTTCTGTATCCAGAAAGGCCCGTACAGGACCTGCAACATGCGGTCGTGCATTATCCTGCTGAAATGTAGGATTTCGCAGGGATAGAATGAAGGGTAGAGCCACAGGTCGTAACACATCTGAAACGTAACGTCCACTGTTCAAAGTGCCGTAAACAGAACCTGGATTCATCCGAGAACTGACGTTTTGTCATTCGTGCACCTAAGTTCGTCGTCGAGTACACCATCGCAGGCGCTCCTGTCTGTGATGAAGCGTCAAGGGTAACCGCAGCCATGGTCTCCGAGCTTATAGTCGATGCAGCTGCAAACGTCGTCGAACTGTTCGTGCAGATGGTTGTTGTATTGCAAACGTCCCCATCTGTTGACTCAGGGATCGAGACGTGGCTGCACGATCCGTTACAGCCATGCGCGTAAGATGACTGTCATCTCGACTGCTAGTGATACGAGGCCGTTGGGATCCAGAACGGCGTTCCGTATTACCCTCCTGAACCCACCGATTCCATATTCTGCCAACAGTCATTGGATCTCGACTAACGAGAGCAGCAATGTCTCGATACGATAAACCGCAATCGTGGTAGGCTATAATCCGACCTTTACGAAAGTCGGAAGCGTGAAGGTACGCATTTCTCCTCCTTACACGAGGCATCACATCAACGTTTCACCAGCCAACGCCGGTCAACTGCTGTTTGCGTATGAGACTGGACTGGCTCTGAACACTATACGACTTAACTTCTGAGGTCATCAATCGCCTAGAACTTAGAACTAATTAAACCTAACTAACCTAAAGACATCACACACATCCCTGCCCGAGGCAGGATGGATTCGAACCTGTGACTGTAGCGGTCGCTCGGTTCCAGACTGTAGCACCTAGAACCGCACGGCCACACCGGCCGGCTTTGTGTATGAGAAATCGGTTTGATACTTTCCTCATGTCAGCACGTTGTTGGTGTCGCCACCGGCGCCAACGTTTTGTGAATGCTCTGAAAAGCTAATCATTTGCGTATCATAGCATCTTCTCCCTGTCGGTTAAATTTCGCTTCTGTAGCTATTCATCTTTGTGGTGTAGCAATTTTAATGGCCAGTAGTGTATTTTTAATTTACAACAACTCAGAGACACACATTTTCTTACATGTAAGTAGTAACAAACGGCACCAAAAATCGGACTGCTTGTTTCAAAAGAGGAGGGTGCCGTACTCGGGTTTTCTTCCGATTCAAAAAGAAAGCAGAGTTTTCTTTTTTATAGCACCCTCCCTTGAACTGTGGAAGTTTCTTTCGTGATTACTTCTTCTGGTACTTTTCCTGCAAATGGATTTCCTATCCAGTCTATTTTGTGTAGTCTTTGGGGAACTACGTTCGAATTTTTTCTGGAGGACGTCTAAATGTGTAATAATGTCTCAAACTGAATATTCCATGGGAGCTGATTCATTGTCTTCCAAAAATGATGTAAGAGTAGGTAATGCGAAGGTGTTATTGTTCAGCAATTGTGAACTAAACAGAGTAAACTTTTTTAAAGAAGATTTTTGTTATTTGCTAAGAACCGTGTTGTGCCTCCTCCTTGTAGGCCGATATTCAAAGTATGAAGCTTGTCAAATATCAGCGAAATAGGCCGATACAGATAACCACTGATTAGCGAAAAAATACTTCTTACAGTATTTCTGTGTTTTTGTCACTGAGAAACATATTCTGTTAAAAATCTTTGAACGAGAGAACCATCTTACTTCAATATGTAGGAGCAAACGTTTGAATTTACCTCCCATACCTCCACACAAGAACGTAAACAGCAGTGAGTTTAGAGCTCTTGCCTTGATGAAGTTCATAGCCTATACTGCATCAAAACAATATAAAGAGTTTCGGGGCTTCGGGCCTATACCTAGAAGCCAAAGCTTCTCGGCGTATTATTATACAATGTGTGCTTCGACAGTCAGGTGTAACATTCTTCACTTTTCTACCAGGTTTATTAAATTACTATACGCTACCTAGGCCCAACGCGTTCTTTGCCAAGAAATATCCGTTTGAACAAATAAAGGTCAGTCATATTGAGAATGTCTTCTGCTCTAGCATTTGAATTAAGCGGTTTGAAAAATAAAAAAGTAAAAAAGCTTTCTTATATCTTCTTGATGATCAAAACGTATAAAAACAAGTAACTGCACCATTTTTATGACGTCTGTACTGTAGTGTATTTGAAGAGCGAAATAAGTGCACTTTTGCAGCTGTAATAACGACGTTTCTTCAGTATTGAAAGACATTACTTCATTGTTGGATAACGGAAATTTTTGTATTTCTTTGTCAGCTTTTTCCTCCAGAATTGTTTTTTGGACAATGTCGCTGGCCGCGGGCAGGAAGAGAGACTCACTAATTGTTTAAAGTTTTCGTTTCTTTCCCATTCTAAAAGTATCCAGGTATGAGGTTTTTATCAAGTTACTTGTTAGTGTTTATGAAACTTGCCATGCATTTGAAGTCTTCTTTACAAAACCCAGATTTCATTTAAAAAACAATCAACAGGTGTACCTTCTACCTCAGAGTGCTTAGGACTTCAATGACGTTTTAATAAACACGGCTTAATGCTTTGATTTGAAAGCGTCTCTCTAAGCATACGACCCATCTGGGACTCGGGTAATCACTGGTTTCTTTATCAGCCTTCACTATAACGCCAAATTGTAAGTAGCTTACATAGTACTTGCTGTTAGTTGATGTTTTAGAGTTTTTAACTGCATCCTTGAATTTAGAAAGAGTTTCCTGGCTTAAAAATCGTTTCATGGTTAACTTAAACACACAATCAAATTAAACTTCGCATCACAATTATAGTAGTCAAGAATCAGATCGTTATAATACGTGCACTTCGGTTCCAAACGCAAGTTTTCTTCATTTCACGAATTCACGATACAATTTCACTTAACTCCCGACAAAGCGACAATAATAACAATAAACCGTTTCCTGCCTAATGACTACTGCAGCTCCACCTCAGGGTTGTTAGGTGCCTAAAGATAATATGCGTACCATAATTTCAAGTCCGGTATGATGTGTGATCCTTAGTGAAGGATTATACTGTATTTGAAAATATGATAATCTTGGGATTACTACGTTGTGAGCGAGAAACCATTACAAAACAAGTCAACTCTGCATACATTATTAGGTTACTGTCAAGCGATTACGAAGCACGTGCACAAGAATAGACTACGCTTACGTTAAGATTATTTAGTTCAGTGTAAGAATGTCTTCTGATACACGCGCCTCGCAGGAAACTTGTGCAGTAAGACTGATTTTAGCGCTGGGTATCCATTAAAGTTCGGCTTAATACTTGAATATTTAAATAGTGACGGATTTCGGTTAGGTAGTGTATAATTTCTCATTATACGTGCTTATACCGGCTGTTTTGCTGTGAAATGCTTAACAGTCATTCTCAGTTCTTCGTGCTCTAGTCCGTTAAGTAGCATGGGCTGACAAACAACATATAACGTTCATATTTCTTGTTAATTTGTGTAAATTATTAAGCCGGTGTATCTTCAAGTAATGAAGAAGAAGTATGCGGTCTTTCTATGCCAAAGAAAGAATATGCAAAGAGGTGAGTTGCCAAAAAGTGAGAAACCTCAGCACAGGTGCCAACAATATCGCATTGCAAGGGAGAAGGATCCAACATTTCGTTCATGGATAGTAAAGGACCGTGATAATTACTACAAGGCATAACGAAAATACTGTAACGATTCTGTAGTAGATACTCTAACTGTATTAAAGAAACACATAAAATCAAAAAAACATGTTAATAAATGAGTGGTATCACTGAAAAATCATGCGTAACTTTCGAAAAAGTTTTGTCTAAAATCGTAATCGTCTTACAAACCGCTATATGTTAAAAAAAAAAAAAAAAAGAAAACACAACCATGTTAACATCAAGCGGTCTTGGTTCTACAGGTACACACAAGTATCCATATTAACAGCTATACCGGTTTTATAAACCCATGATGTTTGGTATTACCTACGAATGACGTGGTTTTTCAGGACAAATACCGTGACACTTAATATAGACGGTGATCGTCGGAGTGTATATTATCACACCAGCAGTGCTGTTACTCGTCGCCGACGATGTACTCTCGTAATAAAATTACCGAATTTTGAAAGTGATTCGGCTAAGGAGCGTGATATGAAACTAGTATTTGCAACCCCCTCACGTCGCTAGATATTTCTCCAGTGTTTGTAACGCATTCTGTCTCGATGCAATGTCTGAGTGTCCGATGTAACGAATTATTATTATTATTATTAAGCATCAGATTGAGAAGGGGAAGCAACATATACTTGCGTGGCTCCCTTTCCCATTTAGAAAGTGCCGCGGACCATTGTGGAACAGCGAGGCTATGTGCGAGCGATGTACGATTTGAGTAGTGAAGTTTGCTAAGAAATTCCCGGACGCCACTTGCACTGAAAATGTACCAAACGGCCAGTTTACAACAGAGTTTGAAAAATATTACCTGGGGGTGGGGGTAAAAGTAGTATGTTAACGTCGGCCTCGACTGTTCTGTCCACACTATGGCACGTAGAACACGGATGAATCTGTGGAAAAAAAAAACTTGGCACATGGAAAGTAAATGATCAAGGTTGCCCAACAACTAAAGCAAACACAAATTTAGAGTAATTGACACTATGATTACGAGCTTGGATATTGAAACACATTTAACATGTTATCGCTTACGTCAATAACAATGACAGAGTCTGAGTGGTTTGTTATGTCCATGAAAGTTTATAAATCAGATAGAAATGTCCATTCATTAACCACTGTGTGTTTTTCAGACATAATAGTCTCCCATGCAACAAAATAACAGTATTTCTCAATAAACTTAAACAAGTTACAAATCTTATAATGACGCCTATGTAATGGTGCGTCCGTATTATACAGGAGATAAAAAGAGAGTGATATCCTCCGGCAGTGGACGATGGGTGGTGCGCTTGTTTTTTGTAATATTCAGATATGTCTTCAGAGTCTGTCTTTAATATCGATGTTTTTACATGCGCACAGAATTAGTCTATAGTGTCTGAGACGCGTCAGTGGCGCTGGAGTAATTTCTCCTTATTGTCGTTGTTGTGGTCTTCAGTCCTGAGTCTGGTTTGATGCAGCTCTCCATGCTACTCTATCCTGTGCAAGCTTCTTCATCTCCCAGTACTTACTGCAAACTACATTCTTCTGAATATGCTTAACGTATTCATCTCTTGGTCTCCCTCTACGATTTTTACCCTCCTCGCTGCCCTCCAATGCTAAATTTGTGATCCTTGATGCCTCAGAACATATGCTACCAACCGGTCCCTTCTTCTTGTCAAGTTATCCCACAAGCTCCTCTTCTCCCCAATTCTGTTCAGTACCTCCTTATTAGTTATGTGATCTATCCATATAATCTTCAGCATTCTTCTGTAGCACCACATTTCGAAAGCTTCTATTCTCTTCTTGTCCAAACTATATATAGTCCATGTTTCACTTCCATACATGGCTACACTCCATACAAATACTTTCAGAAACGACTACCTGACTCTTCAATCTATACTCGATGTTAACAAATTTTTCTTCTTCAAAAACGCTTTCCTTGCCATTGCCAGTCTACATTTTATATCCTCTCTACTTCGACCATCATCAGTTATTTTGCTCCCCAAATAGCAAAACTCCTTTACTACTTTAAGTGTCTCATTTCCTAATCTAATTCCCTCAGCATCACCCGACTTAATTCGACAACATTCCATTATCCTCGTTTTGCTTTTGTTGATGTTCATCTTTTATCCTCCTTTCGAGACACTGTCCATTCCGTTCAACTGCTCTTCCAAGTCCTCTGCTGTCTCTGACAGAATTACAATGTCATCGGCGAACCTCAAAATTTTTATTTCTTCTCGAAGGATTTTAATACCTACTCCGAAATTTTCTTTTGTTTCCTTTACTGCTTGCCCAATATACAGATTGAATAACATCGGGGAGAGGCTACAATCCAGTCTCACTCCTTTCCCAACCACTGCTTCCCTTTCATGCCCCTCGACTCTTATAATTGCCATCTGGTTTCTGTACAAATTGAAAATAGCCTTTCGCTCGCTGTATTTTACCCCTGCCACCTTCAGAAATTGAAAGAGAGTATTCCAGTCGACATTGTCAAAAGCTTTTTCTAAGCCTACAAATGCTAGAAAAGTAGATTTGCCTGTCCTTAATCTTTCTTCTAAGATAAGTCGTAAGGTCAGTTTTGCCTCAAGTCTTCCAACATTTCTACGGAATCCAAACTGATCTTCCCCGGGGTCGGCTTCTACCAGTTTCTCCATTCGTCTGTAAAGAATTCATGTTAGTATTTTGCAGCTGTGACTTATTAAACTCATAAATCGGTAATTTTCACATCTGTCAACACCTGCTTTCTGTGGGATTGGAATTGTATTCTTCTTGAGGTCTGAGGGTATTTCGCCTGTCTTATACATCTTGCTCACCAGATGGTAGAGTTTTGTCAGGACTGGCTCTCCCAAGCCCTTCAGTAGTTCTAATGGAATGTGGTCTACTCAATGGTCTTTGTTTCGACTCAGGTCTTTCAGTGCTCTGTCAAACTCTTCACGCAGTATCGTATCTCCCATTTCATCTTCATCTACATTCTCTTCCATTTTCATAATATTGTCCTCAAGTACATCGCCCTTGTATAGACCCTCCACATACCTCTTCCATCTTTCTGCTTTCCCTTCTTTGCTTAGAACTAGGTTTCCATCTGAGCTCTTGATATTCATACAAGTGGCTCTCTTTTCTCCAAAGGTCTCTTTAATTTTCCTGTAGGCAATATCTATCTTATCCCTAGTGAGATAAGCCTCTACATCCTTACATTTGTCCTCTAGCCATCCCTGCTTCGCCATTTTGCAGTTCCTGTCGATCTTATTTCTGAGACGTTTGTATTCCTTTCTGCCTGCTTCATTTACTGCATTTTTATATTTAAGGACATCACACGTCCATGCCCGAGGCGGGATTCGAACCTGCGACCGTAGCGGTCGCGCAGTTCCAGACTGTAGCGTCTAGAACCGCTCGGCCACACCAGCCGGCGTATATTTTCTCCTTTCATCAATTATATTCAATATTTATTCCTTTACCCAAGGATTTCTACTAGCCCTTGTCTTTTTACCTACTTGATCCTCTGCTGCCTTCACTACGTCATCCCTCAGAGCTACCCATTCTTCTTATACTGTATTTCTGACCTCCATTCCTGTCAATTGTTCCGTTATGCTTTCCCTGAAACTCTGTACAACCTCTGGTTTAGTCAGTTTATCCATGTAGCATCTCCTTAAATTTCCACATTTTTGCAGTTTCTCCAGTTTTAATCTACTGTTCATAACCAATAGATTGTGGTCAGAGTCCGCATCTGCCCCTGGAAATGTCTTACAATTTAAAACCTGGTTCCTAAGTCTTACCATTATATACTCTATCTGATACCTTCTAGTATCTCCAGGATTCTTCCATGTATACAACCTTCTTTTATGATTCTTGAACCAAGTGTTAGCTATGAGTAAGTTATGCTCTGTGCAAAATTCTACCAGACACCTTCCTCTTTCATTTCTTACCCCCAATCCATATTCACCTACTATGTTTCGTTCTCTCCCTTTTCCTACTCTCGGATTGCAGTCACACATGACTATTAAATTTTCGTCTCCCTTCACTACCTCAATAATTTCTTTTATCTCATCATAGATTTCATCAATTTCTTCATCATCTGCAGAGCTAGCTGGCCTATAAACTTGTACTACTGTAGTAGGCATGGGCTTCGTATCTATCTTCGCCACAATAATGCGTTCACTATGCTGTTTGTAGTAGCTTACCCGCACTCCTACTTTTTATTCATTATTAATACTACTCCTGCATTACCCCTACTTGATTTTGTATTTATAACCCTGTATTCACCTGACCAAAAATCTTGTTCCTCCTGCCACCGAACTTCACTAATTCCCACTATATCTAACTTCAACCTATCCATTTCCCTTTTTAAATTTTCTAACCTACCTGCCCAATTAAGGGATCTGACATTCCACGCTCTGATCCGTTGAACGTCAGTTTTCTTTCTCCTGATAACGACGTCTTCTTGAGTAGTCCCCGCCCAGAGATCCGAATGGTGGACTATTTTACCTCCGGAATATTTTACCCAAGAGGACGCCATCATCATTTAACCATACAGTAAATCTGCATGCCCTCGGGTAAAATTGTCTGTAGTTTCCCCTTGCTTTCAGCTGTTCCCAGTACCAGCACATCAGGTCGTTTTGGTTAATGTTACAAGGCCAGATCAGTCATCCAGACTGTTGCCCCTGCAACTACTGAAAAGGCTGCTGCCCCTCTTCAGGAACCACACGTTTGTCTGGCCTCTCAACAGACACCCCTCCATTGTGGTTGCACCTACGGTACGGCCATCTGTATCGCTGAGGCACACAAGCCTCCCCACCAACGGCAAGGTCCAAAGTTCATGGGGGGGATTTCTCCTTATAAATCGTCAAAATATATCATTACAATGAGTAGTTAAATGTCTTACATTGGCAAATAAATGGCTCTTGGCCTCTTTCATTACTCAGATCAGTGTTTTATGTGACGAGATATGGCGGTGTAAAAATCTCAAGGGTCAGTGATGTATCCACTGGGCTATAGATAATGGTTGATTGAGAAGGATCACAAACAGTAGATGGTGTGATGATTAAGGTCATAAGAAATGTACACTAGCTTTTCAAATCTCTAGTGCTACACTATCCACTAGTATTGCCATCTGGGATTTGGAATCAAGTCCCCTCATTCAAGCACATACCCGCATTGTATCCTATGGAGAAGTCTTTTAATGATTACAACCAGCCAGTGTGGCCAAGCGGCTCTAGGCGCTTTAGTCTGGAACCGCACGACCGCTATGGTCACAGGTTCGAATCCTGCCTCGGGCATGGATGTGTGTGAAGTCCTTAGGTTATTTAGGTTTAAGTAGTTCTGAGTTCTAGGGGACTGACCTTAGATGTTTAGTCCCATAGTGCTCATAGCCAATGATAACAGCCACTAGTAAATCATATTTCGGGTTGGACATCAATTTCACACTCTAATATTCAAGCTCCTATCCTCAGTGGGAGAGCAGTGTAATCGAGTAAGAGCCTTTCCGTATATGATGATATGTAGAGGCACTTTTCAAGGTTTAATTGTCAGTGCAATATGGCGATCTAGGTAAAATAGTTTTCTGCAACTGAATGTCTCGTCTGTGAAAAGAAAGAATAGTCGGACGGTGCTTCCACACCGATAAGAGCCAATCATAATACCCAATTCATTCAGAAGACATTCTTTATATTGGGATGTAGGAACGTCTACAAACTGATTCGAAGAAGATGGAGGCAAGGTATGTACAGAAAGTTCTGAGAAAGCAAGTGTTCAAAGACAAGTTCAAGCAGACCATCCATCTCTGGTGGGGATGCCATCACTCACCTGCCACTGTGGCGTTAGGACATCTCCAGACCTGTAGCTGTAGGATACGGAATCTTCGCGTCATTTTTCTCTTCTGTAAGCAGTGCTTCGATTTCTGTTTGTGTAACTGTTCTGATTGCTACCTGTCTGCGCTTAGACAGTGATTTCTTTCCAAACAACAAGAATGCTTTTTTGGTTAACGGTGTTTTCACGAGGATGCACAGACATGATGAAGGCTTTTAGCGGTGAGAACATTTAACGTTTCTGAGACATATATTGACAGCAGGACAAACATTTTACGGCGATGTGTCAGCCACTCTGGGTACGTGTACACGGCTAGATGCAGCTCGTATGTGCCGTTAAGATCGCTAGGACAATGGACCCTGTGCTACTCTGCCAGCAATGGTAAACACACATGCTGTCCAGAGGCGTCTCGCATATGGGACCGGTATGAGCGTGCCTTGGAGTTGTGTGATGTTAGTATAACACTTGAGGAACTCTAACTGTATACTCGAAAACAGACCCGACTTTCACCTGCTTGCTGTAGGCAACAGCAGCGTAAGAGTGATGGCTCGTACTGCTTGCGTCCGGAGGTGCCTAGCGGCGGCGTCTACACGCATGTGCCCTTGGAGCGTCTGAGATGTTGACGATAGTTCGAAAGAGTTTTTATGTGCAATGAGTGTCTATGGACTACATTACTTCCGGCTGTTTAAGCGTTGTGAGTGTGTTGGCAGAGCGTTATATATGCATTATTTCAGTGATTTATGAGTAGTTTGCTGGTCTGCACATCAGGGTATCGTTGGACCACAGGTAGAGACAGGGATCACGCCAGCAGCGGCGAACATGTTTGGGCGGTCCAGAGTGCGACTTTACATAGAGATGTGACATCGGTATAACACTCGAAGAACTAACTGTAAATGCGGCTTTCACATGCCATCGGCATTGGCGTGAGAGGAACTGGTTACCGTTCCGGCGCTGACTTGCGTCTGGCTGGCCCTGCAAAGCACGTGAGCACATTGGAGTCTCTGATAGGTATGGTTGATAATAGTTCGAAAGCGTTTCCTTGTGCAGTGAGTGTTTGTGGACTACATTATTTTCGGCTGTTTAAGCGTTGTGAGCATGTTGGCAGAGAATTATAAATGGGTTATTTCGGTAATTTAGGAGTAGTTTACAGGCCTGTAGGCTATGTGGCTTGGTTCCAAGCATGTCAGAGCGTTTGTTTTGTATCAGGGTAATAAATAAACTATTTGAAATCTGCCCCTAAATTAATTGCTCGAAAATAAATAAAGTTCACTCCTTCCTCTCTCTAGCAGTCCGGCACAGGCTGAGTCATTTTCCCGCCATTCCCCCCCCCCCCCCCCAGACCACCATCGAGGATGACTTCACAGGAGGGGCGACAGCGCCCCCTGGTGAGTACTGTGTACTAGGTCAGTTGGACTCCAGACCTTATGGTGGACATACTCTTTCCTCCCATTTTCCACCACCCCAGACTGCAATCTTGGATTACATCATGGAATGGACGACAGCGCCCTCTGGTGGTGGTACTGTGTAGTAGATCAGTTGGACTCTGGATCCCATGGCGACCACACTGTTTCCCAATATTTTCCCCCACCCCAGACCGCCATCTTCGATTATGTCATGAAACGGACGACAGTTCTCTCTTGTGGCAGTACTGTATACTAGGTCAGTTGGACTCCAGACCCCATGTCGACTACACTTGATGGTGGTACTGCCTCTAATTGTTTAAATAAATAGTGCATACAAAATACTTATGTCCAGCACAGGTCGAGTCCTCTTCCCACCATTTCCTAGGAAAAGGTGGTGATCGGATGATTTAGGTTAGTGGAGGTAGCCCAAGTGCCCTTTCTTTCCCATCATTTTCTTAGGTTAGTAGAGATAGCCCAAGTGGCCTTTCTTTACTGCCAAAATTCAAATTTCCCTCCAATCAGTAGGAAGAGGTGGCAGTTGGATGGCTTAGGTTAGTAGAGGTACCCTAACTGACCTATCTTCCAACCATTTTCTTTAGTTAGTAGATGTAGCTGTGGTGTGTTGAGTTGTTCTGATGGAATTTGAACTTCCCACCAGTTTCTGGGGCAGTTGAGGGGAGTGGGTTTAGGTTAGTGGAGGTGGCCCAGTTGACCAGTCTTCCCTCCAAAATCCGCCATCTTAGATGGGGTCACAGCCGCCATCTTGGATGATGTCATGTGCTGTTAACTATGTCTACAGGCCGCCATCAGGATGACGTCATCGCTGCTGTCTTGGATACATCTGGCAACAATGGAGAGTGGGATAGAACGACTAATAACCCACAGGTGACCATTACTCACACAAATTTAACGAAGTATTTTAAAATATTCTGCCATGCAGTACTTTAATCATTAAACGCCAGGATACTAAAATACTGCTTAGTACCGATCACATGTTCACCCTCAATCGTGACAATAACGATTGTCTATTGAACACTGAGAATATCGAGCAACAAGAAGGCTTGCATAGCCCTACTTATCACCACAATGGCGAGCAATGTGATAGGGCGCGAGCCGGTCGCTGTGACCAAGCGGTTCTAGGCGCTTGAGTCCGGAACCGAACTGCTGCTGCGGTCGCAGGTTCGAATCCTGAATCGGGCATGGATGTGTGTGATGTCCTTAGGTTAGTTAGGTATAAGTAGTTTAAGTCTAGGGGAGTGATGACCTCAGATTTTAGGTCCCATAGTACTTAGAGCCATTTGAACATTTGGTAGGGCGCGCAGTAATCTTTGTTGACGATTATATAATCACATTTATGACCGGAAATAGTTTCACTGTGACAATCAAACCTTTTTTTCGCCATTAAAAAGTCACTTCCTAAGCAATTTTACAAACTTCTCTTCACAATAGCAATGAAATTTGTAATTCAGTTTATGAAGCCATTTTTCAACACGCCAATTCTAGTCCACACATGACACGTTTCTCTATGAATTGTCTGCGTAATGTTGAGGTACTGCCTTGGCCGGCATGGTCCTCACATTTGCCCCTATAGAACATGTGTCGTACCAGCTCGGACATCAACTCCATCTCAGTGTCAGCATCCACTATGTCAAGGACAAGTTACGACAGTTGAGTGACAGCTTGACTCAGGAGAGGATCAACGGTTTATGACACCATTCCCTACCGAATCAGTGCATGCATCCGTGCCAGTGGGTGTGCAACGTCACTCTTAAGTGGACTCGTACTGCTAAAAGTATATCTGACTCAACATTATAATCAGTGAAGTAATGTTATACACCCTCTCAACCCGTGATGTTTCATTTCGTTCTCTCCTCCCCTTTTGCGTGCTTCACTTTTTTTGTCATGTATTGTCGTTGACTTCTATTTTGTATCTTCCCCACTTCATGGACATAGACAAGTCCATTTCTTCAGACGCAAGTGGTAACCCCTCATTCAAATTTCGTCTTATTTTTCTTATTGCCCTGGAGTATACACAGGCCAACGTTCTAGTACAGAGTGGGCCATGGCGTGCCCAGCTTCACGCATGCAGCGTGTGCGGGCAGCAGTAGAGACAAGATCCAGTCTGTCTTGGCTTTGCTCGTTCCTTCCCGGAAGTGTCTGGCAGAGTGCGAAATTTCATTTAGTATTGGGTGTGGCATTCTGCACAACACTATTCAGTTAAGCAGATTCGTGGTGTCATTGCTGTTCGTCATTCGCTATTTGTTCGTGATATGAAGAACGTTTAGAGTTCCAATGGCTGCTCACACAAAGGAAGGGAATGTGGTGATCTGTTATCAAAAGCCTCTAAGAATGGATGGAATGACAGAAAAGAGGAATGAGAATTCTCGGTATATATTACGCAATCGCATAAACTATGGGTACTCCACATTCGCTATGAAACACTATTACAATGCCATGGAGAAAGAGTTTGGAGATTTAGTTGGTAATGAAAGAACAAAAAATTACAACGATCGACAGACGGGATTTATTGCTCTGTATATCAAAAACCAATTGCTGTTACATTTTCACACATGGAGAACTGAAGAATTTGGTGGTACAAATACTAAAATTTCTGAAGTCGCAATCGTCTTTCCGCTGTCATTTGCAACAATTTTGGATGCAAGTGAACGAAGAGCATGGGATTTTAGATATTACTACAAAGTACGTTGGTTAAGTCAAGGACCATGTCTGAAACGATTTTTCAATTTAAAACTCGCTATTGTTGAATTTATGACGGAAAATGGAGTGCAGTAACGAAAATTAGAACACCGAGAATGGATTGCAGACCTTGCATTTCAGGTGAACTTGACTTCACACTGTCCACATTACATCATTGTAAGTGAGAAACAACTTATTTCTGATTTGATGTGGATGCATTAACTTTGTAGAAGGGGCACATTCTGCTAAACACACTCCCGTTCCCTAGGCTCACTGATGTCAAGGAAAATAATAAATTTGAAAAATTACTGTGACCTTGAAAAAATTAGCTTAGTTTCCTAAACTTTTTGAGGACACTGCCAATCTTACATCCTTTTTCGAGCTGTTTTCGGGACCGTCTGCTGTTTCTGTTGAAGGCGCCACTGTGCGTACACAGTTGTAGCTGACTGACCTGCAGTGTAATTCCCGTTTGTAAGATGAAACACCTTAATGTTAAAACTGTCCAGGACGTCCACATTACTTTCTTCAGGTAGTTTCCACGCCTCTGTGGTGAGGTTGCAAAAATGCCGCAATACTTCGACTAACACGTGTATTCGTGAAAGGCGTTTCTTCGATTAAAAAAGATTCGATTACGAAAATCTGTGAGATTGTCTGCGTCTGTCCGCATGACGACCGTTCGTACCAGATGAAAATTATATGTCTTCAGTGCGCCAAAAATAATTCAGTATTACTGGAAATTTAGTTGGTTTTTGGTCTACGTATATAAAACCAAGTCGTACACAGTGCCACTGCATTACCATTAAAATGCGGCGTTTTTTTGCAGTTTTCGGCTCCTGACGGTCAGAAAGAGCGGCGTGGCGGTGGGGGACATATGGCAGCCAAGCTGAGCGCTATGTACGCGTGCCACGGCACTGCCTGCGAGCCTAATTCGTGGCCACCCCTGTTACAAGAGGTCCACGTGGTAAGGCTACCACCCATGTCATCAACACCACCGTTCACTATACCGTTTCTCTCGCAGTCTCTGGGAAAGAAACTAAACATAACTACCTTCTTATTTGAATTCCGCTGCTTCGCCGTCTTCAAAATTGTATAGAAATCCAACCATAGTTTCGATTACTTCACGGATTGCTCGAATGGCCTGAAGATTTATCACTTCATTCAACAGTAATTTACACTACTGTCCATTAAAATTTCTACACCAAGAAGAAATGCAGATGATAAACGGGTATTCATCGCACAAATATATTATACTAGAACTGACATGTGATTACATTTTGGCGCAATTTGGATGCATAGATCCTGAGAAATCAGTACCCAGAAGAACCACCTCTAACCGTAATAACGGCCTTGATACGTCTGGACATTGAGTAAAACAGAGCTTGGATGGCGTGTACAGTTACAGCTTCCCATGCAGCTTCAACACGATACCACAGTTCATCAAGAGTAGTGACTGGCGTATTGTGACTAGCCAGTTGCTCGGCCACCATTGACCAGACGTTTTCAGTTAGTGAGAGATCTGGAGAATGTGCTGGCCAGGGCAGCAGTAGAATATTTTCTGTATCCAGAAAGGTCAATACAGGACCTGCAACATGCGGTCGTGCATTATCCTGCTGGAATGTAGGGTTTCGCAGGGATCGAATGAAGGGTAGAGCCACGGATAGTAACACATCTGAAATGTAACGTCCATTGTTCAAAGTGCGGTCAATGCGAACAAGAGGTGAGCGAGACGTGTAACCAATGGCACCCCATACCATCACGCCGGGTGATACGCCAGTATGGCGATGACGAATGCACGTTTCCAATGTGCGTTCACCGCGATGTCGCCAAACTAGGATGCGACCATTGTGATGCAGTAAACAGAACCTGGATTCATCCGAAAAAAATGACGTTTTGCCATTCGTGCACCCAGGTTCGTCGTTGAGTACACCATCGCAGGCGCTCCTGTCTGTGATGCAGCATCAAGGGTAACCGCAGCCATGGTCTCCGGACTAATAGTCCATGCTGTTGCAAACGTCGTCGAACTGTTTGTGCAGATGGTTGTTGTCTTGCAAACGTCCCCATCTGTTGACTCAGGGATCGAGACGTGACTGCAAGATGCGTTACAGCCATGCGGATAAAATGCCTGTCATCTGTACTGCTAGTGATACGAGGCCGTTGGGATCCAGCACGGCGTTCCGTAGTACCCTCCTGAGCCCACCTATTCCATTTTGTGCTAACAGTCATTAGATCTCGAGCAACGCGAGGAGCAATGTCGCGATACAATAAACCGCAATCGCGATAGGCTACAATCCGACCTTTATCAAAGTCAGAAACGTGATGGTACGCATTTCTCCTCCTTACACGAGACATCAAAACAACGTTTCACCGTGCAACGCCAGTCAACTGCTGTTTGTGTATGGGAAATCGGTTGGTAACTTTTCTGATGTCAGCACGTTGTAGGTGTCACCACCGGTGCCAACCTTGTGTGAATGCTCTGAAAAGCTAATCGTTTGCATATCACAGCATCTTCTTCCTGTCGGTTAAATTTTGCGTGTGTAGCACGTCATCTTCGTGGTGTAGAAATTTTAATGGCCAGTAGTGTATTTAGTAATTGACCTTACGTTATTACGTAATATTAGAGTCGGTAATGAACGTGGGAGGGAAAGGTAGTAACACCGACACGTCTCAGACGGTGAATCCCACAGAACGCTTCGTCTGCACACGCCACGTGTGGTGGCGGCGTGACGGGAGCGCACGCGAGCGCGCGTAGCGGGCCGGTAACTGCTCGTGCCACGGCCAACTTGTGCGCCAGCCCTCGCGTGAGAGTGTTTTCTTTGAGTTACGGGCTTAGCTGGCGGCAGGGTGGCGCTGTTAAGACCCGCAGCTTAAACGCGGCTGTCGCGTGGATCTCAAGTTGTGCGTCCCCCCCTAATGTCTCCCAGGCTGGTAATGGCTGCTGCCGGCAGCGGCAGGTGAGGTGAGGTGAGGTGAGGTGAGGGACTGCATGAGCCGGGTCTCCTATTCGCGGGACAAACTGCTGCTGTCTCCAAGCGCTGGCTTATCTTCAACAAAGTGGAGTCCAGCGCTGCACCACGAGTCCGCAAGACCCAGAGAGCAGCAGGTACCGTTGCCATGCCTGATGCCTTATTACTACACTTTCGGATGTCATTCCATTTTTTTTCTTTATTGAGTTTCGATTCCCCCCGAAAGGGCGGGCTGGCAGCAGCTTAGTATGCCGCTCTTCAGCCTACAGAATTTGTTTTAAAAAGACGAAGATAATAAATAATAAAAACAGGCGATAAAATCGGAGACTTGAATGGTAACATGGCGGAAAAAGTCGTGGAACTTAAAACATAGAAAAAGGGATGATGATGCTAATAAAATACATATAAAGCAGACAGGTAAAATAATAGACAGACAATTAAAAAATGCGGCGACCGTCTGGTTTCTGTTCGCAAGAGACATAAAATTCACACCCAGCGACAGCATGATTTCTGTTCACAACACTTTGGAAAGACGAACAACACTGATCATTCACTTGAACACTGCACTAAGAATTTGGCAAATATGACATACCACAGCCGAGGGCAGGTGGGGGGAACCCGGACAGATGATGGGAAAATTAAAATGGTGGAAGGAGTGGAAAAACGAAGGGGGGGGGGGGAGGGGGGCTCCCACTGTGACAGCTTCGCCACCCTACCCTTTAACGGGCGTGACAGTTTATCTCCTGGGTAGACGATATTGACAATGAAGCGGCTTAGGATGCTTGCTCACCCGTTGGGAAAATTTCCCATGGTGGCGCCCGACCTAGCTTCCATCTGGTGATACCAGCTGCAGTGGCTGCACTGGGTGTTTCGCGCCAGCCTGAAATATCTGCAGGACCCTATGTGCCAATAGGGGGAGCAATCCACACCAATACCACATTGCGATGATGAATCTAGCCACTACTCACGCTCCACATGAACAGGCAATCTTTAGAAACACCATTTACACTGCTGATGTTGACATCGCCCTCCTCCAAGAAGTGATCGTTGCTGATTTCTATGCTCCCACCAGTTACGTGGCCCACATCTCCCATGCCTCTGACAACAATAGCAGAGTGGCCATCTTCATCTGCGCAGGGCTCCTCTTTGAAAATGTAGTGTACCTTCCTAATGCTAGGGGTATTGCCCTTACGCTGTTTGGCACCCGTCTCCTAAATGTATAAGCACTCTCGAACAACACACCTTCTTTGCTGACGAGGGAATGTCGCTTTTTGAGGATCCCTTGAATGAAATGGCCCTCAGTGGGGACATCAAGTCCACACAAATGCCTACTCATCAACTCCCTCAACATTCCCAGTGAGTGTCCCTCTCTGTCATCATCAAACAACTTCAGCGTATCGACACATGGACGAATATTAATGGCACCCACATAGGTTTTACATACTATGTGGTGCACTCGTCTTGTCACCTTAACCATATCTACCTCACACATTTCCTTGCTGGCAGCACTCGATATGCCAGAGTTTGGCCTCAGATTTTCTCTGATCACCAGGCCTACATCTGCAATGTCATCCTTGCCCATCAACAGGTGTGACATCGTAGCCTGGGGAAGTTACATGTTGCTCACCTGACTGCCCATGAATGCTGACAAATCGCTGAGGACGTGTGAGCACTCTATCGTTGCTCCGTCTACACACGTACCCTATCCTGGTTACTATTCTGCATGAAACAGGCTCTACGCAGGGCATTGCTGGGATATGGCAAAGATGTCAAGGCTTGGCGTGCAAAAATCTTAGACTTTCATTACATGATCCTGCATGACTGTACTTTGATGGCTTTCTCTCCCAGCTGTCACGTGATAGTGCAGGTCACTGCAATTATACAACAACACTTGGAAGGGCCCTCATAGGTCCTGCACACATGACTATATTCTTCATGAAACGCCATCAATGAACCACCTCCAGACAAAACGCCAGCGTCGTCGTCTAGCGCTCATACACAACCTCACTGGCGTAGAAGGAAGACGATATACTACAGAAAGCGTCGTTGGTTATGGTTTCCATTCCCGCTTCACCAGGTTCTACACTACCGTCCCACATCCCCTGGTCTTAATTAAGGGGGTAATGGCACTCACGATAAAAATATTAGAGGATGTAGCTCAAGAACTTCAGGAAGACATGACCATGAATGAAGTCCTAGACACTATCAATGCGGAAGCTGCCAGTAAGTCCCTCAGACCTGATGGCTTCCCTTTCCAATTTTACAGATGTTTCAGCATTCTGTTGGTACTTGGACGTCCATCTTTTGTGAACCGATTTCCCCAACAATGACGATCCAGGCCACCTTCCTTTATAAGGTCATTATCCCAATCCCTAAATCGCGTGGGCGATCGCGGATATGTGATTACCGACCCGGCCCACCATTCTTCTCAACAGCGACGTGAGACTTTTCACCCATTTGTTGGCATGATCACTGATGAAGGCAGCGTTATATGTCACGTCCTTTGATCATACTTCCATGGGTGTTGACAACAATATTCATATAGCCCTTTGTTGTTACAGGGACATGACCACACCCTTCAGGTCGCGACATATGCCTGGTGCACTGCCATTGTTTCACTGCAGTCAGGCATTCCACCATGTCGATCACACCTTTTTGAAGGTGGTCCTCCTACCCATTGGTTTTCCAGGTCATACAGTAACAGTGGTAAAGTGCCTCTGGAGTGGCGTGGCGCGACTTAAAGAATATTCTGTAATGGGCACCTCACCGTGTCCCCAGCGATCGAATGCTCTGTTCGACAGGGTTGCCTAATTTCCCCAGTATTATATGCTTTGAAGTAAGAAACCCTACTCCAGAGACTTCGCCAGTGCCTGATGGGCCTGTCATTACAGAGACATCTCTTCTGTTGTACAGCCTATGCTGATAGTCTCGTCCTCTACCTATACAATGAAGATTTCCGTGCAGCTCTGACGTGGATGCAAACATTTCGTGAGGCACTGGCCAGTTCTCTTAACGTGTACAAGTCGCAGTGCTGCTCTTGGTGACGACCTATCTGAGAGATGTGTCGCTTCTCTAAGTGTGGCCACCATCTTCCGCTGCTTTGGTATTGATTTTACGAATGATTTTCCTCATTTGGCGGCAACAAACAGTACATGCCTCCTCCAAATGATCAGGGTTAGCCTCGTTGATCACCGGGTTAGAACCCTCGACACTGTACAGCGTGCACGATACGTGAGTGTCTACTATGCCTTTCGTATTCCTCACATGGCACAAGAGTTCCAAGTCCTGGTTACCCTCACCCATTGTATTTGATGGTGGTCGGATCATTTGTTTGTACCTTATCTTGATGTTATTCATAGTTGAATGTGCCTCCCTTGTTCTCTGAAGGGAGCATGGCTTACTTCACATGCTGGACAGAGTTACAGCACTTTTTTTTTTAGCTCCCAACTAAAAGTCTGAGCCGTTGCCCAACGAGCCTCACTGGACTGCTTTTATTTACATGAATATGCGCCGGACTCCATGTCAGCTCCAGTCATGTTATTAGACATTGTATCCCTCTTTTATCACTTTCGGAATTTATTTCTAGAATTAAGTTACACCTTCCACTCCCTGCCAATCCCACACGAATCGTCGGACAGAGACTGTACACGACGCATTACAAAATCATCCGCCCCCAATCCCACCTAACATGTTTCCCCAGATCACATGGCGTCGAGAAAGAAAGTGGTGCAGGCAGCTTTCTCGACACCAGCGTTCAGTCCACCTGGTATATCACTGTTGTATCACCATCAATGGTAAACAGGTCAATCAGTATCGTCTGCACCGCATCCGCCTGGCTGACACATCCCTCTCTATTCACTGTGGTGTGGACGACACATACACTCACCGATTCTCATGTGGTCTGTGGTCTGATGTCTGGAGGCCTGCGCAGCGTATCTTGGCATTCCTTACTCGGCAGGCACATGCTCAGATCAATTTCCAGCCTTTTTTGTTCCCGGATGTGATTCATTGCCCCACAACGAAAACTGACGCTTTGGATTGGATAGGGGCCATACCGTCTGCTACCTTTTTGGTTCAGACGAGAAATCAAAACTGAGTTATTCGACATACCTTAATGATCCACACTGTGTATTTGTTGGCAACACCAGATACAAGCAATTCTTTTCAAATTTTCTATGGAGGGCCTTTCACTACGCGCCTTCTAACTGGAACGTCCAAGCCAAAAGATGCTGAGGCTAATTTTGCCGACATGGTGCTCTGAACCAACTACAAACGGCATCTCCCAAAAAATTCGAGAAGATAAGTTTGGATGTTCCACCAACTGAGGACACGAGTGACTCCCGGAAAATTGGTGCAGAATAAAAAAGCCCCTACACAACTCCTCTCATTTTCATAGCTCCCCTGTGTTCTCTTCTCCTACTTTCTTCCTTTCCTACGTCCTTTAGTAATAGGTTAGTTGTTTCGGGATAGGTATAGATAGGCGCCAGCACCTGAAGAGGTGGCAAGTATATCTTTTTGCAGTTCCCTTTCCTGTACAGAGGAGATAAAAAAATGTCGTCATGGTATAGCGGTTACGAGCTTGGCATGTGAAGTATGAGTTGTTTAACGATAACAGCAGTTGTATTAGTAGATTCAGGCGCAGACCATCATTGGAAGAGGAGAGACAGATTGTATGGCTGACAGATGAAATATGTACGAATACTTTTACAATGCGAATTCTTCAGCATTATTAGATGCCTGCAATCGAAGTAACTACAAGTAGCAGTGCATTCCTACAGCTATTTCACTCAACAATCGCTGAAAGATGTTTAGGAAGAAAATTAATAAATATCACTTACGTCACAATGCAAGAAATAAATTAATTAATAGAAAATTCTCGTAGAATTGAGAAGTACCTGCCGGTACTGGGGATTGAGTCTATGTCCTCCGTATGGCTGTCGGACACGATGACCGACCAGATACAAAGTGTTGCTAATCACTAAATTATTAACAAAAAAGTCCACTTAAATATAAAGTTTTTATCTTGCACCAGTTTCCAACAGTTCCTATTCTGCCATATCGCCACATTTGCTTATACTGGGAAACTACGGAAATGTCTACGGGGTATTAGCTTCTGAATCTTAAACAGGGGGGAGGTGGCTACCGTTCGCGAGAGAGGTGCGTTATGGGGTGGCCGCCGTAGTCTAATCCTAGTAGCGGCGAACTGTGGCGCAGAGCAGGTATGCGCGTAGCCGTGAAAGCGGTCCTGACCTGCGCTCATAACAGCCCCCCTCCCCCGACGTCCACCTCCCTGCACGCCGTGGCAATTTGGACGGCGGCTGGCGGCGTGCCGGAGCCATTCGGCCACATTAGCGGAATTTCCCCCGGGCGCGCTACTGCGCCGAAAAATGGTCTCCGCCGGCGCCTCGGAATTATCTCTAAACTCGCCGCTTTCCGCTGCACACTGGCCGATAATGCCTGCCGGCCGCAGTATCATGAATACCGAAGGCTCTCCCCAGCCTGCTCGGCTGATTGAGGAGAGGTAACGAAAATCGGCGACCCGAACAAAAGTTCTACTAAATACTTGCGTGGATGGTCTCTCGATCATTGCGACTTTTTGGCAACTTAAACAGGAGGAGCATTAGGCCTTAGTTGAAACGTGGGCCTTTAGAAAATTCCATTTGAAATAAATTGTTCTGTACTAGATTCTGAGCGCCGGGGGGAATTTGGAACTCTACACTTTGCGTGAAGGGAAATTGGGCACTCACTTCCCAAAGGTATAAAATAAACGTTTAGTTACATTCATACTAAATGAGAAATTTTTGTAACGATGAAAATTTAAAATCAATGCAGCACAGAGTGTCTTAAATTAGTCATACGATTTCATAAGACTATATGTCCTACAAGTATGAAGAGAGACACTTTGTTTGAATTTCAATTCACGCTTAGCATTACAAAGTATTTATTTTCGAAAGAACCTTCAGATTTAACCGTGGTATATGTATTACATCGATGCACGCACACCCTCGCGGCACTTTTTACCTTTCGCAAAAGTTCAACATGCGCTCCAAACGATAGACAAACACGTCCCATTCTTTTGCGAGCGTGTCTGGAGTGACTGCTTCTGGGTCTTAAGCAGGGAGGAGCTGTCTACTGCTCGCAGAGAAGCACGTTTTAGGGCAGTCGCCGTGGTCTAATCCTAGAAGTGGTGTTGTCGCAATTCAAAGTTGTTCGCAGGGTAGGCACATAGGCAGAGTCCTTCACATACCATCTCAAAAGAAATCGCATGCCGTGCCATCAGATGACCTTGAAGGTCTATACTGCAATGCTAGTGCTATCGTCGAATGCTTTGAGCTGTACGACGTGGAGTGCCATGCTCTCGAAAAACGTAACGTTGCGCAGATGTAACTGAACTGCACGTGTTGGAACGGAGAGCGCAAAACGCCTGGTCTTGCTCTACGAACTTTGTATGGAACAGACGAACTGGAGAGCGAGTGAGGCAGAACCCTACCGGCAACCCCACGAGTCAGGAACTTCGACACCTGCATTCATACTCCGCAAGCCATCGTAATGTGTGTGCCGTAGGGTACTTTGTACCACTACTAGTTATTTGCTTTCCTGTTCCACTCGCAGATACAGCAAGGGAAAAATGACTGTATGTGTCCGTATTAGCCCTAATTTCTAGTGTCTTATCTTCGTGGTCCTCACGCGAAATGTATGTTGGTGGCAGCAGAATCGATCTGCAGACATCTCCAAAACGCCGGCTGTCTAAATTTTCTCAAAATCGTTCCTCGAAAAGAACGTCGTCTTCCCTCCAGGGCTTCCCATTTAAGTTCCCGAAGCATCTCCGTAACATTTGCATGTTGTTCGAACCTGCATCCGAATAGCTTCAATGCCTTCCTTTAATCTGGCATAGTACAGATCCCAAATACTCGAGCACTGCTCAAGAATAAGTGGCACAAGCGTCCTATATGCGGTCACCTTTGCAGATGAACCACACTTTCCCAAAATTTTCCCAATAAACTGAAGTCGACCATTCTCCTTCTCTTCCACAGTCCTCACATGCTAGTTCTCTTTCATATGCAACTTTGTCCATATATATAAATGACTGTGTCTAGCAGGACACTACTAATGCCATTTCCGAACATTATGGGTTTGCTTTTCCTATTCTTCCGGATTAACCTACTTTTTCCACTTATAGAGCTAGGTGCCTTTATCACATCAACTAGAAGTTTTGCCTAACTTGTTGCGTATTCTCCTACAAACACTTAAATTCGACACCTTCCCGTACAGCACAGCATCATCAGCAAAAAACTGGAAATTTCTGCTCACCCTGTTCGCCAGATCATATATGTATATAAAAAATAATGACGATCGAATCACAATTCCCTGGGGCACTGCTAACTTGAAACTGGCGTCAAAGTAAACTTTTAGCTTCGATTCGTAATACTGATATTTACCCTAAGTTCCTTTTTCCACTCTTGTAAAAGTTATACTGTGAACTCGGATTCATGTATTGAGACACCATGTTTAATATGATATATTTACTGTCTTAATATTGTAATGTAATTGTAATGTGTAGTGCTGTTTTGTAGTGCTGTTTAGAACTGCGGCACTCCAAGATAAGAAGTGAGGAACAGTAATCAGAGTCCCCAAGGTTTCCATCTCTATCAAGGCTAATGTTATTCTATCAGTTCCGTCAGCATTCTTAACGAAATATCATGATATATATCAAAAACAAAGAAGCACTGTAATATAAGTTAAAATAACTCCTGGTGTAAAGCAGGCTCCAAATAAACTTGTTACATCAGTGATACGTAGTGGTAAATTCGTAAGAAACAAGATTTAATTATGTGTTCTGCATGACTACTTATTAGTTGAGAAGCAGAATAAGGACAGCTTTTTTCACTCTGACCTTTCTACTCCACCATGTCAACCATGTGCCAACAGAAATTGGCCAGAAGACGCACAACATATACCCTTTCTCTCTCTCTCTCTCTCTCTCTCTCTCTCTCTCTCTCTCTCTCTTCCACGTTTCTCAATTGGAGACGCGTTACCTTGTCATCTGTTTGCGTATTGTTAAACTTTTTTGCATTATTCGTATTTCTGCTGTTTTCGAACTGTCCCTGGAAATACGTACAAGAGTGGCGCTGCTGAAAAATACATATTAGTTCTACACAGAAAATGAAACAAAAATTTTCTGTCATACTGAATATACAGTGAATCACTCAGAATAATTGCAAGACGCTGAGGAAGATTTAATTCTGCCCTATGTGTATCGTAATTTGTATACTGGTAGTAAAAGTGCCTTCGTCGATATAATGCTAAGAAAACCATGTAAAATCAGGAAATAAAAATGATATCGCCGACACTTAATATAAAAAAAAACTAGTATCAAAATATGAGAATAATACTAGCAACTTTTAATACTGATGACAACAATTTAAAGCTGTTGCAAAATAATGGAACCAAATAAGCTCAAGAGGCCATATATGGGTGTCATTCCTATTATTACGAGTGTATGATGACGTATTTGTCATTAGCCATCACAACTAAGCGAAGGTTGCTCTTGGTGTAAATGGTTTTACTTATTGTTATGGATGTTGAGGATCAATTTACTCTTGGGAAAAAAAAGTGGTTCCCGATAGATACCCATTTCGGGTTGTTTGAACATACTAACACAATCTCTAATTTTCTGACTTGGGACTTAATGAGCATGGAGCATTTGATGTCAAATATGTGGTAACAAAAATAGGACAGAACCCTCGGAACATATATGTTACCTCTATATCATTTTTTAAATGTAGGTTTTGGCGACACGGTGATCTATAGCCGATTCTGGGCTCTATATGAGGTTGCAAGATGACAGTTTGGTTGTCAGTTGATAATGTCTATTTACGGCTTAAAGCACTCGGCTGTTCATTAAAAAGACAAAATGTTACACAGTTTTATGGAGCCATATCTCTCGCGACATTGTTACATGTAGAAGCAGAGTCACTCACACGGTAGCATTGACTAATGTTCACTCCGAAAGCGATGTCAATACCAGTTGAGAAAGTCTTTTTACTAATGCTCAAACGGTACTAACTTTCCATTCATAATGATCACTTCAGTTTTCATTACGCACTGCGACAGTAATCCGAATCGACAGTCAAAAAGTTCCAGAATTCACTGTCTCTGTTCCCCGTAGCACAGTTAATGTTACAAATGCTGACAAAATAAACAAAAAAGTTTAGTCATTTCATATTCATGCACCAACAAGAAAACCAAGTTATTTATTAGACAAAGGAAAATAAATTGCAGCTGCATTTTAACATCATTACCAAACAAAGCTACGCTACACCATCAAAGATATGAACACTTAGTCCAAGAAAACAAAAAAGAGAAAAAATCTATCGCTAGTGGCTGTATCTTCACGGGTTTCAAATTATATATTTGATGGAAGAAGGCCAATAATTCTATTAATTTATTGTTGTGTTCTGAAAGCAGTTCAACAGCTCTAATCTCTGTATCAATATCCATAGTATTTATGTACTGCCGGCCGGAGTGGCCGAGCGGTTCTAGGCGCTTCAGTCTGGAACCGCGCGACCGCTGCGGTCGAAGGTTCGAATCCTGCCTCGGGCATAGATGTGTGTGATGTCCTTAGTTAGGTTTAAGTAGTTCTAAGTTCTAGGGGACTGATGACAGATGTTCAGTCCCATAGTGCTCAGAGCCATTTGAACCATTTATGTACTTCCAAGCTTTTCCTGATCACTATCAGTATATCCTTCAGTTAGCTTCGGTGCCAATAAGGTCAAATTAATGTTTTCCGCCCCCGGTAGCTGAGTGGTCAGCGCTACAGAATGTCATTCCTAAGGGCACGGGTTCAATTCCCGGCTGGGTCGGAGATCTTCTCCGCTCAGTGGCTGGGTATTATGTTGTCCTAATCATCATCATTTCATCCCCATCGACACACAAGTCGCCGAAGTGGTGTCAGATTGGAAGACTCGCACCCGGCGAACGGTCTACCCGACGGGAGGCCCTAGTCACAGGACATTTACATTTATTTTTTACAATGTTTTCATTTGTACAGATTGAAAACTATTAAATATAATGCAAAGAAATATTTCAACAGTTGAATTCATTATTTTTTTAATATTTGGAAACATACTCATATAATAACATTTTTACTAATCCAACTGCTGTGAGAATTATCAGAACCTAAGCACTTGGTCTATACTTTATCATCTTCCTTCTTTGATACATTTGAACACTGTGTATATGTGGTTAATTTGTCTTTTGTGATACATGTTTGTTGCGTCGGCTACTGTTGCAGTCAGAACCGACACAAGCAAGGAAGGAGAGAAGTTGCGATGGCTGGAAGCAGGAATCCAAAATGATCCGTGCGTAATAGTTGCAGAGTAATAGAACACCTCATTTCTACAAAGGAAATGAACATAACAGAACTTCTCATTATGAAGTGGCTTCCTGTGCCCCGTACATGCAATTACATTTACTATTACCAGTCGTAGAACGCAGGCTAGGTATCGTCTTCGTATTAATCAGTACTGATGCTTTCGAAGTCTACGACCGAGCTGGGCTCGACCAGCGATCGGCGGCTGGGTAGGTCAGGGCGCGCTGTACTCGTCTTCCAGGGGTGTGTGGCGCTTCCCACTCGTTCCGTTGACACACAGGTCAGCGCCTTCTTGATGCCGTTTCGCTCAGCACGGTTGTCGAGTAGGGAGCCCGAAGAAGCGCCCAGAGGCGGCCGTGTCAGCCGCACGATCCTGGTAGGATACGAATCAGTGCACAGGAAATATGCGAGAGAATCTCGCAATCGACAAGAACGAATCTGGTCCTGATGGCGGCGCAGCAACCCGGCAGGACTTTGAATGAAGTACATGCAAGCGCCCGAATTTCGTAAAATCGTTCCTCTCTCCCAGCGCCTGGTGCTACCAAAAACTCTGAAAAGAATAGAATCATTAGGCGCAAAGCGATAACTGCGCAATGTGGGAGGCGCCGAGCGCTGCGATAG
Organism: Schistocerca piceifrons; assembly: GCF_021461385.2. NCBI lineage: Eukaryota > Metazoa > Arthropoda > Insecta > Orthoptera > Acrididae > Schistocerca > Schistocerca piceifrons. The sequence goes on along the minus strand of NC_060138.1, from coordinate 833,567,471 downwards.
GTGCAACAATTGGAGCAGCGCGCGGTGGCGCCGGCCATGTAGAAGCTGCGACGTACCTCGCGGCGGGGTGGGAGCGGTACGTTGCGAGGAAGAGCAGCAGCGCTTGCTGCCGTGGGGGGGGGGGGGGGAGAGGGCACGGAGTTTCTTCTTCATCTGTTGACTGAACGTACGCGCAAATCGTCCTGCCTCTCCATTCGACTGAGGATGGAACGGAGCACCGGTAGCGTGAATGGTACCATTGGCTGTACAAAATTGTTGAAAGTCCTGGGCCATCAACTGTTGTCCGTTATCTGTAATCAACATTTCAGTCAGACCTTCCGTAGCAAAAAATAGATGACAAAGCCCGTATGCTTCTACGCGATGTACTCGAGTTCATGGACACTGCAAACGGATATTTGCTAAAACATTCCACAACAAAAAGGCCAAAGAGCGTTCCAAAATGACCAGTGAGCTGGTGCGCTGCTGGCGCCAGTCTCCATCGATTGTCATCGCGATCGTTGTGAGTCGATTTTCGATGCCTGCTTGTCTTCTTCGCATCTTTGGCCGCGCGCGCGCGCTCTGCTGGAGGCTTCAGTTCGGGTATCAGCTGTGTGAGCGACTGTGACGCGTGGCGCTGTGGATATATGCAGCGTGGCTAGTGGACGAGTCGGTACGACGGAGGAGCGTGGGCAGCTGCTCCGGCGTGTTTAGCCGTTGGAATACAGATCCGCTGCCGACGGTGATTGGAATTTCCTTGAGATTTGAAGAACAGATTTCCTTCGCGTCCGTTACATGTTACTCAATGTGAATGAACTGGAGTCGTCGAATTGTTCCTTGGTGGGTTCTATTAATGTTAATTGAATACATGAGTGCACTGAAAACTATCTTGATTGTTTCAGTTACTTGTCACTGTATTTGGTCCGGCCGCCTGATATGCTGACGGCGTTTAAGGGAGTGCCAGCTATGCGCAACAAATAGACATGAATCCGTGCTTAATGCGTAGCTAGAGGTCGTACCAAGTAGTGCGTAAGTCTGCGCCTGGCGTTCGAGTGGGCCGAAATAATTTTCCCTATTTCCTTTTTGTATGTTATTATTTTATTTGTTGGTTCTAGAGAATTGGCTAATCAAACCTTAAGAGCCGTTACTGGGCAAGTGGTCCCTTAGGTTAGTTCTGCTTGGGTTTTTTTGTGCCGTGCATAATTAAAGGTTTACTTATATCCAGTTGGACAGATATGTTTTGTGTATCTGATGCGCCAGAATGTTGTCAGCCTCTGATGTGTTTATGTTTCAGATAATTGGCAGTGGTCGACGCGAGCAAACTCTGATCGGGGTATCACGGTGGAAGAGGGAAATTTAAGGACCTGGATCGGTATCTATGGTTGCGTTGTTAGTGTCCTGTAATTCCATCTTTCCGGTGGAGCCTTGTGGATTTCCGGAAGCTTAATTGTAGCTCAAAGTTTAGTTCTACTTCACCTTCTCGTCCGTGAATCTTCTGTATCTTTTAGAACCTTGCGGTCTGCTCGCGTCCATCACTAATTTTCAACGTAAAATTGAAACGGCCCCATTTTAAGGCTATTTAATATGCTATTATTATATTGTGGGGATGAAATGTATGTGAACCTCGTACCTGTAAGTAATAATAAAGAGAAGCTAGGTTGAGTGTATTAATCTGATAATACTTTCAATTTGTTAGAATTGCTTAAGATCAGTTCATGGAAGATGTCTTAGTTGTTGGAAGCAGTTTTAGAATTTGATATGAGTTATGTGAAAGCCAGTTCCTATGTAAGTCATGAATCATGTTTAATAGGTTTGTGTGATTCAGTTATGTCAGTTAAATTTGATTAATGGTGGTTTTATGAACATTGTTTTAATTAATGAAAACTGGTTGAGTAAATTTTTAAAGATCTGTGTTTATCGGACTTAAATGGATTAATTTTTTAATCTGAGTCCTGCTGGTGATTCTGTAGGGCAGGTGCCTTTTATTATAATAGTTCTTACTGTTAATTTCGTTAAGAGCATGTGTTTGTAATAAAGAAGTGTATGGGAACTACAAACTGGTTATGTGTTTAATTTCGATGTGTCAAAAGGAATAACACATCAACCCGTAACGTCACTATGCACCCTTTGCCACGGCGATTGAAACTTTGACCAAGCTGAAAACGTTTGCTGCGGGGCCGACATATTTTCATCAAAAGCGCAACACTGTACCTTCATCTGTTCAGTACAGTGCCGGCACGCTAATTGTTTTGTTTGTAAAATTCCCCAATGTTCTTAGTGGAGCAATGGCAACATATCTTTTTGCAACACTTTAGGAATAAGCCCACACGATTATCCAGCGTCATTTTGCAATAAAATTACACGATGCTGGGTGGAGAGGCAACGCCGACGAACAAAATATCGGCGCACAAAAGATTTCTGAATGTTTTTCACCGAACGAGGCCAAGCAGTATGGATGTAATATGACAAAAACTTCAAGTCGAGGTCTGCTTCTGTGGCCTGTGCGATTTTCCCATAGTGCAGTAGAAAAGTCTGTGTCCAGAGCATCGATCTGACGACTAGATACGTCAGAGCATCGAGTTCAAAATCAGGACAAACAGGAAGTCGAGAAAGGGCGTTGGCGTTTGCACGCTTCGGCTGCATCGGTACAGTATTTCGTACTGATACTGTGGCAATAACAAAGCCCAACGTTGCAGTTTCTGAGCCAAGCGTAGCGGCACTGTTTTGGACGGATGAAACAAAGACTGAAGTGGCGCATATCCGTCACTAGGTAAAACTTCCGACCAAACAGATAATAGTGAAACTTTGTCACGCCATACATAATAGTGAGCGCTTCATTCTCGATTTGTGAATAGTTACATTGAGTCTTTGTCAATAACTTTGAAGCGAAAGCAATCGGCCTGTCCTATGAACAAAATCTGTGCGAGACCACATCTATCCCGTGCGAAGAAGTGTCCTCTGCCAAAACCAGAGGCTTAGCGGGAAAGAAATGTAGCAGTCATTCGTCACTGAACAAGGTATTTTTAAGTTTCTGGAACGCATCCTGACACTCTTTGGTCCAAACAAAAGGAACAGTCTTCTGGCGCAAACGATGCAACGAAGTGGCGATCAATGCTGCATTTGGTATAAACCGGATATGATATGTCAGCTTCCAGACAACTGACTGCTGTTCCGTCGCGTTTTGCGGGGCAGTGTGAGTAAAGGGGATGAACTACTTGACTATTAAGAAAATCGCCTAAGTACTGAATTTCAGTCTGAAAAAAGGCACATTTGTCCAGGCGACACTTCAAACCTGCAGCTCAAAGTACTTGAAAAAGCGTACGAAGGTTACTGACATGTTCCTCCGGTGTGCATCCTGACACCACAATATCGTCCAAGTAGAACAGAATGGAACTTTTGCGGTAAACTGTTCTAAGTAGTGTTGGAATATGGCAGGCGCGGAAGCGCTGGCAAAGCTTAAGTAAAAAAAATTTGAGCAACCCTAAATAAGTGCTGACCACGAAACACTTCCTGAGACTCCTTATCTAGTTAAATTTGCAAATACGCATCACGTAAGTAAGTTTTTGAAAGATAACGGCCTGCATCAAGTACGTTCATTAATTCCTCAGGGCGAGGCAATGGATATGTATCAATTATTGTTTGTGTGGATTTAAAGTCTAAACAAAGACGAAATTTTCCAGTAGGCTTTGTTAAGATGGCTAAGGGAGAAGCCCATTGACTAGCTTGGATAGTAGCAATAACTCCACTGTCTTGCCATTCCTTAAGTTCACTTGCAACTTCTACTCTAAGTGCATGAGGAACGAGACGCTTCCGAAAATAGTTAGGATGCGTATTGTCCTTCTCTGTAACCTCTGCCAAGAAATTATTTGCTCTGCCAAGCCCTTCAGAAAATACATCAGGAAACTCCTCAGTCAACTGAGTAACACTACCTTTTGGGCCGAAAGCAGAAACTGGAAGTACATTGTCCCGAATACGAAAACCAAATAAATCGAATGAATCTAACACAAAAATATTTTCACAGTGTTGCGAATGCAAAATTGTAAACGTCACTGTTCCGGTGTGTGACCGGGATGTGGCAGGCACACTGCATGTACCAAGCACTGGAATATCCTGCACGTTATACGCAGTAAGTTGTTTGCAACACTTTGTCAACTGTCGCGAGCCCAACTTTACATAAGCGGCACGATTAAGTAATGAACGGAAGCGCCAGTAGTCTGACTGAAGTCGCACACAGCTCCCATCAGTGACTAAGTTCACAAATAGTTTGTTTGACTGTCGTTGCACAGAACTTGGGCGGGGTGAAGGCACAACCTCGATTTGGTCATTACCAGTACCGGCAGCCAGTTTAGTAAAAACTACATTCACTGAGTGAGAAGGTGCTCAGTCCTTACGAGAGCGAACCTTTGTCTTTCCAAGCACACATACTGTATATAACCTGGCTTTCCACAAGCAAAGCAAGTCACGTTACGTATAGATCAGTGTTGCCTTTTATGCATGGAAGAGCAGCGGGGACATAGTTTCACAGCAGACACACACACATTGACACTTGTTTACTCTGCAGTGGTCAGTTGCGCAAGGTGGTCGGTCGTAAGACTGTCCCGACTGCATTACACTGCAAATGGGAGCTAAATGAAAGTTTTCCACGGTATTGTCATACGAGCGCTGATGATCAGTAACTTGTAATACTTATTTCAAAGTAGATTCAGAGTGTGTGAGAATTTGTTCACGAATTCTACTGTCTGTACATTGTAGATAATTGTATCGCGAATCATTGCGTCACTGTAGGACTGTCCATAACGCTGTCGTGTCAAACCATGACCCAATGACGGTATGTCTGTTCTGGCTTTTCCCGCAAACGAAAGAACTTGTAACGAGCTGCAGCAACCTGCGCCTGATCCTCGTAATACTTAGTGAGGGCGGAAACTATATCTTCAAAACCTAGCAATTCCGGCCAACTAGTCGGGAATGACTTCTGAGCGAGGCCGTAAACAAATGGTTCAAATGGCTCTGAGCACTATGGGACTTAACACCTCAGGTCAGCAGTCCCCTAGAACTTAGAACTACTTAAACCTAACTAACCTAAGGACATCACACACATCCATGCCCGAGGCAGGATTCGAACCTGCGACCATAGCGGTTCCAGACTGAAGGAGGCGGTAAACGCCTGTGACGGCCGTTGACAAGTAATAAGAAAGTTTCACAATGGCTTCCACTTGATGTGTAGCACAATGAGCGTGAACTGTGCGTAGTACTGGTTCCACTCCTCTCGTTCATTAAAAGCTCCTAGCGGTGCAACGCAAGGAGGCGTTGCAATTAATGCGGCGGCTGTTGTGGCGGAGTTGATGCTGCAGCTGCTTGTGCGTTAATGAGCTGCTGAACTGTCGAAATCAACTGCGACATTTGATGGTTCTGAAACTGAATAAACTGCTTCAGATCACAGCCAGCAGCAACTGGGGGTGTAGATGCAAATTGTGTAGGAGACTGGTTAGAGGCCATTTTAATGATAGGAGCGGCGCACTGAAATAATTAGAAGCAATTCATATGCAGACATAGCGAAAGAGTTGCGGCTAGGCTACAAGAAATAACACAATTAGTAGCAATGCTTCTCTGAAAGAAAGAAGAGAAATATTAGTAAGGCGCTGTGACGGAGCGGCGAAGAGCGAAGGCAGCGTCTGTTCTGGAAACCTGGTCGCCAGATGTGTGTCGATTACGATGGGAGTCAGCACCAGCAAAAACAAGAAAGGAGAGAAATTGTGATCGCTGGAGGCAGGAATCCAAAACGATCTGTGCGTAACAGATATAGATTAATAGAACACTTTATTGCTACAAAGGAAAGAAACGTAACTGAACTTCTCATCACGAAGTGGCTTTCTGTTCCTCCTACATGCAATCACATTTACTCTCTATTGTCACTCGCAGAAAGCAGGCTACATACTGTGTTCCTATTAGTCATAACTGATGCTCTCGAAGTCTATGACCGAACTGGGCTCGACCGGTGGTGGGCGGCTGGTTAAATCAGCGCTGACAGGAGGCGCTGAGCTCTTGTCTTCCTGGAGGTGTGGCGCTGCTTGCTCATTCTGTGGGCGTACAGGGCAGCGCCTTCTTGATGCCGTTTTGCGGCGCCGCTGCACTGGTCGTTGTGCAGTCGATGCTTTAGGAGTGGACAATGTTCACAAAATATCCCTTTCAGGTTGGCCGTGGTGGCCGAGCGGTTATAGGAGCTACAGTCTGGAATCGCGCGACCGTTACGGTCGCAGGTTCGAATCCTGCCTCTGGCATGGATGTGTGTGATGTCCTTAGGTTAGTTAGGTTTAAGTAGTTCTATGTTCTAGGGGACTGATGACCTCGGAAGTTAAGTCCCATAGTGCTCAGAGCCATTTGAACCATATCCGTTTCACTTCACTTCCATTCACATTTCTCAACTGGTAGTTGTAGAATTTTAGAACATGTTTTTTGCTCGAGTATCATGTCGTTTTTGGAAACCCAGAATCTACTATGTAGGAATCAACATGGATTCCGGAAACAGCGATCGTGTGAGACCCAACTCGCTTTATTTGTTCATGAGACCCAGAAAATGTTAGATACAGGCTCCCAGGTAGATGCTATTTTTCCTGACTTCCGAAAGGCGTTCGATACAGTTCCGCACTGTCGCCTGATAAACAAAGTAAGAGCCTACGGAATATCAGACCAGCTGTGTGGCTGGATTGAAGAGTTTTTAGCAAACAGAACACAGCATGTTGTTATCAATGGAGAGACGTCTACAGACGTTAAAGTAACCTCTGGCGTGCCACAGGGGAGTGTTATGGGACCATTGCTTTTCACAATATATATAAATGACCTAGTAGATAGTGTCGGAAGTTCCATGCGGCTTTTCGCGGATGATGCTGTAGTATACAGAGAAGTTGCAGCATTAGAAAATTGTAGCGAAATGCACGAAGATCTGCAGCGGATAGGCACTTGGTGCAGGGAGTGGCAACTGTCCCTTAACATAGACAAATGTAATGTATTGCGAATACATAGAAAGAAGGATCCTTTATTGTATGATTATATGATAGCGGAACAAACACTGGCAGCAGTTACTTCTGTAAAATATCTGGAAGTATGCGTGCGGAACGATTTGAACTGGAATGATCATATAAAATTAATTGTTGGTAAGGCGGGTACCAGGTTGAGATTCATTGGGAGAGTGCTTAGAAAATGTAGTCCATCAACAAAGGAGGTGGCTTACAAAACACTCGTTCGACCTATACTTGAGTATTGCTCATCAGTGTGGGATCCGTACCAGATCGGTTTGACGGAGGAGATAGAGAAGATCCAAAGAAGAGCGGCGCGTTTCGTCACAGGGTTATTTGGTAACCGTGATAGCGTTACGGAGATGTTTAATAAACTCAAGTGGCAGACTCTGCAAGAGAGGCGCTCTGCATCGCGGTGTAGATTGCTCGCCAGGTTTCGAGAGGGTGCGTTTCTGGATGAGGTATCGAATATATTGCTTCCCCCTACTTATACCTCCCGAGGAGATCACGAATGTAAAATTAGAGAGATTAGAGCGCGCACGGAGGCTTTCACACAGTCGTTCTTCCCGCGAACCATACGCGACTGGAACAGGAAAGGGAGGTAATGACAGTGGCACGTAAAGTGCCCTCCGCCACACACCGTTGGGTGGCTTGCGGAGTATAAATGTAGACGTAGATGTAGATGTAGGTACAGGGTGTTACAAAAAGGTACGGCCAAACTTTCAGGAAACATTCCTCACACACAGAGAAAGAAAATATGTTATATGGACATGTGTCCGGAAACGCTTACTTTCCATGTTAGAGGTCATTTTATTACTTCTCTTCAAATCACATTAATCACGGAATTGAAACACACAGCAACAGAACGTACCAGCGTGACTTCAAACACTTTGTTACAGGAAATGTTCAAAATGTCCTCCGTTAGCGAGGATACATGCATCCTCCCTCCGTCGCATGGAATCCCTGATGCGCTGATGCAGCCCTGGAGAATGGCGTATTGTATCACAGCCGTCCACAATACGAGCACGAAGAGTCTCTACATTTGGTACCGGGGTTGCGTAGACAAGAGCTTTTAAATGCCCCCATAAATGAAAGTGAAGAGGGTTGAGGTCAGGAGAGCGTGGAGGCCACGGAACTTGTCCGCCTCTACCAATCCGTCGGTCACCGAATCTGTTGTTGAGAAGCGTACGAACACTTCGACTGAAATCTGCAGGAGCTCCATCGTGCATGAACCACATGTTGTGTCGTACTTGTAATGGCACATGTTCTAACAGCACAGGTAGAGTATCCCGTATGAAATCATGATAACGTGCTCCATTGAGCATAGGTGGACGAAACTAAAATGAGCTCTAACATGGAAATTAAGCGTTTCCGGAAACATGTTCACATAACATCTTTTCTTTATTTGTGTGTGAGGAATGTTTCCTGAAAGTTTGGCCGTACCTTTTTGTAACACCCTGTATAACGGGATTCAACAGTGCAACATAATCCGTTTCAAATGTTTCTGTTGATCAATTTCCTGTTAATCCATTTTCAAAGATACATTTTTAGACTGTATAACTGTCTGTGTTTATACATATGTCTTTCGTTACTCCTATTTACATCTTTAGGTTTAATTTTTAATGGTCCGTGTCTTTTTATTGTTGTATTCATCAAATATTTTTAACACTAAGTCTATATACATATAGTTACTTTGAATATCAAATAAATCTCTTCCACGCTTTCTCTTGGAGTACTCTGTTAAATCTTTCTACTACTGATGCTTTCATTTCCGCGAAAGAAGAGTAATACTATTTCATATGAAATTTGGAATCGCTGTTGAAAAAAATTCTTTTGGATTGTCCCTTTAAAGATGTCTCTGACATATTTTGCTAAGCACTCTTTCAAATACGTTAGTTGCATTTTATCACTTTTATCCTTAACTGTATGGGACCGTGGAAACATTGAGAAAACATCAACTACTGTTAATAAATATTTATATCATATATTTATTTTTCGAATACCTTTTAATTTTACAGAATTTTTTTCTAGTAAATGTGATTTCCATAAACCAACAGTACCAATTAAATTAATATTTCTTAGAGGAAAATTTATCCTCATCGGTTTAAGTAATTAATTTATAACTCCATCAAGAATATTTGGAGTTCCTGAGTGTGTTTCTTAATGAATTTGTTCTTCTTGCCTCTAGATACTCTACAAATGCCTTCAATTCTTTGCCTACAATTCAGTTGTTACTCTTTGAGAACGATGTGCCTCTCTATATTTGCTACAACTGAAACACCAAATGTAATCATTCATCAGAAAGGGAAAAAAAGGCAAAATAAAAATGATGTGAAATTATATAATACTTCAATGATTGATCCCCTGGTTTTGCCAACGTAGACTTTTCCTTATTCAAATTGTGGGACTGATTACCTGTTGCATATTAAACAGAGAAACAGAGTGATAGCTGATACTACCATTAGTTAGTGTACTTCGCGGGAATTTGCTAACTTAAAGATTGCGAATGCTGCCTGAATATTCTTCACTCTGGTTTAGTAGTTAAGGCAGTGCATTTAAGAATTTAAGACTCAACCTTTCTAACCTTTAGCTAATTTAAATAATTTATGCTTATGGAAAGCGCGAATATTATTTCGGGTGCATGAACACTACACACCACTGGGGTAACAAAAGAAATTCGCTGCAGATGTACGCCATCAGGTCTGTGACCGATCCGTTAATTTTAAAGAGTGTCTTGCTCTGCATCCCTAGACGCAACAAGGAAAGATAAGAAAGGCTAACGAAATAATTAAATGCTTTAGAAATATGAACAGGAAAAATGGCAGAAAGTTACTGCTAGCCTGGCTCCTAGCGATCCCAGTCCAAAGAGTCGCATGTGTTGCTCACCAGCCAGAAGCTCCACATGACGATAGTTCAACGGTATCAACAAGTGGCCGCAAGAGAATTGTTTTGTGGCATCAATACCTCGCTGCAGCACAACACTACCCGTGTGTTCACTATTACCTACCAACCACCTGTTGGAGTAGCACAGGCAGAAGCCTACCATACAGCCATCCTTAACTTTAAATTGTCAATTGGCATTCCAGAATGTGACGTAGGTAGCCATCTGACGACTGAAATAAGACAGTATATGAAGAAGACTATCACCACAGTCTGGCAGTTATTTGCTCCGAAGAAGTCCACTCTTAAGACGGTTGAAACGTCAGGATCTTACTTGCTTTAATATTTCACAGTGATGTGGTGCAATACTCACACTGATTTTATTCAAACTGACACTGCGCATGGAAACCTGTAAATGAATTTGATAATACTCAAAATTTTTTAGGTCTTAATAATCAGACTATTAAGTACATAAAAAGACTGTTAATAATGATAAACCTAAAATTATTTCTTGACATTAACTAAAATAAGTTTTAATTTAGCAGATGGTTTGGTTGTTAAAATGGTGGTTATTATCGTAGGGAATTACTGAGTATGGCGCTCTCATGACTGGTGCCAGCGAATCACCTATTTGCGCCTGTTGATGAGAATGTGGAAGATCTGATCTATGATGGACAACTTGTGTCACACAGTGCATTACTGTGTTCTGCTGCTGTTCTATTAGGAGGTAGTTCTTTCTGTACAGGTAGTATGCAGATATGTAGAGGATTTACCAGCACAAAAATTAATACTCCAGCACTACATCACCAATATAAACTCGAATAATCTACATTGATATATAAGAACTGCCATCTATACACTGCTGCCGTTGGCGATCACAGCCCGTTGCAATGCTGTACGACCATCAGCTGCTTCGTGACCCGTGTGTGGACGCGTCAGCGTTGATTATACTCGATTTGGGAATATCTTGCTGTATTGTGTGGAGCCGTACCACCAGGGTTGCTGCTTGTGCTTAGGTGTGCTCCCAATAGATGATACCGCACACTGCCTCAAGAACAGCGAACTGGTCAAGATACGACCAGTAATGGAATTTGCTAAGGCGACGGTGGGGGGGGGGGACTCCAGACGAAACTTATAGTTATCAGACAACGATCGGCTAGTCTGTACAATCTTCCCAAATATGTGGGAAATTTAAAGCCACACCATGTCTCAATCATTTAGACATGGTTCATGCGGTGAATGGATGCCGACAAGAAGTGCTTGGGTGTGAAATGGTCGAATCTCCACACCACATTGTACCTGATTCACGATTATACAGTCTTTACAGACCAGAGACGGTGTAATTAGTCCAGTTCTATTTGCAGCAAGAGAAGGACTCCTTGCAACAAGGATGGAAAATGCAACACTCCGCAGTCTTGCCACCTTCGCTTCTTTAATTACAGGGAATCGTCAAAAAAAAAAAAAAAAGGCCAGTTACTATTTACTTGTGTTGTGCATGCGTATGTGCATTCCAGTTGCAAGAATATCGGGGTACACGCTGCTGTTACCTTAAAAGGTTGCTATATTCGTTGTAAAGGGTTTAATACTAAACACAGAAACAGAGTGGTAGTTGATACTACGACTACTTACTGTACATACCGCGAATTTGCTATTGCTGCCTGAATAGTCTTCATTCTGGTTTAGTAGTTAAGGTCGTACATTTAAGAATGTAAGACCCAACCTTTCTAACCTTTAGCTAATTTAAATAATTTATGGTTATGGAAAGCGTGAATATTATTTCGGGTACAAATTAACATTTACTGCCTTTGATAACTTGAAAAAACTCATATGTAAACATAATAAAATGGATTGTATATATATATATATATATATATATATATATATATATATATATATATATATATATATAGTTCCATGCACGATAAGTCTACCCTTGTTTCTGAGACCTCTACTAAATCTGTGGACTTTGGGTTAACAATACACGTACTTAAACCAAAATACAACCGATGAGGTTTACACAGAGGAGAATAGAAAAAGTGAAAGGCCCTCCACTATGAGATGCTGTTCCTCGGTTTTAACACACGGAATGAATATGTAAAGTTACCGTTGAAATACACGAACGAAAATAAAAAAAAATCAGCTAAGAAACACATTTAACTTAAATGCACAGTGTAAGAGTAAGATTAAGCTACAACACAAAAGACCCGTAAACAAGAGCACGAGCACATGGCGATAACCAAACGAAAGTAAGTACCCGACAAAGAGGAATTTCAGAATAAACGGATTACGACTGCACTGAATTTATCGTAGTAGTAGCTAGATGTGAAAGCTACAGCCTCTTAAACATGAAAATCAACATATAGTGGTAATGAACAAAGCAAGTACCGATGAATGGATGGTATAGAATACATCGGGTTGAAAAATGAGAGGCACAATCACAGAGGTATCATACAACGCACAGGTACTCGCGGTTATAAAAATGGGAAGTTGATTGAACAGAATCGTTAATCTTTCAGCACACGTTCACGTGTTCGGGAGACTAGTTGAAGCGGACAGTAACCTAGAAAATCAACTTAACTGCAAAGTATTCCACACTGGCAGTACTAAGATTAATCTCGTCACACAGACTAATGGACTATAAAGCTATAAGAGAAAAACGTTAGGGCTTCAGTTAAACAGAAATTCGCACTGTTCTGCACATAGAATTCGCAATTGCACACACACATTCATTCGTTTTATTATTTGAGGAGGGGAAACAAAGGACAGCTGCAGTGGAATATGGCAATGAGGCATCGTTTGGGCCTCAAAGAAGTAACAAAATATAATGGACTTTTACAAGTGCATCTGAATTAGACAATTGGCAGACAACTTTGGTGTAAAATATGTAAACTGCGGCTGATATGGACGCACTCAGCTACTCATTCTTTCTCTTTATCCCGGAGGAAATTTACTAATTGCAACATAAACTGAGGTACCACAGATATTGAGGTTACTTTAAATAAGGTCTCACTAAGAGGCTCACGTAGAGATTCTCGCCACTTGCTTTGCATAGCAGTCTCGTAACAACCCACTGCTCTGTCATAATCAAAACCGTGCTCTCCTCTCACAGTGGTGCAGGGGATGTCGAGTCGGACAAATTGATGTAGGACACTTGCGGTCTACGAGGATGGTGCGCAAACTCAAATTGTTCTACAGTAACTATCAAAACTATACTGCAAACATGACGTGCGAGACTTTCAACTCCTCCCGATCTCTTACGCCACTGGTTTAGTCAGCTTCTTCGTTAACATTATTAACTTAAACCTTCCCTTGAGGATAATGAAAGAAAAAACACTTTTGAAAACGTTATGCACAACTAGTTACATTTTTAATTGCGATTTAAAGCACAGTAGCTTCTTAATAAGCGGGCCGGACAAATAAAACGATTAGTCAATTTTATGCTACTAAAATTCAGTAGTTTGAAGTAAAATTTATTAAAATGTCCATTTTACATTCTGCAACGGCAAGAACAAGGCGTTTTTAATATTCGAGGATGATTTGAACAGTTCTCGGGTATCCGACCGGGTAGCTTCGTAATTTCTCCGCAATATTTCGGCAGACGTACACGCTGCCATCTTCAGGTGGTTCCTGACGAATGCTGTACTGTTCCTCTCGGCGCCGAGAGGAAAACTTCAGATCGCTTTCGAGGATGACTTCGGCAAAGATCTTGCACGGCGCGAATGTGCTGTAGCTTAGGTGGATTTTGTAAGACAGTTTGGGGCTGCTTCCCGGGTTGATACACCACAAGTATCCTACATCAACAACTGTGGGTCGTTGTAAACAGTAATCGTTTACATACTGCGTATGTAAATTTTGCCACTGTTGGCAACGTAATCATTTCTTATGTTCTTTGCACTTAATGTTTCTAACCTGCCATCCCGCTTGCTTGAATGTGTACATAATTATGTAAACATGACAGAAAACATCTGCGACCACCGGAGATATTTACACTAATATTTCTTTTCACCTATACAACCAAAGACCTCAGCAATGAATGGTTTGTGATGTGTTCCAAAATACTCTTTTCCTTTATTAGTACTTCTTTTGCACTTACTAGGTTCTTACGTGTGTACAAAGTGGTGTAACACGGCAGAAAAAGAAGGAGGTATTTTTACTTTTACATCTACATTTTCGTTGATTCTTTCAATCACAGACATCTCCAAAACTAGGAGTCACACACTGAAACTAGACAGTTACCACAAATTCGTAACACAACACGTTGCTTAGGTGGGGGTAAAGCCCCGTATCTTTTAGTTTTTCTAATATTGAAGTCAACGGGGTTGGGAGAGGGGGAGAGAGGAGGGCGAGGGGGGGGGGGCGTCACAGGTTGGGTTTTTACCTATAACCCATCCAAATTCCAGGTGTGTCTGATTATTAATTGCAAAGTAATTTAGCTGAAACAAAAATTGCAGAGTATTGCCCCACAAAACGAGATAAAGCCATTTCGAACATGTCTTTGCCCCATTTGCGAGAGGCATGGATAAAACTGGACGGCTGAATAATAAACACACTTGAAATAGCCCTTTGTAACACTGTTGTATTGTAGCCAAGTTACCCAGCACAATATTGAACAGAAATGTCTCATAAATTTTAGCATAAATACTTTTACAAAAATAATACTTTATTCTCCATGAAAGGAGGATTAGTAGAGTAGCCTGAACGAGTTCAGTTACTGAGGCTAAGCTATCTAGGTACCTAGTAAATAGTGTATTTTGTTAGGTCCTCTGTTTCTTCCTTGTAGTCGCAGCCTCTTGTTCTTCCTCTTTTTCTGATATTTCTTCGCCAGGCAGGAAGTCCATATCTATATCTGATCAATTGTCGTGATGTGACAAGACTGCTTCTGACTCCCAAGAATGATCAACTGGGTGTTTGATCTGTTTTCTTCTTTTTTGGCACCGATGTAATGAAATCTAGTTCACGACGTTTTTTCCTATAGTACACTAATTTCTTGCTTTGGTAAGTCTTTCCTTCTTAGTAGCTAGCTTTTCTTTTTTCTTGCATTCTTCTCCCATTCGATCTTTATTGGGTGTCGACGTTAGAAGCACAGATCTCAAAGCTTTGCCAAGAAAGTTTCCCCTGAATCATTATTTTAGCCACCGCAATTATGTCTTCAAGTGAGGTAATGTCACGCAGTGTGTGTTGAATGTCATATTTGGCTGGGTTATCACTGAAAAATTGTCGTCACATTGTTGGAGGTGCGGATATTTACCGCACAACGCCTGCGGGGACTTGCCACAGTTCGCTAGTTTCTGACAAAGGACCCATTGCTGATTTTGGGACCAGCTACAAAAATTACCTCCACGTGAAAGTAAAGCTTACATGCAGTAGTGTCTACGAGTAATTTACTGATTCTTCTTTTCAAACCCTATACTATGTTCAAGTAAAACATCATGAACGTTACACGTAAGTAGTAAAAAACAAACTTACCTTATTTTCTCACCTGTGGAGTGACTTGCTGGGACGAACTTTCATGACACAATAAGGTAAACATGCCACCTAGTGGTCAACTCGTGAATGGATGCCAGTCGGTTCAAAAAATCGTTGAGAGTTTTTACACCACGCGAGGCTTTACCTATCCTACACATCGTATTACTCAACATAAGTGACGTGACAAAAGTCACGGGACAGCAATATGCGCATATACGATGGCGGTAGTATCGCGTACACGAGCTATAAAAGGGCAGTGTATTGGCGGAGCCGTCATTTGTACTCAGGTGATTCATTTGAGAAGGTTTTCGACGTGATTATGGCCGCGCGACTGGAATTAACAGGCTTTGAACGCGGAATGGTAGTTGGGACATTCCATTTCGAGACTCGTTAGGAAATCCAATATTCCGAGATCCACAGTGTCAAGAGTTACCCGAGAATACCAAATTTCAGGCATCATCACGGCTTCATCACGGACAACGCAGTGGCCGAATGCCTTCATTTAACGACCGAGAGCATCGGCTTTTGCTTAGAGTTGTCAGTGCTAATCGACAATTAAAACGGGTTGAAATAACCGCAAAAATCAATGTGGAACGTAGGACGAACGTATCCATAAAGACAGTGCGGTGAAATGTGGCTGTAAAGGGGTATGGTAGCAGACGAATGACGGGAGTGTCTTTGCTAACAACCCGACATCGTCTGCGTCGCCCTCCTGGGCTCATGACCATATCGGTTGGACCATAGGCGACTGGAGAATTGTGCTGTCTTCAAATGACTACCAGTTTCAGTTGGTAAGAGCTGATGGTAGGATTCGAGCGTGCCGCAGACCCCTCGAAGCAATGGATCCAAGTTGTCAATAAGGCACTGTGCAACTGCTGGTGGCTATATAATAGTGTGGGCTGTGTTTACATGGAATAGACTGGGTGCTCTGGACGAACTGAACCAATCATTGATTTGAAATGGTTATGTTAGGATACTTGGAGACCATATGCAACTATTCATGGACTTGCTGTTCTCAAAAAACGATATAATTTTCATGGATAAAAATGTGCCGTGTTAGCGGGCCACAGTTGTTCACTACTGGTTTGAAGAACATTCTGAAAAATTAGAGCAAATGATTTGATCACCTAGATCTCCTAGCATGAATCCAATAGAAAATTTATCGCACGTAATGGAGAGGCCAGTTCGTGCACACATTTCTGCACTGGCAACACTTTCGCAATTATGGACGACTATAGAGGCAGCATGGCTCACTATTTCTGTAGTGGACTTTGTAAAGACATTGCTTTCCCCGAAAGTCGATAATATTTTTTATCTTTTGTGCATTACTTTGTCATAGTACGTATGTATCATTTATTTCAACTATTCTTTATTTGTTCATACGTCACATTGTTTCTTCATTCATTTTGCTACTGTTTTATATTTTATATTGTACGAATATGAATGTTCTGGTTTTATATGCTTTATAAATCTTTGGTTAGGCTAGGAGAAGTACTGTGTCAGAGAGAGAACGAACGACTATCGATAGAGAGCGTGCGAGTTGTTGTGGTATCGTGGCCGGTTCGCGGGTGGAGAAGCGTTGCAAAGTTCGGCGTGAAAGAGGGTGATACGCGGAGGAACAATTAATTACACTGCGTCCACTGTGTTAATAGGAGATCGTGCATTATTAAGTCAACAGTAAAACCTGAAAAGTATAGTGAGTGTTTGCGGTGACGATTTTACATACTGTGTGAACTTGTGACAATTAGCCGTGAACCAGACACCATTGTCGTGTGGAGACACTAACTGTTAGAATTGCGTGAAAGTGGAACAAACCAAAATGTTAAGTAAAAGAACAGTGATGTGATCTGATCAAGAAACATTTATTATATCATCCAAACTGTCTTAAAGACGACGACGTAAATTGAACTGATATTTAACGGACTGGAATGGAAATGAGCGTTTGGCGTCATTGGCCGGGAGGCCCCTCGCGGGGCAGGTCCGGCCGCCATATCGCAGGTCTTATTGCATTCGGCGCCACATTGGGCGACCTGCACGCCGGATGGGGATGAAATGATGATGAACACAACACAACACCCAGTCCCTGAGCGGAGAAAATCTCCGACCCAGCCGGGAATCGAACCCGGGCCCAGAGGACGGCAATCCGTCACGCTGACCACTCAGCTACTGGGGCGGACTTTAACGGACTGTTATAGTGAGAAACACATGTGACTGTTTTCCTGTGGCAACACGGTGAAAGAACGGTGCGAAGTATTGGCATTAACCGGCTATATATCGTAAATACTAAAGACATTGCATAATTCCGACCTACACGCACCGCGTGATTAACAAACTTTTAATAATAAAACGTCGCGCTCGTAACGACAACGGACACACTGGAACTATTATTATTGCGCCAGTGCTGCCAGCTGATTGAAGTGGACCACCGTCGTAACTGGAATATTAATGAAACGGGAGGATCCATCATTATCTTCACACCACGAACCAAGATTAACTTCACACATCGTCCGCGCGAACCACCGCTGACGTCATCGCACTGCCTGCAGCAGCAGTTAAGACATTAAAAGAAAATTATAACGCTCTCTCACATTTCAAAATGAAAGACAATTGCAGGTAAATTATCTATTTTAAAAATACTGTCACAATATCAAGGTTCAATTTTGTTTAGTTCCAATAAATATTCTTTCCATTATTTCGTCTTGTTGACAGTGTTGAAAACCCACTAAAGTAAGATTCAATTAATAATTTTCTTTCAAAATTCTTCTCAGACATTTTGCTGCTCATCGTAATTTTATTTTAATGTTTGTGTGTAACTTCTTTTGGAGGGAGTACATATTTTATTTTTTGTGCAGTAAAATTAGCTACCATAAAATTACGTATATTACCAGCTCATGCTGTCAGCCATTACTGCCTGAAAACTGATTTCAAATGGCTCTGAGCACTATGGGATTTAACATCTGAGGCCATCAGTCCACTAGAACTTAGAACTACTTAAACCTAACTAACCTAAGTACATCACACACGTCCATGCCCGATGCAGGATTCGAACCTGCGACCGTGGGGGTCGCGCAGTACCAGACTGAAGCGCCTAGAACCGCTCGGCCACTCCGGCCGGCTTGAAAACTGACCAATAGTATTTTTGCACCTATTTTCTCATCGGCTGTCAGCTTCAAAACAAAATTACGTATTTCGCGGGCATCTAGCAGATGCGCGATGTCTATGTACGCCCCTACAAAATTTTTTTTTTACTTTTGCAGGTGTACTGGAATTATATTGACTTTAATTGTTCATTTCGCCCCCGTTAAAGTGATTTATCGCATCTATATAATAATTGTACTGAATTACCTTTTTTTACATAAACATTGGCATACCATATTTAGATTATAATTGACGTCTTATTGGCTCCACATAAGATTCTGCACGTTCCGACAAAGACTATGCCAATTTTTTTTTTTTCGTCCATGACTAACAGGGGTAGTCAGATTCCTTGTATAGGTCATGTTTTATTATTCAAAAGGTTTTTTTTCAGAAGTAGAGAACCAGTTTCTTTACAACTTCCAATACTTCGAACGACTTGTTGAGTCCATGAAACGTCGATTTGCTGTACTACGCTGGGCGAAGGAGGTGCGACACTATACTAAGAGGTATCCCATGTCTTTTGTCACCTCGCTGTAAATGTGCCTGATGACTGAGGTAAACTCATTGTTTCATTCGACATCACCATTTTAGCAGTATCTGTGTTTATCAACGTCCGCACCAAGTAGTAGCGCAGGCCGGAAATAAGAGATGATACGTTCAGCTGCTGTCTGTTTCTTTTTCTGCGCCCAGATCGCGGAGGGCGGCCTATTGTGATAGCTGGGAAGCGCCGACGCGTGGAGGAGGCCCCGGCTGCTGTGGCCCTGGCCGCTCGGTTACCATGGCGACCACGTCTCCCCGCGATCCCACAGCCCCATTACGGATAATGCCCGGCCTCGGCCCGGGGACCAGCGCAGGAGCGACGAGGACCGAGGGCGGCGGGAGCCGGCGAGCAAGCAGGCGGGCAAGGCGCTGCCGCCGGGCTGTTTGTCTTGCCTTCTGGGCGCATTCCGGGCAAGGACTGTAGCGGCGGCGGGGGACCAGCCTCTAATTGCGGCAATCTGCATCGCCAGACAGCCCTAATTCGCCTGGTCCGCGCTGCTTCGACCCGTGATAATTGCTCTGCCCGAATTATCCCCCACCTGATACCACGCGAGGAGATCCAGTTTATGAGGCTGCCACCAAGACTCGCGGAACGGTCCAACTCCGACGCTATTAACTCCTTGCTAATAACTTATCTCCATTACCGAGCAGATAACTATCAATAGCGGAAGTACAGAGGGTGCCCAGAGCTCTGTTCTCGAATTCTGTGTAGCTGCTGTAGTACCCCTGAGCATTAGCTCTCAAATTAGTTGTGTACGTATTCTCGATAAAAGAACAAACTCCTTAAAGAATGTAGCTTTACACCATCTACAGTTGTTACCGCTTTCTCTGTTACAGTTCCAGTGAAGGGAGAAAGAAGACCCTCAAAGAACACCATTCGATAGCACAACAAGTTGTACCACAATTATGCAAGTCTAAATACATAACATGCACTCCTCACGCAGCGATTTTCTTAGCACATGTACACAGACGGTAATGGGAAGCGTTTCACCGTGAAGCATCAGTTCAATGTCAATCAAATTTTGAGCAGAATTTCTTCATGTTCAAATGCCTCTGAGCACTATGGGACTTAACATCTTAGGTCATCAGTCCCCTAGAACTTAGAACTACTTAAACCTAACTAAGCTAAGGACAGCACACAACACCCAGCCATCACGAGGCAGAGAAAATCCCTGACCCCGCCGGGAATCGAACCCGGGAACCCGGGCGTGGGAAGCGAGAACGCTACCGCACGACCACGAGATGCGGGCTTTCTTCATGTAATGGGAATTAAAATATTGGGTTTCCTCTTGTTGAGAAATGAGAAGGAGCGTTTGTTTAGCTTGGTAGCCAAGATCGCATATATATTTCTTTATTTTCAACAACCAGTTTGAATAGATTTTGCTATCAACTTCACGTTTCCAAGTTTTTTTGTTAAAATACGTGTCATAGTGAATTAGAATGCCAAGTTGTCATGTTAGTTAATAAAATATAGCAACTTATACAAAGGTTTGTCAGCAATAAAAAATTTACAATCGAAAAGCATCTTGTTTACGTCCGTATATGTAGCGCTCAAAGATAATTATTACTTCATAAACATCAGAATATACGAGGGTTGGAACTTAAATAGAAGCAACTATTTATATACAGCTCGTACAAAATAGATACGTGTTTGTTTCAAAGTTTTACTGACCTTCGAAGTAGTCACCAGCATTGTGTATAAGCCGTTGCCAGCGATGTGGAAGTCGTAGAATACTTTTAGCAGTGCCAGTTGTGTTGACAGTTCGAGCGGCGCGGTCTATTGCCCGACGAATTTGTAGCAGTTCTGAAGCGAATGCCATGAAGTGTTTCCTTCAGTTTAGAAATCGAGTTGAACTAAAAAAAATGGTTCAAATGGCTCTGAGCACTATGGGACTTAACTTCTGAGGTCATCGGTCCCCTAGAACTTAGAACTACTTAAACCTAACTAACCTGAGGATATCACACACATCCATGCCCGAGGCAGGATTCGAACCTGCGACCGTAGCGGTCTCGCGGCTCCAGACTGTAGCGCCTAGAACCGCTCGGCCACCCTGGCCGGCCGAGTTGAACTTACGAGGGCTTAAGTCAGGGGAGTGCAGTAGGTGGCATAGCACTTTAGCAGCCACATCAGTCAAACAAATCACTAACAGCTTGCACTGTACGTGCTTGAGCATTTTCCTGCAAAATAGCCAGGTCCTGCTACAAGTGTCATCACTTTTGTCTCTATGCTGTTCATTTTTGGAACACAACATACGACCAGCTACAAATTCGTCGGGCAATAGACCGCGCCGCTCGAACTGTCAACACAACTGGCACTGCGAAGAGTATCCTACGACTTTGAAATTGCTGGCAACGGGTTACACACAATGCTGGTGACTGCCCTGAAGGTCAGTAAAACTTTGAAACATGTATCTATTTTGTACTAGCTGTAAATAAACCGTTGCCACTATTAAAGTTCCAACCCTCGTACATTTTGAAGACCTGAAGATGACAGTAAAGTCTGCTGAAATTGGTTATTAGAAATAAAGAAATATTTATACGATCTCGGCTTTGGGAAGTTTTTACCGGGTGTTGAAAGATTAAAAATTCATTGTATTCGGTACTGATGCCCACTCTCAACATCAGTATCAGGCGTGATCCCTACAGACATGAATACCCTGCTGTACGAGGACTAGTTTTTCTTTCAAATTTTGATCGGTCGCTAAATTAAAAGCACAGTGAAAATTCGATGAAGCTATGTGCAGATGTTTTGCGCTGTCTCTCTAGTATGCTCGACGATCAAGTCATGCCGGGATTTTCAGTTCTGAACGCACAGCGAGCACGTAAAAATTCCTAGAGCAAGAGAATCGGCCCCGAGGTGCTGTCGTTCTTAATGCTGGACGATTCCGCCTCATCTTATACAGCCCAATTAACGTAAATGACACGGGTAGCCTTCTTCATGGCAATGCACGGCCGCAGACAGCAGGTGCAGCAAAGACGCTCCTGCAACGTTTACGATAGGAAGTGTCTGATCACCTGACATACAGCCTGGACTTGGATCCCTCTCATTTTCATTTCTTTTTCTCGCGTGAACCGCTATCTATGTGGACAGCATTTTGTCACAGACAACAACCTACACACGAGCGGAGACAGTTGGTGGACAGCAGACGTGGCTGCCTTCTATGACGAGGGTATTGGAAGCTTGATATCAGATTACACTGAATGTCGAAGACGGAGCGGCGACTATGTTCAGCGTGTCTCGAATAAGGTATGTATTTAAGCCTCAGAACAAAACAGAAGTCGATGTCTATAGAAAAAATCTTTATTTATTATTGAAATAAAAAATTTAGGAATTTACTTATTACAAATAACATCATTTAAATGCAATCAAGTACACCTTAGGCACTAATTTAAACGATGATCAAAATTTCACAAGACGGCGTGCGGACACAGTAATGGCTGCCACTTCGCTACTGAATTTTTCTTTCAGTTGCTCCAGAGAAGTCGAATTATCAACATGCACTTTAGACTGGACATACCGGCACAAGAAAAAAATCCATGGGGCTCAAATTTGGACTGCGGGGGGCCAATTTATGTCACCCCACCTGGAGATCAATTTGACAGGTAAAATTTCACGAATTGACAGTACAGACGCATTGGTTGCGTGTGCTGTGGCTCCGTCTTCCTGAAACCATGTTCTTCGGTTGTAACCAGGAAAGTTTAGCAAATCTGGCACCAAATCGTTCTTTAACATCGTCACATAACGATCCAAATTCACCGTAACTGCACTACTGTTCTCGTCCTCAATTATTCCTCGAGCTGGCATCGCAGCCTATTTATACTGGTGTCCAAAATTAAAGCAACAAACCACTGTTTCCCCACCCTGTGTGTAATTCACGATATAATTAAAAAACTGTCAACAGATGTCCGTACGATCGTATTCTGCATGGGAGATGGACAACTCTGACGTCAGGGCACCTATCAGACGGGGTAGTGTTCGTCGGCTAGTTTCACATCCACAGTCGCTGTGTTCACAGTCGAGGATGGCGCAGTATGGCACAGAGAAGACGCTTACCAGACTCTCTGCGGTGGAGGATTAGAGGAAGAATGGAAGCAGAACAGTCGGATGGCTTAATGTGAACCGTTTTGTTGTTTCTCGGATGTGGCGACAGTTTATAGAGACCGAAACTG
The DNA here is from genome assembly GCF_021461385.2 of Schistocerca piceifrons. Classification (NCBI taxonomy): domain Eukaryota; kingdom Metazoa; phylum Arthropoda; class Insecta; order Orthoptera; family Acrididae; genus Schistocerca; species Schistocerca piceifrons. Next base: position 833,544,288 of record NC_060138.1, on the reverse strand, counting down.
TATCCCGAAGACCAGGACAAGGCTGACCACGTGTGACATCAGAAAGAGGCGACCGTTAATTGGCTGTAAGGGCACGACGGTACAGATGCCAAGGCAACTGGCATCTGACCTCGCAGTATCCACTGGATGCGTTGTATTGAGGCAAAGGGTGTACAGAAGGCTTCGGCAGAGTGGCCCTTATTGTCGGAGACCTGCTGTACGTGTAACTCTGACGCGGTTTCATGGAAGGGAAGGTCTAGAGTGGACTCGTCAACAAGCCACCTAGACGGTCGAACAATGGGCCAGTGTTCTTTTCACAGATGAGCCGATTTGGTCTGGAGAGCGATTCTCGACAGATTTCCATCTGAAAGGGACATGGAACACTATTTCGGAACCCAAACATTGTGGAAAGAGATCGGTATCGACAAGGATCCCAAATGGAGTGGGCAGGGATTATGTTGACCACTCGAACACCTCTTCATGAAATGTTGTTGCGAGGTGCTGTGGACTCAGACTTTGTACTGATGGACGATAGTGCTCGACCTCCTAGAGCACGGGTGGTCGATCTTTCCTTGTAAATGGCCGGCCGCGGTGGTCTAGCGGTTCTAGGCGCTCAGTCCGGAACCGCGTGACTGGTACGGTCGCAGGTTCGAATCCTGCCTCGGGCATGGATGTGTGTGATGTCCTTAGGTTAGTTAGGTTTAAGTAGTTCTAAGTTCTAGGGGACTGATGACCACAGATGTTAAGTCCTATAGTGCTCAGAGCCATTTGAACCATTTTGAACCTTGTAAATGGAAGATGCTGTACACATGCATAGATCAGCATGCCTGGGATGCGCTTAGGGGACGGGTTGCATCACGCCAACATCCACCAAGCACTCTTCAAGACTTTCGAGCAGCTCTGCAAGAAGAAGAGGCCCTATTGCCTCAGCAAGAGATTGATAACATCGATCACATCATGTCCCATCGTTGTCAGGCCTGTATTGCTGTCAGAGGTGGTCACAAACCATACTGGGCACATTAACCAGCTGTCGGAATGTGTGTGCAAATCCGTTAAATTGGAAAAAATGAAGAACATTTTTATCTACCGTTTACATTCTGTGTTCTTTACATTGTTGTTACTTCACTAACACTCGTTCATGCGAAAAAATAAACGCTACCTTGGAAAATTTCAGTTTGTTGCTTTAATTTTGGACCCCAGTGTAGTAACTTTTGACCAATGAACCGGTTTTAACCGTTCTGTTTAGGATTCGTTGCACTAGAGCAGCGGCAATTTCCTTTACAGCCGTGACCGTTCAGGTGTAAATGAGCCTCGTCAGAAAACATGGCACTCAGTTTGATCATTAAAGAACTGCAGCCTATGTATGACATCCTGAGACTTAAATTATTGCACCAATTGGAGTTTGTAAGGGTGCAGTTTAAGATATTTTGGCAGAATTCGATGCAGTGATGATCTATGCACGTTTAGGAACTTCAAGCTTACGACTGGTGAGATTAGAATTGTAACGGACAGACCGATTTACACTCTCCACGGATTCGCCCATTCTTCATGATCTTGATCGCCCGGATTTCGGTTTGGCCAGTGTTGAACCGGTCTCCTCAAACGTTTTGATCCATTTCCGGATAAGGGGAACGCTTGGAGCGTCATTTACATCATGCAATCTACGATCACTACGAAATGTCCTCCGTGCTACAGCCACCGAATCACCGTTTTTGTGAAATTCCCGCACACAGAACGCGTGGTCCGCTCCCAAGAAGTGCTCTATATCGACTGAATTCCTAAGGTCAAACAAGCGATGAACGTACCCCCCCCCCCCCCCCCCACCTCCTCCCACTTTCCACCAATTTGATCCACATACGCAGAGAGCTCTTCAAACATAAATATTCTTTCGAGGTATCCCAAAAAGAAGTAGCTGGAAAGTGAAGAAAAATGTTGCACATAATACATTTTTAAGTTTCGCTGTGTTTTGCATTTCGCGACCAACTGGAGCAAGGAAAAAATCATTTTAAGTGCGAGTAGGAATCAAGCGCCGAGGCTTCCGCACAACCCTCATAATGTACATAGATAGTTCATCCATTCCGGGAATCGAGAATTTGGGCGATTTTTGCATGTTATCGACATCGATACTGGAGAGGTACCAAAATGTGGAAATAAATAGCCGTATATTTTGACTGTACTGACGTAGAAGCTTAAATGTTTTACACCATAAATAGACCGAGGACCTTAGTATACGACTTAAATTTCAACTTGATATGTCTACTTGCTCCAGAGAAACAGGGGTCTTAACAGATAGACGGAGAGACAGAACGGCCAGATAACAAATGATAATACCTTTTTCGTGTGCGGTAATTACAAATTAACAATTTTCTGATTTTTTCCTTCAATGTGAAACCTTTCTTCTTGCCAAATTCCATCGTTTCAGGTCAATGGGAAGTACCCTTCAGGTTTTGATGAGGGAGTCTGCGAGTATCAAGATACAACATAAAAGGTCGTATATTTTGCTTACATTGACTTAAAAGCTACAAGTTTTCGCACCGCCAAGGGACAATAGACCTCGGTATGTGGCATAAATTTCAACAATACACGCCTACCCGTTCCTGAGAAAAAGTATTTTTAACAGTTGGACGGGCAGAGAGAGACATACATATGGACAGACGGACATCAGTGTGATCAGATAAGAGTTCCGTTCTCACCGATTGAGGTATGGAACTCAAAAAAGCGTTTGTTGGGGCGCAGAAGCAAACAGCCACCAAACGTCATCTTGAGGAATTTCTTGCCATTTCTGAAGCACATGCTATATACGTTCATGAAGATCGCTGGCTGCACCTTGGTGTCACTGTATATCACATCCGAGACGCGTTCGATGGTTGACACGTAAGGGGGCCAAGCGGGCGAGACAAGGATCTTTGTTGTCCTCAAGGCGTTTATGGTGTGAACTGTAGTATGCAGTTTGGTATTATAATGCCCCAATACGCCATTTGGTAGCGTGACCAAGAAGAGTTTGACGACAGGGTGTCCCCATACTAACGAGCATTCAGTCTCCACTCAACTATTATCAAATCAGTGCTGTTGCGACATCCTACACCTCCTCACACCACGATTCCAGGAGTTGCGTCTCCCCATAGACACGTTGGTATCTATATGACCGCCACGAACAGAACCTCAAGACCACAGAATGCTACTCAGTATCCCAGTTGACTGTTGTTTCAATCCCATGGAAGTCTTTGGTGACTGTGATGTGGTATCGACTGATGACCTCAGATGTTAAGTCCTATAGTGCTCAGAGCCATTTGAACCATTTGATATGGTATCAGAGGTGAAAGATGTACGGTTTCTCAAGATTTCAACCCAGATTCCAGTGATTTCTCTCCGACGGTTAGCAGTACCCTACTTGTAACCTCTACTCAGATTTCAGCTGCTGTATCTATCTACTCGTCAGAAACAAGCGAAGAATTTCATAGTCTTCTCGTGGTCTTATCCTTCGAGGAAGACATGTGCCAAGTCTTCTTGACGCAACCTCCTCAGAATTTTGCAGTCGTTTTATTACAGCCAACTGTCTGTATACTCTGTCGGTGTGATGTTCTCCTCTCTCTCATGTCAATAATTCGATCTTTCTCGATGTCTAAAAGATGACGATAAGCTGTTCGTGCACATACTCTGGGCATGCCATGTTGTCGTCTCCACTTGACAAGTTCCAGTAACGTTTGACACACCTGCTGACCATTACGTTCTCACACTTCTTTTCACGAATAAAAATGGCTCTTTTGGGTTCCGTATCTCAGCCGGTATGAATGGAACCCCTGTAGGACCATTTTGCTGTCCGTCTGTCGGTCTGTCTGTCTGACCGACTATTCAAAACCAACTTTCTCAGGGAAGCACATACGTACCAAGTCGAAATTTGTATCAGATTTTGAGTTCTACAGCCCCTTTGTGATGCAAAAAATTGAAGCTTCTCCGTCAAAGAAACCAAAATATATGGACAATTATGTCACATATTTTGACACTCGCAAACTCACTCATCAAAACCTGTTCCCGTTGGTCTACAGTCATGGAGTCTGAAACGAGACTCGTCCGATCAGACAACATGTTTCCAGTCACCAACAATGTTGGTGTTGACGGGCCCAGGAGAGGCGTAAAGCTCTGTATCGTGCAGTCATCAAGGGTACACGAGAGGGCCTTCGGCTCCGAAAGCCCATATCGATGATATTTCGATGAATGGTTCACACGCTGACATTTGTTAATGGAAGAACATTGAAATCTGCAGCAATTTGTGGAAGGGTAGGGCTTTGTCACGTTGAACCATTCTCTTCAGTCGTCGTTGGTCTCGTTCTTGTAGGATACTTTTCCGGCTCTAACGATGTCGGAGGTTTGATGTTTTACCGGTTTCTTGATACTCACAGTACACACGTGAAATGGACCTGCAGGAATATCTCCACTTCATCGCGACCTCCAGATGCTGTGTCCCATCGCTCTTGCGCCTACTATAACACCACGTTCAAACTCACTTAAATCTTGATAACCTGCCATTGCAGCAGCAGTAACCAATCTAAGAACTGCGCCAGTTGTCTTACGTTGGCGCTGCCGACCGCGGCGCCATATTGTGCCTGTTTACACATCTCTCTTTTTGAATACGCATGCCTATACCGGTTTTTTTGGCGCTTCAGTGTAAATGTGCAACGTAAATGTTAGTTGAGAGTTTTATAAAGTATGTTTTGGTGACTAACTCTTGTCTACTACTATCCTATTAATGCAGTAAATTACCGAAAAACCACAACTAATCGGACAGATAACGGATGCTAGATTTGCTCACTAATAAAGACTGGCTGCAGTGTTACTGTCTTCAGTCTCTCTCCCTCTCTCAGTGGAAGACACGACAGTGTGTTACAACAACGCAGAATGTTGATTAGGGCAAGTCGTACGCTGGTACGAAGTTACATAAGCTTGGACTTCTCACGTGACGCCATGCAGGCGATTTTCGTGTCAGTTATAACGGTACGAAGACAAGGACGACACAACACCCAGTCCCAGAACTGAGATATTAGTGCAGTAACTTGTAACAGGTTAAGATTTATATTAGCTTGCATTTAATTATGAAAATATTTAGCAATTCTTACTGTGGAGACTGTTGAAATTGTGTTTGCTTGAATAATCTTGATTTTCACTAACGTGAAAGTGTACAGTTTCATGCCGGATTCGGCCAATGACTTTTTAATCGAGTCTAAAAATACTTTTCATTTGTCCCTTCAGGATTGTTTTAGTCATTATTTAATGCTTTTATAAAAAGATTTTCGTAAGGTAAGGTTGTATTGGTCCCCCCCCCCCCCCCCCTCTGGTTTGAATACTAGCACTATTGTTTAGTGGATAATACAAAGTTATGTGAAAGAGAACTCAGGTAACTAGTGAAGCGTTAGTTAAAAGCTTTCCGACTACGACCTCAATAATGTCCACTAGCGGCTTCGGAAAATCACGAGAGGCTTTCCAATAATCTGAACAGGTATTAGAGCACAGTTAACCATTTTCAAAATGAAAATTATTAAAGTAATTTTTGAATCATTTAGAATTTCGTTAAAAGTAATAACCAACAGTGTTAAAGGGTCACTTTGCTAGACCATTCATTAGACACAGCGTAACTACACGTAGTAACTCAATGTTGTAGAAATATCACGAAAGTTAGCTTATGAAGCTTCAAACTCGGGCGGTAACAGTTAAAAACAAATAGAATAAAGAATAAGTAAAAAGGGGTTGTCAGAGTATCATATGTAAACACACCAGTTTACGGACGACAAACTTGGTAACCGAGTGATTCTTTAAAAGATAATAAGACGAGATTAATTACCTCCTCCGTCAAGATTTGCATTGTCTTCAGATAGTAAACAATGATACTTGCATGTAGTGTCCTTCTGCTCATTGGGTCGTGGGCATAAAAGTTCCGTAGGAGGGCTATGAGTAACGTATTAACTAGCAGTGCTTTTTCGACTTTTCAGCTAGCTGTCAGTGAACATTAAGAAGATAATGTATTTCTACGGAAGGTAGTTAGGATACATACTAAAAACTATAGAAAATACAACAATTCTATGGTATAATACTGATTACAGGCACGGGAAACATAGGGCGCATCATTGCTGATCATGTTACACACTTTACTGATTCATGTTGGCCGGCCGTGGTGGCCGAGCGGTTCTAGGCGCTACAGTCTGGAACCGCGCGACCGATACGGTCGCAGGTTCGAATCCTGCCTCGGGCATGGATGTGTGTGATGTCCTTAGGTTAGTTAGTTTTAAGTAGTTCTAAGTTCTAGGGGACTGATGACCTCAGAAGATAAGTCCCGTAGTGCTCAGAGTCATTTGAATCACTTTTTGATTCATGTTGACGGCAACGAAACATATCCTTACTTGATGTGTTCCCTATAGTTAACGTCATAGAAGCTGTTAATAATGTGTTCTGCAGTCTGTCGCTGTTGCATGCAAGATACACCTTAACAGATCGAGATAACGCGGTAAAATCTTGAGCTTGTGTGATTCCATTCCTCGCCGTGGAGGAGCCAATGCAAAATACAGCTGATGAATGTCCTTCTCTATAGTTTATATACTTGTATTGTTCTGTCTCTACTGCTAGATACAACAGCATTAACAGAAAATCTCCTCTTGATCGTAAAATAATTTAGGATCTTTTGCATCTATGATTGATAAATTTCTCTTCCCCACTTGATACTTGAACGCCAGTTCATTCAGCCTGAAAACAGCATGAAATGCTGATACATCCAGAAACCATCCTTGGATGCTGAGAGCACAAAATGGTCAAATTGTCTGACCGCAGCAGAAATTGAGAAATACACAGACTACGGCTGCGTATATCTTATATCAGCTGGTAGTTAACGCATACTTATATTACAAGACTTCAGCAGTTTGTTGTATTGTAATATCGCTATGACTGTCAATTACACATTTTCTCTCTTTGCACAGTATATATACCAACCGTTCAAAAACTTCATCTTGTCAATACTTGTTGCAACTGCTCGGACACGTACCTTCTGTTTGGAAGAGAATCAAAAAATGGCTCTAAGCACTATGGGACTTAACATCTGAGGTCACCAGTCCCCTAGAACTTAGAACTACTTAAGCCTAACTAAACTAAGGACATCACACACATCCAGGCCCGAGGCAGGATTCGAACCTGCGACCGTAGCAGTCGCGCGGTTTCGGACTGAAGCGCCTAGAACCGCTCGGCCGCCGCGGCCGGCGGAAGAGAATCAAGTAGCAAAAAACTTACAAGGAAAGAATCATTATCAGATTGAGCAGAAACTGCGTCTGACAAAAGTTTCAATATTAAAGCATAGGGTTTTGATTATGGCCCAACGTCAGGACAAATTTTTATCCATACACTAATGAACTTCCCTGTTTGTCGTTTGTGAGACACATTTCTATGTCTTCATCATCAGTGACGTCTTTCTTACTTCATACTACGCGTAAGTTAGTCTCGAAGTTCGCTTTGTTAAGCAACGACATGCTGCGCAACATACTCAAACAGGGGGCATGAGTGGAGAGAGGCAATTTGGTGGTGGCGGAGGGGGCGGTGGTGGAGGGTAGGGAGGGGGGAGGGAATTCTAAAATTCTTACCTACCTTCTTTATGCCTACTAAGTACCATACAAACACAATGTGTTTGTTGAATGTTGCTTTTAATCTCAGAACGCGTCTGATGAAATGCTGGGTATTCAAAATGGTCTTCACATCCCTCACTTCACTTTGGTGTATCCACATACAGTGGAAAACGATCTGTAGAGGTTCACTATACTACTAAGTACTTTTCCGAAAAACTGAAAGTTTCATTCAGCGACCACTACACATAAGTGACTAAACATGGATAATATTGTACTTTTTTAAGAATTGTGCAGGCGTATTTCCTTTTCAACTGGCTCCCAGTAGAACAGAAAAATTTGAATGACAAACGTCTTCAGATGTAATAAGGAAGATTCGCTTGTGCTATTTCGCACAGGAGTTGCTTGCAGCAGTTGAGAACATTTCTCTGTAATGTGGTATTTACTACGACAATTTTTCACATGGCTCTTTTGAGTAAAAGTTTCTAATCAGTATTCTGTAATCTGTGTACTAACTCATTCCATGACGAAGCAGCTTTGGCTCACATGATTCCACGATACCTAATAAATAAATCAATGTAAAATAAAAAACAGAGAATTTGTAATCGCTTACACGAGGATTGCGCGTGCAAATTGACTAATGAGTCTTGTTTTAAAGACACGTTAAAATCCAACCATAGAACCGTGTAATTTCAAACTCCTCCACCAATGATATTTCGACAGTATACCTCCTGGCTATCCTCAGGTATGGCAGAAAGACGTGTGGTCGAAATATCAATGGAGAACTCGGATTGCCCTGTTGATGATGATGTTGTCGGATGTGGGGCGCTCAACAGCTCGCTCATGAGAGGCTTTACAGTCAGAACGCCACATTAATGGGACGGGGAGGGAGGAGGAGGGGGGGGGGGGGCGAAGAGGAAAGCAGTCCCCATTGGAGGAGTTTCTTAAAATGCATTAAAGACCACTTAGGAGCTACATAAAAGCCCCCATCATGATACGCTGAACTTTGAAAATCTAGTAATACGCATGGGCAAGCTATATTTTCAGATCACGCTGTCCTCCACTCCCCAGCACTTCAGCAATGAAGCCCGACAGTTGACAAAATTTTAAAACCCGTATTACACTGGTGTCAGTGTGAGCGATCATGGTGGGCAGATCTCCAGCCAGACTGAGTATTGCCCTGATATTAGTATATAAAACACACGTAGCCAAATCATGCTGAACCGAAAGTGGCACACACAGAATGATGGGTCCTCCTTCGTATGCTAGTGGACAGTGTCTTATGCGCTGTCGGGTGGGAAATTGCGCTATTGCATGTCTGAAATTTAATGAATCCCTGGGAAAGAGAAAATACAGAGATCTGAGAAATTTCTTGAATGCACGGAACCAGATGTCTATCAGATGACAATATCGTATCAGTATTTCCAAGAGGAGTGTATGGAATCGAGTGGCAAATGTTTCGTGGTTCATTGGAGTCCTGAGCTCTGAAAATTCAGGAGAAAAACGGGCCACAGTAAAGGAATTTATTTAAAGTGATTTTTAAACTTCACTCCCCTTCCATACTATTTATTTAATGTAGCTAGTGCTAATGATTCCCTTGAAGAGATCTCAGAAGCCGTCTGTTTTTGTTTCCTTTGCTTTTTTTCCCTTTGTGTCCTTTAGTGAATGTATTTAAACGACGGCGTATTTAATACAATTATAAAAATTATTCGGAGCCTGTTTATTTTCCGGGGCCTTTGTTGCGCTGTGTGAGGCCTGGGGCGGCTTTTTGCAGCGAGTGAGCCGCTGCCAACCCTGACGCTGAGGCTCGCTACGGCAGCGAACCTGGCGGCGCGGCGCGTAATTACGCGCGCATACCTACGCTGGCGCTGCGTAGCGTTGCGCGTTAATTAAGGCGGATACGGCTGGCCGCTTTGCCGGCGCGTTTCGCGCGATGGTTTGCTTTGGCCGGACACGCACACGAGTCTGCCCGCGGAGCGCGCGCACGTCTGATAAAGGGAGCGAAACTGACCTGAGAAGTGGCTCAGCTCCCCGGAGAAACAGTCCTAAGTGGCTTTTGACATGTAAATGAGATAGTTTAGGTGAATGTCGCTCAGTAATACCCACAAGGCGCTGCATTCGTTTTCTAGTGACATCCCTATGAACGGCACTGTCTACCTAACAACCAGCCTGTAGAAACATGCCCCGAAATTTTTTATGCGGCAGGAATACATCTAAAGAAAAATACTTTCAAAATTGTAGATGGTAAGACGCACTGTAAGTATCTAAAAAAAATCAAAATTGCCGAATTCGTAGCTCGCCAAGCTGCTGGAGAAGTGTCATACTGGGCATGCGCAACAACGCGAGGCGCATTACTTGATTGGCGGCGCATCGGTAAACTGGCAACACGACCTAACACAATCGTAACTGTAAAGCGAATGTTGGTGAGCGTTAACAGTGAGGGTAGAAGTGAAGTAATATTCATAGTATTTTCTTCATTTATGCCTGTCAATAGCATCTGTCCGGACAGGTTCCAGAATTTCACAGTACCGCGGAATACAACTAACATGCTCAGTCTTGCTAAGATGAAATGCAAAGAGCTAGGTACGCAGTCGAAATCACCCACTTCTCCCAAAGACCTACATATGTGTTCTTTGTTAGTTAATTTCCTGGACATTCATTAGAATGATGTAGACCTTTCGATACAGACTGTGGAAACTTCAGAAGAAATAGGTAATAACTCTAACAGTTCCGTGAGTTGTGGTTAGGGCGATGATGGTCGTTCCAGTACGAGTACGTAACAAGAATACCTTCCTAGCCCAAATAAAACTGGTACAAAAATAGCGTTCAGTGACAAAGAATAGGCTGTGAATCTTGCTTAAACCCGTCAGGGAGAAAACGCCTAAAATTATGCAATGTGCAAAGCCGGTTTCGTTTTGCAAAATCTGAATCTGAACTGTATAAATGGAAGACAGTCTTACACGAGAAAAGATATATGAAATGTGAAAGAAAAACTTATTCGAAAGATTTAGAATTGCTCTTCAGAGATACTGCACTGTTACCGAGGGAGATCTACAAGACCGCGGGTTCAGAATTGCAAATAAGGTGAAAATTACAGTTTTCCAAGCTTCTTTGACCTGATTAGGGAGAGTGAGGAGTCGCAAAATTACGAAGCTTGCTTTAGGTCAACGTGTACAGGAGATGCTTTTAATAGGTAATATTATAGAGAAATTCGTATCTGTCTTAAAAAAAAAAAGCTTGCTCTTGTTCTTGTATCTGTTTGGTGTAAAGTCAATCAGTCAAAATTAACGTAAGAACTGCTTGGAAATCGCACTGTATCATTTAGCGGCGAAAAAAAGACAGAGCCGGTTGTGCAATCGATGAATCCTATGACACATTTGTATACAATAATGCCAGTGGTAAGTATCGGTGGATTACTGTTTCTGCATCTTTATATCTAAAGGCAAATTATTACCACAAATAAAAAGAAAGATGTCCCTAGTTGCATAAATCTTGTAACAGACGTACGAAAAATCTGGAAAAAGAGAAAGAATAGTTGTAAACATTTTATTCAGATAGTGTCCTTACCAGATGCACGGAATAATTCATTACTTGTGCTGGACGTTTGACCTGGACATAACGACACCTGTGTCTTCGAAGGTGACTATGAAAAGACAGTTCATATAATTCGGATACCAACTGGAACAAGTAGTCGTGAGAGAACCTCTCGATAAATAACTTGTTCGGCAATGAAAAACATTTTTCAGGTTGGGCAAAATAATATCCGATATCTCTTTGTCATTTCTGGTTTATCACTGGAACAATATTCTCAGACTTCAGTCATCTGTGCATTATCTGTCTGTGTCACTACGTTTTACGAAGTCGATCAACTACGCCTGGTATACAGCGCGACATCCAGAGCAAAGGCATCCATCCCCAATCTGTCTAAATGTAAGTAGTAATTCTGTGATTGAATGCATTAATTTTTCCTCTAAGAGATGTTCATGGTGTAAGGAAAATGTGTGTATTAACGTTTCAATAGACACTTCAGATTCTTTTAAAATATTTCTTTTCTATGAATGAAAGTCTCGACTGATGGAAGTCGTCTGTAATGTAGCATCAAACACGCCCTTAATTTTTATTTTCCTCTTCTAATCACATTTATAAACATTACATCCAAAACAGTTTACCATGCGATATGAGCTGCAAGCTATTCAAATTATTTGTAAAACGTGGCATTTTTGGTATTATCTAGCTGTCTGAAATTCGCAAGTGTGCACCCTGGACCTCTGCGTTACGCTATGGTCTCTTGTTGAGGCCGTGTGAGCCCATTCGCCGAGTCACGCGCTGTTCAGTAAAGGCTGTACGATCCGCCTTTACAAGCAGTTTTCACGCCACAAAAATGAGTACCTTAAACTTTTTTTTAAATACGTCCAGTGCGTATTGGCAGCAAAAATTTTGGCTTCGCATTTCTTGCAGTGTGTTCTTCCGGTGTTAAAAAATCCAGGGTAAGTTTCGACATGTCGGACTGGACCAGTCCCCTGTAATATTTACATACTACTGAAGGCCGATTGAAACGACACGTCAACGGAACGGAATGACACACGACGCTATCGTCAAATGCTGGTGTGTTCGCACTAGGCGGTACGTTAACACGACGTCAATTCGTTTAACCGCTTACCGAACGGCGAAAGATACGTTATAGAATACCATCTGTGATGAATGGCTCTGAGCACTATGGGACTTAACATATGAGGTCATCAGTCCCTAACTAACCTAAGGACATCACACACATTCATGCCCGAGGCAGGATTCGAACCTGCGACAGTAGCGGTCACGTCGTTCCAGACTGAAGCGCCTAGAACCGCTCGGCCACGCCGGCCGGCTCCATCTGTGATAGAAAACGTCGGAATATACATCGGAACTAAAGAACTAGTAACGCCAAAGTTCTTTAATGACCAAAGCAAATTTCATATTGGATGTTTTTGATAATGCATGTATAGTAAATTGCTGAGAAATTAAATAACGCGAAAAGTGTCATCCAAACATTTCAAAACATCGACACTTATCTGCTAGCGAATATCCCCGTATGTTCACATAAACACACCAAAATATAGTCATAAGGCAATATACAGGGTGATTTATCTGGCCCTATATGGGTTTTAATGCAACCTGCAATGCCTTCAGCTTCTACACGAATGATTTTCGCATTCTGTCGCTTACCACGCGCCAACTATTAGTTCTACAGAATAAAATGAACAGGACCTTTTTGTAGTAATTTTAATCTAGTTAAATTTTGTATTGGGATACGTTCTGGCTAGAGACTGTAGTTTTCGTATTGAGCCGTGGAGGGACCGGCACCAGTGGTATCTCTGACATGAGTACGATCTATTTCCTAAATGGTTCAAATGGCTCTGAGCACTATGGGACTCAACTGCTGAGGTCATTAGAACTTAGAACTAGTTAAACCTAACTAACCTAAGGACATCACAAACATCCATGCCCGAGGCAGGATTCGAACCTGCGACCGTAGCAGTCTTGCGGTTCCAGACTGCAGCGCCTTTAACCGCACGGCCTCTATTTCCTACTACAGTGGTCTGTCTTGGGGGCTTGGGTCGGCTCGAGATGTAAGGAAGTGCCGACCGCGAGTAAAGGGAACAACGCTTTGAGAACGGAAGGCGGCGGTGAGCGAGTCGGCGATTGGCTGGCGGGCAGAAGCGAAGATGGCGTGCCCGAGGCCGGGCGGCGGTTATCACGTGGTTGTACTGGAGGCGGCGGGAGTTGGCCGGCGCTGTGCATTCTCCGGAAACCTCGTGAGCTGTGGACGTGCCCGCTTCCTTGGAGGGACACGCTGGAAAGGTCTTGCGAAATGATGGTCTGACATCGCGAAATCGCCCCAGCATAAGGACACCCAGTTAAGTAATCTAACTACTAAGAGCGCTTAGTTAACTGTGATTCTGATCGCTCTTGGTACAGTAAGACGTTGCCGGGAGCGTGATGTTATATGTGTTCGATTTCATTTGATGCCTCTTACTAAGCGTGTGCGCTGCTTTTGCATAATATTGATGTATTTGCAGAATGTTAGTTCATTAGCTATTATTAGCAAGTGTTTGATTTGCTTACGATATCGGTTAATCCATGTCAATATGTCCTCTGCGGGCAATCTGAGTTTAAATTTCTAAAGGTTACCGTGTTGAGCTTTGCAGGCCCACTAAAGGTGGCCAATATGTGAGTCAAAAAATGGGTGTGAAATCTAATGGGACTTAACTGCTAAGGTCATCAGTCCCTAAGCTTACACACTACTTAACCTAAATTATCCTTAGACCGCTCGGCTAATCCCGCGCGGCATATGTGAGTCATTAAGTTCTAGTGAGTGTCGCTTCTCGTGAGCCAGTTCATTTCCGACTCTTAGCGTTTGTTTATCAGGTACTGTCTCACTTAAAGAAGGAATTGCGAGTGAAATTAGTTCTTGTTTAGCCTTGATTTTATACCGTTAATTTACTGGTCAGTCTTGAATGTTAAAGTTAAAAGTTTTTTGGCCTCATGTTGTCGGGTGTGGTCTGTGTTTCAGTGAGCTGAGGCAGCTGGCAACCGAAGCGAATAGCTTCCATTCAGATTACTAGTTTGGCTCGTGTGTTTCTCTTCGGTAGCGTTTGCTGGGTTCATATTTCGGTGGCATACTCGATGTGGGGTTGCAAACGGAGCCACGTCTTGGTTCGAAGTTAAGTATTACTTCCCTCAGTCGTTTCCACCGTTCGTGGTTAAACTTCGGCCTTACAATCTCGGGCCTTACTTCTGTTGTTACATATTTATGATTGTAAAAAGTTGTAACTTTCTATGCCCTAAAAGCCCATCTTACTAGCCAATGAGCATTCGAATCATTTCGTGGTTCACTCTGCAATGTTCTCTAGTCTAGTAATTTGCATGATAGCCCAAGTTACGTTTTAATAAATGTTCTAAGTATTCGTGTTAAAATTGAGGCTGTGCGTTCACTGTTATTTCATATGCAATGTTAAAGTATTGGAATTGAAAGGGTCTTAAATAAAGTGTCTTAACTAGAGTTGTTTTGTTAAAGTTATGGTCAGATTCAGCCTTAGTGGCTTCTGTCAATTTTTGTATGAGATCGTTGCTAATGGTTTACTAGTTTATTAATGATTTTATGCAGTGAGAGTGTTTCTTAAATATTTTGCCTGAGTGGCGTTCCTCGATGTTTATGGAAAATCGTTGACTAATGATTTATTAACTTGCTTATCATTTTATGTAATGAGTGTTTCGTAAATAATCTTGCCTGAGTGGCGTCTGCCAATTTTTGTGAGATTCTTTTTGGTACTTAATAAACACATTGGAATTGAAATGTTCACTTTATGGTGTCAGTCCTTCCACTCCCTTTAGATTTAAAGATTAAACAAAACAGGTGTTAAGTAAAATCGTCTCACGTATTATTCAAGAAAAACATACAAAAGTAACCTTCAAATGCGTTCCTCTTGAAAACCGTGGCCACCAGCGAAAACGTATCCCAGTACAAAATTTAACTACATTAGATTTCCAAAAAAAGATTGTTGTTTTTTCATAGTATTTTGCGCATAGTGAGCAAGAGAAAATTAAAATGTTGAGCTTGGGTTTGGAAACACTGTCGGTGGCATAGCACCCGTGGCTAGTGGCAACTGAATCAACCTTTATAGAGCCTATTTACGTTTCCATTGTGGTTTTTTTTCCTTCTAAGTAGCAAATAACGTCGAAGAAAAGCATTTTTCTGTGTTTCTTGAAGTTATTCTGGCAGATCGAATATTCCACCACGTCCTTGGAATGCATCCAAGATATTTTTTATTCATGTTTCGAACCATTAACTTTTAAACCAATAAACAGTGAGTAACAAGGATGCACCTGCTTACTGGTTGGCTAAATATTTAGCCTCGTCGTTAAGAACTTTTGTAGGTAAATGTTAACATCATGTCTGTAACTCAACCGATTTTATTACTTGGTTAAAAACTTTGAAACTCAATAGCTCTGGTTTACTGGTCACGTTTGACGTCGGTTCCTCGTTCACCAAAGTTCCTATTGCTCTCATTGATTAGCAACAAGTTTTTGGAATACATAACGGCATTATTTAAGCACGCCCTAACTTCCACTTATTTTTATTTGACAACGAATATTTTGAATAGATTGTTGTTACCATGGGTACTCCCTTCCATCCATGGTAGCTAATTTATTTATGGAGTATTTCGAAGGAAAAGCACCCAACATTGCAGTTTTAAAACCAATATCGGTATTGTTCTAGAGATTACAATACGTTCACAGTTTGCCTCATTGCGAAGACAAACTGATTAAGTTTCTTGGACGTCTAAACGCCATTCATCAAAACATCAAACTGTAGCGTCAACGAGTCGTCAGCTGATTTGTTCGTCTAGCTGACAAACGAGCTCATCGCCGTTCTAATCAAAAGCTTCTTTTTCACGCATCTCATGTGTACGATGTTCTAGCTCCTGAACTAAATGTCCTACAATGATATAATTGTGCAGGTATATTCAGTGGTATATGTGGATACGGTCTGCAAAATGTGTTGCGAATAGAGCTAGTAGCAAAGAAGTAGTAAATTGAAACATCACGCTTGATGCTTGAGATTGTGATGTTACAAAATAGAAGTGATGTTGCTATTCAATGGAAAGTTGGAAATTGAGATTTAACTAACTGTTTTATCAATCACAATTGGCGTAAGAATCATGGATTGACCATTGTCATAAAATATTGCATTATGAGATGTGAATAGTTTTTACTTGCAGTTTCGCGTGGCTTGAGGCAGTCACAACTAGCGTGCTATTGATTAAGAAGTTGCGTTATCGTCTTTCTAATTACTTCATGATCGTAGATACGATCATACCCGGTTGTGAAGTTATTGTTATGACAAAACAATTTCCTAAGGGACCAGAAAGTTCTTAAGGGCGCAAAAACAACTGTAACATCACACAAAAGGGAAATTCGATATTAAAGCTGATGCAAGAAGACGATAAAACAGTTTTCTTTTTATCAATGTAACACGCACATTAGACTGCTGATCTTGGTGTCTGTAATATTAGCAAAATGCATAATTAAAATGAAAATAATACTGAGGAGATAATAGGAATGAGCACTGCTAAATGATTCAGTATTCCCAGAACAAATATTTATTATAACTAAAACATATATCGTACCTTAAGCTTAATACAACAATGACGGTAGATTTTTATGTCCGTATCATGTCCATTTAGCGCTCTTTTATATCGCCATTGTCTTCTTTGAGTCGCTCGTGCGTCGTCACGGTAAGTTATAACAGTTCTTTACACTTCACTCAACTCAGACATACACGTTTTTATACATTTAGTAAAAATTAGATCAGACTGCCACAAATCTGCGTCCGTCTTACTTCAGAAAAACAGTACAAGTCTTCTTAGCGCTCAAGGCTTCATTTGTTCTCCCTCGAACAAAATAGTGAAGGATCGTATATTTTTCTGTCTTTATTGCCGCCCAAAGACGACAAATTACATCATTAGAAAATTCCACCGTCGCTATACGACGCCTCATTATACATTAATCATTATTTACAAACAAGTATTTGCCTTCTGGCTGAAAGTATTAACTACTCGTATTTGCTGTTTTAATTAAGTCAAAAATAGCGAATATCTCAAGATTTACTGCAAGAACAGCGAAACTGTAACAAGCGGTAAACTTTATTCCTTTCATCACTTTGAGGGGAGGATGGCAATGAGAAAAAGTTTCGTAAAGATCTGAAATGATGTATACGGTTTGTTGGAACTCAGTAAATGTTCTCATTCTCAAATACTGGATGAATTTTGTCTGTGATTTGCGCGCCGTGAATTACGCTGTTTCAAAAAAAAATTTCAAATGTGTGTGAAATGTTATGGGACTTAACTGCTAAAGTCATCAGTCCCTAAGCTTACACACTACTTAATCTAAATTATCCTAAGGACAAACATACACACCCATGCCCGAGGGAGGACTCGAACCTCCGCTGTTTCAAGACATATTCACAATTTCTAAATGTAATACTTGTCTTAATGTTTTAAACCTTCAACATGAGGCTGTATCTGTTAGTAAGTGGATTATGACATCATTTTAGGTTTTTAAATTCGGTCAATAACTGTAGGAAATATTGAAAATGAAATTTTTGTATTATATGAAGCTGTTAGATAGGTATCCTACAACTGAGACGGTTCACCATGAACGATGAAGCGGGTTAACAGTGTGCTGCTGCATGTATGTTGCCCCGTAACATTTTCCCTCATTAGAAGAAAGTCTCCAGCGATAGCAGTATTGAGTTTGCTGTTGATTCTATTGTCAGAAATAGCTGGGCACTGTACCAAACTTGCATTCGATGTCTATAAGCTACTATGAAGGTTGTTCTTTTTACAGCATCAAATTCGCTACGATCGTGAACTTGTTAGTTAGCTCAGAGTTTGTGAATAATTGTGCGGCTACATTTAGCTGTTCCTAATAGGTGACAATTGCTCCCTTCAGTGCACACCATTTTTACTGCATCTGCTGTCTTATACATTGAAGAGAGAAAGTGATGGGACACCTCGTGTCCCGGCGTATTGCAGCAGCTCGACGTGACATGGACTCTACAAGTTGTTGGAGGTGCACTGCAGAAATATTGTGCCGTGCTGCCTCTGTGGTCGTCATAGTTGCGGCGCAGAATTTTGTGCATGAACTGTCATCTCGGTTATGTCCCATAAATGTTCAATGGGATTCATGTCTGGCAATATGGGCGGCCAAATCATTCGCTCGAATTGCCCAGAATGTTCTCCAATCCAATCGCGAACAAAGTGGCATGTTGACATGACGCACTGTTATCCATAAAAATTCCATCATAGTAACCGAACATAACCATGTCCAGTTCATGATCGGTCCAGTTGGACCAGAGGACCCACTCAATTCCATGTAAACACAGCCCCCACCATTATGTAGCCACCACCCTTTTGCACAAGGACTTGTTTACAACTTGGGCCCATGGCTTAGTGGGTCTAGATCACATTCATATCCTTCCATCAGCTCGGGACTGATCTAACCAGGCCACGGGTTTGCAGTCGTCTAGGGTCCAACCGATACGGTCAAGAACCCAGGAGAGGCACCGCAGGCGATGCCGTGCTGTTAGCAAAGGCATTCACAACGGTCGTCTGCTGCCATAGAACATTAACTCCAAATTTCACCACACTGTCCTAACGGATAAATATTCATATCTGCTGTTATTTCACACAGTGTTGCTTGTCTGTTTGCACTTACAACTCTACGCAAGTTTCGCCGCTCTCGTTCGTTAAGTGCAGGCCGTCGGCCACTGCGTTGGCCGTGGTGAGAAGTAATGCCTGAAATTTGATATTCTCCGTACTCTACACGCTGTGGATCTCGGAACACTGAATTCCCTGATTGTTTCCGAAGTGGAATGTTCCATGCTTCCAGCTCTAACTATTATTCCGCGTTCATTGTCTGTTAATTCCTGTCATTCGGTCATAATCATGTCGCACACTTTTTCACCTGAGTACAAATGATAGTTCGTCAATGCACTGCCCTTTTATACCTCGTGTATGCGATACTGCCGCCATCTGTAGAAGTGCATACCGCTATCACATGACATTTGTCACTTCAGGGTAGATAATCGAGTTAGCACTGCAGAGTCTTCTCCGAGTTCCGGTAACGCTTTTTTCATAGAGTTTTGCCACCCATCCTTTCCTGTATGCGAGGATTATTTCAAAAAGTTCGTTCATGTACTGCCTCTTCTTTCAGCGATATCTAATCAGCTGCATATATAGATGGTCGTAAATTTTTCAGGCCTCGCACGGCGTACAATAATGAAGTTTTAAATACCACATTCAGAAACTGAGTCTACATTAATTTTTCGTTTCCAGAATGAAATTTTCACTCTGCAGCGGAGTGTGCGCTGATATGAAACTTCCTGGCAGATTAAAACAGTGTGCCGGCCCGAGACTCCTGTGCCTTTCGCGGGCAAGTGCTCCACCATCGCGAGCACTTTCCCGCGAAAGGCAAAGGTCCCGCGTTCGAGTCTCGGTCCGGCACGTAGATTTAATCTGCCAGGAAGTTTCATAGTTTTTGTTTGTTTGCAGGTAAATGCTTTCAGGCCTGATACACGCTGCAATAGCGGCGCCACAGTACCGTAACCCTCCGCTAGAAAAGGAAAAACAAAATCGTTCGGTAATTCGTTTTCTTCATTTGAAAGGCAACAACGCTGTAATAATGTATGCTGGATTAACGGAAGTATGCAGCAGCGATGCATCCTCATATGACTCAGTGGTGACCGTGTTGTAGACGCTTCCAATGTGCTCAAACAAATCTGAAGGACGAAGACCAAAGTGGCGAACAGTCTCTCTGCAAAAAGCAGGAATAAGAAGATATGTAGAGGGCTAGGTGCTCTAAGACCGCCATATCATAATCGAGGAGATAGTGTAAGAAATGCAAATCAGTCGTGGATCAGTTTCAATATCGTTCATGAAATTTTGCCATTAGGATGGCCGCCGCCTTCTGGGTTCCGTGACTTCTAACATTCAATTAAAAGCGCCTTATCATTTTTCGCCCCCCTTTCAGATCCTACATTTTTCTATACAACTAACACGTCATTTGGCGGCTCCCACGTCCCTAACACATACACTAGTTATCACCATTTCTTAGGTTCTTGTAAGATGTTTAAAGATAATTCTAAATATATTGACTGTGGAAAAGGGGTGATTTTTCCCACTAATTGTGGTACACCCTGTGTGCGATTTTTGCTTTCGGGCTCTCCTCTCACAGTCAATTTGATGCCCCCAAGCGGCTGCTTGTGTAGCTCGGGCTTTAAACCGGGCCTGTATAATCTTTAGAGAAAGGCCAAGATGTGTATACACTATGGCCGGAAACAGCGCAGACACATCTTGCAAAACGATGCTAAGTGTTTCTTTGGGACTGGAATGCTGTGGTGCTCAGGACTCAGTCACACTAGCTTCTTCTTGGGGCTATCCAATTTTGTCTAATTCCCTATATTCTCTTGACAAGGCACTTTGACTCCTTTTTTTCCTCAGATTAAGAAATCATGGCAAGTTTTACAGAATGAAGGAGTGGGTTTTGAATTGAAATGGTTCCTAAGCAGCCAAAATACAGACGCGTACAATTAATGCCTCGGTAAGGCCATCCATCGTTCGTAAAATCTGGTGCATTAAAGAATGAATGCCTAGAGAAGGACTATTTCGTCAGTGGTCTCCCACTGATAATTTCTAGGTTGTAATTATGAGGGCTTGCTGAGAAATAATGCCTCAGGTTTTTTTATGTAAAAATAGCTATAAAATAAAACTGTCATTCTGAACAATGTACCTCTATATTCTTCATACTTACATATTTGCAGTTCTCCGCCGCAACGAACTGTAGCGTGTAACATGGCTGTGTGTAACGTAATGACGTTGGTGAGTGAGAAACTGCGTGTTGTAATCGAGTTTAGAATTCGAAGAGTTCGTCGACACATGGAGCGCCCTCTTCTTCAGCATGACAGTGCCAGATCCCAAACGAGACACGGGCGCTGCGACATCCGCAGCAGTCAGACGCCTTAGGTTCATTGTCATCGAACATCTTCCGCACAGTCTGGACTTGGCCCTTTTTCTGATTTTCATTTCTTTCCAGAACTTAAAGAACACCTTCGAGAACTTCACTTCGATAATGATTAAGCGACGGAAGCAGAGGTGAGGGTATGTTTCCGTCAACAATGTCAAACATCGTACAGTGACAGTATCAACAATCTGGTCTCTGGGAGAAATGTATTAGTCGTCTGGGTGACTACGATGTGAAATAAATATGCAGACATGAAGAATAAAGACATTAGTTTTATTTAAAAATCTATAAGCTTTCTCGTATAAAAAATTCAGAGCCATTACTTTTCAGCACGCGCTCATAAAACCTTAATTAGGTTCACATGACTGCCAGGTACCGGTTCTACACTGCTCCAAAGCGACCAGTGTGACAAATATTTCGTCTGGCGGGGATACCAGCGGGTGCCATTCCTACCTTGCCTGCGTCCCGCCAAGACCGTTGTTTGCGGGTAGCACACTATGTGTTGCACAGTGGCCAAAAGGTTTGCTCAAGCTTCACTGGTAACATGCCCACCGCACCACTCATTTCGATGCGGTCGGTACAGCATGAGCTCTGGAAGAGTCTTTCGCCTAGGAACGCTAAGAATTGCAATAGTGGAGTAGTCTGCTTATAGTAGTCAAGTCCAATGTACAACTGGAGCCTATGGAGAACAGCTCTTGGCTACAGTACACTGAGCGAGCGAAGAGCAAAAAATGATAACAGAATTGCATAAGTCAGAGAGCTTGGCTGCGCTCGTGCAAAAGTGGCAATATTAATTGATCGGTCCCTGAAGTGAAAATCTATCAAATTAGTAAAATTTTTTGTGTTACCTATGGATGAGCATTTCCTCGAGAGGAAAATTAGCAAATCTGAGGAACTGCAAGCGCTGTATCAGCTTCACAATAGCGTTGAAGTAATGAACGCAAATGGTGTGGGCCTCAGAGAGCTGGGTATGTAGGTAGAATACCCTATGATAAGTTACCTTGCACATCGTTCTTCAGAAGACCTGATGACACCGAAGAAATAGTAATCACTTGACGAAATGAAAGCATAACCCTGGGCAAAGTGGCAAACTACACTCCTGGAAATTGAAATAAGAACACCGTGAATTCATTGTCCCAGGAAGGGGAAACTTTATTGACACATTCCTGGGGTCAGATACATCACATGATCACACTGACAGAACCACAGGCACATAGACACAGGCAACAGAGCATGCACAATGTCGGCACTAGTACAGTGTATATCCACCTTTCGCAGCAATGCACGCTGCTATTCTCCCATGGAGACGATCGTAGAGATGCTGGATGTAGTCCTGTGGAACGGCTTGCCATGCCATTTCCACCTGGCGCCTCAGTTGGACCAGCGTTCGTGCTGGACGTGCAGACCGCGTGAGACGACGCTTCATCCAGTCCCAAACATGCTCAATGGGGGACAGATCCGGAGATCTTGCTGGCCAGGGTAGTTGACTTACACCTTCTAGAGCACGTTGGGTGGCACGGGATACATGCGGACGTGCATTGTCCTGTTGGAACAGCAAGTTCCCTTGCCGGTCTAGGAATGGTAGAACGATGGGTTCGATGACGGTTTGGATGTACCGTGCACTATTCAGTGTCCCCTCGACGATCACCAGTGATGTACGGCCAGTGTAGGAGATCGCTCCCCACACCATGATGCCGGGTGTTGGCCCTGTGTGCCTCGGTCGTATGCAGTCCTGCACTGCGCCAAACACGCATACGACCATCATTGGCACCAAGGCAGAAGCGACTCTCATCGCTGAAGACGACACGTCTCCATTCGTCCCTCCATTCACGCCAGTCGCGACACCACTGGAGGCGGGCTGCACGATGTTGGGGCGTGAGCGGAAGACGGCCTAACGGTGTGCGGGACCGTAGCCCAGCTTCATGGAGACGGTTGCGAATGGTCCTCGCCGATACCCCAGGAGCAACAGTGTCCCTAATTTGCTGGGAAGTGGCGGTGCGGTCCCCTACGGCACTGCGTAGGATCCTACGGTCTTGGCGTGCATCCGTGCATCCGTGCGTCGCTGCGGTCCGGTCCCAGGTCGACGGGCACGTGCACCTTCCGCCGACCACTGGCGACAACATCGATGTACTGTGGAGACCTCACGCCCCACGTGTTGAGCAATTCGGCGGTACGTCCACCCAGCCTCCCGCATGCCCACTATACGCCCTCGCTCAAAGTCCGTCAACTGCACATACGGTTTACGTCCACGCAGTCGCGGCATGCTACCAGTGTTAAAGACTGCGATGGAGCTCCGTATGCCACGGCAAACTGGCTGACACTGATGGCGGCGGTGCACAAATGCTGCGCAGCTAGCGCCATTCGACGGCCAACACCGCGGTTCCTGGTGTGTCCTCTGTGCCGTGCGTGTGATCATTGCTTGTACAGCCCTCTCGCAGTGTCCGGAGCAAGTATGGTGGGTCTGACACACCGGTGTCAATGTGTTCTTTTTTCCATTTCCAGGAGTGTATTTTACGAGTCACAGATGAACGGACGATATGCAAGATAGAGCTCGATGAGAGAAGTTTCCTCTTTAGGAACATGACCTGTTAGGTCGATCCCACGACGGAAGTAAAAAGTGATCTCACATATGATTTAGCCGGCAGGGGCGGCCGAGCGGTTCTGGCCGCTATAGTCTGGAACCGCGCGACCGCTACGGTCATAGGTTCGAATCCTGCCTCGGACATGGATGTGTGTGATGTCCTTAGGTTAGTTAGGTTTAAGTAGCTCTAAGTACTAGGGGACTAATAACCTCCGAAGTTAAGTCCCATAGTGCTCAGAGCCATTTGAACCACATATGATTTCTTCAGTCTTATCACCTACAATGAATGCTTACCTGAGTAGAATTAGCGCCTGTCGATAAGTCGTACGGTGGAAAGCCTGTCGTTAGTATGTGTTAGCTTCATTTCCTTACCAAATCTTTGCCATGTTAAAGTTAATTAGCCAGACATTAATACAGACTGTTTATAGCAAATTTCTATTTTACTTTTTAATTATCTTCTAAAAGAATTAAGATAAAACCTTAAGGCAATTTTAACCTACACATAGAACTATAAATTTTTTATTTGCTAAAGAACTAAATCATTTACATGGGTATAATTGTTACATACCCACACATACGATCTTGAAATACTTTTTACAATTACGTTCTGAGTCGAACTTTTCATTTAACTCAACGTGCCCTCCATAGCGCACGCGACATGACATAAATCTAGACGTCAGTCAAACTCGTCCCTTACTTTTGAGAGCATGTCTGGAGTTGCCGCATACACTGCTGCCCATACGAGGCGTAATAGTTAACCAAAGTTCTCTAAATGGGAGGCAAATAGACGGAGTCTTTCACCACACCCCACAAAAAGGATACATAGTGCGACAATCGTCGACCTTTGGGGCCATTGGTACAATGTAATACATGTTCTACATCTACATCTACATGGATACTCTGCAAATCACATTTAAGTGTCTGGCAGAGGGTTCATCGAACCACTTTCACAATTCTGTTATCCAGTCTCGTACAGCGCGCGGAAATAACGAACACCTATATCTTTCCATACGAATTCTGCCCGCATCTCGTGGTCGTGCGGTAGCGTTCTCGCTTCCCACGCCCGGGTTCCCGGGTTCGATTCCCGGCAGGGTCAGGGATTTTCTCTGCCTATTTGGTATACAGTCTGGACCAGAAGACTTGCTTCTATTAAGTGATTTAAGTTGCTTCACTACTCACAGGCTATCTACTTCTACGTTACTCATGTTGGCAGCTGTTCTTGATTCGAATTCTGGAATATTTACTTCGTCTTCTTTTGTGAAGGCATTTCGGAAGGCTGTGTTTAGTATCTCTGCTTTGGAGCACTGTCCTCGATAGTACCTCCATTGCTATCGCTCAGAGAAGCCATTGATTGTGTCTTGCCGCTAGCATACTTCACATACAACTAGAATCCCTTTGGATTTTCTGCCAGGTTTCGATACAAAGTTTCATTGTGGAAACTATTATAGATAAATTTCGAGCTTCTGTAAAAGGTCGCCAATATTGGAGATTTAAGGCAATGCACTGTTAAGAACGTCTCTTACATGGAAGTGTCAGTTCTGTGGTGCTTCATTCTGTTGAAAAATATCTTCGGCGCTTTCTCGTAACTATGGGGAAACCAGCTCTTTCATAAACAGTCATTGTCTTGAACCGCTGGTGCCATCATCGAATGCTTTGAGCTGCAGAAGGGGCAGCACTGCGCTATCCACGAAACTCACACCTCACATTGGTAACTGGATTGGATGCTGGTGGAGTTTTCGGGTTGCCAAGTCTGCGCTATTAAATGGAACCAAACGCACCTCTCAAGATGTCTAACGCAACTTTCGACAGTTTTTTAGGAACAACAAAGTTCCATGCACCACGACCATAGAACCGAAAATTGCACTAGCAACTAAGTCAATCTGTCCTGATAGTCTTTGCTGCATGTACGTGAAATGCACCTGTTGAAATGTAGGATGTACGCCGTCTTTTGTTGGATTGTTTTCGCCATATTGGGTCGACGCACAGTGGGTAATGAGAGAGCGAGCGAGCGACTGAGCTGGGTAGTTGCACCAGGGAGGTCTTTACTGATCACTCCTTGAACCAGAAAGCTAGAACTGTCACCAAGATAAGCTTTTAACTTCGATGTGTAAGTCAAATTTTACTCCAGATATCTACCTTTCTTCGTGTAGTAGAAATAGTCTTGTAATTCGGATGAATCTGTTTGAATCAGCCTGTAGCTTGCATGTTTACCACTGTTATTTAAGACAGACTATGTAGTCTGTTATGGAAGGAACGCAGTCCCAGTTAGGGAGATGCGTAGTGCGTTACGCACTTCACCTTTGTGGGGTTTCTTTACTGGCCCAAAATATGACGTGTCGCATTCCTATTTTTTATCTATTCATGGGAATAGTTCTAAAAATTTTTTTGCATAAGCAGCCAATTGTGGCCGTGATAGGTCTAAACACGCTAGCTACAGGTTCTTTGATATTTAATTCTGTAATCTTAAATGTTTATTTTTTCTGAGAAAATTATCATCTTATAGTTTACCTAAATGCTACCACCACTACTTAAACACTATCATGGCAGAGTTCAAATTATGTACACTACCGTGAGTCATTTTGGTACTGTTCTTATCTATATCGTTTTATATACGTCTTCTCTTCTCATCTCATCTCTTGTGTATGTACATAAATTGAAGTCCGTTGCTCATGTCCGTCTGTATATACAGGCTAATCTCGGGAAATGTTGTAGGGGTTTAGATCCGCATTTGACTAATAGGTACACTAATTAATGAGAAAGTTTCTTGTATATAATTTATAAATACGTCGTACAAATTGTTTCTATGATGAATTAAAGTGAAAATGTGAAAACGATGCCATTGCCAGCTGGTAAAGAGCCACCATAACGCGAGAGAGCAGCAGTGCTTGAAGAACACAGCAAGCGGTACCATATTTGCTTCCGTGTGGCTGTCTGACGGTAGTGTCTGGAAACAGAAGGACTAGGGATCGAGTCTTGGCTGTGTGAGGTTTTTTCGCTCTACTCGGCTTTGATGAGAGAATCTGAAAGAATGAAATAGTTTTAACTCATAGATTTCCGATAATCCTTTAAATCAATTTCATAGTGAAAAAAAAGAAACTCTCAGCAGCGCAGCAGATCATTCAGCTTTCAGCGTTCTGCCTTCCTTGAATCAAACATGCATGCGGACGCGATTCTTTGCATGGCACGACGAAGAAGTCTGCAATAAAAAGTCGGCGACACAGAATAGCCGCAGTAAATCTCAACGATTTATGACAGTGCGTAATAAAATTCACAAACGAAGTGCTGTAAAACGAGCTAAATGTATATATATCAAGCGTGTATTTTCTTTTATTTTGCTAACTCAGTTATGTAAAAGTGATAACATTCAGTTACTTAACGTTGTTCTCTGAAATTTATTCAAAACTCACTGCACTGACCGGGAAAAAATACGCCACGCCGAGCAAGTCGTTTGGCCGTAGATACTTAATGCTATACGTGCGAATCCGGGTGGGGTTGCTAGTTAAAGTACAAAAGAGCTCTTAAAAGAAAAACGATTCCTATTACGCACTAAGTTTACGTGTTGCTCAGTATTAAATTCCTGCCGATCATAATTACGGTACGTAATATCAAACTCTGGGTTATATATTATTAAACATGTGTAAGATACAAGCTTTACCACGCCAATGAAAATATTTTCTATCTGCAGTACAGTAGCTCAATAGTAAGTAAATCTTTTCAGATATCTGTGAATGGACAGCACGAAAAGCAGATGTACACAGATTAGGGCCTAAATCTTTCCTTTGTCACCAAAACATAGCAATAATCCTTAAATGTTATCGCTTCCCAATAACACGCAACATGTTTCCTCCATGGAGATAACTCGCAGTTATTCCTGGTTATCTGCTACCAAAATTCTTTTATAAATAAAAAAATATAATTAACTCTTGTTATTTTTCAGTATCCAACTATGTTCGTTGACTTATATCTGACGATGTGTTTTAGAGTTTTTTCTTACTCTCGGAATTACTCATTCCTCGTAATTACTCCTATACTTACATGTAAATTCACCTTTTATCTATCTCTGATTTTTACACTTATTGGGATTTTCTTATAGTCTTTCAAGGGAAGTGAAAACTGTTTTTATTTTTCATTCTTACTGCCTAGTATGTGGTCTAACAAGAAAATAAATGTTTTTTTTATTTAACAGAGGAATTCGCCAAACAGCCGTGTAAAACGAGAAGTTCTTTCATTTTATTTTCGCCATCAGTTTCGGCAATTCATTATGCCATCTCCTGGAGCCATATGCACCTCTCAAAAACAATCGATATTGGCATTCTCAGACCATATGTTTCTGAGTATCGTGGATTCGTACCTCAGGTTCTCTTTAGAAGACCTGACTGCAGCTGACCAAAGCTATATTTTAATTGTGACATGCAGATACAGATTTAATTACCTTTTCAAGTATACATTCACTGCCTTCGACCTCCATTGTACTGGCATACTGAGGCCATATGTTTCTGGCCGTCGTTGATTCGTACCTCAAGTGCTCCTTCGTAGACTTGATTGCAGCTGAGCAAATTTATATTTTAATTGTGACATCCAAATTTAATTACCATATACAAATTTAATTACCTTTTCAAGTATGCATTCGTTGCCTTCCACTTCCGATGTGTTACCCAATGAACTAGGGGACACAATTCTGAAAGATGAATTTGAAAAAGCACTAAAAGAACTACCAGATAAGAAAGCGGCAGGTGTTGATGATATACCTTCTGAACTAATTAAGAAATCAGGAGACAAAATGAAAGCTACATTACTGCAACTCATACAGAAAATATACAAAACAGGTGAAGTTCCTGAAGACTATCAGAAATGCATCATATTCCCCATACCTAAGAAAGCATCTACTATGGACTGTGAAAACCATCGAACACTCAGTCTTCTTTCACACGCATCAAAAATTCTAATAAGAATAATTTTGAAAAGAGTTGAAAACCAATTGAATAGCACTCTAAGTGAAGACCAATTCGGTTTTAGAAGCGGTGTAGGGACGAGGGAAGCAATCTTATCTTTAAGACTAATAATTGAGAAACAAATTTCCAAAAACAAACAAGTATTTATAGCCTTCGTAGACCTCGAAAAGGCATTTGACAATGTTGTATGGCCAGAAATGTTTAGAATTCTGAAGAAGGCTGGTCTGAAATATAATGATAGAAGGATAATCTTTAAAATATACCAAAATGAAACAGCCTTAGTTAAGAAGGAAAACAAAGAAGGAACAGCAAGAATAAGGAAAGGAGTGAGACAGGGATGCCCACTATCTCCAGTAATTTTCAACGCATATATCCAAGAAGCAATAGACAAAATAAGAGAGAATATTGAAGTAGGAATAAAACTTAACGGAATGAAAATAGATATGTTGCGATATGCAGATGATATCGCCATAATTACAGAAAGGAAAGAAGATTTAGAAGCCGCACTCAATGAAATGGAAAACACCTTAAAAGAACAGTATGGAATGAAAATAAATAAGAAAAAGACTAAAGTGATGGTGAGTGGCGCCCTGAACTACAATGAACCCATACGAATAACAATAAAGGGAGAGAAACTAGGGCAGGTTACAGAATTTAACTACTTAGGTAGCAAAATAACAGCAGATGGAAGGAGCAAAAGTGACATTAAAAACAGAATACAACTTGCCAAAATAGCATTCAATGGAAAAAGAAACTTACTGACGAGTAGAAATGTTAGTTTAGACGTAAGAAAGAGAGTCATGAAAACCTATGTGTGGAGTACAGCCCTTTACGGATGTGAAACTTGGACTAGTGGAAAAGAAGAAAAGAGAAGATTAGAGGCATTCGAAATGTGGTGCTACCGGAGAATGGAAAAAATCAGCTGGCGAGACAAGGCTACAAACGAAGATGTCCTCAGAAGAGTGAAAGAAAACAGATCTCTTTGGCGAAATATACAGAAAAGAAGAATAACCTTCATAGGTCACATTTTACGGCATAACAATTTCATTAAGAGAATATTAGAAGGAATCATTGAAGGAAGAACTCGCCGAGGACGACCTAGATTAAGCTACATTCAACAAGTAATAAATGACATCGGGTGCCAGACCTATGCAGATATGAAGAAGAAAGTTGACAAAAGAACGGAATGGCGTGCTGCTGCCAACCAACCTGTGGGTTGATAACCGAAGAAGAAGAAGACCCAATGCTACTAACTTGGCCATTTCTACCGCTTTAGCCCTGTCAGCTATAAATATCATTAAGAAATCGCATGCGCTTGAGGCATTGGCGTCTATCTGATAATGCTCACGTTGGCCTCTATCTGATAATACTCGTCTCATGAAATCTGTTACAGTAGTTTTGTGGACTCTCGAAGCTGCACGTTCTTTAAGTTGGTAATAATCCTGTTTATCGTTTTTCCACAGTTCGTCAGTACCACTAGAGAAAGGGTTAATTTGATTATTTCTAGATTGAGTTTGCTACTAATGAAACCAACCAACGACTCTTAACTATCCGGTAGACAACGCCAGTAACGTCTGTTATACTGTCAATCTTCCACAGCTTTCCCTTTAGACTACTTGATATCCATCAAACACAAAAAAAGTAACAGCGGCCTCTCTCAATAGGCGACATCCTCGTTCGTTCGGTTATTTACTAATTAGGAATGCTAGTTGTTCTAATGACTGTTTGCCAATCGGACTCGAAGAAACGGGAAACGGTCAAGTGCAGTAGTTGTTCAGCAGTAAAACTACAGGTCGCTCTCTATATTGGACAGCGTTTGCCCGATAAGATATACCTAACTAAACAGTTATTGCAAACTGAAAGTAGAGGAAACCTGACTAGTTTTATACGAAGTGCGCTTGAGGCGACGATGACAGGAAATGCTTAACTAACATGAACACTTTATGTGCACCAGTGGCTAACGAGCGTGTCTACACAAATAACTACATTCGAAGTAAGATACTCGTACTTTGTAGAGACTGATCATAGAAATATTATATTAACTTGCCTGCAAAGCAGAAGATGCTTACACTACTGCGGCGGCAGTAGCGGCTTGTAGGTTTACATTCTGGGTGTTCACAAATTTTTAAATTCAAATAAATACGAGAGCGCGAAAATAGCATCTGCTGTATAATAATTATGCTTATGAACATATTTATACAACTTAAGCCGCTGTCAGTAATAGTAATAATAATAATAATAATAATAATAATAATATGCATAACTTCCCTGAAAAAAAGGAAGAATCGTTTTTGTTGAATTTTCTTGTTTCGTCCATAATTAAATACAGTTCAAGGCAAGAACGAAATAATGTTTATGCGTTCGCTACTCTTCGTTTCGCATTTTATGTAAGTGGGAGTTTTCGTGTTTTTTTTATTCTTTCGGGCAAATGTACACGATCCCTACACCACGGTTCATGATTATGCCCAGGATACTACAAAAGGGAGACACCGCTCCTAATAGGGTGAGCGATCGTCACGGACGGCAGTGCATGCTCTGCATCGTGCTCCCAAGTTGGCCACAAGTTTGGTAAAGGCATCCTATTCCTCCACCATCGTGCATGAGAACTACTGGACGGTCGTTGGTGCATGTGGACATGCTGCGCTAAGTCTCTCCAACACATCCCACACATTCTCAATGGGATTTAAGTTGGGAACGTGTAGGGCACTCAATTTGCCAAATATCCTCTCGTTCCAAGAACACCAGACCAGTTAGATGTGACCGCGCATTGTCATCCTTAAAAATGAAGTCAGGTCTTAATCTACCCCTGAAACGATGCTCGTGGGGAAGGAGTGCATGTCACAATAACGTTGTGAGTGGCCCGTGTTCAAAGATTTGGAAGTCTCTAAATTCATCTAACATAATGCTTCCCCACAGTATAACAGGTGGACCGCCAAAGCGATGATCGTGTTTCGACAATGTTAGACGGACGATTATTTGGCGAGAGGTGAGAGCACGTAATTCACCCCGGCGCATGCTGCTCCGACTTCATTTCTGTGCGTGCTCATCAGCGACCGCATCGAATGGAGCAGATGGAGGAGCTTTTGGAACGATAGTTATTCGGCGAATGGACTGCCCTGCTTGTTCTCACCACTTGAGTTCCATCGAGCACATGTGGGATGCGTTGGGGAGACATACTGCAACAAGTCCACACACACCAGCAGTTGTGAGGCACGCTGGTGGAGTACTGGAACGCCCTATCACAAGAACTCTTTAGCAACCTTGTGATGCCGTCCATGATGATCACACACTCTATTAGGAACCATGCCCCGCCTTTTGTAATGCCCAGGGAACCATCATGAAAATTTGGAAATTTGTGGTAAGTTCTATGGGACCAAACTGCTGAGGTCATCGGTCCCTAGGCTTACGCACTACTTAATCTAGCTTACGCTAAGGACAACACACACACATACACACACACATACACACACACATACACACACACACACACACACACACACGCGCGCACGCACACACGAACACGCGCACACGCGCGCACGCGCACGCGCGCACGCGCACGCGCGCACGCGCACGCGCGCACGCGCGCGCACGCGCACGCGCGCGCACACGCGCACACGCGCGCACGCTCACACGCGCACGCTCACGCGCGCACGCGCGCACACGCGCACGCGCGCACACGCGCACGCGCGCACGCGCGCACACGCGCACGCGCGCACACGCGCACGCGCGCACACGCGCACGCGCGCACACGCGCACACGCGCACACGCGCACACGCGCACACGCGCACACGCGCACACGCGCACACGCGCACACGCGCACACGCGCACACGCGCACACGCGCACACGCGCACACGCGCACACGCGCACACGCGCACACGCGCACACAGGCCCAAGGGAGGACCTCCGACGGGGGCAGCCGCGCGAACCGTGGCAAGGCGCCTGAGACCTCACGGCTACCCCGCGCGGCGAACCATCATGAATCTTGGCGTGTTCAGCGTATTAATTTCCTTCGAATAAAAGTGTCATTTCTGTTACTCTCATCGCGTATTTCTTTCAGTTACCGCTTGTTTCTTGCAGTTCTTCCTGTGTACGGTCCACGTTTCATCGAGCTATGTTACTTGGCAGTGATACATCAAGCGAAAGTTACTTTCGCCCATATGCTTTGCACACCAGTTCATACTGTCTTCGATCTGAGGTGCTACCCATGTTTATAACTTCATATTTTCCAGGAAGAATTGTCGATGTTGTGCAATTCATTGAAGTCACCTCAGGCCTCCATTCATCGTTGTTTTTCTTCGTCAGACAAAGTGTGCTGAACAAACTTTACACACACTTTATGTCTTTTTCAAAACATTTTAGAGAATGTGTCGAATAACTGAATAGAGATGTTCAGTTCGATATGCCACTACGATTTTCAACACAACAGCGTTAATACAGTACGGTCGCAACACAACTACTTAATATTATGAACAACCAGTCTTTAGCAAGAACAGAATCACTTTCATTGTTATTGTACAAATCACTTGAAAACACTGTCACTGTACGGTTCTTTACGCGTCTAATGATTTCACTGTCACTGGAATCGTCCTCAGGACTATAAAAACATTCATTCACACAGTTATTCAGACCTTCATCCTGACTAGGAACATCTGAATAACCATCGAAAGTATTTCAGACTCGTTCAGTTCCTTCTTTTTTGTGAATAGAGCCACCTCTGAAAGCAGGAGGAAGTTAAGCTAAACAAGCGAAAAGCATACGACGGCAAGCAAGTGTGATAGAATGACTACTTGGTGTACACGTAAACAGTCGGAGCAGTTAAAAAAATATCACAGCAGATTCTCATCTATAGACTGCATGTCGAAAACGCGAGTTATTATGAAATGTGCTGTTAACAGATGGCGAGCGAAACACGTGTAACCTCGGGATCCGTCCGCATAGTGTTAACACTGCCTGGTCACAAGTAACTGGTCGAATACACCTCTGTTGTTTGCAGCTGTATTTGCTGCAGTGACGTCCCTTATACGCCAGCGAGGTCCACGACAGAGGCTGGCCCCGCAACAAACTTATCAATTCACACTAGTCGGCTTGTTCGCCACACTTCGCGAACACTCGGGTCTGTGCCGTGCCCACGGGAAATCAGTATGTAAATGAAAAGGTGCCCGCAAAAGATCTTACCTCTGTCGTGTTATGTTTAGATCTTCCACGCATTTAAATGTACAGTCAAGAATTATTAAACTCGTCTGAAATTGTTACTCGCTCCACACCGGAGACGGCTGCCGGCCTGCAGTGTCGCGTGTTGTGACGTACGCACCACGGACTGTCTTTCTCGTGAGCGTCGTACACCAGTCTCAGAGCTTTTTGTACGGCCGGTGAACGTGCTGTAGTGCCATCACGACCCATATTTTAACACGTGGCTGGTTCCTGTCCAACTCTTGCACTCAACGAAAATTTTCCTTGATCAAGGAAACAGCGATACTCACTTTTAAACTGTGGTATATCGCACACTCATCAGAAAATAACGCTCTTGAACGAGACGCGGCATTTGGAAATTGCTCCAGCAAAGTACTGTAGGCTGCAACTCGCTACGTCATGTCGTCAGATAATTCATTCACAAATATCGCCCTAAATTATTTCATTTTCCAAACTTTTTTAATGTGCTCGCACATTATAAGACTGCGGTGCCTGGTGTCCAGCTGTTGTTTTGCAAATGGATTTCGTTGACCGTTCAGCGTCGGCGGCAAGCGCGTCCTCCCTCGTTTTCTTATACTCACCACGAGGTATTACCTTGGCAATGGGAGTTGCTGTACGAAGTGTGTCTCTAAACGCACTCATTATCTCTGCCACTCTTTGCCCTGCCTGTGGACGTTCGTACAGCCATACGTACGCCACAAACACTTTCTCAACAGTGTAACTACGTCCTATCACATTAGTCGTGGCTTCACAAATCAAACAATGAGATACTGAAACAAAATAATGAAATGCTGAGAAGAGCCCTTCTCGTCTGCTTCTAATAGGGAATACCAGCAAATCAGTAAATTATTTCAAGGCAAATACGCTGACTTCTCGAACATAAGTTTGTAGGTTAGACTGAAAGATATATAAAAACATGGAATGACTTCAAAATTCACACACACACAAAAGAACTGAATTATCCGACAAATGTCTGAAACAAAGTAGAAACAATCATTCATCCCGTCATCCAGAGTGCTTTTCACTGAACTGTAAGAGCTTCAGTATCGTGTATATACCCTCCTTGAGCGTTTGTCCCTGCCCAACACCTACGTGGCGTGGTCGCATTGTGGTAACGGTTTCGATTATTCAAAGAGAGCGCATGAGAGTTTTTGTAGAGTCTTTGGTGGAACAGACGACCACAAACACATCTGTCAAGCCGGCCGGTGTGGCGGTGCGGTTCTAGGCGCTTCAGTCTGGAACCGCGTGACCGCTATGGTCGCAGGTTCGAATCCTGCCTCGGGCATGGATGTGTGTGATGTCCTTAGGTTAGTTAGGTTTAAGTAGTTCTAAGTTCTAGGGGACTGATGACCGCAGATGTTAAGTCCCATAGTGCTCAGAGCCATTTGAACCACATCTGTCAAGCTGTCCCACATATGCAAAATGGGGTTTAGATCCGGACTCACCCTCAGTCATTCCATTACTTCAAAGTCCAGGATTTACAAGACATACCTGCTACTCCCGCCACATGGGTTCTGACATTAGAAGGAATTCACAACTACTATGGTATGCAGCAGCCGCCACATGGTCCAACAGGACCTGTTCGATGTACTGCCTCGCAGTAAGGCGATCATGGACCACGACAAGATCCGAATGGGTGTCAACTCAAAGAACCTTGGAATTCTGTACATTTGTTGGACAACATTTGGCAGGTACTGCTCAGCACGAATCTCCGCACACGAACACGGCCATCACTTTGCGTCAGATGATATCAGCAGTTGTCTGTGAATAAAACATTTCACCAGTAACGAAGTTGCCAATTGACAAGGGAACGGCAGAACTGAAGGCAAGCAGCAAGATGTTTCCGTCTCAAGTGGGGTAGTCGAGCTGAACCTCTGGGTCGTAAGTTCCTTTCTCGTAACTTGTGTTCACTACAGTCTGATCGATCACAGCGGCTCCAGTGGCCCTTTCGACATCGTCTTGCAGTGGTGTTATCCGTACGGCACCACAACGCAGAGACGGCCAGATATTGGTCTTCACGTGGGGTTGTAATGCCTTGGCGTCCTTGTCCAGGCCACCTTGTACGCTGACATATCTCCTAGTAATGTGTCCGCAAACTGTGGATAACGTGGGGACAGGCACTGGCATCTGCAGCAACACGACAGAAAGGTGTGAGGTGACGGGCGAGTTGTGGCGCCCTGGAAATACACTGCTGGCCACCGTAAATGCAACACCCTGAAGGAAGCATTCGAATCAAGTGAAATTTACACCATGGGTTTGCAGCGATGAGATATGCAACTGATTAGAATTTCAGCGCAGACGCACATCACGCGCGCCTGTGGCGCCACCTCATAGCGCCATTTAAGGCTTGGCGATTTCGACGAGTGTACGTTCGGCACGTGTGTTTACCTTGTGGTTGTTTCACAAGACGATCAGTTATGCCTCGTAGACAACAGCGAACATCGTTTGATCAAGTATCCGAGTTCGACAGAGGAAGGATAGTGGCTTACCGAGATTGTGGATTATCATACAGAGAAATCGCTAGTCGTGTTGGACGAAACCAAACAACTGTAATGCGGATATGTGATCGTTGGATGCAGGAGGGTACGACGGACCGACGTGGTCGATCGCATTCACCTCGGTGCACCACTGCACGTGCTGATAGGCAAATTGTGCGCATGGCAGTGACGGATCGCTCAGTGACATCCCGAACCATAGCACAGCACATTGCGTCTGTAACGCATCATCCAGTGTCTGCGCATACCATTCGACGCCGTTTACAGCAGAGTGGTCTGTCCGCAAGACGTCCATTGCTTCGTCTACCATTGACGCAGAACCACAGACGTCTCCGTCGCCAATGGTGTGATGACAGACGGATGTGGACGGCAGAATGGAATGACGTTGTCTTTACTGACGAGGTACGCTTCTGTCTGCAGCACCACGATGGTCGGATTCGAGTGTGGAGACACCGTGGAGAGAGGATGCTGGACAGCTGCATTATGCACCGCCACACTGGTCTTGCACCGGGTATTATGGTATGGGGCGGTATTGGATATTAATCTCGCACGCCTCTAGTACGCATTGCCGGTACTTTAAATAGCCGGCGCTACATATCCGAGGTGCTGGAGCCAGTTGTCCTTCCTTACCTTCAGGGCTCGGCCACAGCCATATTTCAACAGGATAATGCGCGACCACACGTGGCACGCATTGTCCAAAGGTTTTTCGTCAATAACCAGATTGAATTGCTTCCCTGGCCGGCTCGCTCTCCGGATCTTTCGCCGATAGAAAACATGTGGTCCATGGTTGCTCAACGAGTGACCCAGATTACATCCCCAGCTGCCACACCAGATGATCTTTGGCAACGTGTGGAAGCTGCTTGGGCTGCTGTACCCCAGGAACACATCCAACGTCTCTTTGACTCAATGCCGAGACGTGTGGCAGCGGTGATCTCCAACAATGGCGGCTACTCTGGCTACTGATTCTGGCGGGAACCACATATCACAGACGTCTGTAAACGTAATCATTTGATAATTGGTCAACATGTTATCTACAAAATAAATTGTGTTGTGCTACCTCTTGTCTTTTTTGGTGTTGCATTTACGGTGGCCAGCAGTGTATTTTAAGTTCAGAGTTGGCGACCACCGCTTGGGCTGCTCAGCAAGCAGCAGCTCGTTAGCAACCGCATGTTGCCGCACAACGGCCGGACCACGTGGTCCAGCCGACCGCGTGGCTGGGAATTCCTTGGTGACGCTGTGTCGATGAAAGAGACATGCCGGGAGTGCCAAAGATGACGGACCTTCTGAAACCTTAACGGGAGACATTTCACAGTTCATATGGAAATTAATAGTAGCCAGATGAATCATGATACCTCAAAAAGTAACATGTACATTACCATTATCTGCACGACAATTCTGATGGTGTAATCAGATTTTCAATATCTTTATTAGTTTAAAGTTTAGAACCTGACAATAAATTATACAAGTAACACCCAGCAACGACTTTCCAAAATCTAGACGCTTCATACGATTTTCTCGATCGACGTGTCTTTAGAAAGCTATTAGTGTAAACCTAAATTGTTATAAATTACAGGCATGTAACTTGAATAGTACATGAGTTATTGGGGGTCCAAGTGGCCGATTACTATCGATCGCGTCAGGCCATAAATACTCCACAGTTACACGAAAAAACGGTAGCAGCATGCTTATAAATGTATTCATTCATCTATGTCTTTGTTTATATCCGATGTATACTATTCATGAAGAAGTTGGTCAAGTGTTTACTGTGCTTTAGAAAGCACAGAGACATTAGGCAGCTGGCTTACTTCTGTTCTGTTCCTTTGGTATGCGTTTATGTAATTTGTTTATCTATTTAATAATGTGTGTTAGAGCGTGTTCATGGTCTAGCTGTAGGAACATTTGTTTATTTTCAAGTTATTTAAATGTAAATCCAGTATTTCGAATGTGTTTCATTATGTTGGTGAGTGTGCGTTGGCTTGGAGACAGGGCGGGAGCACTCTAGCCAATCACAGCGCTCGTTCCAAAAAGGACACGTGGAGAGAATGTATGGAAGTGGGAGAGGAGGACGGTACAGGACACGGGAGGTGCTGGAAGGGAGAGTCCTGGACAGTATGGCGCGACGAACGCACGGTCGCGGGAAAGGCTGGATGTGGTGCAGCGACGTACAGTCGTGGCAAGGACGTGGAGAGTCGAGCAGTTTGCGTGTGGTCGCGGGAGATAGAAATATTTCGTAGTGCCGACTTGTGCACTTGTGAGACTTCTGTGGCTTCTGCAGTGAAGACATAGTATGCGTTTAGAAGTGAATATCTTGCGAGCTATGTTGTTGTTCATAACTAATTAGGTGAAGTAGGAATCTATTATTTCCTTGTTATTCAACTTATATTTTATTTAATTGCTGGACCATCGACACCAATAAAATTTTCAGATGTGTGTGAAATCTTATGGGACTTAACTGCTAAGGTCATCAGTCGCTAAGCTTACACACTACTTAACCTAAACTATCCTAAGGACAAACACACACACCCATGCCCAAGGGAGGATTCGAACCTCCGCCGGGACCAGCCGCACAACACCAATAAGTGTTTTACAGTAGAAGGGCACTCCTAAAGCTACTTCTGCTATCGTACTCATCATTTAAAGTCGTTAAAATAGTACCTGTAGAATTTATTTAATTGCAATCTTTCATGTATAAATATTTAGGTTAAGTTCAAAATTCGCAATTGCCGAGTGATAGGAACCTTCGACCATTCGATTCATGTGTATATTCATATTGTATACAGCAGACGCAGCAGTATTTGGCCTGTAATGGGGCAACTACGTAACCCAGACCCTAGACAACGAAACCAGCCAAAATCCTTTAATATTTCAACTCTGAGTCTGTGGGTACGTAGTTCAGAGCTATCATTTCATTTGATTTCAAAGCCTGCAAAGGACATCCTTTTTAGATCAAATCTACAGCCCTTGCAAATTGCACACCATTAAGACGTTGCACTACTTGTGCCTCGCTGAATACGTCAACAAATGACATCGATATAACTCAGTAGAAAACGCTGGGACACCGGTACTCACTTCCTTTCGAGGAGTCACCTAACACAATAATACAGAAAAGAACCAATAGATGGCGAATTATTTTAATTGTTGCCTGTAGTGAAAGCGATCCCTATATAAAAATACACTACTGACCATTAAAATTGCTATACCAAGAAGAAATGCAGATGATAAACGGGTATTCATTGGACAAATATATTATACTACAACTGACACGTGGTTACATTTTCACGCAATTTGGGTGCATAGATTTTGAGAAATCAGTACCCAGAACAACCACCTCTGACCGTAATAACGGCCTTGATACGCCTGAGCATTGAGTCAAACAGAGGTGGGATGGCGTGTACAGATACAGCTGCCCATGCAGCTTCAACACGATACCACAGTTCATCAAGAATAGTGACTGGCGTATTGTGACGAGCCACTTGCTCGGCCACCATTGACCAGACGTTTTCAATTGGCGAGATATCTGGAGATTGTGATGGCCAGGGCAGCAGTCGAACATTTTCTGTATCCAGAAAGGCCCGTACAGGACCTGCAACATGCGGTCGTGCATTATCTTGGTGAAATTTAGGGTTTCGCACGGATCGAATGAAGGGTATAGCCACGGGTCGTAACGCATCTGAAATGTATCGTCCACTGTTCAAAGTGCCGTCAATGCGAACAAGAGGCGACCGAGACGTGTAGCCAATGGCACCTCGTACCATCACGTCGAGTGATACGCCAGTATGGCGATGACGAATTCACGCTTCCAATGTGCGTCCACCGCGATGTCGCCGAACACGGATGCGACCATCATGACGCTGTAAACAGAACCTGGATTCATCCGGAAAAAAAAAAAATATATATATACACATTTTGCCATTCGTGCACCCAGGTTCGTCTGTGATGCAGCGTCAAAGGTAACCGCAGCCATGGTCTCAGAGCTGATAGTCCATGCTGCTGTAAACTTCGTCGAACTGTTCGTGAAGATGGTTGTTGTCTTGCTAACGTCCCCATCTGTTTACTCAGGGATCGAGGCATGGCTGCACGATCCGTTACAGTCATGCGGATAAGATGCCTGTCATCTCGACTGCTAGTGATACGACGCCGTTGGAATCCAGCACGGCGTTCCGTATTACCCTCCTAAACCCACCGATTCCATATTCTGCTAACAGTCATTGGATATCGACCTACGTGAGCAGCAGTGTCGCGATACGATAAACCGCAACGGCGCTAGGCGACAATCCGACCTTTATCAAAGTCGGAAACGTGATGGTACGCATTTATCCTCCTTACACGAGGCATCACAACAACGTTTCACCAGGCAACGCCGGTCAACTGCTGTTTGTGTATGAGAAATCGATTGGAAACTTTCCTCATGTCAGCACGTTGTAGGTGTCACCACCGGCGCCAACCTTGTGTGACTTCTCAGAAAAGCTAATCATTTGCATATCACAGCATCTTCTTCCCGTCGGTTAAATTTCGCGTATGTAGCACGTCATCTTCGTGGTGTAGCAATTTTAATGGCCAGTAGTGTATATTAATCGACTTCAGGATAAAAGTTTCTCTGAGCTAACACAATCGGTTCGTAAAGAATTAGCACGCCTCGTGACTCACTGTTTCTGAAACTTACGCATCTTTGATAATTAAATGTAAATTCATTTAGTGATGTTTAAATCACAGGTAAAAGTCACATTGCCTACTTTGTGTGGCATCTGATAATTAGTGCCCAGAATTTAACTTCTGTTGACTTACTCTGCTAATTCGCAGGCCGTACACTCTTGTGGCGTGATGCGTGCTTCCTCAGTGGCTCCTGGAATGGACGCTCTCTGACGACGGAGCACCTAGAACGAATTCATATGGTTATGCAAAGGGGAGAATGAAAAATAAATAATATCAGAACGTGCCTTGTCCCAATATTTTATGTGCCTGGTATTCAGTAATATATAAATTTCTTCCTTCGCCAAAACAAATGATGCGTGTGGTATAAAAGCAACTGTAATTTGCGCGTATATCATTTCTCCTACTGGCATACCTCGATAATTTCATATGCTCTGTTACAACTGTAATATCAAATTAATGGTTAATGTAATATTAATTAATTATAAAGTTACGTTTAATTTGCATTTCTGATGCTATTTTATCCACCACCCAAAAGGGGCCATTGGGCCACTGTCGTAACAGGTAAAATATCTTGAAACGTTCATAATTGATTCTCCTGCAGACCATTCGATAAAATGTGACAACACTTTTTATATTTTCCGTACTTGGATGTTGATTACTTCTGTGTGCAGCTCTTACTTAAGATAGTTCAAACTTTTACAGGCAGTATCAACCGTAACACATTTACTCGTAGATACCACACAAATTAAATGCAACTACGCAGTGAAATAAAATGTAGACAGGCAACTGTACTTATCTAATGATATCACTGGAAATATTCAGCGCCATTCGAGAGATCAGGTTACACTGAATGCACAAATTCACAAATGACTAACCTGACGCATACCTGTAATGTGTTTGTCGGGAACAGACATGATTCAGAGACTGGAATAATATATTATTACAGAAGAAAAATGGGTATGAGCGCGCCTTACCTTGTGAGAAAGAAAAAGAACCTCAAGTTCCCATTTAATGTTCTTGCACCATTACCCAACAATTTAATGATCTATACTGGCTACATTGCCACTATCTGGTGGCTGATGGAAACACATCTCGCACAAACTGATACGAAACAGAACTGTTAAGAAACGAACAAATCGGTGCCAGGTACCGGTACAGGTACAGGTACAACTACACTGAAGAGCCAAACAAACAGGTGTACCTGCCTCATATCGTGTAGGGCCGCGGCGAGCACGCAGGAGTGCCGCAACACAACGTGGCATTGACTCGACTAATGTCTGAAGTAGTGCTGGAGGGAACTGACATCTTGAATCCTGCAGGGCTGTCCATAAATCCGTAAGAGTACGAGGGGATGGAGCTCTCTTGTGAACAGCACCCTGCAAGGCACCCCATATACGCTCAATAATTTTCGTGTCTGGGGAGTTTGGTGGATAGCAGAAGTGTTTAAACTCAGAAGAGTGTTCCTGAAGCCGCTCTGTAGCAATTCTGGACGTGTGGGTGTTGCTCTGTACAGCTGGAACTGTCCAAGTCCGTCGCAATACAATAGGGACATGAATGGGTGCAAGTGATCAGACATAATGATTACGTACGTGACACCTGTCAGAGTTGTATTAAGACGTATCAGGGGTCCCATATCACTCCACCTGAACACGCCCCACACCATTACAGAATCTCCACCAGCTTGAACAGTCGTCTGCTAGCATGCCGGGTCCATGGATTCATGAGATTGTCTCCACACCCTTACACGTCCATCCTCTTGATACAATTTGAAACAAGGCTTCTCAGACCAGGCAACATGATTCCAGTCATCAACAGTCCAATGTAGGTGTTGATGGGCCCTGTCGAGGCGTAAAGCTTTGTGTTGTGCAGTCATCAAGGGTACACGAGTGGGCCTTCGGCTCCGAAAGCCCATATCGATGATGTTTCGTTGAATGGTTCGCATGCTGACACTTATTGATGACCCAGCACTGAACTCTGCAGCAATATGCGGGAGGGTTATACTTCTTCACGTTGAACGATTCTATTCAGTCGTCGTTGGTCCCGTTCTTGCAGGATCTTTTTCCGGTCGCAGCGATGTCGGTGATCTGATGTTTTACCGGATTCTTGACATCCACGGTACACTCGTGAAATAGTCGCACGGGAAAATCCCTACTTCATCGCTACATCGGAGATTCTGTATCCCATCGCTCGTGCGCCTATTATAACAACACGTTCAGAGTCTCTTAAATCCTGATAACCAGCCATTGTAGCGGTAGTATGTGATCTAACAACTGTGCTAGACACTTGTTGTCTTATATAGGCGTTACCGACCGCTGCGCCGTATTCTGACTGTTTACATATCTCTTTATTTGAATACGCATACCTCTACCAGTTTCTTTGGCGCTTCATTGTAGTTTCATTATGGATTTCAGCATTATATTTTTATGAGCGGTATTTTTCGCACTACATCTATCGTAGTTTCTACAGCCTGTACAGACTTCGGAGCGCTGTTGACAGATCGGCGCGTTTCAAGTTGTTTGCCCAAATGGGCAACGGCGAAAGGGACAGATTGGCTAGTGATGTACGAGAATTGATTATTTAATTCTTGATAACCAGTTAGCATGAGAATTACTTCAGCGAAACCTAGACGTGGATGAGATCCTGAAAATAGAGTCGGTCACCGAGTAATAAATCGGAACCATACCTGAACTGACGCAGGTGTTAGAGTGCACGAGCGCCGAAGGCGGCGTGCAAGAAGCGGGCGAGCCCAAGATAGAAACTTATTGGCACGTTTGATACTTAGTAGTCAGATATCATAAAGGAGACCCCAAACCTACTTCGCATATCTTGTTAAACATAATGAAAATTTTCTCTTACGCAACTTGAATTATACTGGAAGGTCGGGTACTATCGGACATGTGATGTTTTTCGAAATTATAAAGTTTTCAAAAGTTGCTGTTGGAACATTTTTTACACTAAGGAGTACTACGATACGTTATGTTATAGAATTCTAAAACTCATTGTGATAAGAATGTTTTCCACTCGTTGCGTTTTGGTCCTTTAAAAGATTTGCAGGGTTGTATCGGACATGAAATTGTAAGGATTTTTAGAAAAAAGTTTTAATTGTATCGCAAATGCCTATAAACCTCAAATACAGTACGTTTCCATGTCTGAAGGATTTGACTAAAATAAACAGAAATTAGAATTGATTTTATTAATTTAAAGTACTGAACAGAAAAGCCGTAAATTAAATGCATAGCTTAATGTTTAACGAACCAGTGGTCACGTGTAAAGTTTGTTTAGCTCTAAATGGGCACAATTCAAATGGGTCCAATCCTCACAAATGTGACATTAAATCCAGTCCTCTTCTAAGATTTCATTGGTTGTATAATACTGTATCCTGTTCACCATCGAACGTTCTCGGATAAAAACTTGTTATTCCTTAAAAGAGATTTCACGGGCAACTCTTTCATTTTCCGTAAAGAATGAAGCCGACCCTCTAATGCACTTCTTGGAAGTGAATATTTCTCACTCGCTTCCGTGATGGTCATTTCAGGATGTATGGATTCCATCGGGTTATTTTCTTCAATTAATGACACAGCAGCACGTAATAGTATTTCCTCTGTGAAAACATTATGTAATTTACTCTGTCTACAGATCTTGAACTTTTACATGGATTATGTCCAAAGGGGCCGTACACATGGTGCAAATATAATAGATACCAATGACCGGGGTATATTTATACACATAAACTGCAGTCTTACAAAATCTATG
The DNA here is from genome assembly GCF_021461385.2 of Schistocerca piceifrons. Classification (NCBI taxonomy): domain Eukaryota; kingdom Metazoa; phylum Arthropoda; class Insecta; order Orthoptera; family Acrididae; genus Schistocerca; species Schistocerca piceifrons. The sequence continues at coordinate 833,499,529 of NC_060138.1, read as the reverse complement.
ATCGGCATCTTAAATCCAAATTTTAGAGGTTGTCTGATACTGATACTGAGCCACGGCGGCTTCAGTTTTGGCAGCATGGTACTCCACTTGTGCCACTAACTACCTGGGTTGCCGATATCGATCTGGTCATATGTCGCGAACTAGGGTCCTTGGTCAAGGCGTGTGTTGTTGGTTTGGCGGGCCCTGGATAGTCAGTCGGCTGGAGGGGGCGTAGCTGACAAGCTGTTGCTTCGGCTGACTCTACCTGTCCGGTATGGGCCTGAAGAAGCTACGAGTGGTTAAATTGGGCGGAGGCAAGCCTTGCCGGCTCGCTTAGACTGCTAGCGGCGAGTTGTGGGATAGCAGCCGACGTCGCATGCTATCTGGTTGGCAAATTCCCGCCCTATTCTGCAAGCTTAAATTTTACGGTACTTGGAAACCGCCTGTACAGATTGGAGGCAGTAATACTCCGACTTGGAATCCTGGAAGTCATGGCTCCTTCACATCTGTGTGGAATTAAGTTGGTTTTCTTATTTTTTTCAGTACGTGATATTGCAAGACCAGACTGTGTTCATGTGAAATTGGATCTGTTACATTAAAGCGCTTCCGAGTGATTGTGTGTATCATCATCGGTCAGTATAAATGGTAGAAAGTTGTTATTCCAGGCCATATTCCGTGCAAGTATAAGGGTATTCTCTGTTACAAATTGAATCAACGAAATTAAATATGTAACATAATCTGTGTCGGAGGCGAAGCGCTCTTTGTAGATGAGTATGTCTTAATTACTGCATCAGCAGGCGCTGATATTTAGTTTTCTAGCTTACAAATAATTTTAGAGAGTGTTAAGCTTGTAGCTTTTCCAATAGGTTGAGATTTCTACCTTAGGCATTCTCCTCTGTAACCTTATTTGCGCAGATTATTTTTCCCTTTTGATGTTTGTAGGCAGGGTAGCTTCGGCAGCGGATGAAGCATTCCTCTTCCATGGGCTCGGAACAAAGACGTGTCTGCTTTATGGTGCGGCGCCACTTCCGTCGTCGCACGGCGTCTTGGTTGGCCGACAACCTGGTGCCTGTGCCAGCCTCACTGTGGTGGCTCAAGTTAGTAAAGTCGATCGTTTGATGCGCGCCACGGCGGAGTGTTGCCGATTAAGCGGGAACCACTAGTCTGTCCTATTTGGTGAACTCGGTAAGCTCATGATGTTTAAAGCGCGTTCTGCAAACCCGAAGTTCCTACTCCTTCACCTGCTCTTTAACTACACATTTAAACCTTGTGCCCTTATTGTTACTTATGGAGGCCGCTAAGTTTTAAGGCCTTTTGCTTATCAACATAAACCGTTGAATCTTTCCTTTGATCCACAGCCGTTAGCTAACTCCACTCATTGTGAAATTTGGCTGCTTATTCCATGTTGGCTTCGATAGACTTCTGTTGTGGTTCTCATCTTGCCTTGTCATCATCATCATCATCATCATCATCATCATCATTTAAGACTGAATATGCCTTTCAGCGTTCAGTCTGGAGCATAGCCCCCCTTATACAGTTCCTCCATGATCCCCTGTTCAGTGCTAACATTGGTGCCTCTTCTGATGTTAAACCTATTACTTCAAAATCATTCTTAACCGAATCCAGGTACCTTCTCCTTGGTCTGCCCCGACTCCTCCTGCCCTCTACTGCTGAACCCTGAGTCTCTTGGGTAACCTTGCTTCTCCCATGCGTGTAACATGACCCCACCATCTAAGTCTGTTCGCCCTGACTGCTACATCTATAAAGTTCATTCCCAGTTTTTCTTTGATTTCCTCATTGTGGACACCCTCCTGCCATTGTTCCCATCTACTAGTACCTGCAATCATCCTAGCTACTTTCATATCCGTAACCTCAACCTTGTTGATAAGGTAACCTGAATCCACCCAGCTTTCGCTCCCGTACAACAAAGTTGGTCGAAAGATTGAACGGTGCACAGATAACTTAGTCTTGGTACTGACTTCCTTCTTGCAGAAGAGAGTAGATCGTAGCTGAGCGCTCACTGCATTAGCTTTGCTACACCTCGCTTCCAGTTCTTTCACTATGTTGCCGTCCTGTGAGAATATGCATCCTAAGTACTTGAAACTGTCCACCTGTTCTAACTTTGTTCCTCCTATTTGGCACTCAATCCGTTTATATTTCTTTCCCACTGACATTACTTTCGTTTTGGAGATGCGAACCTTCATATCATAGTCCTTACATTTCTGATCTAGCTCTGAAATATTACTTTGCAAACTTTCAATCGAATCTGCCATCACAACTAAGTCATCCGCATATGCAAGACTGCTTATTTTGTGTTCACATATTTAATCTCACCCAGCCAGTCTATTGTTTTCAACATATGATCCATAAGTAATATGAACAACAGTGGAGACAGGTTGCAGCCTTGTCTTACCCCTGAAACTACTCTGAACCATGAACTCAATTTACCGTCAACTCTAACTGCTGCCTGACTATCCATGTAAAGACCTTTAATTGCTTGCAAAAGTTTGCCTCCTATTCCATAATATTGTAGAACAGACAATAACTTCCTCCTAGGAACCCGGTCATATGCCTTTTCTAGATCTATAAAGCATAGATACAATTCCCTGTTCCACTCATAACACTTCTCCATTATTTGCCGTAAGCTAAAGATCTGGTCCTGACAACCTCTAAGAGGCCTAAACCCACACTGATTTTCATCCAATTGGTCCTCAACTAATACTCGCACTTTCCTTTCAACAATACCTGAGAAGATTTTACCCACAACGCTGATTAAAGAGATACCTCTGTAGTTGTTACAATCTTTTCTGTTACTATGTTTAAAGATTGGTGTGATTACTGCTTTTGTCCAGTCTGATGGAACCTGTCCCGACTCCCAGGCCATTTCAATTATCCTGTGTAGCCAATTAAGACCTGATATTCCACTGTATTTGATGAGTTCCGACTTAATTTCATCCACCCCAGCCGCTTTATTGCACTGCAATCTATGACCATTTTTCCACTTCCTCAAATGTGATCCTATTTCCATCATCATTCCTATCCCATTCTACCTCGAAATCTGAAACATTACTGATCGCATTTTCACCTACATTGAGCAACTCTTCAAAATATTCCCTCCATCTGCCCAAGGCATCCACAGTGTTCACCAGCAGTTTTCCTGACCTGTCCAAAATACTTGTCATTTCCTTCTTACCTCCCTTTCTAAGACTGCTAATTACACTCCAGAATGGTTTTCCAGCAGCTTGACCCATAGTCTCCAACCTGTTTCCAAAGTCTTCCCACGATTTCTTCTTGGATGCTGCAATTATGTTTGGTTTTGTTTCTTTCTTCAACATAACTTTCTCTGTCTACCTGGGTTCTGGTATGTAGCCATTTTTGATACGCCTTCTTATTCCTTTTACAGGCTGCCTTGACTGTGTCATTCCACCAAGCTGTTTGCTTCATCCTACTTTTACACACTACTGTTCCAAGACATTCTTTAGCCACTTCTAGTACTGTGTTCCTTTACCTTGTCCATTCCTTTTCCAATGACTGTAATTGACTACATTCAACTAACTGGTACCTTTCTGAGATCGCTGTTATGTACTTGTGCCTGATTTCCTTATCCTGAAGTTTCTCCACTCTTATCCTCCCACATATGGACCTGACCTCCTGCACTTTCGGCCTCACAATCCCAATTTCACTGCAGATTAAATAATGATCAGTGTCATCAAAGAATCCCCTGAATACACGTGTGTCCCTCACAGCCTTCCTGAATTCCTGGTCTGTTATTATATAGTCAATGACAGATCTGGTTCCCCTGCCTTCCCAAGTATACCGGTGAATGTTCTTATGTTTAAAAAAGGAGTTTGTGATTACTAAGCCCATACTGGCACAGAAATCCAAGAGTTGTTTCCCGTTCCTGTTGGCCTCCATATCCTCTCCAAATTAACCCATAACCTTTTCATACCCTTCTGTTCGATTTCCAATCCTGGCGTTGAAATCACCCATGAGCAGAACACTGTCCTTGTCCTTTACTCTAACAACTACATCACTGAGTGCCTCATAAAAACTATCCATCTTATCTTGATCTGTCCCTTCACAATGCGAAAATACTGACACAATCCTAATTTTCTTGCTAGACACTGTCAAATCTATCCACATCAGTCGTTCGTTTACATACCTTATTGCAACTACGCTGGGTTCCATTTCTTTCCTGATGTAAAGCCCTACACCCCATTGTGCTATTCCTGCTTTGATTCCTGGCAGGTAGACCCTGTATTCTCCCACTTCCTCTTCTTTCTCATCCCTTACCCGAATGTCACTAACAGCTAAAACGTCCAGCCCCATCTTACTTGCAGCCTCTGCCAGCTCTATCTTCTTCCCAGAGAAGCCCCCATTGATATTAATAGCTCCCCATCTCATAACCATTGTTTTCCAAGTCGTACCTTTGGAGTCCCTGGTTTGTCAGTTAGAGGTGGGACTCCGTCACCACCAAAGGTCCGAGGCATTTTGCTCTGGTTGTTGCCAGCATCATATTTAAAGTACCAGGGAAGCAGGTTGCTAGCCTTACTTTCCCCGAGTCCCATTGGATTTTACCCCTGACGCCTGAGGGACTAACCGGTGGATTTGGTAGTCTTTGCCGTATGAGCACAAAGGTGACCACGACTCAGAATATGTCTGAGATGCCCAGCATTATTCCAAAGTAACTGGTATCCCGACTGTCGGGACCACTTACTTGGCCACTCATACGTTGCCCGTGGTTCATGAACTAGGACATGACTACAGGAACCCACACCATGAACCACATCTTGCCTTGTATTTTGGGAAATTATATATTTATTAAACATCATTGTCACCGTTTCTGCTGGTGTGTACCAGTTGTCAATCACATTTAAGTTGCATGTCCCGCCAACTTACCTTGTATTTGGGCACTTACATTTTTATTAAAGATCATTATCAATGTTTCTGCTGGTGTGTACCAGTTGGGAATCACATTTTAATGGCATGCCTTCCCAGCTTTCAAAAATGGTTCAAATGGCTCTGAGCACTATGGGACTTAACTGCTGTGGTCATCAGTCCCCTAGAACTTAGAACTACTTAAACCTAACAAACCTAAGGACATCACACACACCCATGCCCGAGGCAGGATTCGAACCTGCGACCGTAGCAGCAGCGCGGCTCCGGACTGGAGCGCCTAGAACCGCACGGCCACCGCGGCCGGCCTTCCCAGCTTTGCCTGTATTTTGGGGGATTGTGTATGTTATGGCTTAAGGGATTTTTGATAAGGCTTATACATTGTTAAGGGCTTTCCAAGAGCCAAAATCAGTGGCGTGACTTCTTACTCTTTCTGTATTTTCGATTGGCTTTGTCCACTTGTGTAACGGTTTACCGATGTTTGGAAATTGTTTGTAAATTTAGTGCCTGTCATTGTAATTTATTTTACTGATACAATTGTTTGTTGAACCCACTTGCAGCCACGCCTAGTTGGTGTGACTTCTTTCCTGTGCTTGGGAACTGTGTACCCCTGGTTTCAAGCCCTGGTCTTAATAGTATAAATTGTTAAAGTTTGTTATTAATGAATCGAGCCTATTCAAGTTTTTAAAATGATTGTGAGTGTTGTTATTACTTTAACAAGGTTTCTTAAACTGTAATTATAATAGTGTTGTTAAGCAATAAAGTGTATTCCATCAAACAACAAATGAAGAAATATGTGGGTCCACGTACCATGTGGTTTTCCGTAAAGTTATTCCAACCCTAGGTGTGAGGTATCAAGTATCTTTTCCGGTTTTATGCAAAACCAGAAAGAGGGTATGAACAATGTGACTTGGACCAGAATTCTGGATCTCAGATCTATGAAGCTTCTTTTTGTATGACATCTGAGTCGATGTCTGCTTATTCACTGTCTTACTGCTGCAAATGGTATTGTCTGTGTTAGTGAAAGAAACTGTAATTTAATGTCGTTTACGTACTTTATGGTAAATAATTTCTTCTTTTTAATAAAGCGATTATTTGCCCTAAGACTACTCGTCATTATGTGGTAGTACGTTCTCTGGCCTCGATGCACGAACTGATTCCGTTGAGAAGGCTGTCATTCAGGAAAGTAGGCTCTCAACTACAGTAATTGATCTTTGACAACCTGGAACCTGGAATGTAGTTCATGCCCAACCTAGTCCCACATATGTTCTATGGGGAACTTATCTGGGGATCTTGCTGGCCACTGGAGTACCTATTGCTTTAAAAATAACATGTTTTTGAGTGGTGTCCACCTATAGCAAAAGGGACAAAAAACGAAATTGTTATTTGCTAAAGGTGGACCCCACTCAAAAACATAGGTTATTGTTAAAGCAAAGACAGACAAGAGCCTCAACATCAAGATGACTACACTGACGCCCTGTTAGACATTTCCAAACAAGCTCTACAACAAATTCTGGAACACCACAGCAAAGTTACATCAAACTATTTTAAATATAAAATTCAACAGAATCTGTCTTTCACGTAAGGTAATACCTAACTATATACATGTAAATGTAAACAGTATGTTACCTGCAGCCCAACGTCCCAAACAAAAAGCTGAAATTGAGTGGCTGAAGCAAGAAATGAGATACCTACATACAAAATAGCAGGAACTCGATGTTGAACTACTTAAAATTCACCTGGAACTAGGAAATAACATAAAAATCTCTGTAATATTTAATGATTTCCGAAATGTGGTGCTACAGAAAAATGCTGGAGATTAGATGGGTAGATCACATAACTAATGAGGAGGTATTGAATAGAATTGGGGAGAAGAGGAGTTTGTGGCACAGCTTGACAAGAAGAAGGGACCGGTTGGTAGGACATGTTTTGAGGCATCAAGGGAGCACAAATTTAGCACTGGAGGGCAGCGTGGAGGGTAATAATCGTAGAAGGAGACCAAGAGATGAATACACTAAGCAGATTAAGAAGGATGTAGGTTGCAGTAAGTGCTGGGAGATGAAGAAGCTTGCACAGGATAGAGTAGCATGGAGAGCTGCAGCAAACCAGTCTCAGGACTGAAGACAACAACAACAACAACAACAACAACAACAACATCATGAATACAGTCAAACAAAACACAGAAACACAACTCAAAACAAAATGGAATAAACAACAAAAACTAAACGACCTCATAAAAGAAAGTGAAATCATTACACATAATAATAGAAAGCAAGCAAACAAACCAAAAATTCTACAAACGTCTGGACAACCTTACTGCCACACATCTAACTAACCAAGAAACAAATTTTCCAGGAAAAGGCCAAAATACGATGTCAATACACACATTACACACACGACAGTGGAGAATCTTCCAACACAAAGATACCAGAAAAACAAACACTTCTAAAAAATATCTCACACTTATTCACAAAACAGAAAGCGGAATGGCTGTAACAAAAGAATTCCCAAGCGCCCACACTGAACAGCCTACTAAAGCTCCACAAGTAGGGAATTCCGATAAACCCATTGTCAATTTCAGAAGTGCACCCGCACATCACTTAGCCAGAGAAACGCACATTACATATACACAAATAACAGAAGTATACACAACACCGAAGAGCTGATACAAAAAATCAAAGACATCAATGTAGACACAAAAACCACACTCATATCATTTGACATCACATTCATGTACAACAACATCCCCACCACAGAAACCATCAATATCATCACACAACAATTAGAAGAACAGGCAGAAATTCCCAAACCCCACACAAAAGAAATAGCTAGCATTCTAAATCTAATCACAGAGCAAAACTATTTCTCATTTGACAATCAGTTCTGCTGAGAAGAAAAGAAGACAGACTTCCAATGGAGTCAACAGTCAGTGGACTTCTAGCCAACATTTTTCTTAATCACACTGAAAATCAAATACTTCAAACAATAGTAGGACCCAAACAATATCAGATAATATATTGGTATTGTTATGTTGATAGCGTCATATGCCTGTTAGATGAAACACCCATTCGTATCCAACTACTCCATAGTGATATGAACAAAGTCGACCCAAAAATAAAATACACGTTAGAAACAGAAAACAACAAAATGTTAAATTTCCTTGACCTCACAATATACTGACACAACAATAAACACCAATTCCCCATATTCAGAAAAGTAACCACCACCAGCATAGCTATTTACAAACTTTCCAGTCATCTGACTACACACAAACCAGCTGGTTTCCAATATATGCTATTCAGACTGAACAAAACTCCACTCTCTGAAAGCAACAATAACAATGAATTACAGACAATCAGACAAATAGCTGTAGAGAATGATTATGACACAAACACTATAGATAGACTGAACCACAAAATTAAAACAAAATTTTAAAAAAGACACCAAACACACAAAAGCCTGCTCACTAACTTACAAACTCACACAACACACAACGAGCACACATGAACAAGAAACACCCATGACAACAAACAAGTGGTTCTCTCTCACTACAACGACAAATCAGCCCACAGAATAGACAACATACTCAAAAAACAAGGGCTAAAAATAGCCTACACGACAGACAACTCAACACAGAGGAAAGTAAGGTCAACCAACGCAAGCACAAACAAACATAACACAGCTCTTATTTACCAAGTAACGTATCAGGACCGCAAATCACATTATATAGGACAGACAAGCAGCAACATTAATGCCAGATATACAGAACACAGAAGAGCATTAAAAAGGAAGCTGTCATTCCACATTTGCTGAACACCTTATGGACGATAAACATAGCTCAACAGACATCGACAGTGATTTGAAAATTCTCAAATGCAGCAACAGACCCCACAAAAACTGGTGATTGAAGAAAATTATCAAATACAAAAAGCCATAGTTGAAGGAAAGCAAGAAATAAATGAAAACACAGCTCTCTGCAATGGAACTCTGTTCTCTGCCCTCAAAGAAGTATTAAATAATACCAGCGTATAGAACTGCCCCCCCCCCCCCACACACAGACCCTACATACATACACACGCATAAAACTAGAAATAAAAATATATACACTCCTGGAAATTGAAATAAGAACACCGTGAATTCATTGTCCCAGGAAGGGGAAACTTTATTGACACATTCCTGGGGTCAGATACATCACATGATCACACTGACAGAACCACAGGCACATAGACACAGGCAACAGAGCATGCACAATGTCGGCACTAGTACAGTGTATATCCACCTTTCGCAGCAATGCAGGCTGCTATTCTCCCATGGAGACGATCGTAGAGATGCTGGATGTAGTCCTGTGGAACGGCTTGCCATGCCATTTCCACCTGGCGCCTCAGTTGGACCAGCGTTCGTGCTGGACGTGCAGACCGCGTGAGACGACGCTTCATCCAGTCCCAAACATGCTCAATGGGGGACAGATCCGGAGATCTTGCTGGCCAGGGTAGTTGACTTACACCTTCTAGAGCACGTTGGGTGGCACGGGATACATGCGGACGTGCATTGTCCTGTTGGAACAGCAAGTTCCCTTGCCGGTCTAGGAATGGTAGAACGATGGGTTCGATGACGGTTTGGATGTACCGTGCACTATTCAGTGTCCCCTCGACGATCACCAGTGGTGTACGGCCAGTGTAGGAGATCGCTCCCCACACCATGATGCCGGGTGTTGGCCCTGTGTGCCTCGGTCGTATGCAGTCCTGATTGTGGCGCTCACCTGCACGGCGCCAAACACGCATACCACCATCATTGGCACCAAGGCAGAAGCGACTCTCATCGCTGAAGACGACACGTCTCCATTCGTCCCTCCATTCACGCCTGTCGCGACACCACTGGAGGCGGGCTGCACGATGTTGGGGCGTGAGCGGAAGACGGCCTAACGGTGTGCGGGACCGTAGCCCAGCTTCATGGAGACGGTTGCGAATGGTCCTCGCCGATACCCCAGGAGCAACAGTGTCCCTAATTTGCTGGGAAGTGGCGGTGCGGTCCCCTACGGCACTGCGTAGGATCCTACGGTCTTGGCGTGCATCCGTGCGTCGCTGCGGTCCGGTCCCAGGTCGACGGGCACGTGCACCTTCCGCCGACCACTGGCGACAACATCGATGTACTGTGGAGACCTCACGCCCCACGTGTTGAGCAATTCGGCGGTACGTCCACCCGGCCTCCCGCATGCCCACTATACGCCCTCGCTCAAAGTCCGTCAACTGCACATACGGTTCACGTCCACGCTGTCGCGGCATGGTACCAGTGTTAAAGGCTGCGATAGAGCTCCGTATGCCACGGCAAACTGGCTGACACTGACGGCGGCGGTGCACAAATGCTGCGCAGCTAGCGCCATTCGTCGGCCAACACCGCGGTTCCTGGTGTGTCCGCTGTGCCGTGCGTGTGATCATTGCTTGTACAGCCCTCTCGCAGTGTCCGGAGCAAGTATGGTGGGTCTGACACACCGGTGTCAATGTGTTCTTTTTTCCATTTCCAGGAGTGTAGATATATAATTATATAACTTTAATAGTGATAAATAGTAAAATCTCTCTCTCTCTCTCTCTCTCTCTCTCTCTCTCTCTCTCTCTCACTCACTCTTTCTTTTCACACACACACACACACAACCTATCTCACAAATTATTAATCTCAGGCATAGCCATAACAGTTCAGAGATCGTAATTTTTTGCGTAAATATTGTGCCTACAAACTGTAAAGAAAAACAGATACTGTAAAGACGTAATGCAGCAGGAAAACCACACCATGTGGTAAGGAGGTATGAATACACAATACGGTCGCAGGTTCGAATCCTGCCTCTGGCATGGATGTGTGATGTTCTTAGGTTAGTTAGGTTTAAGTAGTTCTAAGTTCTAGGGGACTGATGACCTCAGATATTAAGTCCCATGGTGCTCAGAGCCATTTGAACCACGTGAATTATAGCACCCTATTCCATGACTGCGGTATTGTAGCGAATCTGTGTCCTAGATGCTCCACCATAGTCTATGAACTACCCGAAAATGTAATCAAGATGATGGCCTTCACCTGATGAACTTCATGCTGCAAGCCGCCTACCATCTGATGATGAGAAACTACCAAGAATACCACACCGCTGCGTGCTGCAAAAACAGGTCTTCAAACACGGTAATAGGCTACAGGGACTACCGTTCCCGTTCGACACTCAGGAGCCTTCGGGTGCTGAAACCTACCACGGGTAGAGAGGTGATGAACCAGCTACACGACTACCGATACCAGGTACATCACGGAAAGATCATCAAGGGTCATCGTAGAATTCGGAGTGGGACTGAGAGCACTCCAGCAGCAAGCCCCAACGGCCTCGCCTGCTCGCCGTCAGTCCGCCGCGGCGACAGGATGCTGACATCTTGTCCCGGGCGCGCAACCGCTGAGCTGACTCGACGGTCGTCGGCTAGAGTCCAACACGCAGCTGAATGAGCAACAGCCAGGGAAGAACGACGACTTGTGAACTTTATGAATAAACAGCTGAACTCTAACAGTGTTTTACTAGCGTCGAAGACGCTTCACAGTTCCCGTTTGTTATCCTGACTTCAGCAGAGGTGTTTCTTCTAGGCCGTCTGTAGCAGTCATATGAGTCGAAGGGTATGCAAGAGAAGCAGTGGTTAAGGTGGAAGTAAGACGGAATTGTTCTTCAGACTGTGCATTACAAACAGAAAAGCAAGCCAAAGAAACATTTGGAAACAGAATCAAAGTCCCGGGAGAATGATTAAAAATTTTGCGGCTTACCGACGGCATAGTAATTCTGTCAGACAGCAAAGTACTTGGAGATGCACTTGAAAGGAGTGGACAGTGTCTGGAAAGGAGCATCATCAAAAATAAAACAGGATATAATGGAATGTAATCGAATTAAATCAGGCGATGTTAAGGAAATTAGATAACGAAACGAGGCTGTAAAAGTAGTAGACGAGTTTTGCTATATGGGCAGCAAAATAACTGATGAATGGCCGAATTAGAGAGGATATAAGATATAGACTGGTAATGGCAAGAAAAGCGTTTCTGAAGAAAAGAAATTCGTTGCCATCGAATTTAGATTGAAGTATTAGGAAGTCTTTTCTGAAGGTATTTGTCTGGAGCGTAACCTTGTACGGAAGTGAAACATGCACGATAAGCAGTTCAACCAAGATGAGAATATGAGCTTTGGACATGTGGTGCTACAGAAGAATGACGAAGACTATGTGAGTAGGTCGCGTAACTGATGAGGTACTGAACAGAATTGAGAAAAGACATTTGAGCCATACCCCGACTAAAAGAAGAGATCGGCTGTCAAGACACGTTCTGAGATACCAAGGAATCGTCAGGTTAGTGTTGGAGGGAAATGTAAGAGGTAAAAATTGCATAGGGAGGTCAAGAGACGAGTATAGTAATCATGTTCAAATGGATGTGGGTTGCAATAGCTACGACCACAAGAATAACAACATATTCGAAATCAAAAGTGTCAGCTAAGGTCTTCCAGCCACAGCAACACTAAAAAGCACGTTTTACAATATGTCTTTCTCTTTCTTTCAAGTTGTCAGATTCAGGAAGAACTTTCTGATGATATCATCTAAACGATATAAAATATTAATAATATCATTTCTCGCTTACTACTGCGCGTTTTATTCTCAATAATCTTTTGTTTTCTTATGCCGTGCGAAGTCTCATTTAAATCAATCGATGGATTTGCAGCAGACAAGCGGTTTGCTAAAGCAGTGATCTTTCGCTCCACTCAAGAAAAAACGGTGAAGTTCTCACGTAGCCTCACGGAAAACAACACGCTGAAGTGTTTTGACCAGAGAAAACACTGAATACAGACGGGCGTGTCCTCAGATAAGTGCTGACCATTATTTTTTTTGTTTTAGAATTATGTCTTGTGACTGGTCTGATGTAGCCTACCACGAATTCCTCTCCTCTTCCAATCTCTTCATCTCAGCACCTGCAACCATTGTGCTCATTTATCTGTTAGATAATTTGAATCTCTACCTTTCCCTATACATGCTACCCTCTACAGCTCCCTCCATACAATGGAAGTTATTACATAGTGAATCGACACGTGTCCTGTCATGCTGTCAATGTTTTCCCCAAGTTCGTCTCCTCATCAATCCTCCACCAAACCTTCTTACTTCTTAAGTTATCAGTCTACCGTGTTTTTGACATCACATCTCAAACGATTCGATTCTCTTTTTTTCGCTTTTCCCTCAGTCCGTGATACACTTTCTTAGAATGTCGTGATCCAGACGTGTATTTTCTGAAATTTTCTCTTTAAATTGAGCCCATTGTTTAATACTAATAAATTCGTTTTGGCCTAAAATGCCATGTTCGCCTGCGCAAGTCTACCTTTTACTTCTTCTTTCCTTCATCCGTCGTGTGTTATTTTGCTTCCAGGACAGCAGAAATCTTTAATTTTGGCTGTCTGTTTGTCCCCAGTTCTAGCACTAAGTTTATAAATAATCTTATATCTGATACTTCTCATTAGTTTTGACTTTCTTCGGCTTACTTTCAGTCCTTGGTGTATGCTCATTACATTTTCCTATTCATCCAACAGGACCTGCGATTTTTCCTCATTTTTGCCGTGGATATCATTGTCATTAATGAATCTTATCATTGACATCCTTTCATCCTGAATTTTAATCAGACTCCTGAACCTGTCAATAATTGAACACTGTTCGTAGGTACACACAACTGCAACTTATCTGGCACTGTTTTGTGTTAGACCTTGCACACGACTTATCTGACGTAGAAGTGCAAGAAAGTGCTGGCACTACACTGCTCTACTGCGACTGATGTAATTGCCTCTGGTGACGAGGAGTCCTGAGTAGGCAGTGCAGAAATAACATAACCGCTTTACATAAGCTTCACCACGGCAGATAACTGAAATAATCTTCCCCAGGAATCTCCGCACCAGCACGGCACAATTGCCACCTCACAAAGGCAGTCTTCCTCCCAACAAGGAGGAGGGTGAATACTATCTCAAACCAGGTCAGCCTCGTGGCTTCCAATCGTCAAAAGCTTTCCATTGGTTCAAACAAACTGACTCCCGAAGGAAGCGAAACCACATACTGTGGCCATGCAAAGAGGTTGCTCCCAATACTTATGCCAGTTAATAATATTACAATAATTAATATTAACTCCCTTGCTATCTTCTCAACATTAAACCAGATCCTCTTTCATTTACAAAAAAGTTTAAAGTTCCAACTATCCTTCTCCAGGATAAATAAAGAAATCCGGCAAATTCCAGAATGATCAGTCCTTTCAATACAATTTCACTGTCTTGAAATGTCTCCTCAATCAAATCTGTCGGAATACTTTCAGCAGCAACACACGCAAAGACAGGGGCGCGAAGTATATTTTTTCGAACCTACACCTCTAGTCTTAAAAACTGATACTCCTAGAAAAATTACATTACTGACTGCCTCATAGCATTGTTAATTCTGCAGGACTCAAAAAAAAGAAAGTTCAAATGTGTGTGAAATCTTACGGGACTTAACTGCTAAGGTCATTAGGCCCTAAGCTTACACACTACTTAACCTAAATTATCCTAAGGACAAACACACACACACACCCATGCCCGAGGGAGGATTCAAACCTCCGCCGCCGGCCGGAGTGGCCGAGCGGTTCTAGGCGCTACAGTCTGGAACCGTACGACCGTTACGTCGCAGGTTCGAATCCTGCCTCGGTCATGGATGTGTGATGTCCTTAGGTTAGTTAGGTTTAGGTAGTTCTAAGTTCTAGGGGACTGATGACCTCAGAGGTTAAGTCCCATAGTGCTCAGAGCCATCTTTTTTAACCTCTGCAGGGACCAGCCGCACAGTCCATGACTGCAGCGCCTCAGACCGCTCGGCTAATCCCGCACGGCTTGCAGGACTCCAATGGAATTCCATACTAACAACTGATTTGTGAAACTGAAGAAAGTGGACAGCAATTCCAAAATATTTCTCAAGCAAAAGAATGAAGCCATAATGAACCAATATGCATGTGTGAATGTGTACGTACCATACAGCGAGGTTACTCCGCGATTAGTGAGGCGACAGTGCGCTTACACGTGGTAAAATGAAACTGGTAGGTTTCTCGTACTAGACTGTACGGAATCTCGTAATAACGACGTGTATTCAAAGTTGTCCCCATCCTAATTTGTGAAATAGTTATTTCTTTCCACAGAGTTGTTGAATGGGAACGTGAATCTGAATTTTGCATCTGTGGTTTTGAGAACCAATGCGGGCTTTTAAATAATTTACCTTGCTTAGAGCATACAGTATATACGCGTATCAGTCTGCATCTTCTGGAATTATTTCGATCGAAGCCTCATTATTCCTTGTTGTTAATGCCTAATACGGTGTCACGGTGCATGCCCGCCATCTTGTTGTGTATAGCGGTTTCGCCTCACAGTCCATAAATATTCTGGCTCATCGGAAAACACATACTGAGTGGCAGTCACAGAAAGTTAGTGATAACTAGCTTTTCTTTGCTTGGTGTCAGGTACCAGGTGCAGCCAAGGGAGGTCGATGGGTGGTGTTTCGATGACTGTTACTTGCAAAATATGGTCCAGAGTGATCGCAACATAATTATGACGACACGTGATCAAAATATTCACGGTTTTTGTATTGGTGTTGAGGGTTTAATTACTATTTGCATTTAAAGTCAATGATTGCAAAACTGAAGAAACATCCCCATTAGACAGCTGATTGTTTTAAGCAGAAAGCTAGTACCAGTGCTTCTTCAATTTTGGATTACTGTCTTCAATCAGTACTCACTGTGTAGTGTTCAAATAGTAGGTAGACAAGCCCATTTCTGAAGTTGTGCTGAACTATGAAAGTGTGTGTCATGTGTGTCTGTGTGTGTGTGTGTGTGTGGGGGGGGGGGGGGGGAGTTGTATGTGTGACTATGTCTATTACGTATGCAGACTGAAGCGACGGATGAAAATTTGTACTAAGGCCACTATTCGAACCTGTCTCTCCTGCTCGCTAGGCAGATGCGCCAACCACTACGCCATCCTGGCACAATGCCTTTGCACAACTGCACGGCCTACTCCGGCACACCTCCCTCCTCAATCCAAATTCCCATTCACACCTCAGAGATGTTTAAGACTTGAAAAGGTCTCTGGAGCCGCATAGCTTCACTGCACATATTTATTAAACTTTAAAAGTTAGGTAGCATTTGCAAATTGTTTTTCTAGGGCAGAGGAATTACACTTTTGCAAAACTTGAAGGTTTTCAGGACGTAACTACCGCAACTCATAGTAACAGTTGTTGCTTTGTATCACAAGACATGACTTTCAGTTTTGGACGACAATGCCACGGTTTTTCGTTCCTTTAAATTTTCTGATCGTTCATTAACTACAATTCAGTCATTTAACTGCAATGTTTATTACTTCTTTGATTAAATTTTTCGCTTCATGGTATTCTACTTGTGATGAGATTACACAACCTTACATTTATCTTCAAAATTTGCAAACAATTACTAATTATTTAAAGACATATACCAATACTTCGGGGTTTGAAAATTGTGTAGTTATGTTGTGCTGTGAGGCAAAAATTTGCGTATGTGGTTTAGAAGGAAAGTGGAAGCTATTGGTGATAGTTTATTGATATTATGCAGAGGATTAAAGCAACACAGTATAGTGAATTGGTGTAAAATTGAGTCATCGGAGAGAAAGGAATGGTCAGTCGTGTGGTATCGATAGCTATGATGCCACGGCGTAGGTGCAAGTTCATACGTTGGCAGTACGAGACACCGACGACAGCGTCCTCTAGCCGGCGCTGTGGAGCTCTAAGAGCGTCGCTCCGGATTCAGCCCATTTGATCAAGAATAGATGGCCGGGACACTTCGCTTCATATAGAGACTTTGCACTACTTACGACGGGTCTAAAAGTTTCGCACCTACGGGCTCTTCAGTTGCTAAGTTACGTACGTCATTGACTAATATTCTCTATTAAATGTACTTTCACGTGAAAAACTGTACCGAGAATCCTACCTCACCTGCTCCTACTCACTTCCTACATTCGACCTACCCATTCAGTCTACAGGAGCAGACCCGGGATACAAAAAGTCGCGAAATGGCAAGCAGTGGAAATCAGAACTGTTTTATTCGCAACAGTTAGCGACACCTTCCAGCTATTTCTCTACGTAGTACCCTCTCCGACTTAGACATCTGTCTTAACGTTGTACGAACTTTCCAATACCCTTGTCATAGCACGCAGCCCCCTGTGCTTTCCGACAATTTTCTATGATCAACTGCAGCTCGTAGTCTGATGTTGTCTTCATCGACAGCGGTTTATTTGAGCAGAGATGAAACTCAGAGGGAGCCAACTCTGGGCTGTGTGGAGGATAGTCAAACACTTCCCATCGCAAACGCTGCAGGGCGTCCTCACTGCCGTCGCATTGTGTATACGAGAATTGCCATGAAGAAGATAGTGCATGACTGTTACCTTACGTGACGTTGGATGAAGTCAGGCGGAATCTCTCGGCAGGCTACCATACTTGGCGGGAGACAGTATTGTCCAGGCATCTTTAGGGGCTCACTGTGCGGTCAGAATTGAGAAGAGCGACGTGAAGCTATCTACGTGCATGCTAAAGACAGCATATCTGTGCAAAGCTTCTTTCTGGTTCCCATTTCGCGACTGATGGTTCCTTTCTTTCCGAGTAGATCTCGTACATAGATGTAGTCGGACATTAGTATGACCCTCCTGTTCCATCTCAAGCGGATGGAGATGGTGGCTGTATTAGTAATGAGTCCTTCTTTGGTCCATGGACATTTTTTGTTGAAAATTATGGTGTTGCCAAGCACCTGAGTTTTTTTTATAGTCAGTGAGTGGGCAATCTCTTGGATAGCAGTGAAGAAAGAAAATCAGCGAGTCATATTTTGCAGTCAGAGGAATCACTCAGTCAGTTGGACGAAACGGATAAATCGATGAGTTATATCATCAAAATTTTTCAGAGATCATTTGGAGTTCATACTGTGGTGTCTGGATCAGAAATGGTTGGAAATTATTTATGAGATGGTTCGATAAGCACAATGGAGATTTGCATGCATCATTCTGTGTAATTTGTGCGCTGTTTTGCATAAACCATTCTGATTTTGCCTTCTGGAAGCATTTTAGCGTATTGGCGTCTCAATTTTCAGACTGGATTCATTCCAGTCTGAACTTTTAATCTTTAGGCGTCCGACTATATTTTCGTCACCTGGTCTCACCTGTCAAATACAACACTGACGCCACCACTGCGAGTTAATAATTGCAGACAATATACGCCCAGAGTATGTACAAGAACACTGTGTCGACTGCCGGGTAACATTATATCTGGAGAGAGATCAGCCTCTCATACATGCATATATCATCGGCTCCGTCAAGTGGTGAGATAATTGGTTTATTCTCCCCACCCCTCATTCTTCCCTCCTACGAGCACAATTAGTGAGTCGTGAATATGTCCAATCAAATCGAAGCTGAGATTCATTTGTATTGATAATTTGTTAATAGTAATAATAACTGTAATAAGATATAAACATAGATGTTTCTTTGCTTCATCGAAAAATTTACGTTTTTATTACACTTTTGTACCTAGAATGGGGCCATTTGCATTTCAATTCTTCAATAAAAATTTGTAAGAAATTTTAGCTGTGTATGAATTATAAGAGTCGGTAATTGCCATATGTTACGGTTCAACTAAATTCCGTCGGTTTAAAGGTTTCGTGTGAATCCAAGATGAACTACAAATAATTTCAGAAAGCTTTCGACGAATAATAATTCAGAATTACACTGATCACAGTGAAATTTGTACTGTAACATTGCGAACTTTTACTTTTGGGATTAATATACATTTGAAATCACTGGAGACCGCTGTACAGTTATTTGGGAGGCATGCTAGGTACACGATCATAGCTTTCAATGTTATCACGTTTATCTGTATGTGAACTCTACTCCGAAAGTAAATAGATTCTGATTTTATTAATTAAATTTGAGACTCATAATATGACTGATATATACAACTGAAGCGTGTGTGGAAACTTAGTTTCCTGTATGCTATGTAGATCTGCACACATTTTTAATACTCAGAAGACAATTTAATGATTTAAGGATATTTTCCCTCACATCATTCGATACTTCATGTACCAACACACTGATTTTCTTCAGATACTAAGAAATTAACAAATGTTTCAGTACCAACACTTCTGATATCGAGGCAAAATTATCGATACTTCGTTATGAGGAATATTGGAAGTCCTCATTTGTTATTCCACAGCATACATATCCAAACGTAACATTCATATTTTACAGTACGTATACTTACCGTCTACCTATTGGAAAGACTTCTGAAATGCAACTAAGTTAAGCAGAGAAGCTGTAGGTATCGGTAGGGTAAAGTGTCAGACAGATTAGTTGTCATAAGTTTCAGTTCTCAGTCACTGCTGCTTGCTAGTTGTCTAAAGTAAAACCATAGAATGGCCACAATATTCTTAGCGGGCTATACCCCGTTTCTACTTCCTGGTGATCGTTTACTGAATTTTATAAGTGTTTTTATAAGTGTAAATATTCATTTATTCATATAGTCAACTTTAATTATCCTATCTGCATTCCACAAAGTATATATCGCAACCATATTCCATTATTTCATAAGAATGACACCATGTTGTTCTGTATCAGCGTTGATGTTAGATTCTAGATCTGCTTTCCGAGCTCTGTTTTTGTCTGAATAATCTCTTCGGAATTGGTTGTCTCAAGAATTTTGGTAATGTTTATCACATGTGGCAGGGTTTTTAGTCATTTTTCGGGTAAAGATATAGAGAAATCATAAAAATCACAAACCGAAGAGACGTCGCTACAAACATCATACTTGCAGCACTAAGGAAGGTAAGAAGGGAGGGATTATAAGTAGTTAAAGTTGCAGGTGATTATCAAACGTTATTTTCTAAATATAAAATCGTTTTTCTGATGTCAATGAGTAGGAATTACAGGAGTATGTTTTTCAAGCAGCTGTTGCTTTCAGCATTTTAACCCAAAAAATGGCTCTGAGCGCTATGAGACTTAACATCTCAGGTCATCAGTCCCCTAGAACTCAGAACTACTTAGACCTAACTAAGCTAACGACATCACACACATCCATGCCCGAGGCAGGATTCGAACCTGCGACCGTAGCAGTCGCGCGGTTCCGAACTGAAGTGCCTAGTACCGCTCGGCCACGGCGGCCGGCTTTAACACAAAAAGAAATAAAAATGTTGGCATAAGGTCTTTGACAGGCAAATTCTATTCAGTGCCCCTTTACCTTGGCAGGATAATAGATGTACCAAAGATGACAGCTTGACTGCGTTTTTAAAAAGACACTCATTTCTTTCATTACAAGAAGCAAAGGAGACTATTTTAGCATGTTTTACTAACGTCACCCGAATAAATGTGGAATCATTTTTCAATAATTTGACAACAGATCTCAGAAGAAGAATATTCAACCTCATGAAACTTGGAACATGGACGAAATGGACATTGCTTCTGTGCAGAGGACAGACAGAATTATTGCTAAAACAAAGCTAAAGGAAAAGGGAACCAGTGTGGCGTATAAAAGTGGGGCTCACAAATTATGTGCTACAAGACCAAATAACTTTTGTACATGCAGAAATTGTCAGAGTGCATTCGGAAGTGACTAGGTTGTTATAGGACATTTTCTTAAGTAATTACTTAATTACTATTTTAATGTCTAAATCTATCTTAAATATTTATTAGTGCTTTACGCTTATCGTTGTTTGATTAATCTATTTTGGATAAATATTTCTTTTTTACCATCTAAATGACCTGTGGCAACCAATCCCATTACACCGGTTACCGTGAGATCATCGAAGTTCACTGCTGTCGATCGTGGCCAGTACTTGGATGGGTGACCATCCAGGCCGCCATGCGCTGTTGCCATTTTTCGGGGTGCACTCAGCCTCGTGATGCCAGTTTAGGAGCTACTCGACCGATTAGTAGCGACTTCGGTCAAGAATACCATCATAACGACCGGGAGAGCGGTGTGCTTGCCCCAGGCCCCTCCTATCTGCATCATCCACTGAGGATGACACGGCGGTCGGATGGTCCCGGTAGGCCACTCGTGGGCTGAAGACGGAGTGTGTGTGTGTGTTAAAAAAACCAATCCCATTGTCTGTAAAAATCGACCAGGAGTCGGAACAGCTGTCACAAAATTTTACTGCATCAGAATTTCCTTTTCTGGGAAGCCCAATGATGCTGTGGTCTCACATTTATGGAAAAATATATCCAAGGATGCTGATTATAAGATATTCTAATGACAGAAAGGGAAAATGTAAACACTGGCTCTTCAAAAAGTAAAAATCATAAATTATTGCAACCTGCCCCGATCTCCAGTACAACACCATCGCCATGATTATTTGCGCAAGCTTTGAAGGACGCTGCGACAGCCAGTTCAGCAGGCGAGGCGGCCGTGCAGGTGCCACGGAGGATGCATGCTCGGGGAGGCGGACACCGGCGCTTGGCTAATCCGGCGTGGTCTCGTGGTAATTGCAGGAGGTAATGGTGCGGCCCACGCGCTGCCCCAGGAACCCGGCGGCGGCAGCAGAAGCTGCAGCAGCTCCGTCCACTGTGCGCTTCCAGAGAACAATAGAGACTGTCTCCCTGACAGAGCGACAGCGCACAGACACTCTGTAGAACAGCGGCAGAAGGAAGTGCAGTTGAGCTATTGTGAATTCCTCCAACCGTTGCACCCGTGTTACTGTGTAACGGCGAGTAATACTATGTAGCACGGCGCTTGGTCTTGCAGACAGACTCAGACCTCTGCCTCAGAGGATGTGATACCGTAAACAAATCGATGAAGGCTGCATGAGATACGCAGCACACAGACACAGAGTACGGAAGAGTGGAGGCGCCCTCTCCAAATCGCCGATGCTGTAGGGCTGGTGGCCGTAGGGTTTGAACAGCCAGAAGAGACGAAGCCATATTTTTGGGGAGCCATTGGCTTTGAGACAAATTTTGTCACTCGAGCTCCTTTACTCAGAACTGAGGATAGTGACGTAAAGACGTGGAAGACAGAAATTCTTCTGAAAACACCTTAAAAAGAGGGCATTAACCACAGCCGGCAATAATTTCTCGAAATTGGTGTCTCTCCACTGGCCATCTCCATGTCGTAAATTTTAGGAAAACAGTATTTATACTGGTATATAATAGTGAGACAGCACATCCCACCTCTAATGACAATACATGAGAAAAATAAAATCGATTAGTATCAATCAAGTTGTGCCTCCACAGATGAATAATGCAAATGTTAATGAAAACCATCACAGCTCTATATCAGGCGAGATTATTACCCCAAAACCGGTTCCATTCTAAACGAATATCTTGAGGTGCCCGAAATTCACCGCCAGTCTTCATAATTAAATCTCACAAAGCGGCAGAAATGTGCTGATGTCATAGTACAAAAATATCTAATGTATGGCGGTTACATATTTTTCAGTCATGACACAGGTAAATTTCAGCCAATTTGTGAGAGTTGGTTATGAACTCTGTTGGTAAAAA
Organism: Schistocerca piceifrons; assembly: GCF_021461385.2. Classification (NCBI taxonomy): domain Eukaryota; kingdom Metazoa; phylum Arthropoda; class Insecta; order Orthoptera; family Acrididae; genus Schistocerca; species Schistocerca piceifrons. The sequence goes on along the minus strand of NC_060138.1, from coordinate 833,477,118 downwards.
TCGGACAGATGAAGATGTTTATTTAGAACGAAACCGGCTGTGGCGTAATAATTATAACTGAAATACAGGTGTGGTGATTTTTATTAACATTTAAAAAATCGAATATCCACCTATCACTTTATAAGGCATATACGGGGTGTTAAAGAAAGTATTTCATATTTTGAGAGGTTTTAGTCTGGACTAAAACAAGACAAAAATGCCTAGTAAACACGTTCACCAGAACGCATACTTTAAGATACATGAGCATTCGTTCATCTACGCCACTCTGAAACACTTATATTGAAAGCTTTTCGCTATCAGAAATGATCTACAAAAAGCAGTAGACAAATGAGGACACATTGTTACTGTGCATAGATACAGCATGTAGTAGATGTCTGTTAGGGTTACTGTAGACAGAATTCACAGTTCCGGCAAGTGCAGCGCACCCATTAGTTATAATGGAACCAGTTTATGTTGCGATAATTTTGTGATATGTCTTTGTCTTGTAGTTTTGTCTTTGTAACAGCGTTTCACGAATGATATGTTTTATCTTGTAGTTTCGTCTTTGTCACAGCATTTCACAAATAATATGTTGTTATCTTGTAGTTCTGGCTCTGTAACAGCATTTCACAAACTTATCAAAATGAAACCTCGTTCCACCAGAACTAATTTAAGTGCTGAACTGGTCTTGAGTGCGAATCTGGTTCCCAGTAACAACCCTAACAGATGACATAAACGTTTTCTGAGTACGGTAAAAAAAGAAAAAAATACTATACTGGATATCAGAAGAAGGCCACTGTAACCGTGGCCGAAATGCTATTTGTCCAGTACAGTTTTTTACATTCTGATGCTGGATCATATAAAAAAAAAAATAAACGTTTATGTCAACTGACTCTGGCGGCGGAAGCTTACGCAGCTATATTAACCTTAACGGGTGTTCACTGAATGCAGTATCTGTGAACAATAACAGAGGAATTTGTTCTTATTAGTTTGCTGCATTCTGTAGATCGTTCGTAGAAGCAAAGAGGTTGGAGTAGAAGAGATGTGTTGCACATTAGCTGAGATGAACGAGTGATCATAATTCTTTAGGTTTACATATTAATCCATTTTTGCTGTTTTTTTTTTCTGTTTTTGGCCATACTACCATCTCTCGAAACATGGAACACTTTCTTAGTACCTTCTGCAGAGTAAGGATATATTTTGAGTTACTTTACGCCAAGAGACTGGAAGAATCAGGGTAGAGTCACCAGCTATACCAAGTGATTCAGTTTCACTATTTCACTAAACAAGGGCGAAACGAAAATTCGTATCAATTGCTCCTAATTTGACTATTTTAGATTTATAGATGGCATAGGTTTATTTGCTCGAGTACAGAAATTGTGTTATATTGAACTGAATTCAGTGGAGATTGGGAATCATAATATTATGTACTTACTCGAGTAAGGAACTTACACGTAAGATTCTATAAATTTACAATTTCAGGTAAGTGAATAAAATGGACTTATACACATATAGACATGAAAACTTTAAGTCAGGCTTTGCCCAGAAACGAGCAACCGCCACAGCATTTCCTTGTGCCTTGAGCAACACCTCGTCGCAAGAATCAGGGCAACATTTACACAGCTGTTTCGTGGTCTGTACTTCTTCACAATCACTCATTTTTGATCCTTGTAAGTGTGAAAATTTCATTAGATTGTCCTTCAATCTGCTATTGCCCGCTCTCGACCTGTTCAGTGAGCTCCAAGTTGCGTCTGTCTGATAAGCATCCTGATGGCTTGCACCTGCTTGGAGGTGGCTTATTTTGGCTGCATAGAGTTGTTCTCTGGCTTCTTTGGCTGATGGATTTAGTGTAGATGTTGTCTGTAGAATGTTCTACCTGAACATCAACCTAGGTCTTGGTAGACTACGCCCGTGCATTAAGTGTAACTCATTTTCTTCAAGTTTCTTCCTTTCGTCCTTTGCAGCTACTTCCCAGCGTATGTCAAGAGGAGCAATGATACCATGTGCTACAGCACATCAGCACCAGTTGGTTTCAGACATCCAGTAATTTGCCTTGCTGTTTCATTAAGGGCTACATGTACTCCTTTCGTGTTGGCAGACTTCTAGCGCACTGAGATGAAGCAGATTTTTCTCCTACGTCCAAACGAACGTTCTGCAACCAAGAAAGGAATATGGAAGCAGTGGCATGCAGTAGTCAGTCGCAATCCAGTTAGTTTTTATTATGCTTGCAAATCAAGATTTCGGCTATAAACAGCCATCCTCAGTGTATTTTCATTACAATTCAACAGACTCGCGGCAGTTCATGTCACCATATGCTCTTACGGGTGTATAGGCAGAAGACGTCCATCTACCTATACATCTGTAAAATCATATAGTGACATGAGCTGCCGCGAGTTTGTTGATGTGTAACGAAAATGCACTGAGGATGGCTATTTACAACCGAAATCTTGATTTGAAAGCATAATAGAAATGGGATAGCGACTGGCCAGCCGGGGTGGCCGAGCGGTTCTAGGCGCTACAGTCTGGAACCGGCGACCACTACGGTCGTAGGTTCGAATCTTGCCTCGGGCATGGATGTGTGTGATGTCCTTAGGTTAGTTAGGTTTAAGTAGTTCTAAGTTCTAGGGGACTGATGACCTCAGAAGTTAAGTCCCATAGTGCTCAGAGCCATTTGAACCATTTGATTGCGACTGGCGGCTGTGTGCCACTGCGTTCACACAATCTACGGTCGCTGGGCACAACGGTTCCTGATGGAATCAAAAGTGGTTAAAAAAGGAATAAACTTTTAAGTTTTGTTACGAATTGCACAAAGCCGCGATGGAATTTTATACCATCCTGATCACAAACCTCGAGTGAAAAAAATGTATGTACGACTTTATAAAGTATTGTCTGGAGTGATAGAAATCTAGAATGAGATTTTCACTTTGCAGCGGAGTGTGCGCTGATATGAAACTTCCTGGCAGATTAAAACTGTGTGTCGGACCGAGAGTCGAACTCGGGACCATAGCCTTTCGCGGGCAAGTGCTCTACCCAAGCACGACTGACGCCCCGTCCTCACAGTTTTACTTCTGCCAGTACTTCGTCTCCTATCTTCCAAACTTTACAGAACCTTTACAGAAATCTGTTGATCGAGAGCGACGTTCGGGCCGATTGTCCAGAAGCAGAAGAGTAGACAAATCTGAGAAGTAATGACAGATAATGTCGCGAAATAGACGACTCTCAGGGAGATTCGTATCGGAAAATGTGGATTAAGCAAGTACTCTGTTCACGGCGTCATTCGCAAACTTCAATAAGCGGAAGCTCTGCGCACGAATTGTGCAACGTACTGGAAAAAGCCACAGTGATAACACCTACTGGAGATTTAATTGCACGTTGATCGAGATACAACTTTTCCTCAAATCACTGCCGAAGGGACGAACCTAGGTTCCAGGTGATCGGTCCATAGTATGACACACCAACATCGCGATTGCGCTGTGCAGCAGTCTGCCTCACATTTAGGTGGATATCCACAGACGTAATTTTTCGGCGTGTTCAAAAAAGATCTTTCGGTAATACTTTATGGCACATTTATAATAGCTGCCGTAAATGCAGTGCTGTCATTTCAGTTCATTATGAACGCAAATAATCATGTTTTCATTGTGTACCCTGTTTCATTTCGTTTTATCATACTACAAGAAATATTTTCATTTTATTTTTGCTGTTATGATGGAGTTCGCAGGAAATATATTGATGCGTAAAGCTGAAGGTTTTGCGATCGCACAACACCCCGAACAAGATAGCTCACTAGTCAAGAGACTGTGATAGTGGGCTTGAGAAATGTTCGAATCTCGTTTGACACCTTCTGTTTGTACACCTCGTTCTTAATCATATTTGAGTTCTTATTCCTGGGATCAGTCTTTTTTCCGTATGCCACGGACTTTTGGAAACTACTATGGTTCTTGTTAAGAGTAGACAAAGTCTTTCTATTTCTAATTTCCACAGTGTGCAGTGTCATGTGATGTCTCTACGAAAGTTTAATCATATTTGACCCAGTGAATTATTTGAAAAGCGAGTCTGCAATTAATACTAAGGCTTCAGCACGACGATCCAGGAAATGAATTTTGCTAAACATTTGTTCTTTATTCCACAAGCAGGGCTCTTTCCATCAGAGATTTCGGAGGGGATATAGGAAAATGGCGGAATGCACTTGGGGAGAGAACGAAGAGTGAATTGTATTGTACGAAACGAACACTTAAAACAATCAATAACATATTCCGAGCTATTATGCCGTGATCGAATGGATTTAATCTTAAATCCCAACGTTTCGTCCGATCTGCGAAGGACATTTTCAAGGGAGATCTAGCTGCTTTGAATGTCCGATCCACACCCTGATGCGCTACTGACTACAGCAAAATTTCACTTCTGCATGCTTCCGCGCAGTGGCGTGACATAATATGTTTCGAATACGCGAGCACGATTGGTCGTTGTCGACTGCCGTCGTTTGCTGTTGCTGTCGCCCCATGGTGGAAGACTAGTACACACCTTTTTCGGTAACGGAATCCAAACGTCATTCAATTTCACTCCGTCCTCCTACCTATTGAAATTCCTGCGGTGGTTTACCGTGTCTATGGCCTTGTAGCGATGCAAGGGGCACCAAATTTGTTATAAAAGTCAGTAAATTACTCAACGGACGGTACTTTTCAGTACAGGTATTACGTTCATTTCAAGCAAGTGTCGCTTCGTGACGTCATCGTCCAGACACGATCTGACTGTAACCTGAATCCGTTTTAGCAAACTAATAATTTCTCTCAGGAGATAAAATTTTATTATGAAATATAAGTTCTTGAAGTTCATTCAGAATCGGAAATATTTAGTTAGTAATTACATACCATAATTTATTTGTTTAATATAAAGGTGTTCTAAATTTTGTATGCATTAAAAAAAGTGTGAATTTATGTGCGGCTTTAACTCTCAGACGAGTTATCACTTAGAGTGCTAAAAGTGCGCGTGTGCAGTTGACTGACCTAAGTGGTGAATTTTATTTTGTGATCTTGACCCGAATGGAGAGTAAATCGAGTTTAATTTAAACTTTTCGTGAGATAGACACATCATGTTATTACAAAAGAGTCGTTTAGCCCATTAGGGAAAACTGAAAACTGCGCGCTCTATCTGAAGTACGGTACGCGCCAGTACGTGATCGAGCTGTCGAGTTAATAGTGCACATTAGTTACAAATGCGTTTGGACTTAATGCACGAAGTTGGAAATTAATTTTGAGACAGAATAAATATCAGCGCACACTCCGCTGCAGAGTGATAGTCTCATTCTGGAAGCATCCCCCGGGCTGTGGCTAAGCCATGTCTCCGCTATATCCTTTCTTTCAGGAGTGCTAGTTCTGCAAGGTTCGCAGGAGAGCTTCTGTAAAGTTTGGAAGGTAGGAGACGAGATACTGACAGAAGTAAAGGTGTGAGTACCGGCCGTGAGTCGTGCTTCGGTAGCTCAGATGGTAGAGCACTTGCCCGGGAAAGGCAAAGGTCCCGAGTTCGAGTCTCGGTCGGGCACACAGTTTTAATCTGCCAGGAAGTTTCAATTTTGAGACAAGTGCTGATCTTCACAAAAAAAAAGAAAAAAAATGAACCGAAAGTTTATTCAAAATATCTAGGTCCAGTTTTAATTGAGACACGTATCACCTTGTTGATTGCCGGCCGGTGTGGCCGATCGGTTCTAGGCACTTCAGTCTGGATCCGCGCAACCGCTACGGTCGCAGGTTCGAATCCTACCTCGGGCATGGATGCGTGTGATGTCTTTAGGTTAGTTAGGTTTAAGTAGCTCTAAGATCTAGGGGACTGATGATATCAGATGTTAAGTACCATAGTGCTCAGAGCCATTTGAACCATTTTTTAACCTTATTGATTACGTTGCCTAGCAACATTGTAAAGCAGCTTAATTAATTCTTTAGAAGAATTTGCGACGTAGTAAGGCCCATTACACGCACAAAATGTTACACGATGTTTGCTGACCGTATGCGAGGATGAGTGTGTTTTTCTGTTCATAAATGCCAATAAACCGGCAGTTTGTTAACTGCTGTGCAGCCGTTGATTATCCTAAGTATCGTGTCTCTTCACAAGAGATCTCAAGAAGCCGCGATAAACAACAAGAAGAAAAAGACTAAAGAAGAGGGATCGGTATAGCCTCTCTATATAGTCTTTCATGGTATCGGCTTGTGGCTGCCAGAACTTCACTCCTATCAAAATGAATGTGGTGTTCTCCTGGCTGCAAAGCACGTTCCGCAACAGGTAATCTGTCAATATCTCCTCTTCTGGAATTGACCTTGTGCTCTTCTAGTGGTTTCTCGATCGTTCTTTATGTAATACCCACGTACCACAACTACACGGAATCTTGTAAATTCGTACTTTTCCCAGCGGTTGTCGAGTATCCTTGGCCGATTTTAAGTGATCTTCTTCGTGAGTTTGTAGATTACCGTGATGTTCCGCTTTTTCAGGATTTTCACTGTGCGGTCAGCAACTTCCTTAACGAAAGGCAGGAAAACTTTCGATTTCACGGACGCTTGAGCATCGCTATAATTCCTACGCGATGGTCTTAACGCTCCTTTCACATCATCGAACGAATTACCATTGGTTCTCACATTTTTTCTTGCTCTAACCGCTAACGCTTTTATGATGCCTCGCTTCTGTGTGGGTGATTATCGCAGCTCATTCTCTTATATAGTCTACCCCCTCTTAAGCTAACTTAAATCTACTGAGCTCAGATGTATAAACTAAGGGACGAGGCAATGCAGCAGCACAAAACAATTAATACAAACAGCAATGACAAAAAAATGGAAATTGGCAAAGCAAGCAGCAGTAAATGTAATAACTTATATCTGAACATGACAAACCCACAAGCAGAAAAAATAGTACACTAAAGACAATAATGCAGATAAGGGAAATGTGTAATCACATCTTAATGTCTATGTAATTAAAGTGGTGCACCACAAAAACTAATTCTCCAAAAAATTACCAAGTACTTGAAAAGAAAATTATATATGCAGTTACTGTTATTTGTCCCTTCTTATTGTTCTTTCCATTCCAAGAGGTCCTTTTTCGAAGAATGTGGATGATAAAATAATTATTTAATAGATCTGTTGACAGAAAGTGTTCACATTAGCAAATGCATTTAAGTTTATTTTATAAAACCGATGCTGCAACACAGCTGGAAAACAGATATCAAATGAAATAAGCAATTACGCAAACCAAAGCATAAAAACGTCATTCAATAGCTATGTGGCATTTCGTAAGCCAGTAGCTCTCAACTCTCGTAGAAAGACACTTGTCATAATCAGGTTTGCAGATGTAAGAATATTTCCCATCAATTCATAAGGATTTCAGTAAGTAGCACAAAGTACGATATGTTTCCAAGTAATGAGCGTGTCGTATTTGCGATGCTTTCTGCAATGGAATGTCAATAGCGAGGTTAATGGTCTCCTTTTTTTCCACCCAATGGCTTTTTCTCCAGGCAACTCGCAGCCTGATAGGTTTGCAACACATCTAACTTACATGTAACACGATTACGATGTTAACTGACCAAAACTGCTTGCTAAACTGTCGTAGTCTTCCCTTGATTATGATAGTGTATGATAATCTACAGTTGTTTTACAACTCTAGACGAGACTCATTTGATAATTGTTTCAAGAATGATAAATCCTGTTATGTCTTTCATAGCCAGGGGGTACCAAGTGGCATATTACAGCACGATAATGCAAAACTCTCCACTGACGTTCACACCAGAAACGCGTTGCAGAATGTACGGGTTCTTGACGGGCCTGATGGATTCCGTAATTTGTCACGCATATAGCACGTCTAGAGCGCTGTGGGAAGACGTATACTTTCATACCTGCCGTCTGCCAACAACTTTCACGTTCTGACGCAGGTCGCGTTTGAGACATGAAATAATTTCTTTAGGGTGACATTTGGAGTCTGATTCCATGCCACAACGAGTAAAAGAGAATACTCGTGCCCACGGTGGCAAAACATTGTACAGTTGTTGCTTATGGACATCAGTTACGAATGGATTGAACCTAATCATTTAACATCCGTCATGTGATGAACTTCTCCACAAAGTTTGATGAATATCGGTCTGGTATTTCATTGTGTACCATTTACCGATTCCGTCGGTGTAGTTAGTGTAGTTTCCACCCAAATAATAGAGAGAAAATCCTTTTTCCCCTACTAGATTAGAACATTTGTGTGGAAGAGAATTGCTATAGCGTATGTTAGTGACATCGGCCTCTGGTTTAGCACGCAACGCAAGATGCACGTATTTTGAGTTTTCCCGAGACGACGCTAGTTAATAGCGTTGCCCCAGGGTCTTCTTTGAAACGGCTGCTGTGTGCGATACTGGAGGGGATGTGTGCTGTCGACACTGGCGCGCTTTGGCCTCTTTATCTGGTGCTGCCGACCTGGCAGCGACACGGAGTGGACGGACGTACAGCGAAATGAATTTCGTGCTAAGTTTACTGGACTCGCAGGCAGCCGTGGTTCTGTAGAGTTCCGGCGGAATAAAAACAAAGGCAGTCGCCGAGAGCAGAGCGTAGCTCACTCGGCCGCTGAACTTTGTGGGGAGCCTTGTTCCCGTTTGAAGCGCCTCGAAAGAGACTTCATGCGGGGATTCCCAACAAATGGACGTAGAGCCCTGGACAGACATTCAGCACGCTTACTTCTCTGTCCTGGCTGCGGGCAAGGGGAAATGGAATATACAAATTGAGAGAGGGATGAAAACCCAGTCTCGTCTGGAGTCCGTGCATTTCCGTGTGGACGTGTGTGTACCGGTGCATACGGCCCTCGGCGCGCTGCCTCTGTTTACTTATCCGTATATTTTACAATATCGTCGGCAAAATATTACTAGTGTTGTAGAAAGACGGTGCCTACAGACGCTAATGCCGTGTTCTTGGCGCAGACACGTTTTACACGGAAGTCTGCGTAGCTACGTGTCATGTCAATGGGCATACTGTTATGACGCGGCTCACTGGCTGTTCCGCGGCGATAAGAAGGAAAACTTTCTTATTTTTACGCAACTGAGTTATGCTGATGTAAAGTGTAGCATTTTCTTCTCGAATATCAATAATATTCATCTAGAACACCGGTATCCGGCCGGCCGATGTTGCCGTGCGGTTAAAGGCGCTTCAGTCTGGAACCGCGTGACCGCTACGGTCGCAGGTTCGAATCCTGCCTCGGGCATGGATGTGTGTGATGTCCTTAGGTTGGTTACGTTTAATTAGTTCTAAGTTCTAGGCGACTGATGACCTCAGAAGTTGAGTCGCATAGTGCTCAGAGCCATTTGAACACAGGTATCTGCAGAACTCCACGTAAATAAAGGATCTGATAGTTGGCACTATATTTACATTCTTATTTCTGCTGTAACTGATGCAAGACACTGGATGAACCCCTAAATAATTCTTTCTCCTAAGATAAGCTTACAGACTGCGCCTCCGGCCGGGATGGCCGAGCAGTTCTAGGCACTACAGTGTGGAACCCCGTGACCACTACGGTCGTAGGTTCGAATCCTGCCTAGGGCATGGATGTGTGTGATGTCCTTAGGTTAGTTAGGTTTAAGTAGTCCTAAGTTCTCGGGGACTTATGACCACAGATGTTAAGTCCCATAGTGCTCAGAGCCAGCCAGTATAGAGATTGTCTACCGTCCTTCGTAACACCGATACAACCTGATCGACGTTTAATATTATCTGCATCAGAAACAAGAAGGGAGGAACATTATGGTTTAATATCACGTCGAAGACGAGGTTATTATAGACGTAGCACAAAATTGTATTTGGGAAATGTGGAGAGGGAAATCAGGTGTGCACCTTCAAAGAAACTGTCCCAGCGATCTCATTAAGCGATTTAGGAAACTGAGCAAAAGCCTAACAGTGAACGGACAGAAGGGAGTTTGCAACGCCGTTCTTCCTAATATACGAGTGACTCCATGGTCTCATCACCGAGCCTCCTCAGTGGGTATGCGCCGTACTCAAAACAGCACAGATGGGGGGACAGTAACAAATAATTTGCTTAAATATTGGGACAACTTTCACGGTTTTATTCTCAACAGAAGAAGAAGTTACTTCCTTACGATATACCCTTGTTGCATTACAGGGCGTCTTAGAAATAATTTGACCCGTCAACATTAACACTATACTCTTTTGTATGTTCGACAGTTTTTGTGTGTTCTTCTACAGAGCGCTTCAGGAGGAATGTTTAATATTCAGAGATATGATACAAAGGATCATTCGAAGCAAGAAAGTCTAGCAAATATGGGTTCTGAAATGCATACCTCAAGAGCAATGAACACTTTTTTATCTTCGATACTGTGAAATAAATCTCTTCTACTGCAAGCTCTTTGCTTTCCATTTTCTGAGAGATTGCAGTATGGACCAAAACAAGAAAAAAAAATATCCATTGTACAAGGTGGTCAGAGACAGTTTGGAAAGCTTGTTGCCGGCCGCGGTGGTCTATCGGTTCTAGGCGCTCAGTCCGGAACCGCGCGACTGCTACGGTCGCAGGTTCGAATCCTGCCTTGGGCATGGATGTGTGTGATGTCCTTAGGTTAGTTAGGTTTAAGTAGTTCTAAGTTCTAGGAGACTGATGACCATAGATGTTAAGTCCCATAGTGCTCAGAGCCATTTGAACCATTTGAAATCTTGTTACAGTGTTACGGGGTAGGTTGTGCTGAGAAATTACTGTTCAGAAAAAAATTATATACGTTGCTCCGTTTCCGATTTAATTAGCATTGACGTTAGTCAGTCAGGTAGTTTCACGCAAAAATTCAAACACTTGCACTCGCTAAAATGCTGTAATGCAGAGACATCTATGGTTCCGAAAGTTACCATTTGTTCAAATACTCATTATCAGCTAAAATACGCCTTTTCTGAAGTGATAAATTGAAGCTAGGTTAGCAGAAGCTACGTTTGTTCGGTTTAAGAAAAACGAAAGAAGAATGCTTTTGGCGACAGTGTCTCCGGCAAGCTGCGCGTGCAACTACCTGATTCGCTAACTTCAAAGGTAAGTAAATCGGGAACCGTAAAATGCATCGAATTTTTTCTCAACATTTATTTCTGAACACAACGTACTCTGTAACACTCTTACAAGCTTTTCAGGTTATTTCTGACAATTCTGTATATGGGCTCTAAAGTGCATACCTGAAGAGTTTTGAGCATTTATTCATCTTCGCTAATGTGAAACATATCTCTTCAACTGAACAGGTGCTCAGGTATCTTAAGGTATGTACTTTAGAACCCCTATTTACTGCACTTTTTGGTACGAATGTTCCTTCTTGTCATATCCATGAGTATGACCACTGCTGCTGGGACACGTCTTATATCACTCTTCGACATTATATACAAAGTGATCTGTAAGCAGCGGAATACACGCCCGGGTTCCCGGGTTCGATTCCCGGCGGGGTCAGGGATTTTCTCTGCCTCGTGATGACTGGGTGTTGTGTGCTGTCCTTAGGTTAGTTAGGTTTAAGTAGTTCTAAGTTCTAGGGGACTGATGACCATAGATGTTAAGTCCCATAGTGCTCGGAGCCATTTGAACCATTTTTTGAGCAGCGGAATAGGTAAATAACGGAACACTTGAAAAGTATTGCCCACCGATTGACGTCATTTTTTTGAAATGTCGTAACGAATCACCTAACTATTTCCAGAACACTTAAATATTTCACCAACAGTGACTGCTGCAGTTGAATGGGTATTCTGTATAGTTATTTCACAGATGGCTGGTTTTTCACTTAAATTAATTGAAATGCATCGTATTTCTCCCCGTAGGACTCACGCTGCCCAATATCTCTTATTTTTGATATGTATCATCGAGAAGTAGCGTTCTCGCTTCCCGAGCACGGGATCCCGGGTTCGATTCCCAGCCGGGTCAGGGATTTTCACCTGCCCCGAGATGACTGGGTGTTGTTGTTGTCGTCTTCATCATCATCATTCATTCCCGTTCCGGTCGGAGGAAGGCAGCGGCAAACCACCTCCACGTGGGCCGCGGTGCGGGTCTTATCATAGCAGCATCGGGACTGCTACAGCGTCAACATGCGGAGGGGAAATGTAAATGCTAAAGTTGTAAATTATTTCAACAATTACGAAAATGTTCTGTGTGTTGGGGCTTTGCTGTATAAAACACATTGTGCTGCAAAAAATCGTAATTCTCAATAAAATCATATTAGCTAATGTAGAACCACCTGTGTGTTTGAGGTACTACTTAACTGACATATACGTTTGCTTTGTTTCGTGTGCTGTGTGTACTGACTTCTTCTTTGACTCACTAAGTGTACATGAATGTAATAAATAAATGAATAAATAAACCGCTCTTCTTATTAAAGTGTTTGGTACTTAACTCGACTTTCCACCGTGATAGCGCTGTGCGAATATAAGAAAGGCAAAGTACAACTGTGAACTACACTGCCGGTAAAAAAGAACACATCCAAAGATGACGTCTATTTTGATCCGATGACGGCATGTGCCACTTGGGTGATAGTACATCTACTGATAACGGTTTCAACGCGCCTGCCGACAAATAGCATTGTGGCATAGATAACAGAGCGGAGTGCTCACATCCAGAGGGTACAGTGTGGCGCAAACGTGTGAAGCACAGAGACACACTCGTGCTTCCTACAAACATCTGAGCGAATTTGAAAGGCGTCAAGTTTTGGCTTTCCGAATGATGAGAAGGTCGTTTCGAATAACCATCACACAAGTTGGACGTGCTGTATCATGGTCACGTAAACATTCTCACACCCGTAGACCAGCTTCTGAACGTCCACGCAGCACGAACGCGCCCTAGGATCGTCGTACTGTAAGGGCAGTAGTGGCAGATCGTACAGCCACCACACCACGGATAAGAGGGTTTGTGAGCCCAGTCACGTCAGCACGAACTGTTGCAAACCGGTTATTAGGAATATGGAAATACGGGCACGTCGTCCCTAGCCCGTCTTCCACTCGCGCCACACCATCGGCGCGAATGGCTCGACTGATGCCGTCAGAGATAATTTGGAAGACGGAATGATGCGCTGTGATCATCAGCGAGGAAAGCAGATTATGCCTGCACGCAATTGTTGGTCGTTTGAGCGTACGATGTAGACCTAGTGAGCGCTGCCTCGTAGAGTGCATTCGTGGAAAAAACAATGGCCCCACCCCAGACCTTATGGGCTGGAATATGATAAGTTATAGCTCTCATTGACCTTTGGTGTTTGTGGAGGTTTACACCAACCAGAGCTTGTCAGGTACAGAAAGTTGTTTGACTCGTTCTTTTGCCGTTCTTGCAACAGGAAGGTGAGGTGTTGTTCCAGCAGGGTAATGCTCGTGGAACACAACGTGCTCTGCAAGATGAGCAGCAACTTTCCTGGCCGGCACGACCTCCGGACTTATCTCCAATCGAGCACTTGTAGGAATGATGGGACGAGAAGTGACTCCTGATCCTCGTCGGCCAACAACTCTTACAGAACTAAGTGAAAAGATCGAGCAGGAGCGGCAAGACCTACCCTAGGACAGTACTCACCATCTGTACGATCGACTGGATGCCAGACTCAGTGTCTGCACTGTCGTCTGTGGAGATTACACCACGTACTAAAATGGATGTTTCAGCAGGGGTCGGTTTCTGGCACTTCACAACCACTCGTGCTGTAGATCTGTAAATGTAATCATTTCATGTACTCCATATGCACAATTGCAACAATACGTTTTAAGTGCGGTGGTCTAGCGGTTCTAGGCGCTCAGTCCAGAGCCGCGCGACCGCTACGGTCGCAGGTTCGAATCTTGCCTCGGGCATGGATGTGTGTGATGTCCTTAGGTTAGTTAGGTTTAAGTAGTTCTAAGTTCTAGGGGACTGATGACCGTAGATGTTAAGTCCCATAGTGCTCAGAGCCATTTGAACCATCCTATGGAAGACAGCATAGTTAAAGAAAGTAATATCAGTCAGAAGACGTTCAGTGTCGTGGACTGAAATTTTAGGGTAATGGTAGGCTTTCGAAACCACTCACTCTGCTGGTACGGTGCATTTCTATTTCCATAACTTGATTACAACAGTTTTTCTTTAGTTAATATAGTTCAGCAAGATGTTACAAACTGACGTTAATGTGTTTGCTGAACGCACACGGAACTGTGACCTACCGAAACGAGCGTCACAATGAGGAATCTGTCTGGGTAAATGAGGCCGCGATTAAACTTTAACGGCCATGAAACACCGACCACCCTAATGAAATTTGTAGAAAAGTATCAGAAACTGTTTTTTTTGCATCTATATATGTATCCCTAATGCAAATGCTGCTCAGGAAGAAACATTGTTGTAAGCCTCCGTTAAACCTCTAATCCTTAATTTTGCCTTCATCGCATGTTCGAGAATAATACGCAAGAGAAAGAAATATATCGTGGTGCACAACGCCTCCGTTGTAGTATCTGCCATTAGATGTGAATGAGCGACCATGACGCTTTCGCACTTACTAAACGAAGCTGTCACGAAACGCCCCGATCTTTTTCTGATTTTCCTTATTTCGTTACCATTTACATCTGGCATGGCTCCTGGAATGACGAGCTTATCGATTAAGCGTGGGCTTGAAGCTTCCTCCTTCGTGAGTAGATAGCATTTCGTGATGAAAAATTTTTGACAACATGTAAGGAATTGAGCGATCTATTTCTTGGTTTAACAAAAATAATGTTTCGATCGGAAAAGCCTAAGTTGGTGCTTCGCAGTTTACACAACAGTTTTGCTCATGGTCTATGCACGTCACCAATGATGTCATCCACTGCTGTAGGACTGATAACCAAGCAGTTTAGTCACTTTACTCCCCAAACCACCCAACCAAACAACCACTGGTCTGAAGGCGATTTACTAAGACTGAAACCGGCCACCAGTAACGTAGTAACACATCTTTTATGATCAAGGCATTATTTTTATTAAACTTACAGTGAATCTCAGTCCGGCATCTGCCTTGCCTGCGTTAGGTTGTGTGTGTTCGTCCCAGTTTAAACCGCCATATACGCATATTCCCATATAGTTAATGAGTGTGACTGCGTCCAGTGACGGTCTGCAATCGTATAATTATACAATAACGAGCCTTTCTTCCTACTTAGGCGAAGTACGTTACTGTTGTTTGTTTCGGGGGCCAGCTGCAAAGCGTGTACCAAACGCCGAGCGTCTGCAGGAACTTCTGACGTTACCCACTAGGTCATATACACATATTGTGAAAAATAATCATCCTATAACATTCCTTTGACACACGGCCGATGTTAATTGTTCCTCTGAAGATTCCTCTTCGTTAAAAAACCTTGCTGTGCTCCGCCTGCTAGGAACTGCTTAATCCAATCACAAAGCTGATCTGATATTCTGGAGGCTCTTATTTATTCATCAGGCGATAATGCGCAGCTGTATTTAACGGCTCATGGAAACCAAGGAATTCGGCATCAGCCTGTATCCCGGTATCCACTGCTTTCTGAGCCTCATAGACAAATAGAGCGACCTGAGTTTCACGCAGCTGTTGATTCTCGTAATTGTTGATTCCTACAGAGATTTTAAGTCTCAGAAATGCCATAACACGTCAACATAAAGCACCTTCAAAATATCTGCAACAGACAGGCTTCAGAGACATAGGCCTACAGCTCTGTGTGTCAGTTAGATGACAATTCCTGAAAGCGACAAAGACGTGAACATTTTTCTAGTCACCGGGAACACTTTGCTCTTCCAGCTACCTACGGTACACTGATGCTGGAAAATGAGTGAGTTATTTCACGTAGTCTATGTAGAATCGTATAAGTGCACCCCAGGTCCAGTCATTTTTCATTTGTTGAGCTATTTCAGTTGATTTTCTCCCTCCTGCCACACATTTCTGTTTCTGTCATTTTGAAATTTTGCGCAAGTTTAAAAGGGGAAGGGGGCACAATACGATCTTCCCCAGTGAAACAATTTTGCAGAATGGAATTTTGTGTCTCGGCCTTCTCTGCGTCATCCTCCGTTTCGATGGTATTATGGTTATAGTGAGTAACGAGAGATGTCTTTTAGCAGTTTACTGATGCAACATGATACCAAAACGTCTTATACTTTCCTGAGAGTTCATTACATGGAATTTTTCTTTTATTTTGGGCAGTATCTTTTCATATCAAAAATGGCTCTGAGCACTATGCAACTTAACTTCTGAGGTCATCAGTCGCCTAGAACTTAGAACTAATTAAACCTAACTAACCTGAGGACATCACACACATCCATGCCCGAGGCAGGATCCGAACCTGCGGCCGTAGCGGTCGCTCGGTTCCAGATTGTAGCGCCTAGAACCGCACGGCCACTCCGGCCGGCTTTCTTTTCATGTCACTCTGTTTGTTTATGTTCTTTTACGAAGTGCATATAGCATTTTTAAACATTAAACATTATCAATAAACCACACACCTATACCCAAAAATCAAATATAAGCAACAACAC
This sequence comes from Schistocerca piceifrons, assembly GCF_021461385.2. Taxonomy (NCBI): domain Eukaryota; kingdom Metazoa; phylum Arthropoda; class Insecta; order Orthoptera; family Acrididae; genus Schistocerca; species Schistocerca piceifrons. The sequence goes on along the minus strand of NC_060138.1, from coordinate 833,460,708 downwards.
ATTCTGTGATTAATGACGAAAGTTTGATGACAGTGCTGGTCTAGCATAGTGGTTTCAAAATGCGTATTTGTCATGGCTGTGAATGAACCTTTGTAAGATCTGAATTCCAACTATGAAATGTTTTTGTTAAATGATAAAAGCATATATGCTATTGCAACGGCTATTGTGATGCGGCTGAAGTTTAAATTTAATACTCTGTGAAGCAACGGTGCGTGAGAGGGCGGATGACTAAAACACTCTCCTCTGTTTTGTTTATTAACTACGTGAAATAGCACTTCTGTCTGGAGGGGAAATAAACATGAGCACCAACGCGTGCTGTGTGCCAGCTGAGGTCGTAAAAAGTCAGCAAGTTATAACACGGAATTCGCGGCTGAAGTAACTGTGGAGTTAATTAGTTGATCATCTGAGCAGGAAATTCTACTCACTGGCTGCAAGGGAGCACGAGTTGTGTCCTTTTCCAAGAGAGTCGTGGATCTGACCCAGAGAACCTCCACCGAATTGTGAGATATCATTCGCAGCTGCATTTGTATCCTCGTATTCTACTCTACTGGTCTGCCGGTGTAGCTGGTTGGCCAGAGCGACAGACTGCCGTGCGAGGGATTCGGATTCGTTCTCGATGCTGCCAGAAGTTTTTCCTTGGCGGCAGGAGGCGGCGGACTCAACCTTGTTAGGCCAAGTGAAGAAACCGGACAAAGACCAAGAGTGAGGTGTGTTGACCACATTGTAACGTTTATGGAAGTAATGGGTACCTACTATTTCATAATGTTGTACGATTTATTGCGAGCCTATTGTCACAGTCTGAAATACTCTATTTCAAATTCTGAAGGCGGCAGGGGTCGAATACAAGGAACGAAAAGCTATTTGCAATTTGTACAGAAACCAGATGGCAGTTATAAGAGTCGACGGGCATGGAAGGGAAGCAATGGTTGAGAGGGGAGTGAGACAGGGCTGCAGCCTATCCCCGATGTTATTCAATCTGTATATTGAGCAAGCAGTAAAGGAAATAAAAGAAAAATTTGAAGCAGGAATTGAAATCCATGGAGTAAAAATAAAAATGTTGAGGTTTGCCAACGACGTTGTAATTCTGTCAGAGACAACAAAGGACCTGGAAGAGCAGTTTAATGGAATGGACAGTCTCTTGAAAGAATATAAGATGAACATCAACAAAAGCAAAACGATGGTAATGGTATGCAGTCGAATTAAATAGGGTGATGCTGAGGGAATTAGATCAGGAAATGAGACACTCAAAGTTGTTGTTGTGGTCTTCACTCCTGAGACTGGTTTGATGCAGCTCTCCATGCTACTCTATCCTGTGCAAGCTTCTTCATCTCCCAGTACTTACTGCAACCTACATCCTTCTGAATCTGCTTAGTGTATTCATCTCTTGGTCTCCCTCTACGATTTTTACCCTCCACGCTGCCCTCCAATGCTAAATTTGTGATCCCTTGATGCCTCAGAACATGTCCTACCAACCGGTCCCTTCTTCTAGTCAAGTTGTGCCACAAGCGCCTCTTCTCCCCAATTCTATTCAATACCTCTTCATTAGTTACGTGATCTACCCATCTAATCTTCAGCATTCTTCTGTAGCACCATATTTCGAAAGCTTCTATTCTCTTCTTGTTCAAACTATTTGTCGTCGATGTTTCACTTCCATACATGGCTACACTCCATACAAATACTTTCAGAAAGAACTTCCTGACACTTAAATCTGTAGTCGATGTTAACAAATTTCTCTTCTTCAGAAACGCTTTCCTTGCCAATGCCAGTCTACATTTTATATCCTCTCTACCTCGACCATCATCAGTTATTTTGCTCCCCAAATAGCAAAACTCGTTTACTAATTTAAGTGTTTCATTTCCTAATCTAATTCCCTCAGCATCACCCGACTTAACTCGACTACATTCCATTATCCTCGTTTTGCTTTTGTTGCTGTTCATCTTATACCATCCTTTCAAGACACTGTCCATTCGGTTCAGCTGCTCTTCCAAGTCTTTGGTGTCTCTGACTGAATTACAATGTCATAGGGGATCCTCAAAGTTTTTATTTCTTCTCCATGGATTTTAATACATACTCCGAACTTTCCATTGGCTTCCTTTATTGCTTGCTCAATATACAGATTGAATAACATCGGGGAGAGGCTACAACCCTGTCTCACTCCCTTCCCAACCACAGCTTCCCTTTCATACCCCTCGACTCTTATAACTGCCATCTGCTTTCGTACAAATTGTAAATAGCCTTTCGCTCCCTGTATTTTACCCCTGCCACCTTCAGAATTTGAAAGAGAGTATTCCAATCAACATTGTCAAAAGCTTTCTCTGAGTCTACAAATGCTAGAAAGGTAGGTTTGCCTTTCCTCAATCTTTCTTCTAAGATAAGTCGTAGGTTCAGTATTGCCTCACGTGTTCCAACATTTCTACGGAATCCAAACTGATCCTGCCTGAGGTCGGCTTCTATCTGTTTTTCCATTCGTCTGTAAAGAATTCGCGTTAGTATTCTGCAGCTGTGACTTATTAAACTGATAGTTCGGTAATTTTCACATCTGTCAACACCTGATTTCTTTGGGATTGGAATTATTATATTTTTGTTGAAGTCTGAGGGTATTTTGCCTGTCTCATACATCTTGCTCACCAGATCGTAGAGTTTTGTCAGGACTGGCTCCCCAAGGCTTTCAGTAGTTCTAATGGAATGTTGTCTACTCCCGGGGCCTTGTTTCAACTCAGATCTTTCAGTGCTCTGTCAAACTCTTCATGCAGTATCATATCTCCCACTTCATCTTGATCTACATCCTCTTCCATTTCCATAATATTGTCCTCAAGTACATGGCCCTTGTATAGACCCTCTATATACTCCTTCCACCTTTCTGCTTTCCCTTCTTTGCTTAGAACTGGGTTTCCATCAAAGCTCTTGATATTCATGCAAATGGTTCTCCTTTCTCCGAAGGTCTCTTTAATTTTCCTGTAGGCAGTATCTGTCTTACCCCTAGTGAGATAAGCATCTACATCCTTACATTTGTCCTCTAGCCATCCCTGCTAAGCCGTATTCCACTTCCTGTCGATATCATTCTTGAGACGTTTGTATTCCTTTTTGCCTGCTTCATTAACTGCATTTTTATATTTTCTCCTTTCATCAATTAAATTCAATATTTCTTCTGTTACCCAAGGGTTTCTACTAGCCCTCGTCTTTTTACTCATTTGATACTCTGCTGCCTTCACTATTTCATCTCTCAAAGCTACCCATTCTTCTTCTACTGTATTTCTTTCCCCCATTCCTGTCAATTGTTCCCTTATGCTCTCCCTGACACTCTGTACAACCTCTGGTTCTTTCAGTTTATCCAGGTCCCATCTTCTTAAAGTCCCACCTTTTTGCAGTTTCTTCAGTTTTACAGTTCAAAACCAATAGATTGTGGTCAGAGTCCACATCTGCCCCTGGAAATGTCTTACAATTTAAACTCTGGTTCCTAAATCTCTGTCTTACCATTATATAATCTATCTGATACCTTTTAGTATCGCCAGGGTTCTTCCATGTATACAACCTTCTTTCATGATTCTTGAACCAAGTGTTAGCTATGATTAAGTTATGCTCTGCGCAAAATTCTACCAGGCGGCTTCCTCTTTCATTTGTTAGCCCCAATCCATATTCACCTACTATGTTTCCTTCTCTCCCTTTTCCTACTCTCGAATTCCAGTCACCCATGACTATTAAATTTTCGTCTCCCTTCACTACCTGAATAATTTCTTTTATCTCATAATTTCATCAATTTCTTCGTCATCTGCAGAGCTAGTTGGCATATAAACTTGTACTACTGTAGTAGACGTGGGCTTCGTATCTATCTTGGCCACAATAATGCGTTCACCATGTTGTTTGTAGTAGCTTACCAGTACTCCTATTTTTAATTCATTATTAAACCTACTCCTACATTACCCCTATTTTATTTTGTATTTATAACCCTGTATTCGGCTGACCTAAAGTCTTGTTGCTCCTGCCACCGAACTTCACTAATTCCCACTATATCTAACTTTAACCTATCCATTTCCCTTTTTAAAGTTTCTAACCTACCTGGCCGATTAAGGGATCTGACATTCCACGCTCCGATCTGTAGAACGCTAGTATTCTTTCTCCTGATAACCACGTCCTCTTGAGTAGTCCCCGCCCGGAGATTCGAATGGGGGACTATTTTACCTTGGGAATATTTTACCCAAGAGGACGCCATCACCATTTAATCACACAGTAAAGCTGCATGCCATCGGGAAAAGTTACGGCTTTAGTTTTCCCTTGCTTTCAACCGTTCGCAGTACCACAACAGCAAGGCCATTTTGGTTAGTGTTACAAGGCCAGATCACTCAGTCATCCAGACTGTTGCCCCTGCAACTACTGAAAAGGCTGCTGCCCCTCTTCAGGAACCACACGTTTGTCTGGCCTCTCAACTCCGTTGTGGTTGCACCTACGGTACTGCTATCTGTATCACTGAGGCACGCAAGCCTCCCCACCAACGGCAACGTCCATGGTTCATGGGGGGGTGGGGGGGGGGGGGCGGGGGACGACGACACTCAAAGTAGTAGATGAAATTTGCTATTTGAGGAGGAAAATAACTGATGATGTTCGAAGTAGAGAGGATGTAAGATGTAGACTGGCAATGGCAAGGAAAGCGTTTCTGAAGAAGAGAATTTTTTTAACATAGAGTATAGATTTAAGTGTCAGGAAGTCGTTTCTGAAAGTAATTGCATGGAGTGTAGACACGTGTGGAAGTGAAACATGGACGATAGATAGTTTAGAGAAGAAAAAAATACAAGCTGTCGAAATGTGGTCCTACAGAAGGCCGCTGAAGATTAGATGGGCAGATCACGTAACTGAGGACGTACTGAATAGAACTGGGGAGAAGAGAAATTTGTGGCACAACTTTACTAGAAGAAGAGATCGCTTGGTGGGACATGTTCTGAGGCATCAAGGAATCACCAATTTAGCATCGGAAGGCAGCGTGGAGGGTAAAAATCGTAGAGGGAGACCAAGAGATCAATACACTAAGCAGATGCAGAAGGATGTAGGTTGCAGTAGGCACTGGGAGATGAAGAAGCTTGCGCTGGATAGAGTAGCATGGAGAGCAGCATCAAACCAGTCTATAGACTGAAGACCACAACAACACCATTGTCAAAGAGAGAGGGAAGACAGTTTCAGATACTGTGGAACTTCCAGCATGGCACCTTGGTGATGTGGGTTGGCTTGGCATCAGCTATGCAAGACAACACGACTGGCGGAGCCAGGCCGCAATATATAAACTCATAAAAATTTCCGTGGTATTGATTGTCCGAATGCAGCAAATCCGTATGTACTGTATTGTAGAGGCAGTCACGAGTAGGAGGAAACCACCATGAGCGTACGTGCGTTGGCTGTAGCTCCCATTCATTGCATTAATCATATAAATTCTAATTGAAGATAGAATCGTCATCAGTGGCCTCCTTAGACAACATATAGAAATTGGTTTTCATTGATTACAACCTAGTTGACTACTCATGTTGCATATTAGCAGTCCATGAGTGTTGCGTTTTGGATGTTCATCATACAAGTGCATTTGGGATAATCTGCCGACAGTTACAGAACGGTTATAATGGTTTAATGAAGTGTAAAGCGCAGTGTATGTGACGGCACCACTGGATAAATGAAATTATATGGCATTTCTTTTAAAATAATATTCACTCTTTACTGACTAAACCGGTAGCAGAGAATAACCTTCAAAATTCACCGTTGCAGCTATACATCAGCATCCAGATCCGGCAAGTCCACGATCAGCGCTTCTAATCAGCAAAAGGGACGTCATCCGAAAGATGTACGTTAGCAGATTTCAGATGAAAAGCTGCGAGATGTGACGGACGTACACATCTTCTACGCAGATCTCGCCGTGTACAGTTCTCCTAGTATAATTACAGACTGATACCGGTGTTGCGAACGAAAGAGGTGTGTTGCAACATGCCCTTCCGTGGTCCGCAGCTCGTGGTCGTGCGGTAGCGTTCTCGCTTCCCGAGCCTGGGTTCCCGGGTTCGATACCCGGCGGGGTCATGGATTTTCTCTGCCTCGTGATGACTGGGTGTTGTGTGATGTCCTTAGGTTAGTTAGGTTTAAGTAGTTCTAAGTTCTAGGGGACTGATGACCATAGGTGTTAAGTCCCATAGTGCTCAGAGCCATTTGAACAATTTTTTTGCCCTTCCGTACCGTTGACGCCATTGGCAGAGGATGGCATGGCAATAGATAGTTCCCTATATGCCCGTAAAGGACCAAAACGCGGAACTTTACCTACAGACCTATTCTTCGCTACTGCAGACGCCGGAGTAGGTTTTCGGTATTCGAGGGAGAGGTGTCTTTGTACAGCCTGCAGACGATGGAGCGATCTTTCAGTAATCCTAAATGCGTTTTCGCAGGGGTCTACTATGCTGAATTTAGGACGGGTAAAAGTAAAGTAGTGTAGTGTGGTTGGCTGGGAGATAGTGAGGGGCAGGTTCAACCACATAAATGGAAATATTTTTCTTTCCTTCACGCAAAAGTCACTTTTCCTTCATGAAGTGTATGCGTTATGTGTTAAGTGTATCTGTTGTCTGTAGATGACTTTCAGAGGTATATGTGTATAGTGTGGTGTCACGTTTGTGTTGTATCATGTCGTGACAGGAGAGACGTCGAAACCCGGCGCCAGCACATAGCCTATTCCTCTCAAATAGTCACCAGGTACAGTTTTTCGTTTTGTGAAGTGCAATTTGAAATCTTATTAAGCTCTGAGTGAACATTTATGAAGCTTTTTCCAACCAGTACTTCATAATATATAGCTAAATCATCTGTAAAAAGTTTGAGGTTACAATTGATATTGAAGGTCATTAATATACAACATGAACAGCAAGAGGTCCGTCACACTTCCCTGGAGAACATCCTACATGTGTCGATGACACTCCATCCGAGATAACTTTTTGCGTTGTCCCTACCGACAAATACACAATCCAGGGACGGTTTCCCTGTTGTACATTAATCTTTTCAGCAAACCATTGGTCTCTGGAGAAGAAATGGGCCGACTTGTTTATTCATTTACTTATACGCCTGCTTTCCAGTCTCCGTGTTTCACACGAGAAATCACGAGTGGATGAATATGTGTGTATCTGGAATTTTAGTACTTACGTCAGCAGCTAGAATAACATGCGTAGCGTTTATCCATTGCTAGCTTTACTTGAGAGACAGATTAGCAAATATCGAAGGCTGACAGCAGAGTCAGCGTTATACGTTGAGACAGAACTTCGTTGTGCTACAGTCGGTCGGCCCCAATGGGACCTCTTCATCCTTCCAGTGGTTTCAAACCAGAGCTGTTCTGCGGCAAGTGCCATGGTTCTCATTCGAACTGCGGACGAACACACTCTGATGAAGTGTCTAGTTCAATAGAGCACACAGACGTTTGAATATTTTCGTTTAGCTGCAGACATGTTTAATACATTCTATTTCAGGTTTGTTTAGCCTAGGAAAACAACTCGAAGTTCCTTATTTTGATTATTTTCCTAAATATTCTGCAAGAGATAGTTTGAACTTGAACCATCGTCCCGTGTTCATATACAGTTTTGGTGACTTAAGTATTACAGATTTATCGTTTGTTAAATACGTCTATCATTAACCTGTGCATCAAGTGGAGGATATTATGTGAAGTGTAATACTATTTCAGTGATTGATTCCATGTGCATAGCAGAATAGACTTTTTCATTGGAACTCCACATGTTCATGATCTCACAGCTGCCAGACTGTATTACCTTGTATTTCGTAGTGCATAAAAACCTGTACCGAATGAACACGTGTACGTGTCGTGAAAGATTGTTAGGTGACCATTTTTATGCTTTTTAAAAAAATGTTGGTCATCGCGGATCACAGATGTGACGAAGCCCATAGCTCACTGTGGGCTTTCTCTACTTGCATTATTTGTAATGGAGAGTAGGATGAATCTTTCCGTGCTATTTTCATTATACGAGTGTGTGCGGGAATTATGTGGTTTTTCTTAGGGGTGGAGAATCTTGATGTGTTTCATCCAAGGCTGAGCCGAATCACAATGAACCAAGTATCCAAACAATTCTACTACAACATTAGGTTATAAGACCACTATTCAGTAATTAATTACGACCATTTGCTTCTGTTTGAGCAGCGAATATTGTTTAATGAATGCACTAAAAGATTTGTCGATGGCGATGCTCAGTTTTTACTCGCAGTTGAAAAAATTCTGGCCATTTGCAATGAGAGAAATTTTTCTGGCTACATGTTTACCACCCATAGCGTTACCTTCTCCAGCAACCTAGTAAAAGTTTTACAGTGTGAAGCAATCGGCTAACTCCGAACGTATGCTATTATCAAACAATTCTGAGCTACACTTCCACTACGCAGTTAAGGGTTTCACTTCAGCCAATATGCTTGACTCCACGTGAGAATTTCTCGGAAACGGACACATTGACCTCCCCTATTTTTAAAGATTTACTAACGCGGTGCCCTCTTCTAACTTTTTAGACAGGATGGCATTGACCCCATGTTAACTGTCACCAGAATATCTGCCATTTTTTTTTAATTTTTTTGTCATCCGCCTACTGACTGGTTTCATGTGGTCTGCCACGATTTCCTCTCCTGTGCCAACATTTTCATCTCAGAGTAGCAGTTGCAATCTACATCCTCAGTTACTTCCTGGATGTACCCCAACATCTGTCTTCCTCTACAGCTGTTGCCCTCTACAGCTCCCTCTAGTATCTTGGAAGTTATTCCCTGATGTCTTAACAAATCTCTTATCATCATGTCCCTTATTCTTATAAGTGTTTTCCATGTGTTTCTTCCCTCGCTATTCTGCGGTGAGCCTCCTCATTCCTTACTTTACCAGATCATTTAATTTTCAACATTCTTCTGCAGCACCACATCTCAAACCTTCGATTCTTGTCTGTTCCGCTTTCCCCACAGTCCATGTCTCACTACCATACAATTCTGTGCTCCAACCGCACATTCTCAGAAATTTCTTCCTCAAATTAAGACCTATGTTTGATGCTAGCAGACTTCTCTTGGTCAGAAATGTCCTTTGGCAGAGCTAGTCTGCTTTTTATGTCCTTCTTGTTCCATCCGTCGTGAGTTGTCTCGCTGCCTAGGTAGCAGAATTCCCTAAGGTCGTCTGCTGCGTGGTCCCCAGTTCTGACGTTAAGTTTCGCGTTGTCCTCATTTCTGCTACTTCTCATTACTTTCGGCTTGCTTCAATTTACTCTTAATCCACATTCTGTATACATTAGGCTGTTCATTTTATTCAACAGGTCCTGCAGTTCTTCACTTTCACTGAAGATAACAAAGTTGTCAGGGAATCTTATCATTGATATCCTTTCATTCTGAGTTTTAATTCCACAGTTGAACCTGACTATTGCTTTACAAAGGCGGAAAAGAATTCCTAAACACAGTACAGCTGCGTTGCTTCTCATGGAAAACAGAAATCTACATCTGCGATTGACTTTCCATTCCACAGTGTTCAAGGAAGATGACCCAACAGCGAAAAACAAAATGTTTTTGAAATGTGTTCTGACTGGATGGCAAAACTTATAGAATCTAAGATTCCGCACGTGCACAGCTGCTCGTCACGATACTTCATATGACTTCTTTGGATAGCGACCTGGACCCTATATTGCACAGGGCGCGTTATTAGAAAGCTCCAGCGTTAAATAGTTCATGGCCCGTAGCATGGTACCTGCCACAAGTGGGCACTTCACCTCATCTCCAACTGTCACGTCTGAAAGGCTAACCAAAGCACCCAGTGAGGGCTTCACCGGACACCAAGTCACTGCCCTATGCCTCTCCGACTACCCTGGCTTATCATGGCACCACCGAAATTATAGAGAAGATCATATCCAAAACTGCCACCAGACAAAAGGGGGAATTAATATAGAAAATGGGGGGTTAATCCTGGCAATCACTGACTTTGAAGTAATGTTAAATATGTATTAACTGATAAGGATAGAGTGTGATAAATTTAAATCAGTCACGAATGAAACATGAGACATGCCCGTCCAGCAAACTGTGTACATCAAATATGAGTATTGTAATAACATTTAACATGGGCAAACAAATGTATGAGAACAAGAGGCAGTAGAAAGAAAAACAGAAGAATGATGTTGATATCAGTCATTACCACCACAATAGGGAGGCTGCTACGAAGGTACTCAGAAACTACTACGTTGACTCTACTTGCACCACTGTATCGAAAGACGAAAGTTAAAAGATAAACATCTGGCATCTCGACACTAGTATAAATGTTGGCATGAGGAGTACAAGGAAGGGAAAGGCGCACTAAAAGGAAAGTTACTTTCACGTCTATTCGAGGTTGAAGTCATTAGAGATAAAGTACTAGATAGGATCAAACATCCTTGATGATGGAAGTCAGCTGACGCCACTTCTAAAGTGAAGTCATAGCATTCGCGTCGCGTTATTTACTGAGAAAATCTCAAAATCTCAGCATGGACTGCCAGATGGGGGTTTGAACCTCCCTCATTATTAATGACGGCCAGTTTCTTACTACAAAGTCAAATTGCTCAGAGGGATAGGGACTGAAGTTTCATACATTTCCGAATGTGGTTTGATCATTTCTATCATTTATTAACAGTTCAAAGTACCACCAATAAGGTTTTCGACAAATCTCTTGAGCAGAGAAGTAGATTTTGCTGTGAAACTCTTTCCAAAACAAACCAAAATGTTCCGTTAGTATAAGGAACGGGTTATAACGGACATTATTCAGCCCCCTTCTGTGATAACACAACATAGTTTAACATGTACCAGGAATGTCTTGTAAATTTGTATTTTGCTAGTTTTTAAAATATTCTCAATTTATTTCATACCTTAAAGTATATGAAAATGCAAAGAAAATGTGATACAAATTTGTAATATTACTCTGTCAGTATAATTATATGCAAACTCCGTGCGTTTTGGAGCTTTGTTGTGGCGGGAAACGTTTTTACTATGAAAAAAAACTTGTAAGTGTGGAAGGAACAAGTGGAGGAGTCAGTCTCGGTTTGGACTTGGAAATGCGTGAATGGACATTTGTGGGTGCATAGTTAATAGCGCAAAAATAAATTATTTTGAGGAGTGCAGAATAGTATTAGTAGCGCTGCAAAGTGGAGATGCTTAAGAAGATCACGGAGACAATGTATGGAAATGGAGAATGCAATTATTACATAAAGGTACGAGAAGGATTCAGGACTTTCTAGAAAATTTCGTCTTATTGCTGTTGCCACAACCCATCGAGATTCTGAGAAGACAACGAATTCGACGCCGAAGAGGATTTCGAAGAGTTAAAGAATTTTCAAGAAAAGGAGAGAAACAAGAGTGAAAAATTTCAGGAGAGAAGAATTTTATAAAGATGCAGCACAGAAGTCGTCGAGATGCAGAAGCTAATATTACACTGAACAGCTTAAAATCAGGGGTATCACACAATGACATCGCAAACGTAAAGTGATTGACACAGAGATATTTTCTGTGTAATTTAGAAGACAACAGAGAGTGTGAAACCTGCCGTTTCTGTGGACTGTTTTACGAGTGGAGACTGACATCTATTGTTCAGTGCATCACACTGAAAACTATTTCAGCAGTGAGCTTGAATAGCGTGAGAACCAAAGCTAACGATATTCTGAAGTGAAACTAGTAAAACAGACGCTTTGCAGTTAAACACCTTCGTCTACTGTTAAACTTAAAGGAAATGTGTTGACCATTCCGACATAATCCAATCTCACATCCCGTTAGGAATAGTTCAAAAAGTTGATAATATGATCATCAAAGAGACGAAACGTAGGAGCAGCCACCTACTTTTATTTGAATTTTTTGAATTGGTACGATAGTAACTGCTATTTTGCCATGGCCCAGTGACTATCATAAGAACAGCAGTGCTGCGGCCTCATAGAGATACTGTGCAAAGTCAGACATACAAATGCTCCAGCGACTGCCACACATCACCATCACCTTTTTTTTGGTTACATGTGAAAACAGAATTTTAACATACTATTACGCAAATGTTTATAGAGGTTTGAGAACAGTATTTAGCATTCCAAGCCAAGTATTGAAGAGCATTTCATAACATACCCTTACATTATCAGTACAGAACTCCATCGCAATTAGAATGTGCAATCATAGCATATAATAGGAAACGTTATTATGGAGAATCAGCTATCGTAGATATAGATTGTATATATGCCAGCCATTTTGAGCGGTTATCGTTCGTCGTAGTTATATTTACTTTTAAATCAGTCATTTTAACGATTCTTTGTAACTTCTTATTATAAGTGTCATTTATTTTTTACTGCTGAATTGGTCTGGCGGGGCTACAGTCAAGTAACTAATTAGGTGGAATCCATCAGTTTAGTTAATCAGTACAACTAAAACTGTGTGTACTGCGAAGAGGGAGGAATGTCGGATGAATCGTGCAGTAAAATTAGCTAAATAACTGTCCAGTACATTTCAGTTGATATTTGAATGGTTATCGATGTTCCATGTTACACGCACATATGCTATCAGTAACTATTACAAACATAATTCTCACAGCTGCAGCAGAAAGTATACGAAACTTTGCCACAGCACTGTTAAAAGTGAAATGTGAAAGACGTGCTTTCGCAAGTATGAAATAACATATAAGCTGAATTCTGAAGGTAAAATTCGGGATTAATATTTGGTAAGCTAACATGTAACCCGAAATCTGTAGGCAAAATTCAAAGCTTGATTTCTGGTTTGATTCGCTTAATCCAATAAGTTTAGGACCTTGAAATACAACACATAAATATGCGTAAGGCGATACGTTCGTCTACTCTTATACAATATACTCCACTTGAGGGAAGTGAGAGTGCGCTGATATAGTTTCATGTGAGATCTGAAAAAACTGCAGAATTTCTTCAACTACCATCGAGGTTTTAATTTTTTACGTGAAAGTGACTGGTTACATTTCTCCAGGGCTTCAGTGTGTTGTATATCTCTAACATTTAGCATTGTTGTATACAGAATTGCCGGCCGGAGTGGCCATCGGTTCTAGGCGCTACAGTCTGAAACCGCGCGACCGATACGGTCGCAGGTTCGAATCCTGCTTCGGGCATGGATGTGTGGTGTCCTTAGGTTAATTAGGTTCTAAGTTCTAGGGGACTGATGACCTCAGAAGTTAAGTCCCATACTGCTCAGAGCCATTTGAACCACTTTTTTTTACGCAGAATTCCAGTGGATGAAGGATTAAGCTGTTGATCTCATACAAACAATAGATTTAAACGCCTCAGACGTCATACCTTTTTATTCTGTTCATCTCATTTCGGTATCCAGATTGTGAGACTCTCCGGCATGGATTAGTGAGTAGTACTGATGTGGTGAATACGAATCTGCAGCAAGTTTCCATAAATTTCTCAATAACAGAGTTTGCTGTCCTGAGGATACTTAACGTATCGATTCCATCTGTCTGCTTTGACTTTTCTGTTAAACTTAAATATCACGACAGTGTAACTCTTTCTTTCACATATATGAGGCAGTAATCTGCACCCTTTCCAATTTTCTTAATCTGACGTTGCCACCTACGTGCTTTGACCTAATTTTTTTGTACAATTTGGTATCACGACAGTTAATTGTCTATACATATATAACAGGCTACTTCATGAATGAGACGGATAACCATTTCAGTAAGTTTTGCATACAAAAAGTCCTGAGTCTGGTAATGAGTGCAACTGTCAGAATGTTTTTAAGTGTTACCTAATATGACACAAAATGAACTGACTTGAGCGCTTTCAAAACAAAAAGCCATGTATGGTACAAATATGTTCATGTAATATGCGCAGTTACTATTAATATAAGTAAATCCACATTTGTATTTAAAAGCCACTAACAATTTAAAGTATGTGACCTAACTTATTTTAAACATACCAGTATTCATTCAAAATATGCCTACATGAAATGGTACTACTCCATTGTAAAATTTTCTTGTATAAACCTGAAATGTGCACTGCAATGTAGTAAGTTTTTCAAAGTCAATGGCCTAAGAATAATTAAATAAAAAAATTATCACGAGTAATTATATGTACAAATCGTGAAATCTCTCGTTGTATTTGTCATCGTAATGCCACAAAGCAAAGTATGGCTTGCCAAATTTACAAAAGTACTCTTACGGTAATAAGATATACTTTAGTGAGATTGATCTGTGATGCAGCACTGGCACTTCTTCATCATAATGAGGCCACTAAGCATTAGCGATATTGTATATTTGGAGAAGGTGGTTGATTATTTTCAATCTTTTGGTCACCTAAAATACTCAAATACTCTAGTAAGTGTAAAAATCCCTAGAGATATATTAACATGTTGCATACTCGTTACAGTGCTTCATAGCAGTTTAATTGATGTCCGTACTATGTGTGAGGTGACACAGTGAATGTTTTTGTTCACAGTAATGGCACAAATTATTAAGCATATTTTTTGAGAAAGTTGGAGATGTGCTCTGTCTTGTATCACTGCTGACGTGAGTTCCCTGTACTGCCCCAAAATTGATTAATACAATATATTCCTATAAAAATACTGTGTAGCTGTGTGATTTCTATTTGTTCTATGTAACACATCATCGCCATTTATCGTCCTATGTTCATTAGACAGTAATATCACATCCATGAAGACATACATGACAATATATACTACAACTGGTGAAGGTAATTGTTTCTCAACAAATTACTTAGCAGAGTAGGAAGAAAGGCATTTTAAAATAAAAAATGGTATTTAATACAGAAATATATCTGCAGCATCACGTGTACCTTGACTGTTTCAACAATGTTATGGGCCATTTCAAACTCATTACAGTATTATAAAAAGGAGTAAATGTAGCAAGCATTTCAGAGACTGAGTGCAAACTCTGACTGCATAAGGATGGGGAAGGTACTCGACTATGGCCTGTTCAGGGGCACCATCGCAGCATTTGCCTACAGGAATTTAGGGAAACTACGGGAAACCTAACCAGGATGGTCGAACAGGTGAAGGATCCCAATCCTACTAAATGAAAGTTCAACGCAATAACCACTCTGCAGTTTGCTCAGTAATTTAGCATGTACCACACACATATATTTATTAATTTTTTATTTTATCAAATACAGGAATGGTCACAACAGTACAATAGAAATCAGTGGATCAAAGTATGTGTATACGCTGAATATTTAAAGGATTTCCAAAAGAATAGGACAGGTAGTTAGTTGCCCATGGTCTTGATGATGGAACCATCCTTTTATTTGCCTCAAGGATCCAGGGAAACAGTGGAAAACCCAAACCAGGACGTCCACACAGAGGGAACCCCATCCACCTGAATATGAGGTCAGTATTGCAACAGCTGCACTGTCTCATTTGGCTTGTCCCTATTATACAATATGTTATTTGATTTACACACAAATATCTTCTGATAAATAACAATATGCTCTTTACCGCTACACATCCTAAGGACATAAGAATCTCACAACTATCAAAACAAATGATCAAAGACATAGACAACTACGTATGCAACTACTCTGCAACATTTTTCGTTATCACTTCACACAAACACCCAAACATCACTCAACAATATGAAAATGTCAATATGACTTCAAATTACATCAATCAACATTTCTTCATTTGTAGAGCTTCACTACATTGTCAGACTTGCTTCACAGACTACAGCGTATACGATAGTAGTTATCTTAAACAGAAGAACAGGAAACCAGCAGCAGAAACATCCTTGTCTAAAAATGCTTTACAAGCTATATGTCTACTACAAGAACACAAGAACTGGCAGTAACTACATAAGGGACTGACATTAGTAGTAAATATATTCACTTAAATTGTGAAGTATATTTCTATCAATAAATTTCAAACATTCTTCGAACTCCTTAATGTAAGCTGGTAACATACTATGAAGTAAGATCATAATGTGACTCGCATGTCAGAGGAAACTGGCAGAGTTATGTGAGGTAGCATGCTGATAGTGTGTAAGACATACAGAAATTTATCTTTTGATGAAGGTTCAGATTTGATTAATATTTAAATATCCCCAGATACTTACAGGTTTTTTTTAAGTAAACAAATTATCCAGAAAAGCCTCTGATTTGGTAATAAATGTGATTTATATTACTTTACTCTGTTCCCTGAGACTCTCACAGCTCGTACTTAAAACTGCTTTTCAATACTCAACAATTATGCAGCACATCCCGCTTTATATTAAATACCTGATTTAATAAAGATAACGCTCTTCCATTCTGATATCCTTTCTGGATTACAGACTTGTAAAATTATGACAATCAGATACTTTAATTACAGAGATAACAAAACTTCCGTCTTTTGCAACTATTTTGCTTGAGTACCAGACATGTTCCGTCTATTCATATTTGGCATTTTCATTGGTATTAGTTACTATCTCCTGTTCATGCAACCATTCGCCGTTCTATATGTGCTACATGCACAGTATAGGTTTCTTGCAGTAAATATTTCTTTGCACGTAACCTATATTGCCAAGTTGCAAAAGACGGAAGTTTTCTTATCTTTATGATAAAAAATTGAAGTTACGAACTGAGGAAAATTGTTGGAAATACTAACAATATTATAGAAATTAGTGTTTATACTGCCAGGTCACTGGCCCGTAACACAAATGAAATCAATGTCAGTATCATTTAATGGAACTTCAAATTCAAAGGAACTGTTTATCAGATTAGGTGCTACAGCTAAAAATTTGTAAGACAGAAGAACGTAAAATACTGTTGCACTAACTCTTTGAAGTGTCTACTCGGTCATGTCTTGACACAGGGTACCAATAACCCGTTAGTATTTTGGACCTCTCGTGCCATAGAAATAGTTAATTCGGTTGCAGTATGATCACTGGCACTGGAGAAAATACAGATGCAGCCAATGATGGAAATTTTAGAGCCACTGCTGAAACAAAGCTTTAATTCAGTATATGCCAACATTTAATATACACCACTGGTAATCCATTCAAATGTGTCATAATATTAAATATACACTGCAGATGGACATCCATTGTCAGTGGTAGGTCAACTTTGCAAAACATGTATCCAAACCACTATTACGTTACGTTGTAACTGTGTGACATCTGCAGCTGCTGACAGACTTATGAGAGACATAACTAAAACAAAGTTCTTAGTCAACAAATACTCTTATTTACATACACACCAAAACAATTGCATTTAAATGTGTCATAGCACACATCTATCCGACCTCTATTATCTGTTGTTCACTCCAGTATGTATCCTCTCTGGAAATGTCATCGTCTTCTACGACCTACTGGAGTCCGGAACACTAACTTACAGGTTAGCTGAGTAGTACCTCTTTTAACTAAAAAATTCTATTTTTCAATATAAACTCTTTTCAGTTGACGACCTTAAGCCACATTACTGGGAGGGCCTGTATGCTCGTATGGTGCCACTCCACAGGACAACGTAGGAGTCTAAGTCCTGCTGTATCAATAACCTCCAAATTATTTACGTACTCCTTACTACAGAGTGCATGTCTGAATTCCTAAGAGACCAAACTACTGAGATCATCGGTCTGTAGACTTACGCACTACTTAAACTAACTTATGCTAAAAACAGCACACACACCCATGTCCGAGGGAGGGCTCGTACCTCCTGCGGGAGGGGCCGCGCAGTCCGTGACATGGCGCCTCTAACCGCATGGCCACTCCGCGCGATGACAGGTTTACGGGTCACCTTTGCAATGATGACAGACGCCTCGCCCAATGACGCACAGAGCTTTTACTCCCTGCCAGGTCTTCGTAGACATTTTGCAAACGCCTATGAATATATACGCTTGCTACGGTTTTCTTCCAAAAGACACTCAATTACAGTTATCTTTTTGGAACGTTCCTCCGTTGCAGACGTCAATTTGAAGCCTACCCATAGTGCCACCACCTATCGGAACTTCATGAAATTGTATGGCTGAAGCGAGAATATTCCAGGATATCCCACAGCAAATTATGAATTTTTTCAGCCAAAATTGGCCGAAAAAAAAGTAGCATTAGTTATTGGAGGCCCCTCGCAACTAGATAGCAAGAAAGCGTGATCAACACTTCGATAAACAGTATGCGCATCACCTCACAGTTGCTTCCGTGAGCTGTAGGATACCTCCTGGATAGTCTGTCCCGATCCTCTCTTCATTTATCTGTGGCTACATCTCAGATGGTGCGAAGATGTAGCACCCACTTTGGGAAACAGATGGCGTCACTCACTGTTGACAGTTATTAAAATAAATGAACGGCTATTAAAGTAACCGCTACTTTTCAATAACTGGTCATTACAATCAGTTATTGTTTTCCATCTCTATTTAGACACAGATCTTTCACCAACATTCGGTTAGAGGACCTTCGCAAACTCAATATTCGGCTCTGGGACAGGAGATTACACTACAGTCTAACGTAAAAGGAGCGGCACGAAGTCGGCATTCCAAAACATCCCAAAGGTGTTCTATAGGATTTAAGTCAGCACTCTGTGCAGGACAGTCCATTACAGGGACGTTATTGTCGTGTAACCACTCTGCCACAGGCTGTGCATTATGAACAGGTGATCGATCGTGTTGAATGATGCAGTCGCCATCCCCGAATTGCTCTTCAACAGTGGGAAGCAATGAGGCCTGTTCTGTGATGATGTCACGCAAAATAACAAGGGGTGCAAGCCCTCTACATGAAAAACACGACCGCACCATAACGCTACCGCCTTCGAATTTTACTATTGGCGCCGGCCAGGTGGCCGAGCGGTTCTAGTCGCTACAGTCTGGAACCGCGATACCGCTACGGTCGCAGGTTCGAATCCCGATTCGGGCATGGATGTGTGTGATGTCCTTAGGTTAGTTAGGTGTAAGTAGTTCTAAGTTCTAGGGGACTGATGACCTCAGAAGTCCCGTAGTGCTCAGAGCCATTTGAACCTTTTTACTATTGGCACTACCACGCTGGCAGACGACGTTCACCGGGCATTCGCCATACCCACAACCTGCCATCGGATCGCCACATTGTGTACCGTGATACGTCATTCCACGCAATGTTTTTCCACTGTTAACCATCCAATGTTTACTTTACTTACATCAAGCGAGGCGTCGTTTGGTACTTACCGGCGTGATGTGCGTCTTATTAGCAGCCGCTCGAGCATGAAATCCAAGTTTTCTCAACTACCACCTAACTGTCATAGTACTTTCAGTGGATCCTGATACAGCTTGGAATTCCTGTGTGATGGTCTGGATATAGGTATGCCTATTACACATTACGACCCTCTTCAACTGTCGGCTGTCTCTGTCAGTCAACAGACGAGGTCGGCCTGTACGCTTTGGTGCTGTACGTGTCCCTTCACGTTTCCACTTCACTACCACATCGGAAACACTGAACCTAGGGATGTTTAGAAGTGTGGAAATCTCGCGTTCAGACAAGTGACACCCAATCACCTGACCACGTTCGAAGTCCGTTAGTTCCGCCGAGCGCCCCATTCTGCTCTCTCACGATGTCTAATGACTACTGAGGTCGCTGATATGGAGTATTGTCGTAGATCGCTGCACACTGTACCTAATATGAAAAAGTATGTTTTTGGGGCTGTCCGTATACTTTTGATCACAGTTTATCTTGTAATCTACTTAGGCGAACTACTAAAGTGGCAGAAAAAAACATTCGAAAAAATTAATCCCTCCGAAACCAGAGTCAGTCACGGACTAAATTTCCAGTCTCAAAATGATAATAATAAGAAACAAAAGCCAGAACGTCAGGCAACTAATCCCATCTAAGGTTTATGCGACAGGGAAGTTTCTTCCTTAGCCGCCATTCAACTGCAGGAATTCAGAATGTAGAAGATAAAAATAAGAACGTCTTCCTTCCATCTATCTGCAACAAAACTTATCCAAACAGTACCCGAATTCGTCCGACCGCTGTGGCCGAGTGGTTAAAGGCGTTTCAGTCTGGAACCGCGCGACCGCCACGGTCGCAGGTTTGAATCCTGCCGCGGGCATGGATGTGTGTGATGTCCTTAGGTTAGTTAGGTTTCAGTAGTTCTGAGTTCTAGGGGAGTGATGACCTCATATGTTGAGTCCCATAGTGCTCACAGCCATTTCAACCAGCACCCAAATTCTCCAAAATAAATAGTTCCACCACAGAAAAAACTACAACTGACTGAAAAGGACCATGCTCTCCTGTAGCCCGCTAGCTACCACTGAGATGGAACGAAACGTTAAGAGAAATGTACTACTTCATGTAACTCTCGAATAACGTTTATGGAAGTAACTTCACTACGTATTTTCGAGAGTCGTAAAAGAACGGATCGGCAATAATTTCATCTTAGCAAAATTGCGATTAATGTTAGGACATAACTTGAAAAAAAAAAATTACTTTGTAGAAGCCCTGAATCTTGGACTCTATTCAGGAGAATTTGTCATTAATTGCCGCAAGTACCATTCGATACAACGTTAACTCAACTCTTGTTGATTTTTGCACTTCAGCACACAACCGATTTTGTTATACTTCTTATTTTGTCAATAAATGTGATCTGAATATATTACCAAGTACGTGAATGGCGTCAAATTTCAGCATTGTACATCTGTTCACTTGTTATATGCCCAATACTACATAAAATATAATTCATATACGTAATTTCAATAGTAGACAGTTATCTTTAGTAACTGTCATTGCAATAGACATTCTTGTCTATGTACATACCTCAAAAAATGTTTTTCATCAGCTCGGTTCCGAGAGTTCCGGAACCTGTACATAAAATAGAATAGAGGTCAACATAAACATCATCTCCGCCCTTTTCATTGCTCACAAAAACCACATATTGCATGTTGTACCACCATACAGGGAGACCTTCAGAGATGGTCCAGATTGCTTACACACCGGTACCTCTAATACCCAGTAGCAAATCCTCTTGCACTGATGTATGCCTGTATTCGTCGTGGAATACTGTCCAAAAGTTCATCAAGGCACTGTTGATCCAGATTGTCCCACTCCTCAACCGCGATTCGGCGTAGATTCCCCAGAGTGGTTGGTGGGGCACGTCGTCCATAAACAGCCCTTTTCAATGTCTTCCATGCATGTTCGATAGGCTTCATGTCTGGAGAACAAACTGGGCACTCTAGTCGAGCGATGTCGTTATCCTGAAGGAAGTCATTCACAAGATATGCACGCTGGGTGCGAGAACTGTCGTCCATGAAGACGAATGCCTCGCCAATATGCTGCCGATATGGTTGCACTATCGGTCGGAGGATGGCATTCACGTATCTGACAGCCGTTACGGCGCCTTCCATGACCACCAGCGGTGTACGTCGGCCCCACATAATGCCACCCCAATACATCAGGGAACCTCCACCTTGCTGCACTCGCTGGACAGTGTGTCTAAGGCGTTCAGCCTGACCTGGTTGCTTCCATACACGTCTCCGACGATTGTCTGGTCGAAGGCATATGCGACACACATCGGTGAAGGGAATGTGATGCCAATCCTGAGCGGCCCATGCGGCACGTTGTTGGGCACATCTGTACCGCGCTGCATGGTGTCGTGGTTGCAAAGATGGACATCGCCATGAAGGTCGGGAGTGAAGTTTCGCAACGTGTATCCTGCTACGCACAGTTTTAGTCGTAACACGACGACCTGTGGCTGCAAGGAAAGCATTATTCAACCTGGTGGTATTGCTGTTAGGGTTCCTCCGAACCATAATCCGTAGGCAGCGGTCATCCACTGCTGTAGTAGCTCTTGGGCGGCCTGAACGAGGCATACCGTCGACAGTTCCTGTCTCTCTGCACCTCTTCCATGTCCGAACAACATGGTTTTGGTTCACTCCGAGACGCCTGGACAGTTCCCTTGTTGAGAGCCCTTCCTGGCACGAAGTAACATTACGGACGCGATCGATCCGCGGTGTTGCCCGTCTAGGCATGGTTGAACTACAGACAACATGAGCCGTGTACCTTCTTCCTGGTGGAATGACTGGAACTGATCAGCTGTCGGACCCCCTCCGTCTAATAGGCGCTGCTCGTGCATGGTTGTTTACTTCTTTGGGCGGGTTTAGTGACATCTCTGAACAGTCAAAGGGACTGTGTCTGGGATACAGTATCCATAGTCAACGTCTATCTTCACGAGTCATGGAAACGGGGGTGATGCAAAACTTTTTCTGATGTGTGAATTTATTATGTCGTGAAAGTGCATGCTTGTTTGTGAGAATGTTACTTGACCCATCTCAGAATGACACAAGAGGAAAATTAACCGCGTGACAATTTCATTGGTATATCCATACAAAGTTGAAGTTTCAGGAGTTAATCAGCATCTAAGCGGGCCTAGTATATTGAAATAATTTTTGATCAGGAAGGTTCAGTTGTGATTACGTTGTGCGCTGATGTTCCAAGTGTTCTTGACAGTATGCTGGACACTTACTGTTTGAGTATTATAAACAGTGAGATGAGAATAATAGCTTTGGATATTATAGTCAGTTAGCGTAGGACGTGTTCAGGCGTACGTCAACGAGTTTCAGAGTTAATTAATATTTGTGAGACAGTGGCAATTAGTCCAGCCCTGTATAGTCGTAGTAGCCGTTAACGAAAGACAGTAGTTAGGACCGTTGTAGAATTCGCCTGCTCAATGCTTTATCACCTTTAGTACCAGTATCTCCTGTGTTACCCATGGATTTCTACGTGTTTTTACCTACGTGATGCTCTGATACCTTCCCTATCCCATCTCTCAAAGCTATCCATTCGTCTTATATTGTGTTCCTTTCCCATGTTTCAGTCGAACGTTGCGTACGCCCCTTCTGAAACTCTCGGCAACCTTTGGTTCTTTCAACTTAACTAAACCTCATATACTTAATTTCCTAGCATTTTGCAATTTCCTGAGTTTTAATCTACAGTTCATAACAGTTAAATTATGAACAGAATCCACGGCTGCCCCTGGAAATCACTTGCAGTAAAGAATCTGTTTCCGGAATCTCTATCTTATCATTCTGTAATCAGTATGAAATCTTCCAGTGTCTCCAGGTCTCTTCCAATTACACAAAATTCCTCCATGGTTCTTAAACCAAGTGTTGGCACTGATTAAACTGTGTTCTATGCAAAATTCTACCAATCGGCTCCCTCTTTCATTCATTTCCCCCAGTCCATATTCATCTACATTTTTCCTTGTCTTTCTTTTCCAACTGTCAAATCCCCGTCTCCCATCACAATTACATCTTCCTCTCACTTAAGTGTCTGAATAATTTCCTTTTTGTTCAAAAATGGTTCAAGTGGCTCTGAGCACTATGGGACTCAACTGCTGAGGTCATTAGTCCCCTAGAACTTAGAACTAGTTAAACCTAACTAACCTAAGGACATCACACACATCCATGCCCGAGACAGGATTCGAACCTGCGACCGTAGCGGTCTCGCGGTTCCAGACTGCAGCTCCAGAACCGCGCGGCCACTTCGGCCGGCTTTCCTTTTTGTTATTATACAGCTTTTCAATCCCATAATTATCTGCGGAGCTAGGTGGCACACAAACTTATGCTACAGTGGTGTGTGTCTGACTTGGCTGCGGTAATGCGTCCACTATACTGTTCATTGTTTATATTTATTTTATTATCCATTACTAGATCTAATACTATATTACCGCTATTTGACTTTGTGTTTATAAGCCTGTACTCACCTGATCAGAAGTAGTGTACATATTGCCGTCAGACTTCATTAACCCCACCATAGTTACCTTCAGCCTACTCATTTCCCTGTTTAAATTTTCTAGCCTGCCTGCGCGATCAAAGTATCTGACATTACACTCTGCGTCCAGTAGAGTGCCATGTCTGTTTTTCCTGATGACGACGTCCTTCTGAGTAATCTCCTCCCAGAAATCCGAATATGGTGACTATTTTAACTCGGGATTATTTAACCTCCGGAATATTCCAGCCAAGAGGATTCCATCATACCTTAACCATACAGTAGAGTTGCAAGCCCTAGGGAAAAGTAATGACTGTAGTTTCCCGTTGGTTTCAACAGTTCGCAGTATCAGCATAGCAAGGGCATGTTGGCTGATGTTACAAGGCGAAATCAGTCATTCCTCCAGACTGTTGCTGCCGCATCTTCCGAAAAGGCTGCTGCCCCTCTTTAGTATCCAGTGGTTAGGATAGTCTTACGTCTCCACTGACACAACTCCGTTCTCTTCGTAGCTATGATGCGGATAATTGTATTGTAGAGAATATCAAGCCCGAGCGTCTCCGTGAGGTCCACTGTTCAAAGAGGTCCTTATAAATGTTAAGTAATTATATTCAAAAATCACTTCAGTTCGTTAAAAATTTGTTAATGTTTTATTTCTTTGGTTTATGAAAAACGCACGAGTCTTACTTAACAAGCAAATGATTCACTTCTTGGCGTACTATCAGTAATCTAAAAAGACTGTATGACGGTACAAGACAGTACAGCAGTTTAAGAGTTTAAATTCGATCTACATCGAGGTCATTAGAGAGGCCAATATTAGCGCTGCTATTACTCTTTTGCTGTTACACCAGCACAGTTTAGTTACAGTGTTCCAGTAGTCCTACATTAGTGAAATATTTCGGGACGTCTTCAAATTCAGCCTGAAGAATCACTACAGGTAATTACGGATCGGCAGCGTTCTGCAAAGCTCCAAACGCAGCCAGGCAGCCCCGCAGCTGAAGTGCCGCGTTTAACGACGTGACAGCTCCCGCCCCTGACTGCCGTGTTGGCTGAAATTTTTCCGGAGAGCAAATTTCGCTGGCGCAACGGCCGACTCATTAACGAAGCACTGTTTGGTGGGGGCGACCATCGAAAGCTTATTGACGACACTCTGCCGGTATATTGAAATTTTAATTACGCGTCGATGTTGGCTTCGTTAGCGCTGTCACAAATGGCAAGTGAAGTGGCAGGCACCATCAAATGTTCGTGGCAAAAAAAAGGAGTTTAGAACTCGAGTGCGGAGGAGACCCATTCACAGTGAGCCGGGCATCCCAGTGGGGGATGGCGAAGCGTCTCCCCGTGGAGAACAGCGGCCTGAAACGACTCCTAATAATGAAACAAGGCCCCTGGAACGGTTTTCCGGCTGCGAAATCCGATGCGTAAAGCAATGAACACTGGAACTCCTTCTGTATAAATTGACAACGAGCGAAAGTTGTTTAAAATGGAGGATTATCATCTAGAAGCGTCGTGTGTTCTAAAGTTGAATACTATGAAAAGCTTTAGATGAATTCATTGACATGTAATCAAGTCACCATACTATGGCGGGGAGTGTCAGGTTTCTCTAGGACATGTCCCTCTTCCAGTTGTAAGCTCCAGTATCAAATTTCTCTGGTTTATGGCTCGTCATCTTTCCGCATGATGTACGTATAGGACATTAATACACTTTGTACGTGTGCACACAGTCAGTCTGTAATAAGGCTCGTCAGTAAGTAATTTTACTTATTTTCCGTTTTAATCGGTAAGGATGTAATTTGGTCTTCGTAGCATCGGTGAGCTAGAAACATGCAGGGGTTTTGTACGTAAAGAACATCAACTGCGGGCTCAGCTAGAGCCACTATGCTGCAAACAGTTCCCATATTGTGTGGTGGGTAACGGTGGAGAATCGGCGAATAAGACGCGTGGGGTCGCCTTATCAACACGGTATAATATGAAGATTATAGGTACGTAAGAAATCTTAAAACTAAAACTCTTTTCTCCTTTTTTTCTTATTTTCAAATTTATTGGCTTTCGGAACGCGCCCGTACAACCATGTCAACACTGGAAATGTCCTCCTGCCTTCGGATGACAACCGCTATCCGAGCATGCATATCATATTTCTAAGAGGGAGTTCATGATATTTAATCATTCTGTGCGAATATGTGGTGGATTGTGCAGCAGACGCAGGTATCTGGCGAGCCCAGGATATTTGAATTTCGGATATATAGTATGTGAACAAAAGTATCCGGACATTTGGCTGAAAATGACTTATAAGTTCACTGCGTCCTCCATCGGTAATTCTGGAATTCAATATATTGGCCCACCCTTACCCTTTATGACAACTTCCACTCTCGTAGGCATATTTTCAATCAGCTGCAACCCATTCTTCAGCACTGAAGAGAGATATCGATCGATGTCGGTCAGTGATGCCTGGCACGAGGTCGCAATTCCAAAACATCCAAAAGATGTTCTATAGGATTCAGGTCAGGACTCTGTGCAGGCCGGTCCATTACAGGGCTGTTATTGTCGTGTAACAACTCCGCCACAGGCTGTGCATTACGAACAGGTGCTCGATCGTGCTGAAAGATGCAGTCGCCATCCCCGAATAGCTCTTCAACAGTGGGATGCAAGAAGATGCTTCAAACATAAATGTAGGCCTATGTTGTGATAGTGCCACGCAAAACAGCATGGGGTGCAAGCCCCTCCACGGAAAACACGATCACACCATAACACCACCGCCTCCGAATTTTACTGTTGGCACTACACACGCTGGCAGATGACGTTCACCAGGCATTCGCCATACCCACGCCCTGCCATCGGATCGCCACATTGTGTACGGTGATTCGTCACTCCACACAACGTTTTTACACTGTTCGATCGTCCAATGTTTACGCTCCTTACACCAACACGAAGCGAGACGTCATTTACCGACGTGATATGTGGCTTATGAGCAGCCACTCGACCATGAAATCCAAATTTTCTCACCTCCCGCCTAACTGTCATAGTACTTGCAGTGGATCCTGATGCAGTGGATCCTGCCTATTACATATTACAACCCTCTTCAATTGTCGGCGGTCTCTGTGAGTCAACAGACGAGGTCAGCCTGTACTCTTTTGTGCTGTACGTGTCTCTTAACGTTTCCACTTCAGCACCACATCGGAGACAGTGAACCTAGGGATGTTTAGGAGGGTGGAAACCTCGCGTATAGACGTATGACGCAAGTGACATCCAATCACGTTGAAGAGTATATATATATATATATATATATATATATATATATATATATATATATATATATATATATATATATATATACGAAATAACCACAACTAAAAACTGGTGGAAAAATAATAAATTGGAAATCGACAAATCTGTATTCAAAGGCGCCGCACTCAATCTAAGCACCCCAAAAATAGCAACTTAATGGCTACCTAGAGTAACAAATTAAGAATAGCATGCTTATAGATTGACTAGAATAAAGGAATAAATAACACAAACACGGCTTCTGACGGCCGACAAACTGTGTTGGGCTATTGAGCAGTGATTAATTTAAAATAGCTGCAACATACGCTAAACAGGATAGTGGCGTACTGAAAGACAAGCGTCGAGTAAGGACCATGGTCACCCGGTAATCAAAACTAGCAGGCTTCCCTTACATAGCAGACGTGCCAACACATCCGTTCGTACCCCAGAATCAACTAGTGCAATATACATCATTGACATATTTCAAATAATATTTTAAAACAACATACTTAAATACCTTTGTTTACCACAAGCCTTGGCAACGGCCTTGCCGCAGTGGATGCACCGGTTCCCTTGAGATCACCGAAGTTAAGCACTGTCGGGCGTGGTCGGCACCTGGATGGGTGACCATCCAGGCCGCCATGCGCTGTTGCCATTTTTCGGGGTGCACTCAACCTCGTGATGCCAATTGAGGAGCTACTCGACCGAATAGTAGAGGCTTCGGTCAAGAATACCATCATAACGACTGGGAGAGCGGTGTGCTGACCCCATGTCCCTCCTATCCGCATCATCCTCTGAGGATGACACGGCGGTCGGATGGTCCCGGTAGGCCACTCCTGGCCCGAATCCGGAGTGCTTTTTTTACCACAAGCCTTAATTACACTACTGGCCATTAAAACTGCTACACCACGAAGGTGACGTGCAACAGACGAGAAATGTAACCGACAGGAGAAAGATGCTGTGATATTCAAACGATTAGCTTTTCAGAGCATTCACACAACGTAGGCGCTGGTGGCGACACCTACAACGTGCTGACATGAGGAAAGTTTCCAACCGATTTCCCATACACAAACAGCTGTTGACCGACGTTGCCTGGTGAAACGTTGTTGTGATGCCTCGTGTAAGCAGGAGAAATGCGTACCATCACGTTTCCGACTTTGATAAATGTCGGGTTGTAGCCTATCACGATTGCGGTTCAATGTATCACGACATTGTTGCTCGCGTTGGTCGAGATCCAATGACTGTTAGCACAATATGGAATCGGTGGATTCAGGAGGGTAACACGGAACGCCGTGCTGGATCCCAACGGCCTCGTAACACTAGCACTCGAGACGGCAGGCATCTTATCCGCAGGGCTGTAACGGATCGTGCAGTCACGTCTCGATCCCTGAGTCAACAGATGGGGACGTTTGCAAGACAACAACCATCTGCACGAACAGTTCGACGACCTTTGGAGCAGCATGGACTATCAGCTCGGAGACCATGGCTGCGGTTACCCTTGACGCTGCATCACAGACAGGAGCGCCTGCGATGGAGTACTCAACGACGAACCTGGGTGCACGAATGGCAAAACGTCATTTTTTCGGATGAATCCAGGTTCTGTTTGCTGCATCATCATGGTCTCATCCGTGTCTGGCGACATCGCGGTGAACGCACATTGGAAGCGTGTATTCGTCATGGCCATACTGGCGTATCACCCGGCGTGATGGTATGGAGTGCCGTTGGTTACACGTCTCGGTCACCTCTTGTTCGCATTAACGGCAATTTGAACAGTGGACGTTCCATTTCAGATGTGTTACGACCCGTGGCTCTACCCTTCATTCGATTCCTGCGAAAGCCTAAATTTCAGCAGGATAATGCACGAACGCATGTTGCAGGTCCTGTACGGGCCTTTCTCGATACAGAAAATGTTTGACTGCTGCCCTGGCCAGCACATTCTCCAGATCACTCACCAGTTGAAAACGTCTGCTCAATGGTGGCCGAGCAAGTGGCTCGTCACAATACGCCAGTCATTACTCTTGATGAAGTGTGGTATCGTGTTGAAGCTGAATGAGCAGCTGTACCTGTACACGCCGTCCAGGCACTGTTTGTTTCAATGGCCAGGCGTGTCAAGGCTGTTATTACGGCCAGAGGTGGTTGTTCTGGGTACTGATTTCTCAGGATCTATGCACCCAAATTGCGTGAAAATGTAATCAGTATAATATATTTGTCCAATGAATACCCTTTTATCATCTGCATTTCTTCTTGGTGTAGCAATTTTAATGGTCAGTAGTGTAGTTAACAGGTTGGGCTGTGTTATTGAAGCCACGCAAATGAGGCAGCAAGGTGTACAATTCTACATTGCCATTTAACGCCCGTCGTGACGAGGAAAAGGAAGAATCCAGCTAATTAATTGAAAGTCACTACTTGGATCCAGTATTTGGCGATGCTCTCAAAATCAACAGACAAAGATGAGAGTCAAGTTTACTCTCGCAAACAGCACACGCAGAACACGAGCATAAGGTGAATATTAAATAAACTGCTCCTTGTTCAATCATTTACACACCGATGAAACTAATAATCTTCGCCGAATTACTGTTAACGCCGGAATGCCCAGTTGCTTGCAAATAACACAAAATAATGGTCAAAACGTCTTACTTTAAGTCCGACGACATCCTTAGCATACGAATTTCAATGAACAACCAGTCCTCATCCCCTTTGATCCATCTGCGACCAGGACAGTAACATTGGCTGCTGTCACGGCCTTAACGATG
This sequence comes from Schistocerca piceifrons, assembly GCF_021461385.2. NCBI lineage: Eukaryota > Metazoa > Arthropoda > Insecta > Orthoptera > Acrididae > Schistocerca > Schistocerca piceifrons. Next base: position 833,431,065 of record NC_060138.1, on the reverse strand, counting down.
CATCACACCTGGCACGAGTCACACCAAACATCAACAAAAGTGGGTAGCCTCCTGTACGCTCCCAGACGTCCACAATTGGAGTTCCTCCTCCACACTGACGCTCTCCCTGAAACACGGCAGGCAGCCGGCCGCAGCAACGCCACAGCGCCCTCTGGGTAGGGTAAGGAAATAAAAGAGTGCGAAGCGGAAATTTCAAAAGTAAAGGGTGAAATGCAGAGAGGAAACGCAGAGAACAAACCGTGAAATTTCGTCACGGTTCACACCTGACCACGTTTGAAGTCCGTGAGTTCCACAGAGCGACCCATTCTGCTCTCTCACGATGTCTAATGGCTTATGAGGTCACTGGTATGGAGTACTTGGCAGTAGGTGGCAGCAAATTGCACCTAATATGAAAAACGTATGTTTTTTGGGGTGTCAGGATACTTTTGATCATATAGTGTAGCGTAAGAGCTGTTGACTTATTGCGAGACGGGCCAGGCTCTGTCAATGAAATCTGCTAGCGCAGTGCTAAGAGACAGTTCTTGCAGCCTAGACAATGTTTAGACAAACGGGTGTTGCCGGGAAAGTGACTAGAAGCGGAGCGTTGGAGTAATAGGTGCAATTCTATAAATAGCTGTAATTTGGGAAGCAATTTCATTGGCAGTCCTGCAGTTCTACCGGTCCGTTGGGGCTAAGTCAGAAGAGGAGACCATATAGAGCCACCAGTAACCGTCACGAATACGAGTATCAGCGTCCAGCACCAATTCCAGCTTCTGGACTTAACGCCACGGCGCAGCTTCCCAACCCAGGTTCACTTCATCACCAAGTCAGACCGTTGCCTAGAGTGCAGTGGGTCGTTTCCCATGAACGGCAGCCACCTCGTACCATTGCGGTGTGCGTGTCGCGGCGCTAAGCGCCAATGGACGTTGGGACACAGTCATTCATAGCAGAGCTGGCAACCTTGGCAAGATGCCCGACCATCTTTGTGTGCCACTGATGCAACGTGTTTGTAGCGCGACCCACGCAGTGGGGTCAAATACCACACACTTTGCGTAGGCGTCAGCAAAGCTGGACACACGCGATGCTGCCAACTGTCTGGTCACTGGTTGGCATCCCGCCGGTCACCCAGCTATGCTGACTTCTACTGGGGGCGGTACTACTCCGCACCGACGTAACATAAATGTACGAGTAAAATAAGGTATTCATTTGGGCAACCGAGTCTCTTTGGGCCTCCGCTGGCCTACTATCCCATCTCAACCTTCCGCCACCTGCCATCATACATCATAGATTACAGCCATCTGTCCACCGCAGGGGTTGATTATAGAAGCATCGTATTGTACTACTACGTTAAAATCTCAAAAAATCTACTCATTATCAAAATAATTTCACTAAATACGTTCGAGACTTGTAGCAGGAACGGGTCGAATGTAATTTCAGCTTAGATACATAATGAGATGTACTGGGTGATCAAAAAGTCAGTATAAATTTGAAATCTGAATAAATCACGGAATAATGTAGATAGAGATGTACAAATTGACACACATGCTTGGAATGACATGGGGTTTTATAAGAACCAAAAAAATGCAAACGTTCAAAAAATGTCCGACAGATGACGCTTTATCTGATCAGAATAGCAATAATTAGCATAACAAAGTAAGGCAAAGCAAAGATGATATTCTTTACAGGAAATGCTCAATATGTCCACCATCATTCCTCAACAATAGCTGTAGTAGAGGAATAATGTTGTGAACAACACTGTAAAGCATGTCCGGAGTTATGGTGAGGCATTGGCGTCGGATGTTGTTTTTCAGCATCCCTAGAGATGTCAGTCGATCACGATACACTTGCGACTTCAGGTAACCCCAAAGCCAATAATCGCACGGACTGAGGTCTGGGGACCTGGGAGGCCAAGCATGACGAAAGTGGCGGCTGAGCACACGATCATCACCAAATGACGCGCGCAAGAGATCTTTCACGCGTCTAGCAATATGGGGTGTTTTTTTTTTAGGTTCTAATAAAACCCCATGTCATTCTAAGCATGTGTGTCAATTTTTACCTCTCTATCTACATTATTCTGTGGTTTATTAAGTTTTCAAATTTGTACTGACTTTTTGATCACCCAGTATAATAAAAATATAATGTTTACTCTACAGCAAACTTGAATCTTAGACTTGATTCAGAAGTACTTTTGTCATTCATTGCCTTAAGCACTATTCTATACTATGAAAACCCAACTCTCTTTCAGATGGCTCTGAGCACTATGGGACTTAACATCTGTGGTCATCAGTCCCCTAGATCTTAGAACTACTTAAACCTGACTAACCTAAGGACATCACACAACACCCAGTCATCACGAGGCAGAGAAAATCCCCGACCCCGCCGGGAATCGAACCCGGGAACCCGGGCGTGGGAAGCGAGAACGCTACCGCACGACCACGAGCTGCGGACTCAACTCTCTTTCAGCTTTCCACCAATATACACAACCAATTTGTCTCTAGTTCTTATTCTGGCATCAAATCTGAGTCCCTTACCGGTTACCAAGTAGTCGACACACACATGAGTAGGAAGTATACACCTATTCACTTGCTATTTACGTAACGTTTCATGATACGTAATTGATATACTTGACCTCATAGTCGTTTTTCAGTAGGAAACAGAAGAGAAGGAGAATAAACTAGGCGAAGAGTACTGAAGTTTCCGACTTTGGCCGCAGCCAGCGTCATGGTCACAGTTAGAATGCAGTGAGACAGTTCAGTCTTGAGAGTCAATGCGGCTGATTATAGTACGGCAATGTAGAAACATATGACATAGTACTGATGTCCTAAAATCAGGAATAAACATGTTGCACCAATAGAAGAAAGCCATCAATATACGTTGTTACAAGCTGTTTTGTAGGAAATTACTTTCTTGACCAACTTATTTTTTAATATTTGTACGTCCACAACGTTATGATTCAGTGTAGGGCACTAACAAACTTAACTTACAAGCAAGTTCGTGACTACTGCACCCTGAACCACGGAAGTCACTTGTGTATAAACTTCCACTTACACTGCGTCAAAGTAAACCGTGGGTTCGCAAATTGCTTCACCTTCTCTGATGATAATCTATGCCTTCCACTCTCTATCTCTCTCTACGTAGAACAGTAAACATAAGTTGAAAGTTATGCTGCTGATATAATAAACTCAATATAAACGAACCACACAGTTCATTACAAAGAGAACTGAATTAGAATTTAAATACGAACGCAACATGTGTAAAAGCGATCTAGATAGTTTTATAATGTTTCCACGAGTCTCGATCAGAGATGCTAATCGCTATGTGTCGGAATGGACAATGCTCTGGCTGTAGGAGACACCAGCATACAGACATTCCCGCTGCAGCTTACGCAGATGGACGCTACTCCCGGGGTCCCGCACGTTGTCCCACGCGGCCGCTGAGAGTATTTAATTGAGAACTTCCTAGGTCACGCCACATGTTTGATCCCGAACGTTTCTCAAGCCAAGAAGTTATTGTTTAAACCCGGTGAATGAAGGAACTGTCACCTTGAAAGATATGGCCAATGATCCTCCTGTCTCGGTTAAAATAAAAAACAAAAATCCGAGATATGTAACACCTTCACGTACTCTTCTGACGTGAGATACATTCACCTAAACCAAGAGATGTATTTTGGTGTCGTCTTGGTATCCTCACATCACTAAGGAGCCTCGCATATCTACTCAGCATTGAATGTTTATTTAAAACGAACATTACCCGGAAACCCAGAGTTTATGAGGAAACTGACTTCTACGATAGGTCCTGGACATTGTCGATCCGAAGTCAGCAAATAAATGTAAAGTACACTGTAATATTCAGCTACTCGTGTTCGGGGATTTGCAGGAACTAAATCTGGCATGTCTCTGTTACAATCCCAATTTTATCCTCACCGTCTCTTTAAGATTGGTATGTCGATCGAAGGATATTCGTAAAGTCCGCTCTGAAACTATTTGTTGGTCTTTTGTAAGTGGTTTTTCGCTAAGTATTACATGTCTTTTAGTGAACAATTGCCATTTGATGGATCTGTGCGTACAGTGGTGGATTAGAAGTCACATTTGAAAATCGAGCTGTATAGATTCTGTTACGCATACAGGCAACTTTTTGAATTTCGTCCCTTGACCACGTCCTCGCAGTCTTCCTTTTGTAAGCGGTAGGGAAACTAGAAAATCTGAAAAGGGAAATCCAAAGGCTCAATCTAGATATAGTAGGGGTCAGTGAAGTGAAGTGGAAGGAAGACAAGGATTTCTGGTCAGATGAGTATTGGGTAATATCAACAGCAGCAGAAAATGGTATAACAGATGTAGGATTCGTTATGAATAGGAAGGTAGGGAAGAGGGTGTGTTACTGTGAACAGTTCAGTGACCGGGTTGTTGTAATCACAATCGACAGCAGACCAACACCGACAACGATAGTTCAGGTATACATGCCGACGTCGCAAGCTGAAGATGAACAGATAGAGAAAGTGTATGAGGATATTGAAAGGGTAATGCAGTATGTAAAGGGGGACGAAAATCTAATAGTCACGGGCGACTGGAATGCAGTTGTAGGGGAAGGAGTAGAAGAAAATGTTACAGGAGAATATGGGCTTGGGACAAGGAATGAAAGAGGAGAAAGACTAATTGAGTTCTGTAACAAGTTTCAGCTAGTAATTGCGAATACCCTGTTCAAGAATCACAAGAGGAGGAGGTATACTTGGAAAAGGCCGGGAGATACGGGAAGATTTCAATAAGATTACATCATGGTCAGACAGAGATTCCAAAATCAGATACTGGATTGTAAGGCGTACCCAGGAGCAGATATAGACTCAGATCACAATATAGTAGTATTGAAGAGTAGGCTGAAGTTCAAGACATTAGTCAGGAAGAATCAATACGCAAAGAAGTGGGATACGGAAGTACTAACGAATGACGAGATATGTTTGAAGTTCTCTAAAGCTATAGATACAGCAATAAGGAATAGCGCAGTAGGCAGTACAGTTGAAGAGGAATGGACATCTCTAAAAAAGGCCATCACAGAAGTTGGGAAGGAAAACATAGGTACAAAGAAGGTAGCTGCGAAGAAACCATGGGTAACAGAAGAAATACTTCAGTTGAATGATGAAAGGGGGAAGTACAAACATGTTCCGGGAAAATCAGGAATACAGAAATACAAGTCACTGAGGAATGAAATAAATAGGAAGTACAGGGAAGCTAAGACGAAATGGCTGCAAGAAAAATGTGAAGACATGGAAAAAGGTATGATTGTCGGAAGGACAGACTCAGCATACAGGAAAGTCAAAACAACCTTTGGTGACATTAAAAGCAACGGTGGTAACATTGAGAGTGCAACGGGAATTCCACTGTTAAATGCAGAGGAGAGAGCAGATAGGTGGAAAGAATACATTGAAAGCCTCTATGAGGGTGAAGAATTGTCTGATGTGATAGAAGAAGAAACAGGAGTCGATTTAGAAAAGATAGGGGATCCAGTATTAGAATCGGAATTTAAAAGAGCTTTGGAGGACTTACGGTCCAATAAGGCAGAAGGGATAGACAACATTCCATTAGAATTTCTAAAATCATTGGGGGAAGTGGCAACAAAACGACTATTCACGTTGGTGTGTAGAATATATGAGTCTGGCGACATACCATCTGACTTTCGGAAAAGCATCATCCACACGATTCCGAAGACGGCAAGAGCTGACAAGTGCGAGAATTATCGCACAATCAGTTTAACAGCTCATGCATCGAAGCTGCTTACAAGAATAATATACAGAAGAATGGAAAAGAAAATTGAGAATGCGCTAGGTGACGATTAGTTTGGCTTTAGGAAAAGTAAAGGGACGAGACAGGCAATTCTGACGTTACGGCTAATAATGGAAGCAAGGCTAAAGAAAAATCAGGACACTTTCATAGGATTTGTCGACTTAGAAAAAGCGGTCGACAATATAAAATGGTGCAAGCTGCTCGAGATTCTGAAAAAAGTAGGGGTAAGCTATAGGGAGAGACGGGTCATACACAATATATACAATAACCAAGAGGGAATAATAAGAGTGGACGATCAAGAACGAAGTGCTCGTATTAAGAAGGGTGTAAGACAAGGCTGTAGCCTTTCGCCCCTACTCTTCAATCTGTACATAGAGGAAGCAATGATGGAAATAAAAGAAAGGTTCAGGAGTGGAATTAAAATACAAGGTGAAAGGATATCAATGATACGATTGCTATCCTGAGTGAAAGTGAAGAAGAATTAAATGATCTGCTGAACGGAATGAATAGTCTAATGAGTACACAGTATGGTTGGAGAGTAAATCGGAGAAAGACGGAGGTAATGACAAGTAGTAGAAATGAGAACAGCGAGAAACTTAACATCAGGACTGATGGTCACGAAGTCAATGAAGTTAAGGAATTCTGCTGCCTAGGCAGTAAAATAACCAATGACGGACGGAGCAAGGAGGACATCAAAAGTAGACTCGCTATGGCAAAAAAGGCATTTCTGGCCAAGAGAAGTCTACTAATATCAAATATCGGCCTTAATTTGAGGAAGAAATTTCTGAGGATGTACGTCTGGAGTACAGCATTGTATGGTAGTGAAACATGGCCTGTGGGAAAACCGGAACAGAAGAGAATCGAAGCATTTGAGATGTGGTGCTATAGACGAATGTTGAAAATTAGGTGGACTGATAAGGTAAGGAATGAGGAGGTTCTACGCAGAATCGGAGAGGAAAGGAATATGTGGAAAACACTGATAAGGAGAAGGGACAGGATGATAGGACATCTGCTAAGATATGAGGGAATGACTTCCATGGTACTAGAGGGAGCTGTAGAGGGCAAAAACTGTAGAGGAAGACAGAGATTGGAATACGTCAAGCAAATAATTGAGAACGTAGGTTGCAAGTGCTACTCTGAGATGAAGAGGTTAGCACAGGAAAGGAATTCGTGGCGGGCCGCATCAAACCAGTCAGTAGACTGATGACCAAAAAAAGCAGCTCTGTATGTGGGAATAATCCATTATTAGTGACGGCTGGTCATTCAACATGGATTGAGAATATCAGATGCGATTCATTGTCGCTAAGGTTCCTCTCTGTACCCTTGCAGTATTATTTAATTTCACTCAATGAACTGGCACTTACAGGAAACGAAAAGCGTATGTCGCACTGACTGGAAGTATCTCGAAATAATTGTTAATTTGCTTGAGGAGCACGTTACAACAACTACAACAGTTTTGCCTAACACACTATACGTGAAATTCCACTACTGCATTGGCGGAAGGACCAGCGGCTTAAGTTTTGGTTTCTTTATGTCGTGGTTGCCCTCACATTTAAGTTAATAGCTTAGAATGAATTTGTTCATTTCCAAAACATTACCTACGTTAAAAGCAGACCGTTAGTCAAAATCCGCCAACAGACTTACTTCGTTGATTACATCGGTTCTCGTTAGATCGCTGAAGTTAAGCAACTTTGGGCGTGGCCAGTACTTCGATGGTAACCGCCTGGGTACGCCACGTGCTGTCGGCTGCTTTCCCTTTGCCTCTCCGGGAGAGAGGAGGTGGGGGTGTCGGTGTAAAGTTTCTCATCACCAGAATTCGCGCATACGTCCTGGAATAAATTGCAAACCTCTCCACAGTGTCTCAAGAAGTGAGAACATGTGACAGCTGATGGTGATTCGTCCGTTGGATAGTGACGTTAGGGTTGGTGGCCTCTCTGATGTTATTGGGAAGGAGTTGGCTACGTGACGGTACCAGGTTCTAACCCTTTCCCTTCTCTCATAATTATCGAACACAATCATGATGCTACACTACGCATACACGCATTGCTTAAACACACAACTCTCACGATCAGCGAAGGATAGATACCGCTGCGCGGAGGACAGAAAAACATTTCTAATTTAGGCGGCTGATCCTGCCCTTCGGAGCCTCCCAGCCAACAATTCCATACGACTTCACTTTATTTTTATCAGTAAAAATGTAAAATGCCAATATTAAATTACGTAAACAGTTTTTAAGCACTTGATGTTCATGTCACAGTGGTTATAATATACGGAAGTCTTTGTCACGTGGTCAGTGCATAAACGTTATACAGGGAGACCGGCCGAGTGGCCGAGCGGTTCTAGGCGCTTCAGTCCGGAAGCACGTGGCTGCTACAGTCGCAGGTTCGAATCATGCCTCGGTCATGGATGTGTGTGATGTCCTTAAGTTAGTTAGGTTTAAGTAGTTCTTAGTCTAGGGGTCTGATGACCTCAGATGTTAAGTCCCATAGTGCTTAGAGCCAATTATACAGGGAAATTATTTCGTTCATCAAGTGGAAAAGACTGGGGTATGTTGTAACCACTCTTATAAACTAGTGTGATTTCAACATAATGCTAGAAAAGATTCGTATACTTTATACCTATTTCAAATTTAACGTAGGTAATGGTTTGAAACTGAACAAACATATTCGAAAATAGTCGGCATTTGCTCAAATATGAAAGCAATTAATAAGACAGAAAAATACACAAAAAACCTATAATAGATTTTGTGAATACTAAGTTAAGCTGCGACGGATTTCATATCTGTTAAGCTGTTGCTCCAATAACACAGAGTTTACGTACCAACAAGTAATTAGTCAGTATTTTACTTATAAGTCTATCAAGGAAGAATTTCTGAATGTGTGTGAGAAGAACTACTGATTTATTCAGCATAGTGTGTGACCGCTCGAGGAAATGGAGTCTATGGTGTCTGCTGTTACTAAATCTCATTTAGCTGCTACAAATGAAATAAGGTGGCTCTGGGCCTTGTTGTCCACCTGGGATTCTGATTCCAGAACAGCTGTAATTATGCGGGTACAAGCTGTTCGATATTCCCTCGTTAGGGGGGTCGTTAGTGCAGCTTATTACCGGGTGCGGTAGTGCGGTAATATAATACTGGCCACGCGTTTGGACGGTCTCGTTGTTCGACTACCGATTGCGTCTTCGCGACCTAAATCCCACTGCATAGGGCTACATACGTCATTCGTAGCTCGTGCTTCATTTTTTGTAATTAGATTCACCAATAACGTTAAGTTATATTACATTTCTGTTAATAATGAGCTTTGTGTTGAGGAAACTTGGAATGAGAAGGAACACTGTTAATGAACATAAAGAAAAAAGCAACACTGATTATGATTAGCCCCATGAAAAGCAAACACACACACACACACACACACACATACACACACACACACACACACACACACAGAGCTCATTAGGGTTATTAACGTTATTTTCTTGTTGTTAATCACTTACGGATACCTGATCCTTCTGATCTGGTACTATGCCTGAGATGTTCCCTGCCCTCTTCAGCAGCTTGTGACGTTCTAACTAGTAGTCTGAGGCGCAACGTTTCGCATAGTGACGAACAATGTTCTTTAGTTTTATGGAATGTCTTATAAGTAACACTGGAGAGTGTGGTATCGAGGACGAGCAGAATGGAGAACCACTAGCAGCTTCATTTCACGTGAGGCCCTGCTAGTTTCCTAGATATTCGTCTTGCTTTTTGCAGACTGTGCTGATAATTTCCGACCAAAAATTTTCCGCTCAGTGGATTAAGTCGAGGACGGACAGAAACTACGAGGGGGGATGTAATGTACTAGATGTAATGGAACTGCGAACACATCAGTTACTATGTCGACTCTGGAAAGAGCTTTAATAAATTATTGCCGACAGCAAGTTTCATGCCGGCCGGTGTGGCCGAGCGGTTCTAGGCGCTTCAGTCTGGAACCGCGTGACCGCTACGGTCGCAGATTCGAATCCTGCCTCGGGCATAGACGTGCGCGATGTCCTTAGGTTAGTTATGTTTAAGTAGTTTTAAGTTCTAGGGGACTGATAACCGCAGATGTTAAGTCCCATAGTGCTCAGAGCCATTTGAACCATTTGCACCCAGTTCCATCAACGCATTAGGGGCGACTGTCCACGACTGTACGGCTGGTCACTCCTCACTTGAGAGAACGTTTTCAGTGGACACTCCAGTGTCTTGATTGATAGTGTATCACCGGGATACTGTCCTCACCAAGGGTATGTTTATACTGAAGAGTAACTATAACTGCCAACGGCCTTGTCTCGTTGAATACAGCGGTTCTCGTCAAATCAGTGCAGTCAAGAAATATCGGGCGTAGCCAGTGAGTAACCGCCCGACACGACAAAGGTGCGGATGGAAGGTGGCGTAAAATTTCTGATCACCAGGCCTTCCGGCAGTATGACAGTGGCTCCCAACCTGGGAGTAATTACCCTCTGAGAGGCAAAATGAAATTTTATGAGGGTTAAAAAACTAAAGGATTCGATTCTGTTTTCGTCAGGAAACTAAATTATTTTCAAAAGATCATTACTATTATTACAGTTTTGAAAGTTATCAATAATTTCATTTTCTCAATTAGTAGTGGAGGTTACACGTTCCTCACACAGTCCACCCACTACACACATATGCTGTGCTTTGTCCTGTATATCGATGACGAAAAAAGTGAGTCATATACGTTACAAATGCTAAATGCATCAAGAAAATATCTTCTCCAAGTTGTAGATAGTACTTGCAATAGTCCAAAAACTGCTTCATTACTCGCTTCGAAACTGGTAAATGAATTGACAATACGACACAGCAGTAACTCCGCAAGGGCTTTTATAGTACTGTATTATTATTATTATAATTATTACTGTTACTATTAGTGACTGTGGTCAGACACAAAGCATTAATAGCCTGAATTCTTCCAATTTCTGCCAGTTCAGAAGCAGGGTGTGCAGCAGTCAAGTGATTTGCGAGCAGTAAGTACAGTGCATACATTTTAACTTGGTTGATTTTAAATGGGGTTGCGTGTGCAGGTCCAGCAAGTGCCGCAACAGAGAGGAGTAATGCAGAGGAAGTATGTTTTGCAAAAAACATCTACCATCGCTGTGGATAGTGGCTTTTTTATCTGGGAAGTTGTGAGTAACACTTGCGATGCACCATGAATTCCTTCGTCATTCATTCTAACACCTCTCCCCCCGCCTCATTCATCTTTCATCATTTTAAAATAAAAGTGTTTCAAGAAAATCCTTTAATTCGACAGTTTAGTTAGGTGCTAAAGTTGGTGATAAGGTGGGAGGGATGTGTGTGTGTGTGTGGGGGGGGGGGGGGGGGGGGGGAGGGAGAGAATGGCAACAGACCATGGGGAGAGCGGAGGGCGTGTTTATTAGCTAATATCTAACTGCACTCAAACGTAATGGTCGAAGGAAGGTTGCACACCACTGCCCTACGCACTGCCTCAAGAATGATGGTAAGTGATAGTGTTCATGGTGACACGTCCATCGGATAGGGACGTTAAGCTCGGGGGCCCCTTCCATGCTCTCCATGAGGCGTAGGCAGTGTACCAGCATGTCACTTCACCTTCTCCATCATCCAACGTAAACATGAAACTATTTTTACACACACCCATGACAGTCATTGACACTTATCAGGTACACTTAAATACCTAACTCTCACGCTTTGCGAAGAAAAGATGCCATTGTATGCAAAGGGCAGAATAACCCTTCTATTGAGGCGGCTAAACCTGCCCTCGGGATATCCCAGCCAACGGCGCCATACAGCTTTACTTTTTGCTATAGACTAATTTGACACGGTGAGAAATCAGCGCGAATTGCATTCATCGAACATAAGTCGAAAGAGTGACTTTAGTAAGGTAGTGTGTGTGTGTGTGTGTGTTTGTTTGTTGGTGTGTGTGTGTGTGTGTGTGTGTGTGTGTGTGTGTGTGTGTGTGTGTGTGTGTGTGTGAGAGAGAGAGAAGAGGTTGGGGGTGGGAGGAGGGCTACATTTGATGGAATATACAAAGCCCACCATGTCGCTCTCTAGGAACTGAGTTAATCTGTAGGAATGAAACCCTAGATTTTTATATGCATCCTTACGCCTTTGGAGCAGATGATTCATTCCTTTACTCGGCAACACTTAACAACACACAGTTTCTCATGAATATGCATATTCAATAGCAAAAAATTCGCAGCATAAAGTGTTGAGTGAAATCTATCGATCTCTAGCGAATAGTACACGTTCGGGATTCTGTTCACGAGATATCTGCCACGTGCCATGCGTGAAGCTGTTTCGAATCAATGGACTTCTAAGGAGCAGAATTAACAGCTGCGCAAAACGTATTCAAATTACTGGTAGGCACTGTCTTCTCGTGTTACTAACCATACAACTAACCCAACCAACCGGTATGCCCGCCTCAGTAGCTGCGCGGTCGCGCTATAGATTACTGAGTGAAGGGACCCGGGTTCAATTCTCCCGGGTGGTCTGGAGGCCTTGGGGACGGGGTGAAGGTTGTCTTCAGGTCCACATTGTCATAATTGTCATTCTACTATTAAGATGGCTGTATAGGAACGGCCTGAAAACAATATTTAACACTGTTACGTCTCCTTGGCCACAAAGGCCTTCTACTGGGTTTCCCTATGAGGTAGGTTCTCGTCTGCTTCACTGGCATACTACAGCACTTAGGCCTCAATAGACAATAGACGCCTTTGAGTTTCCCTATCTCGTGGGCAATCTGCGCCCTTTTTGGCTTCCGGCCCTGGACGACAGGGTTCGTTTCACAATTCCTGGAGGCTGATTCTTTCGGCTATATATTTAAATGAGAGCGCAATGCTCGTTAACTCACACGGGGGAATATGTGCGCCCAGTGTGGTCCTGTCAACGCAGGAGACCAACACTCACTGTCACATACTCTACCGGAAAAAAACTGCAACGTTAAGAAGTAGCTGTGTGTCAGAAACGAAAGTTGGTAAGCGTGTTTGTGCATCTGAAACATGATATGCTTCCAAATTCCGCGCCTGTCGCATAAGAGCGCCACGTCACAATGGTGATGCAAATCACGTTTCCCTTAAATATACGCTGAAACGGCCGTGAACGTTAGTTTCCTTTGAGATTGGACGCGGTGAGTTGATGTTAGTCAAGACTTCCTTTAAGGTAACAAATACGCCATTATCAACACCTCAGTGAGTTTGAACGAGGCCATGTACTTGAGCTACAGGAAGCTGGGTGTTCCATTTGCAATATGCAGAAAGGCTTTGTAGGAATGTAGCTACTGAACTACTGATGGCAGCGGCGGTCACGAGAAGGGCACGTTCCAAGGCGGGAAACCGTCTTTGTCAGACTATCGCTGCACTGAATTATCCTGTTCTACAGGTGCCCAATGATAGCATTCATTTCACTCCTCACCCCTATGCCCAACTCTCCCCAGAGTTCGAGCGATGTTTGACCTGGCCTGTGCTGCAGGGTTTCACATGAGTTCAACTGCAAAACACTTCACGCCCGCAAAGTTCCAGATGTCTTTTTACTAGCTGTTCAGCCTCTTTGCAACAACAGTATGTCCGCTGTTCACTGTGCAGTTACAGTTTTACTTAATTGTCCAATCACTGTGCAGTGCATAAAAAATCTACGCGTTCTATTCAGTCTGTGTTTGATGCTAACAGGTTCTTTGGTTGACGTTCAGAGCTCGCGTAGAGATAAGTGGGTTTTTGTGTAGCAACTATTAATTAAGGCAATATTCTATCATAAATAAGTAAATTAGTACCTATTGTAAGCCATCAATTGAAGGTTTCGTTTTTATTTGCGTATTCTTTGGAAAAAGAAAATATTTCATAGATGTGAACTTTGGCCTAAGATTTGTTTACATTTTCGATATACTGCCAGTTACCGGATTGTTTGAGTAAAGTGCAGTTTGCTCAAATGGTTCAAATGGCTCTGAGCACTATGGGACTTAACTGCTGAGGTCATCAGTCCCGTAGAACTTAGAACTACTTAAACCTAACTAACCTAAGGACATCACACACATCCATGCCCGAGGCAGTATTCGAACCTGCGACCGTAGCGGTAGCGCGGCTCCAGACTGTAGTGCCTAAAACCGCTCGACCACTCCGGTCAGCCAGTGCAGTTTGTGTTGTTAGTCCAGCTCAGAAATAAGTGAAAAGTTCATCTAGTGTAGACGCAGTTTGTGGTGTCACCGCCAGACACCACACTTGCTAGGTGGTAGCTTTAAATCGGCCGCGGTCCATTATCACATGTCGGACCCGCGTGTCGCCACTTTCAGTGATAGCAGACCGAGCGCCACCACATGGCAGGTCTCGAGAGACGTACTAGCACTCGCCCCAGTTGTATGGACGACGTAGCTAGCGATGCACACTGACGAAGCCTCGCTCATTTGCAGAGCAGATAGAATAGCCTTCAGCTAAGTCAATGGCTACGACCTAGCAAGGCGCCATTAGCCTTACATAGCTTGTATCTAAGAGCGATGTACCAAAAGGATGGATTAAAGTTAAGTATTCCAGGAGCTACGTACTTTTCTTTATAGCATTCATTACGTATCCTGTTACAGACCTATCTCTTGCCTGCGTGAGCTAAACGCGTGCCTTTCGGCTTCCTCTCATTGTGTCTAGGCTGTCTTGTCTAGACACATCATTTTGGCGACGAGGCTCACAAGAGGATTTCGCGTTCGTATTGCTCTAATTTACTTGTCATGGCTTCGCCACAATCTCCAGATGTACTGTCCGAATTTTATCGCTTGCAGAATCAGCAGACGCAGGCCTTATTGGATGCCCTTGGACAGCTCGTCCAGGGTCAACGTGCACTGCAAACCGATGCGGCCGCCGCCGCTTCATCGCTACCGCAGCCACAACACGCAGTTGCACCCCCATTCCGTAATTTTCAAGCGGACGTGGAAACATGGACGGAGTGGTCACGCCAATTTGGATTTCATCTCGCCGCCTACAGAATTCAAGGTAACGAGCGGCAGCCTCATTTATTGGCGTGTGTAGGAGTGCAAACGTACCGTGTGATAGTGAAATTGTTTCCCCGACGCGACGTAGCGACTCTGTCCTACGAAGAAATTTTGTCGGCGTTAGATGCCTATTTCAAAGAAACAGTCAATGTAGTTGCAAAAAGGTATACGTTCTTTCGTACAAAACGTACGGCCGGTCAGACTAACAGGGAGTGGATTGCCACATTGCAAGGTCTTACTAGGGATTGTGCTTTTGAGTGTGAATGTGGACTCCCTTATTCAGATACAATGGTGCGTGATGCAATTGCACAGAACGTTTCTGATGTTCGCATACGGGAACAGATTTTGAAACTAGTCAATCCCTCCCTTCAACAAGTGATAGACATATTAGATAGGCAAGACACACTTGACTTTGCACAGGAATCATTTGATACTTCGCCGGCCGTGTGTCATATTACCCGGCCCGCCGGGCGCGCTGCACGGAACGATAAATAGCCCTCGCGCTCGTCCGCGCAGCTGCCGCCTAGCTCTCCACGTGTGCCGCGTAAGCGAGCAAATGCAGTGCAATCATGCCCGCGGTGTGCGACTAGACATTCGTGTGAACATTGCCTGTCACGCCGAGCTATTTGCTTTTACTGTAATAAGAAAGGATATGTTCAAAGTGTTTGCCAGAAAAAGCTCCGATCGGCCAATCACAACCATTCCAGGCCCTTTGCTTCGCGCCGGAATCGAACCAAGAATAATCAGGCTCGTGAACCTTCGCCCATGGACATTCATGTAGTTAATTCCACTCCGTCCAGTGTCCCTTTCTCTAACAGTGACTGTGTTCGTCCCACAAAACGTGTGCGTCGACGTCGAGGGAAATCCCGTGAGGTCGCAAGTGCTTCTGTACCTGTATCAGTTCAAATTGCACGAGACAGTCGCTCTTGTCGTCAGCAGGACATTAAACTTTTTGTAGACTTGGACTCTGAAGGCAAAGTGATACCATTCCAGCTCGATACCGGAGCTGCAGTTTCATTGATCAATCACGACACGTACAAACAACTGGGCACACCTCCATTGCATTCCGCAAATGTTAAGTTAACTACATATTCAGGACAGAATATCCCTGTGTTAGGACAGTGCAGCCTTCTTGCCACATACAAGGGACAAACAAAACTTGTGTCATTTTACGTTCTTCGTTCTTCTACTGCAGTGAACTTGTTTGGTTTAGATTTATTTCAATTGTTTAACATGTCTATAGTCAATCAGGTACTATCAGTGAACGAGACTGTGCCTTCAGCCAGTGTTTCTAGTCTATGTGAAGAATTTGCAAACATTTTTGCACTGGGCCTTGGTTGCGCTAAGAACTATGAAGCACATTTGGAACTGAAAGTAAAAACGCAACCGAAATTTTTCAGAGTGCGCAATGTTCCCCACGCATTGCGTGATGAGGTAGCAAGAACATTACACGATTTAGAATCACAAGGTGTGATTGAACGTGTGCAGGCTTCTCTCTGGGCATCACCCTTAGTGATTTTGCCAAAACCTTCCGGAAAATTGAGACTTTGCATGGACTTCAAGGCAACAGTGAATCCACAACTAGTGATTGCCACCATCAAAGCGTTGTCTGCTATTTTTTGCATTGAAGGTCTTCCACAGACTATTGTTTCCGACAATGGCCCACAATTCATGTCCGCAGAATTTCAGTCATTCTGCAAGGCCAATGGTATTCAAAATCTGACTTCCGCGCCGTTTTCGCCTCAGTCGAACGGTGCCGCTGAAAGATTGGTCCGGACTTTTAAGTCACAGATGTTGAAGTTGAAAGAGTCGCATTCGCGGGAGGACGCGTTGTTGCTCTTTCTGTCTTCGTATCGCTCTCAGCCCCGAGATGGTCGCTCGCCGGCTGAGTGGCTCCACGGTCGTCCTCATCGAACCTTGATGTCTTTGCTGCATCCGCCGCATCAGGTTCCTGTGCAGCTGCAGCCACCTGCTTTGGCTCCAGGCGACGTTGTATTCTATCGCAACTATCGAGGTTCACGGCGTTGGCTCGCAGGGCGCATTCTTCGCTGCCTCGGCCGCGCGATGTATTTGGTTTTGGGGGCCTCTGGTGAGGTGCGTCGGCATCTCACTCAGCTGCGCCTCTGTCGTCGCACGGGTTCTGCCGCTCCCCGTCTGCTTTCAGCGACGGTGCCGTCCGGTCAGCGCCCTGGGGACCCATCTACTGGCTCGCCTCATCCCCAAGTGTTAACGACGCTGTCTTCCATTTTGCCCCATGGCGACGCGCCGCCGCCGCCGCCTGTTCTCCCGCCGGCGCCGCCCGCAGTGGACGCGTCGCTGCAACCGCCTGGCGCCTCCCTGCGTCACGCGGCGCCGATCGCTTCCCGTGACCAGATGTCCTCCGCCATGGAACTTTTGCCCACTCCGGACCAGATGTCGTCTTCGCCCGTCGGGTGCCCCGACGCAATGGAGGTCGACCCTTCGGGCCCTCCTGTATCTCTAAGGGCGCATACACCGTATGTTGACGTGCACCCTGGACTAGGTTTTCAGGCGTTTCCTAGCTCCTCTCGGACCGAATGGCAGGGTGCGGGTGGTAAAGCCTCGCCTGTTGTTAGGCTCCCCACCTCATCGCATACGTCAACATGGGGTCCTCCCCACGGCGGGCGGAAGCCTTATAACACGACCGTTCGCCGATTTGCGGGGGAGGAATGTGGTGTCACCGCCAGACACCACACTTGCTAGGTGGTAGCTTTAAATCGGCCGCGGTCCATTAGTACATGTCGGACCCGCGTGTCGCCACTTTCAGTGATAGCAGACCGAGCGCCACCACACGGCATGTCTCGAGAGACGTACTAGCACTCGCCCCAGTTGTACGGACGACGCAGCTAGCGATGCACACTGACGAAGCCTCGCTCATTTGCGGAGCAGATAGTTAGAATAGCCTTCAGCTAAGTCAATGGCTACGACCTAGCAAGGCGCCATTAGCCTTACATAGCTTGCATCTAAAGAGTCTCACTTGTCTCGTCAAGAGCGATGTACCAAATGGATGGATTAAAGTTAAGTATTCCAGGAGCTACGTACTTTTCTTTATAGCATTCATTACGTATCCTGTTACAGACCTATCTCTTGCCTGCGTGAGCTAAACGCGTGCCTTTCGGCTTCCTCTCATTGTGTGTAGGCTGTCTTGTCTAGACACAAAACAGTTCTTTGTTTTAGTTTGTCTCGTCACATAAACTGTGCAAAATTATTTTATTTAGAAACTTTCGAAGTAGTCTTTTGTTTACATACAGTGTGCGTACAGTAAAGTACATTCGGTTATGATTAAGTTATTTGACCGATACTGAATTTAGGTGAGTGCTATTTTCGTGCTGTAAGTGAAATTAAATAATTTTCTACGTTTTATAAAACACCTGAAGCGTTAAACGGTAGGTCCAATTTTGCTGTTCATAAATAATGAACATTCGCGTCGTGTGAAGCGTGTTAAGTGATTTAATTCTGTCTTTAAGCGTGTATTCTGTCTTGCAAAGCGTGATAAGTGTGGATGTTGCCGTAAGATAGCCAGAGAGGAGCTGGTATGTGTAGATTGTGTAGATTGTGCGATGGAATTTCACTGTGGTAATTGTAGTGGGGAACTGAATGGAAAGCTCAATGAGGCTCTCCCATGGAACTGTAGACTCTGCAAAAAAGACAAGAGAATATCTGATCAGGATTTGTGTCCTTCAGGCTGAATCAGATCACGCGAAATTGGAATTAGATAGACAGAAGGGGGAAAAAGATCGTGGGAACTAGATAAATATAAAAAGTAATGGTCGAAAAGGGAACAGCTCGTCAACCTCTTCTACATTCAAGCTATCAATATCGAATAAATTTGGCTTGTTATCTAAAGTAGGAGGGGAATAGCGTCATACAGCCGTAGATTACAGCAGGGTGCAGCAGGCTTGTAGCCAAGAAACTCAGTGTAGGTCGGTACCAAAAGAGAGTGGGAAGAAAAGATTTTTGCCGCTAGGTAGTAGCCACGGGAGGGGTGGAGGCCAGATGGTGCCGGAAAAGATAGGAGCAGCGTACCAGGTCACAAGTATTGTGAAGCCAAGTAACAGAGGACACAGGAAAACTGTGCAAATTTTTGGCAAAGATAATCAGGATATTATAGTTGGTGGAGTAGGAAATAGCCTCGCTGAGAACAGTAATTACAGCATTAGGGGTGACCTGGATAAAATACTAGTAACAACTACACACACAAATGTGAGCTGGTGGAGGTCCTGCAGCACCATGACCAGCCCTGAGTTAATACTGCTGAAAGCTGAGTTGAGCACCTTGCTGCGACTAAAATTAGTTCTCATATGATTGCAGTGTCCGTTGCTACAATTGGGGGATGGGGTTATACTATACATGGGCTGCACCTGAATAGGAGAGGGAAAGATAGGTTGGCTGAACTTTTTCCAGGATATATGCTACATCCCGGTGGTTACTGGTGTCAGAGGGGCACCTTTTTCTTTTTTAGATTAGAATCAAGTTTCAGGCACCCTGTTTTGAAAGAAGTCACTACAACAGAAGATCCCCACAAGAATGTACAGAAAAGTAAGGTTAACTTATTCCACCTTATTCCTTATTGAGTAATAAGGTAGAAGAGCTACTTGCCTACTTGCAAAATTTAGAGAGTTATATTAGAAGTGTATGAGAGCCAAACAATCGGCGAAGTGAGGAATCAGAAAAAGAAATGTCGGATACGGCCTTTCTGCCATACATTCCCAGAGTGACGGACAGAATCGGCCGTATATTGCGCAAACACGGCGTAAAGACGGTTTTCAAACCGACGAGGAAGATCAAAGAGCTCCTTAGATCGACAAAGGAGGAAAGAGACCTACTTGCAATGTCGGGAATATACCATATACCATGCACATGCGGAAAAGTTTATGTCGCAATGACTGGACGATCAATCAACACCAGGATCAAAGAACATAAACGAAATTGCAGGTTGGGGCAGGTGGAGAAATCGGCCGTGGCAGAGCACACAGTGAGTGAGACCGACCACGTAATAAAATTCGCCGACACGGAAGTTCTGGCTGCAGAGAAGCACTATCACACGCGCTTGTTCAGAGAAGCTGTAGAAATACAGAAACACGCGAACAGTTTACACAAGAAAGAGGGAAACCTTAAGGTAAACGGATCCTGGCTTCCCGTACTGCAGCGAACGACCGTCATACGTAGCAAGAGGAGAACCGCACCGGAAATGACCGAGGAGAAGCCCTCGGACGTTGGTGCGCCAGGTACATACAGTCTGCGGCCGCGAGCTCGGCTCCCGTTCACCACCGGCAATGGAGGGTGAAGCTTTGACAATACCAGCCACTCGTGCTGACGAAACGTCAGTAAAATCAATAGATGAACGTCGGCCGAAGAACTCGAGACAGAAGCCAATAGGCAGTCAACAAGTGGCCACAAAAGCCTTAACAATTTTGTTTTAGATGAAAAAATAGACATCCTGTGCCTGTCTGAGCACCACATAACCACAGGGCTAGATAAGTTACATATAAAAGATTACAGTCTAGCAGCTTACTCATGCAGAACTAATATGGGAAAAGGAGTTGTTGCATATAATGAGACAGAACACAAGTTCAAAAGCATTGACACAAGTAGATTTTGTGGTGATTAGCACATAGAAGTGTGTGCTCGCGAAATAATGTTGAAAAACAGTTAACTTTTAATTGTAACAGTATATAGATCCCCACTGGGATTTTGAATATTTATGAGGAACCTGGATTCCTTACTGTGCTGTCTGTCAGATATCAGCAAGCAGTCTGTGGTGACTTTAATGTAGATTTTCTAAAGTATTCTGATAGGAAAAATGATCTGAAATCTTATTTTGATCCTACAATTTGCTCTCAGTAGTTAACTTTCCAACACGGGTGGACAACGACAGTAGGTCCCTAACTGATAATGTTTTCTTTACCCAATAACAAATGCTCTCTCTGATCATGATGCACAGATATTCAGGATAAA
Organism: Schistocerca piceifrons; assembly: GCF_021461385.2. Lineage (NCBI taxonomy): Eukaryota > Metazoa > Arthropoda > Insecta > Orthoptera > Acrididae > Schistocerca > Schistocerca piceifrons. The sequence goes on along the minus strand of NC_060138.1, from coordinate 833,410,355 downwards.
TTACATAGTGCCTTACAGTGTGGATACACCTCAGTGGAAGTCAGTCAGAATCATTAATGATTACAGGGCAAATGTTTTTAAGATTGGTTTACAGGAAGCAACCTGGGATGAAATTCATAAAGAACCAAATGCCAAAATAAAATGTAATCTATTCCATGATAAATTCATACCAGTATTTGAAAATAGCTTTCCGCATAAGGTAATCAGAAGGGATATTTAACAGCCATGTAAAAAAACCATGGATCACTAAGGGGATTAAACTATCTTGTGAAAGGAAAAGGAAACGTATCTTCTGGCGAGAACAAGTAGAGACCCTGCAGTAGTTGTGCACTACAAGAACTACTCAAAATTACTGAGAAAGGTTATTAAAAAATCAAGAAACATGCACATAATGTCAGAAATCAGTACATCTGACAACAGCATTAAGGCAATATGGAATACAGTGAAGCAAGAGACAGGAATACCAACCACAGAAGAGGATAACGTTACTAGTGAATTGAATGGAAGGGTTGTAAGTTACAAGTCACAAGTAGCAATTGTACTTAATAATCATTTCTTAAACATAGTAGAAAGCATAGGGGCCAACAGTTCAAGAGAAAGAGCAGTGTTGAACAAGTGACTCTCATAAAATTACATCATATGAATGTACTGCCAACTTTGACTTCTTAAATTAAGAGGGTCGTACATTCTCTCAAGAATAAAATCTCTTCTGGTTTTGATGGTGTTTCCAATAGAGTACTAAAGATTTGTCACCATATAATAAGTCCGACATTGTCCGATATACATAACACATCATTAACTCAGGGCATTTTTCCAGAGAGGCTAAAACATACAACTGTTAAACCCCTCTTTCAGAAAGGTGATAAGAGAGACTTCATAACTATCGACATATTTCACTGCTGACATCATTTTCCAAAATTTTTGAGAAGATGGTGTATTTTAGAATAGTATCTCACCTTTCGACAGTAATATCCTCAACAAATCACAGTCTGGGTTTCAGAAGGATTGCTCTACTGAGAATGCCATTTACGTGTTCACGCAACAGGTATTACAAGCATTAAATAACAAAATAGCACTGGTAGGTGTTTTCTGTGACCTATCCAAGGCATACTACTAGATTAATTTCAGTTTTATGGGGTTGACGATATAGCTAGCCGATGGATCATGTCATACCTAACCAAAAGAATACAGAAAGATGTTCTTAGTAGTAATTCAACCAACAGAATCTAGGGGCAAAATTCTGACTGAAAAGAAATCACATATGGGGTTCCCCAAGGCTCAATCTTGGGTCCAGTACTGTTTCTCATATATGCAAATGATCTACCGTCTAATGTACAACAGGCAGAATTAGTTCTTTTTGTAGGTGTCACCAGTATGGTAATCACTCCCAGTATATGTACAGAAATGGAAGAAATGGTGAACGGATTTCCCAAAAGTATCATTGACTGGTTTTCTACGAATGGACTGGCCTGAATTTCACAAAGAGACATCATAATCAGTCCTGCACCTCTAGGGGTACTGCACCTCCAGGGGTACTGCACCAGTGATAAGTGTAACACATGGTGCTGAAATAATACAAATGGTCGAAACTTCAAAATTATTAGGTGTTCATATTTATGAGAATGTTAATTGGAAAAAACACATTTCGGAATTCCTAAAACAATTTATTTCAGTCACATTTACACCTAGAATCATAGTTTCATTCTATAATGTCACATGGAATAATGTTCTGGGGTAACTCATCTTTAAGAAAGAAGACCTTCATTCCCCAAAAACATGCTGCCCCACCAGGGGATCCACAACTCTTTTGTGGACACGTGCTTAGCGAGCACAGGACCCCAAGCTAGTGTGACCCTCTTTCCTTTCCGAGCTGCATACCTACCTTTTTCACATCCTTCCCCATCCCCCTATCTTCCCCCCCCCCCCCCCCTCACCACCGCCTCCTCTTCCCTTCAGTTTCTCTCCCTCTGGGAGTATGTTTAGTGCCTACATCCGGAGACAGACGCTCGAAACTGTAAAACAGTCTCTCTTCTTCGCTTTCTCTGCTGGCACGTCTTTGTCCTTCTCTTTTCTTTACCTCTTCTCTTTACCATTTTCTCCGCTGCTGCATTTGAGACCTCTCTTCTTTCCTTTTCTTTTCTTTGTTCCTCCCTTTCTCTTTTTTCCGTGCTAAGTGTTGCACTGTTTGCCATTGCCATAAATCCAATTATGGATTGTCTCCTTCCTGATGTCTCGGGCTCCCTCTTTGTGGACAATTTTGCGATCTACTACAGGTCTCAACGGACCAGCCTTCTTGAAAGACGTCTTCATGGATGTCACGATCGCCTCCACTCTTGGAGCATCGAAACCAGCTTCCACTTTTCTCCCAGTAAGCCGGTCTGTGTCAATGTTTGGCGTCTTACGGAGTTCCTTTCGCCTTCCTTGCATCTAGGCCCTTGTCAACCTTCCGTTCGCGGACGTCGCTAAAGTCTTGGGTCTTATGTTTGACAGAAAACTGTGCTGGTCCTCCCACGTTTCCTATCTTTCGGCTCGCTGTCTGCGATCCCTCAACACCCTCCGTGTCCTGAATGGTACCTCCTGGGGAGCGGACCGAGAGGTCTTTTTCCGCCTCTATCGCGCCTTAGTGTGCTCGAAATTGGACTATGGAAGCATAGTTTATTCCTCTGCTCGGCCGTCTATTCTTCGGCGTCTCAACTCTGTCCACCACCGTGGACTACGTTTAGCGTCTGGAGCTTTTTACACCAGCCCTGTGAAAAGCCTTTATGCTGAGACTGCTGAACCTCCGCTGTCCAATCGGCGAGCTGACCTTCTGCGTCGTTGTGCTAGCCATCTGTCTTCCATACCTGCTAATCCGGCCAATGACATTTTCTTCGACGCCTTCTTGGATTTAGGGTATGCAGGCCGCCCTTCCTCTCTACTACCACCGGGAATCCACTTCCGTCAACTGCTACATTCTCTTTCCTTCCATTTTCCTTAAACTTTCTTGACAACGTGGGGTACAGCACCACCTTGGCTCCGGCCTCGGACCTGCCTGCTCCGTGACCTTTGTCAGTTTACCAAGGATGCTACCCCTTCTCTTGTTTATCGTTGGGCATTTGCTGCTCTATGCGCACAAATGAAGGATGCCACATATATTTACACTGATTGCTCAAAAACATCGTTTGGTGTTGGGAGTGCCTATATTGTTGGCTACACTCCTAATCGATTTCGGCTTCCCGACCAGTGTTCGGGTTTTACTGCACAGCTTTACGCTGTTCTCCATCCTGTCCAACGCATCCGTCGCCATCAGCGGATACAGTATGTTACCTGCTCAGATTCGCTCAGCTGTCTCCTCAGTTTCCAAGCTCTCTACCCTGTCCACCCTCTGGTCCACCAGATTCAGGACTGCCTCCACTTGATCCACTTGGGGGGCGTCTATGTGGCGTTCCTCTGGATCCGAGGACATGTTGGTATTTGTACAATTGAAGCGGCCGATATAGCGGCCAAGGCTGCAGTCTCTCTTCTTCAGCCTACTATTCGCATGATTACCTTCGCCGATCTACGGAGTGTTTTATGTCGGTGTGTTGCTCTTTAATGGCACGCACATTCGTCAACACTTCCAATAATAAATTGCGGGACGTGAAAGCTCTTCTCTGTGGTTGGACCTCTTCCTCCAGAACTCGTCGTCGGGAGGAGGTAATTTTAACTGGACTCCGGATAGGGCACTGTCTGTTTAGTCACCGACATATTTTAAGTTGCGATCCTGCCCCGCTTTGTCCTCACTGCTCTCAACTGTGGACGGCAAGACACCTTTTACTTGAGTGCCCCTATTTTACTCCGTTACGCGCCCGTCTACAGCTGTCGCCTGATATATCTTCCATTTTAGCAGATGACACGCGCTCAGCCGATCGCGTTCTCGAGTTTTAGTGCCAGTGAGATGGCGTCAGTCATTTGAAGCTCTTTTGGGGACAAACAACCCCTCTTCTAATTCGTTTTTTTTTAAGATTTCCTTCTGTTTTTAGTTTCTCCACTTTCTTGAGTATCGCTCCCATTGCTGCTGGTTTCCAGTTTTTATTTTTTATTTTTTTTTACCTAAGTCACGGACCGGGCGCTAATGACCGTAGCAGATTTGCGCCCTAAAACCATTAACCAAAAAAAGAAGTGCTGCAAGAATAATGTGGTGCTCACCTTCGATCATTTTGTAGGCATCTGTTTAAGGAGTTGGGCATTCTGGCTACTGCTTCCTCATGAAATTTGTTGTAAATAATCCACTGCAGTTCAAAAGGAACAATGAGGTACATAATTACAATACAAGAAAAAAAATGAGATTTATTACTCAACATTAAGGTTGTCTTCAGCACATAAAGGGGTGCACAACGCTGCATCAAAAATTTTTGACCACTTACCCAGTGATATAAAATGTCTAACAGATAGCAAGGTAATACAGGGTAATTATAACTAAAATTAAACTCTCAAAACGCTGTAGAAATAACACCACTGGTCAGAATGACGTCAAATTGCAACGGAATATTATCGGAGAAGGGGGAAAACGTATGGCAGAAGAAAAATACAGAATGTAGCAATAAATGGTGCTGTAAGCGTCATAATTTAGTAGTGGTAGACTACAAACGACAAATGAATCATATAACAATGCCTAAGGTATATGTTTGACGTTACACAAATTGTACTACTCATTGTGCGTGAGTGTACCGGTGTAATACTGTTAGTTACGTAAGCCCAACCACCACGGCAACGTCATATCACATCGAATGGGAAAAATCGGTTTTCAATTGTCCTGAGGCCAAAACCTTCAAAAAAAAATCAATAAAAATCAAATTGGATTATTAATATCCGTGTGACTGGCGCAAAACATGTTCAGTATGCTGTCCACCGTTTTCTGCAACAAGTTGAAATTAGGAAACAGTATGTTCCACAACTGATTGAAGTGTTTCCTGGGTCATGCTCAGAATGAGTTGCGCATTGCGTGCCTTCAATGCAGCTACGTTTGCAATAGGAACACACTTGCAGATAGCCTCACAGCCAGAAGTCACACGGATTAAGATCAGGGGATCTGGACGGCCAGGCTGTAGGGAAATGGCGGCTGATAATTCTAGCATTTTGGAAATGGCGCTTCAGCAGCTGCTTAAATGGATTTACAATGTGAATAGGTGCGCCATCTTGAATAAAAATGATCCCATCCACACATTCACGCTGTTGGAGAGCTAGAATAACGAGGTTGCGCAAAGAGACTCATAGTGCTTATCACTGACATTACAGGTAACAGGACCGGAAGTACCTGTCTCGTCGAAAAAATATGGCCCTATGGTAAATCATGCCGTAAACCCGCACCACACAGTGACCCTTTCAGGATGAAGTGGTACTGGCTGATTTGTGTGTGGATTTTCCATTGCCCATATTCGACAATTCTGTGTATTGACATATCCTCTCAGACGGAAGTGGACTTCGTCTGTCCACAAAATCTTCCACTGCCAGTCATTGTCCACTTCCATGCGAACAATAAATTCTAAAGCAAAGGTCTCTCTTGCTGACAGATCAACAGGAAGCAACTCCTGCACATGGATAATTTTGAATGGATAGCAAAGAAGGGTGTTTCGTAGGATTTTACGCACCGTGCTCACGGGTGTGTCCAATGTTCGGGCAATTCTCCGTGCACTACACGTTTGCACACCACCACTCGTCTCCTCCTGCATTGCTGTGGCCACTGCTTCCACTGACGTCGAATCAATTCGTTTCCTCCCTTTACCAGGTTGAACACCAAAAGAACCCGTCTTTTCGCATTTCCGAATCATTTTCTCCAGACCCATGGCAGTCATCGGACCAATGCCTTTTTTCAAATCCTTCAGTGTCTGGAACTTCAGCAGAGCGACGTGTGTTCAGTCATCATTTTTGAAATACAGCATTACAAGCAGAGCGCGATCCTGCATTGAGACAGTCATGGCAAACCCCGCAGACAAGAAAGGAGGAAAATCCGTGTACCCGGCGTGTTTATACCAACTTCAATGGGTCGTGCGCATGACAGGTGTTTTCATTTGCTTATTCTGACACATACAGCCCATCTATTGATCAATTTTTTCGCAGAATTTTTTATCTTCTGCCATACGTTTTCCCCTTCCTCCGACAATATTCGGTTGCAGTTTGAAGTCAGTCTGAGCAGTGGTCTTATTTTTACAGCGTTTTGAAACTTTAACTTTAATTACGATCACACTGTACATTGAAAAAGTTTCTCCTTGACCGTATATTCAGTATAAGAATATCTATGTTTGTAATGTGTAAAAGGTGGTGCGTAGTAATTGCTGACTCAATCTGTGCATCTTGTTATCATTTCTGGGAGGAAAAATAATGGTGATATTTAGAGTACAAATAGATGTATAAATTGATTTGTAATATGAATGTAAACTGACTCGTTCCACATCATGACGATCTATCGCCCAAAATGATCCATGGAACATGAAAGTAACTAGCTAACTAATTAACTCAGTGATAGTAGGTATCAAAGCTGAAAGAATGCCGTAAAGGATTATAATGTGGGATGAAAAACCGAGAAAATATCATTTTTGCGAAGTGTTTCTGAGATTAACAGATTTGCAGAGGGCTTTCTTCTCGGCAAAAGTACACAGCTTATATACATCGCCTCCAGTATCACTTGTGATGGCGTAGTATTCCTGGATGCCCGAACACAAATGAAATCAGTGATCGCGAGCAGAGAGAGAGAGAGACAGAGAGAGAGAGAGAGAGACAGAGAGAGACAGAGAGAGCTTTATATTTTTTATGAGCCGGTCTTAAAATTTCCCTTGTAGATAATGGTTATCATGTTGTTCAAAGATGTGCCAGTAAGACAATAGATGGTCGAACTGATTGGGGAAATGATTTATCTTGGGCTCCGCAGGTATTGGGATTTATCGGGGTTGTAGCCAGAAAAAAATGAAGAACGCTGCCCTCAGCTCAGACCATGGCAAACGAGGCGTCGCCTTTGGCGGGTACGCTGCCACTGCGTAGCAATTATCGATTAGTATTCACTACGCAAAGCAAGTTTTGCGCGAGAGTCTAGACTTAACTTTGCATTAGGTCGGCCATTACACATCTTTTCTCAGTTTAATCATTCGAGATACATTTTGTTAATTGCTTCATCAAATTAAAAACTAGAGTATTTTCTTCAGTGATGTTGCTTCCCACTCAACGTTACCTTCGACCGACTAGTTAGTTATCCTGTTATTTTGCTTATTCGTTATACAAACTCCTTCCCTTGTAATATTCTTGAGATGGTTTCTGTGCGTGTAATAATTTGTTATCTAGCGTACCAACCAAACGACATGCCCTCTTCATTTTTCCATCTTGTGTAAATTAAAATGCCGTCACTGCGGCCAAGTCCGCGGTGTGGCCGCGCGGTTATAGGCGCCATGTCCCGAATTGGGCAACCCCTTTCGCCGGAGGTTCGAGTCCGCCCTCGGCATGTGTGTGTGTGTGTGTGTGTGTTGTCCTTTGTAAGATAGTTTAAGTTAGATTCAGTAGTGCGTAAGCCTAGGGACCGATGACCTCAGCAGTTTGGTCCTATAGGAACTTACTACAAATTTCCAATTTTCCAACACAATCACTTTTTATGATAGAATCATAACGACTTTCTGCCATCAAAGCCCATTTACAGGTGCTGAAATACAGAATAGAAAAGCTCGAATAAATGCCTTAAACAAGTTCAGTTAATTTCATTAGATCTACTTCTATTGACACACAGACAACATAAGTTTAGAAAACATCGTTCTTGTAAAACACAACTAGCTCTTTATTCTCATGAATTGTTGAATGCTACTGACAAGGGATTTCAGATCGATTTCGTATTTATGGATTGCCGGAAGGCTTTTGACACTGTACCACACAAGTGGCTCGTAGTGAAATTGCGTGCTTATGGAATATCGTCTCACTTGTGTGACTGGAATTGTGATTTCCTGTCAGAGAGGTCACACTTCCTATAATTGACGGAGTCATCGAGAAAACCAGAAGTGATTTCTGGTATTCCCCAAGGTAGTGGTACAGGCGCTTTGCTGTTCCTTATCTATATCAAAGATGTTGGGAGACAATCTGAGCAGCCGTCTTAGGTTGTTTGCAGATGACGCTGTCGTTTATCGACTAATAATGTCATTAGAAGATGAAGACAAATTGCAAAACGACTTAGAAAAGATATCTGAATGGTGCGAAAATTGGCGGTTGACCCTAAATAACGAAAAGTGTGAGGTGATGCACATGAATACTAAAAGGAATTCGTTAATCTTCGGTTATACGATAAATCAGTCAAATGTAAAGGCCGTAAATTCAACTAAATACATAGAAATTACAATTATGAACAACTTAAATTGGAATGAACATATAGAAAATGTTGTGGGGAAGGCTAACCAAAGACTGCGTTTTATTGGCAGGACACTTAGAAAATGTAACACATCTACTGAGGGGACTGCCTACACTACGCTTGTCCGTAACTCTTTTAGAATTCTGTTGCGCGGTGTGGGATCCTTACCAGATAGCACTGACGGAGTACATCGAAAAAGTTCAAAGAAGGGCAGCACGTTTTGTATTATCGCAAAATATGGAAGAGAGTGTCACAGAAATGATACAGGATTTGGGCTGGACATCATTAAAATAAAGGTGTTTTTCGTTGCGACGTAATCTTCTCAAGAAATCCTAATCTATAACTTTCTCCTCCGAATGCAAAAGCATTTTATTGACACCGACTTACATAGGGGGAAACGATCAGCACGATAAAATAAGGGAAATCAGAGCTCGTACAGAAAGATATAGGTGTTCGTTCTTTCCGGCCGCTATACGAGATTGGAAAAATAGAGAATTGTGCAGGTGGTTCGATGGACCCTCTGCCAGACACTTAAATGTGATTTACAGTGTATCCATGTAGATGTAGATACTTATGACGTTAGTAAAGTGCTATTAACATGCTGATATCTGAGGGCAGTATTTTATGAACAAGTTTTCATGCGTTGTCAACTAAACACAAAGTCAGAAATCAGCGTATTATATATACTGCGTAGTGTATATGTATATAATACGTATGTGTACTATTACTTCCCAACTCTTTGCGCTAGATGCACACTCTTCGATCATAAAAACCATAAAATATGACAATAACTACAATGATATTACCATCAGTTATTCATCGTTTATGTAAAAAAATATAGGTCGTTGAAAGAGTGAAACCTGTTTAGAGCAAGGTGAAGCCTTTAAAATAAAAGAGACAATCGGTATATTTTCCGGTGTTGGGTGGCGCTGTACTTCAGGCTGCTATATGTTTACACGACTGCACATAACCTTAGGAGAGACGAAACGGAATGGGCGACTAGGGAAATTCTTTGTTGCAGCTCGATGGCACTCTTCTCCCGGCAGCGAGGTGTTTATTATGTCAGAAAGCGCAGACGCGGCCCGGAGAGCATATTGTGGCCCATTACCGAGTAGAGCATGTATGCATGAAGCAGCGACTAACTGAGCTAAGTGGATCGTCGTAAATATTCAGATATGCATTAGCTGCAAACTCATTTTCTTCACTGAGAGGCTTATCCGGTTTTTTTGTGTTTCGTGACGTACATCCCCAATTCTTCTAAAATGTCTAACCGTCTACTTTTTATAACATAATGTAAAATTTTTAGCTATTAGCCTTTTCGTACCACGTGTCGGTTAGTGACTACTAAGCTCTTTGCCTCGACAAATTGTAGTCAACGAGGCGTGCATCAGTGCGGTTTTTTTGAAAATGCTCTGTCGTATTGTGTAGGATTTTCTAGTTTTTTGACGCTATTTCGATATATTTCGGTTCATTTGCTCTCTGAAAGTGAAGCTTTTGTTTGGTCCACGTGTATAGGAAACGACTGAGCGTTCTGAAAGGTTTGTTTGGCCATCATGTGTAGGAAATGATTTAGCGTTTGGAGGTTGTCGTTCGTATTGGTTCAACTGTTGTTCATACCATTTATGTACACAGACTGTTATTGAAATGGGAATAAACTTTCTGAGCTGTATTTCAGGAATGAGATCTCCCCTGTACCTGGAATGTTTTTGTCGTGGCGTGTGCACCTATCGCCGGCCGGGGTGGCTTAGCGGTTCTAGGCGCTACAGTCTGGAACCGCGCGACCGCTACGGTCGCAGGTTCGAATCCTGCCTCGGGCATGGATGTGTGTGATGTCCGTAGGTTAGTTAGGTTTAAGTAGTTCTAAGTTCTAGGGGACTGATGACCTCAGAAGTCCCATAGGGCTCAGAGCCATTCGAACCATTTGTGCACCTATCAAATGTCATTTTACTCTAAATCTGGAGTGCAATAACTATGCGCTCGTATTTCCACTTTCTTTGATCTAGTTGAGTATATCATGCACTCATTCTTCACATATCGTCTATGTCCGCAGCTCGACCCATTAAGACGTGCAACGTTTTGGCAGGAAAATCAGAAATTTTAGTGAGATTCTCAGGTAAAAAGTTCATACATCAAAGTTTCAGACTCGAAGTTACCACATGGCCAGGAACAAGGTAGTCCACTGCACGATTACTTATTACCGAATATAGCACAGCGTCACTTTTCTTTCATGTTTCCATTACAATGTAAAATAGTCTAGGAGCAATGTTACAGGTAGGTGGAAAATCGACCAATAATCCCCACTGTACTGTTATGATGTCTCACATAATGTTTAGGTACAGAATAGTAGAACAGATAGTAGTGTAGGAAAAAGACTTGAACAAGGTTAGTCATTCCTTCACAGGACATTACACTATACTGCGTCAGGAAAGATATGCCCTTGCGTTTTCTTATGCATACGAGAAACATCCTGGAAATTGAGTCGGACTGCTCAAAAACGATTTGAAAAGTTGACTCATAAACTAAAAACTGTAGTTGTGACCTGCAGTCAGGGACTTTACGAACTTTACGATAATAGTAGTAATACAATAATAATTTACTTTCATTAAAAGATGACACATAAGTTATTTATTTAAAGTGAATATTTTTCGTTTTTCGATATTAAATCACTTTATTCAAAGAGTGAATGTTACAGGTGCAATTCGTCAAAACAAAAGTGTGTTCCAAAGCGTCTAGCCGCTTCGTTAGAATGCGTGTTATGAATATAAAACATGTCGTTCATGTCGCAAGGTTCCAGAAAACCGATATTTCAAATTATATCATCCATGCGAGCGAGAACTGCCTGAAATTCGCCCTTATGTGAAATCTGCCGCATTCCATCCAAAGTGTGACGCACGAGTTAGCTTTTGTTTAGTGAGGCTTTTAATGTCACGACTGCCAGTTCAGCCGCCTTAATTAAAATATTTTATTTAGAAGGAGAGGTAAAGGCCGGGCTGGAAAATACGCAGCGAGAATGTGAAATGGCACGCATCACGGTCCACAGCCTTGTTGAATGTGGCATGCAGATGTACGGAACGCCAGGGCTAACGACCGGTAATGGCTTTCCACGACGGAACGCAATCGTCCGCTCGGGCATAAACACAACAGCCGCAGCGTCACAGAAGCACCGGTGTGGCGGCTTCCGAAAGCACTGCGGAGTCCCAGGACTTGATGCTGATTCTCAGCACAGCCACCATTTCCACTCAGTATAAATCCAGTGGTTTGGGTACTCAATCTGCCAGAGATACAGGATTTAGGATACGCGACACAAACTCTAGCGCGGAACAGTCGTTCGTGATTCAGGCTGTTTTTTATAACAGAAGTAATTTTTGTTTCATTGTCTATTTCTTCTATAATTAATGTTACTTATGTTATCTGTGCTGGTTCATGCCACGGTGCGTGTTAGATTTAATGGTTACGTTGAATGACATTAAGAATTAATTATCGGTCTAAAAGGTGGTGTAAACTGAACACACTGAGTTGACCGATTGTAGTTAGTCTGGTGAAACGGGGAGAGAGTGATATATATATATATATTGAAATTTTTTGTACGAATCTCTGTGACTGTATCTATCGCTTCTGTGAAAGTCAAAATGGTTCAAATGGCTCTGAGCACTATGGGACTTAACATCTGAAGTCATCAGTCCACTAGAACGTAGAACTACTTAAACCTAACTAACCTAAGGACATCACACACATCCATGCCCGTGGCAGGATTCGAACCTGCGACCGTAGCGGTCGCGCGGTTCCAGACTGAAGCACCTAGAACCGCTCGGTCACTCCGGCCGGCTGAAAACCAAAGACGTCTGGGATTGTGTGTGAGTTGTCTTGACTTCTGGATAAGAAAAAACGGAACATGATGGAAACAGATAGCAATACGACCTCACCTGAAATGATCGTGTGGCATTGATGGCTGGGAGGCCCCGTCCGGGGAAATTCGGCCGCCAGGTGCAAATCTTATTTCATATGATGCCATTTTTTGGGTGACTTGCTCGTCGGTGTTAATGAAATGATGGGAGGATAGCACAACACCCAGTCCATGAGCGGAGATAAATCTCCAACCCGGCCGGAATCGAACCCGGGCCCGCTGCATGGTAGGCAAACACGTTATCACTCAGCTAAACAGGAGGACAATACGACAATACGACCTCACACTGACCGCATTTGATCAGTTAGTCCAAAGTTTCAAAACTATAAAACTACAGAACACCGAGAATTCACTGAGACTTTACTCACGACAAAAACACTACGTATTTTGAAGCAATATTGGTTCAAATGGCTCTGAGCACTATGGGACTTAACATCTGAGGTCATCAGTCCCCGAGAGGAGGAGGAGGAGATTAGTGTTTAACGTCCCATCGACAACGAGGTCATTAGAGACGGAGCACAAGCTCGGGTTAGGGAAGGATGGGGAAGGAAATCGGCCGTGCCCTTTCAAAGGAACCATCCCGGCATTTGCATGAAGTGATATAGGGAAATCACGGAAAACCTAAATCAGGATGGGCGGACGCGGAATTGAACCGTCGTCCTTCCGAATGCGAGTCCAGTGTGAGTCCCCGAGAACTTAGAACTACTTAAACCTAACTAACCTAAGGACATCACACACATCCATGCCCGAGGCAGGATTCGAGCCTGCCACCGTAGCGGTCACGCGGTTCCAGACTGAAGCGCCTAGAACCGCTCAGCCACCATCCCTATAAGGACACTAACTTGGACTTATGAATCCATTCAGTAAAGCAATAAAACACCGTAATAGTAATATTCTAGGCATTCACTTACGCAGTTAAAGGGAAACATCTAGTCAATCCCACAGACAATCGCTACTAAACCAATAATAAATGCAATGAGATTTCAAACTGAAACTTGCTTCCTTGTAGTAATGCGTACTATTTCTTGTCGCATATTTTCAGTATTGAACTTTGATTTTACAGTTAGAAATGGAAAACAGCACGCTGGTACCAACGTCGTTAGCAGTGCTGTCAAATGCAAACTGTTCAGAGTATTATTCTAATAATCAATTTGACGCCACTTCGGCGACCTGCAGTCGATGAGGATGAGAGGATGATGATGAGGATAGCACAACACCCAGTCCCTGGGAGGAGAAAATTCCCCAACCCAGCCGGGAATCGAACCCGGGAACAGAGAATTGACAATCCGTCACGCTGACCAATTTTTCTTTTTTTTTCCATTTTGTTCGTTGTTGATCGTTGTGTTTGGTCGTTGCGGACGTCACAAGACATCCGTTCAAGTTGATCGTTGATTCCTTGACTCAGTTTTTTTATTACAGAGAGCACGCAGCCCTCTGACCGAACACGCTGAGCTACTGTGCCGGCAATCATTCAGCTACCGGGGGCGGACATTCTAATACACTGAAGTGACAATAGTCACGGGACAGCGATATGAACACATAGATGACGGCAGTATTGCGTACACGAGGTATAAAGGACAGTGCATTAGCGGAGCCGCCATATGCCCTCACGTGATTCATGTGAAATGGCTTCCGAAGTGATTACGGCGGCACGACGCGAATTAACAGACTTTGAACATGAAACGGTAGTTGGAGCTAGACGCATGAACACTGCATTTCTGAAACCGTTAAAGAATTCAGTATTCCGAGAAACACAGTACCAAAAGTGTGCCGAAAATACCAGATTTCAGGCATAACCTCCAACCACCGGCAACGAAGTGGCCAAAGGGCTTCACTAACTACAGAGGGCAATGGTGTTTGCGTAGAGATGTCAGTGTTAACAGACAAGCAACACTGCTTCAAATAACAGCAGAAACCAACGTCAGGTGTACGACTAATGTATCCGTTATGACAGTGCGTCGAAATTTGGTGTTAATGGGTTATGTCAACAGTCGACCGACACTAGTGACTTTGTTAACGCCAAGACACCGTCTGCAGCGCCTCTCCTGGATTCGTCACCATATCGGTTGGACCCTAGTCGACTGGAGAGTGGAAAGCTTGCCCTGGTCAGATGAATAGCGATTTCAGTTGGTAAAAACTGATGGTAGGATTCGAGTATGCCGCAGATCCCACGAAACAATGGACCCAAGTTGTCAGATTTTGAAACCCATTGAGAAACGTACAGGGCAAGCTGCCTACGACAGGTGCTATAATATTTTAATTTTTATTTATTTTCTTTTATTTGTTTATTATAGTCCACTGTTTTGATTAAAACTATGGGATGTTACGTGTAGAATTACATGTGGCTGAATTTTCGTGATAATCTAATTATCTTCTTATCCATTTGCTTTCTACTCTGGACGTAAATTAAGTTTACATTGACTGTAATATTGTCTTTTTCTTTCTATGTATATAGGCTGAAGCACTTCAGTTTATATACATAAAATCACATATGTATGAGACCAGTAAAATCTCTGAATTTGTGTCATTTCATTTGTACCATTTCTTCTTGTCTTTATTTTTCCTACTACTATCACTGCAACATTTAGATGGCTACCTATCATATTCCTATGGCACCTCTGTCCACCCTTACTCGCGTCTTCCATTACTGTGACAGTAAGTGAGCCATAGGTTTTCTTTGTTTCAAATTATCTTGATTAATTCACAGTTAAAATTATATCTATTACTATTACTACTGTAACATCATCATGTACTACTGCTACAACAACAAACAATGTAGCTATTAAAATTCAAAATAATAAGAAAATTACTCCTGCTGCCACCAACATTTTTTGTGTTTATTTTGATTTTCTGTCAACAAATGCTACTGCTATTGAAAACCATGTTACTATTACAAACAACAATAATAGTATTATAATATTGCTACTATTATTGCATATGATCACTATTTATCTTTATTGTAGTCTGAGATGGACATACATACAATTTAGTACTATCGAAATATATCTACTTGCTGTCTACTTGGTCAGCTACTCCATCGAGTCCAGAAATATTTCGCTACCTCCAGAAAGCATGGAGACGTATCAGAGTGTATCAGTTAAACTTCGCTAACTTTTCTCAGTCTTCCTGGGTACGCTTGTGGCCAACTCCTTTCACTCATTCCCTTAAGGGGCCGTGTGATCTTAGAACTATTAGGTTTCATTCACGTTCCCTAGGATTGTATACAAGCCTTACTCAACTCCGTTATGATATCTACTGGCTACAGTCACGCCTTGCTTTTTCTGAGACAGTATCATCTACAAGATTTACGGTATCGAAGTTCCCTTTTACTCTAATCAAGTAATAAAATATATACCTCTTAAACCCTTCCTAGCAGTCCTTGCTACACCTTCAGCTATGGGAAATTCCCACAGAACACGATTTGGTCGGGCAGCTGCTCGTTACCCTCTCACCTCTATGGCCCTCATACGGAAAGGTAGTGGACCAGTCCCCTACTGGCTCAGAACGTGTGGTCTTAAGCCTTTCAATTAATCCAGGAGGACATTTAAACGTTCCCTTTCCGGTGTGCAATGAGTTCCATCTCTGCTGCCATTCCGCAAATATTAAATTCTTTATTGCTGTTGTGTTTCTTGCCGCTTCTCAGAGAATTTCGTGTATTTTTTGATATTGTTATTTCTTCAGCCAATGGATGACAGCCTTTGTTCCTGTTTGTAAATCGACGGGACATATACCCACTAATATGCGAGTAGTTAGGACGTCCGTAGATGTGGCGCTGAAGGTTCCGCTTCATCGTAGCAAAAATCCTCACTTTACTTTTCTACTACAGCCACAGATTTGACCAGTCGTGACCTGTGCGCACAAACGCTGGCACCAAAACCCACAACTGCATTTAATGTAGACCAGTGCTACAGTCTAATTACATTCAGTTGAAACGAAACCAGTCCCAATCTAACAATTTTATTCATTGTACCATTCCGTCTTGCTACAATTTCTATGTGGGCATTGAAGGTCCAGCGTTCGTCTTAGTGTACACGTAAATTCTGGTTGATGGTAATACCTCCGAATTATCTCCCGATTTACTTTAGTCAATGGATCCCTAATCAGTTTTTCTTCAAGTAACGTGTAAACCGATTTTTGTGAAGCTACCTTGAGTCGTACTTGTGAGCACCACTCATGCAAGATTGCAAGGATTTTGTCACATTTATTTTCTAGCGAATCTCGACTGTGGCATATGCAACAACTGCCAACAATTCCTGACTGCTTCGTAGTCTGTCGATAAGTGGCTGTAAGTTAACCTCCCAGGAATCGGGACCCTAACTGAGTTTCGTAATAGTTTTCGTAACTGTCGATGCGAGATTTGATAGCGTCAGATTCGGTCTTTGCACTAATCCAAGTAGGCATGAGTGGAACATTCCTGGGCAGCACGTTTCCCTTAGTCTTTTAAAGCATGAGGGATAAACTAAGTTATCAGATTCCCCAGACATACCCCGTATACCTACACATGTTGTGTCTGCAGAGTATACTAATTTTTTCTCCTCATGAATTGTGTTTTCAGTATATTTACGCTTCCTGAAGTCATACTAAGCTCTGTTAAATCGAATCCTGTGACATTTTAATCTCTTGAGTAGCACTTTCACCAAATTCTTACCCAGTACATTTTTTGGGCAAATGAGCTGATACGATTCGAGAAATATGGGATCTCTATCTTCTCCAGTTTTTATAATGACACATTCTGCCATTTTCCAACAATTTGGAAAGCGCCCGTGGTTAATCAATTCATTAATTAATAAGTTCATGTAAGGAACTACATAGGGACCTCATCTGATATGTCACTGGGACAGGTGCTCATTTCATTTTCATATCGCATATGATTTCAGCCACCTGTATGTCAACAGACGGATATACAACGGCTGTATTGTCTTGATGTTCTCGAGCTCCTCTTTCAGTTTGTTGTGACATTCATTGTCCTTCTCTTCACCGTCACGTGAAAGAAGAGCTTGAAGGGGAATTTCAGCGGACTGCTTCCAGTTTGTTGTCACCCGTCCTTTAGTCTGGCTTGTGTATAGAACAATGGGGGATCTTATTTTCTCAGGGCGTACCCCCAGGGATCTATAGCCAGACTTCTGAAAGTAAACCTGTCCCAGCTAGCTGGACTTACAGACCTTATCTCACGTTTATATCTATCTTTTAGTTGCCTTTATTGGAGCAGTTTAAACTGTCTGTCATACAAACTTCTTTGATATGTTCTTTTTGCTTCCTGAACTTGTCCTCTAGACTCAGTAAGCTATGAGCTTCCAGGTGTCAGTTGCGCTGTATCGTTCATCAGTGGCATAGCCTTTTCTGCTGCTTTCTATATAGCGTCAAATAATTCAATGGCTTCGTCGTCAACATTGTCTTCTGGTTCCGTTAAGGATGGCGAAACGTACTCTGTGCTCCGAAGCTCCTGGTTTGCTTTTCCTAAATTTATTATCATCTTAACCAGAGAATTCTGTGTTGATCCCAGAGCGTACCTAGTGAGGCAATATTTTATCGGATTATGATCGCTAGTCGTGTTCCCTGAGATGAGGCCTCAGTGTCGAACCTGCAAGCTGACGTTCTTGATAAAATTGACTCATCTGTCTTCCGGAAATTTTAATTCCACAAGCCCTTGCAAATATAACGTCTATATTGGAGCTTGTGCCCGCCCTGTTTTGAAAGGTAGGAGGATTACCACGAAGATTATGCACATGCAACTGCAGCTCCAGAATCGCTTCTTCCAGTTCATGGGCTCTATCTTCTGGTGTTTAATGTGCCACTACAGATTTAGCTTTGCGTCGATACTAATTACGTCAATCTTACCATAAAGAGTCTGAGAAATGTGCTTCAATTTTTCGGCGTCTATGATAATGATGGACGCTGAAGAAACGAATTAAATTTGTTTCACGGCCAGGATGTGGACCCACGTCTCGTTGCTTAGTAGGCAGCAATGCTAGCCTTTACACCAACATAGCACTACAGCTAACGTTGCTGCGCGGGCTACTCAAATCCAGTGCCCTCCCTAACACAAATCTCATTTCACAAATTCTTAGATCGTCACTACTGCCGAGGCTCTCTGGAATAGGAGGAGCCTCATCTTTATCTACGATAATGATGGAAGCTGAAGAAATAAAGTAAAATCTGTGCGACGTCCGGGTCCTGAGCGCAGGTCCCCTTGCTTCGTAATCACCACTTATGATTCATTTCTTCAGCTTCCATCATAATTGTAGATAAAGATGAGACTCAAATGTCTGGAGGAAAGTTTAACTATAAGATTTTTAGAGTGTGTGGATATTTCATCGCTGTATTGGGAATACATTCTGAAAATAAACCATCTGGTATCTGGAATAATAACTTCGACGACTACGGTGTGCTCATCGCACAACTGAGTCATTTTCGTTACTTTTAATCCCCAGTTGAGTACTATTACTCCTGCAACTGGGCACCTCTCTTGCGTTATGACTTGCGCTATTGCAGACATGTTACAGATCCTTCCTCGTACTTAGTACGTTTCTTGCATACAGATTACGTCGAATTTCTGTTATTCTGACAGCTTCTGTAATTCCTGTAGGCACCGTCGCACTGCACATTGCACTCAGTTGTGCTATTGTTAACGACTGAATGGCGGGTGATGGGTATAAAAGTAACGTTGTGGCCACAGTTTTGTATGAGCAAAGGCCACGCGCCCGTGTGTGACTACCAATTATTTGTATAGTTGTTGTAAGTCTGATACTTTTTCTCGTCCTCTACGCATTTTTTTAATTAACTCAGTAAACTTGTCTACGCAGGTCGAACTTTTCACTGTTTTAACTGATTCTGTTTACTAATTCGGGAACAGGGAACTTAATTAAATATCGCATGGGTTGTCCTGTACGCACTGTATATCTAAAGGCTGTATCTAGGGTAACGATCACCTCTAGTACAGACACTTTGAGCATATCCTTATAGCTATCGTCTAACTGTCGAGGGTGTACAAGGGTCTACAGGTGTTTTATACTCGCACTATTGTCACTTCCCGTAGACGGAGGAGAACAGCGTGTCAGTTGAGTGATTTGTCTGAGTAGCATAATTAATCATCTGTCTTTCGCCAAGCAAGCACAGCGCCGTTTTAAATTTTGTACCACGCAATTCAGCTCTTAATCGTTTAGAAGCGAGTTTGAGGGAAGTATTTTAACTATTTGTTAGTTTAATCATGAGTTATTCATTGCGTTATTGTAATTACCCGTAATCTGTCCTTTCTATTTGTCTTTTCAGTAGCATTTAATAAGTAAGACAATTCTTTCCGATTGCTGTTCCTTCACCCCCTCCCACTCCCCGCCCGCCTGACATCAGTCCCCTGCTTCTTGTAGGCTATACATACTGCTGGACTCATTTTCCTGGGACGCTTACTCCTTTCATGATATTTTTCCCCAAGATACCCACATACTATCTTATCTGAATCACAGAACTTATACACGTTGCGAGCTAACATCTCAAAGATGTTTGGGCTCACATGCGGTTCCTCTTCGTTGAAATGTCTTGGCTCAGACTCGTTTAGGGGTTGAACCGCAAGCGTAGCATTACACACCCTAAACTATACACTTGTGACCCTTTGGCTAAATTGTCTAGCTGACAGCAAGTTTGCGAAACACGAAGTTAACATATCACATAATAACAGTAATAATAATATCGGGACGTAACTTAACTACCCAAAAATGATGTAGGTCACACACTTAAGATTTGGTTAGAATAATGTTTATTCAGAAAGAAAACTAATAGCGAAAGTGGTCGTATTTAGAGTTACTGTTACAGTCGAGCGCATATCAGTTTGACACAGTTCGATCATTCAGTCTCATCGTGAACTATGCAGGGTTCACACCAGGCGCGCCGCTGCTCACCGCTCAGAGACTAAGTCCCGCGATAACACATAAAGCGAAATTTTCAAAGTCGTTTCACTTCCTAGCTGCCTAAACAACGACTGTCCGCTTTCGCGTCTGTATCCGAACTGTACGCGTTGGTGTCTCCAGCCGAGCTGTACCTCTTGCACCAATGTGCTTTCTGATAAATAAATAAATAAACAACAAAAGTAAGTATTATGCACTAAAATTTACAACAAACATTCTATTACCTAATGATTCAATAAGGTGTCATGCTGTCATCGTTCAATTTGTTTTTTGAGGAAGAAATGATGATGTGATGCTTAACTGAAAATACTGATAATTTAAATTTAATATATCTTTTAAACAAATAAAGTTACAGAATTGATATTTACAACGTTTGCCATTTTAATTATGCGCTTCTATATGAAATGTCGAATGTTAAGGTCGACCAAAGTGTTCAGATTTTAGCATTCAGGTCTTTGTTACAAAACTTGTTAATTTCACTATAACAGTAAATCCTAAACTGTTATAGATTTGATCACTATTCAAGTTTTATTGGGATCACCATGAAAATTTATGGAGGATGGCAGATTAAAATTATTGTGGCTTGATTCCCCGAATTACTACAGAGTTAAATAGTTTCCATAAATGTTTCCCTTTATGGCCGATCTTAGGTCCGCCATATTTAACACTGCTACGTCTCCTCGGCCACAAATGGCTTCTACTGGGTTTCTCTATGACGTAGGTGCTCGTCTGTCTGTCTCGCTCGCACACTACCACGCTTAGGCCTCAGTAGACAATAAGCGCCTGTGGGTTTCCCCATCTCGTGGTGAATCTGCGCCCTTTGTGGCTAGCTGTCTTGGACGACAGGGCTCGTTTCACAATTCCTGTAGGCTGACTCTTTCGGCCATATATTTAAATCAGAGCGCAATGCTCGTTAACTCACAACGTGTCCATAAGTAAAGCACTTACGACATCTAGGTAGCATCGAGTAACCTTTAGCAGATACTGGTAGGAACCCAATGTACAGCCTCCTGTGTTGTTCTACATCTACGTGACAACTCTGCAATTCACAGTAAAGTGCCTGGCACAAGGTTCATCGGGCCACCTTCAAGATATTTCTCTACCGTTCAACACTCTTGAACAGCGTGAATGAAAAACGAACTCTTAAATCCACACGTTCGAGCTCTGATTTCTGTTATTTTGTTATGATACTATGATGATCGTTTCTCAGTAAGTAGGTGAGAGCCTACAAAATAATTTCACGTTGTGATGACAAGCCGGCCTGTGTGGCCGAGAAGTTCTAGGCGCTTTAGTCTGGAACCGCGCGACCGCTACGGATGTACAACCCGCCGGCCGCTGTGGCCGAGTTGTTCTAGATGCTTCACTCCACAACCGCGCTACTGCTACGATCGGAGGTTCGAATCCTGCCTCGAGCATGGATGTGTGTGATGTCCTTAGGTTAGTTAGGTTTAAGTAGTTCTAAGTTCTAGGGGACTGATGGCCACAGATGTTAAGTCCCATAGTGCTCAGAGCCAATCTTTTTTGGATATTGATGTGATTTGTGCAATTTTCCGGTCTTTGGGCACGAGTCTTTCTACGAGGAGCGGTTGTATATGATTTCTAAGTACGGAGCTACAATATCGGCGTAGTCTGAAAGTGATCTGACTGATACAGTCAGGACCGGAGGCCTAGCCTGTATTTAATGATTTAATCTGCTTTGCTACACCGAGGATATCTACCTCTAAGTAACTCATCTTCGTAGTCTTTTTTGATTACAATTCCTGAATATTTACTTCGTCTTGTTTCCTGAAGAAGCTTCGGTTGACTGTGTTTAGTAACTCTGCTTTAATGTCACTGTTATCAGTAATATCATCACTGTCATTACGTAGTGAAGGTACTGACTGCGTCTTACCGCTGGCGTACTTACATACGAGTGGAATCCCATTAGGTTTTGTGCCAGGTGTAGAGATATTGAGTTTGTTGGAAACATCTCGCACTGTTGTTTTCGCTAAATTTCAGCTTCTGTAAAACTTCGTCAGTTTTGAGGATTTTGCATTTTTCAAAATTCAGCATGCCCTGAAATAATTTTCCAAAATAATTTTCTGAGAAATCATTAGTAGATTTCGGCCGCCGTTTTATGTAACGAGGGGGATCAGTTAATCTGTTTGTTGTATATCTCTGTTGCCGTCGATACTATTTCTTTGAATTCAAACCACGTTGGTCTACGCTTACGTAGTTGGTATGGAAGGAGTGCAGACTGTCGCTGAGGAATGCATCAAGCGAACATTTTTCTGCTTTTGAAAACAGATGAATTTTGCGTTTATATTTGATGGGTTTAGATGTTACAATATTCAGTCTACAACCACCTTGGGGTCACTAATCTCTTTATCTGTCATGATGCTCACTATTTCTTCGTGATTATTTGTTGATAAGATGTCAAGAATATTTTCACACCATTTACACTTAGAGTGAGCCCCTGAAATTATTTTTTAAAATAATTTTCCGAGAAATCATTTAGTATGATTTCGGCCGCCGTTTTATGACTACCGCCGACTTGAAACATGCATTTTCGCCAAAATACCAAGGGTAAATTGAAACCATCACCAACGGGTATGGGTGGGGTACCTATTTGCAATGAGGCTGTTTTCTTTGAACCGTCTAGCAAGTGTATCCTCTGAGTCACGGGATCGATAAGTTATTAATTTATTCCGGCTGTCAAGTATAACCTCTACCCATACTAACACATAGGAATTATCTACTTCAATTTCACGACAAGGTAAACTACTTCTATCTGCAATAAACATTCCACCATCAACAGTATTTGATTTAACCTTTCTGAACATAATTAGGTCCTTTGTAAAAATTTCGGATGAACTGATATCACTCTTTAGCCAGCTTTGCCTATCTATAACAATTTGAGCTTCAGTGATTTCTATTAATGCCTGGGGCACTGGTTCTTTTCCAATTCAATTACGACAGTTTAAAACTACAATACAGATTGTTGTAAGGTCTACCATGGTCCTGTGTTTGCCATGCGCCATTTTAGACTGACACAATTTCTGTAGATTTCCGAGAGCCTGTAACCTAAACAAGCACCCAGCCCCCTCCACACAGCCTCCACTAACTGTGTAGTCGTCTTATGTGTGTAGTGGACCGCTGACATATTAAGCGGAACCCGGAAACACACCATACTATGGCGCAAGTCTCGTTCTAACAGTCTCTTCTCGTGGCAGGAGATACGTATGCCACATGATATAACGTGGCTTTTTCCACACAACTTTTCTTAAATTTAAGAGGAATTCCTTGACCATTCTCGACTCATTTCTCTGTCCAAGCTCTGTTCGTAGGCGTTTCTCATCAGCTCCTCGTTTGCCATGTTGCTGAAAACATCACACAGAATGAGCGACGGGCGTTTCTTCTTAGGTGACCCACAGTTCACCTCAGTTTTCAGTTTCTCGTTGTCCATTAACTTTTTGCCATCTTCTACAGTAGCCACATCCACTATTAAGACGTTTTTAGTAAAACGGATGCTATTTATTGTTAGTTTTTCTTTCTTTGGATCTTTAACTTTCGAGGAGGTTTTCCTAACTTTGTCGATGTCTTTCTTTTTTCCGGTTTGGTAAATGCCTAGATGCTTACTAGCTTGGTTTTCTATATTTTTCTTCATGGTCTGCGGTCATGAGACCACTTTTGCTGTTTCCGAGGTATACGATTTTTTATCTTTTTACCCAGTCTCCACCCTGTCAATAGGTGTCGCCTGCGCTGTATCCAACTATGATAGGCGTTCCTTACGCTTTAGCATCTTAACTGCGATTATCTTCTATCCAGCAACGAATTCCTCATCCGGAAAGTGGAAAAGCTCCTAGTACTCGCCACGATGCTCACGTCACTCGATGCAGAGGCGTGGCCTGTGAGAAATACGGGCCTTGTAACGAACTTGTGACGTCACATTAGTCGGCTTGTCCGCCACATTTCGCGAAAGCTTGGCTCCGTGCAGAGCCCACGGAAAATCAATATGCAGTATGTAATCGCAAAGGTACGCGCTAAAGGTCTTTGTCGCATGCTATGAGGAGCTTGCCTGCATTTAAACGCGCATTCGAAAATAATTAAACTCGTCTGAAACAGTTAACTCCCTCTCCTCTGGAGACGGCTGCTGGCGCTCGCAAGACCTGCAGTGTCACGTGCTGTGATGTACGCGCTGCGGCCTGATCTTCTCGTGGGCATCGAAGCAGAAGCATGTGAACAGTCCGACGTCCCCCTACCCCCCTCCAGCGTCCTAAGTGCTTACCAGCTGACGGACCGCGCTGTCACCGGCTGGAGCAGATGATGCGACACGACGCCCGCTGACGTGCTGCATTACACAAGTGATGTCGTGGCGCTCGTACTATGTGACTACAGAGCGTAGAAGTAGAGTGACTTTTAGGGCCGCGCGAAGTGTGTCAAGCTTCGCCCTCGCCCCCCCCCCCCCCCCTTCTAACCACACCAACCCATCACTCCACCCCCGCCCTTCGCCATTGGGTACCCACAATCACTGACGAGCTGGTCGCTCCACGCAAAACGTATCACGAAGTACACGGGGTGTGAAATTTCATGCCAACCCATTTGCCTTTAAAAACTGTCTTACGTAAATGAAGCAAAGCTACATCTGTTTCCGTATTTAGTCTCTCGGTAAAACATCGTTTTCACGTAAAAAAAAAATCCACTGTTTTGGGATTCGTGTGTGTTCTCCGCTGTGCAGTCTTTCTCATGCGATGTTGAGGACACTATTTGGCAAGAAAATATTGTTTTTCCGCAACTTACAGCCACATATTGCAGTTTGATAATGAACTTGTTTTTTTTTAGTTATGGCTCATAATTAATTTGACACTTAAAACACAGCGCATTTTGAAAAGTTTGCAGTGAAAAAGGCCTAATGGTAGACATCCATAGGAGAATGAAGAGTATGTTCGTGGCAGCATGTATGTCGGAAACCACTATTACAGAATAGTGCTCCAAGTTCTGTGCTGCTGCTTCATGATAACGCTGGTATCCATATCGCAGATGTCGAAATGCTGAAGTTACGCCAACTCATGTGAGAGACACTCGAGCACCTGCCCAATAGTCTTAATCTCTCCACACGCGACTCTCGTGTCTATAGTCCCCTATAAAGACATTGAAGGGTGGGCGATTGCTGTCAACGAGGATGGGCTTCTTCACGCAGCAGGACGTGGTGTTTTACCAAAATCGTATCATCGAACTGGTGCGTTAGTGGAATGATTGCCTCAATGCTCACAATGATTCTGCCTGATTGGAATACCGGTTCTGGACTATCCAGCTTTCTAACATAAACTTTTTGATCGCCCCCTTATATGACGACAGAAATACTATCTGCGCATGACATGAATGCCGCAGCCACTAGGTTATGTACTGATACATCTACTTGGTTAATCTGCAATTCACAATTAAGTGCTTGGGAGAGGGTTCGTCGAATCACATTCATGGTATTTCTCTACAATCCCTCTCTCGAACAAGGCTTGTGAGAAATGAACACTAAAATATTTCCTCATGAGCCCTGAATTCTCTTATTTTTTGACGGTGATCAACTGATCATGGGCGCCAAAAAAATAGAGTGCAACAAAAGAAATCAGTTATAAGGGATATCGTCACGCGGAAGACAGGACAGCCAACCAGTGTACAAGACTCCATAACAATGAAATTAAATTGCAATGATAATTGAAAAGTTGCAAGTACTTTTAACAATCACTTTCTAAACATAGCAGCAAAAATGGGATTAAAAGGTTCAGCAAGGTATCTCGACTGAAAATGCTATTTATATATTAACCCACTAAGTATTACAAACCTTAAATGAGAACATACCGCCAGTTGGTGTTTTTTTTGGCCGTTCGAAAGCTTTTTGTTTTGCACAGATCGCGTTACTCTCTTAGACAAACTCATGTTTTATTGGAATTGATAGCTTTACACACAGACGATTTGGATCTCAATGAACTGAATGCAGAAAATGGTCTCTCCCTAAATTAAAAAAAAAAAGAAAACTGTATCCAGTTCTGTACAACGAATAGAATCATACCAACAACGGACATAGCACATGAGCGGCAGTCAATAAATAGGGTAGAATGCTGTAGATTTCCGTGTGTCAAAACGTGATCTGAAAGAAGCATGTTATGTGACTGCTCAAACAATCAGCTCAACTACTTTTGCTCTTCGTATAATTCATAATATTGGGAATAAACGTATCGAGATCCTCACATATTTTGCGTATTTCTACTCAGTAATGTCTTATGGAATTATTTTCTGGGGTAACGGATCACTTATAAAGGTAGTGTTGATTGCAAGAAAGAAAAGAACAGTAAGACTAATATGTGGCGTTCACCCGCGGACATCATGCAGGTACCTCTTTAAGGAGCTAGACATTTTAACTGCGCCATCTCAATGCATGTGTTCGCCAATGAATTTCGTCATAAGTAATCCACCACGATTTGAGAAAAACAATTGTGCCCATAGATACCACACTAGAGGAAATATTTAATTTGTTACCCACTATTATAGCTGTCAGTGGCACAGGAAAGAATTGAATAAAACTTCGTCCGAACAGGCCTTGGAAGGACCAATGGTACCGACCGGCAGCGGTGTCATCCTCAGACCACAGGCGTCACAGGATGCGGATATGGAGAGGCATGTGGTCAGCATGTCAATTTACGATACTGGAACCGCTACTCCTCAAGGAGCTCCTCAGTTTGTCTCATAAGGGCTGAGTGCACCCCGCTTGCCAACAGCGCTCGACAGACAGGAAGGTCACCAATCCAAGTTCTAGCCCAGCACTATAGCGCTTATCTTCGGTGATCTGACGGGATCCGATGTTACCAAGGCGGCAAGGTCGTTGACAAAGAGTTATATATGCAGCAACAACATTTTTTTATCGTATCTTCTTGGTATGTGGCTACACTAAACTTAGCAGCTGACATTATCAATACATGAAAGACTGGGAATGGTTGACGAGAAGCCAGCTACCGTTCCGAATTAGCTTTTTTTTCGAAATTATGCTTTATCTGGCCCACTATACAGGGTGGTCCATTGATAGTGACCGTGCCAAATATCTCACGAAATAAACATCAAACGAAAAAACTACAAAGAACGAAACTCGTCTAGCTTGAAGGGGGAAACCAGATGGCGCTATGGTTGGCCCGCTAGACGGCGCTGCCATAGGTCAAACGGATATCAACTGCGTTTTTTAAAATAGGAACCCCCATTTTTATTACATATTCGTGTAGTACGTAAAGAAATATGAATGTTTTAGTTGGACCATTTTCTTCGCTTTGTGATAGATGGCGCTGTAATAGTCACAAACGTGTAAGTACGTCGTATCACCTAACATTCCGCCAGTGCGGACGGTATTTGCTTCGTGATACATTACCCGTGTTAAAATGGACCGCCGCGTGGGATTAGCCAAGAGGTCCAGGGCGCTGCAGTCACGGACTGTGCGGCTACTCCCGGCGGAGGTTCGAGTCCTCCCTCGGGCATGGGAGTGTGTGTTTGTCCTTAGGATAATTTAGGTTAAGTAGTGTGTAAGCTTATGGACTGATTACCTTGGCAGTTAAGTCCCATAAGATTTCACACACATTTGGACATTTTAAAATGGACCGATTACTAATTGCGGAAAAGGTCGATGTCGTGTTGATTATGGCTATTGTTATCAAAATGCCCAACAGGCGTGAGCGATGTATGCTGCTCGGTATCCTGGACGACATCATCCAAGTGTCCGTCAACCACGACCTGCAACAAATGATGCCCAGGTAGGTGTTTTAGCTGCTATCACGGCTAATCCGCACATCAGTAGCACACAAATTGCACGAGAATCGGGAATCTCAAAAACGTCGGTGTTGAGAATGCTACATCGACATCGATTGCATCCGTAGCATATTTTTTATGCACCAGGAATTGCATGGCAACGACTTTGAACGTCGTGTACAGTCCTGCCACTGGGCACAAGAGATTTCAGATTACGCTGATACAATAGCTCCATTAGCAATCATATACAACCGCTCGCTCACCGATAGATCTGTACCTACAGATTGGAAAATTGCGCAGGTCGCACCAGTGTTTAAGAAGGGTAGTAGGAGTAATCCATCGAACTACAGACCTATATCATTGACGTCGGTTTGCAGTAGGGTTTTGGAGCATATACTGTATTCAAACATTATGAATCATCTCGAAGGGAACGATCTATTGATACGTAATCAGCGTGTATTGAGAAAACATCGTTCTTGTGCAATGCAGCTCTTTATTCGCAGCTCTTTATTAGCAACTCTTTATTCGCACGAAGTAATGGTCGCTATCGACAGGGGATCTCAAGTTGATTCCGTATTTCTAGATTTCCGGAAAGCTTTTGAATGGTAGGGAGATAGTATGATTGTGGTTCGATGAACCCTCTGCCAAGCACTTAAATGTGGATTGGAGAGCAATCATGTAGATGTAGATGTAGAATTACGGGACGATGACTGATTTTTTGCACGCGTTCTATTCAGCGACGAAGCGTCATTCCCCAACATCGGTAACGTAAACCGCCTTAATTTGCACTATTGGGCAACGGAAAATCCACGATGGCTGCGACAAGTGAAACATCAGCGATCTTGGCGGGTTAATGTAAGGTGCGGCATTATTGGAGGAAGGATAACTGGCCCCCATTTTATCGATGGCAATCTAAATGGTGCAATGTATGCTGATTTCGTACGTAATGTTCTACCGATGTTACTACAAGATGTTGCACTGCATGACAGAATGGCGATGTACTTCCAACGTGATGGATGTCCGGCACATAGCTCGCATGCGGTTGAAGCGGTATTGAATAGCACATTTCATGACAGGTGGCTTGGTCGTCGAAGCACCATACCATGGCTCCCACGTTCACCGGATCTGACGTCCCTGGATTTCTTTCTGTGGGGAAAGTTGAAGGATATTTGCTATCGTGATCCACCGACAACGCCTGACAAAATGCGTCAGCGCATTGTCAATGCATGTGCGAACATTACGGAAGGCGAACTACTCGCTGTTGAGAGGAATGTCGTTACACGTATTGCCAAATGCATTGAGGTTGAAGGACATCATTTTGAGCATTTATTGCAATAATGTGGTATTTACAGGTAATCATGCTGTAACAGCATGCGTTCTCAGAATAAGTTCACAAAGGTACGTGTATCATATTGGAACAACCGAAATAAAATTTCAAACGTACCTGCGTTCAGTAATATAATTTAAAAAACCTACCTGTTACCAACTGTTCGTCTAAAATTGTGAGCCATATGTTTGTGACTATTACAGCGCCATATACCACAAAGCAAAATGAGTGGTCCAACTAAAACATTCATATTTCTTTACACGAATATGTAATAAAAATGGAGGGTTCCTATTTTAAAAAAGGCAGTTGATATCCGTTTGACCTATGGCAGCGCCATCTAGCAGGCCAACCATAGCGCCACCTGGTTTCCCCCTTCAAGCCAGATAAGTTTCGTTCTTCGTAGTTTTTTTCTTTTGACACTTATTTTGTGAGATATATCGCCCGGTAACGATCAATGGACCAACCTGCATAATATACACTCGAGTTCATACATAAAATGGAAGTACAAACATTGGATGTCTTGTAACAGTCAAGAATGATGTTCACATTAGGATGCCATTAATTAAAAGCAGTAACATTAAAGTCTACAAACTTTGTGTTTGCAGCCTGTTACGACGGTAGAGGCACAGAATGACACATGAGTGCAAAAAAGTTAAATTACCTATTAAATTATCGGTCTAACTGCACTCCCACATTCTACTCTGAAAATGATTCGTTACCTCATTCGGATGAAATGATGATTTCCTCTGGTTGTTGATCTTCTTCTTAAATGCGGCAGTAGCGAATCGATACCACATGTAGTGATGATAGAAGATATGCTGTTTCCCCCAATGATTTTTAGAAATTATGTTGGAATATTATCTAATTTTGATCTCAAGTCCTCCAAAGCTCTTTTAAATTCTGATTCTAATACCGGGTCCCCTCTCTCTTCTAAATCGACTCCTGTTCCTTTTTCTATGACATCAGTCAAATCTTCCGCCTGAAAGAGGCTTTCAATGTATTCTTTCCATCTATCCGGTCTCTCGTCTACACTTAACAGTTGAATTTCCGTTGCACTCTTAATGTTATCACCCTTGCTTTTAATGCCTGTTTTGACTTTCCTGTATGTTGAGTCAGTCCTAACGACAATCATTTCTTTTTCGATTTTTCGCATTTTTCATGTAGACATTTCGTCTTAGCTTCCCTGCACCTCCTATTTATTCCATTCCTCAGCTACTTGTATTTCTGTATTCCTGAGTCTCCCGGAACATTTTTGTACTTCCTCCTTTCATCGATTAATTGAAGCATTTCTTCTGTTACCCATGGTTTCTTCGCAGTTACCTTCTTTGCACCTATGTTTTCCTTCCCAAATTCTTGTATCGCCCTTTTTAGGGATGTCCATTCCTTTTCAGCTGTAATGTCACTGAGTTATTCCTTATTGCTGTATCTATAGCCTTAGAGAACTTCAAGCGTATCTCGTCAATCCTTAGTACTTCGGTATCCCATATCTTTGCGTATTGATTCTTCCTGACTGATGTCCTAAGCTTCAGCCTACTCTTCATCACTACTGTATTGCGATCTGAGTCTATATCTGCTCCTGGATACGCCTTACAATCCATTATCTGATTCCGGAATCTCTGTCTGACCATGATGTAATGTACCTGAAATCCTCCCGTGTCACCCGGCCTTTTCCAAGTGTACCTCTTCCTCTTGTGATTCTTGAACAGAGTATTCGCTGTCACTAGCTGAAACGTGTTACGGAACTCAATTAGTCTTTCTCCTCTCTCATTCCTTGTCCCAAGCCCATATTCTCCTGTAACATTTCTTTCTACTCCTTCCCCTACAACTGTATTCCAGTCCCCTTTGGCTATTAGATTTTCATCTCCCTTTACATTCTGTATTACCCTTTCATTATCCTCATACACTTTCTCTATCTGTTCATCTTCAGCTTGCGACGTCGGCATGTATAACTGATCTGTCGTTGTCGTTGTTGGTTTTCTGTCTATTCTGTAAGAATAACCCTATCACTAAACTGTTGACAGTAACACACACTCTGCCCTTCCTTCCTATTCATAACGAATCCTACTCACGGTATGCCATTTTCTGCTGCTATTAATTTGCCCTATACTCATCTGACTAGAAATCCTTGACTTCTTTCAACTTCACATCACTGACCCCTACTATATCTAGATTGAGCCTTTGAACTTCCCTTTTCAGATTTTATAGTTTCCTACCACGTTCAATCTCCTGACATTCTACGCCCTGACTCGTAGAATGTTACTATTTCGTTAATTATTCAATCTTTTTCTCATGGTAATCTCCCCCTTGGCAGTCCCCTCCTGGAGATCCGAATGGGGGACTAATCCGGAGTCTTTTTCTAAAGGAGAGATCGCCGGCCCTGTGGCCGAGCGGTTCTAGGCGCTTCAGTCTGGAACCGCGCGACCGCTACGTCGAGGTTCGAATCCTGCCTGGGGCATGGATGTGTGTGATGTCCTTAGGTTAGTTAGGTTTAAGTAGTTCTAAGTTCTGGGGGACTGATGACCTCAGATGTTAAGTCCCATAGTGCTCAGAGCCATTTGAAGCCAATGGAGAGATCATCATGACAGTTCTTGAATTACAAGCCACATGTCCTGTGGATACACGTTACGTGTCTTTAATGCAGTGCTGTGCCTGCATCCTCATGCAGTTGATCTTTTTTGATTCTTCCGCCTTCAGGGGCAGTTTCCCACTCCTAGGACAAGAGAGTGCCATGAACCCCTGTCCGCTCCTCCGCCTTCTTTAACAAGGCCGTTGCCAGAATGGGGGTGACTTCTTACGCCGAAAGCCTTCAGCCACCAATGCTGATTGATAATGAAATTTTTGAATCTACTTTAGGAAGTGGTAACATACAACTCGTCTCATTTGCAGAGTAAAATTTATTCGATTACTCGTTTCGAACGTCAAGCGTCCATTTAGATACAGCATAGTCACTATTTCGCCATAACCTCGAGTCGCTACAAACATTGGCGTGTTTTAATAAATTTTACTGTGCAAGTGAGGCTATAGACTGGAATATGAACCTCTCCTTTTTCTCAGTGCCCATATGGCAAATATTACCATTTTTAGAGATATCTGCAGGTAATGCTGCAATCAACGTAGTTAGCCGCTCAGTTCTGTGCCAGTTATCGCCTGTGACAAATGTCCAGGGCATCAAGTTACGTATTTAGCTTGTCCTGTGCTTTCTTAATAGTACTGGGTGATCAAAAAGTCAGTATAAATTTGAAAACAATAAATCACGGAATATTGTAGATAGAGAGGTAAAAATTGACACACATGCTTGGAATGACATGGGGTTTTATTAGAACCAAAAAAAACACAAAAGTTCAAAGAATGTCCGACATATGGCGCTTCATCTGATCAGAATAGCAATAATTAGCATAAGAAAGTAAGACAAAGCAAAGATGTTGATCTTTACAGGAAATGCTCAATATGTCCACCATCATTCCTCAACAATAGCTGTACTCGAGGAATAATGTTGTGAACAGCTCTGTAAAGCATGTCCGGAGTTATGGTGAGGCATTGGCGTCGGATGTTGTCTTTCAGCATCCCTAGAGATGTCGCTCGATCACGATACACTTGCGACTTTAGGTAACCCCAAAGCCAATAATCGCACGAACTGAGGTCTGGGGACCTGGGAGGCCAAGCATGACGAAAGTGGCGGCTTAGCACACGATCATCACCAAACGATGCGCGCAAGAGATCTTTCACGCGTCCAGTAATATGGGATGAAGCGCAATCCTGCATAAACATCGTATGTTCCAGCAGGTGTTTATCAGCCAGGCTGGGGAGGATGCGATTCTGTAACATGTCGGTGTACCTCTCACCCGTCACGGTAGCAGTTACAAAACCAGAATCACGCATTTCCTCGAAGAAAAAAGGCCCGATAACGGTAGATGTGGTAAATCCAACCCATACCGTGACTTTCTCGTCGTGCAATGGAGTTTCCACGACAGTTCTAGGATTTTCGGTAGCCAAAATTCTGCAGTTGTGGGCGTTGACAGACCCTCGGAGCGTGAAACGACCTTCGTCGGTCCACAACACTCTACGCAACCAATCGTCATCTTCCGCCATCTTTTGAAACGCCCACACCGCAAATGCCCTCCGCTTCACTAAATCGCCAGGTGCATGATGCCGATGGATTTTGTACGGATAGCATCGGAGGGTACGCCTCAGTGCCACCCAAACAGTAGTGTGGAATGCCGGTGCGACGTGCGACTGCACAGGCACTGACTTCCCCGTGCATAGACGAACCCGCTACAGTCTCCATTTCTTCCTGAACTGTCTGAGCGGCATTAGACCCTGTGCTCGGTCGGCCACTGCGGGGCCTATCGTCTAGACAACCCGTGGCTTCGAACTTCGAAATTATTCTCGCTACAGCTGCATTTGTCAACGGAATCCCCTTCCTATGGCGATAGGGTCGTAACGCTGAACTAGCACATTCCGCATTCTGATAATACAGCTTCACTAAAGGCGGCTTTTCAGGTAACGTCAACATGCTGCGACTGGTGGCGCATTTGATTTTCTCTCTCATTACAGCTCCTTTTAGACACGATTGTCATGCGCAGTCACTAACGTTTTGCTGTCCAGCGCCACCTGTCGTAAATTTTGTGAACTTTGTTTTTTGTTTTTTTTTGTTCTAATAAAACCCCATGTCATTCTAAGCACATATGCTAATTTTTACCTCTCTATCTACAATATTCCGTGGTTTATTAAGTTTTCAAATTTATACTGACTTTTTGATCGCCCGGTATACGTTTGTCGAATTACTTGCGTGTTTTGGTATTTAAGAAGTTTGGTCCCACTTTTTTGCAAGCTTTAAGTGTAGATCGAGGCAGTCTATAACCCAGCTGTCATTTCTTCTGAACAACCAGCTACATAGTTCATTGATGTATCACCGATAGAACGTGTGCCTGCTGCGTACCGATGCAAGAGGAGGTGGCCGTAGTACGCAGAGAATTGAATGTGGTTTTGGCTGCGATCTGTTGCCTTAAGGCTACCGCCTCAGGATGAAGCGGAGGCGGACAATCCGGACTGTCACATGGGACACCTCAGGTGTCACTTTTTCGCCCAAGGCCTCTACTGCCGAGGCACCTTCTAGTGCACCCGACGCGGTGGGCTTGCGGGGTGAGTGGACGGTGGTGACGCGTTCGCACCGCTCGAGGAGGAGGGCCAACGTGGAGGCTGGCAGCAAGGCCTCGCCTATTCACCCTGTGAATGAACAGGTGGTCGTTACTTCAGCAGGGTCCGAGGAGGAACACTTGAGCAGGCTTTTGCTAGTTACTCGGAGCTCACATACGGGCTCCAAGAGAACTCGCAATTTGGAGCATCGTTCCCAGAGTTGATCGGGGTCCTTCGGTCTGGAACCGAGTGGAGAGTCTTAACCAGAGGCTTCAGCGTCTCTGTGACGGTCGTGGCTGCAGATTCCTGGACCTGCATTATCGGATAGGGACTTGTTGCAGTCCCCTTGATAGGTCAGAGGTGCACTACACAAAGGAAGCATCTACTCGGGTAGCAGAGTACTTGTCGAGTACACATGGGAGTTCTTTCAGGCTAGGCGGCAGTTTGAGGTACTCTCATGAACAATCGCTCGTCAATATGCATTTAGGGAATTCAGACCGCGTTCAGAGCAAAGACAGTTAGACTGTAAACATTTTATCAGTAAGTCGTTGAAGTATTCATAACAAAGTTTCCGAATTTACTGTCCTCCACGAAAGTTCTCAACCTCAAATTATTCTTGGGACTGAGAGCTTCTAAAACCCAAAGGAAAAAGCTCTGCGATCTTTAGCGAGTCTTGGAATGTTTATCAGAGAGACAAATTAGACGCCGTAGGAGGGGCGTGTTCGCCCCAGTCGACAAAAGTATGGTGTCTACTGTGGTTGAAATTGAGTGTGATAGTGAAGTTATTTGGTCGCACATAGCAGCTCTAGGTGAAACCAAGCTAATTGTAGGATTTTTTACCTACCACCTGAGTCCGCAGTGACATTTCTGTGATCTGTGGTCAGATGTACATACATACCCAGATCATGCAATACGAACTGGTGATTTAACCTGCCGAGTGTAGACTGGGATGTGTATGGATTCTTGCAGAGGGTACAGACAGACAGTCCTGTGAAGTAGTTTTGAACACGTTCTCCGAAACACGCAATCGAAGTATCTTCGATCTTGTAGCTTCAAAAAAGCCGGACCTTATCGATGGCGTCACTATAGAGACGAAGATTAGTGACCATGATGTCATCATAGCGACTATGAGTTCGAAGGTCAATAAATCAGTCAAGAGGGCTAGGAGAGTGTTTCTGCTAGAAAGAGCAGATAAGCAGTTGTTAGCAACTCACTTACACAATGAACTACAATAATTTAGTTCCAGAATGATGCCCATAGAGGATTTATAAGCAAAGTTTAAGCAAATTCTATTTCATTTTCTGGACAAGTATGTCAATAAGTAAGAATGAAAAGACCCAACGTGGTTTCATAACGAATTTTGGAAAATGATGAGGAAGCAAAGGTTGTTGCACACTCGGTTCAAAAGAGGACGCTAATGATGACAGGTAATACTTTGTAGAGATTCGTGCGTCTGCGACAAGATTTATGTGCGAAGCACACAACAGATACCACCGTCATAATTAAGCTAAAGATGTGGCGGAGAATCCGAAAAAATTCTGGTCCTATACAAAATTGCTAAGCTGGTCTAAGGCTTTCACCCAGTCACTCGTTGACCTGTCTGATTTGACAGTAGAAAGTAGCAAATGGAAGGCCGAGGTTTTAAATTCCATGTTTAAGAAATCGTTCACGCAGGAGAATCGAACAAACGTACCGTCGTTTGACCACCGCACAGAGTCCTTTAGGGATGACATAGTAATATACACCACTAGCGTAGAGAAACACCTGAAACAGTTGGAAACCAGTAAGTCTCCAGTCACCAGGTCCAGATGGAATCCCATTTCGGTATTACAAAGAGTACTCTACATCATTGGCTCCTTACTTAGTTTACATTCATTGGGAATCTCTCGACTAGAGACTGGAAAAGATCGGACACGCAAAGTTACGGACCAATACCCTTAACATCGGTTTGCTGCAGAATGCTAGAGCATATTTTGAGTCCGAATATAATAAATTTCCTAGAGAACGAAAAGCTCGTGTCCACGAATCAGCTCGGATTTAGAAATCGTCTCTCGTGCGATACTCAACTTGCTCTTTTCTCATATGATATACTGCTTACTATGGATGAAAGGAAACAGGCTGATTCCATATTTCTAGATTTCTGAAAAGCTTTCGACACATTACCCCACAGCAGACGGGTTAACGAAGGTACGAACATTGAAACACGTATGTAACGTAGCAGCGATGGCGAGGCATTGCAGCGTCTCTGACCAGAGAGTATGCGCTTGACCGCGCGAGTGTTACGAGCAGTACTCTGTCAGTAGTTGTTGAGAGCAGTAGCTCTGTTCAGTTGCGTGCAGTATGTCGGTAATAGCAGTCGAGTGGAGTTGTGTGTGTGAGGAGTCGGCGAGCGTCGACATGGCATTCTGGTCAGGAGGCTAAATGAGGTATATTGTTAATTAAGGTAATCAACAGATAATGTAAAGTTTATTTATTGTAATTAATCTCCAACAAGTGCCCCAATAATAATTTTATTCCAAAGCAGTTTTTACAAAACAAAATTTATTTAATTGCACTTCCCATTTCATTCCACTTCCGTTAAAGAAAAATTTCAGTTAAATCACGAAAAAAAAGGAATATTATTATTTGCAATGCAGTTCCTCCAAGCCGTGCGCAAGAATAAGAGCAGAAATTTGACTAGCAGTTACAATGAGGTAAGAATTTAATTCTGATTTTTGCACAGGGCCAAAGACCGATATTTCGGTGTAATTGAATTATCACTGAGATTTCATTAGCACTGACTTGTTTTTCATTATTTTTGCGGGAGCTTACACCAGAGTCAGATTGCGAATTTCACATTTTTGTTGCCTTTGTCAGTACATTTCATTGCAGGGAGGTTATTCTTGGCTCCTATTCATTTATTATTTCTGTCTTTAAAATTTCAGTGGATAGGTTACACTTAGAGCAATGTCCATTAGCATTCATAATTAAATATTGTCATATGTAAAATTTTTGTGTGGAGGTTACACTTGGCGACACCCAGTCCAGGATCGTATTTCGTTGAGAGTCTTTTGAACAACAGTCAGATATCTGCTCTTATTTGTTTAGATATAATTAGGATTTGGCGCTACGCTTTTATTAACTTGTGACTTTCTTTCTACAGGTCAACGGCAATTCGTTGCTCTGTTGTATTTGTGTGTTGCTTTTGCATTGTGCTTATTTATTTTGTGAAAAATTGTGACTATTGTAAAAATGCCGCGAAAGACTGTGAATAGTGTATCGCGAAGTATTTTGAATGAAATTACCGACTTAAACAGCGTGACCGATAGTAATTGTGACACGCAGTGTAATGATGACAATCCTGCGTTCACTGACAATCAGTGCATTACAACCACTAATGATGACTCTTATCTTAATGATGAACAAACGAACTCAATTGTCTCGTCTGTTAATTTGACGACAATTGATGACGCGAGACGCTCTATTGTAATGAGCGCTGTCGAGCCTAACACAACCGGTTTGGAAAACTCAAGTAACGTGCAGACAAATTTGTCTAATGAAAATGAACAGGATACACAAAATACGACGGATTTATTTAATTCCGAAATAGTGAGTGACAGTGTAGGTCCGACTGATAATCCTTTTTGTACATTGCAGAATGACCAAATGGTCACACAAAGCGCGACAATTCCAGGTACGCAATCAAACAGCACAGATAATGGAGTAGGTAATGTTACTTTGGAACAATTTATGGCAATAATGCTACAGTTTAGGAACGAACAGAACGAAAAACAAGACAAACTTAGTGAACAGGTCAAACAACAGAACGAAAAACAAGACAAACTTAGTGAACAGGTCAAACAACAGAACGAAAAACAAGACAACAGTGGTAAAGATCTCAAACAACTTAGTGAACAGGTCAAACAAGATAACGAAAAACTCAAACAACACTTAAATGAAAAATTAGATGACAATTCCAGACAGCTTAGTGAACAAATTAGAGCCGTTGCCGCGCAGTGCCATGACACTAAGGAACAGTTGCGCGCGGAAATTGAGGCTTCTTCATGAAAAAATAGCGAAGAAATTAAGTCTGTTGCGCAAGAATTAAGAGAAATGCAAACAGCCGCAACAGAAACACTCAGAGACGAAATTAGCGGAGTCGCTAAACAATGCTCTGAAAAAGCTACACAATTACGGGACGAGTTTAAAGCAATGACGGTAGAACTTTCGCGCACAATGGACGCAAAGATAGACGCGAAATTCGAACAGCAGAACACTCAGATTGACGAACGCTTTAATCTTCACATACAAAACAGTGATACGCGTTTCCACAAATTTATTCAGGATCAAAATAAAGTCAAACGTCAGGTCATGGAAACAATCACTGCACAAAGACAAGAAGACAAACGTAAAATGTTTGCGAAAGCGAAGACGTATGTAGACAATAATATTGCTACAGTGTCCGACGAAATTAATTCCATCAAACAGTCGAACACAGAATTACGTGACGAAATTTCCAATCTTAAATTAAAAACAGATACACACACAGTAAATATTCAAACAGTGACCGACAGAATCGAACAATTAGAACTAACACAGGATTGCGATGTCGTCAAAACTGACGTTAAAAAACTGAATGAAACTACGCGTAAATTGCAAAAACAGATTAATGCCACTGACACTAAAACCGATGATCAGGCAAAATTACTGACTGAAAAATATGATGCATTGGCCAGTCGTATTGATGCTATCGAAAGTGCTAATGACAATAAATCAGACGATACTTCACCGG
Source organism: Schistocerca piceifrons (assembly GCF_021461385.2). NCBI lineage: Eukaryota > Metazoa > Arthropoda > Insecta > Orthoptera > Acrididae > Schistocerca > Schistocerca piceifrons. Next base: position 833,371,217 of record NC_060138.1, on the reverse strand, counting down.
TTTCATTTAACCAAACACCTGAATTTCAAAATTTACAGCAGACAATTAATGAGATCGATTCATCTAACAACACGTTACGTAGGAAGTTGTCAAATTTACAACAAGAAGTAACAGAGATGAAAAACATTTCAGTTAATAACATACCACAACAGACGCCACTTTATGAACATTTGTCAGACTCACGCAACGTGTATAATTTGAGTAATCTACAGAGAGTACGGGACTTAGATTCCGAACAACCACAGTTCAATAGATTCTCTTACAATCCTGAACCTGTTCCATCACACAGAGATGATAATTTCGATTACAAACATTTTCTGTCAGTGAGAAAGTTTAAAGTATTTAAAAACGATAGAGCGCAGATTCACCCACTGGATTGGATTCAACAATTTAGCTTTGCTCTTCCACCGACTTGGCCTGTAACACACAAACTTGAATTTATTTGCAGTTTTTTGGAAGGCGAACCGGCAACTCGTATGAGACCGATCGCGAGACAGTGTTACTCGGTAGAGGAATTTCAGAATGCTTTTCTGTCAGCGTATTGGTCGAAGACGACACAGCGCGGAATTAAAGACCAACTAATTAGTTTGCCAAACTATGAAAACTCAAATTTTCCCAGTGTAACGCAATTTTTTGAGCACATGGTACAACAAAACCAGTACCTAAGTGAACCGTACAGTGAATCCGCACTTATACAATTATGCATCTCTAAATTACCACGGTCATTACGAGTGTCACTTCCCACCGGGCCAGCAAAAAGAAAACATTTCAGCATTCAGAGATCTTTTACAGCTCTTGGAAGTACAGCAATCTGATTATTCTTTTGTAAACAAAAACTTTTCGTGTAACAACCAAGGTCAACAAAAGTACAGCAATTATGATCAGACACGTAATTTCAATAGAAAAGATAACAGACGCTTTAGAAACGACAACTACCAGAACTTTGGTAACAGACAAAATTCTAATTATCAATATCGTCAAAATTTTCAGCAACAGGAATCACACTTTAGTAACAATAGAGGTGTTTCACAACAACAACATCAAAACCAGCCGGTTAGCATACCTAACCAACAATGGAATGCACAAGGTCAACCAGGCTTTAATGTTCCGCCGCGTGCACGTATAGATCAAGATCCAACAAATAGTAACGTACGGCAGCAAGGAAACAACTATGTACAAAGAAGACAGTATTTCAATTCCCATCGCAATGCACCGTATAGGAATGACTATTACGACAGACGTAAAAATAATGACAATTTTCAGCGTACATCTAACAACAGTCGGTCATACCAACAGCAAAATTATGCACGAGAACCTATTCTCAAGAACGAACCCGACAGTAGATATCATCCAGAGCGTAATACGTCTGGAAGAAGTAATAGAACTGTTCAAATAGTAGAAATGCCACAGAATCCTCCTAATAATAATAACACGTCAGATAGAATCTGACTAGATACTGTACAGATCGCATCTTCCAATAATACAAGCACTACTTCAGACACGCAAAATGTTGTTCACGAAAATGTAATTACTTTTGAAGACATCAGAGACACTCTCTTGCAGGAAAGACCAGTTGTTCAGAAAACTATTTCGCATCCTGTTATCGAAATTAAAATTGGTTCATCGAAATTCTCAGCAGTAATCGATTCCGGCTCACCTATATCAGTAATAAATGAAGAGACTTTCAACGAGTGCAACAAAGAGAACTCTTATCCCACGTTACCTTTAGGCAAAACCAAAGTGAAAGGAGCAGTACCGAGTAAAGGTGTAGACGTTAAATTACAGACGCATTTATCATTTTGTATTGGAGGTCATACTTTTCACTCTAATTTTTGGATTGTTCCTTTATTGACTACAGACGTTATTTTAGGTACGAATTTTCTGGTACAACACGACGCAGTTATTGATTTTCAGAATTCTTATTTAATTTAAAGGATGAAAATATACAATTTGCTATAGAATTTCAGCACTCACTATCTGCGGAAGAACAAACAATTAACCGCACAGAGGTCATTTCCGCAACACGTGACATAGACTGTAATCCCACATTGTTCGCGGATACGTACGTACACAACTATAATACTCCAGACGAAGCTGACTACGACGTAATACAAATGATTTCTGATAAAGTTAAACAAAGCAGTGCAACTACAGACGACGAACGAACGCAATTACACAAAATTCTTTTACAGCAAGCTCCAGTTTTTGACAACATTCCTGGTACTATGTCCGGCTTTATGTATGAATTTCAAGTCAAACAGCACGATACATTTAAAGCTAAGCATTATCCCATTCCATATATTCACAGAGAACAGGTTAAAAAGGAATTGCAGGATATGCTTGATCAAGGAATTATTGAACCAGCAGTTAGTCCGTACATAAACCCGCTACATATTGTTAAGAAAAAAGATGGCTCACTTCGCCTTGTACTTGATTCACGTCACATTAATGACATTATTATTAATGAAACAGATCGACCACAGACACTAGAGGAACTTTTACAGAAATTTCATGGTACAGCTATTTATTCTACACTAGATTTGAAATCGGGATTTTGGCAAATTCAACTTCATCCAAATTGCAGAAAATATACAGCTTTTCTCTGTTTTGGCGACTGTTATCAATTTTGCAAATTACCGTTCGGCTTAACTATTTCTTCTGCAGCTTTTATTCGCGGTTTGAACACAATACTTCCGACAGAACTTAAGGACAGAATTACGACGTATGTAGGCGACATTCTTATTGCAGAAGCTAATTGGACTGAACACAATCTGATTCTTGAACAACTGTTACAAACTTTTCATGCACAAGGACTTACAGTTAATCTTAGTAAATCGCACTTTGGCAAAACTTCTATAAAATTTCTTGGACACGTAATTTCAGCAGAGGGCATTGCGCCTGATCCGGAAAAACTTCAAGCTCTACGTGACATTACCGTTCCTACGACGAAGAAGCAATTACGCAGTTTTTTGGGCTTAATTAACTTTTTTCGTAAATTTATTCACCATTCTGCTTTAGACACGCCTAGACTATGCCAATTAACAGGTAAAGACACTATTTGGTCTTGGGATAAGCAAGCGCATTCTGAATTTGTGAACCTGAAACATGCTTTGTTGAATGCTCCACTTTTATCGCACCCGGATCTTAGTAGAAATTTTTCCATTGCCACTGATAGTTCCAACACCGCTTTAGGCGTACACATTTTCCAGGAGATCGAAGAAGACGGTTCTACAGTAATTAAAAACATCGCATTTGCAAGTCGCATTTTGTCACCCGCTGAACGAAATTATTCCGTTACAGAACTGGAAACATTATGTGTTGTATGGGCTTTTACGAGATTTCGGCATTTTCTTTATGGCAGACATACCACCGTTTACACAGACCACAGAGCGATACAATTTTTACTTTCGGCTAAATTCACTCACGACAGATTAAGCAGATGGAAACTTTATTTACAGGAATTTAATTTTACAATAGTTCACATTCCCGGCACACAAAATGTTATAGCAGACGCACTATCGCGTTCTCTCGGCAACAATCAGCGAGACGTAGCAACCAACTTCTGAAAAACAAATTTCAGTGTCATGTACATTCAGCAAGTTGCATTTGAAAACTTTATTTCATCGTCATTACAGGACATAGCAAAGGAGCAAAATAAAGACAATGTGTGGAAAGAAATTAAACAGCTTTGGCAAGATAAGAATAATGTTACGATTAGAAACCATTACACAGTGCGCAATGACATTCTGTTTCGCCGCTCTCATCCTGACAGCAACAATTGGTTATTATGCATTCCTGACGAACTGGTCAACAAATTAATCTGGTACACTCATTTAAGCTACGCACATTACGGAGCACGAAAATGTTTTCTTATACTGAGACAGAACTGTTATTTTACCAACATGGAGAAACGTATACGACGAGTTTTAGCGTCTTGTAAAATTTGCCAGAAAGCTACATCAGACACCACTTCACATATTCCTCCTTTATATCCCATTATACCTGTTAAATTAAGACACATGGCCGCTGTAGATATTTTTGGTCCTATTCCGAGAACTAACAGAGGCTTTTGCTACATCTTTGTCGCTGTTGAGCTCACTTCAAAATTTGTTACTTTCACTCCATTACGCAAAGCTACTGCTAAAACTGTTTCGAAAGCATTTGTAAAACATTTTCTATTTCATGTAGGGCATGTGATGAAAGTAATTTCTGACAATGGATCTCAATTTCGTAGTAGCGTATGGACGCGCATGTTACGAGCCAGAAACATTTCTCCGATCTATATATCCAAGTACCATGCTTCTTCGAACCCCTGTGAAAGATTAATGAAAGAAATTGGTAAGCTGTGCCGAATATACTGCCACAAAAGACATATTGATTGGGATACACACATACTCTCATTCCAAGATGTAATTAATTCCATTCCAAATGAATCCACTATGCTATCTCCGTCTGTTATACTGAAAAACGTTGAACCACCAAACAAAATTAAAGAATTAGTAAACTTCCCTAAATGTCGTCGACTGAGACACCACGAAATAATTGACATTGCGCTGAACAACATCAAACGTGCCGCAGAGCGCCGGAGAAGACAGCAAAAACAGGTTTGTAGACGCCGAGACTTTCACGTTGGACAGAAGATATTAGTACGTACACACTATTTATCCAGCAAATTAAAAGGTAAGTGCAGTAAATTTGAACTTCTATACGCAGGTCCATATCGGATTCGCAGCATCCCTCACCCCAATGTTGTACACGTCGAAACTTTGAGAACCAGAAAATCGAAAGGCAACCGCCATATCTCAAACATTAAACCGTTCATTGAATGAAGACACTTTATGATTCAACACACTATGATGTCATTTACTAATGCAATTATTTCACCTGACTAATTACTGATGATTATCGTATTTTTTCTTGGCAAGTGCCCGGCAAGGTAAGGTTAGCAGGTCGCTTTTCTTGTCGTTACACATCAGACCGTGCACATTTTCCACCTTTTTTTTGTGTATGATTGTACTCCAGTTTTATTTGTATGTATTGTGAAATAGTTAAGATATAACACACACCAGTTGACTTTGACATTTTTTGCTTTATGACATCTCAAGATCGTGACTGTTTTACATTTTTTGCTGCTGCATTGTGATATTCTCTGTACATTTTGGCTTTGAACACTGTCAATGTCTTTGACATATTACGTTTTCTGTCATGTTATGCTGTATGGTTAATTGTGTCACCATAAACCAGTCATTATTTAATGGGTATATGATTTAAATGCAGGACATTAATCTTTGTTCATCAATTTCAGAAAGAAATGATGCATGTAAGAAATAAATTCAACAGAAATGGGAATTTCACCTACGGAATAAACGAAAGAAGATTCAATAACTTTATGGGGAAGAGTAAATGGATCAGGATTAACAAGCATTAACAAGAATATACTATACTCATCGTAGAATAGCAGTCTTAACTAATTTTTTCTTTCAGAATACAATGTGATTGATGCAGGCTGTCAGACAGAACTACACATCTTAGTTTTAGTGATGAAATATGCTAGAGATAAGGAATAGTTGTATAATGAGTAATGAAGTGATTTTTTTGCAGATGATAATGAATACTGATGAATAATGATGAAGGATATGGTATTATGAATAATGAAGTTTTTCTTTACAGGTGATGATAATAATGAAGTTATGATAATATGGATAATGAATAATGAAGTTTTTTCTTTACAGATGAGGATAATGGTGAAGTTATATTTATGCTATGTAGTTATTTAAGTATTTGTTGCAGTTTCCTTTGACAGCAGGTGTTATATTGCATAGTAGAATGACGGAAAGTTTTGGAAAGGACAGCTATGGAACACATTTTTATACACATTTCACTACCTGTTAATTCGAAGTTCACTACTTTTCAGCATAGTGTGCGTTTCTTCTTTCAGCTCAATAATCCATTTTGTATTTTTTCCAGGAGAAGCTTTTCATGATACTTACTAAACCTGTTACTTATTATACCTGTTCTAGTACTTGCATTTTTATTTTTACCCATTTGTGTTTATCATTTATGAATGAGATCACATATACTGCCTTGTTACATAATCTTGCTACAGCTGACTCATGACGAATGACGTTACCTATCCTCATTTGCAGCAATAGGTCAAAAACAAATAGTGTTATGCCTCAGCAGTTAATTATCGATCCCAACGCAATGCATTGCTAACAAAAAAAAAATGTATTACCAGTCCCACATAATGTCACTAGTTTATGATAATTCTGAATTATACTGATCAACTTTGAATAGTATGTCACTTGAGTAATGACTTCTTAATGATACAAAAAAATATATATATAAAATAATGCTTTGTAACTGGCTAATAACTGCCACTGTTTGTTGTAATGAGACTATTTAAAATGCCCGTGATTATTAATGCTATGACTGTAATTAACTTATTTTAATAATGACTTCATAATGATCTGAATAATACTGAATGATGAACAATGTTTTATTCTATTCAATACTTGCTGGCCACTGAGTGCCAATAATTAATGACACCCAATGAATTGTTATTAATTATGCCATTGATTAGCTCTTGTTTTCAATGTTGTTACTTTGTAACTGGAAAAGAATATGATTGTTTCATAATGCTTTGTAATTAGAAGAAGGCTAATGATTCTTAATTATGCTTTGTAACTGGAAAAGAATGTGACTGTTTAATAATGCTTTGTAATTAGGAAAAGGCTAATGATTATTACTATTGGAATGACAAATAATTAATTAACTATGCCATACTTTGTAACTGGAAAAGAATGCGATTGTTTCATAATGCATTGTAATTAGGAAAAGGCTAATGATTATTACTATTGGAATGACAAATAATTAATTAACTATGCCATACTTTGTAACTGGAAAAGAATGTGACTGTTTAATAATGCTTTGTAATTAGGAAAAGGCTAATGATTATTACTATTGGAATGACAAATAATTAATTAACTGTGCCATACTTTGTAACTGGAAAAGAATGCGATTGTTTCATAATGCTTTGTAATTAGGAAAAGGCTAATGATTATTACTATTGGAATGACAAATAATTAATTAACTATGAAATACTTTGTAACTGGAAAAGAATGCGATTGTTTCATAATGCTTTGTAATTAGGAAAAGGCTAATGATTAGTACTATATTGGAATGACAAATGATTAATTAACTATGCTATGCTTTGTAACTGGAAAAGAATGCGATTATTTAATAATGCTTTGTAACTAGGAAAAGAAGGTTGCTGATTCTATGTAAAACAGTTAATGAACATTTTTCTGTAATACTACATACTTGGTACAGAAATGTTCAATAACTGGGCTATGAATGCCGCAAACTACTAATGAAGACTGTAATTGTCAATATTATGTGACTTAATGTGCTTCACCTCATGAGCTAACTACCCTGAATTACTGCAATGTCCATTTGTCCTGTTTATCCTAGTGATCATGGAGCACTATATTTGGTTTTGCACTAATTCTACGTTGGTGTGCCTTGTAAGAGCGTGGTGTTGACACGACATGCTGTCCACTACCGTGAGCGATGAAGACGTTATTATGGTCCCACTGTTTGGTGTACCTAATGTACTGCCAAAATGAAAACATGGAATATTACTACGACAATTCAGTGTCTTGGCTACGCTGATAAATTCTGATGGGAAAAGAACTTCAAGTTGTGTCACTTGGTGTTGTACTTCTGTGGAAAGATATGGACTTTCAGAACAGCTGTGTGCAATCTAAAGTGCTACAACCATGATGCAATCCTTCCCTTTCCTATCCTAATTCTTGTCACATAATGAAAATCATTTTTTTTGGTAACATCATTTATGTTCGTGGGTTATACTTTTTTTCGATTCGCTGAACTCCAGTGCCAGTACATTTATGTCACTTGTCGATATGATTTTTTTTTGCCATTATGTTTATTTATTGCGAAAATGCTAAAGACATTTTTTCGATTTGTTCTGAAGTACAGTATATGTACACTCTTGTCTTTTATATTGTATATACATTTTTTATTTTAATGATATGTTCTGAACTACAGTGCATGTGCACTTATGTTAGGTGTTAATATGTTTTCTACTGAACTTCAGTGCCTGTGCACTTTTCTCATTTTTCAGTATGATTTGTACTCATTGTATGTTCTCATCTCCAGTGCGAGTACACTCATGTCACTTATCAACACGATTTTCTGCCAGTCTGTTTATTTGTTCTGAATATGCTAAAGAATTTTTTCAGTGCGTGTGCACTCTGTTATCTATCAAATAATTTGTATATACATTTTTCTGATTTGCTACTATGTTTTGTACTCACATTTTGTCTTTGTCTGATATATTTTGTACTTAGTGCGTGTGCACAACATTTAATTTATGTACTACATCTATATATTCTGTAAATTGTAGAAGTTTATTAATTAAAGAAAAATTTTGCCGCACTTGGCAAGTCCAAATGACTCACCATCGCTACCAAATTTTTGCCCCCCCCCCCAGTGGAGGGTTATGAAACACGTATGTAACGTAGCAGCGATGGCGAGGCACTGCAGCGTCTCTGACCAGAGAGTATGCGCTTGACCGCGCGAGTGTTACGAGCAGTACTCTGTCAGTAGTTGTTGAGAGCAGTAGCTCTGTTCAGTTGCGTGCAGTATGTCGGTAATAGCAGTCGAGTGGAGTTGTGTGTGTGAGGAGTCGGCGAGCGTCGACATGGCATTCTGGTCAAGAGGCTAAATGAGGTATATTGTTAATTAAGGTAATCAACAGATAATGTAAAGTTTATTTATTGTAATTAATCTCCAACAAGTGCCCCAATAATAATTTTTTTCCAAAGCAGTTTTTACAAAACAAAATTTATTTAATTGCACTTCCCATTTCATTCCACTTCCGTTAAAGAAAAATTTCAGTTAAATCACGAAAAAAAAAGGAATATTATTATTTGCAATGCAGTTCCTCCAAGCCGTGCGCAAGAATAAGAGCAGAAATTTGACTAGCAGTTACAATGAGGTAAGAATTTAATTCTGATTTTTGCACAGGGCCAAAGACCGATATTTCGGTGTAATTGAATTATCACTGAGATTTCATTAGCACTGAATTGTTTTTCATTATTTTTGCGGGAGCTTACACCAGAGTCAGATTGCGAATTTCACATTTTTGTTGCCTTTGTCTGTACATTTCATTGCAGGGAGGTTATTCTTGGCTCCTATTCATTTATTATTTCTGTCTTTAAAATTTCAGTGGAGAGGTTACACTTAGAGCAATGTCCATTAGCATTCATAATTAAATATTGTCATATGTAAAATTTTTGTGGGGAGGTTACAACATACGGAATGGGCTCGTAGATATGTGACTAGCTCGAAGACTTCTTAAATAATAGAACCCAGCATGTTGTCCTCGACGGTGAGTGTTCGTTGGAGACAGAGGTAACAACAGCAGAGACCCAGGGAAGTGTGACAGGACCGTTGCTGTTTACTGTGTGCATAAATGATATGCCAGACAAGGTGGGCAGCAATCTGCGGTTGTTCACTGATGATGCTGTGGCGTACGGGAAGTGTGGAAGATAAGAGACTGTAGGTTCATACAAGATGACCTAGACAAAATTTCTAGTTGGTGTGATGAATGGCAGGTGGCTTTTAATGTAGATGAGTATAAGTTAATGCGGATGAGTAGGAGAAACAAACCTGTAATGTTCGGATACAGCACTAGTAGAGTCAAGTTTGACACAGTCACGTCGTTTAAATATCTCGGCGTAACGTTGCGAAGCGATATAGCATGGAACGAGCATATGACAGTTGTGGTAGGTGAACTGCTACCCCTGAAGAAACGTTATTACCGGCCAGTGTTCAACAGAAGATCCCAAAGAGGATGGCAATGGATAATCACTTTAGAGTATAACATAAATTCTGAGAAAAACAGCACACCACTTCTGAGCTGTGGTTGCCTGAGTGACGTATCTGAAGATTGCGGTGAAGATATCAAGAGAAGATACTGCCAGGGTATAACACCATAAATTGACGACACTACCCGACTAGCGTATCAAACAGACTTTCAAAGAATAGTGTCAATACGCAGTTACAACATAATACAATCTACCTTCTTAGTTGTGGAATCAGTAGAAACGATTAGCGGTGTTAAAATACACTCCTGGAAATTGAAATAAGAACACAGTGAATTCTTTGTCCCAGGAAGGGGAAACTTTATTGACACATTCCTGGGGTCAGATACATCACATGATCACACTGACAGATCCACAGGCACATAGACACAGGCAACAGAGCATGCACAATGTCGGCACTAGTACAGTGTATATCCACCTTTCGCAGCAATGCAGGCTGCTATTCTCCCATGGAGACGATCGTAGAGATGCTGGATGTAGTCCTGTGGAACGGCTTGCCATGCCATTTCCACCTGGCGCCTCAGTTGGACCAGCGTTCGTGCTGGACGTGCAGACCGCGTGAGACGACGCTTCATCCAGTTCCAAACATGCTCAATGGGGGACAGATCCGGAGATCTTGCTGGCCAGGGTAGTTGACTTACACCTTCTAGAGCACGTTGGGTGGCACGGGATACATGCGGACGTGCAATGTCCTGTTGGAACAGCAAGTTCCCTTGCCGGTCTAGGAATGGTAGAACGATGGGTTCGATGACGGTTTGGATGTACCGTGCACTATTCAGTGTCCCCTCGACGATCACCAGTGGTGTACGGCCAGTGTAGGAGATCGCTCCCCACACCATGATGCCGGGTGTTGGCCCTGTGTGCCTCGGTCGTATGCAGTCCTGATTGTGGCGCTCACCTGCACGGCGCCAAACACGCATACGACCATCATTGGCACCAAGGCAGAAGCGACTCTCATCGCTGAAGACGAAACGTCTCCATTCGTCCCTCCATTCACGCCTATCGCGACACCACTGGAGGCGAGCTGCACGATGTTGGGGCGTGAGCGGAAGACGGCCTAACGGTGTGCGGGACCGTAGCCCAGCTTCATGGAGACGGTTGCGAATGGTCCTCGCCGATACCCCAGGAGCAACAGTGTTCCTAATTTGCTGGGAAGTGGCGGTGCGGTCCCCTACGGCACTGCGTAGGATCCTACGGTCTTGGCGTGCATCCGTGCGTCGCTGCAGTCCGGTCCCAGGTCGACGGGCACGTGCACCTTCCGCCGACCACTGGCGACAACATCGATGTACTGTGGAGACCTCACGCCCCATGTGTTGAGCAATTCGGCGGTACGTCCACCCGGCCTCCCGCATGCCCACTATACGCCCTCGCTCAAAGTCCGTCAACTGCACATACGGTTCACGTCCACGCTGTCGCGGCATGCTACCATTGTTAAAGACTGCGATGGAGCTCCGTATGCCACGGCAAACTGGCTGACACTGACGGCGGCGGTGCACAAATGCTGCGCAGCTAGCGCCATTCGACGGCCAACACCGCGGTTCCTGGTGTGTCCGCTGTGCCATGCGTGTGATCATTGCTTGTACAGCCCTCTCGCAGTGCCCGGAGCAAGTATGGTGGGTCTGACACACCGGTGTCAATGTGTTCTTTTTTCCATTTCCAGGAGTGTATATTGATGTACAGTTGTGATCTCTCAAGATCAGTATCGTAAATCAATCCACAATATATAAGAAAACTTCCGAGTACACTACAGAGAATCTTTAGAGATGGATTCTCTAAACTAATGTATGTTCGTTGGGCCTATACTTTGATAACAACAACTTCCTTCAGTAATGTAACACCACAGTTTTATTTAGGCAGTTAGTGTTGAAAAGGGTAGGCGTACATTATATGCACCGACGCATTGGATAAATAGTTTTTTTCTTTTCAGAAGATGTCCAGCCCCGTCTCAATTCAACACCCAAATCAAAACTCACAACGTTGTAATTCCAAGTCGGCAAATCACAAATTCTCAAATTACTGCCATACTTATAACTTCCGCTCAAATAAATGCCGAGATAGATGCTAGTGGGACTCTCAGTGCATAAACGCACAACATATTACGTACCCGAGTATTGCAATCTGTAAGTCATGTTAGCCTACGATAAAACAATCCTATGTCTGTGCCCTGTATTTGAAGAGGATTAATATAAAAAGATGTTTCTGTAGATAATAAAAGAAATCGTTATTTCCATCAGATTGTTAAACCAACGTTAAAGAAAATTAACGACACAAAAACGCCTATTTGCGATCAGCTGATCTTATAAACAAATGACTACTGTTTGCGTATTGTTTCGATGTGATAAAATATAACTTTTTTACCAGAGGCAGTTAACCTCTCTGACAGCTTAAACTTTATATCGTAACTGTCAAAATTCAATCTTATGTTTTCTTTTCACGTTAGAGAAAAACGTTACTAAATATTTCTCTTCAGAAGTATTTGTATTATTATTTCTGCATTTAAAATGCTCAGAGACATTGACAAAAGAATATAAGTAGTATTAATTAACTACACAATAAGTTGGGACACCAGTGGGACTTTGATTTTAATTTAACGATGAACGTTAATTTATTGTCCTTGAAAAACGTTACTCAATATTTCAGTCTTTTATGTTTCAACAATTTCAGTTGTTAGATTATCTTTTGCTGGAAAAGATTTTAAAAAATCCCTATTTTCGGTATTGAATAGTAAATCAAAAATAACGAAAAACAAATCACTAAGCTCCACCCCCACGTTTGTCCCTGTATGAAATAGTGTGCAAGACTCAACCTCATCAGGCGTTGGACATTCACGGTTACTAACCCTTTTTAAAATATATTTTTCCAGCAATGTAGAATAAGAACTTTTATTAGTATGTCCGGTAACTGTTCACTTTACTTACTATCCAATAGTAATGTCATCACCGTAAGTGCTCACAGTTATTGAACTCGCAATTGCTTATTTTAGTATGAAATGGGAAGAACAGCTATTACAATAGTATAAATTCTTTAGGTGAAATGACCGGAATTTAATCACACAATCGCTTACACTCTCCACAAGGGGTTAGTAGTCACAACTGTAACACCTCCGTTTAATATCCCGACCTGATGTGATCGAATAGCAACCCAATATTTATTATTAACATGACCGTGAACCTAATGGGGCTGGCAATCGGAATTGACTGCTACGGAAGTTGTTACTTTCCAGTTCGTCCTGTTCAATACTACACTCCTGGAAATGGAAAAAAGAACACATTGACACCGGTGTGTCAGACCCACCATACTTGCTCCGGACACTGCGAGAGGGCTGTACAAGCAATGATCACACGCACGGCACAGCGGACACACCAGGAACCGCGGTGTTGGCCGTCGAATGGCGCTAGCTGCGCAGCATTTGTGCACCGCCGCCGTCAGTGTCAGCCAGTTTTCCGTGGCATACGGAGCCCTATCGCAGACTTTAACACTGGTAGCATGCCGCGACAGCGTGGACGTGAACCGTATGTGCAGTTGACGGACTTTGAGCGAGGGCGTATAGTGGGCATGCGGGAGGCCGGGTGGACGTACCGCCGAATTGCTCAACACGTGGGGCGTGAGGTCTCCACAGTACATCGATGTTGTCGCCAGTGGTTGGCGGAAGGTGCACGTGCTCGTCGACCTGGGACCGGACCACAGCGACGCACGGATGCACGCCAAGACCGTAGGATCCTACGCAGTGCCGTAGGGGACCGCACCGCCACTTCCCAGCAAATTAGGGACACTGTTGCTCCTGGGGTATCGGCGAGGACCATTCGCAACCGTCTCCATGAAGCTGGGCTACGGTCCCGCACACCGTTAGGCCGTCTTCCGCTCACGCCCCAACATCGTGAAGCCCGCCTCCAGTGGTGTCGCGACAGGCGTGAATGGAGGGACGAATGGAGACGTTTCGTCTTCAGCGATGAGAGTCGCTTCTGCCTTGGTGCCAATGATGGTCGTATGCGTGTTTGGCGCCGTGCAGGTGAGCGCCACAATCAGGACTGCATACGACCGAGGCACACAGGGCCAACACCCGGCTTCATGGTGTGGGGAGCGATCTCCTACACTGGCCGTACACCACTGGTGATCGTCGAGGGGACACTGAATAGTGCACGGTACATCCAAACCGTCATCGAACCCATCGTTCTACCATTCCTAGATCGGCAAGGGAACTTGCTGTTCCAACAGGACAATGCACGTCCGCATGTATCCCGTGCCACCCAACGTGCTCTAGAAGGTGTAAGTCAACTACCCTGGCCAGCAAGATCTCCGGATCTGTCCCCCATTGAGCATGTTTGGAACTGGATGAAGCGTCGTCTCACGCGGTCTGCACGTCCAGCACGAACGCTGGTCCAACTGAGGCGCCAGGTGGAAATGGCATGGCAAGCCGTTCCACAGGACTACATCCAGCATCTCTACGATCGTTTCCATGGGAGAATAGCAGCCTGCATTGCTGCGAAAGGTGGATATACACTGTACTAGTGCCGACATTGTGCATGCTCTGTTGCCTGTGTCTATGTGCCTGTGGTTCTGTCAGTGTGATCATGTGATGTATCTATGTATCTGACCCCAGGAATGTGTCAATAAAGTTTCCCCTTCCTGGGACAATCAATTCACGGTGTTCTTATTATAATTTCCAGGAGTGTATAATACTGAATGTCTGGTAATAAGGAACACCAACACAGTTTTACTAATTACGAACTTATATTCTTCTCAAAACACAAAAAGGAGACAGCCACTGCCTTCTTCATACATATCTAATTACGGCTAATCTTAGCACAGGCTTTCTTCATTTTCCATTATCGTCACACGCTAATCCCTCACTGCATCCAACACTGCAATCCAAGGTTAGGCCGGCGCGGTAGACGCGAAACCAAATATCGGCACTAGTAACGTCATCGATCACTTTCGTATTGATACTTCTTTACTTTCCCGGTATTAATCTATTACTTATGGGTCTAACCACGGCGATGGCGACACCCTTCTCGGTTAAAGATCCTGTATTTCAACAATGGCCTTCACACACACATATACCCGCCAACCACACTGGTGCATCTCGACACTCGCTCTCTCAACACGTCACAATCGATTGTTCGTCCTATCGACCTGTGCCAAGTGCAAAGTTATAATAAGGGCCTACGGACCCCTTACACAACCGCCGACAAATATACCATATGTATACCGACACCTATCATCAAAATAAAGCAATATACGACAGAGGCTTCACTTACGCTTGTCGTCACTTTCTCGTCAATTGATAGGTTCACGTATTTTACAATATAGAACTACTACCCCGAAGACAACAAAAAACCAACCAAAATCAGCTGCGTCACTTTTCAACCCAAACAAAATTTATTCCGAAATTAACTTCAGATACTACACTGAACCTCTGTTCAACTTTCTAGGACAGCTCAGTCCTTACTTTATAAACCATTTGGAAGCATTTAGCTTCAAAACTTCCCATTTCTATCAACTTAAGAACAATCTCCGACCAAGAATTATTCCCTTTTTTACAACGGACTTTATATGGTTGTTCACTCACCGTAAGTGAAAACAGACTTCTCTTCTTCAGAATTAAACTGAAACATGAGCCTTAAGTAAGTGATGGATCTTACTAATTTTCCTTTCTTTACGTATCGATGTAAATACGTAAGTCAGATCATAAATTCTCTTACTGCAAGATATAATATTAATTAAGCGTCAAACGCCGAACTAGTGTCCTAACCATGAACAAACGACGAACTCTGTGTCTACTTCAGACCTACTTCAGGCATACTACTAAAATTCTTATTCTTTTACATCATTGTTGTTTTAAATGATTAACTCTTCTTTGGCCTTCTGTATTCTTTTTTTTTAGACGCCAGGTCGCTGTTGTACCGCGATCTGCAGCCAAGCCCACCACTTTGTCGTGCGCTCTATAACATATAACAGAATTCCTTTTAACTAATAAAATTTATATATTTATTATCCAACCACTTTGCGTATTTTGAGACTACGTACATTTTGTGTTGATAAAATATGAGCGAATTTCGGCTTACTGGGAGAACTTTAGGATAGTGTGGTTCATTAGTAAAAGGGACAGCGAATCGGACGCTAGTGCGACCTATTCTTGAGTACTGCTCGAGTATTTGGGATCCGCACCAGGGCGGATTCTGAATGTCCTGAACCATGTACAGCACAAGATCCAGAGTTTCTTCCAAATATATCATCAACTAGAAATGAATTAACTCATCTCATTAGAGATTTGGAGACCTCTAAAGCTAAGGCTGAGATTTTAGCATCAAGATTGCAGCAGCGCAATTTTCATTCTACCGTAGAAGAGAGCAACAGTTCACTACTTTTTTCAACAAGCAAGATAGTCTTGTGGCATGTGTAGATATAAATGGTCTAATGAAGGCTCTCAGAATTAATTAAAACGCTGATGAGTGGAGACTCTTTATTGATTCGTTAAATTTGAGCTTAAAAGCAATGCTTTTACATATTGGTAATGAGCTTCCTTCTATTCCAGTTGGGCATAGTGTGCATATGAAGAAGTCATACCAAAACAAGAAAATTTTACTAAAAGCCATCAAGTATAATGACTCTCAATGGCAGATTTGTGGTGGCTTGAGAGTGGTGGCACTGCTATTAGGTATGCAGTTAGGGTATACTAAATATTGCTGCTTACTCTGTGAATGGGATAGCCGAGCTCGCGCATCTCATTACAGTGAACGTGAATGGCCAACCATAAAATCTCTTCAACCAGGTATAAAGAACATTAAGAACGAAATTCTAGTAGATCCTAAAAAGATTCTACTTCCGCCCTTGCATATCAAGCTGGGTCTCATGAAAAACTTTGTTAAGGGAATGAACAAAGATGGTGAGGCGTTTAAGTTATTAAGATAAAAATTCCCTTTCATAAGTGATTCCAGAGTAAAGGAGGGCATCTTTGTAAGCCCACGAATTCAAGAGCTTTTTGGAGACAGTCCTTTGATGGAATCATACAAGGTGATGAGAAGCATCCATGGGAATGTTTCAAGACAGTCTGTTTACAGTTCTTAGGGAACGAACGAGCAATAAATTACAAGGAGATTGTAGATAACAAGTTGTCATCTTACGAAAAACTTGGTTGCAACATGTCATTGAAAATGCATTTCTTACATAGTCATCTTGACTTCTTCCCCAAAGATTGTGATGCGGTAAGTAATGAATATGGGGAGCGATTTCATCAAGATATTGGCACATTTGGGAAGAGGTATGCCGGAAAGTGGAGCCCTGCTATTTTAGCAGATTCCTGCTGGACTGTCATAAGGGATGCTTCCGAGTATGTGTATACACGCCAAATCAAGCGAAAACGGCCATCTTCTGAATTTATCTCTGAACAAAATATGTAATTGTATGTACTGTACATATGGACATTTAATATTTGTAATCCTTTATACACATTTATGACCAGTTAATTTAAATATTTTGTTTTGTGCTTTACATAGTTCTGGTACAAACTACACTTACAAAGTATTTTCATTCATGTAATATTACCTTCATTTCTTCTTAAAATTTTTCTTTTGTACTTCCAGAATGGCACTGAAATTTATCAGTGCATAACACATAACATAATTCAAGTAATTATTCACTTAAAATTTGTTATGTTGAATCTTGGAACATGAATTAGTGAGTTATTTATACAAAAATGTAGATTACTTTAAAAAAACTGGAGCCAAATACTTATGAAGATGATGATTTTGTACCATTTTGTATTGAAATAAACATAGCTAACTCAAAATCACGCAATTTACACACTTTAACGTCAAATTTGTTGTTCAGTGTAATCACTGGCACGCGATTATCTATGATTTGTGGACAATTTACGCTGCAGAAAGCCTGAAATGGAAACAAAGAATAGAAAATATGTTGTTAGGAACTAAGAAAAACTTATTTTTAATTGAGCGCAAACAGTTCCTCACCCCCTCTCTATTTCAGTTACTGCAGAGTCTGACAGCAATAACATATAGAGAAAGAGCTTTTGAACGCGTAATAGAATTGCGTACTGTTGTTAACAGGACAAGAGGAAGAGCTATTTTCGTCGGAAACATTTTCAATAAATGTACTTCAGAAGCAATTTCCTGTTAACTGTCTGCTCTACAGTGGACGTTAAAAATTCAGACACTAAAATTGCTTCGTTAATATTAACAGAATTTTCCCGAGTGCAAAGTGTCGCCAGTTCATTCATTTAACAAACATTGCAAAGTTTAATTCTCTCCATGGAAATGATTAACTCACAAAATACGTAACGAAGTCATTTCTGACAAGCGTAGTAGTGAACTTAACAAAACAGCATTTTCACAACTAACAGTAGTCTCCGAGAATATTTAAATAAAATAAGTGCCTTGAGCTATGTTTGGTCTGTCAACAGGATTGACCTGTTGGCTTTAGTGTTCTCATAGTCTCACGCTCTGAGTGAGGGCAGAACATTTACTCCCTCAGACGATACTGCAGTCTTCTGAAGGACGATTCCTGTAGCTCACTTCACTGACGGGAAACTATGAAACTCCTCGATAGGATAACACTGGGTGACGTTATGAGACTTTCAATGTTGTTTTATTGGCTTTCGGTTAACTTTATCTAGCCACATAAACAAATCATTATGCTAGTTTAACAGTGAGTTTGAAATATGGCACACGTGATTAAAAATTCCAGCACTAAAATTGCTTTATCATTTCATGAATATTACTTTTACTTCCTCTCAAAATGTGTTACAGTGTTCTATACAATGAAAATAATGTATTTTGATGCAAACAGTACAAAATCGAATTACCAGCGCCGATGACGAGGCTTTCTGGTACATCCACCAAAGAAAATGTTACTTTAGTCTTCCTCTACGACACAGCCGCACAGGAAAGGTGGTATAATGTTGAAGCCTTAGAGGAGATGCTTGGATCGCCGGTGATTAAACAGCATGCGGAATGTAATGATTAAGAGCTGCCGTTGACGGTTTAGCGCATGGTATCTATGTCTTGTTGGTGTTACGATAGCGGAATGTAGTTATCTAGTTTTTTGCTGTACGTTATACGTTATGACATGCTTCTCTGATTGTAAGTGGGCTTTCGTTGAAACGTTCCAGATGAGTGAAGCCTACAGTCATGATAGTGGCGTCATTTTTAAATTTGTATTTGGCTTCGAAATGTCACATCTGGTCCCAAAATGTACCAATACTGCCATCCATATTCTCTGAGTCGCTTTCGGACGCTCTGCTAGTAGCTGAAGGAACTCAGTTCTATTTAAAACTTTTGTAGTAAAAGACAGGATTACTTTTGCATCTGGCTCAAGGACTGAATGGCAGAATTCTTGCTCGAATTACAGCTTTCGCCTTGGGGCATAGCCGCACACATCAATGACAGCATCTCAACATCCTCTTACAACAGGTGGAAGATTCCTGTTACACCAAAACTCTTAACAGAAGTAAACGGAAAATAGTTTCGAACATCTCTACGACACCACCGGAGAAATGCACCCCCTTCATTCGGAGTCTGTGGCTTAAGTGTTTCCACCACAAACGGGGTGGCAACTCGTTAGCCCCGACTAATATATCGTTTGCTACGATCGCAAGCGTAGCTAGAATTCACGTTCGTATAAGTTCAAACTAGAGTTTATCGAACTTTTCTGAAAAGTATCAGAGACTCACTGAAAACATAGATCGGTATAGTCAAGATATGGGCATATTCTGGCGCGATGAGTAGTGATGCTCGTCTAGTGATCAGTTAACAAGCTGGTACCTAATATTACATGGAATAAGTTAGTGTATTTTGTTTCACATCTTTCACTACTTGTTTTATGTCGCTAAACCATTTGATTTCTTGCCTAATGAGAAGGCTCAGATAGGTTTCCACTCTTTACACTGGACCGTTGTATGGCGAACCTAGTGTTCTATCATACACAAGCAACTACAAACGGAATCATCAGAGAAATCTCCAAGAAAACTATGGTCTCAAGTCCCTTCGGCGACTGAATGATCAGCTGAAGAGCACGAGCTCGGATAGGACAAATACAGGGAATGAATTTACAAAAGTGCTTTTAAACATAGCGCGAACTCTCCCGGCCACATGTAGATTCGTGGAAAACTCTGTACTTTTATTGAAAATGCACATACTAATATATTAAAGTCAAAACAATGTATCTCATTGTCTTCAGGCAAACTACAAAACTTTCTTGTATGAGTGTCAACTACAGCCATAAAATATTGCTTGAAATAGAGATCAGTATGATGTATCCTTCTTTTTTACTTTCTAATAACCAATGCATAAGAATTTATCTTACAGTAGGCTGTATCGTTTTACACTACTGGCCATTAAAATTTCTACACCACGAAGATGACGTGCTACAGATGCGAAATTTAACCGACAAGAAGGAGATGCTGTGATATGCAAATGATTAGCTTTTCAGAGCATTCACACAAGGTTGGCGCCGGTGGTGACACCTACAACGTGTTGACATGAGGAAAGTTTCCAACCGATTCCTCATACACAAACAGCAGTTGACTGGCCTTGCCTAGTGAAACGTTGTTGTGATGCCTCGTGTATGGAGGAGAAATGCGTACCATCACGTTTCCGACTTTGATAAAGGTCGGATTGTAGCCCATCGCGATTGCGGTTTATCGTTTCGGGACATTGCTGCTCGCGTTGGTCGAGATCCAATGACTGTTAGCAGAATATGAGATCGGTGGGTTCAGGAGGGCAATACGGAACGCTGTGCTGGATGCCAACGGCCTCGTGTCACTAGCAGTCGAGATGACAGGCATCTTATCCACATGGCTGTAACGGATCGTGCAGCCACGTCTCGATCCCTGAGTCAACAGATGGGGACGTTTGCAAGATAACAACCATGTGCACGAACAGTTGGACGACGTATGCAGCAGCATGGACTATCAGCTCGGAGACCACGGCTGCGGTTACCCTTGACGCTGCATCACAGACAGGAGCACCTGCGATGGTGTACTCAACGACGAATCTGGATGCACGAATGGCAAAACGTCATTTTTTCGGATGAATGCAGGGTATACAGCATCATAATGGTCAGTCCGTGTTTGGCGACATCGCGGTGAACACACATTGGAAGCGTGTATTCGTCATCGCCATACTGGCGTATCACCTGGCGTGATGGTGTGGGGTGCCATTGGTTACACGTCTCGGTCAGCTCTTGTTCGCATTGACGGCACTCTGAACAGTGGACGTTACATTTCAGATGTGTTCCTACCCTTCATTCGATCCCTGCGAAACCCTACATTTCAGCAGGATAATGCACGGCCGCATATTGCAGGTCCTCTACGGGCCTTTCTGGATACAGAAAATGTTCGACTGCTTCCCTGGCTAGCACATTCTCCAGATCTCTCAACAACTGAAAACGTCTGGTCAATGGTGGCCGAGCAAGTGGCTCGTCACAATACGCTAGTACTACTTTTGATGAACTGTGGTATTGTGTTGAAGCTGCATGGGCAGCTGTACCTGTATACGCCATCCAAGCTCTGTTTGACTCAATGCCCAGGTTTACCAAGACCGTTAGTACGGTCAGAGTCGGTTGTTCTGGGTACTGATTTCTCACGATCTATGCACCCAAACTGCGTGAAAATGTAATCACATGTCAGTTCTTGTATAATATATTCGTCCAATGAATACTCGTTTATGATCTGCAATTCTTCATGGTGTAGCACTTTTAATGGCCAGTAGTATACACTGTCTAGCGTGAATTAGAAATAGTCTGGCCGGCTTTAAATGTTCCTGTGTTAATGTATGTTCAAAATACCATTCTTTTTTAAATTAAAGAATGTAACTCCGTATTCAGAAATCCCGTAGCGTTAACCTTATTTCGCGGTCTTATCGTTGCTCAGTAGCTCCTTCTAGATTATGTGAACTTCCCGCTCTAGCACACACCAGACAGCTTTATGTGCTGTATCATTGCAGAAACCGCAGGGTGTGTATAGATTTTCGTCTCACGTTAATTCAAGTTATCTTAGGCCTTTTCTATCTTATTATCTTAAATTTCTGTCACAGTTAGGTGTCATTTTACTTGATATAGTCTGCCTTACAAAAACATTTTAACGTATCAATTGCTATGTCAGTATGTTGCGCTTTTGATTTTATGAATTACACACAGATACGGTTGTCAGCTTGTTGCTCAATCAGCCTTATGGTCTTGACATTTATTCATAATAGTGTGAGCGTGAGTAAAGGGAGGGGGATGTGAGAAAGCATCGAGATGAGGGGGAGTGGGTGGTTATTTAGTTCGCTAGAGGCCCCAGTTTTGATCTCTCCTTATTTATATCTGTCGTTTTCACTGATTTTATTTACATATGCTTTTTCTGGTAGTACGCCGCCACATTACTCGCCCCGATTTCCTATTTCAGTTATTTTGAAGACCTCCCAATTCAGGGTTTTTATTTTTGACTACGAACGTAGGGAGCATCTTGATGTACTGATGTCACAATGTTGTAAATATGTTTTAATTTGTTTTTCGGCCTGTTTAAGTACTTTGGATACGATATATAAAAATTAGAAAAGTTCTTGAAATTCTCGGAAAAATTTAGAATGTTTTAAAAAAAGGCATATGTATTGCACAGGATTCTTTCCTTCTTATGTAGTTCACCTGAGGATGCTGCTCTAATACAGTGAAACATCTTTCACAATAAGAAGTCACCTATTACAGCTGTTAACAGAATTTTCCGTCGGTTCTTGGTAGAACAACATTATTACGGCTGTCTTGCTGTTCATTTTACATCGATTCATTATGAAGTTTAACGACTGTTGCTGCCTGCATAACAAAGTTCTATGAAACTTCATTCATTCAAAATGGTAACTCTGTGTAATTTTTTATCTGTATGCCGTTACTTGATACCTATGAACACACTTTGCTTCAAATAAATGTTCGTTTCGCCCATAAAGACCCATAACAAATGATATTTTTATTAAAATTACACAAAATGCATGAGACTTGTAATTATCTGCGAATGTTTTTGATCTCTCTAATAAGTTGAGCCGTTGTGGTGTTTTCAAGGGGGCAGAACATGATTTATGTCGGGTATTAACAACCGACATTCCCACACACATTCTTCCTCACGTTAAAAATTAATGTTAACAATACTTATTTGAGAATCGATTTTAACGCTTGTCCATCAACGGAACAGTCTCATCGTTCAGCGCCAGCGACTAGGAGTGGGCATTTAGATGGCTAGAATCTAGTTTTTACTGTCGGCATAATACACTGACGAAAAATAGAAAACACAACACCAAGAAGGAGTTGAGTGACATAAACGTAAGTTGGTTGGGATGTTTCTACATGTGAAAGATAGTGTCTATTCAGATCAGGCGCCAGTCGCATATGACGATAAAAATCAGGCTTACTTTAAATACATGCTATAACTGTCTTGAGTGTTAGTTACCTTGGACATTGAACGTGATGGTTTGATGTTACCCAAGGATGCCTTTAAGGCGACGAAGACGTCATTATCAGCATCTCACTGAGCTTGAGCGAGATCGTGTAATAGAGCTCCGAAAAATAGGATGTTCCTTCTGAGATATTGCAGAAAGACTTGGCAGGAATGTAGCCACTGTATATGACGGCTGGCAGTGGTGGTCACGGGAATTTACAGTCGCAAGAAGACCCTATTGCGGACGGACACTTGGCACTACCGAGAGGAAAGACTATCCTGTTCGGCATATTGCTCTGTCGCATCGTACTGCATCTGCAAAAGCAAAGTGGGCAGCAGCCGGCGCTACAGTGACACAACGAACTGTTGCAAACTACTGCGTGTTCAAAAAGTCCCTCCGCAGTGCCGCATGATTGTTAGCCGCGAGTGCCGTATGCCACAGTGAGTATACCTAAATGAAACTCAGTGAAATACGTTATTAATTTATTGAATATTTATTTTTACTTACAAATTTTCACATCAAATGTTGAAAGTGTCCCCACTGTTGTTGAATACACAATTCAATTTGTCTAATCATGTTTCCAAACACAAGCTGTAACATTCCTTCTGTAACAGAAGCAGTGAAAGTGGATATTACAGTTTTCAATTCATCGATGGATTTTGGACGGTTTTTATAGACAGTTGCTTTCGCTGCACCCCAAAAGGAAAAGTCAGATTGTGTTAGGTCAGGCGATCGTGGAGGCCAAAGTCCCTGTGAAATTATGCGATCGCCAAAAACATCAGCAAGCAGTGACAATGAAACGCGAGCTGTATGCGCGGTTGCACCATCTTGTTGAAAATAACCGTTCAGCATTTCACTTAACACAGGTTCTCCTTTGAATGGGTGCAGATTATCACTGCAGTATCGTTGTGCGTTTATTGTTTCGTTGAAAAACCCAGGCAGCGAACAGTCATACGGCACTGCGAAGAGACTTTGTGAACACCCCATAGTCACTTCAAGGACAGCGCCCTTCTTAAACCAACAACATTTAACGAGTTCAGTGGTATCAAGCGAGAGCTCGTTGGAGGACAGGGCGGAGGTCTTTTGTGGTTTCTGTTGGAAGCTGGTTCTCCTTCGGTGTCAGTGATGGCTGTTTGTAGGTTAGAAGGAGCCAGTTAGCCAGTTGAGGGCCTGGAACCAACCTGCCTGCATGTTAGGCACTCTGCACTTACACTTGGAGTTATGGTCTGGGGTGCAATTTCGTATGACAGCGGGAGCACTCTCGTGGTTATCCCACACCTCCCTGAATACAAATATGTGATGATTCGACCTCTTGTGCTGCCATTCATGAACAGCTTTCGAGGAGGTGTTTTCCAACAGGATAACGCTCACCCACATATCACTCTTCTAACCCAACATTCTCTACAGGGTGTGAATTTGTTGCCTTGGTCTTCTTGATCACCAGATCTGTCTCAAGTCGAGTAAATGTGGGACATCATCGGACGACAACTGCAGCGTCATCCACTACCAGCATTAATCATCCACGTACTGACCGACAAGTACAACAGGCTTGGAAATCCATCCCTCAGATTGACATCCGATTCATGTATAGCAAAATGCATGCGTCCTTGCATTCAACATTCTGGCGACTACACAGTTTATTAATGTACGAGCATTTCACATTTACAATGGCTTATCTCGAGTTTACATTAACCTGTGAACTTGCAATGTTAATCGCTTTAATATATTACCTAGACAAATGTATTCCCAAAATTTCATTATTCTAAATTAATTGTTTTGTGCTGTTCTGATTTTTTTTCCGCCTATGTACACTCCTGGAAATTGAAATAAGAACACCGTGAATTCATATTCCCAGGAAGGGGAAACTTTATTGACACATTCCTGGGGTCAGATACATCACATGATCACACTGACAGAACCACAGGCACATAGACACAGGCAACAGAGCATGCACAATGTCGGCACTAGTACAGTGTATATCCACCTTTCGCAGCAATGCAGGCTGCTATTCTCCCATGGAGACGATCGTAGAGATGCTGGATGTAGTCCTGTGGAACGGCTTGCCATGCCATTTCCACCTGGCGCCTCAGTTGGACCAGCGTTCGTGCTGGACGTGCAGACCGCGTGAGACGACGCTTCATCCAGTCCCAAACATGCTCAATGGGGGACAGGTCCGGAGATCTTGCTGGCCAGGGTAGTAGACTTTCCCCCTCTAGAGCACGTTGGGTGGCACGGGATACATGCGGACGCGCATTGTCCTGTTGGAACAGCAAGTTCCCTTGCCGATCTAGGAATGGTAGAACGATGGGTTCGATGACGGTTTGGATGTACCGTGCACTATTCAGTGTCCCCTCGACGATCACCAGTGGTGTACGGCCAGTGTAGGAGATCGCTCCCCACACCGTGATGCCGGGTGTTGGCCCTGTGTGCCTCGGTCGTATGCAGTCCTGATTGTGGCGCTCACCTGCACGGCGCCAAACACGCATACGACCATCATTGGCACCAAGGCAGAAGCGACTCTCATCGCTGAAGACGAAACGTCTCCATTCGTCCCTTCATTCACGCCTGTCGCGACACCACTGGAGGCGAGCTGCACGATGTTGGGGCGTGAGCGGAAGACGGCCTAACGGTGTGCGGGACCGTAGCCCAGCTTCATGGAGACGGTTGCGAATGGTCCTCGCCGATACCCCAGGAGCAACAGTGTCCCTAATTTGCTGGGAAGTGGCGGTGCGGTCCCCTACGGCACTGCGTAGGATCCTACGGTCTTGGCGTGCATCCGTGCGTCGCTGCGGTCCGGTCCCAGGTCGACGGGCACGTGCACCTACCGCCGACCACTGGCGACAACATCGATGTACTGTGGAGACCTCACGCCCCACGTGTTGAGCAATTCGGCGGTACGTCCACCCGGCCTCCCGCATGCCCACTATACGCCCTCGCTCAAAGTCCGTCAACTGCACATACGGTTCACGTCCGCGCTGTCGCGGCATGCTACCAGTGTTAAAGACTGCGATGGAGCTCCGTATGCCACGGCAAACTGGCTGACACTGACGGCGGCGGTGCACAAATGCTGCGCAGCTAGCGCCATTCGACGGCCAACACCGCGGTTCCTGGTGTGTCCGCTGTGCCGTGCGTGTGATCATTGCTTGTACAGCCCTCTCGCAGTGTCCGGAGCAAGTATGGTGGGTCTGACACACCGGTGTCAATGTGTTCTTTTTTCCATTTCCAGGAGTGTATATTGTCTCTCAGGTCGTATGATGTAGTTATAACCTAAGATTCACTCTTGAGTGCGTTGCAGATTTTGAACGTCGTTACATTGCTAATACGGACAGCTGTCGATTAAAAGTACTACGGATTTTGTACACTCGCTCAACAGGCACATAAAAACTTGTTTCTTCGTCTGGACAGAATTTCGATAGTAGCTTTAAAGAGATAAGTACAAGCGAACTTGTTTGCAACATGTGTTACAGTTCAGATATCAGAAATTACAAAAGAGAGAAATAAGTTTGACCCTTAAAATGTTTTAAACAGAGTAGTGTTTTATTTGTGTGTGTGTGTGCGTGTGTGTGTGTGTGTGTGTGTGTGTGTGTGTGTGTGTGTGTGTCTGTGTGCATACAGGAGTTAGTTAAGTTTGTTATACATTTATTCAACAACGTTTCCACGTAGTATTTAATTTATAATGTAGTGAACACTTACACGTAAAATGTGCAAAGAAAATGTAATAGAATGTAAAATACTACTGTGGGCTTGTTTATTATAAGATGATAAATGGATAAAGTGTTAAAAATACTGGACAAACATGAATAAATAATTTACTGCATACCGCAGCTCAAAATTCTGTGTTTTGCTATATGGTTCACTGGGAAATGCGAATGCAGCATAATTCATAAAGAAGGTACTAACCAATACGACGCAGCGCGGAATAAAACCTAAAAAACAGCAGGAACAATGCCTTATATTCTTACAACAAAAACGTGGACATCAGATGTGGTGACACCTGCGGAAGCAAGCGAAATGCCACAGCGTTCTTCTCTTCAAAAGTGTAAGCCAAGTTCATGCTACATAATGGATTGTCCATTCATATAGTATAACACACGTGTTTACATACAATTGTTAAAACTTCTAAATAGGAAACTAAATGGAAAGTCCAATAGTCCGCAATAGTAGTATTTATTGAAGTACGTTAGAGACTTTAACTGACACCAATAAAGACAGTTATTGCAGATGATCGGACTTTTCATTTAGTTTTCTATTTAAAAGTTCCAACGCTCGTACGTAAACGGCTCTGCTATACTGTATGAATGGTCAATCTATTATGTATAATAACTTTATCTGTGGCCACTTTAGTTTTAAAATTGTCTACAGCGAGTTCATTCTCTATGTTGAACGTAAATTATTATGATGGATATGGAACGCCTGTAAAAAATTCACTGTATCCTAAATCTGCAGAGTGCTTACGAGTAAATCTTACGCCGCACCAACCCCACTTGGCAGTTGAAGTCAGTGTGCGTTGGCGACAAAATTTCCGTTCCGCAGGTCTGAATGCTCACTTCCTACTTCTATTTCTACTGTATCATCAAAGTCAGGGATAGCTAAACTCCCTTGTCTCTTCCAGCAACAGAGTTTTCTTAGATGTCCATAATTTCTTTTTATTCTGTGTCTCCAAATGCATTACTTACATCAGTGTGTAGATGTTGGGAATTATAGGTAAAAGAAGAAACTGTGAAGCTAAAAGGAAAACAGTAACTGTAAATTTCACGCAGATTTTTTCTCGAACTGCAATTGTGCTATCGTATATATAAAGCGCAATGTGCTTTCACATTAAATATAACTACCTTAATAAGTAGAGACGTCACGCAACATTAACATAAAATTGCGGTGAAGCTTTGTTCGCTCAGAAAAGTCTTGAAGATCCTGTAAATATCGAAAGAGGCAAATAGGCATTTGATGAGGCCACCAAATGGAACATTCGCTGGATTGAGCTAAAGTTTCCCTATGACCCATGTAAGGCCGTGCCATGACGAATAAGCTAAAACATTATATGAAGCCATCTCATGAGACAGCTATAGGTCATGTACCCACTGGTTCATGTGTTACAAAGTCTGAACGGGAAGAGTTTGTTTTTTAGGTCTTCGCGAGTTACGACTATGTTCGAGAATTCTCTGGAACGTTTCTGAAATATTTCTGGTGTTGTGTGCATAGGTACACACGTCGCACTCCAGAGAGGAGACCTCATATCATCCTATAAATACGTGACAAGTCCCTACTTCGAATTAGAACAGAGTCTGACAGTTACAGCACTGCATTATAGAATTACCAGAGTATTCCAGTCGATGGAGAAGTCATACTCAGATTACGGTGCGACTCTAATCTATTCCTGTCTGATTTGGGAAAGTAACGACAGTTACTGGTCGATGAGCAGCGGCAGCAACGACAGCCCATGGATGTAATCGGAATGGACGTTGTCTCAATATGTTAGATGTTTCCTATTTATAGGTAAGGGAATTATCATATGACATGACACCAAGTAATATCTCGTCACTCTAGCCAGGATAAAATTGCCAGTAGACCGTATGTGTGTCACTGGTCTCAGATAGATAATGCTTTTGTGGACGCCTTTCCAGCACTTTGAAACTCTTAGTGAATAAATGGTATGTACTGTATAATAATATCGAGGTAACACATTTTGACATTGTCCTCAGAAATTTTAGCTAACGTCTACTCTCCTACTGGTACATTCTTTTTTTTTTACCGCTGTTGGTATTACACGGAATATCCCTCCTTCCTTGTCGCCAGGATCCGACTGTGCGGTAGCACGCTACCTCCCCTCTCTCCCCCCCACGCTCCTCTGGCTCATTCTTGTTTTCCGTCCACACGCCCTAGTTTTAATTAATGAGGCGAATCAACATTTGTCCAGGAACACAACTTTTGGATACTCAGGTTGTATATTAGCTGAGGACTTCCAGGATACAACCAGGTATACTACGTAAGTATAAGGAGTAGCTGTGCTGTACATTACTTCTCAATAGCGATTGAACTTTCCGTGTGGACTGAGTGTGGTTTCGTGGTGATATTAACAGCTTACCTCCACGGAGGCATCATCAGCGTTTTGGTTTTCAGAGCCCAATCCTTTAAAGCTCTGTAATAGACTATACCCATGCCACAGTCCCAGCGGCGTTAAATGTTGAAGGTTCCGAGACACAGGAAATTTTCGCCGTAGACAATTGTAGGGAGTGCAGCTGGAACCAGTCTTAAACGGGACCAATCACTGGCATCAACTGCGCGACGAACTCAAACTGTTTCTGCAAGATACTTACCTGCAGAACTTACAGCTGACGAAGGAGTATTAATTTATCTAAAACCGGTACGAGAACAAGTACAATGTGTTGTTGACTCACATCAACTTGGCTCGTCCTCATTAGGCTACAATGACACTTGTGTTGTTACTATTATATCATAATGCTAGGAATAGAGCTACAGAAAGCTACTACGCACTTGCAAGAACGTGAAAATTACTCTTTCTCTTACAGCGATAGCTGCGTTAATTAACGCACGCGTCTTTCTTTATTATAACGCAGGTCACTTGAGGAACAACAATGATCGTAACTCGTAGCGGATATTAAAGCATTTCGTAGCAGCAACTTAAATGGTGCTTCGAAGTGGCCGTGCGGTTCTGGGCGCTGCAGTCTGGAACCGCGAGACCGCTACGGTCGCAGGTTCGAATCCTGCCTCGGGCATGGATGTGTGTGATGTCCTTAGGTTAGTTAGGTTTAACTAGTTCTAAGTTCTAGGGGACTAATGACCTCAGAAGTTGAGTCCCATAGTCTCAGAGCCATTTGAACCAAATGGTGCTTTTACACAAACCTCTAACTTACACTACAAGGTATCCTATCAGCTATCTCATTGTTGAGAGCTAACATACCTTAGTAACTCCGAGGTGGAATCGCTAGCTAAGCACTATATGAAGTACACTGATGAGCACAAACATTATTATCCGCTGCTGAGTAGCGTGTCGGTACATATTTTCGACAAGTCCTGCTTAAGTTTCTTGAGATATGTGGGACCAGATATCTACGCACAGGCCTACAGTTCCCGTACATTACGGACCGGTAGTTGTCGTGCCCGGAACTGGTGCTGAGTAGCGCCCCTGACGTGTTCCGTTGGGTTCAGATAAAGCGTATTCGGTAGCCTGACTTTCACGCTCTTGAATCCATCTTTGCATGATTATGATCTTATCATGCAGACAGTTATTCTGCTGGGAGATGCCATTGTCATCAGACAAGACATCAAGCATCACGGTGTACAGCAGGTGTTCTACAATAATGATCACGTAGTTCTGAGCTGCCATGGTGACTTCAGTTCCTACCACACTGTGAGTTAAAGGGCGAATTGTGGCGCTTTGAAAATATTCTACGTTAGCGTGGCCGCACGGGCCGCTCGGCCAGCCGGGACCCAGCAGCAAACACGTGGTGGCGAACGTTAGCCGGACGAGATGGGTTGCTCCAGCGCATGGTCCAGCCACGTGGCTGGGAATTCCGCTGTGACGAGGGCGGTACTTTGTGTCGATGAAGGAGATGTCTACGCCGGGAGTGCCAAAGATGACGGACTTTGTGAAACCTCAATGGCAGACATCTCACCGTATAGAAATTAATAGTAGCCACATGAATCATGATAACTCAAAAAGAAACATGTGAATTACTATTATTTGCACGACGATTCTGATGGTGTAATCAGATTTTCAATATCTTTATTACTTTAAAGTTTAGTATTTGACTGTAAATTATACAAGTAACACCCAGCAACGAATTTCCGAAATTTAAACGCTTCATCCGATTTCTTCGATCGACGCGTCTTTAGAAAGCTATTAGTGTAAACCTAAATTGATATATATTACAGGCATGTAACTTGAATAGTACATGAGTCATTGTAGGTCAAAGTGGCAAATTACTATCGATCGCGTAAGGCCATAAGTACTCCACAGTTACACGAAAAAACGGTAGCAGCATGCTTTTAAATATATTTATTCGTCTATGTCTTTGTTTATATCCGATATATACTATTCATGAAGAAATTGGTTAAATATTTACTGTGTTTTAGAAAGCACAGAGACACTAGGCTACTGGCCTACCTTTTTTTCTATTCATTTGATATATGTTTATTTAATTTGTTTATGAATCTAATAATGTGTGTTAGAGCGTGTTTATGGTCCAGCCGTAGGAATGTTTATTTAATTTCAAGTTATTTGAATGTAACTCCAGTATTTCGTATGTGTTTAAATATGTTTGTCAGTGTACGTTGGATTGAAGACATGGCGCGAGCGCTCTAGCCAATCACAGCTCTCGTGAATGGGGAGACTGGATGGAAGCAAGTTTGGGCGAGGAGGACAGGGGCAGTTCTGGACAGTACGGCACAGAACGGGAAGTGCTGGACGCGACGGCACGACGGACGCGGCGAGACTTGGAGTGTGCCAAGCGGTTTGCGCGTGGTCGCGGCAGATAGAAATCTTTTGGAGTGACGACTTGTGCACTTGTGAGATTTCCGTGGCTTCTTCAGTGAAGACGTAGTGTGCGTTTAGAAGTGAATATCTCGCGAGCTGAGTTTTTGTTCATAACTAATTACGTGCAGTAGGAATCTACTTTTTCCCCGTTATTCAACTTATATTTCATTTAATTGCTGAACCATCGACACCAGTAAGTGTTTTGCAGAAATATACCGCATTCTCAAAAGTACTTCTACTATTGTACTCATCATTTAACGTCGTTAAGATAGTACCTGCAGATTTTATTTAATTGCAATCTTTCATTTATAAATTTCTATGTTACATTCATAATTCGCCATTGCCGAGTGATAGAAACCTTCGACCGATCGATTCATGTGTGTATTCTTATCGTATACTATAGATTCAGCAGTATTTGGCCTGTAATGCGGCAACTACATATCCCAGCCCCTAGATAACGAAACTAGCCAAAACTTTTAATTTTGCAACCCTGTGTAGGAAGGTACGTAGTTGATGGACATCACACCATTTCATTCGTTTTCATTTACTATTTTGAAAGCCCGCAACGCGCCCCATGGAAACCCACGTAAAAGTATCCAATCCTGCTTCCACCAAGCCTGTGTCTATAGTGTAGTGCATGGCTTGAGCTGGCATTTACGTTTTTGGCTTTGTATCCTGACACGAGCATCGATCTGGTGTAACAAGAAACGTAATTCGTCAGCTCAGCAGATACGTTTCTACTTATCCTCTGTCCTAATTTCGATAATCCCTTGCCCACTGCAATCGGCACCTATTGAGCAGGCAAACCGTTAATATCCACGTTGTTTGAGAAGGCGTTGACGTCCAAGACCTGTTCAGATACTCGTGGTTTTACCGTTCTTCAACTAATTTCCTTCGATGCTCACGACAGTTGCATTCGAACAGCCGACCAGTTTCGCTGTTTACGAGATGGTGGTTCCTAGTCATCGGGCCATAACATTCTGCCCTTCATCAGAGTTCTTTATGGGACCTTTTCATCGCTAGAATGATTCTCCATTTGTTGTGCTCCGCTTCCGTACTTTATGTACCTTCTCATGTGCCCAGAGCGTCACCAGACGACGTTCAATCTTTTGGTATGCAGTGATCATAATGATTTCGCTCATCAGTGTTCCTGGAGTTCTGTCAGAAGGCTTATTCTGGCTTTCTACGGTAGCAGCAGCAGCAGTAACGCTAGTGACACAGCGAGAAGCGCGGTCGGCAGTTAATACTGTTTTCGTAGCGAGTGCTTCCGCCCCTTTGTCACACGCGACAAAGCCTGGCGGCGCACTGCGCCTGCGGGGCGGCAACCCGCCGTAATCCGGTCTCCGGCGCGTAAGCTTCCGCCAAGTTGTGCCGGCGCGGCCCCCCGTGGCCTGGCGAGGCACGAGGGCGAGCGAGCTGGCTGGCTGGCTGGCTGGCGCCACCTCACAGTGGTCGGCGCTGCCACCGCCGCTTTACACCCGCTCAGCCGCAAATACCCCTCTCACAGCAGAGGCGCCCGCAGGCGGCCGAAACCAGTCTGGAGACCACTGCGGGCATCTCCGGCACAGAATGTCTAATTTAGGTGTTGCCGCTTGGGGAAGTCTCATCCGAGACATGCAACTGCGCTGTGCCAAGCAGGAGAATGCCTGAGATTCGACAGTTTTCCCGCTGTGCTTTGCGTGTTACGCTCCTTAACTGAGCCACAGGCAGCTCGCTACACATTAACGAATAGTGCCTGCACGAATACTGCAACAATGACGCGTTGCTGTGCATATGCGGATCGGCCAGCGGACATCTCCGTTAATTTCTATTTACCTATCTACACCTACCTCCATACTGCGCGAAACACTTTGAATTGCTTGGTAGAGGGTACGTCCCACTGTCCCAGTTTTAGGGCTTTTTCCCATTCCATTCACACGTGGAGAGCAGGAAGAATGATTAAATGCCTCTATGCATGCTGTAGCTACTGTGAACTTGTCCTCACAATCCCTATGGGACAAACATGTAGGCAGTTGAAGTATATTACCAGAGTCACCACTTAAAGCCGGTTTCTGAAACTTTATAAGCAGGATTCCTCTGGATAGTTTACGTCTATCTCCAAAGTCTGCCACTAAAGTTCTTTCAACATCTCTGTGACACTCTCTTCAAGGTCAAATAAATTTGTAACCATTCGAAAATGGCTCAAATGGCTCTAGGCACTTTGGGACTTAACATCAACGTTCAACCTCTTGGTGTGCAGTGATCCCCTGGACTGTAATGTAATGGCGTGTGGCGAGGGCCCCCCGTCGGGTAGACCATTCGCCTGGTGCAGGTCTTTCGAGTTGACGCCACTTCGGCGACCTGCGCGTCAGTGGGGATGAAATGATGATGATTAGGACAACACAACACCCAGACCCTTAGCAGAGAAAATCTCCGACCCAGCCGGGAATCGAACCCGGGCCCGTAGGATTGACATTCTGTCACGCTGACCACTCAGCTAACGGGGGCGGACTCCCCTAGACTTAAACCTAACTAAACTAAGGACATCACACAAACTCATGCCCACGGCAGGATTCGAACCTGCGATCGTAGCAGCAGCGTGGTCCCGGACTGAAGCGCCTAGAATCGCTCGGCCACAACGGCTGCCTGTAACCATTCATTCTGCCCTTCTTCGTATACGTGCAACATCCCCTGTCACTTCTATCTCGTGCCAGTCCTACACAGTTGAGCAGTATTCTGGGTTGGGTCACACGTTTGATTTGCAAGCAATCTCCTTTGTACACTGATCGCATTTCCCCAGTATTCGTATAATTAATCTAAGTCTGCTACCTGTTTTATTCACGACTGAGGTTGTTTAATTGTTCCATTTCACGTCCCTACTAAGTGTTACACTTTTGTATGAGTTTACCCATTCCAGTTGTGACTCAATGACATTAGAGTTATAGGATACTAAGTTTTTTCGTTTTGTGAAGTGCTCAATTTTACATTTCTCAAGTTTAAAGCAAGTTTTCAATTTTTGTATCACTTTGAAATATTATGGAGATCTGACTGAATGTACGAGAAGTTTCTTCCAGACTGTAAGATAACTGCATCTTCTGCGAAAAGACTGTTGTTATTATTAATATTATTCACAAGGTCTTTAATAAATAAAATAAATAACAAGGTACACAAAACACATTCCTGGTTTACACCAGAATTACCTTAATGAATCTATTAGTGGAGGGTCTACTTGTATTAATATACAGCCAAAGGGCTGAAAGCGATCCTTCCTCTTAGTCGTATAGCCTCCAAGCCCTCTCTTCATATGATGTAATGACGAGAGACTTATGACGAGAGACTTATGACGAGAAATGAAGACTTTAACGACTGTATTTGTGGTGAACATCAGTAAGAGAACTGTATTCACGGTCTTCGACGGGGCCTATTCAGAAAGAAAGGTCCGACGGCCGCTATATGGAAACCACAGTGAAAATGAAAAGTGTTCTATCTGCAACAGTTTGGTACACTTTCCAACTAATTCTCTCCTTAGACGACTCTCTGACTTAGGCATTTGTCGTAGCGTTCTACTAACTTTTCAATGCCCTCGTACTGCAGCCGCCTGTGCTTTCCACCACTTCCCTACATTGGTCTGCATTTCGTTGTTTCTGCCAAAAGCTTGTCTTCATGGCCAGCAGTTCATGTGAGCATAGACGAATATCGCAGAGAGCCAAGTCCAGGCTGTATGGTGGGTGATCAAACACTTCCTATCAAAAACGCTGCAGGGGCGTCCTGAAAAATGAACTGCATGACAATTACGTTAGGTCAGGTAGCATGAAATCAGCGAACTCTCTCAGCACGCACCCGTACTTAGTGGGAGATAGTATTGTTCTAGGCATATTTACGTGCTCATTGTGTGCTCAGAACCCAACAGAGCGACATAACTCGATAGAAAGGCGTACTAGAGACACTGCACGACACATCTGTTCAAAATGTCATCAGATTTTCAGTGTCGTTTCCATTTGGCGACCTATCGGACCTTACTTTCCGAATAGCCCTCGTACATACGTAATGGAAATCGGGTTGCGAGTATTGAAAGGATGAGAGAAGCTGGTCTAGGGCTGTCGTGAACCCATTGCATGACAATCATGGGATCCTGACCATGGCGACAACAGTATCGCTGAACGATAAAGTGCTGCCACGACAGGCCACGAGGCATTACACTATCTTCCCACGGTGAAGCAACATTGAGATTCAGTTTATGAATGGGAAATTCCTTCCATTGTCTTTACATATATGCAGATTATAAATAGCATTTCTCCTGCCTGCTTGCGTGGCTGCGCTGAAATACTAACCATTTCTATACATGCGTGTTGTACAGTTAATGCTGTGATGCCTCCGGCTGCTGCCACTTTCGCCAGCTCGCAGCGCCAGTGGCCGCGGAGGAGGAGGGAGCTGGATACCCTGCGGCGAGCGCCCGAAGAGAGGACACTGCAGCTATTCTGCAAGCACAAAGCGGGAAGCTGGGCTCACGCCCTCGCCTCACTCAAGAAGGGGGGACCTGGCTGACAACGAGAAGCGTGCTGAGGACTGATGGACACCTGCAGCCATTAGGACGGAACATCGGGAATGTTTGGAAAAGGAGTTGAGCTGATGGCTGGATGTGGAGCGAAATCCCGGGGGGCGGTGGAGGGGTGGGGAGGGGGGGAAGAGGGAGGCGAGACGCCACGGAAGCGAGAGGAAATGAGGGCTCTTCCATTCACCGCTGACATTCCCTTCCGACACCATGATATCACAGCCACACAAGCAGGCAGGGGAAATGCCATTTATAATCTGTATATATGTAAAGACTATGGAGCGGGTTTCCCATTCATAAACTGAATCTGAATGTTGGTTTACTGTGGGAAGATCGTGTTACGCCTCGTACCCTGTCGAGACAGCAGTTTATCATTCATCGGGAATGTACGAGTTCTTCTGGCCTGGCGGCAGTCATTTTACCTCCTTTGGAAAGCAGAAATGTGGCGACAGTTCCAGCACCCGTCGGACACAGGGAGGAGCATACACAAAACGGGGAGGATTTGCGCAGGGACGCGTGTGAAAGAAGTCAGGGTTCTTGAGATGTTTTTCTCGACAATAAGGACGTACCTCATAAATCACTGGCGTCAAAGGGCTTTGGGACGAAGTCCAAACGTGAGTCTGTCCAGGCCTCACACAGAGAGAACAGTTACAAAGAAGCTTTGTGCAGCTGCTCTCACAACAGCTTCTGACTGCAGGAAAACATCGTAAGTACGTGAAATCGTGAGAAAGATGCCGATTCTCAAGATACACACCACCTCATGCCAGATAGGAAATTTCCACAATAAAAAAAAGGTTCAAATGGCTCTGACCACTATGGGACTTAACATCTGAGGCCATCAGTCCCCTAGAACTTAAAACTACTTAAACCTAACTAACCTAAGGACATCACACACATCCATGTCGGAGGCAGGATTGGATCCTCCAACCGTAGCGGTCGCGCGGTTCCAGACTAAAGCGCCTAGAACCACTCGGCCACAGCGGCCGGCGAAATTTCCACACTACACGGAGAGACGTGGCTGTGAAATGGCGATCTGTCATTGGGCTGCATTGAAAATTTTGTCCGCCAATGACAACACCGAAAGGAAGACAGGTTGGAAGAGGAGTTGAGCTGATGGCTGGATGAGAAGTGAAATGGGGGGAGGGGGGAGGGGAGGGGGGCGGCGAGACGGTGCGGAAGCGAGAGGAAATGAGGGCTCTTCCATTCACCGCTGATATCCCCTTTCGACACCATGATATCACAGCTTCGGTCTCGCAGTCGACAACAGGCAGACAACACGGAGATCCTACTAGGACATCGCCGCACAGTCACAATTGCTGATGAGGGCAGCCGGCTCCCGCCGCACAGCTCCGAGGCGATGCGTCGTACCGACACAGCGCCTCCCGTCTACAGCAGTTCAGGGCGAATGATCGCGAATAATGGCGAGACGATACGTCCCCTCGTCATCCCCTTAATAACTTAGTCGTGTCGACGTCCAATCAAAGCGGCGCTGGCATTTACAATTTTGTTTTGGTTTGTGCAAACAGCACTGAAATAAAAGCATTTATTTCATGTTTTAATCATCAAGTAGTCTGTTAGTTTCATATATCAACACCTTAATGTTATAACATTTCGTGTCTGGTTTCATTTAATAATTGATGTCACTTAATTATTGGCGCCCAGAGTGGGGTAGTCTCATAAATCATCTTCTCGCCATTTCATGTCCGACAGCAGACAAGAATTCTCGGTTTACAACAATGCCTATTTAACGTTTGCTGGTATTCCAGTTTTAATGGCCAGATGTGTGCAAGTGCAGAAAGCTTCACTCCTGCGATATCGACGAGCTTCGATATCTGAAATTCTCTGAGAATGCCGTTATCTTCTTCTGGTATGTCGGACACAGCATGCATAAGGGTTAGAAATCAAATAATTGTGTAAGAAGGACCATATTTGTACTATAAATATTGTTACTGTAGGACCCTAATATGAACGCCGGCCGCGGTGGTCTCGCGGTTAAGGCGCTCAGTCCGGAACCGCGCGACTGCTACGGTCGCAGGTTCGAATCCTGCCTCGGGCATGGATGTGTGTGATGTCCTTAGGTTAGTTAGGTTTAAGTAGTTCTAAGTTCTAGGGGACTGATGACCACAGATGTTAAGTCCCATAGTGCTCAGAGCCATTTGAAACTAATATGAACATAGATGATAAAAAACAATCATGAAAATGTCCGAGGAACACGATGAAGGGTTCTGTTGATATGTAGGGTACACAGTCAGAGTATAATTGAACTGAGAGATCATTATAAAACTACGGAAGGCCCGAAGTGCGGATTTTCGGGGAAAGACATTACAGTTGCCTTCAAGGGAAGAATCGATACACACAGGTCATTGACTGTTACTGTCTCTACAGTTACTACTACAGAAAGGTTACCAGAAACCCAAGTCGCAGCTTAATCTTTGGCCTTGGAGTCTGGAAAAAGAAGTCTTACTTTAGATTTAGGGGAAATGACTGTTTTAAGTGTGGAGGCAATGTGACAAAGCCGTGATAAACTCTTTGTAATAATGTGGTATGGCATTAAGATATAGGGCATGACTCTGTACCTTTGTTCGTCCAGTATGATAATTCCAATCTTTGTTTACTTACGAGCTCAATAGCTTACCTGAAAGCTGGAGATTGCGTCGGTGGCCAGCCAAAATGTGGTCGTTAAGGGTGTTAACTCTGCATCCACTCACAATCACACTGAGGAATTTGCAAGAACTGTAACGAAGCATCCATGGAGTAGAGTTGCTTTGTCACAGAATACCTCTAAAATTCCAGCCTGCGAAATCTGCCAGACCGTTTTCACCGCCAGGCCGTCCGAACAACGTACTGAATGTGTCTTCGTAGCTGTAGCTGCACTTAGTTAAATATTTGTCCTAACAGTGTCAAACGGAAATAATCACTGTTAATAGTGTCCTCTGTCTCATTTTCTCACAGAAAGTCTTGAGTTATAGGAACTTTATTAAAACGGCTCTCCACCTACAGCCATTGGAAATTTGCGCAATGTCATGGTGGACGAGGCCGATTTTTCTTCTTTACAGTTACTTCACTCCCTTGTCCCTCGCTGCGGACTAGTATTCCTCTCTTCATTCAGACAATTTTAAAGAACAAAATATGGTGCAGAATCTTTAAAGAAGAAGAATTTTAGTTTTTTTTGTAAATGATTAAAATATACACTACCTGAGAAAAAAAAAGAATCATTAAGAAATGCGGCGGACGTCAGTGAAGCTTCGTACATGTACACACCATCGCCTGGTACGTAAACAATTAATGTTACAGTACTTTTTTGAGTGGTAGAACAACCAGCAGTGTGCATTACAGTTGTTCGTGTGTAGTGCCGTCAGGTTTGGTGTGGTACACAAGAGGCATGAATAGTGTCAATTGTTGAGTGATCACTCTGAAGGACTGTGAGATGCCAAGCGCTCGTGCGAGACAGCGTTATCGATACTTGACAGAGTATGATAAGAGATTCATAGTGGGTCTTCATTACACCTGTTGTTCGAATCGTGCAATAGTCAGATCTATGTAGCATTCGCATGTGACAATGGCCCGGTCAACCACGTCTGACCACCGCAAGGGATGACCGCTGTGTTGGGAACCAAAAACATCGTAACCCCGTCACGTCCGCACTTGCCATATGAAAGGAAGTAATGGAGTCGTTGCAACATTCTGTATCACTCTCCATCATTATTTGGAGACTGACAGCAGCCGGTGTAGGGAATTACCATCCGAGGCTTAGGTTGCTGTTAACACAGCAGTGTCACGGCTTTCTTTGGAGAGGTGGCGGGACTGGGAAGCAATGACTGCAGATGAAAGGCGTCGCTCTGAGTTGTGAGATGAATCACGGTACTGCATCACTCCGGATGAACACCGTCTGTATGTATGGTGCCGACCGGGAGAGAGGTCTCATTCTTCCAACATTTAGCAGAGGTTCATCAGCCACAGTGTGGGTAGTCATTGGGTATGAATTCAAGTCACGTCTGGTAGTGATTGGCGGCACCACTGCACGTCAGGGATATGCTGCATCCTCGTGTGTTACCTCTCATAACACTGTATCGTGGTGCCATTTTCCAGCAGGACAATGCTCGGGAACGTATGACACCTTTCTCTGTGAACTTTCTGCGTGCTGATAAGGTACTGCCGTGACCAGCAAGTTTCCCAGATTTGTCGCCGATAGAACATGTGTGGGACCAGTTCAGACATCATCTCCATACCGTTGCTATTATGCAGGATATCAACGACCAGTTACAACAGTTGAGGGCCAGCTTGTCTCAGGAGATTGTACAATGGCCTTATGACATCCCTGCAATCCGAATCAGCACAAGCATCCAGGCCAAAGCAAGTGCAACGTCATATTGATAAGAGGGCCGATACTGTCAAGTTCTTTGTAAATATGATTGTATTTTGTGAGCACTGAAACAACATCACATAGCCTCTCACCCCTGAAGTTTTATTTCGTATGCTTGTATTTTGTAAGCACTGAAACAACATCGCATAGCCTCTCAGCCGTGAAGTTTTATTTCGTATTATCGATGATGTTTCATTGAATGGTTCGCACGTTGACGCTTGTTGATGGCTCATCGTTGAAATCTGCAGCAATTTGAAGAAGGGTTGTACTTCTATCACGTTGAACGATTCTCTTCAGTCGGCGTTGGTCCGGTCCTTGCAGGATCTTTTTCCGGCCGCAGTGATTTCGCTGAGATATTATGTTCTACCAGATTCCTGACATTCATGGTACACTCGTGAAATGGTCGTACGGGAAAATCCCCACTTCATCTCTACCTCGGAGATGCTGTGTCCCATCGCTCATGCGCCGACTATATCACCACGTTTAAACTCACTTAAATCTTGGTATCCAGCCATTGTAGCAGCAGTGACCGATCTAACAACTGCGCCAGACATTTGTAGTCTTATATAGTGGTTTCCGACAGCAGCGCTGTATTCTGCCTGTTTACATATCTCTGTATTTGAATACGTATGCTTATACCAGTTTCTTTGGTGCTTCAGTGTATAACAATGGGAGAACATAGACGAATAAAACAGTGATGTAGACACTGAAACGAGTTGCAGCAAACTTCAGATTTACCAACTGTACGGTGTGCGGATTACCCATGAATGGTTTGGCGATTAAAACAGTTTAAAATGCCAGTTCTGGTTAGAATACTCTGTTGTCATTGTGATACATGTTTTATATGCACACTGACCCACTTAAGTGCATTGGCCTTTTATTATGGTATGCAAAAAAGAATCATTTTTTGTATGACGATGATCTGGCGCGGGAAAAGAGAACCCTTATCAGGAAAAAGTGAATGTGAAACACAAGACGATTATTTACCAAGAGTAGTAAGGAATACAGTGCTTTCCAAGTTAATATTGTAAATAAATTACGAGTTTTCGATGAGTAACGCGTAAGTAATGTTGTGGGAATTGTGACGGTACGTCACATAAATGGACATTTGGAGAAAGGGAAAGGAAGTTTTTGTTATGAGACGTGTGAATTATAAATTATTTCAAGACTGTGTACGTGTGCGCAATGTATAGCAAATAGTAAAGAACGTAAGCTATTATTTTCAAAACACAAATATCGATGTAATTAACAAAACACAGTTTTTTTGGTATAATCTCTGTGTAACATAGGCCATGAAGATCAGAGACAATCCTTCGATTAAACTAGCTCTCCTGTTTTGTTTCGTCTAGCGGTAGGCCGCCATTGTTGTGCTGTCTGATAATTCACGTAAGTTTTATCTGTATTTTGAAAAATATAATAGGAATTGTTATTAGGAAGTGTCTATTATTGACTTAGTTGTCACCTCTCATGATCGCAACCATTAATTATAATTAACAAAGTTTTTACAGAACTTCGCAGTACAGGGAGCTCATCTCCCCTAGCAGAATTTGGTCGGTCATTACGCTGACTGTATTATTTAATTAAAATATCATGTCATAATGTTAAATGTAAATGCGAGAGGCTTCTCAGTTTTGATCTTTCATTAATTTCAAAGTTAAAAAGAGTCAAAATAGATTTTGTTTATTAATATTTAGAATACTGAGTGAGTTCAGTATGTTTCACTTTGGCCGCCTAACGGCAGACGAGATTCTCTCCAGTTTTGCCTTGCAAATAATGAAAAATAAATATTAAAAAATCATTACATTACGCAATATCTCAGTTAATCTTTGTGTAATTTGGTACATAAATAACCAGTAGCCCCTGAGACTCGTATTAATAATTACAGTTTGCGTAAGAATACGCATAATTTCTTTTCTAAATAGCAGCGCTTACGCAAACTATTTATTAGAAGGCGGTGAGTCGCGCGCTGTGTTTAAAAAAATATTATATCGTACGTACTTCGGGGCAGCCGATATCCGTACGAGTGTTATCGCGGTATAAGTTAATTAAAAGTCTCTTGCTACCCTACAATATTTAAAGCCACCTCAACCAAAATCATAAAATATATAATTATAAAAATAAAAAATATACACTTATATTATTTCCCAAGAGTAGTAAGGAATACAGTGCTTTCCAAGTTAATGTTGTAAATAAATTACCAGTTTTCGATGAGTAACACGAAAGTAATGTAGTGGGAATTCACATTTGATAATACAGCAAATAGAAGCTTCAGGGGAAAACATGTTATTTTTGATTATCCGTGATCTATGTGTAGCTGGGAAATCTCAAATCTGCGTTAACCAGATAATCTGGAGCTTGCTGTTCTACAAAGAACATTCATAGTATGCAGTGAGCTACAGTTATTAATTTCGCAAATGTGGCTGCGATATATGAGTCATGATTAATAGAAGTAAAGAATAAATAGATGTATGCTTTCATTCATGAGATATGCAATATAAATTTAGATTGATGTAGGATTGGAAGTCAAGGGAACAACAGATCTCTTTTCTCTTAAACTGTATATGTGTTGAACGCTGTTCTCGTTTTAAACACTTTTTATTAAAATAACAAAGGCATATAATATGTTGTGAGAACACGTGTAACAGACAGATTCCATCCATTTAAAAAGGATATTTTACCAAAGCATGCATGATCTACGCAGTCTATACGGTTGTCAATCTGAGAATGCAGGCTATTCTGGCATTTAGCACATTTAAGTAGATGATCTGTAGTACGAAAGTTTTTCGAAATATTCGTAAATTAATGTACATAGTCACTCAAGTAACTTCCTTGGACACAATACACACGACAACTGTGAAACACATGCTGTAAGTAGAAGCCAAGTACACTGACAATAGTAAATTTAACAATGATAAGATGATTATTTTAAGTGATTCTTATGATTGTTCTGATTTATTTTTAATTATACATAAAATAAATGGAAATCAACTCTTGTGCAAAGCTCTCAGCTTCGGTCACTGGCTTCACTGACTGTCAGAATAAAATGATGGACATTCAGATGTGGGAAATTTTCTGCTTTTCATGGTTTCAGTCAGTCAGTCTCACTCACTGCTTTTCTCATGCCCTCACTGACGTCATAGTCCAAAGTCATAATGCTCCCTTCGATTCCATTGGCAACAGCAGGGGGAGGTAGTAAGCTAAAATTACGCACGTATGCGCCAGTTCCACGTGTATCATAATGGCGCCGCCTTTGGTGCTGTCCTGTGCGTTATTATAGCATTTTAATGTATAGTGGACTCTTGGAACACCTATGCACTGAATCATCTGAGGTAATAATTGCGTCTTCCTCTACAGTATTTCATCGTCATAATCAGGCAAGTCTCGTTCCAATTTCTCCCTCGCCTATATCTAACCTGTAGGTATGTGGGGGCAGCGAAAGCTGTTCCTGCTTCCACTACGTAATTATGCAGTGGGTGGAGGCCTTCAGGACATTACTTCATGCATTGCTCCGCTTTGCCACAATTGCATTTTTCCTCCAGCTCCCGTCTCCCTTCCCTATCAAACGTTAGGTGTACGCTGGTATGCTAAGCAAGCTGTGTTGTAATATGCGAATATTATTATTCTTTTAGATATGTGAGTGTGTGAAATCGCTATGTTAAGTACAATGCTGTCCTGTTTCTTTCCACTCGACGACTTTGATCTTTATTACATGTGTAAACGATTAACAAATGCTTCATTCTATAACTTAGCTACTTATGTACAAGGCAGTGTAACATGTCTTACATACAAAAATCAGTATAATTTTTTTATTGTTGTACCATGTAATTACGCTATAGAACTAAACTTGTGCCATGATGTACAGTACTTCACAATAAGGAAAATTTTAAATCTATGTAAAAATATTATGTACACATTTGTGAATTGTAGAAGTTCATTTCTTCTCGTTTGCTGTACATCACATGAACACGCAGACAAAACTTTTAGTGAGGAAAAGAAACACAGTGACTAGACAATGAAAGAATTGCGGACACCAGTTGCGCCTGCAATCGGGACGAGAGGGCCAGGACTGCACGTCTCAGCAAACGGGCGCTGCGTTTCCACCCACACGCTCTGGGACCCAAAGAATGGAGCTGTGAGGTCCTCGTAAAACTACCACCGCGGACCTTTCATGGCGACAGCTCACATTCG
Organism: Schistocerca piceifrons; assembly: GCF_021461385.2. Lineage (NCBI taxonomy): Eukaryota > Metazoa > Arthropoda > Insecta > Orthoptera > Acrididae > Schistocerca > Schistocerca piceifrons. Next base: position 833,326,306 of record NC_060138.1, on the reverse strand, counting down.
TTCACCATTTTCATATTTTAAGCCAACTGGGTACATAGCATTACATTCAACCTCCGATTAGAAAACTGCGTTTTTGTAGTTGATACTATAGAAGAGTGCAAGAAAAATTGTCATCACTACTCCAGTAAGTGCAATGAGTAGGTTAATTTCTTTGTAAACTGACGTTTCAACTCTTCAAGGCAATCCCACTTGTAAAAATTTAACAAATACGAAGTGAGTAACAGAAACTTAATATCTTTACACATTCCTTCTAGGTTTCCAAAATAGAGAAATTGTACTGTAAAAGTACAGCAATTACGGCAGCTAATCCAGTACCAGGTATTAAACTGAATGTTTTCACAAATATTTTAAAGTGCTACGTTACTCTGAAAACATAATTTTGTTTCAATGAAAGTCAGAGTCCACGCAGTTGGGCTCATAGTAATAGAATGAAAATAATTTTAAAATAAATAAAAATCTTTGTTGAAGGAATATGGGTGCCTTTAGGCGTCTGAAATAGTATGAGATACGACTGTCAGATGAAAATTTCGTCTTACGTTAGTAGAATTAGCAGCATATTTCGGAGTTAAGTAACCATGGCTTGAAGGTAACGTAAAGGTGTGTCAGTACTTATTTGGAAAATTGGCTAAAAGCAAGATGCTGATTCTTCGTACGAAAATACTACGCTAAAGATTAGATGGGTAGATCACATAACTAACGAGGAGGTATTGAATAGAATTGGGGAGAAGAGGAGTTTGTGGCACAACTTGACAAAAAGAAGGGACCGGTTGGTAGGACAAGTTTTGAGGCATCAGGGGATCACAAATTTAGCATTGGAGGGCAGCGTGGAGGGTAAAAATCGTAGAGGGAGATCAAGAGATGAATACACTAAGCAGATTCAGAAGGATGTAGGTTGCAGTAGGTACTGGGAGATGAAGGAGCTTGTACAGGCTAGAGTAGCATGGAGAGCTGCATCAAACCAGTCTCAGGACTGAAGACCACAACAACAACAACAACAAATCCACATAACCCATCACACATACTGTTATCATACATGCAAGGGAAACAAATTATAAACTCAATATGTTATTGTGAGCGCGTCATTCATCAGTAGCAGCTCAGTTATTACAGTGTCATCCAACCAGTCAGAAGGTACAAAAGCGAAAAATGAAATTGTGTGGGGTATGAAATTACTTATTTTTCTCTGCATGTAACAAATTTGAGAACTGCGACAGATGTCAGTTTCTTACACGCTCTCTATTAAACCCTTTTTTTTTCTTTTTGTCAAAGAAGTGTGTCACTATGAGGATGTGAGCGAATGAAGAAGTCTGCAAGGCTCTACACTCTATGGTAGCAATATGGAATCCACGACTAAGTATTTAACACTTTCTGAATTTCACGATCCACAGTCACTCAGTTGTATAATAAAACTTCATTTTATAACCAGTTTCGGTCTTACATTTTTTACATCATCAGATACCTGCGTAAAAAATGGTATTACAACACTGCGTATTGATACTGTATGTATAAGTTCGAAGTATACTTCGTCATTAGTTGTCCTTCGTTATCTGTATATGGTTACAGGCATTGTTGGACTAACAATGTCAGTCTTTGTATAAATATTCAATGTTCAGCATGAAATCGCCTGAGGCATATTTTTCACATTTTGATTTTTATTGCTTGTTACAAACTGCAAGACTGAAACAGATTACGAAATAAAAGTTTGTTATACAGCTGAATAACTGTGCAAGAAATCTTATTACATCTGTTGATCGTCGCATACGAAAGTGAAAGCATTATACTGCCATTCTGGAACTGAGACATTAATGCTACAGAAGCCACGTGTAACACCAAACGGATATATAAAAGGCTGTCACAGTTTTGAGCTAAGGTTTACTGTCTAATAGTTTCCGTGTAGATAATAATAGTCTGCGCTGACGTGACAAAACAGAGCGATCTGTAAATGGTTCTGGCTTTGTTATAAGGGGTAATATTAGTAAAGATGCCCCTATTTGTCTCAATTTACAACACTGTCGATGAATGCACATAGCTGTCTTACTCATGTAATGGTCTCTACGTGATTAACGACCATCGTGTAAAATACTAAAAACCGTCGACTAAAGCTTTTGAAGACTCATTTGACTGAAAATTGTGAGGCGATTCGCTCTATCTGAAATGTGTGAAGTGCTATTAAGAAACACTAAATCCGCAACCATGGCTATTTGTACGCTAACCACCGGTTCACGGAGATAAAGTGTATCTTTCTTTATCGTTTTGTATCGTTAATAAAATAAGTCTTCATTGTACCCCATCAAGCATGTGGTTTACAGTTTTTCCTCAATTTTTGAATACCCAATGCATTACGCATCTCTGTTAGTTTGTTCAGAAGTTAAAGTGTTAGCGATAAGAAAAACGAACCGACGAAGTAACAATTAACCCGGCCTACACATTGTAACTCTCAAACCACACAGAAATTTTGGTCAGATGACTCGAAGAATCAGTTGACTTTAATTTTTCATAAAATTTCATCAAATTCATTAACAACTAGACACTGCGGATCGATGTTGTGATCAGAGAAACTACTAACATCCGAGGGAGATGTCCATGAAACTACACTATGGAATAAAATTAAACGAACATTTTTACGAAACCCCGTCATTGTCTCCCATTGCTAAGCAGAAGTTTGAAATTTAGCTCAGTGGTGTCTATAAAATTCCTCTGTAACTTTGGAAAAACGTGAGGCCCTGCTACACCACCCTTGGTCTCTGCGATGCTTCAGACAGCAAGGTGTCGACATGTAGGCCAGAGCTCAGAAGTTCATGTAATTGCAAGGTGGGTTCATGGTCTCACGCTGATACCAAATTTCGCCACTATTCTGCCCAGTGCCACCATAGGTATGTCGCATGATGGGGAGGTCTTCACACCCCCCCTTACCCACATACCACCCCTTGTTGTAACGCCTGTGCGATGGAGGTCAGAGCCGCGACAGCCGGCGCTGGTATCATCCGGTTTTCTCATGGGTGACCGAGAAAACATTCTAGACACACCGCTGCTCAGAATCGTCATAAAGGGCGCATAAGGGCGTCAATTAAACCACCATTTCCGCTGGGGTGTTGAGTCCCAGACATTTCTCGGTCACTGTTTCCAGTGTGACGAGCAACAGCATGACGTTCTTGACAACCTTTGACACCGCTGACACCACCCGGACGATTCAGTCTTTCTCAAAGGTCATCAAGTGGCTGAAACACCACTGAACGTGATTCGTCCCTTTGGACTGTAGTGCGACCAAAATTTTTGCTCTGTCGTACAGTGTGTAACCTCTACAAACCGTTCAAAACCGTTCAACGAAGTTTGAACGTGCTCCGAAACAGCAATGGGTGTTTGCGCTTTTTGAGGCCTCGTGTTCTTACACCGTCGGCGTGGGGTGGAGGTGGGGGGGGGGATGGGGGGAGTGGAGGGGGGATGTGGACATTTACACTGACATATGTGTGAAAAGAATAGCGAAGGGTTATTCTAAGACTCCAAGAATGTGAACACCCGTGGTACTACGTGCAAACCATTGTTCAGAAATATAACACGCAACTCTACAGAGACAAGCTGTGACAGAACGCTAGGTACCTGCAGGGAGGCAATCTTTTGAAACCTTTGAGCTTAGTGGCGCTACACTGCTGCTATAGGGCCTGCTTGCGGGCATACCGAATCTGAGGGGTGTCCAATGGGTTGCCTACTTGCTGGCGCCAAGGAACCGTCACAGTTTAGGGTGTTACAATGCTTGGGGTTTTAGAGGAAGCCTTTGCCGTTTTATTCATGTACATGTGAATGTGACTCACAATTCTCTCCAGTCCATGATCACGCTAAAAGTTTGTGCAAAGCACAAGGACTGAAAAAGCATAAACACCCTTCTCTGGTTTGGAGAATGTTCACATTTCGTCTGATAGTCTTGAACGGTCGCTAGTGGCTCTTCACAGTACACCAGAGCAATAATTGGGGTCGCGCATCGCTTCAAAAAGATGCAATTATTTTCATTGTGGCGGCTGGCCAGTGACGTCTTTAGAAAAGAGTTGAATGGTCATAGAGATGTCAGCAGCTTCAAAAGTGTTCAAGAACGTCGTCCTGTTGCTCATCATACTGCAAGCTCTAGGTTTTGACTACGAATGTGTGGGAATCAGCGCCCCAAGGGAAGGGATGTTTTGCATGACATGATGTACGCCTCCCACTGCCGCCCTTTATGTCGGTGGTGAGCGGCGGTGTGTCCGAAATATTATTCTCGGCTGTCCATAAAAAAATTGCGCGATTTTTACGCTGGGCGTCGTTGTTCAATCCTCCATCGCAGAGGCGTCATGAAAAGGTGTGAAATGTGGTAAGAACCAACGACCTTCCCGTCGAGTGGCACCTCCGTGGTGGCATTGGCAGAATAGGAGTGAAATTTGATGCCAATGTGACACCACTAACCCGACTTACACCTCACATGGACTTGTGAGCTCTGCCCTTTATTTCGCATATGTCGCGCACCATGCTATTTGAATCGTCGCCAGGCCCGAGGATGCCGTCATAGAACGCCACGTTTTTGCACGTAGAGGAATATTGTAGGCACCGTTGAGCCAAACATGAAACTTTTGCGTCGCAGTGCAAGACAATTACGGGGTTTCGAAAAAGTGATAGTTTAATTGCGTCAGACAGGGTAGAATAATGACACTGATCATTCGGCAGATTCTCGTTTCCCAGTTTTATCTCTTGATTTTTTTCCTGTAGAGTTGCTATAAAGTTATAACGCTTCTCTCACGTACAATGTAGATGTCTCTGACCTGCACTGATGAAACAATGTCACAATAGTGGAAAAGAGGTTCTAAAAGAGTTAGTTGGAATAAGTTACATGAAACGTCCCAAAATGGTAAACACATTATCAGAGGGCAAAGATGTAGACTACATTTAAAGCTCGCTCCCAAACTCCTGAAATGAATATAGTGTACGCTATCATAAAAGGAAATGAGGCATAACTGTGTGTTTAAAGGTTTCGCAAGTGATTGTTAAGAAAGCTGTCCCGTCAGACAATAGATAGTGTATAGGGCTGTGAGTACAATGAACGTTAGATTCATGTAGTCTAAGAATTCCAATTCATCGTCATGTAACCACTCAGAAAACATTAATAATAGAAGATAGAAAATAGACTTACTATAAAGTAAAGCATGTTTCTGTGTCTACTAGCGAAAAAAGCCTGCGTACATTGACGAAACATTCCGTTCGGCAAAGCCTACATGAATATTTCACGGAGACTTGCGTAAATGTTTCCTTTAAAAAATATTGCGTTTTACAGTATGTAAAGTAAGAAATGTGTACTCGTAAAAGTCGTGTGGAATAGTCTATAAGTAAAACGGAGATACGGTGCCGACTTAAAAAACGGCACGTCTGTTCAGAGTGTGCTTCGGGCTGCATGATTTGCGTAGCGCAATTATCATGTGGCATAGCTCCATATAGCTGTCTAATTTTTTTCTGGACGCAGCAAACATATCAACAGAAAATTGCCTACGATGCTAAAAGTCGTCCGTAAGAGGGTTTAATGTTAGTGACGCTTCAGAGACCCGGCCCTTTTACCATGGTGATAGTAAATAATCTCACAGCCAAACAGAAGAGATCAAATGAAACTACGTTGTTCGGAGCCGTTTTGTAGTCCGAAACATCTGTGATGTGTATATGCAGACTGAAGTAACGAATGAAAATTTGTACCGAAGTCAGAATCCGAACCCGGATCTCCTACTCGCTAGGCAGGTGCGGTAACCACTACGCCACCCTGGTTCAGCGGCTTTGCACAAGTGCACGGACTACTATCGCTCGCCTCACTCCTCAGTCAAAATTCCTATTCACGCCTCAGTTCACTTGGGATTCCCCCTGGAGTCGAACAGTATTACTAAGGTGATATTCCAATAGAGTTGGAGAGTCTCTGCAATTCTGTTCGAGTTTCGCGGGAATACCTGGTGGCTGAGGAGTGAATTTGGTTTGAGGAAGGAGGCGCGCTGTGGCAGTCTGCGTGGTTATGCAAAGCCACTGTGCCAGGGTGGCGTAGTGGTTATCGCGTCTGCCTACTGAGCTGCAGACCCAGGTTTGAATCCTGGTCTTGGTACAAATTTTCATTCGTCGCTTCAGTCTGCGTGTATACAATAGGGAGAGTTACGTGAAGGGGCGATGGGGGAAGGGGGGAGACGCTGCTGTGACGACAGCTAATTGCATATTACGTGGACTGTAGACGAAATTATTCATTTGACAGTCTTGAGACACGCGGGTTTAGACGGGAGAGTCACTGAGTACAGCGAGGGAGGAAGAATTCTGCCAGTCTGGTGAACGGATGCTGCGAGTCGGAGGCCGGGTGGCAGCGGTGAGTGGCGGAGGACGTCTGCGCCGCGCCGAGGCGTGCGGGCCGGCGTCACTGCAGGCGCATCGTCACCCAGACGAGAGCGCGCGGCCGCGCCAGCCCGCCGATCTCGCAGTTGACGGTGCGCGTCTCGCCGTTGATGACGAAGAGCGCGCCGCTGGCCGACGTCACCATGTAGTGGCCGAAGACGCCCGAGGCGGCGATGGGCCGGTTGGGCGCGCCCCACTGCGACAGGCGGGCCGGCATCGCGCGGCCCACCCCTGTGATCATCTCCACCTTGCCTGCGGGCACGAGCGAGCTCGCTGCACACGGCTGCACCCTGACCACTATGCGGAAGCAGGCTACTGGATGTGCGAGTTAAACCTCTTATATCGACTCTCATTAAGGTGGGAAGTCCCCTCAAACGTCAGATGCTATAAACCACAGAGCATCAATTTAGTAGTGACAGAGATGTTTCGCCTATCACTGAGAGCTTTGTCGCTTACACGACGCATCGTGAGGTCTATTATTAAATTAATAATTTTGTTACAATATTTGAACAGTGGTGAAAATAAATGTTGAATATTGCTTTATTGTCAATTTATGGACATAATAGAAAACAAAACTGATTTTGTTCTGTCAGGTACAGTTGTAAGAAAACAAAAATAAAGAAAATAGACACACTTCCGCGTGATAAACACAAAAAAGAACCAAAACAAAACCATACGAAATATTCCACTGCAAACACTAAGTTTCTTTTCATTGTCATCTTGAAAAACACATTGTTCATTAACCAGTTGGCCCTCTTAGTTTGAGACACTTTTTATTGGAGTTAGGCCTACGCCTTAGGAAACTGTCCAAATAAGGCCGTAGAATATTGCCTCACTGCTGCACAGTTGCCTCTATGATGCCGTCCTGAAGAATATGGAGGCCACTCCATAGTGCTCATTCTATGCTCCACTTGGAAGGTTTTTACAAGATTATGACATAAGAGCGTGCATTGTCATCCTCTGTGTGAATCCCATTCCAATATGTTCACCAAATGGGGCCAATGTGTATGCAAAGATGTCGTCCCGATACTTCACACCAGTCATCCTCCAAAATATTTTCACAAGGGGTGTCCTGTGGCCATATACACTATGTGATTAAAAGTATCCGGACACTCCCAAAAACAAATGTATTTCATATTAAGTGCACTGTGCTACCACCTACTGCCAGGTACTCCCTATCAGCGACCTCAGTAGTCACTAGACATCGTGTGGGAGCAGAATGGGGCGCCACGTGGAACTCACGGACTTCCAACGTGGTCAGGTGGTTTGGTGTCACTTGTGTCATACGTCTGTACGAGAGATTTCCACACGCCTAAACATCGCTTGGTCTACTATTTCCGATCTGATAGTGAAGCGGAAACGTGAAGGGACACGTACAGCACAAATCGTGCAGGCCGACCTCATCTGTTGACTGACAGAGCCCGCCGACAGTTTAACAGGGTCGTAATGTGTAATAGGCAGACATCTATCCAGACCATCACACAGGAATTCCAAACTGCATCAGGATCCATTGCAAGTACTATGGCAGTTAGGCGGAAGGTGAGAAAACTTGGATTTTATGGTCGAGCTGCTGCTCATAAGTCACACATCATGCCGGTAAATACCAATCGACGCTTCGCTTAGTGTAAGGAGCGTAAACAATGGACGATTGAACAGTGGGAAAACGTTGTGTGGAGTGACGAATCACGTTACACAATGTGGCGATCCGATGGCAGGGTGTGGGTATGGCGGTTGGGCGAATGCCCGGTGAACGTCATCTGCCAGTGTGTGTAGTGCCAACAGTAAAATTCGGAGGCGGTGGTGTTATGGTGTGATCGTGTTTTTCATGGATGGGTTTGCAACCGTTGTTATGCGTGGCACTATCGTAGCATAGGGCTGTTTTAAGCACCTTGTTGCTTCCCACTGTTGAAGAGCAATTCGGGGATGACGATTACATCTTTCAATGCGATCGAGTACTTGTTCATAACGCATGGCCTGTGGAGGAATAGTTACACGTCAATAACATCCCTGTAATGGCCTGGCCTGCACAGAGTCCTGACCTGAATCCTATAGAACACCTTTGCGATGTTTTGGAGCGCCGGCTTCGTGCCAAGCCTCACCGAACGACATCGATACCTCTCCTCAGTGCAGCACTCCTTGAAGAATGGGCTGCCATTCCCCAAGAAACCTTCTAGCACCTAATTGAATGTATGCCTGCGAAAGTGGAAATTTTTTTGAAATTTGTGGTAAGGTCTTATGGGTCCAAACTGCTGTGGTCATCGGTCCCTAAGCCTACTCACTACTTAATCTAACTTAAACTAACTTACGCTATGGCACAACACACACACACACACACACACACACACACACACACAAACGAGAGTGGATGCTGTCATCAAGGTGAGTTCCAGCATTACCAATGGAGGGCGCCACGAACTTGTAAGTTATTTTTAGCCAGATGTCCGGATACTTTTGATGACATAGTGTATGGTTCCACCACAAAACATAACTGAACAACCTTGATAAGGATGGCTGTCTGCGTACAATTAGGGTGTAAACATTATCACCGTTGCGTCCACAAACGAATAGCAGTAGCGTCAGCGAGGAGACGGGTACCGGTCTGAGAAAAAAGAACGATGTGGCCCACTGCTACCTCGTCCACAACGAGTGTTTCCATGCCGTTGCGACACGAGCCCCTCTCCAAATCCGATTTAGAGGAGGAGCCTTGAGAGGTCTTCTGGCACGTAATCCCTACTCATGGAGCTTGTGTTGATACCTGCACCCCCAGAGCTGTTTGGAACTGCTGCTGTAGACGTGGAGCGGTGTGTTGAGGATTTCTACTTGGTATCATACACAGATATGGGTCCTGCACACAGGTTATTTTTCTCTCATGGACACTTCTGTGACGATCCGGAACTGATCCTGTCGCTAGAAACTTGCTCTGGAAGCTAGAGACATCACTTTGTCTGATTGCGACATTGACTGCGATGTTCTTCTGTCTCATTCCCTGCTCCATTGAGTGACGGTACAGCGCCTCTCATCTTACACTATTTCTGTCTGAACCATTCTGAAACAACCCAACTCTCGTAATGACTGAGTTTTCTAAGACAGCCACAAATCGCACTTTGTATTTAATATTGACCTGTTTCGCTCTTCAAATGAACAAGAGCATCATCAGAATACACAGAATAGCGTTAGCTGACAGCATTAAAGATTGGCTTTAGAATTGCCTAACATCTCTAAGGAGTAATCTGGTAGTACTATAGTTCTTAAACTTATGTTTAAACTACGAGGTGCATTCAAGCTCTAACGCCTCCGATTTTTTTTCTCTGGACTGGAAAGAGATAGAAACATGCGCATTGTGTTGAAATAAGGCCGCGTTCATTTTCAATACGTCCCAGAGATGGCAGCACCATACTGCAGATGGAATTTTACCGCCAGCGGCGAGAATGAGAACTGTTTTAAATATTTAAAATGGCGACGTTTTCCTTACTTGAACAGCGTGTAATCATTCGTTTTCTGAATTTGCGTGGTGTGAAACCAATTGAAATTCATCGACAGTTGAAGGAGACATGTGGTGATGGAGTTATGGAGGTGTCGAAAGTGCGTTCGTGGGTGCGACAGTTTACTGAATTCAGAACATCGTGTGACAACAAACCGAAACAACCTCGGGCTCTCACAAGCTGGTCTGACGATATGATCGAGAAAGTGGAGAGAATTGTTTTGGGGGATCGCCGAATGACTGTTGAACAGATCGCCTCCAGAGTTGCATGACGACCTGAAAATGCGAAAAGTGTCATCCAGGTGGGCGCCACGAATGCTGACGGACGACCACATGGCTGCCCATGTGGCATATTGCCAAGCAATGTTGACGCGCAACGACAGCATGAATGGGACTTTCTTTTCGTCGGCTGTGACAATGGATGAGGCGTGGATGCCATTTTTCGATCCAGAAACAAAGCGCCAGTCAGCTGAATGGAAGCACACAGATTCACCGCCACAAAAAAATTTCGGGTAACCGCCAGTGCTATAAAATGATGGTGTCCATGTTCTGGGACAGCGAGGGCGTAATCCTTACCCATTGCGTTCCAAAGGGCACTACGGTAACAGGCGCATCTTACGAAAATGTTTTGAATAACAAATTCCTTTCTGCACTGCAACAAAACCGTCCGGGAAGGGCTGGGCGTGTGCTGTTTCACCAAGACAACGCACCCGCACATCGAGCTAACGTTACGCAACAGTTTCTTCGTGATAACAACTTTGAAGTGATTCCTCATGCTCCCTACTCACCTGACCTGGCTCCTAGTGACTTTTGTCTTTTTCCAACAATGAAAGACACTCTCCGTGGCCGCACATTCACCAGCCGTGCTGCTATTGCCTCAGCGATTTTCCAGTGGTCAAAACAGACTCCTAAAGAAGCCTTCACCGCTGCCATGGAATCATGGCGTCAGCGTTGTGAAAAATGTGTACGTCTGCAGGGCGATTGCGTCGAGAAGTAACGCCAGTTTCATCGATTTCGGGTGAGTAGTTAATTAGAAAAGAAATCGGAGGCCTTAGAACTTGAATGCACCTCGTACGTATAAAGTACAGTAGTAGATGATGAAATTGACACTGACAGCGCGAAACCGGTCAATAAAATATACAATTCGGCTGTCTTCGACAATTGGTATTAATATTTGCTCCCCCTGCAGGCAATACCTGCTCTTGGCAAATCTCGTAATGACACCCAGTATAATTACTGCAATATTTACAGGTAACACGACTACCATAGACTGCAGAAACTGCCCCCTCACTATAGGAGCGTGGTCTGTTTCCGCCAGAATTACATTACAAAAAATTAATATGTACATATCATAACATATTTCTGGATCAAAAAGTTGAACATTACAGTTTCGACACTATGCAAAATTTATATTGACCACTGTCTGTAATGAAAACAACATGTATGTCACAAAGATACGGAAAGCGCTGAAGACTACACTTCACATGGCCTAAGTTTATCACTTCGCCGGATTCAGTACACTACTCGTGAATGGCCGTCCACCGTGTCAAGTAGACTGAAGCTATACCTGTGGTGACTATGGTCTTATAAAGGAACAACTGAATAAAGAATGCTTGAAACGAAATTTCAACCACTAACTGAATGAATCACAGATGAAATACGAGACGGAAATCGGTAGATGTTGTGTACATGCCCGCACAAACAAATGATTACGATTTCAGAAAAGCTGGATGATTCGTTAAAGAGCAAGACCCCCACAGCTTGAGGACGTCAATAATGCATTGGTCCAACTGTGGTCCTTATAAAAGCAGTTATTTGGTTTGGCATTGATTGATAGGGTTGTTGGATGTCCACCTGAGCGATATCATGCCAAAATCGAACAATTGGCGAGTTTGATCGTCAAATACCCGAGTTGGTTGGAGAGCCCTGTCTGTACATACTGCCCCAAACGTCCCCCATTGGGAAGAGATACAGCGACCTTGCTGGCCACCTGTTCGCAAGCACGAAACAGGCAGTAGGAACTCTCGCCATGTGTGGACGGGCATTATCTTGCTGAAATGTAAGCCCAGATTGGCTTGCCATGAAGGGAAATAAAATGGTGCGCAGAATATCGTCGACCTACCGCTATGCTGTAAGGGTGTCGCAGAGGACAACCAAAAAGGTCTGCCTATGAAAAGAAATGGCATCCCGTCCATCACTCCTGGTTGCGGGCCTAACGGTTGGCGACAGTCAGGTTGGTATCCCAACATTGTCCTGGTCGTCTTCATAGGCGCTCAGTTCGAAGAAGGTCTCATAACTGAAGACAGTTCTACTCCAGTCAATGATACTGCAGGCTGAAGACTTGTCTGGAGACGCCCCAGACAGCGATGGAAGGCCAACCTGACTGTTGGCCGCCATTCGGTCAGAAAGCCAGGAATGATGGTCTGGGATACCATTTATTTTCGTAGCAGAACCCTTTTGGTTGTCATCCGCGCACCATTACAACACAGTGGTACGTCGACGATACTATACGCCCCGTTTTGTTGCCGTTCAGGGAAAGCCACCTTGGGCTTATATCTATAATGCTCGCCCGCATACGGCGAGAATTTCTACTGCCTGTCTTAGTGCTTGCCAACATGTGGCCAGCAAGGTTGCCAGATCTCCCCCCTCCCCCCCCCCCCCATTTGAGAACATTTGGTGCAGATTGGGCAGGGCCCTCCAAGTAGCTCGGGATTTTGATGATCCAACGCGCCAATTGAACAGATTTTGGCACGATATCCTTTAGGAGTACATCCAACAACTCTGTCAATTAATGCCAAGACGAATAACTGATTGCATATGGGCAAGAGGTGGACCAACGTGTTATTGACTTCCTCAATTTGTGAAGCTCTTTCTCTTGAATAAATCGTCCAATTTTTCTGAAATTATGAACTTTTTCTTTTGTCTGTACGTGTACATCACATCCAGCAACTTCCGTCCCATTCGGATAAATGTTTGGTTCTAAATTTAAGGTACCTATAAATACTTACCACCTTATGCTGAGTTTACGGTGACACCAAAACTGACTAACGCTCAAATAAAAGTTGTAAGAAACATTATAAAGCCACTGGTCGCACTTTCCATACATACCGTTCATTGCTGCAACGTTATCATGTCCCTAACACATTCTTAAAGAAAGAAAAAATTACTTCCCTTGCACTGACCAATTAGAGCTTAAAATGAATTACAATACACTTCACAAAGGCAAGAAAATATTTGTTCAAAATGCATGTCTGGCAAATAATTTTTAAATTGTTAGTAAATAAGAACTCTTAAAATGCGTAGTAATAACACATAGAAAAATGGGGAGAAACAAACTCACAAAGCGGGACACAAGTAACGTACATTAGGAGAATTTATGTAAGAATAGGAAACTATTCTAGAATGAAAGACGAGTCAGGTTTAGCCTCTAGTAAAATGCAGTTTAAACAAACGTAAAAGTACGCATACTTAGCTACAGTTCTTTGAGGGGAAATAAAAGATCATCTGAACTGGAACTAGGAAACAGTTAAAGAGCAATCGAGAGTTTTGGCGATACATCATATACACATGATAAAAAAGTATCCTGAATAATGACAATAATAATAATAATAATAATATCTGTTCAGAAATGACACCAAAAGATTGTGAAAAGGCACAAGAAAAATTTAATAAGAGAGAAAGAAAACTTAAACAGTACGAGTATGAAGAAAATAGAACAGAGACATATGTTGGGTAGATATACCCGTAATATTTGAGCTGTCAACACGACAGGTGACGCAGAAGCAGAAACCGTGCAAGATTTTGATGATTTCCTTAAACATTTACAGAGTGCAACAGACGAATCAGAATGATAGAAAATATAAAAATAAGTAAGAAATTATGACAGGAACAAAAAATGAGACGTATAGTCTTTAACTTCTGTAGTTCACATGACAAAAGAGAGATAGACATAAAACAGTTGCAGACGTATCAACACTCTTTCCATAATTTAGAATATTTCATTCAGCCAAACAAACATTCAGGCCTGAGAAACGGCTATAGTACATCTATGACTTTATTTTGCCTCTGTATGTCTTATCTTCTGAGATTCAGAAAAGAATATCCCTGACACATATAGTAACCTTTTCCCACACACTTTCAGTTATGTCTTCCACTACAGCCTACTCCATGACCTCTTCCTTTTCCTGCGTGTCCTAGTAATTCTACACATGCAACTCTCCATAATTTCCTGTGCAACCTTGAGAGTCTGAAATAGTTTTTGCACTTTAAAATCTATGTCCCGTCGGTTAAGTCCCTACTGGTAATACACACCGATACTAAACTTCCCGACTGAGAAACTTCGGAAGCAATGTGGTTTCCTTGTTGTCCCTCTTGTTTGGAAAGTTGTGTACGTTGAAGTGGATGTGTCTTTGGGTCACCCCACCAGAAATGGCTCTCCTCTGAAAGAATCAATTCTTCATGCGATTTGTGATTGTGTAATAAGAAAACTGAATGCGTTGACAACAAGAGAGCCGTTCTAGGCGTATTGTTAATGTAGTTAGTTACCGGCGGGTGCAGAGCTCGATTTAGGTTTAACTCATTTCGCACGACTATGACCCGTGCTTCTGCTGTTCCCGATCCCAAAGAGAGCTGACATAAGTCTCCGATGGAAATTAATAGTTTTTTCTTATTATTTTGTTCGTTTCGTTTGCTTGAATAATCCACTTGCTCGTCCAGAATGCATCATTTTTAACTAACACTTGCTCCCTATTAGTTTCTTTCGTTTATGATTTCTTCGTCAAATCTGCGATTCGTTTCCTTACGAAAAATTCATCCATAATGTTTTTCAAAATATTTTAACGGGTTTCTTTCACTTTTGAACGGAAAGACTGACAACGAAAATTTAATTTGTTAAGAAGCGAGTAACACAGTTATTTTTGTAAAACATTTTATATAACTTGTAAACAAGCTGGGAATATAAAGCGATGGAAGTCGTGCGAGAAGAAAATGCCAAGTTTTCAAATAACACATACGCAAAAACGAACACGATTCATTACCTTCCCAAGAGGGTTATTGTTTTGTTTCATTGTTTAGCCTGCTTTTACTTCTCTGGTACACAGCGTCAACAAATTAAACAAGAGGAAGCACGGAACTAGAGTAACTGCAGGAGGCGTGTGTCGTACACGTCAGGCAGCTTACCTGTGACTAGATTCAGAAAGAGTATGTCCTCCTTATCGGTTCCGCTGGCGTACAGGTCGTATCCGTGGTTCGTTCTCGACGGGTAGAAGGCGATGTCACTGACGTTCAACGTCGTCTTCACGTCGAACAGAAACTTGAGGCCGTCGTCTGAAAATGAGGTCGTATACTGATCGTACAGGGAACGTGATTTATGGTTAAACTTCCTCCACTAATTAGGAATCGTTGTGGATTGCTTTAGGTGACGGTAGTCGTTCCAGGTTTGTTAAATTATACTATAAGAGCTTTAAAGTCTTCTTTCGAAAACACTAACTATAATATTTCTTTTATAAGTAAATAACATTCAGATAATACATACTAGTTAAAGTTTAATTCCTATTTACACTAAACATAATGGTGTATTGCATATACGACTGTCATACAGATGCACAACATTGAGATTACTTGCAAATTATTTATAAAATCTAAAGTGCAGTGTGAGAAACCTCTAAAAAAAATTGCACGCTAGACAGAAACAACAGGGAAGACATTAGATAAATTTTTGGTGAAGCCGATATCACAACCTGTCCTAAGATACCCATTATTGTTCACTGCCCTAAAAAATTCTAATTGAAAATCATTTATAGCTATTTGCAAAAGGAAAATCTAAAATTTTCGGACAGTGATGTAGTGTTAAGCAAACGTATGTAGCGTATTTCAATTCGGTAGAACGCTTTCAGTTTGACGCCATGTCTGCAGATTCTGCGTAAATTATTTTTTTATTTTGTCATCTACTCATTTCACCTGAAGAAGTGGAATCAGTTCACATCCAGTTCATCCAATTCCAGGAAAATCTCATGTGATAACCAGGAATCGAATCATGAATTCTGTACGGGCCGACCATCAATACCATAGCTGTACATTCCTCAGGTGACCAGTTAAACACAATATCACACGTAAGACATCCGCTGAATAGCCAGCCACTAAGAACATCAAACAATTTTATTGAAGGAACCTCAGATTATAGTCTAATTTAATTTGAAAAAAAAAATACAGTGCTACTACTGGACATTTGTTCAAACTGACGTGGCTCCAAATGTGGAATTGATGTAACCATGAGGGTAGAAACATTATTTTTTGGTCCCACAAGACCCAAGCTTTTGCTTTTGATTTGTGGTTTCGAATACCTCTTATCAAACATTGATTTAGCATGACTTTCAACACACTTCAGAGGAAAATAAGGTAGCTGTACTATATCGATTGATGGAAATGTTTTCTTAGATTAGTGATGACTTGATCACTGACTTATATGATTTTATAGCTTCTCGAAGGGAGTGTTTATGATACATATATTCAATAACTGAAGAGTAATGGTTCAAATGGTTCTGAGCACTATGGGACAACTACTGAGGTCATCAGCTCCTAGAACTTAGAACTACTTAAACCTAACTAACCTAAGGACATCACACACATCCATGTCCGAGGCAGGATTAGAACCTGCGACCGTAGCGGTCGCGTGGTTCCAGACTGTAGTGCCTAGAACCGCTCGGCCACTCCGGCCGGCAACTGAAGAGTAATATTGCTCTCAAAAGCTGCCTTGACCCAGATGTCTGGTGATCCCATAATTGTAGCCAAGGGGAGAACGTCTTACAGTCAGCTGATGAAACGCGTTCTCTATGACGCATTTAGCAAAAAGACAAGATCAAATATAGAAAGTAGCAGTTTCTACTTTACACCACCCACTGAACTCTTTCATCATAGTCATCAGACTGCTACTAGCCACGAAATAATGGTGGTACACATGAATAATTGTTTCATAGTCGTGGTTATTACTACCATCATCATTGGCAGCATACATGCTAGTTCCAAAGCATGAGCCCACATTTTGCCTTCTCATCTCGTTTTCCTTTTTGCCTGTGATAAGTAGCTTAGAACCAGCAGTGACAAATACGTTTTCACCATTTGTTTCTTATGTTGGTGGGATCGTTATAACCATTCATGAGTTCCATTTTTATCTGTGATTAGTACCTTAGAACTAGCATTGATAAAAACGTTTTCGCCATTTGTTTATTAAGTTGGTGGGATCGTTATAACGATTCATGAGTTCCATTACATTTTCAGATCTTCTCTAGACATTTATTGAGAATCTCGTCTTGGGCAGTCCTTATCTCCTATAAGAAAATTTAAATCAGTTGTCTCAGTTCAGATATTTGTGTTTGGTTTTCCTGTCCTTGTAAAGTGGCGTACAATAGTAAAGATATCACTTAATATCGTTTTTGTGTAACTTCAATAAGATATCTAAATGATTTAGACGTCTTTGAAAAGTTTGCTTGGATTTAAAATGTTTACCCAAGCTGTCAAACAAAGTATTGAAAGCACATCGATTGCATTACTAGTTCGAGGCTAAAGAGATACAGATATATTTCGCAATGCAATATCGATAGCTCTTCTTCTTATAATTTCAGGTGTTTGTCTGCACTGCCGTAACTGAACAGCGGAATGTTTAATCATCACAGTTGCTAAAATTATTTATTTCTAAGCAGGAACGCGCAATCCGGTTTCAGGACCTGTGTCCCATCTTCAGGTGCATCTGTAAATTTATAAGTCAATAACACCAACCCACATTGTTAAGATAAGAAACCCACATTGTTCACATAAGAAAAACTGAACAGAACCAACATAAATTCTTAGAAAAAATCCCTATACGTGCATTAAAAAGAGAGGCCATAAAGGATGCTTAATTGAGGTTAAAATAGATTAAAATACGTTAAAATAGTATGTCCGTGGTACATGGGATGAAACAGGATATCCTGTTCAATTCTATGGATGCCAGATAGCCTCTTGTAGAGGAGGACTTACATGAAAGGACAAAGATACCCAATTAAAACAGCGAAGCCATTGTTAAATGGAATCAGTTATAAAGTATTAACTGTCCGATATCTCAAATATCCATCACAAAACTGAAAACAGACTGGGCTTAACGGTGTATCACAGATGGATCCGCATGGAGGTAGGTAGGATGTCTTTCGAAGAATGAAAGTCAAAGAAAGGGAATCATATAATTTATACCTGCAGACGTAACCCCTGGAGTAAAATTTGCGACTCACTATTGCTACATACACACTCATCGGAGCCGCTCCCAGCAGAAACCAATACTGAAGTATCGGTGTGAGCGGCCGTGTATCCGAAAACGTAAGGCCGTTGGCACACGGGACGAGTTAGGTAACGCTGACGTGCGCGCTACAAGTTTTGTGACGCCACTTCGCGCTATGTCATGTTGAGAAGCCATTCCGTCAAGTGAAACAAAAAATGAGTTCTTCGATATTTCGGCAATGTGTCATGTAAAGTAGAACCAATAGGAAGTAAGAACATTCCGATACGCCACAAGCAGAAAGTGAGGTGCCGTGTTGTATTTTTCGCGTTCAGTAGAAGCATATTCACAGGGTTTTATGTTGTATTTTATACCATGAAAATATAAACTGTTTCTAAGCACGAGAACATTGAACGTCTCGAGAATAAATCGTGAATCGTTATAGATATGTTTTGTTGCAAATGCAAGGATATGCCATTGTAAGGCAATGGACCATTGAAGATTAATGAAAAACCTGTCGATCCTTTCAGAATTTCTTGTAATTAAAAGCCAATTAACAACATTTCGACAATTGAAGCCTTTAGGAGGCTGTAACAGAAAATGTAAGAAGTATAACAGAGGAGTTTCAGCAGAGTGTAGTTGGGAGAGGCTCCACGTTATGGAAGTAAAAAAAAAAAAAAAAAAAAAAAAAAAAAAAAAAAAAAAAAAAGTGAAAGAGGGTTTGCGCCCTGCTTATGCAAATGTTTTCCCACCTTCTCATTTTATTAAAGATTGTCAGACTTCCCTATGAAATTCTTCCCTATGAAATTAGTAGGTATGATTTCTATAATGTTTGGTGTTATGTTGATATAAATGCACTCTTTGTCAGAAGTGAGTTTGTTCATTTTGGGGAAGTTTTGTGAGATGATGTCCATGTACCTTTTCTTTTTGTGTAATTACATGTTCACAGATACTGATGTTTCTATTTGCGCACCACATAGAGAACATTATTAGCTTATGATAGAGGGAGGAAATTTGGGTTTTAATAGAGATAAACGTAGGAATTTTGTTCACGTCCATTTTCGTGAACAAATTTCATGATTTGCTAGCCAAATAAAGCCTGCAACTGCCGTTGGAGAGCGCTGAGAGCGCAAAATCACGTCAGCCAGCTCGTGCCCTGTGACGACGGCGCTCTGTCTCGCGACGCTGGCTGTCCTGTCTGCGTGCATGTCAACATTGCCTGCCTCATTCCATGTGCCAACAGCTTAAGTCAGTGGACTACTCACACAATCTGAGGGTGAAAATTTGAATTAATGTTACTGCTAACCCCACGTCTAATAAACCACAAACTAGAATCCGTTGCAGTGAAAGATAACTGCTCACACGTATCAGTGAGACTCTAATTACAGATTACCAAGTTTGTGCTAGGATTAACTGCAAACCAACTAATAGGATCAAACCAAAATAAATAGACGTAGTTCCTGTACTGCGACTCAAGAGTTCGTGTAGCTCTCTTAGGGAGCATATTCCCAAACTGTCAGCATTATTTAGTGATGCAAAGTGGTGGAACAACTCAGCAAGAAGAAATCTATAAAACACTCTTAGTCCACCAGAAATTATAGCAAAAGCAGCTACTCATGCGTTAGAGCAATACTGATCATATTAATAAGAGCCATTACAATAAAAATCATAATGAAAAATTTTTAAGTAACACTGCTCATAGTAGTACTGACCATATGAAAAAAATCTGAAATAAAACGAAAAAATCATTGATAACAACCACATGCCTGAGGTACACAGTGTGGTATAACCGTCTTTTTTGGATGTTTCAGTGTTTGAAACATCGCCTACCTACCTACAAGTGGTTCCATCTGTGGTACGCGCGCAAGCCCAGAGTGTTGTAAGTTTTGTAATGAGGATTTGGGATGTCGAACTTTTAATACTTCGTATTTGATTCCATTTAAGGGTGGTTTCGCTCTTTCATTTGGGGACCTTTGTCCTTTTATCTAGGTCCTCCTATGCGAGAAGCTTTCTCGCAGGCTTAGGATTGAAGAGGATAATATTTTTCATGCCACGTACCAGGTATGCACGATTTTACCATATTTTAACCTATTCAAACTCAGTTAATGTATGTGCAGGGGTTCTTTCTAAGAATTTATGTTGGTTCTGTTTAACGTTTCTCATTTTAGCAATGTGGATAGGTGTTATTACTGATTTTTAATTTTGCAGAAGCGCCTGATGATGGAACGCAGGTCCTGAAACTGATTTGTGCTTTCCTTTTTAGAAATAAATAATTTTCGTAGCTGCAGAGGATTTTATCGGTGGTGATGGATATCAAATGTTGTCAAGAGAAACATTTGGAATGCTGAATGTTTTACTTCTGGGTGTTCTGCAGAGTTGTTTCCGTTCTCTACACAATATTTCCACGACCGACCTATTCGTCTTGTTTAGGCGTTGTGACTTTCACAACTATGTGTACTCGTTCCATGTGCTCAAATGACACTGTTGTTCTAAAAACTTCCAAGTTTCCTCGGCACGCAGCTAACTGAGCTGGTGAAATGATTAATAGTGTACTTCCACAGTATCAAGCAATCACAGCGAGAAAACCTAAGAGATCACAGGTGGAATGCTGCTTAAGGTCTTCATATTTTTTGCATAGCTTTAGAGCAGTGCAGATTAGCACACTGAATGATGAATGTCAGTATGTCTCATTAGGTGCTTGATTGTCCTATTCCTAGATTATGTATGTGGTTAGGTACTATGGGACCAAACTGCTGAGGTCATCGGTCCCTAGGATTACACACTACTTAATCTAACTCAAACTAACTGTAAGGACAACACAGGCACCCATGCCTCAGACCGTGTGGCTATTCCTTGATTAACTTATACTAATAAAAGACGAACAAATCGGGTGACAGGCGACGTTCTTTTGTAACATCGTGGCTGAGTGATAATAATTTTCGTTAAACTATGGAAGACGACAGGAAAGAGGAAAAACTGATAGATGTAATGAAAATGATTTGTAGGAGCTCCAGTATTCCAGAGGCAGAACAGTGAGCGTGCTGGTGGCTTACAGGGCCAGAGAGTGCTTACCCTGCACGCGCTGCACCACGAGCGTGACGCCGTCGCGGCCTCGGTCCAGCGTGACGACGGCGCGGCTGTCGGGCGACACGTAGGGCCGGCCCGAGACCTGAGCCCTGTGGGACACCACGGCGTCCGTCAGGTAGTCCAGCAGCAGCTGCCCCGCCGGCTGCTCGCACTCCACGATGACCAGCCCGTCTGCGCAGCACACGACATGTGGTTACCACAAATGGCGGCACATGGCTACCTATGTACACGCCAAGTTTTACAGAAGCACGAAGTTAAGCGCGATCGTCAACGTGACATGTTTTAGACCGTTTCCGCAGCTAAACTGTGTGTCGAAATTTGACAGGAAACCCAAATAGATTCTGGTCGTAAGCAAAACACGCCAGTGGCAGGACGCAATAAATACCTCCACTGCGCGATAACAGTGGTCATACTGCTGATGACAATGCCACTAAAGGAGAGTTACTAAACATAGCGTTCTGAAATTCCGAACGAGATTCATTAGATGTTCAAGAATTCGAATCAAGAACAACAACCGCTATGAGTAACTTACAAGGATATGTCCTTGGTGTAGCCAAGTAGCTTAAATCACTCAATAAGGCCAGGCCTTCTGTTCCTGATTGTATACCAGTTATGTTCGTTTCAGTGTACGATGATGCAATAGCTTCATATTTAGCAAACATATATAACCGCTCAACTGCCGAAAAATCTGTACCTAATGACTGGAAAGTTTCACAGGTCACACCAACACCCAAAAAAAGGCAACAGGAATAGTCCGCTGAATTCTACATATATATCTACATTTATATTCCACAAGCCTACCACAGGTGTGTGGTGGAGGGCACTTTACATGCCATTGTCATTACCTCTCTTTCCTGTTCCAGTCGCGTAGCCTCCTTAGCTCAGGGGCAGAGCACTGGTCTTGTAAACCAGGCGTCGTGAGTTCGATTCTCACAGGGGGCAGCACAATTCTAAATGCCGGCCGGAGTGGCCGAGCGGTTAAAGGCGCTACAGTCTGGAACCGCACGACCGCTACGGTCGCAGGTTCGAATCCTGCCTCGGGCATGGATGTGTGTGATGTCCATAGGTTAGTTAGGTTTAAGTAGTTCTAAGTCCTAGGGGACTTATGACCACAGCAGTTGAGTCCCATAGTGCTCAGAGCCATTTGAACCAGTCGCGTATGGTTCGCGGGAAGAACGACTGCCGGAAAGCCTCCGTGCGCGCTTGAATCTCTCTAATTTTACATTCGTGATCTCCTCGGGAGGTATAAGTGGGGGGAAGCAATATATTCGATACCTCATCTAGAAACGCACCCTCTCGAAACCTGGCGAGCAAGCTACACCGCGATGCAGAGCGCCTCTCTTGCAGAGTCTGCCACTTGAGTTTGCTAATCATCTCCGTAACGCTATCACGCTTACCAAATAACCCTGTGAGAAAACGCGCCGCCCTTCTTTGGATCTTCTCTATCTCCTCTGTCAACCCGACCTGGTACGGATCCCACACTGATGAGCAATACTCAAGTATAGGTCGAACGAGTGTTTTGTAAGCCACCTCCTTTGTTGATGGACTACATTTTCTAAGGACTCTCCCAATGAATCCCAACCTGGCACCCGCCTTACCAACAATTAATTTTAATGATCATTCCACTTCAAATCGTTCCGTGCGCATACTCCCAGATATTTTACAGAAGTAACTGCTACCATTGTTTGTTCCGCTATCATATAATCATACAATACATTACATTTGTCTATGTTAAGGGTCAGTTATCACTCCCTGCGCCAAGTGCCTATTAGCTGCAGATCTTCCAACTACGGAACTATAACGCTAACGTCGATTTGCAGTAGGACTCTGAAACAGAAACTATACTCGGCCGTTATGAATTACCTATAAGAAAAGCATTTATTGACAAGTGGACAACTCATATTCGGAAAATATCGTCCTTGTGAAACACAACTAGCTCTTTATTCTCACGAAGTAACGAGTTCTATCGACAGGGGATGTCAAATTAATTCTACATTTCTGGATCTCCAGAAGGCTTTTGGCACCGTTCTTCACAAGCAACTTATAAATAAATTGCGTGTCTGTGGAGTATCGTGTCAATTGTGCGAGTGGATTCCTGACTTACTGTCAGAAATGTCACAGTTCGCAGTAACTGAAGGAAAATCATGAAGTAAAATGGAAGTAATATTTGGCGTTCCCCAAGAAAGTCTTATTGCTCCTCTGCTGTTCATGATCTACATAAACGTATTATGAGACAATCTGAACAGCCCTCTGATTGTTTGCAGCTGATGCTGTCATTTACCGTCTTACAAAGTCATCAGATGACCAGAACAAATAGCAAAATGACTTATACAAAATATATGTATGGTGCGAAAAATGGACTTGACAGTAACCAAAAGCAAGAACTCATCCACATGAGTAATAAAATAAATGCACTAGATTTCGGTTGCACGATAAATCACACATATCTAAAGGCTCTGATTTCAACTAAATACCTATGGATTACAATTACAAATAACTTTAACTGAGGCGATCACATACATAATGTTTTGGGGAAAGCAAACCAGTAAATAATGGCAGTACACTTGGAAAACGCGACAGTTCGGCTATAGAGACTCCCAACGCTATGTTTGTCCGGCCTTTCCTGGAGCATTGGAACTTGGTATGGGACCCACATCAGAGAGGGTGGACGGAAAACATCAAAAAAGTCCAAGGAAGGACGGCTCGTTTTGTATTATAGCGAAATAGAGGAGACGGTGCCACGGATATGATATGTGAGGTGGCAGTCTTTAAAACTTAGCCATTTTCCGTTGCGACAGGAACTTCTCATGAGATTTCAATCACAAACTTTCTCCTCAGAGTCTGAGAATTTTTTGTTGCCGTCCCACTACATGTTGTTGTTGTTGTTGTTGTGTGGTCTTCAGTCCTGAGACTGGTTTGATGCAGCTCTCCATGCTACTCTATCCTGTGCAAGCTGCTTCATCTCCCAGTACCTACTGCAACCTACATCCTTCTCAATCTGCTTAGTGTATTCATCTCTTGGTCTCCCTCTACGATTTTTACCCTCCACCCTGCCATCCAGTACTAAATTGGTGATCCCTTGATGCCTCAGAACATGTCCTACCAACCGATCCCTTCTTCTAGTCAACTTGTGCCACAAACTCCTCCCCAATTCTATTCAATACCTCCTCATTAGTTATGTGATCTACCCATCTAATTTTCAGCATTCTTCTGTAGCACCACATTTCGAAACCTTCTATTCTCTTCTTGTCTAAACTATTTATCGTCCATGTTTCACTTCCATGCATGGCTACACTCCATACAAATACTTTCAGAAACGACTTCCTAACACTTAAATCAATACTCGATGTTAACAAATTCCTCTTCGTCAGAAACGCTTTCCTTGCCATTGACAGTCTACATTTTATATACTCTGTACTTCGACCATCATCAGTTATTTTGCTCCACAAATAGCAAAACTCCTTCACTACTTTAAGTGTCTCATTTCCTAATCTAATTCCCTCAGCTTCACCCGCCTTAATTCGACTGTTTTCCATTATCCTCGTTTTGCTTTTGTTGATGTTCATCTTATACCCTCCTTTCAAGACACTGTCCATTCCGTTCAACTGCTCTTCCAAGTCCTTTGCTGCCTCTGATAGAATTACAATGTCATCGGCGTACCTCAAAGTTTTTATTTCTTCTCCATGGATTTTAACACCTACACTGAACTTTGTTTTGTTTACTTTACTGCTTGCTTAATATACAGATTGAATAGCATCGGGCAGAGGCTACAACCCTGTCTCACTCTCTTCCCAACCACTGCTTCCCTCTCATGCCCCTCGACTCTTAGAACTGCCATTTTCTTTCTGTACAAATTGTAAATAGCCTTCCGCTCCCTGTATTTTACCCCTGCCACCTTCAGAATTTGAAAGAGAGTATTCCAGTCAACATTGTCAAAAGCTTTCTCTAAGTCTACAAATGCTAGAAAGGTAGGTTTGCCTTTCCTTAATCTTTCTACTAACATAAGTCGTAGGGTCAATATTGCTTCACGTGTTCCAACATTTCTACGGAATCCAAACTGATCTTCCCCGAGGTCGGCTTCTACCAGTTTTTCCATTCGTCTGTAATAAATTATCAGAGGATCATTCACACACTAAAACACTTTCATTATCAGCTTTCCCACAGAAATTTGTATTCTAAACATTCTTACTTCATGTGAAGGTACGCAACTGTGCCGCTTACTCTGCGATTCGTTGTAATTCACCGACGTCTTCATCAAAGGTTTTTATTCCACCGATCAAGTCGTCTCCTTCCTCTTAAAAACGCGTCAAATATGACTTGAAAATCTGTCCCCGTTTGCGCTTGTCTGTCATTTGATGTGGTATACAGTGAGCACGGGCACTGCAACGATTTACAGCATTGTGGACCACTGCAAACGCTGAACCTCGGGTAGTGTTCAACTTGCACAAGACCATCAGTTTTGGGACGAAGATCTCCACGAATCATTCACTGTTTTCTCAATGGTACTGCTAGCTTTCGAAGTGGATGGCCCACCTGAACGTTCGCCGTCAAAGACAGATACTCGTCCACTTTTCAAACAATTTTTGCATTAGAAAATTTTTCGTTCAATAAGGACATGCAGCTACATTTGCGAATATTAAACGCAGAATTAGACCCTTAACAACGTTCTATAGAATCACTACGAAAGAGCTACTGAGTGGAACAGCACTGCTAGCGCACAAGTACAACATTGACCTTACGGTCTGTAGACGTTGAGCCAGCTCTGTCACCTTATGAACTAGAAAAAACTGCCATTGCTTACTGATTTTCCCTCGTAATTAAAGGTATTTTAACACTTCAGCTCTAGCCCTTCTGCATGTTGTCCGCCTGATTTACATGGATACCGGAACACCTTCTCGATCAAGAGTGCATTTCGTACGATACACCGTCCCTGTAGGAGTGAAACTAAACACACCGGATGACGATGAGGGGAACCTGCAGTAAATCAATGCGAGCGCTAATGGAAACGATGTGTTGTGACGGCAGGACGTCACAGGTGGACAGGGCGCAACGTGCGGGATGCGGCGAGGGCGGTGATCATGCATTAGGAAAGTAAATAACGCCCGACAGAAATGATTTACGGCTGGTCCAGTCGCGATAATCGAAAAATGATGTTTGTGGCAATGAAACGGCAACGAGCTTTGAAAATACCAGCTGAGTGGGTGGAATCGCAGAAATTCTGCGAGGATAGGGACAGCTCGACGTTGGCGTAAATCTTTCAGTAAAGTCACAATACCACGGAAGCTTGCTTTAACTGGACTGTGAATCAATTATCTGTTTCTGGTTTCCTATGTACGAGACAATTCCTCAGAGTAACAATACTGAAGCGGGGTTAAGCTACTGCAAGAAAAAAGAATTTGCATCATATGAAAACACTACCGTCGACGTCGTTGCGGTAGGGTAGTTAAAATGACAAGTTCAATCACGGAATTCTCGATACATACTAACAAGTGTTGAATTCTATGGCAAGCTAGAGAAATCTGGAAACAAAAGGAAAGGCAGGGTGATCAGGGTTTAGCGTACCATCGACGAGTGTGTCATTAGAGACGAAGAGCTGGCTCAGATAGGGGAAGTAAAGCGGCAGCATCCTACAGGGTGGACACGACTTAAACCTCTCTGGAAGCGAATCTGCAGCCTAGATGGAACTTTTCTTATTATTTAAAGACTATAACCTGCTTCTAGACTCCTGACTAAGTTTGTCTGTTCGCCAAGTCTACTGAAATCTACCTGATAGGAAGAAAGGCTTTCTTACTTAGGGGTCACAGCCTAGATGTCATCCAGATCACTTACTTGTCGACGCATGGCGGGGAGCTGAGCTACTTACCAACTATTTGAAAATTCATTTGCCCTACTGCAGACAATCATTCAGGCTATATCTGCGATTTTGCGTAACTCGGTGTTGGACTATTTCATAGCTCTATTCTCGACCTCCTCGTCCAGTGATTATCTTACAACTACCTAAAGAATCATCGCATGAGACACTGCAATTAGTACACTAAAACATCAATTTATGGGCGATCCCTTGCAGATCCATTGTCTACGACACATAAGACCGTTTTGCTTAGCTTGTTGTATGAGTAAACTGCAATCTCACAGTCACGATATCTGTCGATCGCAGAAATGCTCTCTCAGCAAATTACACAATCAGTTACATTCCAATACTTCGAGAACCGGGGGCTGAGACAGTTTGTGCACAACCTTGCACAAACTACTCCGTGATATGATATGTTTATTACCTTGTAATACAGCACAAATCTACGCATGTAGTTCCCTCCGTCTCTACAGCTTCGTCAGCGAATGGTTGAAGTGGGGGCAAAGACTACCCGGCAGATGATCTTCCTGCCGGCGGCATGCTCCCGTTTCATGGTTCATATGGCTCTGAGTACAATGGGACTTAACATCTGAGGTCATCAGTCCCCTAGAACTTAGAACTACTTAAACCTAACTAACCTAAGGACATCACTCACATCCATGCCCGAGGCAGGATTCAAACCGGCGACCGTAGCGGTCGCGCGGTTCCAGACTGAAGCGCCTAGAACCGCTCGACCACACCGGCCGGCCTCCCGTTTCATATCACCTCGAATCCTGCTTGGGCAGCTGCTGCACCTGCTCTTGCTATTGTAGTTGTTGCAGACACATCTGTTCCTTTGCTGTCATTGCCGCCGCGTCTGTTCATGGTGTTGTTCCTGCAGCGTTATTTGATGGAGGCAAAGCTACGGACGTTTTTGATTGATCATTACTTGCTTATTCGCACGCGAGAGTATGCCTTGGCGCCTTTTAACGACGCATTATCCTGATGTGGGACTGCCACACATCGGTTTTGAGGAAACAGCGAGTGGCTGAAAGGCCCAAGTACTCAACAGCAAAAATTACACATAAATCCGAAAGGACAAAATAAAAGAAAAACATGAATGTAAATAATCCTTAACAGTATACAAAACAAAGCTACAGAAGCAAACCGAGAGGAAAGACAAGAGCAAGTGAGTAGCGGTGCGAAAGTAGTGAAAGTAGTGTCGGTGATCGGAAAGCTTCGAAAACATCAGCACACACTTTCGTCCTAGCTTACGCCGCCAGAACGCCTATCCAGCAGACACGAAGTCCCCGCCTCTCGCCGATACTAATGTCTGAGTCCGGCAAGGGCACAAAACTTTTCGTATAAAATTGTTTACAGTTTCTATGCATTGAAAGTGTTGCGAGAATTACAACCATAGCGTTCAAACATTTCTTACTCATCCTATTTCAGTATTGTATTGATAATGAAAAAAAAAAGCTAGATAATCTCAAAATGCTGGCGGAGACAAAGTGAACAGTGTTAAACCCTCTTGGGAGCATTCGCAAATCGCACGAGAACGTTAGGATAACAAATGCTCTTTGAGAAACACAGCAGTTCGTTTGTTTCAAATCATCACGTTTTCCACTGTTGTATGTGTGGGTAAGTACTAAGAAACTAGAATGACATGGAACCATTCTCAGTTTAGATAGACTTCAGAAACAAACTCAATATATCGCTTTCATTGAATTAAGCTGAATGTTGCTCTTACTCCGTACTATACTATTTTTATCTACTCTTTATATTAAGTCTCTTATTTTTAATTAAAACCTTTCAGTCGATTACAATTCACAATACGCAGTTTACTCCACAAATACAACAAACAACAATTTTCCATATGTGGGAAACTCACGACCACTAACACAACCGTGTACGAAGACTCAGACCTACTTACACACACAAACAAACCTGAAGATGCTACACACATTCAATAAAACTCCAGCCAGTGAGGAGAACTACAAAAATGAGCTACAGAATGTCAAACAAGCACCTGTAGAGACAAATATGATAGACAAAATGAACCACAACAAAAATGAAAAAGATGTCCAACACACAGCTCGACAACAACTTACAAACAAAAGCGCACAGTACTTAAATACACAGAACACAAACCGAGACAACAGGTCTGAATAAGGATCAACCATAACAACAAACAAATGGCAGACACTCGCCCACAACAACAAAGCATCTTGCATGGTTGGAAACGAGAAAGCAACAAGAACTGAAAACAGAACAATCTGAAATCTGTTAGCTCACATCTCAAGAGTGCAACTCAATTTACATTTGGAAAGACGGGTAGAAAGTTTAGCGTTAGAAGCAGTGAACATAGAAGGGTGCTTCAGAGTCACAGCAATCATTCTCCGTTTGCAGAGTCGATATGGATACCAGCTACAGACCAACAGATATAAACACCAATGTGATATTCTTGAATGGAACAAAAGCCCTCCACATAAACTTATAATATAAGAAAATTACCATGTACAAGAAATCATAGTAGAATGAAAACAGATAATGAATCTCTGCAATGGTACCCTGTTCTCTGCTCTAAAAGAACGATCAAAGACTCAAGCACGTGACACACAAACACACACACACACACACACACACACACACACACACACACACAAACAGGCAGACACACTAACGCCTGCTGTGATTACAATATACGAAATTACTGGTAAAAGACATAAAGCAAGACAACAGAGGTGATTATCGGATAAACAGTGACACAGTGCATGTTAGAAAGCACAGTTTACATACCACAAAGAAGCATAAAAGAGCATAAGTACATTCAGTTTATATACACAGCCCCATCCCAACTCACCGATATACAAACCCACTCACAATCAATAAATCTCGTATTTTCAACACAGCGGAAGCATTTCTCCAAACGTGCACATTTTTTGTCAAAAATTCGACTCCGAGTAGCGAACTGGAGGAAAATAAGATTGTAACAATGTGGTTTCGCGTATGTCAGTAGCCAGAAATGAAACATGATTAGAGTAGCAAATTGACTGTATCGTTATCACGTCTTCAGCAAGTGATTTTAGAGAAATATGGAATTTGAAGCCAGCGCTCAGCACTCCGCCTTCAGGCCACAAGTGGGCCATTGGTACCATCCGACCGCCGTGTCATCCTCAGCTGAAAATGCAGATAGGAGGGGCATGTGGTCAGCATACCGCTCTCCTGGTCTTTATGAAGGTTTTCTGTGGCCGGAGCCGCCACTATTCGGTCGAGTAGCTCCTCAATTGGCATCACGAGGCTGAGTGCTCCCCGAAAAATGGCAACAGCGCATGGCGGCCCGGATGGTCACCCATGCAAGTGCCGGCCACACCCGACAGCTCTTAATTTCGGTGATCTGACGGGGACCGGTGTATTCACTGCGGTAAGACCAATGCCTAATTTGAAGCTAGGGATCTGAACATTTCTTCTCCCTAACGTGAGTCTATAAATTAACATTTTTATCCCTAATATCAACATGAAATACCGTCCAGAAATATTTTTGTATGACATGTGCCATGATCAGTCAGTGACAGATGTACAGTAGACAGCTCAGAGGAATGTCTGCGCGGGGTGAGACAAGGTGTGGGAAAGGAATTCTTTCTTTTGCATTCCTACAGTCGAGTCGGTGTAAGATGAACCCTGATTGGCGGCGCTGTTGCCACTTTCAGCTGCAAAACGCAACCGGCAGCAGGCGAAAACAATAGCCGTCTATAAAGCTCCGGCGACACTGAAGCGTTGCGATAGAGACGTTTACAGAATCCAGTTCCGTCACTGCAACTGTCTGGGATCTCCATACATCGACTCGACTGTGGCAGTCTTCACTGTCAGCCTTGTTGTGTTTCGTTGATTCTCTTGTATGGTTCTGAGAGTACCCATCTGTTGGTATCTGACTGAGATTACTGCATTACTCAAGGCGCCAATTGCGGCTGTTTGGCTTTCTGAAATGACTGAATGGAATTCGCTCATCAGGTTTCTATAACTCAACGATTCCTCTGAATGAGTCAACCCTCAGAAATCGATGTGCGCTGGATCAAATGGCACCAAATCCTGGTAAAAAGTGCTGATATTCTTAACGAATTTCAATGTTCATGCTGTAATGGAAAAAAACGCGGAAATTCGATGAGCCTGGAAGAAAACAAAGGAGCAATTGTGCCAGGGTTTTCCCACGAACGGATAGTTTACCTTCACAGTGACTGCTGTGGTGAGGATGACCTCATTGTCCTGCGTTAAAAACAGAGGCTCATCCGCTGTCGAGACGGCTGCACAACTGTTCCTCTGCTGTGCTAGCCTGACTTCTGGTAGCATTGGAAGTCACGAGTGGTTCCTTCGGCGTATTTCATGCTTTTCTTTACAACCATTCCCTGCAATGATCGACGGTCGCCCCCCGACACCAGATGGGGTCTGCCTGATCTTGTTTTAGCTATGGTTATTCCTTCGCGTTTCTTCTTCACAATTATTTCACGACCGTCGACCGGGGCAGTTTTAGAAGAGTTGAAAAGTACCTTGTGGGTTTGTTACTCATCTGACATCCAATGAATAACACACGTTCGATGGCACTAATCTCTCCTGAGTAACCCGTTCTGCTTTTTGCTGCTCCCTCTACTGATAGCACAGCACTCCCCGCGGGTCCCCTTCTCTTGACACGTATTGCAAGTAGGCTGTTTAGGTTTTTATGTTGGTAACGCCACGATGCGCTCTGTATGAAGATCACTGGCTGTGCTGTGTGAAAGCCGTGGTTGGTTTGCATTATTGGAGTATTTGCTATTGTAGTGTTGGGCAGTTGGCTGTTAACAGCGCGTAGCATTGCGCAGTTGGAGGTGAACCGCCAGCAGTGGTGGATGTGGGGAGAGAGATGGCGGAGTTTTGAGAGCGGATGATCTGGACGTCTGTCCGTCAGAGACAGTAAATTTCTAAGACTGGATGCCATGAACTGCTATATATATTATGACTTTTGAACACTGTTAAGGTAAATACATTGTCTGTTCTCTATCAAAATCTTTCATTTGCTAACTATGCCTATCAGTAGTTAGTGCCTTAAGTAGTTTGAATCTTTTATTTAGCTGGCAGTAGTGGCGCTCGCTGTATTGCAGTAGTTCGAGTAACGAAGATTTTTGTGAGGTAAGTGATTTGTGAAACGTAAAGGTTAATGTTAGTCAGAGCCATTCTCTTGTAGGGATTATTGAAAGTCAGATTGCGTTGGCTAAAAATATTGGCTGTCAGTTTAGTGTTGATCAGAATAGGTAAAGAGCGAAATGTCTGTGTACGTTCAGTTCTCCTCGGCTGTTTGAAAATCAAATAATGTAAGAGGTTTATCAGCACAGTAATTCATAAATTTTTCTAAGGGGACATTTCAGTATTGATCAACTCAGCATCACACAGAGCGTCCGGATACTTTCGATCACAAAACGTGTACGCAAACGTTATATTCTCACTGTAAGGAAGAAATGGATGAGACAACCTTACCACTGATGATGTTTTGATTGACTGAAGCGAAATGTGTATCGTAAAGGAAAAGAGTACTTCAGTAGTGCACACACAGTACCAGTTTGAAATTAATAAACTATTTATACTCATACCACACATGCTGTAGCCGCACAAATGGGAAGTCTTATTAACATTATTCTGGTAGTATTAGTACAATGCTGAAAGGTAGGCCCATTTAATACATTTACATCGTTCGAACTTCGCAATGTTGACATACTTGCATCTGTGAAAACGTTAATGTGTCGCCCGAACAAGACGCAAGAACGCAGCTAGCTCTTTATTTGCACGAAGTAATGGCCGCTATCGACAGGGGATCTCAAGTTGATTCCGTATTTCTAGATTTCCGGAAAGCTTTTAACACCGTTCATCACAAGCGACTTCTAATCAAGCTGCGGGCCTATTGGCTATCGTCTCAGTTGTGCGACTGGATTCGTGATTTCCTGTCAGGAAGGTCACAGTTCGTAGTAATAGAGGGCAACTCATCGAGTAAAACTGAAGTGATATCAGGTGTTCCCCAGGGAAGCGTCCTGGGACCTCTGCTGTTCCTGATCTATATAAATGACCTGGGTGACAATCTGAGCAGTTCTCTTAGGTTGTTCGCAGATGATGCCGTAATTTACCGTCTAGTAAGGTCATCCAAAGACCAGTATCAGTTGCAAAGCGATTTATAAAAGATTGCTGTATGGTGTGGCAGGTGGCAGTTGACGCTAAATAATGAAAAGTGTGAGGTGATCCACATAAGTTCCAAAAGAAATCCGTTGGAATTCGATTACTCGATAAATAGTACAATTCTCAAGGCTGTCAATTCAACTAAGTACCTGGGTGTAACAATTACGAACAATTTCAGTTGGAAAGACCACATAGATAATATTGTGGGGAAGGCCAAAGGTTGCGTTTAATTGGCACGACACTTAGAAGATGCAACAAGTCCACTAAAGAGACAGCTTACACTACACTCGTTCGTCCTCTGTTAGAATATTGCTGCGCGGTGTGGGATCCTTACCAGGTGGGGTTGACGGAGAACATCGAAAGGGTGCAAAAAAGGGCAGCTCGTTTTGTATTATCACGTAATAGGGGAGAGAGTGTGGCAGATATGATACGCGAGTTGGGATGGAAGTCATTAAAGCAAAGACGTTTTTCGTCGCGGCGAGATCTATTTATGAAATTTCAATCACCAGCTTTCTCTTACGAATGTGAAAATATTTTGTTGAGCCCAACCTACATAGGTAGGAATGATCATCAAAATAAAATAAGAGAAATCAAAGCTCGAAGAGAAAGGTTTAGGTGTTCATTTTTCCCGCGCGCTGTTCGGGAGTGGTAGAGAGACAGTATGATTGTGGTTCGATGAACCCTCTGGCAAGTACTTAAATGTGAATTGCAGAGTAATCATGTAGATGTAGATACAGACAAAGCCACGTAAAAAGCAACACAGGCGCAAATATGCGAGCTGGTGCCGGTGCCGTAGAGACTCGCCACTTGCGCGAGTTTCACCAACGCCACGGGAGGCGCTGAGGATGAAGGTATCGCCTTAACCTCGTCCAACTGCCGGCCGAGTACAATCCGCCAATGAGTGGACGACAACGGACAGAAGCCTACTCGAAAGATAGAAGAGCAGCTGTCGCCCACTTGGTTATAGATCATCGTCCAGGACTGACTTACACAGGGAACGTCGTTTAGTGAACTCTTAGAAGTGAACAGACAGTTATCGTAAACTGCATTTGCTATTTACTGTGAAGTCTAGCTACGATTATTTACACTTAACGATTGAGAGCTTTATTGTGTTCTATTGCATGCAGTGTTGCAGACTTCATATTTCAACTAGTCACAAAGATAAGTAAACCATTTAACTGATTTGTGTGACTTCGTTACTTATTTGTATCCTCTTACCTGCCCTGGGGCATAGCTGTGTAATAGTAGCAGGGAGAAATGTCTTATCGGTGTACTGAACCAGAAGATGTTACACGAACTCACAAACTCGGCCTACCGTTACAGTAGTAGCGACGTGGCCTTTACAAAACTGGCTACGAGGGGTTTACAAAAAACATTGTCAGAACAACGTGAACTGTTGTTCCCTAGAGTATGTCACAAGACACATCCGACTCTTTGCTGCTTTCCTGTTACTTGCATTCTTCTCAGCTGTGGGCAGTACACGCTAGGTGTAGTATTGTGACATATCTGTCACAAACCGTTAAAAATCACAGAAGTCAAAATAGTACAGAAAGTCCTACGGGTAAAAATAGTGAGAGCGTGTTCGTAGCAGGTACTTACACAGAGATGAGAATTGCAGATGGCGTGGTACGCAGTTGTAGAGCGAGAGGTCGACGCTTCGGACGTATCGCATGTTGGCCAGGTCGATCTTGTAGAGGCCGCGCTGCTTCCAGTGCGACACGTAGCCGTACTGGAACTTGTAGCGCAGGTCCTGCAGGCACAGCGTGCGCTTAAAGTAGCCACCACGCAAGTTCCCTACAGCTATCTAGCAGTTTGTCAGCGGAAATACTCCACGAACATGCGAAGCAACAGTTACGAGTATACTACGACATATCACTAAC
Organism: Schistocerca piceifrons; assembly: GCF_021461385.2. Classification (NCBI taxonomy): domain Eukaryota; kingdom Metazoa; phylum Arthropoda; class Insecta; order Orthoptera; family Acrididae; genus Schistocerca; species Schistocerca piceifrons. The sequence continues at coordinate 833,291,213 of NC_060138.1, read as the reverse complement.
ATCTTGCAGTAACGACCACATTCTCTATTAATTCTTTAAATGACGCCACTTTTCGCTTTTGGTTGTAACTGTTTTTATTGTGCCATTGCTATTTCGGCTTATGTGCATAATCAAGCATAAGATTTGATGCCATATTATGGCGTAGATATAGAAACAGATTCATAATAAGAACGATCCTGTAGGGCTATCTCACTCTTGATGATAATAAAGTCAGTGTTTGTTAGCCATGACATGAGTACATGGGCAACGAGATACGTAGATTTGTGTTATTCGCTTGCTGCGTGTACATTGTTATTTATAACCTACGTATTTCTGTGTCGTAAGATGACATCGAATCTTATACTTGATTATGACATGTAACTCGAAACAGCAATACCACATTAAAAACAGGTACATCCAAAAGTGGACAATCATATCATAAAAAACTCATACTTCAGAATGAGAATATCATTCAAGAGCTTTCTCAGAAACCTAGCTAGGTGTGTGTGTGAGTGGGGGAGGGAGGGGGGGATGGGTTGCTGCTTATATTAGTTTCGTGAAAGCAGAGGCGTGGAGGGAACTCAGCACAATTAAACGCAGATTTTCAATCACTACAGCTTTATTTTTTTATTACCCACTAAACTTGCTAATACATACCTATAATATACGACCAAATGTAGTTTATGCGATTTTTGCACATATTATTTTGCTGGCAGACAGATAACATTCAGATGGATCTAAATTCTTGCTGTACTCAAAATCTGACAGTTTATTTACACTTCCTTGTAACACGAGGAAAACATAGTGAACTGCATCTGCAATGCTACTGTAAGCTTAGATTTCATAACGAATTGCTGTGGGTACACTCGCTGTTAGTCAATACCCATTGCACATTCTGGCTTTCTTCAAGTTGATACTGTGTTAGGACGACTGTCTGGCGACGCTGGATGCGATGACGCCGTACGAAGACAAATGTTTTTCTAGTAGGAAGAGGAGAGGTGAGGCAGTTAAGCTGCTTTGCCCTGCCCCTCACTGGGTACGCCTTCGGCATAGCAAGTTGTCTCCTCTCGTGACACACTGGTTCAGCGTCACTGTTGCAAGTAATTTTTTTTGTGGCAAGGTCTTATGGGACCAAACTGCTTGGTCATCGGTCCCTAAGCTTACACATTACTTAATGTAACTTAAACTAACTTACGCTATCGACAACACACACACTCATGCCAGAGAGAGGACACTAACCTCCGAACGGGGGAGCCGCGAGGACCGTGACAAGACGCCTAAGACCGCGCGGGTACCCCGCGCGTCCTGTCCAAGTAGTCTGTTAACGTTTATGCCCATGGGAATGGGCGGTTGAAGACGATAGTCAGTCCAGTCAAACTCTGAAGTAATTGTTGTCCACTAAACTGGTGTTGAGTTTAGATTTGTCATATTAAACACAACTCTTATCTCTCATGATGTACAGATCTTTAGCGTAATCGATTTTCTCGGTAAATTCTCTAAGCTCCAACAACAGCCACAATTTCCTAAACTGTGTACATCATCAAAGCTCTTCATTGCGGGATTGTGTCATATCCTCCGTGTCTATATACTCTCGAAAATTTTCACTTTTGTCAAATAGTCTACGTTTACAAATAGATTTACACTGCTTTTGTGACAATATCCATGGTATCCATAGACCTCAATTTATCTCAGAACCTACGAGTATAATCGTTATCAATTTTTGTGATAAATTATGACATTTCCAGAGGTTTTACAGCCTGCTCTTTGTGAGGCCAGTGCACAATTAGCTTGGCGCACTACAGTGTTGTACGGGTGGGTCATTCGCTAAAGATCTGTACATTATGAGAGAAAAGAGTTGTGTTTAATATGACAAGCATTTACTAAAAAAGCTTCCCTTAGATAGCTATAAAGTACTAGATTGGTTACCGAAATAATTTAAGTAAATTAACTGTATCATTAATAATGTTTTTGAAAACAGGATAACTATCATTTAAATCAAATAAAGGTTTATTGCAAATAATTCGTACATTTATGGATGGTGGCCTTACAAAATAGCGGATAAAGAGGAACCCAAACATTGTCGCACACATGACAAAATGGTAGATATCGAAATAGACGACAGAGTGATAGAGAAACAATTCAAATCGCTCAAAAGAGGAAAGGCCGCTGGACCTGATAGGATACCAGTTCGATTTTACACAGAGTACGCGAAGGAACTTGCCCCCCTTCTTGCAGCGGTGTACCGTAGGTCTCTAGAAGAGCATAGCGTTCCAAAGGATTGGAAAAGGGCACAGGTCATCCCCGTTTTTAAGAAGGGACGTCGAACGGATGTGCAGAACTATAGACCTATATCTCTAACGTCAATAAGTTGTAGAATTTTGGAACACGTATTATGTTCGAGTATAATGACTCTTCTGGAGACTAGAAATCTACTCTGTACGAATCAGCATGGGTTTCGAAAAAAACGATCGTGTGAAACCCAGCTCGCGCTATTCGTCCATGAGACTCAGGGGTTCCCAGGTAGATGCCGTGTTTCTTGACTTCCGCAAGGCGTTCGATACAGTTCCCCACAGTCGTTTAATGAACAAAGTAAGAACATATGGACTACAAGACCAATTGTGTGACTGGATTGAAGAGTTCCTAGATAACAGAACGCAGCATGTCGTTCTCAATGGAGAGAAGTCTTCCGAAGTAAGAGTGATTTCAGGTGTGCCGCAGGGGAGTGTCGTAGGACCGTTGCTATTCAGGATATACATGAATAACCTTGTGGATAACATCGGAAGTTCACTGAGGCTTTTTGCGGATGATGCTGTGGCATATCGAGAGGTTGTAACAATGGAAAATTGTACTGAAATGCAGGAAGATCTGCAACGAATTGACGCATGGTGCAGGGAATCGCAATTCAATCTCAACGTAGACAAGTTCTGCGAATACATAGAAAGAAAGATCCTTTATCATTTAGCTACAATATAGCAGGTCAGCAAATGGAAGCAGTTAATTCCATAAATTATCTGGAAGTAGGCATTAGGAGTGATTTAAAATGGAATGATCATATAAAGTTGATCGTCGGTAAAGCAGATGCCAGACTGAGATTCATTGGATGAATCCTAGGGAAATGCAATCCGAAAACAAAGGAAGTAGGTTGCAGTACACTTGTTCGCCCACTGCTTGAATATTGCTCACCAGTTTGGGATCCGTACCAGATAGGGTTGGTAGAAGAGATAGAGAAGATTCAATGGAGAGCAGCGCGCTTCGTTACATGATCATTTAGTAATCGCGAAAGCGTTACGGAGATGATAGATAAAGTCCAGTGGAAGACTCTGCAAGAGAGACGCTCAGTAGGTCGGTACGGACTTTTGTTGAAGTTTCAAAAACGTACCTTCACCGAGGAGTCAAGCAGTATATTGCTCCCTCCTACGTATATCTCACGAAGAGACCACGAGGATGAAATTAGAGAGATTAGAGCCCACACAGAAGCATACCGACAATCCTTCTTTCCGCGAACAATACGAGACTGGAATAGAAGGGAGAACCGATAGAGGTACTCAGGGTACCCTCCGCCACACACCGTCAGGTGGCTTGCGGAGTGTGGATGTAGATGTAAATAATAATTAATGTAGTGTAACAGAGAAACGTAAGTGCAAAACATGCTTGCAAAGACGTTTAAAAACCCATTACTCATGAAGCAAACACGAAAAGACCAACAGCAGGAATTTTCAGAATCAATCACGACATAAAACTAAATTTCTTTGTTCTAAGTAATCACTGCAATTACAAGTAAACATGTTTATCACAAGCGAGTCTCAATATTAACTGCAAGAAAATGGTTCTTAGTTGCCTCTAGTTTCACAAACGAAGATGAAGTTCGTATGGGCGTTCATACTCAATCACCGTAAACTGGTGTCAGACACTCTAAATCAAATGAGAAGTTAGAGATCGCACTCACCCGAAACGGTATTTAACTATCGTGGGTGCTCTGCCACCCAGATTATCTCAACTACTACCAGGCACATCCATCAACACAGTACCACTCGCAACAGACGGAAACCTCCAACAACGACAGAGTACTAACCAAGAGCAGACACCATAATTATGCGTGCCTCGATCGCCTGTAAATATTTTCTGTTAGTTTATACACTAATTAATCTGCTTTAACTATTCAGAAAAGACCGTCATCAAAACTAAGATCGTTTGCACGAATGTACACAGTGTTAGAATAAGCCCACAATTACTACGATCAATTTGCGTCCTATTATTATAAAAACAATATAGTGTGACACATAAGTTATTAGGAAAATGCATAAACGTTCATGGATCTGGTTTTACTATATGAGGTAGGTGGGTACGTTAAAATTACAAAATACATCTTATCAGCTAGAAAGAGCGTACTTCCGGCCTCTAGATACATGTTTTTTCTTGCATATGTTTTAGTGTTTGTTATTGCCACTTCCACAGCGATTTAGTGTAACTTTTATCAATGGCCATTGACATACGTAACCATTTGAATTATTTTTCATAATAATCTTGGATGATTAGGTGAGGAATTGCCTTAAAGCTATTTGTAGCTAGTGAGAGATCTGGAGAATGTGCTGGCCAGGGCAGCAGTCGAACATTTTCTGTGTCCAGGAAGTCCCGTAAAGGAACTGCAACATGCGGTCGTGTATTATCCTGCTGAAATGTAGGGTTTCGTAGGGATCGAATGAAGGGTAGAGCCACGAGTCGTAACACATCTGAAATGTAACGTAATCAAAGTCGGAAACGTGATGGTACGCATTTCTTCTCCTTACCGAGGCATCACAACAACGTTTCACCAGGCAACGCCGGTCAACTGCTGTTTTTGTATGAGAAATTGGTTGTAAACTTTCCTCATGTCAGCACGTTGTAGGTGTCGACACCGGCGCCAACCTTGTGTGAATGCTCTGAAAAGCTAATCATTTGCATATCACTGCATCTTCTTCCTGTCGGTTAAATCTCGCGTCTGTAGCACGTCATCTTCGTGGTGTAGCAGTGTTAAAGGCCAGTACCTTAAGATTTTGATGTTGTGTTTGTTTCTGTTGTGTTATGTATGTAACGTGTGTAATGTAGTATCCCTGAAAATGTAACATCCATCTTATATTTAGCTGACTTTAGCCACAGCAGCGCCTCACCTGCGCTTGCACGGAGCCACGGGGAAAAATCCCGCGCCCACCTGTCACTCTGCTTAATTGGAGCCAGACCTGCTCGGCAGTCGAGCTGAACGTTGCAGTTATCTGACCTGAATACTCGTAATGTCATAAAATGTCAGTCGGCATGAAGTAGGGAAAGAAGCTTAGAGCTTAAAGCCCTATCGACGTCGAGGCCATTAGAAATGGAGCACAAGCTCATACGAGGACAAAGCACAGGCTATGTCTCTATTTTAAGGAACCATTCCAGTATTCTCAATGAATTATAGAAACCATGGGAAGACAAATTTTGATTGCCAATGGAAACTCAAACCACTGTTTAGCGAATCAAATTCCATTCTCTTATACCACTGCTCCACCACGCTGCTGTCAACATGACGCTGATTTAACAAATTAGTACAAAATTAAGTATGAGTGCGTAATTGCAGTAAGCTCCATTATTTCGTTCTCTGCGTCTTTTGCTAGTATTTATGTGTATTCAGAAGTAATACGTATGACAGAAAGGAATACTAGAAATGTGTCGTGTTACAGAGCCACAGTGGGATTGTGGAAATTGAAACAAGAAAGAATTGCAAATGAATTGAAAGGCGCGCCTCGGTTTTTTACGCATTTCCATATCATTCCGGAAGACTACGCAGTTGCTCCTTTGGTAAATACAACGAAACTTAAATTACTTTAAAACAATCGGTATTTCATTCGGATGTTATAAATCTCTAAGAAACGGGGAAGAAGGCTTTACTTTCGGAAGGGCACTAATATTACTCACTGGTAGACATAAAACAAAAACTCTGATTATTCACTTTAGTTTTATACTGTTCGTTGAAGTCGTCACAGATACTAGACGGATGCTAGAGTGTGAGTTACATGAACTACTGTTTTGTGACATTTAGATCCAAACTGTCGTACATGTCGGAGGATGCGGAATCTACAACATTATACTTGATTGTTGGTCGAGCACCCAAATGACGATGTGGTGATCCCCAATGTAAATTTCGAACATCAAACTGAGCTAAAAGGTACCTTTTTTGTGTTAACAGAGAGGAGGAGTTGCACGCTCTATAGATTTAACCTAAAAGACAAAATTCACATACTCACGGTCTTTACCGCTGAGTTAAGCAAATGTGTTTGGCTTGTATACAGTGCCCAGTTATAAAGGGCATAAAAATTTTACGTTCTAAGCGCAAGTTCCTAACCTAGAATAGATATCTGCAATGGAAACCTACAGACAAGGTTTTCTACAGATTTATTTCTGGTATGTCACGAAAAGTATCGTAATGGGACTCGTATGATGCGAAATCACCACAGACGTCAAATAAGTAGCAGGGGACTTCAAACACTAAGTTACACATTTCGTCCCACGTTAAAACCTTTGCGCAACAAGTGTGGTGCAGGCACACTTCAGCGGTGGTACTGATAAAAGATGCATCACGGTGTGGGGTAAAGTGGTGCGGCAACTGGGAACGTACTCCACAGCTGAAGTGCACAGAGCAGTGCGAGTCTTGTTGGCATAGAGTCTAAATTGCACAAACGTTCACCGGAAAATTGTGGCGATATAGAGGCCAAATGCAATATCATATCCTGCCGTAGTAAAAAGGTGCTAATCATGTGGCAAAGGCCGTACAGTCGAGGGCTGTGCTAAAGACGTGGTTGATACTGATCGGGAATGAAGGCAATCGACGTCGACCACAGACGCAGTTGTCTAAGCAGTCGAGGAACTAATTCGCAGCAATCACAGGCTTCCTGACAACGTGGATGATCAGAAAGTGGTGCTCGAATGGTTCCTTGCAGATATCTATCGTCGAGTAACTGAGTCATTGATAGTACGATTCGATCTTTCTTTACAGTGACCTGGTGACTACGCAGGAAAATACTGTCGTGTATCTGTGTTAATTTGTGGTATAGTGCAGCATTCAATAAAAGTTACTTGGTCTGCCACATTACTGTGTAACACACTTTTTGATGTCCCTTCGTACTAACTGCAACCAACTTCATAACATTGCATTTACCTAATCTCTACATGTCTTTCTCCACTCTCATATTTCATTTTGGCAACTGTTTCCTTGTAGTGTGTCGTCGAGCGACCTCGTTTGGACATTCTGTCCCAGACTGGTACTTTCTACATTTTTCAACTTTCATTTTCGGATTCATTCAAAAATCACTGCAGGCTCTTCGATAACCCATGTGGTAGAAAACTAGGCTATTAGATCCGAAGAATTCGATGATAGCACTGCCAAGTGATACACAATGCCGAAGCGTTGCTGAAATAGATGCAACCAATCTCTGCCGGTTTCAAAATTTGATAACTGGACATCTGTACTATAAGTTCACGATGTGGATGGCCGTTGGTTAGTCAACATCAGAAATCAGCTTCCTCTGTAGAAGCAATGTGGTCTGCTTCATATGCGGAAGAAAATGTTTTCCCGCTATTTCTACAATGCAGAATGAAGACCATCGCACCTGTATTTGCTCCTCAAGCGGCATTCCTTCTCGACCAGTAATAAGTATATCTACCCACTTACCAATATTCATCTAAGACACTTTATGAGGGATGCCGGGGGTATAACCAACGGATAAAGGATGGGAAAGAGAGATGAAGGAGATGATGCAAAACTAGTATTTTCTTTGATTTCTAGTATTTTTTTCGATTTATCGTCTTAAGTCTTGTCCAGCTGTGCTCTTACGAACAATACCTATCGCAAGTTCTACATATACTCACCAACCATTCTCACACGACTACGTTATGACATTGATTAAAAATAATAACATAATGTATTCTCACAGTGCGAAAAATAAGTCGTATTTTAGTAACCAGAAGTTAATGTTACCTAGGCTAAGCTTAGGAATGAAACTCAGTACTTAAAGGCAAAGGTACTACACTGTGATTCCTTACGAGACAAAATTTTACTGCCTTTGTCTGTGATGCGTAAATTCAATGTTATGTTTTGCACGAATCAATCTGTAGCGGCTTTTAGTCTCCTTCGAAGTCTGTTAATAATTCACCCACATCCGACGAAACTTTCCATTTTTGGTAGCAAACTCGGAGCCGCACGCTGTAGCTACTGAAGCTAAAGGGCACGAAGACTTGACACACATTACTTCGTTTCCAGAGAGGTGATTCTACAAGTAGTGAGCGTGATTGATGCTTGTGAGGATATTGAGACATAGATAGTGACGTTAAATGAGTAAAAGGTTAATTGTCACCTTATTCTACACACCGCATCACAATTAGAAGGTCACTTTTTTGAAACCACATAATCGTCTTCAGTCGCGATACAGAGGTATGAAATTTGGCTGAAAGGTTCCTACAGCCTTCCTATGTAAAAGCTCAAAGAAGTGGTGCCCTTGGACGTCACCCTCGGGCTCGGCGACGCCTCAAACGGCAATGTGTCGACACACGGGAAGAAAAGGGTCAGGGCTCAGAATTTTTTACTTAAGGTGTAAGATGGATAAACTAAGTCACATTGGCACCAAATTTCACAACAATTCCGCCCAATGTCACAGAGGACGTGTCACACAATGGGAAGGTCTTCATGCTCCCTCATTCCTTTGTCCGCAAAATACAGCACGTTAGTAAGAGCAGATCTCAAGTTCTTTAATTAACTTGCCTTAATTAATTATTTTTTATTTAATGTTCTACATGAAACTTGGGGAATTATGGAGTGATAGCTACCCATTTTTGTGTATCCTGTATCTATCCCTTACTCACATTACACGAAAATGCAGCAGTTTCACTTTGTCTGTCCTTACGGTTTTTCTATTTAGTCCTTCCTCTTGAGCTTTTTCCTTTTACTTCCCTCCTGCTGAATCTGTTACTGAGCAAGTATTCTTAGGCAACTTCTACAATATTTGTCTGTTTAAAGCTTTCCCGGCTTATTGTCTTATGTGTCTACTTACAATACACCTTTTCAGTACCTCATCACCTTTATCTTATTCTGTCCAGCACGTGCCCTCTATGCACACCGTCAGACACGCCCCCCCCCCTCCCCACACACACACACACACACACACACACACACACACCATAAGCCACTAATGAAATGAACTAATAAAAGGTACACAACGTAATTGTAAACAGTTTTAGCAGTAACAGCATCAGACTGCACAAAAACAATATCTGTCCCACGAAACCTACGATCCTCCCAGTGTAGAGAGTACTCAGGTACAGACCTGCAGCGGCGGCACGAAGAGCCCCTGGACGAGGTCGAACTGGCCGTCGATGGGCTCGGGGTGCACGGTGTGGTGCTTGCGCTTCTGCGAGGCGTCGCGGATCACCTGGATCGTCTTGACGCCGCTGTCGTGCTCAGCGCGCCAGTTGAGCACCCACACCTGGTCCAGGTGCGGCACGTAGTGCAGCTCCACGGGGAACTTGTCCGTCACCACCACCTGCAGCCCAACACCTCATCCTTACCCACCCATACCACTGAGGACAAATGTTATGGCTTCATCCTGAATGCAGCAACAATCACAAGACTGGTTAGGGATAGGCCGAAATAAAATAGGTTTTAGTACAGAGGGCATCTGTGGTAGCGAATTAGCACCAAAGTGGCAGCCTAGCAGTTTTAGATTACCGCTACATGACACCTGAGTGGCAGTTTGCGTCTGTAGCTGTGCAGTACACTTGGTAGGCTCCCTACAGAGGAGTTTTCTCCGTTAGTAGGACATGAAATTTATCCTTGAACTGGAAATGGTTTGTTCACTCGTGAGGAGAAATGAGGAACTATCTGAAGGAGAATCAGCTGGTGAAGTGTCGTAATCTGATATCAGCGGATGGGATAACATGGCACTAAGGTATGTTGATGCGTTAGGCACAGTGTGACAAACCAACTGGCAGATTCGTGCGTCTCTCTGGACCTGATTGCGGAGTCAATCTGTAAAGGAGGAGGAGGAGGAGGAGGAGGAGGAGATGAGTCTTTAACGTCCCGTCGTCAACGAGATCATTAGAGACGGAGCACAAGCTCGGACTATAGAAGGATGGGGAGGGAAAGCGTTCGTGCCCTTTCGAAGGAACCATCTCACCATTTGCCTCAAGCCATTTGGGGAAATCTCGGAAAACCTAAATCAGGATGACCGAACGCGGGTTTGAACTGATATCTTCCCAAATTCGAAGCCAGTGAGGTAACCACTGAGTTACCCCAAACGGTGTCACTCTTTAAGAACCCGCATGGCTCATTCACCAGATCTCAAACATTTTGTGCGGGTTTTTTAAAAAAAGTGCAAACATTACATTCACCGGAGGCGACAAAGTGAGTTAAGCCGAAAGTAAGGAGACCTCAGCTTACACTAGCAGTCTTTCTACACAGCCGCTGTCTAATAATGCCTTAAAATACGAAACTGGTGACGACAGTATGCGATAATCTTCGCACTTGTTGCTCTAAAACAAAGCAGACTTTTCATACGGCCTGGGCTCCATAGCCGCAGAAGAAAATGAAAGTTACTCTATCAGGCCTGAAGATGATTTACTTTCCCAACTTCAACACTAAACAGATAATTTTGGATTCTCTAATCCCAAACCCTACAGTGAAAAAATCTCGAGATCCTTACTTCTGAATTCAGTGATTTCCTAATGCGATTTTGGAGAATCTACTTTCATTTTATTTGGCGCTAAAACTGATTTAACTTACTAATGTTTCGTTTATTACACTTTACCTTTTAGACCAACTTTCCCAGTCTCTTGTTAAATTTCGTTGCAAGCAGTGATTTACTGATTCCATCATAATTTCACTTTCATATTAAGCATGGGATTGAAAAGTCATCTGAAGGCGTATGTCTCTCATACTACAGAACAAAAATTGTGTCTCCAAGACTATCTTTTAAATTCACTTGTTTATCGACTCAAGAACCTTGCAACCTGGCACTCATCCCTCCTTAGCTGTTGTGCGACAAAGAAAATTATCAGAGGAAATATCGAAAAACTGGCAGATGAAAAACTTAATTTAGAAGTAGCTGGATACATGTAAATCCAATTCTCAGTGTTTTCTTACGGAGTCCTTCCGGTGTAACTTACAACAGTTTTCCAAAATGCCCCAGTCGTGAGTTGAATTTTTGTAGTGAGCTGTGTTTAAATTACCAAAATACTACCAATATAGTTTGAAGTATGGTGTTACATATATGTAAAGAAGGCTCGAACATATGATACTCAACCAAAGTGGGACGTGTCGCCCAAGTGTAACACAGCTTTTAAAAAAAAATGTTGTAACGGAAATATGTAGTTTATGAAGCGAATTATCTCTTGGGAATGTTTATGAAAATGTCCAAGGAGCTCAGGAAAATTTATTTCAGAGACATGTTGCCTTTACATTTTATTATTTGCTTGCTGGTCCATATCTGCAGTCTTCGTACACACAGCAGAGTGCCGTGGGCCGCCACAAGAGGAGTCAAAACAAAATTAAGCAGCCCGTCGATGAAATGGACGGTTCCATAGTGGTCAAACAAGTCTGAATGACGAAGAACGAATTGGTAGACATCTCTCTGTGGAGAACCAGGAGCAGCAAGAGGTGTGGAGACCTTTGTGATCTACAACCGACGCACCAGAATCGAGGCGATAGGGGAAAAACTGAAGAGAATATGTCTTGGATGAGCTTGCAACATCTTGCACGAAATATTGAACATGACAAAGAGTCATGCGACTGCTCACACTCCTTAGAACTGATCACTGAACTGAGGTATCAGCGGGAATACGGCATCACTGTCACACCAACAACTTCTCTAGCAGGCCAGTCACTATGGGCGACTGCTAGGTCTATCATTAAGACAGAGAAAAAAGCAAACCAAGCAGTGGAAAAATAGGGATTCACTAAAGCCGTAAAAGGCGAAGACTCAACCATCATCGGGCATGGTGACGCTGGACATTTCTTGCGACTGTAATAGAGTGATGTTAACAGATTATGCTCATAAGTGACAAACCAACACAGGAGCACACTACAGAAATCTTATGACGGAATTACGGGTGATTGTTAGGACGAAGCGCCGTGGGATTCGGTTCAAGGAGGTACTTCTGCCCCATGACATCGCACCCGGTCATTCTGCACAGCACACAGTCAGACATGCTGCTTTTTTGGGCTACCACATTTTGCCTCCCTGCCGCATTCTCCTGACACAGCACGCAGTTACTTCTTCCTCTTTTCTCTGGTGAAGACACCATTGCGTGGCAAGAATTTCTATAATAACAACTAGATAATTTTGTAGGCGGAACGTTTGTTGAACACCCAAGATGCAAACTTCTGCTACCAGGTCACGACCAAGTCATGCATGGTTAAGAAAAATGTGCCACATTGAGGGCTGAATTGTGGAGCAGGACTGGCATCATTACCTTTCAAGGTCGCAAGTTAATTTTGTCGAGGTGAAAATTAAAACTCCTTGACAGTCGCCAGTACGATTCCTTTGTACATTCGATGTAAGATCTGAGAGTACTAGAGGGGAAGCAGTGTGCGGAAGCAAGGCTTACTCACGTCGACGACGACCATCTGTATCTTGCTGATGACGAGCACGCGGTCGTTGCGGGGCTGCGCGACGTACACGTAGCGGTTGGCCACGTTGATGGCCTGCCCCCAGCTGCAGTTGGCGCCCTTGTCGCCGCACACGTACTGCTGCTGGCACGGCACACACACACACAAACACACACGTCTCGCCACCACCAGCTACCGCGCACACCAACAGCTTTGTGTTAAATACTTAACTGCAGCATGTAAATAACAAATGTTATTAACTTACTTGTTTTCTGTTTACTTACGTATTACACATAAATTTGTTTATGTGCGTACTACACATGATATTGTAACATTTTAATTACAATAGTGCAACTCACAAGGGGAGGCCACGACGTTTTTAACTCGGATTTACTGCAAACTTCGTACACTCGTATTACCCCTGAGGACAACAAAATGTGTAAGCAGTAGTGCGTACTTCTCAAGCGTTATTGAGAAAATCGCAAGATAGTTTCGGTCGTCAGATATATTTCTGTGAGTGGCTATTTTAACCACGAAGCGGCTTCAGCTGAGTGGTGCCCGCATGGTAGCTCAGCGTGTTCGGTCAGAGCGTTAGCTTCTGTTTCTAATAAAAAAAATCTGAGCGAACGGATGAACGAACAAACTGAGCCGGTGTCACCGGACGTCCACCCTGAACAATTTCAGCGAACAATATAGAACAATTTTTTTCTTTGTTAAGTGGTTGGCGTTCAAGCCGCTGGATCGAGTTCCGTTCGTCAGTTTTTTTTTATTTTCAACACAGTCATTTTCTTTAATATTTATATTACAATTGATATGATGGGAAAAATACGTGTAATCGGATGAACTTTTATTAAATTTACAATGTTATTTGGCAGTCTAATAATTATTATGGTCACAAGTAATATAATATTCGTAACTATCGACTAATAAACGACCAAACGCATAAAGTGATCCAGCGGCTTGAACGCCAAACACTTAAAAAAAAATTGTTCTATATTGTTCACTGAATTTGTTCAGGCCGGACGTCCGATGACACCCGTTCAGTTTGTTCGATGATCCGTTCGCTCAGTTCTTTTATTATAAAAGGTGGCTATCGCACTGGCCCAACACGCTAAGCTACAGTGAAGGCACCACTCGGGTGCAGCCGCTTTATGGTTTTAATGGTCACCCACAGACATATATTCGACGACCGAAATTATCTTGCGATTTTCTCAATAACACTTGAGAAGTACGCGCTACTGCTTACACATTTTGTTGTCCTCATGGAGTACTACGAGTGTACGAAGTTTTGCAGTAAATCCGCGTTCCAAACATCGTGGCCTCCCCTTGTCAGTATATGATCTTAACGAAAAGCATAAATGTGTGGACAAAGGAGAAATCTTGAGTGGAATGAATACTGAATGTTTGTTTGTTATTTTTGTTTCTGCGGTGGAAAACGCAAAATTAAGGACGAGGTCTTGTCTTTTATGGAGATATTTGACGCCCTCAGTTGGACCAACTTCAGTAACCATAACCATACTGTTAAGAAATGAATGTCTGCAGTTAGCAATAAATTAGTTATTTTCTACTTACTGAAAAAAAAACACTACAGCTGTTAATTATGTTGTTGATTTATTTACACAATCGGTTTCGATTTAATTTCCGAGTCATTACAGTTTGTGTTAAGTACTAACCACGAACAGCACAGTCACATAGCAAAATCTATAAGTTTCGAAGGCCATGCACGTTTTCAAGTGGATAATGACCTGGGCTTAAGTCGAAATCATTTGTATGAATAAAACTACAGCATAACTGCCAAACTCATCATTCCGTTATAGTACTTGCACCCAACATCCTCAATTATTAGTTGGGTATATTTTAGCCTCTTCTTTCCCATAGATATTTACCCTCTACAAGTCATATGTTTCAGTCTCTGCCTTCTCCTACAGTTTTATCCTCTACGATTCTCTCTAGTATTGTGAAAATTATCTCCTGTCGTCTTAAACCACTTTCTGTCATCTTGACCCTCATTTCTGTCAATGTTTAGCAAATATTCCTTTGCTGAGCAATTCTGTGGACAACATCCTCATTTTTTATCCTTTACAGCACACACAATTTTCAGAAGCATTCAGCAGCACCACATCTCAAACTGTTTCATTCTCTTCTTTTCCGGTTTTCCCACGGTCCATGAGTCACTTCTTCCTTAAAATCTGTATTTTATAGCTGAGGACTTCTTTTAAAGAGTTATGCCCTCTTTGTTTCTTATAACCTCCATGCTTTGTCTTCATGTCCTAATAGATTCCAACGAAGTGGCCGTGCGGTTCTAGGCGCTGCAGTCTGGAACTGCGAGACCGCTACAGTCGCAGGTTCGAATCCTGCCTCGGGCATAGATGTGTGTGATGTCCTTAGATTAGTTAGGTTTAACTAGTTCTAAGTTCCAGGGGACTAATGACCTCAGAAGTTGAGTCCCATAGTGCTCAGAACCATTTGAGCTTCCATTGTAGCAGAACTGCTTCAGTTCGTGTACTGTTAGGTCGAAACATTTTATGTCAATTTTGTGGCTAACTTCATTTCTGCTACTCCTCATTACTTTCGTCTTTTTTCGGTTTTCTCTTAATCCACATTGTGTTCGCGTTAGACTGTTCGTTCCATTCAACAGGTCACATGATTCTTACTCACTTTCAATGAGGCTACCAACGTCATTAGTGAATACTGAATCCTTTTCATTTTGAGTTTTAATCTCATCCCTAATTTTTATTTTATTTGCGTCACTCTTTCTACGACATAAAGACTGTAAACTCTGGGCGAATGACTATGTCATTGTCTTACACCTTTTACAATCCAAGTACTTCGTTGTGTGTACCAGAATGAAATTGAAACAAGAGAAAAATTTCAAGACAAGACGTTACTTGCTACATGTTCCGCAATTATCACTCCCCTTGAACACTATCCAATTGTCCTCAGTTCGCTGGGAAGCAAATTGATCCCTGAAATGCCCATTCACATTCACTTAGGTTAAGAACAAGTCTGTTGATGAAACTGATTTTAGGCTCTTTGCAATCAAGTGTCTACTTTTCTCATGAAATGTGCAGTGATATTGTATGTTGAAAATAGAGTGCGTTCATATAGTCCCGATGCCATTTCAAAAAATAATAACATCTCAAAGTATTTTTCCTTTGTAATGCATTGCAGACCTGACTTGGAGTGCATCAAAACGGCGACAGGGCAGGATAAGTTGCAATGTGTCATCTGGTATGCAGAATCCAAATCTGTGAAAAGGGTACTGCAGAGTTATCGACGCCAGTGTGGGAGCACACCATCGCCAAACACAAGCATAATATGGTGGTTCAAAAACCTTAACGATCCAGACAATATCTGAGACTTTCCTCGAAGTGGACGTCCCCCCGTGTTTCAAGCACTTGCTGACAGAGTGCAACCTGCATATCAACGCAGCTCACAGAAGTCAGTTCATCGTGTATAACGCGAATTGCAAGAAGCAAGATCAGCGGTCCGTGAAGTGTTACAGAGGCGGTTACACCTTTTTGCGAACAAAGTGCAAATGGTCCATGTACGGCTGCCAATCGATCGTCCTCTGCATTATGTACTCGTGTGGACAGTACTGGCCTCCACTGATGCTGACAATGACTACCTGAAGAAGTGCTCGTATTCAGACGAAATAGTTTTCCATATTTCCGACAAGTGAATCGCCAAATTAGGATCTGGGGCTCCGAAAACCGACACAACAGACATGGATAAATCTTGGACAGCTTAATGTTTGGTGTGGTCTAGTACAAGATAGCGTGATAAGCCCATTTTTCTTCCCAGAAAAAAGCGTAACGGAAAATATTTATCTGGATATACTTGAATAGTTGCTGCTGCCACGGATCAAGGAGCTGCAACCGTTCATCATCTTTCAGCAAGAAGGTGCACCCCCACACTGGAGTTAGAACGTGCTGGATGATCCAGTGACACATTTCCTGAGAAGTGGATGGGTGCTGATGGTCCCATCACATGGTACCCTGCGCTCTCCCAGTGTCACTCCATTAGATTTCTTTTTTGTGAGGTTACGTCAGACTGCTGCTCTTCGTACACGCATCAATGAAGCAATCAGAACTGTTGATGCTGCAATGCTCATATGTACGTAGGCAGAACTGGAATAACGCGTTGCTACTGTATGAGGGACGAGTAGGGCCACACACGGAAATTCTGGCGTAACAGAAAAAAATCTTTGAAAACTGATAAAAGTTTTGCAGCAATCCGAGGTGCTCTCTCTCTCTCTAATGGTTCCCAAGAAAATATTTGTTGGCATGTTATCTGAACTTCACGGATACGCTGTAGAGTGTTCTCTAAAGCGTATGGCGTTGGTGCTGAGTGGCGGCAGTACCTGCGTTCCTGGGATGATGTCGGTGGCCTGTATCTGGTGGTAGAGGCGGCACGCCGTCGGCTCGTACACGGACACGCCCCAGTCGTGGAATGAGAAGAAGCGCCTCTCCTCGTTGGGTGCCGCTGCAACACAGCACTGACGATCACGTGATGCGTAATACACTACAGCTCAAAGAGGCTGGACTACAGCCAAAGGAATCTGAGCGTGATTAGGCGCTTACAAAACTATGAAAATAGAATGTGACATTTAAATAAGTAGCTACAAAGCAGAGCAGGCGAGCGTTTTGTGATCAGCTGAATTAGGAATAAATACACTAGAAGAAAATAAAAAAAACTGAACGTCCCTATACACACTGCAAATAAACAATATAAACTGCCGGAAAAGAAATGCACCTGGAAAGACGACGTTGATTTTAATTCGATGATTTCATATGCCACCTGGGGGAATAGTAGATGTACTGATAACAGCCAAGCAGATAGCGTACTGATTTAGCTAGCAAGGCACCAGCTGCGTGTACCCTTTAATAGGGAATGCTCACAGTTACGAGGCCAGTGTGGTGCAAGCGTGTTAAGAAAGCAGGCATACACGCCATGGAGGCGCACTCATGCTTCCCTTAGCCAAACGGAGCGAGCTTGAAAGGGGTCAAACTGTGGCCAGCCGAGTGGCGGGACAGTCCTTTCGGAGAACTTACATACAAGTTGGACGTACTGGGTGAGTTGTGCAAAGACGCTGGTATCATGGTCACGTGAACATTTTCCCACCCGTAGACGAGTTTCTGGACACCCACGCAGCACAGTCGCTCACCACGATCGTCGCATTGTAAGGGCAGCAGTGGCAGACCGTACAGCCACCACACCACACATTAGAGGGCTTGTGAGTCCAGACGTGTCAATATGAACTATTGTGAAACGGTTATTAGCTGCGGGACCACTGGTACGGACACCTCTAGCCCGTATTCCACTCACACCAGAGCATCGACATGCATGCATCGAATGGCGCCGTCAGGCGATTGCTTGGAAGACGGAATGGCGCGCCATGGTCTTCAGCGACGAAAGCAGATTCTGCCCGCACGCATGTGATGGTCGTTTGCGCGTTCGAAATAGCACTGATGAGCGTTGCCTCGTAGAATGCATTCGTCTAAGACAAACCGGCCAACACCAGGCCTTATGATCTAGCATGCAATAAGCTACAACTGTCGTTCATCTTTGATGTTTGTGGAGGTGACGCGAACGAGCGCTCGGTAATTACAGAATGTTGTTTGACTCGTCCTTTTGCCGTTCTTGCAACAGAAAGCTAATGTGTTGTTCCAAGAGGATAATGCTCGCGACACACTGCCCGTGTAACTCAATGTGCATCGCAAGATGTGCAGCAACTTCCCTGTCCGTCACGATCTCCGGACTTGTCTCCAACCGAGCGCGTGTGGTAAATGATGGGAGGAGAAGTGGCTCGTGCGACTCGTCAAGCAACAACTCTTACGGACCTAGCTGAACAGGACGAGCAGGATGGACATAACAGTATTCGCAATCTGTACGATCGACTGGATGCCAGAGTCAACACCTCCATTGCCGCCTGTAGAGGGTACACAACGTACTAATATGAGTGTTGCAGCATGAATCGTTACCTGGTACCTCAGAACCACTCGTGCTACTCATGTGCAAATGTAACCATTTCCTGTACTCCATGTCCACTGTTGCAACAATAAATAGTGACCGAGTTGGAAAAATTCTAAAAGGCTACTCTATTTTTTTCCGACAGTGTATCTCATGGGATACTGACACGGGGCAATAAACGAATAATAGCAGCGCTGCTCACAGAATAGGGAGATATGTTGTTGTTGTTGTGGTCTTCAGTCCTAAGATTGGTTTGATGCAGCTCTCCATGCTACTCTATCCTGTGCAAGATTCTTCATCTCCCAGCACCTACTGCAACCTACATCCTTCTGAATCTGCTTAGTGTATTCATCTCTTGGTCTCCCTCTACGATTTTTACCCTCCACGCTGCCCTCCAACACTAAATTGATGATCCCTTGATGCCTCAGAACATGTCCTACCAACCGATCCCTTCGTGTAGTCAAGTTGTGCCACAATTTCCTCTTCTCTCCAATTATGTTCATTACCTCCTCATTAGTTATATGGTCTACCCATCTAATCTTCAGCATTCTTCTGTAGCACCACATTTCGAAAGCTTCTATTCTCTTCTTGTCCAAACTATTTACCGTCCATGTTTCACTTCCATACATGGCTACACTCCATACAAATACTTTCAGAAACGACTTCCTGACACTTAAATCTATACTCGATGTTAACAAATTTCTCTTCATCAGAAATGCTTTCCTTGCCATTGCCAGTCTACATTTTATATCCTCTCTACTTCGACCATCATCAGTTATTTTGCTCCCCAAAAAGCAAAACTCCTTTACTACTTTAAGTGTCTCATTTCCTAATCTAATTCCCTCAGCATCAACCGACTTAATTCGACTACATTCCATTATCCTCGTTTTGCTTTTGTTAATGTTCATCTTATATCCTCCTTTCAAGACACTATCCATTCCATTCAACTGCCCTTCCAAGTCCTTTGCTGTCTCTGACAGAATTACAATGTCATCGGCGAACCTCAAAGTTTTTATTTCTTCTCCATGGATTTTAATACCTACTCCGATTTTTTCTTTTGTTTCCTTCACTGCTTGCTCAATATACAAATTGAATAACATCGGGGATAGGCTACAACCCTGTCTCACTCCCTTCCCAACCACTGCTTCCCTTTGATGTCCTTCGACTGGTTTCTGTACAAATTGTAAATAGCTTTACGCTCCCTGTATCTTACCTCTGCCACCTTCAGAGCTTCCAAGATAAGTCGTAGGGTCAGTATTGCCTCACGTGTTCCAATATTTCTACGGAATCCAAATTGATCTGCCCCGAGGTCGGCTTCTACTAGTTTTTCCATTCGTCTGTAAAGAATTCGCGTTAGTATTTTGCAGCCGTGACTTATTAAACTGATAGTTCGGTAATTTTCACATCTGTCAACACCTGCTTTCTTTGGGATTGGAATTATTATGTTCTTTTTGAAGTCTGAGGGTATTTCGCATGATAAGGTTCATAACCTATCTACTTTGTCTCACTTGTTGAAACTGTAATGTTCACTTGCTCGACACAGCAAATCAGTCAGATCATGAGGGATGGAGCATATCATTTCGTGGAGTAAAATGAATTTCATTGAGGGCCTATCTTGAGTCAGGCAGACGTTGGAGAGTTGCTCAAAAGAATAACTTAGCGTATTAGCACGAAGTCTGCTGCTTTCCACCGTGGATGCTGGTGGTCCGAGAAAGGTAAACAGCCTAGTCGATATGCTTCGAACAATAACACTAAATTGAGTGAAACATCCACGTAAGACGAACACTGAGGGTTCATGGTACGGCGACCGCAACTACAATTATGGACAACACTGGTCTCAGGGCGTTAGCTGGTACCATCAAGAAGCGTTGCTAGAAGCTGGCCTACGAGCGAAGGATCCGCTCACTTGGATTCCTCCCCACATCACCTTGCAGCCCGCTTATAGCAGTGCAGAGTAACCGGCAACTTGAGGGATCAATGGCACAGAGTTGTGTTTACTCATGAGAGCAGTTTCTGCTTTAGCGTCAGTGCCGGTCATTAGCGAGTGCCGCGTTTGCAGAGAGAACGGCGATTACTGGAATCTATCAGGCAAAGGCGAACTATATCGACTAGGAGTGTGTGGATGGTGGATGGGCGTAGCCGATTATGTCCATGTACTGTGTTGACAAAACAGTGACCAGTCGAGTATGTACCCAGCACATCATACCGCTCTTTCTGTTAAATTTTCGTCGACGCCTGGGTGAAGAACAGTACACACATCTCATGACACCTAAACTACTTTGGCAAGATGATCGTCAGCTTCCGACAACCAAAGAGCCGATACGGTCATCATTCCTGTTCCTCAAAAGGTAATTGTGGCACGTGATGGTTTCTCTCTTAGTTGGTTAGTTACGTGTTCCATGGATCATTCGAACGATTCTATTATCGAAATGATGAGGTCGAGTCGGTTTACAAATTATGCATACATGATTAGTGTTAACATTAATGAGCACTTTAATATTTTTAGTCCTACCCATGCAACTACATTTTTTATTGGCTACCAGTTTTTAAGTAAAAATTCGTCAGTGAAATAGAAGGCGTTGTCTACAAAAAGTGCTATGAATTAGATTTAAAACTTGATTATTAGGGAAATGATCAAAAGACCTTTTTTTAATATATACTGCGCTTGGCGGAGGATACCCCCTACCACTACTAGTCAGTTCCTTTTTGATCCACTCGCAAACAGCATGTGGGAAAGACGACTATGTGTTTCTCTATAAGCCCCAATTCCTCGTGTCGTATTTCGTGGTCCTTATGAAAGTATTTGTATGGAGTGTAGTTATGTATGGAAGTGAAACATGGATGATAAATAGTTTGGACAAGAAGAGAATATAAGCTTTCGAAATGTGGTGCTACAGAAGAATGCTGAAGATTAGATGGGTAGATCATATAACTAATGAGGAGGTATTGAATAGCATTGGGGAGAAGAGAAGTTTGTGGCACAACTTGACTAGAAGAAGGGATCGGTTGGTAGGCCATGTTCTGAGGCATCAAGGGATCACCAATTTAGTATCGGAGGGCAGCGTGGAGAGTAAAAATCGTAGAGGGAGACCAAGAGATGAATACACTAAGCAGATTCAGAAGGATGTAGGTTGCAGTAGGTACTGGGAGATTAAGAAGCTTGCACAGGATAGAGTAGCATGGAGAGCTGCATCAAACTAGTCTCAGGACTGAAGACAACAACAACAACAACAACAACAACAACGCGCAATGTATGTTGGAAGCAAGAGACTCCTTCTGCAGCCTCAAATGCAGGTTCTCTAAATTTAATCAATAGTTTTCCTCGAAAACAAGCGTCCTTTGCAGATGAACCACACTTTCCTAGAATTCTCTCAATAAACCGAAGTCTATCATTCGCCTTTCCTGCCACAATCCTCACATGCTCGTTCTATTTCTTATCGATTTTAAACTCCGTGATTGTGTCAAGCAGCACAATACTAATGCTGTATCTGAAAATTACGGATTTGTTTTTCCTATTCATCAGCATTAACTTACATTTTTCTACATTTAGAGCCAAATCATTTACACTATGTGATCAAAAGTATCTGCACCCCCCAAAAACATACGATTTTCATATTAGGCGCATCGTGCTGCCATCTACTGCCAGGGACTCCAAATCAGCGACCGCAGTAGTCATTAGACATCGTGAGATAGCAGAATGGGGTGCTCCGCGGAACTCACGGACTTCGAACGTGGTCAGGTGATTGAGTGTCACTAGTGTCATACGTGTGTACGCGAGGTTTCCACACTCCTAAACATCCTTAAGTCCACTGTTCCCAATTTGGTAGTGAAGTGGAAACGTTAAGAGATACAGGCCGACCTCGCCTGTTCACTAACAGAGACCGCCGACAGTTGAAGAGTGTAGTAATGCGTAATAGGCAGACGTCTATCCAGACCATCACTCAGGAATTCCAAACTGCATCAGCATCCACATCAAGTACTATGACAGTTAGGCGGGAGGTGAGAAAACTTAGAATTCATGGTCGAGTGGCTGCTCATAAGCCACATATCACGCCAGCAAATGCCAAACGACGCCTCGCTTGGTGTAAGGAGCGTAAACATTGGATGATTGAACAGTGGAACAACTTTGTGTGGAGTGACGAATCACGGTACACAATGTGGCGATCCGATGGCAGGGCGTGGATGTTTTACTGTGTGGTCATGTTTTTCATGGAGGGGGCTTGCACCCCTTGTTCTTTCGCGTGGCACTACCACAACAAAGGCCTACATTGATGTTTTAAGCACCTTCTTGCTTTCCACTGTTGAAGAGCAATTCGGGGATGGCGATTGCATCTTTCTACACGATCGAGCAGCTGTTCATAATGCACATCCTGTGGCGGAGTGGTTACACGACAATAACGTTCCTGTAATGGACTGGCCTGCACAGAGATCTGAGCTAAATCTTATAGAACACCTTTGGGATGTTTTGGAACGCTGACTTCGTGCCAGGCCTCACCGACCCACATCGATACTTGTGCTTAGTGCAGCACTCCGTGAAGAATGGGCTACCATTCCTCAAGAAACATTCCAGCACCTGATTGAACGGATGCCTGCGAGAGTGGAAGATGTCATCAAGGCTAAGGGTAGGCCAACACCATATCGAATTCCAGCATTACCGATTAAGGGTGCCACGAGTTTGTGAGTCATTTTCAGCCAGGTGTCCGGATACTTTTGATCACATAGTGTATGTATATAGAGAATAACAGCAGTTCTATAACACTTCCTTGATAAGCTCCTGACGATACCCTTGTCTCTGGGTGAACACTCAATTCCATAGTTTAAGAAGTATTCGACCCACTGACATATTTGTGGACTTATTCCATATTCTCCTACCTTCGCTAACAGCCTGCAATGGGGCACCATGTTAAAAGCCGTACGGAAATCTAGAAATATCGCATCTGCCTGTTGCCCTTCACCCATAATAAACAGTATATTATGTGAGAAAAGGTCAAATAGAGTTTCACACGAGCGATGTTTTCTAAACCCATGCTGATTCGTGGACCTAAGCTCCTCGGTCTCAAGAAAATTTATTGTATTCGAACCGATAATATGTTCAAGGATTCTGCAGCAACCCGGGATATTGGTCTGTAATTTTGTGTGTACGCTCGTCTGCCCTTCTTATACACAGAAGTCGCATGAGCTTTTTTTCCAGTCGCTTGGGGCTTTGCGTTGGAAGAGAGATTCGCGATAAATGCAAGCTAAATGAGGGTACAATTATCTAGAATATGCTTTGAAAAAGCAGACTGGGATTGCATCCAGTAATGATGACTTACTTGATTTCAACTCCTCAGCGGTTTGTCTCTGCCGGGAATGCTGACTACTTTGTCGTTGACACGGGAGTCTGTTCGATGGTCAAACAACGGTATGTTAGTACGATTCTCCTGCGTGAACGATCCCTTGAACGTGAAATTTAAAACTGCGGCTTTTCTGATTGCTGCTAAAGGTCTTTTTTTCTCAAATTGTGATGGATTATTCATGACTAATTTCATTAGTGAATATACACTAACGGGATAAATCGCAGCACCAAGGACGAACTGTGCGACATAAACGCGAATGTTCGTATGTGTGTTTCTACATCCGAAATACGATATCTATTCAAATTTCGCGCAGTCGCATAAGATTGGCGCTAGTAGGACCACTATGAGGATGCAAATCATGTTAGCTTTAAGTACACGCTGTAACGGTCGTGAGCGTCGGCTACCTTCGAATTGATGTTAGCCAAGATACCTTTAAGGCTACAAAGACGCCGTTATCAGCAACTCACTGAGCTTGAACGAGGTCATGTAATAGGGCTACGAGAAGATGGATGTTCCATCTGCGACAATGGAGAAAGACTTTGCAGGAATGTATCCACTGTGCATGACTGCTGGCAGCGGTGGTCACGAGAATGTTTTGTCGCAAGAAGACCGGGCTCTGGACATCGAGAGGGAAGACCATCATGTTCGACTTAAGGTTGTGCCGCATCGTACCGCATCTGCAGCAGCAATACAGGCAGCAGTTGGCATCACTGGGACACAAATAACTGTTACAAATCGGTTACTTCAAGGACAGCTCCGATCCAGACGCTCTTTAGCGTGCATTCCACAAACTACCGCTTCAGTGATGGCAAGCAAGAGCTCATTGGAGGGCAGGAAGGAAGTCTGTTGCGTTTTCTCATGATGGTTATTATGAGGCCTGCTGAGGGCCTACAACCAACCTGTCTGCATGCTAGACACACTGTACTTACAGCTGGAGTTATCTTCTGGGGTGCGATTTCGTTTGACAGCAGGAGAATTCCAACTGCAAACGTGTACGTTATTTTGGCGGTTCGACCTGTTGTGCTGCCATTCACGAACAGGATTCCAGGCGGTGTTTTCCAACAGGATTACGTTCGCCCACATACCGTTATTGCAACACAACATGCTCTACAGAGTGCTGGCATGTCCCTTGACCTGATCGATCACTAAATCTGTCTCCAATCGAGCACGTGTATATGGGACATCGTCGAACAATAACTCCAGTGTCAACAACAATTAGCAGTAACTGACCAGTGCAACAGGCATGGACCTCCAATCCACGAACTGACATCCGACAATGCATGCACGTTCCCATGCATTCTTCATTATTTTGTTTTACACAACGAATTGTAGTGTCTTTTTTCAAAATTTATGGAGAGGCCATTTTCAGAGAAACACTTAATAATTTTTGGAAAATATCATCTACCAACTATTCTGTTGCTTCCCCTCTAGTGGGATTTATTACAGCACCAGTATCATCTGCAAAAAGTACAAATTTTGCTTGTTGGATGTTAAGTGGAAGGTCATTCACATATATAAGGAATACGAACCAATGCAGAAGTGGACCTTATGGAAATCCCTTTGTGATTTTCCCCGTCACTACAATTTTCTACCTTTCCGACATAGCTAGTCTGAATTACTCAGCAGAACTACGTGCATTCTATTTGTTAACTATGATGTGTAAAGCCATCAATTTTATAAACTTTTTTTTCTAAAGGGTATCATGATCTACAGAATCAAAAATCTTGGAAAGATCACAAAAAGTAGCAACTGGTGACACGCTATTGTTTAAAGATTGTATTATTTTAAGAGTGAATTATAGATACTGTGTCTATACAAACTGAGAAAACAGGAGGAAAGCCCGATTAACATTATTTCTAAGGATGGCATTTGACACCTTTATTATAGTGTATTTGTATGAATACAGGACTGCATTAAAGCTTACACAATATACTGAACTAGTTGCGGAAGAATTCGTCTAGTGTTGTACAAAAATGAACTTCAGTTAAAGATTAGAACTCAGACGGTCAGTTATGTAATACAGATAACTAGCACGATATACGTCGACGGTAAGAGATTACAAGCGTTCCATGTGGAAGTATTATTTGCGCAAACTAAGATGGCACTCGGTGCAGTGGCTGGTGTGAGTGACCGTAAATGGGAAATGCCTTTACGCTCGCTCCCACAAACCACCTCACCGAGTGTCATCTTAATTTGCGCTAACAACACTGCTTAAAATGTGCTGGTACCCGGCCCTAAGAATTCTGCTGGGTATAGGCGTCAGTTAGTCGCCACTTGCTAGCGTTGCAGTATTCTACGTAACACTTGTCAGTCAGTCATGTATAGAGGCGATCAGAGTTGTGTTTTTCCTCTATGTATAGTAACACTGAACAGCTTTAATCCAACATGTCCCATACGCAAAATTTTGTTTTCGGCTCGCCGGCCGATGTGGCTGAGCCGTTCTAGGCGCTTCAGTCCGGAACCGCTCGACCGCTACGGTCGCAGGTTCGAATCCTGCCTCGGGCATCGATATGTGTGATGTCCTTAGGTTAGTTGGGTAAGTAGTTCTGAGTTCTGGGGGACTGATGACCTCAGATATTAAGTCCCATAGTGCTCAGACCCATATCTTGATAGATACTCCAGATATTTTGAAATTTTTGATGATCTAGCAAGCGCGGTACCATGAGTGGATTTGCTACCACCCTGTCCACACAGCACCGCTTGGATAAATACTGGACACTTCACCGCATCTAGTCTGCGACTTCAATGGAACACATCGATCAGCGACTAACTCTCACCGCTACTGGTTCCCAGTTTAGCAACCAAGCTCGAGAGAGTGAATAGACATGGTTTTGCTTTATGGACAATACAAATACATTTTTTCACTGCTGTCGCTTCATGATCAGTATATACTACGTTCAGGCAGTGGACAAAAATATGGAAACACATCGAGAAATACGTACTTGAACTTAAATGCAGGTGCTAGGCAAAACTGCAGGTTTCGCTGTCACATCTGACCACGAACCACACCCTTACAATGTCCTCAATATGTTGCAGGTGTCAGTTGCTGTCACAACACTGGTCTCTGTAGTTGGGAGCGCATTACTGGAAGATAAATGAAGTGGAACGGGGCAAATAATTGGTACTCGTGTGGTGCGTTCTACCGTAACCAAGGGAACCGAAGTGTTTGGTGATTCAAGAGGCACCGTATCTAAGATTTATATCAAAAGTAGCGAAATGGAGAAACAACATCTGCTAAGTCACAATGCGGACGACACTGGGTGTTTAGTGATCGTCGCGGATGGTCATTGAGAAGGATTATGACGGAAAATAAGAGGACGGCAGCTGCAAAAGTCGACGTAGAAATGAACGTTGCACTCGAGAAACTTGCCAGCATCAAAGGACAAGAAGGAAACTCAATAAGCAGGGATTGTAGGAAGAGCTGTAATACCAATACCACTCATCAGTGATGAAGATCCTCGTAACAAGAAAAAGTGGCGCCAAATTCGTAGACCCTGGACTATGGAGCAGCGAAAGAAAGTCATTTGGTCGGATAAGTCTCTTTTCAAACTGTTTCCAGCTTTTGACCAAGATTACGTACCAAGAGTGAAACATGGGGGTGGTTCGGTGATGACTGGGCAGCCATATCGTGGTATTATACGGGCCTCATGGTTGCTGTGGAAGATCGCATCGTCCAGAACGGGTTTTATGAGAACGACGATGCATTGTCGCATCTCCTCTGGTCACCGCAGTCACCAGAGCTCAATATATTGAGTGTCTGTGGTGTACTTTGGAGCAAAGAGTGCGTGATCGCTATGCACTTCCATCGTCGTTGTCTGAACTACATCTATTTTTCAGTAAGTAAGGTATAAGTTGTCTCGAAAAACATACAGGACCTGTTTTTTTTCCATTTCGAAATGACTGGAAGCTGGTTTGCATGCCAACGGGTTTCCTATATCGCATTAGTCATGGTAATCTATTTTTGTCCGCTCCCTGTATATGGAGAAATAATGTCGTCACTACAACTACAGTGCAACAGAAAAGTCGTGCACATGATAATAAATTTAAATAATAAATTTACATTTAAATAATAAATTTGAATAATAGGAGACGAGGTACTGGCAGAACTAAGGCTGTGAGGACGGGGAGTGAGTCGTGCTTGGGTAGCTCAGTTGGTAGAGCACTTGCCTGCGAAAGGCAAAGGTCCCGAGTTCGAGTCTCGGTCCGACACACAGTTTTAATCTGCCAGGATGTTTGATAATAAATTTGTTTGTAGACAGATTATCGACCGCAACATGCCATTAAAGGTAGTACGAAGAAGGCAACACAAAAAATGGGCATGTGACACATGACGTATAGGCAATTCAATGCTTGACAGAACATGCTGTTTACCGAACAACAAAGAGTTTTCCTTGTTGAACACAACAGTTCAGTTAACCAGAAATCAACACATGTTTCATAAAAACACCTCGCACTATCTCAGATTTTGATAGTGCTGCACTGTATCGAGTCACAGGGTGATGGAACCTGTTTACTTTGAAACTACAGTGAAATATTGTGTACCAAAACATCATTTCACAATTTATTTTACTGCCGCAGGAAGACTAATGATATTCTTGATGATAATAAGACATGCCACTTCTAACACAGCTAGTGAAACAAATAATTTCTTAAACTAATTTTTCTGTGATAGAACCATCTGTAAAGGATTATGGTCCTCACATTCTCTCGTTTAAGGTCTTCAGACTTCTTCCTGTGGTGCTACCATAAATAAGGGAACTATAAAAACAGAAGTCTCACTGGAGCAACTAAAGATTAACGTAACTCAGAAGTTTAACTACAACAGTGCCAATACCATCACAAAGTGGCCTTTGACATGGTAAAACGAGTTTGTGTGTGCGTTAGTGAATAAAGCAACCTTTTTGAGCACATACATATACTGAGACGACAAGAGTCATGGGGTGCCTCCTAATATCACGTCGGATCTCATTTTGGCCGGCGTACTGCAGCAACTCGTTGTGGTATGGACTCAATAAGCCGTTGAGTTGTTTCAAGTCCCCTGCATCAATAATGAGCAATGCTGCGTCTATAGCTGTCCGTAACTGCGAAAGTGTTACCGCTGCAGGATGTTGTGCATGAACTGACCTCTCTATTATGCCTCATAACTGGTCGATGGGGTTCATCTTGGTCGACCTGGCTGGCAAATCATTCTCTCAAATATTTCAGAAATGTTCTTCAAACCAATCGCGAACAGTTGTGGTTCGGTGCCATGACATCGCTGTTTGGGAACATGAAGTCCATGAATGGATGCACATGGTCTTCGAGTAGCCGAGCATAAGCATTTACAGTCAGTGATCGGTTCAGTCGGACAGAGGACCCAGTCAGTTCCACGTAACCACAGCCCACACCATTATGGAGCCTGCGCCAGCTAGCATAGTGCCCTTATTGACAACTTGGGTTCATGGCTTCGTATGGTCTGCGCCACACTCAGATCCTACCGTTAGCTCTTACCAACTGAAATCGAGACTCATATGATCAAGTCACGGTTTTTCCAGTCGTCCAGGGTCCATACGATATCGGTACCAACCCAGGAGAGGCACTGAAAATAATGTCGTGCTGTTGGTAAAGGCACTTGAGTCGGTCGTCTGCTGCCATGCCCTTTAATTTCGACGCACTGTTATGATGGATAACATCGTCGTAAGTCGTACATTTATTTCTGCAGTTATTTCACGCAGTGTTGCTTGTCCGTTACCACTGACAAGTCTACGCACGCCCTGCTGGTCTCGGTCGTTAAACGAAAGCCGGAGGCCACTGTGTAGTCCGTGGTTTGGAAATCTCGGCACAATCTTGACGCTGTGGATTTCGAAATACTGAATTCCCAAACGATTTCCGAAACTGAATGTCCCATGACATAATCACGTAGGAAACCTTTTGACATGGATCACTTGAGTACTTCGCCAATGCACCGCCCTTTCATACCTTGTGTATGCGATTCTAACGTCATCTGTATATGTTCATTCCGCCGTCCCATGACTTGTGTCACCTCAGTGGAGTATATATCGAGTGCCTCTCCCAAGAGTGATCATACCCATTTAGCGTGCTGTTTCCGCAGACATTTGGAACGTCGTTTTTGAAGTGTGTAGCTGGAGGAAGACCAACAGATACAGCTCATCATGTCTTTCATGCGGAGCACACTGTCGACGGAAAGCGTCGGTTTGTTTCTCGTTGTAAAAAAAATGATTTTTAAAGCGGAATTTTACTTGATTATTCGATAGAGCGGTTCCAATTTAGTCTAGTGTGATATACATTTCATCGATTTGTGAAGACGGGGTACGTAAAACACAGAGCACAATCAGTACACCAGCAGCGACTGAGCGGCGCTACTGAGTGGCGGCAACAGTCCGCGCGGCCCGGGGTGAAGTCGTCGCTGCTTCAGTACTGTGCCTTTTGATACAAATCGATAAAACGTAGATCGCACTAGACCAAATTAGAATCGCTCTACCGAATAAGCACGTAAAATTCCATTTTTAAAAATCATTTTGTTTGTAAAGGGAAATAAACCGACGCTTTCCATCTACACTGGGTGTCGCATGAAAGAATTGGCTCAAATGGTTCAATTGGCTCTGAGCACTATGGGACTTAACTTCTGAGGTCATCACTCCCCTAGAACTTAGAACTACTAAAAACCTAACTAACCCAAGGACATCACACACATCCATGCCCGAGGCAGGATTCGAACCTGCGACCGTAGCAGTCACGCGGTCCCAGACTGAATCGCCTAGAATCGCACGGCCCGCAAGAAAGAATTGATGCGCTATATGTGTTTGGGTTGATTTCAGCTGCACATTGCAACAACGAGATTGCAAATACATGGCGCAACACAAGAGAAAATTAGCCTGATGACTTTTAGGAGGGAAACTCTATATATTTTAAGTGTAGTTGCATGAGTAGTACTAAAAATATGATTAATGTTAACAGCAGTCATCTATCCATGTCCTACAAATTGACTCATTTCGATAAAAAAAGCATTCAGATGATCTAGGGAACTTGTAACTAATTAAACAATATATGTGAGGATATGAAATTATATGTATGATTATTTTTTGATACACACGACTTTTCGATCACACTTTGCATATATCACGATACATTGATTGAAATGAAAATAGTTGTTGTTTTCGCACCATAATCGTAATTGAACATCTCATGGATGAGTAAATTGTACTTTCACCATGAGCTTTGAGTTTTACTGAAGTAATCGATACTGACGTATCAAGCGAGGAAGTGAACCGCTACAGCAACTAGGAGGTTCTACCACATTCGGAAACACTTCTGTTACGCCAGTGACACGGATCCGTACGCTTTGAGAAGGGACGCGATCTGAGCCAATCTCTGTAAAGTTAAGGGTAGCCATGACCTATCACTGATGTATGAAGAATCAAGGAGCGTCTGTCAGTGAACAGTTATTTAATGAAAGTAACTTGAGAAATAAAGCGGTCAAAGCAGTTTTCCGTCAATGTAAAGTCTGGAAAACATTTGATAGTATTCATAAAAAAACATGCAAAAGCTCTGCGACAGCTATTCTCAGCTTTACAGTGACCGTTACGTGTGAAGCAGGTCAGGTATTACACTACATATTCTACAACCATTTTGCGCCAAACTAAACTTTACACTGGAAGAAGAATAGAAAACGCTTATTTTTAAAATATCAAAATGTAAATAATATTCGGTCAGCGATCAAATAAATAATACTCCCTTGTAGGTATTTTATTGTAAAAGGTAATGTGTCAACCAGACGCTTGATTCTGCTTAACTCTAACCTTTATTTTCTATCTGTTTGGCCTCGGTCAATTCGTAACTGGCCCTTTTCCCTCGAAGTTAATTTAGTCCATATCTTTTTTGTCGAATCACACGCGAAAATTCACCTTGAAACCTGTAATTTGGGTGTTTGGGATCGGTAACCATAAAACTTTTTCGAAAATAGTGTGTACTACCATACTTTCCCCTATATGATGACAGTTCAGTTTAATTTAGACTCAGTTGCTGTATGCTGTCGTCCTGTGGTCCAAGAAATTGCACTCTGTCTGAAAATTGTTCTTTATGCACTAAAGTTCATGTTACAAGCCAGGCGTTTACTTCTCGATTCTCCTTATCAGAAATACGCCACTCTCGCGCATCATGTGTCACTACCAAGTAAAATACAGGTAGCTCGATGAAACTTGGACCGTATTTGACAAGAACTGCTACAGTACCATACAAAAGTGAAGGAAATACGCAATGAGACGAGCAGAAATGACTTTTTTTTCCATAGACAATGACTACATTGAAGTTACCGCTATTCACGATGGCCCCTGTACATTCCAAAAATCAGGACATGGTTATCAATACGGTGTATGATCACCACAGACGGCATTCGATGCTCTTCAAGCCGGCCGCTGAGGCCGAGTGGTTCTAGGCACTTCGGTCCGGAACCAGGCGGCTGCTACGGTCGCAGTTTCGAATCCTGCCTCGGGCATGGATGTGTGTGATGTCCTTAGGTTGGTTAGGTTTAAGTAGTTCTAAGTTCTAGGGGACTAATGACCTCACATGTTAAGTCCCATAGTGCTTAGAGCCATTTTCTGATGCTCTTCTACGTGCTGCCACGATGGCAACGAGGTTAATACGGAGGTCTTGTGGCTGAGCGTTTCATTCCCCCACCGGTCCGTTTGACATCTGCTGGATGGTCGGTGGTGCACGTCAATGTGCTCTAATACGCCTCTCCAAAGCATGCCACACGAGCTCAATGCAGTTTAAGTCGAAGAACGGGCGGGCACTCCATTCGCCGAATATCTTCTTGTTACATAAGCTCATCCACCTGCACTGTTCAGATCTGTCGAGAAATGCCAGCTACAAAAATGAAGTCAGGGCCGAAGGCACCCTGAAAAGATGCACTTGCGGAAGGAGTACAGTGTCACAATAAAGTAGACTGGTGAGTCTGCCATGTTCATAGATCTAGACACCATACCAACTGGACCACCAAGGCGACCATGTTCGACTTCGTACATTCATATGGTGAGAGGTGGGGACATGTAATGCATCCTGGAACGTTGTTGAACATGATTGTTTAGTGATAATGTGGTAAGGCATAGTGGCCATAGTGACCTGCAAATCTTTGCACACGGGACACCCACCGGTCAACGCAGTTGTGGCACTGTATTCATTCGCCAGGTGCGTCTTTTCAGAGCTGCATTCGTCCCTGACTTCATTTTATGGAATAACGCAAGTGGCGGAGCTCTTAGACTGAGAGGATATTTGGGGAATGGACTGGTCTGCCCGCTTCCCCGACTTCAATCCCATCAGCCATGTGTGGTGTGCGTTGGGGAGAGATATTGTAACACGTCCACATACACCAACGGGCTGGTGGACGACTAGAACGCTCTGACACAAAAACCGTCAAAACGTCCCCTTAGAAAAATTATGAATTACTGTGTTAGTAAACCTCTTATGCTATTTGATTTACAAACAACTGAGCAAAACTCAACGTACTCAAACAGTTTTCTCTTCACTTATTCTGATCATCACTAAACTGACACAGAATATTTTTAGCCCAACGCAATCTGAATTTCAAAAATCCCTACAAAAGAATGGCCCCAACTAACAATAACCTATACCTTTCATGAATCACTTACCTCACAAAAATCTTCGTTATTCAACTACTGCAACACAGCGAGCGCCAGTATTGCCAGCTAAATAAAAGATTCTAACTACTGAAGGCACTAACTACTGATAGGCATAGTTAGCAAATGAAAGATTTTGATAGAGAACAAACAATGTATTTACCTTAATAATGTTCAAAAATCATCATATATATGACATCCATCTTTACAAATTTCCTTTTTCTGGCGGACACACGTCCAAATCGTCTTCTTATAGTGACCTCTCAAAAAACTGGCATCTTACTCTCCACATGCACCACTGCTGGCGGCTCACCTCCAACTGCCCAACGCTACGCGCTGTTCACATGCAACTGCCCAACACTACAGAAGCGTATATTCCAACACTGAGTCCAACCAGCCACGGACTGCACACAGCGCAGTCAGTGATTTTCATACAGAGCGCTATGTGGCGTTACCAACATAAAAACCTAAACAGCCCACTTACACCGTTTCCTGCCTTTTATGTTGTCTAGAGGACCATAATGTATCACGGCGAATTCAATGCAATAATTATTATCTTTGAATAAAAGTGTCATTTCTGTCCCTCTCACTGCGTATTTCTTTCAGTTATCTTGTGTACTAGTTCTGTCTGCGTATGGTCCGAGTTTCATCACACTATATTACTTAGCAGTGATGCATCATGCGAAAGTATTGCATACTAGTGTGTAACTGCTAATATAATGTATTGTTTATTACATAGTTTAGCCAACTTAATACGTTAATCATCGTCATGATTACTTCTGTTAACAGTTAAATGTATCAACTTCTGTCCTGTCTTGTAAAAGGTTTACGAAGAAAACTACCGCTTTATCTTGTGTGTCCATCTCATTTCGTATTACTCAAAGTTAAGAGTAAGTTTATTGCCAAAGTGTTCTGCCAAGTATAGACCATCTGTTGTTTATTATCAAGTAACTCTCACTGCTTTTCTGTTTTCTGTCTTTAAACACGAACAGAGCCCGACGAACATCGCCACGTCCCCCACTCCACCCCACCCCACCCCTATGAACCGGTCGCAAATATGATCATATTTCTCACTAATCCACCACAGCAATGAAGGGAGACTTCACGGCATATGCTCTGCTGGCCCGTGAACACCTGTTTCGTGAAACAATGAATAACAAGTGAGGCGGAAATACGGACGAAACACTGGCCGCCCGCACAAAGCAAGTTACCGGAAGAGATAAGCTGTGGTTATCTCTGAATGCGTGCCGAATTTCAGATAACATCGTTCCCATATCAGTCTCACAGGCTGCGGTTTGCGCCATATCGGGACCGCGATGATGCGTATTTTTGAATATTCTGCGGAATTATTGTTTACTTACTTCACATACCTACAACTTGTGTAGAAACCAAATTGAAATTATAGAAGTCGACCGTGACGAACGAGACGCAGTGATTCAAAATGGAGTGCGACAGAATTGTAGGATATCCCCAATTTTATTCACTCTGTACACAGAGCAAGCAGTGAAGGAAGTTGAAGAAAAATTTGGAAACTAAATGGAAGTTCAAGGCGAAGAAAGGAACCTTTAAGGTTTGCCGAAGAAACTGCAGTTTTCTCGTATACGGCAACCGACACTGAAGGTAGATTGAGAGGAATGGGTGTTGTAGTGAAAAGACGTTAAAAGATGTACACGAACAAATATAAAACAATAGTAATGGAATGTGTTCGAATTACATAAGCCTATGCTGAGCGGACTGAAAGAGGGAATGAGACACTAAAACTTCTGGCCGGGTTTTGATATTTTTGGAGAAAAATAATTGTCGTTCTATTTTAGACCCTCTAGTTGGAAACAGGTCTGACCTTAGCTGCACTGTCGGTTCCGAGATGTGGGATTAGTGCTAATGATATCTTCGTAGCGACGACGGTTACTAAAGCTAATACTGTATATCCATCGAGAAGGCCAGGAGAATTTTTGTGGTAGAAAGAGCAGATAAGCAGTTCTTAGCATCCCACTCAGACACTGAATGGACATCATTTGGTTCCAATATTATGGATTAAGAGAAATTAAGGGCAAAGCTTAAACATATCACAAATCGCGCTCTGGAGCGGTATGTGCCGAGTAAAAGGGTTAACAACGAAAAAGACGCAACGTGGTTTTAATAGCAAAATTTGGAAAGTGCCGAGGAAAGAGAAATTGTTGCACTCTCGGTTCAAAAAAGAACGTAGAAATGTCGACAATCAGGAGTCAGTAGAAATCCGTGCTGCCTGTAAAAGATTGATTCGCGAAGTCTGCAACAGCTTCCATCGGCATACGTTAAGGGAAGATTTTGCCGAGAACCGAAGAAAAATCTAGTCATACGTAAAATCACTAGACTGGTCGACGTCTTTTATTCCGTCACTCACAGACCTGCCTGGCGTGGCAATAAGGCAGAGCGAAAGGAAAGCAGAAGTATTGAATTTCGTGTTTAAAAAATCATTCACGCAAGAGCATCGTACGGATCGTTTGGCCGTCGCACAGACTCCAGCACGGAGGACGTAGAAATAACCCTTCCTGGCACTGAGAATCAGATGAAAGAGTTCGAAACAAATGAGTCGCCTGGTCCAAATGGAGTCCGAATTCGGCTTTATTGAGAGTAAGCTTCGGCGTTGGTCCCTTACTTAGCTTGCATTTACTGCAAATTTCACGCACAATGCAGAGCTCCAAGCGACGGGAAAAAAGCGAAATTCCCTTGAGACAGATAAACTCCTGTCCACAAATCAATTCGGATTTAGAGAGCCTCGCACTTGTGAAATTCAGCTTGCCTTTTTTTCGCATGATCTCGTGCGAAACAGGAATGAAGAGGGAATGACGAAATTCATGTTCCTAGATTTCCGGAAAGTGTTTCACACAGTGCTCCCCTACAGGTTGTTAACGGAGATTCAAGCATATAGAATAGGTTCACAGATGCGTGAGCAGCTCGCTGCCTTCTTAAGTAGCAGAACCAAGTACGTTGTCTTGCACAAAGCGTGTTAATTGGTGGCGAGGTCGGGTTGAAGGAGAACAGTCTAGCAACTGGATATTTTCTGCAGCCAGGAAATCTGATATGACCACGCTTCTTCTCTATGTAAGTAAACGTTCTGACGGGTAGCGTGGGCATCAATTTTTGAAACTTGCTGATGACGTGTCGGCACGAGAAAGTGTTATGACTTTAGAAGGATACATGATGACTTAGACTGTGCTTATATTTAGTGTGATAAATGGCTGCTTGTTCTAACTGTAGAAAAATATAAGTTAATGCAGATGAGTGCTAAAAAAAACCCGTAATTTTCGATTACCGTATTAGTGGTATGTTGTGTAAAGCAGCCACGTCGATTAAGTATCTAAGTGTAACGTTGCAAAGTCAGCGGTAGGGAATATGAGTGGTCGACTTTGAGTTATTGGGAGAATTCTAAGAAAGAGTAACTCTTGTGTAAAGTACACCGCGTACAGAACACTTGTGCGATCCGCTCTTGAGTGATAATCGAGTGTTTGAGATTCCAACCAGGTCGGGTTAAAGAAAAACAGTCTAGCAATTCAGAAATTTTCTACTAGATTTGTTACCAGTAGTTTCTATCAACACGCGAGTATTACGGAAATGCTCAGTGAACTCGAATGGGAATTCCTGGAGAGATGGCGACGTTCTCTTCGGGAAGCACTGTTGAGAAAGTTTAGAGCATCAACATTTGCGTTCGACTGCAGAACGATTCTACTGCCACAAACGTTCATTTCGTGCAAAGACCGTGAAGACAAGATAAGTGTGTGTGTGTGTGTGTGTGTGTGTGTGTTGGGGCTTATGGGCGCTCAACGTCGAGGTCATCAGCGCCCTGACACACATTAAAGGGAGCGAATGTGGACAAGATAAGAGAAGAAAATAACTTATTGATACACAACCAACACGGATTCAGAAAATATCGTTCTTTTGCAACACAGCCAGCTCTTTTTTCTCATGAAGTAATGAGTGCTTTCGACAAGGGATCTCAGATCGATTCCATATTCCTAGATTTCCAGATACCGTTCCTCACAAGCGACTATTAATCAAATTGCGTGCATATGAAGTATCGTCTCAGTTGTGTGACTGGATTCGTGATTTCCTCTCAGAGATGTCACAGTTCGTAGTGATAGACGGTAAATCATTGAGTAGAACAGAAGTGATATCTGGCGTTCCGCAAGGTAGTGTCATAGGCCCTCTGCAGTTCCTGATTTACATAAATGATCTAGGTGATAATCTGAGCTGCCCCCTTAGATTGTTTGCAGATGATGCTGTAATTTACCGTCATTTAAAATCATCAGACGATCAATTTCAATTACAAAATGATCTACAGAGAATTTCTGTATGGTGCGAACAGTGGCAATTGGCACTAAACAAAGAAAAGTGCGAGGTCATCCACATGGGTACTAAAAGAAATCCGATAAATTTTGGGTCTACGATAAATCGCACAAATCTAAGGGCTGTCAATTCAGCTAAATACCTAGGAATTACAATTACGAGCAACTAAAATTGGAAAGAACACATAGATAATATTCTGGGGAAGGCGAAACAAAGACTGTGCTTTGTTGGAAGGACTCTTAGAAGATGCGACAAACCCACTAAAGAGACAGCCTACATTACACTTGTCCGTCCTCTGCTGGAATACTGCTGCGCGGTGTGGGATCCTTACCAGGTAGGATTGACGGAGAATATAGAAAAAGTCCAAAGAAGGGCAGTTCGTTTCGTGCTATCGCGCAATAGTGGTGAGAGTGTCACTGATATGATACGCGAGTTGGGGTGACAGTCACTAAAACAAAGGCGGTTTTCTTTGCGGGGAGATCTATTTACGAAATTTCAATCACCAACTTTTTCTTACGAATACGAAAATATTTTGTTGACACCCACCAACGTAGGGACAAATGGTCATCATAATAAAATAAGAGAAATCAAAGTTAGAACGGGAAGATTTAGGTGTTCCTTTCTCCCACGAGCCATTCGAGAGTGGAATGGTAGAGAAGTAGTACGTAAATGGTTCGATGAACCCTCTGCCAGGCTCTTAAGTGTAAAATGCAGAGTAATCATGTAGACGTAGATGTAGGGCTCGCATGGAGGCGTATAGACTGTCGTTCATCCCTCGCTCCATTTGCGAGCGGATCGTGAAAGGAAATGGCTAGTCGTGGAACGAGGCACCCTCTGCCACGTACCGTATGTCTGCTTGCGGAGAACGTATATAGGTGTAGACAAACTGCAGTTCTATAAGCCTTCTGAAAAAGAGGAATATTTTAACATCTACTGCAAATTAAACTTACAGAACGCGTTTTATCAAAGTATTTATGTGCAGCGCAGATTTGTACCGAAATGAAAAATGCTACAGAATAATGCTGAAGATTAGATTGGTAGATAAGATTACTAATGAAGACGTGTATAATCTAATCGAGGAGGAAAAAAATTTAGTGCATCTCGACTGAAAGAACAGACTGATAGGGTAGGTGGAAAGAAGTAATTAATTTGGTAACGGAAGAAATTTCAGGAATATAAATAGTAAATGGATCCCAAGGTTTGACTACAATAAGACAGTTGAAGCGGATTTGGGTTGCAGTAGTTATGCAGGGATGAAGAAGTTTGCGCGGGATAGATTAGTGCGAAGAGTTGTGTCAAACTAGTCTTCTGGTGAAGACGATGAGAACAATTCATATCAGTGTTTAACGAAATATTGGCAATAGAACTTGATTTTTGAATATAATTTACTTCCATAACTTAATGAAATCCTTTTTTTTCTGTTCCGAAGACAACTTCATCCGCTCCGCTCGCTGCCCCGGGAGTAGCTACACCGCAGGTTGGGAACCGTTGCTCTTTGATATCCGACTCAGATAGCTCGAGTAAGACCTTTGCACATGTCATACCCCCAGTCCATCGACAGACATGCTGAGTAAATACACGTCATTTCGATCGTCGTGCGGTGTATCACCGACAGTGTAGCTGTCTACACTTGTATCAAACGGGTACGACACTGTAAGCGGAGTCTATCATACCGATGCTGTACCGGTTACATACTTCCTCATCAGCCGTCTAATCGGCTCCTTCTTCATGGTGAGTACTTTTCGTACCACTAACTCATTGCCCCATTCCTGTTTCACTCGCGTATGGCACTTGTGAACAATGTTTGTCGGTAAGCTTGTCGACTACTGCACGCCATCTCTTTTAACTCCTTACTCGCAGTCGTTTTACTAGCAGGAGTGGTGGAAGCCCTCGGTAGCTCACGAGTATTAGCTCTGTTCTCTCATCTTTTCTCGTCGTGGTCATTTCTCGATATTTATGTGGGAGAAATTACAGTGTTTTCCGACTATTCTCGAAAGTGCTGGAAATTTTAATAGTAAACCTGTCCGTGACGGACAATGCCTCTTTTGTAATGTCTACCACCGGAGGTTGTGAAGCATCTGTGTAACGCTCTCACGCCGACTAAGGGAGCCCGTGACGAAATACACCACTCTTCGTTGGGTCTTATCTATCTCTTCTGTCGTTTATACAAAGTAAGAATCGCTGATTGATGAACAGCACTCAAAAACTGGTCGAACAAGCGCCTTGTAAACCACTTCCTTCGTGGATCAGTTACGAGGGTCGCTCCAAAAGAAATGCACACTATTTTGTAAAAATACAGTTTTCATTCTGCGTGTGTGAAAGTTTACAATGTGTAGATACATCCTTCCCGTTTGTTTTCAAATTTAGTTCAACCTGTTCCCGTGACCGGTGCCGTCACAGCATGTCTTCAAGATGGCTGCTACACTTGACGTTCGTCAGAAGCAACTCGCTGCCATAGAATTCCTGTGCTGTGAAAACGAGACTGTGGGAAACATCCACAAGAGGTTGAAAAAGGTGTATGGAGATGCTGCTGTCGATCGCAATACAGTTAGTCGGTGGGCAAGCAGGTTACGTGATGAAAGCGGGCACGGCAATATTGAGGATTGTCCTCGCAGCGGCAGGCCTCGTACTGCACAAACTCCAGACAATGAGCAGAGAGTTAACGAATTGGTGACTGCTGACAGACGCATCACCGTGAACGAGTTGTCACGCTACGTTGGGATAGGGGAAGGAAGTTTGCAGAATACTGAAAGTGTCGGCGTTAAAAAAGCTTTGTGCCAGGTGGGTTTCCAGGATGTTGACGGTGGCTCACAAAGAAACTAGAAAAACGGTATGCAGCGAACTTTTGGAACAGTACGAGAATGGTGGAGATGAATTTCTTGGAAGAATTGTGACAGGTGATGAAACATGGCCCATCATTTTTCATCAGAGACGAAGAGGCAATCAATGGACTGGCATCATGCAAGTTCACCCAAGGGGGCAAAAAAAAAAAAAAAAAAAAATCAAAACCACACCTTGTGATCGAAAAGTTATGGCTACGCTGTTTTTCGATTTCGACGGACTCCTGCTTGTGGACATCATGCCAAGTGGAACCACCATAAATTCTGATGAATATGTGACGACACTGAAGAAACCACAAACTCGACTGAGTCGTGTTCGACCACATCGGCAAAAGCATGATGCTGTGCTGTTGCACGACAATACACGGCCACATGTCAGTCAAAAAGCCATGGAAGCGATCACGAAACTCGGATGGACCTGGCTCCATGTGACTATCATCTCTTTGGAAAACTGAAAGACTCTCTTCGTGGAACAAGGTTTGAAGATGATGACTCCTTTGTGCACGCTGCCAAACAGTGGCTCCAACAGGTTGGTCCAGAATTTTATCGTGAGGGTGTACAGGCGCTGGTTCCAAGATGGCGTAAGGCAGTTGAGAGGGATGGAAATTATTTGGAGAAATGAAAATATTGTTCCTAAAGGATGTATCTACACACTGTAAAACTTTTAGACATGTAGAATAGAAGATGGATTTAAAAAAAATAGTGTGCATTTCTTTTAGTGACCCTCGTACATTCCGCCACAGGGATCACACATTTATGGGGCAGCTGTTGTATACTGTACAATTAACCGTAGCAGTCTTCAAGTCGTCACTTTCTATTCTCTCAGCACAGTTCCAAAGAAACTGAGTCTGATCTTAGAATATTCTTCTACAACCTTTTAACGAATAACGAAATTTCACAAAATATTTTAACGAAAATGATAACGGATTAATTTTTGCGGCCAATTTTCTTCAGTGTCATTATTGTTTTGGAGTGGTCCATTGCGTTCGTTGGACACACCGCCGATCAGGTGTATCCTGTGGGGTCTGTTCACTCTTCGACGTTATGTTTGATGAGGAATTGTAGACCTTTCTTTCTCAAGTGCTGAAACCAGACGACGGCAGCAAGACAGTGTTTGCTGTTGGGATCCTATTTTCTCTAATTTATAAAGTGGAACACGGAACTTTTGTTCCACAGATAACAAATGGTGAAAGGTTTATTGTAGGCCAGAAGATGGAATTATATTATTCCGAAAGAGGAGATAATGATGATGGACGCTTGGGTCTGCAACGTAGTCAACGTTATAGTTTATCCTAAAGGAGTTCCATTCTCTTCAGCTCAGGACTCTGGACAGGACAGTCCATTTCAGAGACGTTATTGTCCACAGATGCTGCATTGGCAGGGTGCGCTGTAAAGCAAATACAAACGTTAATCATCTCCTAGATGTTCCTGTGTTGTACGCACTACATAATGCTGTAAACTGTTTTCATATCCTCACGCATTAAGCATTCTCTTAAGTCCAATAAGGAACCACACTCTAACCACGAAAAACACTACCACCACAGCCGTACTTCACTGTTGCCAACATACGAGATATAAGTAACGTTCTCTAGGCATTCGCCATACCCAAATGCTTCCATCTATTTGTGATTCGTACTTGCGCAATCCGTGAGTCGTCTATTGTCTTACAAAATTATGCCAAATATATGTCCGTCATTCGTATCAATACATTTGTAAGAATTTTCAAAGTTGTAAAGTCATTTTTGTAACATCTTGTACTTATTTACGTCGAAAAGCGTTTCTGCTTTTGTATTAAAGGAATCTTCGCTGGATTTAATAGTTATTCGTTTGTCTGATGGCAGGAAACGCATATTTTAGCAGAACAAACGACCGACTGAACATCGACTGAAGACCCTTTTAATACATTAGGAACTTCTGAAAGAAAGTTGCAGAAGTTGTTCCACGCTAAGACGTTTGCACAACAAGACTGGTGCATTTTCAAAGAAGTGTACAAGTTCCGAGTTTCCTGCTGACACCGTATCGCAGCCCTGGCAATATAGACGTCCCTCCAGCAACGGAGAGAAACGGGGCAGCATACAAGCGCATGGGAAGCGAGTTTTTCAGCAAATTCTGTCGGTCGGATGCAGACGTTTCTAGCATCGCGGGACTGTGTTTACGGCACGCATTACGTGCAACTGTTAATGAGGCGCTTAATATGGGTGCACGCTGGGATGCAAGCCGCGCTCCGCAGCTTAACCGGTTGAGTTACTGCGAAGTGCATTCGAGAGGATGCTCTAGATTTTCAGCGAGGTTTTCAACTAGAGCCGGTTCCAGTCGTCGCTTTAGAGCCACTCACATCAAACCGTCTTGCTCGAAGAGAATTCGCCGCTCTTCGACAATACCTTCACTGCGCGATAACAACGGTGAAGTCGCTGATGACAGTGCCACTAAAGCAGAGTTATTAAACACGATTTTCCGAAACTCCTTCACCAAAGAAGACGAAGAAAATATTCCTGAATTCCAATCAAGAACAACTGCCAAGATGAGAAACATAGAAGTAGATATCCTCGGTGTAACAAAGCAGCTTAAATCACTTAATAAAGGCAAGGCCTCCGGTTCAGACTGTATACCAGTCAGGTTCCTCTCAGAGTATGCTGATACAGTAGCTCCATTTTTATAGCAATAATATACAACCACTCGCTCACAGAAGGATCCGTACCTCAAGACTGGAAAATTGCTCTAGTCACACCAATACCCAAAAAGAGAAGTAGGAGTAATCTGCTAAATTACAGGCCTATATCAGTAACGTCGATTTGCATTAGGGTTTTGGAACATACACTGTATTCGAACATTATGAAGTACCCCGAATAAAACGATTTATTGACACGTAGGCAGCACGGATTCAGAAAATATCGTTCTTGTGAAACACAACTAGCTCTTTATACACATGAAGTAATAAGTGCTATCAGCAGGGGATGTCAAATTCATTCCATATTTTTAGATTTCCAGAAGGCTTTCGACACCGTTCCTCACAAGCGTCTTCTAACCAAACTGTGTGCCTACGGAGTATCGCCTCAGTTGTGCCACTGGATTCGTGATTTCCTGTCAGAAAGGTCACA
The DNA here is from genome assembly GCF_021461385.2 of Schistocerca piceifrons. NCBI lineage: Eukaryota > Metazoa > Arthropoda > Insecta > Orthoptera > Acrididae > Schistocerca > Schistocerca piceifrons. The sequence goes on along the minus strand of NC_060138.1, from coordinate 833,247,419 downwards.
GTTTGTAGTAATAGACGGAACGTCATCGAGTAAAACAGAAGTAATATCTGGCGTTCCCCAAGGAAGTGATATAGGCCCTCCATTGTTCCTGATCTATATTAACGACATAGGAGACAATCTGAATAGCCGTCTTAGATTGTTTGCAGATGATGCTGTCAGTTACCGTCTTGCAAAGTCATCAGATGATCAAAACGACTTGCAAAATGATTTAGATAAGATATCTGTATGGTGCGAAAAGTGGCAATTGACCCTGAATAAAGAAAAGTGTGAAGTTATTTACATGAGTACTAAAAGAAATCAGCTAAGTTTCGATTACGCGATAAGTCACACAAATCCGAAGGCTGTAAATTCGACTAAATACTTAGGGACTACAATTACAAATAATCTAAATTGGAACGACCACATAGATAATATTGTGGGTAAAGCAAAGCAAAAACTGCGATTCATTGGCAGAACACTTAAAAGCTGTAACAGGTCTACTAAAGAGACTGCTTACACCACGCTTGTCCGCCCTATTCTGGAGTACTGCTGTGCGATGTGGAATCCGCATCAGGTGGGACTGACGGATGACATCGAAAAAGTTCAAAGACGAGCAGCTCGCTCTGTATTATCGCGAAATAGGGGAGATTGCGTCACAGACATGATATGTGAACTGGAGTCGCAATTTTTAAAACAAAGGGGTTTTTCGTTGCGACGCGATCTTCTCATGAAATTTCAATCACCAGTTTTCTCCTCCGATTGCGAAAACGTTATTTTTGCACCCACCTACATAGGGAGGAATGATCATCACGATAAAATAAGAGAAATCAGGGCTCGCACAGATTAATTAAAGTGCTCGTTTTTCCTGCGTGCCGTTCGAGTCTGGGACGGTAGAGAGACAGCCTGAAGGTGGTTGAATCAACCCTCTGCCAGGCACTTTATTGTGAATAGCAGAGTAATCACGTAGATGTAGATGTAGATGTAGATGTAGATGAATGCACGGCACTGACCCGCCAATGCCTACCCTGTAGAGAGGACAGTAGTGTGCACCAACTGGATTTAGCCTCAGTCCAGGAGTGCCACAGGCTAGGGGTATTGTCCAACGATCTCCTCAAGTGGAGTATGTATGTGTGGTAGAACACTTGTGTACTGTCGTGAATACATTTCAGCAGTTGTGTTTCAAGGCATTCGTGCCTTATGTTGCTCTTGAGTAGCGCCCCTATTTTACACTTACATCAGCAGCACATAGGCATTTGTTGCTAACATCGTATGCTCTCGACTAAGTGTAGCTACAACTCCTGTAGACATAGTGTGCTGCGGTACAGATAACATGTGCGTCATAGTGTGAAATTGACATAGCGTTGTTTCTGGAAACGAACCTCAAATTTAAAGTATCTGGGACAATATGATTCTTTCGGGGGAAAATTTCACACAGATTCTCCTTGAAATTCTGGGGGTTGACGGACCAAATACAATGTCACGTCCAGCCGAAGTGAAATGATATGAACAATGTGACCAAGACCGCATAGACGCAGATAATTCTAACTCGCCATACAGTTCATACCTTGGAGCACGCTATTTCCATCTTTTCGGGAACCTGAAAGACAGTCCGGGGTTGGGGGCTGGGGTGTGTGGGAAGAAATTGTCCAACGATGAGGCTGTTGACTCAGTGGTTCTGGAGTGACGTCATGACCAAGAAGCGGATTTCTATCGTCGAGAAACTGAACCACTAGTAGAACGTACCGGCTATTGTTTACAGAGACTTGGTAATTATGCTGAAAAATATTGTCACGTATCTGTGTCACTCTGAAGTGAGCTGCAGCATTCAGTCAAATTTGTTCGGGCGGCTATGTTTATATATAGCTTATACTCTTTGTAACAGGCGGAACCTCGTCTAAAACGTAAATAAATATTAGATTGTACCAAGAAATGATCGTTTAAATTTATTAAAGGAATGTTTGCACATCACGCCAACGTATACAGTGGGATGTAATCGGCTAACGGACAGTTTAGAAATAGCCTTCCACAAGTGGTAGTCATGGCGCCGTCAGTAGGCTATTTCCAGTGCAAGCCTCGCCAACTGCGTGAAAGACTACTAAGTACGTGACAGTTACGATTTTTGACTGACAGCTCTCTCCAGCTGCAATGGTGGTCCAGCTAAAGTTCCGGAAATAATTCTGGGGGTTGTGGCACCTGTCTGGAAGAGCTGGAACAGATTCCACGTGGTATGTGCCTTAATTCCAAGTTTCTATACGTTTACAAAAGTGTGTGTTGTTCGTGTGATAACGTGATTGATATAGTCACCTATGACTTCACTATATCCATTGAACTGAGAAACCTGGCAAATCTGTATATTCATCTGAATAATATCAGCTAAAAACTGCGACCTTTGGCAATTGGAATTGTTTGTTCATCCCGGTTTTGTGAGCGTTTATATGAGAAATTGTTCATTCGACCCACTACATCATTGCTGCTGAAGCAGTTATTTCAAATAATGACAAATCTGGACGACAGGACGTAGCCATCAATGAAATGTCTACTGCCGTCACCACTCTCGTTGATGAATAGGCTCCTTTCTCCTCCTCCCTTAATCACCACCCAGGACCTGCTGATACGCACGAGAATTACCTGTATGTAGTTGTGAAATACTGTGATGTAATATATCCTGGGCTCTGACTCTCTGCTCCCGACGAGATAGGGGAAGCACCAGTATCAGCCATGGCCAAAGTAAGAAAATTCTGGACGTGGTCGATCCTTCTGATGTCGTTCGCCGGGCAGATCCACCTCACGAGATCACAACAGGTATCTTTCTTACCGACCTGAAGCAGTAGATTTCCCTGTTCATTTCCCTATCTTTTATATGTATGTGTTCTCTTACAAAAACCATTCATTTATTTTTAAGATTTCTATCCTAAAGTTTATTTTTTTGAAATCTTGTAGGTTGAAATCGACAATTTACAGCAAGCAGAATGTAGTATTTACCCATCTAACTGCTGCTGGCGGCTCCTCGGAATGTGAACGCGGCAACACGATCGTAAACTGCGGACTGATGGCTGCAGAGTGACGGATTAAACAGTATGCAAATTTCGGACCGAAAACGGTTTATGTCAGCCCTGTCCAATGGTAAACGCTTCACAAAATGTGAGATATTCATGTTATATGGAATTTCCGAACAAGTTATCGTAAACTAGGTGCGAATATATAAATATGTAGATAATCACGGACCATCAGACAAGTATTCTTTTTTATGTCAAAATTAGTGAGCCTGCAGATTGAAAGAAGATGAAATGCCACATAGTGACATTGGAACGAGTTACAGGGAAGTCGTTCTTAATAGTTTCCACCCGATAAGCAAAAGAACAAAACAGAAGTTTTTCTCCTTTTTAATTGTAAGTGCTGGCTCAACGTGACACAGAACCAGAAAATAATTGCATTAAATGATAAAAAAAACTAAAATATGTAGATATAGCTGTATAGCCGCTAAGGACTGTCATCCAGTGAGGACTCGAAGTGACGCCGTTGTCAAGGTAAAACAGAGACCAAGGTGGGAGCTAAGAAATCACAGAAATATACACATGAACGTCGACTGTAGTCATGGTAAAGGCACAGGTCGATATCTTCAATGACCTTTGCGTGGACGACCCATGGGACAGGTTGCTTGAAAATTGAAGATGACATCCAAATGAAGTCTAAACCGGTCGATGATAAAACTTTATTGCGTGTTAGGCTGTTGTTTTAACCCAATGTGAGACATGCACTATGGATGAGTTTGTATGCATCAGGTTGGTGGAAAGTTCTTAGCGTTTTTGTTATGCGTATTGGTATCCGATTGCTATGGGTTTATTTATCGATTGTCTTCTTTATTTGTAGTATATTTTTGCTACTGAGTTTACATAATTTCATTTTGTCATTTAGAGTTAGTGAGTGGAGCTGTGGGCGTTGTAACATGGATGCCAAGTGGAGGAATCGGACCATTTGCGACATATTATTTTGTTTGGATTCAGCGGAGAGGTGACACAACGGAAACAGCTAGAAACGCTTTCGCCGTGAGTGGGACACAGTCTGGCAAGAAAATGGTTTTGTTGTTTTAAGGGGGATCGTTTTGACATTGATGACTTTTCACTTTTAGGAAGATCTTCCAGATTTGATGATGATCGTTTGAACGCATTAATCCACAATAATCCACGTCATTGTACTCAAGAACTGGTAATTGTGAGTAACTGCGATTATTCCACCATAGGCCAAGAGTTACACTACTGGCCATTAAAATTGCTACACCACGAAGATGACGTGCTACAGACGCGAAATTTAACCGACAGGAAGAAGATGCTGTGATATGTAAATGATTAGCTTTTCAGAGCATTCACACAAGGTTGGCGCCGGTGGCGACACCTACAACGTGCTGACATGAGAAAAGTTTCCAACCGATTTCTCATACAAAAACAGCAGTTGACCGGCGTTGACTGGTGAAACGTTGTTGTGATGACTCGTGTAAGGAGGAGAAATACGTACCATCACGTTTCCGACTTTGATAAAGGTCGGATTGTAGCCTACCGCGATTACGGTTTATCGTATCGCGACATTGCTGCTCACGTGGGACGAGATCCAATGACTGTTAGCAGAATATGGAATCGGTGGGTTCAGGAGGGTAATACGAAACGCCGTGCTGGATCCCAAATGCCTCGTGTCACTAGTAGTCGAGATGACAGGCATCTTATCCACATGGCTGTAAGCCCCCTGCGGGTTCGGGGGTTAGAATAGGCCCGCGGTATTCCTGTCTGTCGTAAGAGGCGACTAAAAGGAGTCTCAAATGTTTCGGCCTTATGTGATGGTCCCCTCTCGGGTTTGACCTCCATCTTTCTAAATTATTCCGAAGAGCGAGCCAATTGGGGAAGGACGCCTTACATGGTGCTCTGTATCCGTCGTACATTGAGACCTTTAGCCGGCATTTTCGTCGTTGCAATGGTGTCCCGCTCGTTTCCCATCTCTTGGGCGAGGATACGTCCCTGGGTGCGATTACCACGCTGCACTCTGCAGTGTTGCTTTTCACTGCGACGACGACCTTGGACATTTTTGCACCTAAGGTCCAGCACGGTAGCCAGTCCGTTGTGGTTAGGCCACCATGTACCCTGTTGGTTGTAGCCCCCTGACAACACAGGGATCACTCTACTGATGCCTGCGCCGTTAACTCCCCACGTATGCCAAGGAGTAGATGCCCATCTCCCTGGGGCATCAGGACTCCCGGCAATGGCCATCCTGCCAGGTGGCTATTGCCGCGGCTGGGTGGCGCCGTGGGGAAGGCCCTTGGTCGGAGTAGGTGGCATCAGGGCGGATGACCCGCAATGAAGCGAGGTACATCATCTCACGCTGGCGGCCAGCCACCAGCAGTCTCTAAGCGTTCGAGGGCTCATTTTAAAGCTAACGTTTATGACCCCAAATCGTTCCCCTCCCTGGCCACACCATGGGAGGAACGAAAGGCAATGAATGACAGTGACGTGTATTCGCCCAGGTATCTCGTCTGTACCAGAGCCTCAGTTCTTTGTAGAGCATTTAGAGGACAAGTTTGGGGAGGTGGAGGGCTTGTCCAAAATGCGCTCTGGGTCAGTTTTGATAAGAACGGCATCCTCTGCCCAGTCACGCAGGTTACTTGCTTGTGACAAGTTGGGGGATGTTAACATTACCATCACCCCACATAAGAGTTTAAATATGGTCCAGGGTATTATTTTCCATCGGGACCTACTTTTGCAGTCTGATGACGAGCTGCGCGCCAATTTAGAGCGCCGAGGTGTACATTTCGTCCGGCGCGTTCATCGGGGTCCGAGGGACAATCAGGTAGCTACCGGTCCCTTCATCTTGGCCATCGAAGGTGATACCTTACCAGAGAAGATCAAGGTGATGGTCTACCGATGTGACGTCAAACCCTATATCCCTCCCCCAATGCGGTGCTTTAAGTGCTGGAAGTTCGGTCACATGTCCTCTCGCTGTACTTCTAGCCTCACATGTCGAGATTGTGGACGCCCATCTCATCCCGATACTCCATGTGCTCCGCCTCCCGTCTGTGTAAACTGTGGAGAGCCTCATTCACGTTGCTCGCCGGACTGCAGTATCTTCCAGAAAGAACGCAAAATCACGGAATATAAGACCCTGGACCGACTGACCTACACTGAGGCTAAGAGGAAATTTGAACGGCTACATCCCGTGCACATGATGTCATCTTATGCCTCCACTGTCACTCCTGCTCCAGCTCCTTCAGCTGCAAGATATACAGTCAGCTCTCAGAGTCAGAGGACCTCACCTGCCCCCTTGACGATGGGGGTCCCTTCTCTTGCTGTTGCTCCCACACCATCTACCTCGGTAGCAGCACCCACTAAACCACTGGGGACACCAGTCCCCACTTCTAAGCTGGAGAAGCGTAAGTCTTCTTCTGCTTCTCTCTCTCAGAAGGGATCCCTTGGGTCACTCTCTTCCCAGGTTCCTACCGGCGGCACAGCAGACACCAACCAGTGGCTGAAGAAGCCACAGGTCGCTGGTCGATGGGCTTCACGATCCTCTTCGGTCCCAGACACTGACTCCAATAAGCCCTCTCAACAATGGCAACCTAAGGACCAGCGAGAGAAAACGACTTTGAAGACCCGTAAGACCAAGACACCTGCAGTGGCACCTACTCCACCGCTACCTCAAAGCTCTGTGTCTGAGGATGAGCTGGAGATCCTTGCATCCGCTGAGGACCTCGATCTCGCCGGTCCCTCAGACGCCATGGATAGCACTTGCACGGGTGCTCCATTGGAGGCAGCAGGTGACCCAGCGGCGTAATCTGCCTTCCCAGTCCCGTCACGCCTTTCTCCACCATGGACAATACCATCCTCCAGTGGAACTGCAGCGGTTTCTTCCACCATCTAGCTGAGCTCCGCCAACTTATCAGCCTTCACCCTTTCTTCTGCATTGCTCTTCAGGAAACTTGGTTTCCAGCAATGCGAAACCCCGCCCTCCATGGCTATCGGGGTTATTATAAGAACCGGGCAGCTTATGAAAGGGTGTCTGGTGGCGTCTGCCTCTATATCCTTCACACTCTGCACAGGGAGTCTGTCCCTCTCCAAACACCTTTAGAGGCTGTCGCTGTTCGGGTGTGGAAGCCACAGGCTGTTACCGTCTGCAGTCTTTACCTTCCACCGGATGGTGATGTCTCGCAGCATGTCCTGGCTGCGCTGATAGCTCAATTGCCGCCACCTTTCTTGCTACTGGGCGACTTCAACGCCCATAACCCTCTGTGGGGTGGGTCCGTGGCAACAGGTCGAGGCGCCACCGTTGAGCATTTATTGTCGCAGCTCGATCTCTCGATTTTAAACGATGGTGCCTTCACACACTTCAGTGTGGCGCATGGCACCTTCTCCGCCATTGACCTTTCGATCTGTAGCCCTAGCCTCTTACCGTCTGTCCAATGGAGTGTGCATGACGACCTGTTTGGTAATGACCACTTTCCGATCTTTCTGTCACTACCACAGCGTCACTCTTCTGGGCGCCCTAGCAGATGGGCTATGAATAAGGCTGACTGGGACTTGTTCTCCTCCACTGCCGCTATTGAGCCTCTCTCTAATGATGACATTGATGCGTTGGTTCAATCGGTCACCACAGGCATCGTTACTGCCGCCGAATCTGCCATCCCCCGTTCCTCTGGGTCCCCTCGGCGGCGGACTGTGCCTTGGTGGTCGCCTGAGATCTCTGCAGCGATTAAAGATCGCCGGTGGGCGCTACAGCGTCACAAGCAACATCCCTGCATTGAACACCTCATCACCTTCAAACGGCTGCGTGCGCAGGCCCGCCGCCTTATCCGCCAAAGCAAGCAGCAGTGCTGGGAGCGGTAAGTGTCCACCATTGGCCTCCATGTCTCTGCATCGCAGGTCTGGGCCAAGATCCGACGCCTCTATGGCTATCGGACCCCTGTCAGCATCCCTTCGCTCTCACTGAATGGAGCAGTTTGTACAGACTCCGACGAAATTGCCAACAGCTTGGCAGAGCATTTTGCTCTTAGTTCCGCTTCTTCCGATTACCCACTGGCCTTCCGCTCCATTAAAGAGCGGATGGAACGTCGGAGACTTTCGTTCCGCACCCACCACCCAGAATCTTACAATGTTCCATTCAGTGAGTGGGAATTTCGCAGTGCCCTATCCGCTTGCCCTGATACCGCTCCTGGGCCAGATGGCATCCACTGTCGGATGCTGAAACACCTTTCAGTCGCCTGCCAGCGACGCCTCCTCGACCTTTACAACCGTCTTTGGGTCGAGGGGGAGTTTCCGTCGCAATGGCGGGAAAGCATTGTCATCCCCGTTTTGAAACCTGGAAAGAACCCTCTGGAGGTGGACAGCTACCGTCCCATTAGCCTCACCAAAGTTCTTTGCAAGTTGCTTGAACGGATGGTGAGCCGGCGCTTGAATTGGGTACTGGAGTCTCGGGGCCTTCTGGCTCCGTCTCAGGGTGGGTTCCGTAAAGGCCGCTCCGCCACCGACAATCTGGTGAGCCTGGAGCCGGCCATCCGTACTGCCTTTGCCCGCCGTCAGCACCTGGTCGCTGTCTTTTTCGACATGCGGAAGGCGTACGATACGACATGGCGTCATCTCATCCTTTCTACGCTTCATGGATGGGGTCTTCGGGGGCCTCTGCCGATTTTTATCCGCAATTTTCTGTCGTATCGTACCTTCCGCGTGCAAGTCGCGGCTTCATATAGTTCCTCCCACGTCCAGGAGAACGGTGTGCCACAGGGTTCTGTTTTAAGTCTCTGCCTGTTTTTAATAGCCATTAACGGGCTCGCTGCGGCGGTGGGAAATTCTGTCTCCGCTTCCCTGTATGCTGACGACTTCTGCCTTTACTACAGCTCTACTGGCATTGCAGCTGCTGAACGTCAGCTACAGGGCGCTATCTGCAAGGCGCAGTCTTGGGCTTTCGCGCATGGTTTTCAGTTTTCGGCTGCTAAGACCCGCGTTATGCATTTCTGCCGGCGACGAACAGTCCATCCTGAGCCGCGGCTTTATCTTGCCAACGAACTCCTTGCTGTGGTGGAGACCCACAGGTTTTTGGGTGTAGTTTTTGATGCCCAGCTGACTTGGCTGCCTCACATTCGGCAGCTTAAACAGGCGTGTTGGCGGCATCTCAATGCTCTGAGATGCTTGAGCCACACCCACTGGGGCGCCGACCGATCTACCCTGTTACGGCTCTACCAGGCGCTAATCCAGTCTCGTCTGGATTATGGGAGCCTGGCTTATGGCTCAGCATCCCAATCTGCTTTGCGGGTGCTGGACCCAATCCTCCATAGCGGGATACGCCTTGCCACTGCTGCTTTCCGGACCAGCCCAGTGGACAGCATACTTGTGGAGGCGGGTGTCCCTCCACTGCGATTACGCCGCCAGCGTTTGCTGGCTTCTTATGCTGCCCATGTTTTCAGCTTGCCCGGGCATCCTAACTACCGGCTACTATTCCCACAGTCGCACGTCCATCTTCCAGAGCGGAGGCCCAAGGCTGGTTATACGATCGCGGTCCGCGTCCGAGAGCTTCTTTCCGGGCTAGGGGTTTTCCATGTTCCACCTCCTTTCCGGGCCCCTCTGCATACGCCGCCGTGGTGTGTGCCTCGCCCTTGCCTTCGGCTCGAATTGGCACAGGGCCCAAAGGACTCAGTCCCTCCGGAGGCCTTCCGCCGCCGCTTTTATTCCATCTTAGCCACGTATCAGGGCTCTGACGTTGTCTACACTAACGGTTCGATGGTTGCTGGTCGTGTCGGGTATGCGCTAACTCTAGAGGACCATAGTGAACAACGTTCATTGCCGGCCGGCTGCAGCGTTTACACTGCTGAGATGGTCGCCATCTTTCGAGCCCTAGAGTATATCCGCTTCCGCTCAGGTGAGTCCTTCGTGATCTGTAGCGATTCCCTGAGCGGTTTACGAGCTCTCGACCAGTGTTTCCCTCGTTCTCGTCTGGTGATGGCTATCCAGGAGTCCCTGTATACTCTTGACCGTTGCGGCCGCTCTGTGGTCTTTGTTTAGACCCGAGGCCATGTTGGGATCCCCGGGAATGAGAATGTTGACCGCCTGGCGAAAGAGGCCACCAGTCAACCACCTCTGGAGATTGGCCTCCCGGCGACTGATTTGCGGGCACTATTACGCCGCAAAATTCTCGATTTATGGGACGCTGAATGGCGCAGCCTGCCCGTACCAAACAAACTCCGTCGTATCAAGGCGTCGACGACTGTGTGGCGGTCGTCCATTCGAGTCTCCCGCCAGGAGTTTGTTGTCCTGTGCCGGCTGCGCATTGGGCACACTCGGCTGACACACGGCCACTTATTGCGCCGTTAGGACCCACCTCTGTGTCGCTGCGGCTCCGTTTTATCTGTGGTGCACATTTTATTGGAGTGTCCGCTTTTAGCTGTGCTCAGGCAGACGTTCGCACTGCCTGACACGCTCCCTGCCCTTTTATCTGATGACCCTGCTATGGCTGGCTTAGTTTTACGTTTTTTCGGGCAGGGGTTTTTTATCATTTAATCTGAGTGTTTGTGTTTTATTTCATTGTTTTGTGTTGATTCTGGCCTTTGGCCTACGGTTTTAAATTCAGTTTTTAATGTGTTCTCGGTGGTTGGCTTTTCCTTTTCTTTTGTTCCTATGGTCGGCCAACCACCGTCACACTCTGTGTGATTTAATTCGTTTTGCCTGGTCTTTATCTACGTTTCTCTTGTTCTGTGTCGTCTGTTCTCTATTCTGTTAATCGTTTTTATTCTCTGTGGGTGTTTTTAGGATTTGGAAAAAGGGACCGATGACTGTAGCAGTCTGGTCCCTTTAATCCCACAAACCAACCAACCACATGGCTGTAACGAATCGTGCAGCCACGTCTAGATCCCTGAGTCAACAGATGGGGACGTTTGCAAGATAACAACCATCTGCACGAACAGTTCGACGACGTTTGCAGCAGCATTGACTATCAGCTCGGAGACTATGGCTGCGGTTACCGTTGACGCTGCATCACAGACAGGAGCGCCTGCGATGGTGTACTCTACGACGAACCTGGGTGCACGAATGGCAAAACGTCATTTTTTCGGATGAATCCAGATTCTGTTTACAGCTTCATGATGGTCTCATCCGTGTTTGGCGACATCGCGGTGAGCGCACACTGGACGCGTGTATTCGTCATCACCATACTGGCGTATCATCCGGCGTGATGGTATGGGGTGCCATTGGTTACACGTCACGGTCACCTCTTGTTCGCATTGCCGGCACTTTGAACAGTGTACCTTACATTTAAGATGTGTTACGACCCGTGGCTCTACTCTTCATTCGATCCCTGTGAAACCCTACATTTCAGCAGGATAATGCACGACCGCATGCTGCAGGTCCTATACGGGCCTTTCTGGATACAGGAAATGTTCGACTGTTGCCCTGGTCAGCACATTCTCTAGATCTCTCACCAATTGAAAACATCTGGTCAATGATGGCCGAGCAACTGGCTCGTCACAATACGCCAGTCACTACTCTTGATGAATTGTGGTATCGTGTTGAAGCTACATGGGCAGCTGTACCTGTACACGCCATTCATGCTCTGTTTGACTCAATGCCCAGGCGTATCAAGGCCGTTATTACGGCTAGAGGTGGTTGCTGTGGGTACTGATTTCTCAGGATCTATGCACCCAAATTGCGTGAAAATGTAATCACATGTCAGTTCTAGTATAATATATTTGTCCATTGAATACCCGTTTATCATCTGCATTTCTTCTTGGTGTAGTAATTTTAATGGCCAGTGGTGTAAACTCAATGGGGAAAGTTCAAAAATCGATAGTGTATGGGTACCTCATGCTCTAAGCTAGTATTACAAATACCAGAGGGTGGCCATGTGTGCTCTCTGCTTGCTCGTCGCCATTTGGCTCGTGAACATCACCGACCAGTCATACCTTCTACTGATAATGGTGAGGAGCAATGGTATCTTTATGTTAATGTAAGTAAAAGAAAGAAATGGTTGAGAGCAAATCAAGCAGCAGTCCTCCGTACAAAGCCCTCCAGCATCCACAAAAGAATGTTATGTACCTCGTGGAACAGAGAGTGTGTGATGTGGTACGAATTGTTTCCCCTAGTTGTAACTATCACCGTTGACGTTTATTGTCAACAGCTGGGACGTGTTGGAGACGCAATCCGAGAACAACGACCAGGAAGACTGTGAGACATGATGCTGCTCCATGTTAACGCCTACCTGTGTTCTGTAAGACTGACAAAATACGCTGTACGGGAGTTGAGTTGAGAAGTCATTCCATACCCACTTTACCCACCTTATTCACCTAATCTTGCGCCCTGAGATTTGATCTTTTCCCACTCCCTATCGATCAACGATGAAGGACCTTCCACTCCGGATGGTAATACGCTCCGATCATGCATCGACAAGTTCTTCGCTTCAAAACCACGTGCTTTCTATTGTTGCGGAATCTAAAAATTACTCCAGGGTTGGCAGGCTCTTGTAATAGTGAAGGAGAATATATTATTGATGACTAAACGCTCTGTTAAGTGCTGTAGTTACCAAATTTGCGGGAAGACTCTACGAACTTAGGCACCACTCTATTAGAATCAAGACTGTCACACATTTAGGCAACTTGCGCTCCCATCAGGGCGCAAGATTAGGTGAATAAGGTGGGTAAAGTGGGTATGTAATGACACGCAAAAGAAAATTTTCCATCCACTCCTATAAGCGACAGATTTTTGAAAAGCTGGAATTTGGAAGAGGAGATGTGTAGCTATGTTGAGTAAAATCCTCAGCCTTCCATGTGAAATATCAAGAGAGCTACGTTTAAAATTCCTCAAAAACTGGAACTTCCTGGCAGATTAAAACTGTCTGCTAGACCGAGACTCGAACTCGGGTCCTTTGCCTTTCGCAGCCATGTGCTTTACCGAGTGGGCTGCCCAATCGACGATCCGAAGGCTATTGCTAAACTATGTCTCTGCAGTAACCTCTCTTCGAAGAGTTCTAGTCCTGTAAGTTCCGCAGGAGAGCTTGTGTGAAGTGTGGAAAGTAGAAGATGAGGTATAGGTGGAAGTAAAGCTGTTAGGACGGGCCATGAATCGTGCCTGAGTAGCTTAGTCGGTAGAGCAATTTCCCACGAAAGGCGAAGGTCCCGAATTCGAGCCTGTCACGAAGTATGGGAATCGTACGGTGCGCAGCGGCGGTTCGCGCGCGAGGTTACTCACTGGGCGTGGGCTCGTCCTGGACGACGAGCGAGGAGATGTCCCTGGTGAGGCCGCCGACGCTGCGCGCCTGGCACATGTAGGCGCCGGTGTCCGCGTAGGCGATGTGGCGCGTGCGCAGCTCGGTGCCGTTGCCCACTAGGTCGTACTTGCGCGGCCACTGGCGCGCGCGCAGCGGTTCGTCGTTCTTCAGCCACTCCACCTGCGGACGTCCCACCCACTCACTGCCGGCCGTCTGCCGAGCGGGCGCTGCACGGCGCTAAGAGGATTTTTGTCTGCCATGGCAGTTAAACGGGGACGAAAGACTCCAGAAGGAGAAATGTTCAGGAGGTTGGATGAACAGTGTAATGGCTCGCTACTGGGGCACGGTTCGAGGCAAAAACACATGTTCTTGTCTTACCGTCCAAATGAATACTATGCTTTTCTTAAAAAAAATTAATACCTCGACTTTCATTTCTATAACCAAGACGAAGAGGAGTGCCGAAGCTTAAGGATGAAATTCTCGTCAGGAACAGGGTGCAGAGTACCGAGAGGCGTAAAACGAATATTTCTCTAAAAGAGATGGCTGGAAAACATATTTCGTAAATACGAGGGTGGATCAAAAAGTAATGCACCTGTGCCATAAATGATTTAATACTCAACATACACTCTAAGACGGAAGTCTGTATTAACGCTTTAAATATTCTCGCTTTAAACAAAGCCTTCTTCACACAGCAAAATAAAATCACTTAATTTGTTTTCTTATAATGAGCACTCAAATCTGTCTATAACTGCAAACAGGAACACTCATTGCTTTCTTCAAGCTTAATCTGTCGTCCAGTGTTCGGAAAAAAATAAAGCAACAGAGTCATCGACTTTCCTGATTCGTCAGGTTTTAAGTCGATAAAACTTTATTTTCTGTTCGTAGCAAGAGGACATTAAATAAAATCACTTTAAAGTAAAGGCAAAACTTATCATAAAAGTATATAACCGAATAAATGTAGAATTCTGTAAATCAATCAAGATGAGGAAACCAAACGTGACATCAATAGTCAGTCGTGATAAAACACGTATGTATTCAATGAATCATGATTAGAGTAAATTAATCAGGTAGGGATATAGACACCAATGGGGCTTGTGAACAGTTACCTACAAAGGCGAATAACGTATTTTTCCTTGCCCTTATGGAGGTATTACCATACAGTCTGGGTATTATATTGCTCCAGGTACTATAAATGAAATGGAAAATGGATAACATCTGATTTTTTGTGTTACAAATTTATTTCGTGTAAATTATTTCGGTACCTTACAGTGAGGTAACAAAAGTCATTGCTTAGCGATATGCATTTATAAAGATGCCGGTGGTATCGCGTACACAAGGTATAAAAGGGCAGTCCATTGGTCGAGCTGTCATTTTACGCCGGCCGGAGTGGCCGAACGGTTCTAGGCGCTTCAGTTTGGAACCGTGCGACCGCTACGGTCGCAGGTTTGAATCCTGCCTCGGGCATGGATGTGTGTAATGTCCTTAGGTTGGTTAGGTTTAAGTAGTTCTAAGTTCTAGGGGACTGATGACCTCCGCAGTTAAGTTCCATAGTGCTCAGAGCCATTTGAACCATTTGTAGAAGTGAAGTAAATCTACAGACAAAGAAATGATTACAATTTCAGCAAAATTGACAGATTTATTCAAGAGAAAGAGCTTCACAAATTGAGCAAGTCAGTAACGCGTTGGTCCGCCTCTGGTCCTTTGCAAGCAGTTATTCGGCTAGGCATTAATTGATAGAGTTGTTCGATGTCTTCCCGAGGGATATCGTGCCGAATTCCGTCGAAATGGCGCATTGGACCGTCAGACCTCCAAGATGGTTGGAAGGCCCTGTCCGTAGGGCTACAAACGTTATCTGTTGGAAAGAGATCCGGTGACTTTACTGGCCAAGGTAAGGTTTGCCGAAAACGAAAACAAGCAGTAGAAGCTGTTGCCACTTGTGGGAGCTCATTAACTTGCTGAAATGTAGGGTCAGGATCGCTTCCCATGAAGGGCGACAAAACGGGGCGTAGAAAATCGTCGACGTACCGCTATGTTGTAAAGCTGTCGTGGATGACAGCCGAAGAGGAATTGCTGTGAAAAGAAATGGCGCCCCAAATCGTCGCTCCTCGCTATCGGCCATATGGCACGCGACAGTCATGTCAGTATCCAGTCGATGTCCGGGTCGTGTCCAGACACTTATTGGACCTCGAATCACATTGACTGGAGAAGAATTGACTTCAGTGATGAGTCCCACTTCGAACTGAGCCCCGATTACAAGCGAAGAGTTGCCTAGACATGCCCCAGCAGGCGGTGGGATACCAACCTGACTGTCACTCGAAATGGGGCCAGACAGGAGAATCGGTCTGGGGTGCCATTTCTTTTCCCGACAGGATCCCTTTGATTGTCATCCACGCCACCCTTGCAGTACAATGGCTCGTCCATGATATTCTACGCACCTTTTTGTTGCCCTTCATGGAAAGCCATCATGGGATTTCATTTCAGCAAGATTATGCCTCCCCACACTCGGCGTGAGTTTCTACTGCCTGTCTTTGTACTTTTCACACCATACTTGGGCAGTAAGGTCGTTGGGCCACTCCCCAACTGAGAACGTTTCGAGCATTGAGGGCAGGTCCTTCCAACTAGCTCACGATTTTGACGATGTAACACGCCAATTGAACAGAATTTTACATGATATCCCTCAGCAGGACATGCAACACCTCTGTCAATCTATGTGAAGCCGAATTACTGCTTGCGTGAGGGCCAGAGGTGGAACGCGTTATATGTGAAGCTCTTCAATAAACCATCCATTTTTTCTGAAAGTGTAGTTACTTTGTTTGTCTGTAGATCTACATAACAGCTACGGATTTGCTTCCCGTTCCGTAAATTCCTTCGTGATGCCTCGTTTTATTGTGTTGTAGTGTATAACAGCAGAATTAGTGCAGATCATTCCCTGAATTCTGAACAACACAACCGTTCAACATTGTCAGCATGCGTTTGTATACATTTGCACCATCGTCGAACCCAGGCAACAAAACCAGTTTGTAAAATTTCAGCGTTTTGCTCCTTGATCCATGGTTTTAAAGCTCTTTTAGCCTCATCCATAAACAAAATATATTGCGATGGTGTAATGGACATCAGCAATGTGAGGCATTGGGTGAAGAAGCTGGTAGTGGAAAAAATGACGCTGCAGATAGACCGTGCGGCCACCGTTCGATTACGTCTGTCAATGATGCCAATCGAGGACGCGCTGAAGAGGTAATTCGCGGAGACAGGCGCGTTAGAGACGACAGTCACCACCTTTAAAATCATCAAGAGAAAAATGGTTCAAGAAGCCAATCTGTGACTTTTTCAAACTCATTTTGATGCCTGGGTTCAGCGATGGCACAAATGGGTACAAATGCATGACGACTACGTTGAAAGTCGTTGTTGTGCGGAGGAGACTTCAGTTTATGACCTGTACTAATTTGACAGTTATAAATTCTTTATTGAAATTTTATGACACAGGAGACATTATTTTTTGATCCACTCTCGTGTTAATTACTGAGTAATGGATATGCGACAAGAGTCGAGGTATCGGTTCGTTACTATCTCAGAGATTTAGTTATTCGCATTTTTTCCTCATAGCACAGAGTTCCTGCCCGATTCGGATAAGGTCGGTAGTGTTCAAATTCTTCCAAGCCTTTGCCTTCAGCGGAATCGGAGAAACGGAAACATTTCGTTACTGGCCTTTCTGCTTCCCACACGTTCGTGCTGACTCGCTAGTTATCGTAGCCTTCTTATTATCAGTGACACGTAGTACCGACTACGTTTAAGTCACTCACCACCATCTTTCCTCGCATGCATTTCGTGTCCGACTCAGGTGGAGTCTGCTATTCGTAATCCTCCAATTCCTTTTACACACGCTACAGTTTCCACCGTACTACAAACTGCCGTCTTTAGATAGCCCACAACGTTAGGGGGCGGGGTTGTTGAACGGGGCTGCGGCCTTCTGCTGTCCGACGACCGCACTCCGCCTCGCCTTGTCGCTCCAGAGGAGGACAGCCAGGTGGGAGAACTGCCGCGTGTGTGGTAACGGCCTACCAGAAGTAGCAGCGCCGCGATTCAGTTTCGAATAATTTTGACGCAACATAGTTCTACTCTTGCAAGTTCATCAGTAGAGCCACGGTGTGTGTTCATCAGACAGCAGAAGAGAAAGTCGGTACTGGAAAATATCCCACTCAAACGGCATATTCACGAGCTCGGCTATACACACAACTTGATAGGTTGGCAAAAAAGTATTTATGTCTAATGACTACATCTTGAATGATGTTCAGTAAAGTATGAAGTGAGGAATACTTCTGTTTCTTGACAATACTGAATAAATATAATACAAAATTTAGTCTTTATTTTTACAGCCCTAGATCCACATAACCTACTTTTCAGTGTAGAAAACAAAGAAGAATCGTTAGTGTTTACTGTCTTGGTGATGACGAGGTCATCGGAGACGAAGTACGTTAGATATGGCAAATCGCCCACTTTCTTTCCATAGGCATCTGCGTGGCCTTTGTGGTAAGCAGTATCGGGAATACACGGGAAGCCTAAATGTGGTGTCCTACCGACTGCAAACCCAAGATCTTAATCACCGCACCACCTCTTTCAGTCCCATACGCAGAACAGGATTATGAACGCTGACTGGAAACAACAAAACCATCAGTAGCTGCAATATTCAGTGCTGGATAAAGCCCTCTGTAGACATTCCCATGCATTATAGTCTTCAGTAATAAACAGCCAAGCTGATCCTGCACATTGTCTAATGTCATCCATTCACCTCCCATTAGGTCTTTACCCTATACGTTCAAAATAAATGGAATCCCAATTTACAGTATTGGGAGACAAGTGGAAAACCCATATTGCTTCTAGTAGGCAATGTAAATCGTCTGCCATAATAGCGCTTTTAACATGGGGTTGGACGGCTACAACAAAGAAAAGTAAGATGGCCAATGTGTATGACACAAACCATTCATGCGCCAGGGGAATATTCGGCGGCCGTCGTGTCATCGAACTTTTGTTTACGTATTCTTCTTGTTTTGCTTCTTTTCCCCATCTTGTACTTCACCCTCCCTCTTCCCTTTCCTGGTCGCCTTACTTGATATTTTTCGTCTGTTAGAAAACTGCACACCCTCGGGAATGGTACCCAGGCTACTAGCCCACGCTGGCGTGTATCAACATTACTAGCGCTGTAGCACTGTTGTCAGTTACTCGTTGACTAAACAGTTGAACCACGCTCTGTATCCACATACTCCTCTCATCATTGGATAACTCCAGCCCTACCCTCGTTTGCTATTAGCAGCCAGTACTGTTGTGGCGTGGTAGACAATAGGCGGAGCGTCGAATGCTGTGAACACCATTGGCCACCTCGTACAATAACAACCCAGCTGCTTTGATTATGAAGAAGTAATTCTTGTTTTGCCACGTACTCATGACGAATTTTCATCCAGAATTGTAGCTTATGATGCAGTTCTTGTATTTAATTATGGGAAGGTGGGGAAGATGAAGGTATTAGATAGAATGGGCTTGAAGGTAGAAAATTTCATTCAAGACTTCCTGGGAAAAATAGATTTTCATTGCCTTTCTGCAGCTGGAAAGGCAGTTGAAAACCTGGTAAAGAAAAGAAGGCAGAAAACAAGATACCAGATGAGAAGCCTTGAAGGAACAGCGGGCGCTGAGTAGATTTCCGAGACCTTTCAAAGAGGCGACATAATAAAAAACGTTACATTTAACTTAGTACTGCATTTCCTGAAAATTATATTTTTTAAAGTTTATATACCTTTTTCTTAGAATCTGTGAAGCCTAGAATCATGAATTTTTTTACACTTATTTCTATAAACCCAATAAATGTTATCCTGAGTGTAAACTTTGAAATTATGATTGCAAGCTGAGTGAGATATCGAGCAAAGTACTTGGATTTTTGTATGAATTTTATATTATACTTACAGAATTATAATTGAAAATTATTAAAATTTTCCTGTTCGACGTATTCAAGAAACTTCATGAGAGTAACTTACTACATGTAAGGAAAACAAACAGAGAAATTTTTGTAGAAGTATTTGAACAGTTTCTGGGAAAAATGTCCATATGTTACTTTTGAAAATAAATTTTTTGAGTTCTCTAAAGACGTTTATATGTATATACACTCCTGGAAATGGAAAAAAGAACACATTGACACCGGTGTGTCAGACCCACCATACTTGCTCCGGACACTGCGAGAGGGCTGTACAAGCAATGATCACACGCACGGCACAGCGGACACACCAGGAACCGCGGTGTTGGCCGTCGAATGGCGCTAGCTGCGCAGCATTTGTGCACCGCCGCCGTCAGTGTCAGCCAGTTTGCCGTGGCATACGGAGCTCCATCGCAGTCTTTAACACTGGTAGCATGCCGCGACAGCGTGGACGTGAACCGTATGTGCAGTTGACGGACTTTGAGCGAGGGCGTATAGTGGGGATGCGGGAGGCCGGGTGGACGTACCGCCGAATTGCTCAACACGTGGGGCGTGAGGTCTTCACAGTACATCGGTGTTGTCGCCAGTGGTCGGCGGAAGGTGCACGTGCCCGTCGACCTGGGACCGGACCGCAGTGACGCACGGATGCACGCCAAGACCGTAGGATCCTACGCAGTGCCGTAGGGGACCGCACCGCCACTTCCCAGCAAATTAGGGACACTGTTGCTCCTGGGGTATCGGCGAGGACCATTCGCAACCGTCTCCATGAAGCTGGGCTACGGTCCCGCACACCGTTAGGCCGTCTTCCGCTCACGCCCCAACATCGTGCAGCCCGCCTCCAGTGGTGTCGCGACAGGCGTGAATGGAGGGACGAATGGAGACGTGTCGTCTTCAGCGATGAGAGTCGCTTCTGCCTTGGTGCCAATGATGGTCGTATGCGTGTTTGGCGCCGTGCAGGTGAGCGCCACAATCAGGACTGCATACGACCGAGGCACACAGGGCCAACACCCGGCATCATGGTGTGGGGAGCGATCTCCTACACTGGCCGTACACCACTGGTGATCGTCGAGGGGACACGGTACATCCAAACCGTCATCGAACCCATCGTTCTACCATTCCTAGACCGGCAAGGGAACTTGCTGTTCCAACAGGACAATGCACGTCCGCATGTATCCCGTGCCACCCAACGTGCTCTAGAAGGTGTAAGTCAACTACCCTGGCCAGCAAGATCTCCGGATCTGTCCCCCATTGAGCATGTTTGGGACTGGATGAAGCGTCGTCTCACGCGGTCTGCACGTCCAGCACGAACGCTGGTCCAACTGAGGCGCCAGGTGGAAATGGCATGGCATGCCGTTCCACAGGACTACATCCAGCATCTCTACGATCGTCTCCATTGGAGAATAGCAGCCTGCATTGCTGCGAAAGGTGGATATACACTGTACTAGTGCCGACATTGTGCATGCTCTGTTGCCTGTGTCTATGTGCCTGTGGTTCTGTCAGTGTGATCATGTGATGTATCTGACCCCAGGAATGTGTCAATAAAGTTTCCCCTTCCTGGGACAATGAATTCACGGTGTTCTTATTTCAATTTCCAGGAGTGTAGAATACAAGAAACTAAACTGGAAATGAGCTACTTTCATGCAAAGCATGGGACAAAATTTCATACTGTTTCTTCAGAATTGTGGATTTGGATCTTTTAAATAGTATGTATTTTTAATGGAAGTCCCTCCTTAAGGGAGTTACAATATCTCATTTTTCTCCTGTTTATAGTCTTATACCCTTTCGCCTGAAAAAGAGACCCAACTATGAAGTTAGAGATTGTACCAGTGTGGAGCGGCAGATAGAAGAGCCTATTTCGTAGCGACCCTAGGACACCAGCACGTATCTGAGAAAAGTCTGTGCGAAATGCCAGACATTTCACAGGCAGACAAGTCCGCTACGAGATCGGTGAAATACTCGAATCGCATTCAAGACGACAGATGTTCAAATGCCCGTGCGGACGTTCTCATTTAGGTTGTCCGTAACTTTCATAAATAGCCTGAGGCAGATGCCTTTGAATAAGACACGTCTCATCTCGAGCTCAAACTGCGTCTCTAATGACCTAGATGTCAACTGCTGATTAATCATCAATATAGGTTCCTTTTACTCCATAAATAGCAGACATACGAGCCTTTCACATAACGGGAACTGAGGGAAAGGAATTCCTTCACTAACCAGAAACAGAAAGCACGCCGCAGGACAGTAATAATTTTTCCCTACCGCGCTTTCCACGTCAATAGGCATGAATTTTTGAAGAAATTTTGGAAGTCGTAGAGTGTGTGAAATGTATGGGTTATTGAGATATGTGCTCTTCGACTTTATACGTCTTTCGTATATTGAAGTGTGTTCTGAGTCTTACAAGAAGCATTTCGCAATTTAGCAACTACTACAAGGACTTTAAGCCACTGCGTAATTCGTAGTAATGGACGCTTCTGCGCAGTTACAGCATGTGTTGGTGTTGCTCTTACCTTAGGGAAAGGCTCTCCCACGACGTGGCAGAACATGGACGCCTGCTCACCAGGACGTCTGTACTGTATCTTCGGCATCACCTTCACTTCCGGTATTGCTGAAAACGAAAAAGAAGGTCCAAAAGTGATAGAATGCCACTTTCTTATCTAATGGACAAGTGCCATTAATGAAGACAGTTATGTAGTATATTGCGAGGGCAGAAACTTGTAGTAACACTCTAAACAATCTTGTGTGCTTTGTGAGCGAGCAATATTGTCATCCAGTTGAGACAATGTCGAAGTGAGGTCTTGGAACTAAGCAAGCTTGCTGTACGTTATTAGAGAATAACAAAATTTCCTTTGAAGTACTTACAGAATAGAATATAAGGCTCCAAGTCACTGCTGAGAACAACGCAAATAGTCGATGAGACACGATTTTCGGCTGCCACCGTCCTTCACTTACGTCCACTTTCTTATGATAATGCTAATTATTATCTCTGACTTGGTATAACATCATATAGTGCAGTGAATTATCAACATCTCTTGTGATCTTACCATTTACATTCAATTATTATTGTTATTAACGTTGTTATTATTATTATTGCACTGCTTAACCGATGTAAAAACAATCTACGGCCCCTTCACCCACCAGCCCTTACTGCTTCATTACCTAATGTAGGAGTGACCTCTTGTAAGGACGGCATAAATGTCTGAATATTCGATATTCCGCTGACTTCAGCAGATAAGCTGTTCTAATTGTTGCTGTTCCTGCATATGCCTGATGACGATCCAAATCATACACTACAACGTTATCTGTTCAGAGGCATGCTGATTATTACAGACATACAAGGATGGTCTTTTTCCTGAGAAGGAAACAGTTAAAGTCACTGTAGATATTTACGGCCTCTCGTCGGGATGTGTATGGAGTACGAAACCAAAGTCTTGACAAGTGGTGGCCAGAAGAGATATATTATTTGTAGGGTCAACCCAATACTCTGAGTAATTTCTTAAAAATGTGTAGGGGTTCAAACAGCGGAAGTTTACACTACTAAGCTTGTCAACAGTATCGAAGGTGCATCAGAACTCTACGGCTGTTCGGGGATACCTTCTGACTATTTTGGTATCAGGGATCCATGGTCACCGGCGACTCGTTACAGAGCTTTTGCATTTCGTTTTGTTTCTTGCCACAGTTAGCTTTATGTCTGTATAGTACTGTAAACGGTGCTCAGCAGTGATAATGTCGACGGTGTGATTATGGATGGGTTTTGGTTGTAGATCAGGTTGATATGCACCTCGTTATGGGTTCACAGAATTCAGTGGGGGGGGGGGGGGGGGGGCTGGGAGCATAGAGAGCGGTGGGGGTGGGGGGGGGGGAGGGACGCACAGCGTCGCTAAGCTCAGCTGTTCCCATAGCGACGGCAGCTACATCACAGGACTTTTGTGCCTGTCTGAGAATTGTTGTATTACTCTGTCTTGTGTGGCCCATGTTTTGGCTGTTGCATATTGCAGGCTTCTTCGCTGTTATGATGGTATTTTCACAGGAACAAGGGTGATTTTAGTAACAAACTGAATAAATCACAATTACATTACTACTCTGTTACGAGCTGCTTGGAGCATGGGTCCCTTGTAGCAAAATATACAGAAGATATCCTCGAACAGCCTCTGAAAGTTTGTCAGTGGTGTTCTGATTCGCTCTGTACGAACACCAACATTAGTTTCCGAAAGACTAAATTTAAGCCTACATTTAGCTTACATACTAGAGGTTAGAACAGTGTCCATTACTATCACCTGCCGGTTTCGGTAGCAAGAAACATCATCAGGCTATCCTATTTTGAAAAAATCAGAGTATGTAGTTCTTCAAGAAATATTTACAAAATATTTTTCTCTGTGATAGCTAACTCATGGTATAAAGTGCAGTCTTAAAATATTGTCAGCTTCTAAACCATCAAGTGCAGTTGTCAAGCACGCTTACTCAAGTAGTCATGTCATTCACTAAAAGTACTACCGAATGCAGTGATTTCTACAGGCGCAAGTTGCGGTCTCAAATGATATAACTGCCCGCTAAGCACAGAGTTCTTTTTTATTTCGCAAAAAATAGTCAGAATTCAAAAGATATCTAAAAATGAAAGTTGCATGAAACTATGGAATGTAAGAATGTAACTAACAAGACATAAAAAATGAAACAGTCAGGCGGAACTGCAGTGAATCAATAAAGACAGAATTATATATACAAACTGCTATGTTTTCATCCAGCGTTTGTATACGATGCTTTCCGCTACAAAACATCGCTCAGACCATTTTAAGGCATAAAAGAAGCCTCTGCACATAAGAGGCACTTTTATCATCACTGGCCGTACTTGCTTCTATTTAAAGGATAGCACTGACATGTACTTTTAGTATATGACACAATTGCTTGGGTAAGTGAAGGTGACAACTGCGAACCATACGTAAGAGGCTGCCTATATGTATTTGAAGGTTTCACTTGACACCATACTTCAGCTACCATACAGAAAAATATTTAGCAAATGTTTTTATTATAGCTATGCTCTGTTGATAGCTCCTATATTGTAGTCAGAAGTGTTTTTAAAATACCTATGTCGTCTGGCCTCTCTAATCGCCCAACATCAGCAAAAATCACTTCACGATTTAGCCATCTGAGCATAGTCAGATACAATAATAAGCTAAAATATGTAGGTGTCACTTCAAACAGAGCGCTGAAAACCATAGACACTTTTACAACATAGCTAAGAAGGTGCAAAGACGAGTGAACGTGTGAACCTGGTGAGCAACTGGTAAGTAGAACATGCGGAGCAAATGTATCGCTTCACTACGGAGCATCCCCTGCGTCGCTATACTCTGCAACAGAATATAGCGCACCAGTTTCACTCTGCAGAGCTCATGCGAAGAAACTTGACGTTCATTTGACAAAGGCTATGATAACTGTCAGTGAATCAGTAAAATCTACGCCTGCATGTTGGTTACCAGTACTATCAAAGATCTGTCCAACTCTTCTTCGTCGAAAGGTGTCTCTTTACAACCTCTGTAGCAAATTCCTAAAAATAACTCACCCCCTCTTCACGAATATCTACTTTAGCTGGCTAGCAAACACCATAAATTTCTGAATACCAGCATATGAAGAAGATGTCGAAATGATCTCCACTGAGTGCAATTGAGATGCTGAATGGAAACGTCAGTGGCAAGTCACTAAACTCGCGAACATCGACCTTACTGGCACCACAAATGTTCAATTTCCAGTCTTTTATCATTCTAGAGACGTTTGTATACAGCTTAATAGAATATGAGTGCCCTAATAGGCGTTTTACTGGAGATACAAAGAGCCTACATGAAACATCAGCCGAGATGCTCAGCTAGATTGAGTGTTCCGACATTAGTGTGTAATATGGGGTGTTGATTGTTTATATACACTACTGGCCATTAAAATTGCTAAACCAAGAAGAAATGCAGATCATAAACGGGTATTCATTGGACAAATATATTATACTAGAACTGACATGTTATTACATTTTCACGCAATTTGGGTGCACAGATCCTGAGAAATCAGTACCCAGAACAACCATCTCTGGCCGTAATAACGGCATTGATACGCCTGGGTATTGAGTCAAACAGAGCTTGGATGGCGTGTACAGGTACAGCTGCCCATGCAGCTTCAACACGATACCACACTTCATCACGAGTAGTGACTGACGTACTGTGACGAGCCAGTTGCTCGGCCACCATTGACCAGACATTTTCATTTGGTGAGAGATCTGGAGAATGTGCTGGCCAGGACAGCAGTCGAACATTTTCTGTATCTAGAAAGGCCCGTACAGGACCTGCAACATCTGGTCGTGCATTATCCTGCTGAAATGTAGGGCTTCGCAGGGATCGAATGAAGGGTAGAGTCACGGGTCGTAACACATCTGAAATTTAACGACCACTGTTAAAAGTGCCATCAATGCGAACAAGAGGTGACCGAGACGTGTAACCAATGGCACCCCATAGCATCACGCCGCGTGATACGCCAGTATGGCGATGACAAATAGACGCTTCCAATGTGCGTTCACCGCGATGTCGCCAAACACGGATGCGACCATCATGATGCTGTAAACAGAACCTGGATTCATCCGCGTTGGGATCCAGCACGGCGTTCCGTATTACCCTCCTGAACCTACCGATTCCATATTCTGCTAACAGTCATTGGATCTCGACCAACGCGAGCAGCAATGTCACGATACGATTAACCGCAATCGCGATAGCCAACAATCCTATCTTTATCAAACTGAGAAACGTGATGGTACGCATTTCTCCTCCTTACAAGAGGCATCACAACAAGGTTTCACCAGGTAACGCCGGTCAACTGCTGATTGTGTATGAGAAATCGGTTGGAAACTTTCCTCATGTCAGCACGTTGTCGTTGTAGGTGTCGCCACCGGCGCCAAACTTGTGTGAATGCCTTGAAAAGCTAATCATTTGCATATCACAGCATCTTCTTCCTGTTGATTAAATTTCGCGTCTGTAGCACGTCATCTTCGTGGTGTAGCAATTTTAATGGCCAGTAGTGTATGTAGGCCGTTCAATAAGTAATGCAACACTTTTTTCTCGGCCAATTTCAGTTGAAAGAATGCGTAATTTGTTTTGGGACATCGTGGAATCTCCCCGCTTCAGCTCCTATATTTCCATGAAGTTCCAATAGTTGGTGGCGCTATACGTTGCCTTCAAAATGACGTCTGTAACTATAGTGCGTTCCAAGCGAAGAGCTGTCATTGAACTTCTTTTGGCGAAAAACCAAATCATCGCTGATAGTCATATTCACTTGCAGAATGTCTTCGGAGACCCGGTAGTGAACAAAAGCACGGCAAGTTGTTGAGCGAGGCGTCTGTCGAGATCACAACAAGGTAGGCCAATCCTATACCATCTCCCGCCTGCCGGTCAGCCCCAGACGGTTGTGCTACTCTCAGGAAATTGCAAAAATAACTTCAGCGTGTTTGTCGCCACAACAATTCAAAGGAACTTCTCCTTTTCCATGAGAACGTAAGGCCTCGCACAAGGCTGCCCACGCGAGAGAAGCTCACAAATCTTCATTGGGCTGTTCTTTCCCATTCACCCTTTAGCCAAGACCTCACACCTTCCGACTTTCATCTGTTTGAGTCGATGAAGGATGGTGGGTAGGTTGTTGATGCAGCAAGACGTTGGCTCACACCAGTAGAGTAGTACCATGGATGCACACGAGCCCTCCCAGTAAGGCGGCGTACGTGTGTCGTATTGATGGAGATTACATTGAAACATAGTGTTTTGTAGCCATAATTACTATAATTATTAATAAAGTGTGATCCTTGACTCCTGTAACCGGGGAGCGTACATCGCGAACCGGGGCGGTCAAGGATGCAGCAGTTTGAAAAAATTCAAAACATAGTGCCCCACTGCCCGCTGAGCGCCTAGCGGGTCGGTGACGCAACCTGCCCAACTTGGCTCGGCGCCAGGCCGGCGCACATGGGGAGGCGTGCCGCTAGTGCGACTACAGCACGCGTACGGGATAATCCCCGCCTGCTGGTGCCTGCAGAGTCTAAGTCTGTTATCAGCGCGTTACGTAATGAAGGTCACACGTCTCCTATACAGGGTGTTACAAAAAGGTACGGCCAAACTTTCAGGAAACATTTCTCACACACAAATAAAGAAAAGATGTTATGTGTACATGTGTCCGGAAACGCTTAATTTCCATGTTGGAGCTCATTTTAGTTTCGTCCACCTACGCTCAATGGAGCACGTTTCATGATTTCATATGGGTTACTCTACCTGTGCTCCTAGAACATGTGCCTTTACAAGTACGCCACAACATGTGGTTCATGCGCGATGGAGCTCCTGCACATTTCAATCGAAGTGTTCGTACGCTTCTCAACAACAGATTCGGCGACCGATGGATTGGTAGAGGCGGACCAATTCCATGGCCTCCACGCTCTCCTGACCTCAACCCTCTTGAATTTCATTTATGGGGGCATTTGAAAGCCCTTGTCTACGCAATCTCGGTACCAAATGTAGAGACTCTTCGTGCTCGTATTGTGGACGGGTGTGATGCAATACGCCATTCTCCAGGGCTGCATCAGCACATCAGGGATTCCATGCGACGGAGGGTGGATGCATGTATCCTCGCTAACGGAGGACATTTTGAACATTTCCTGTAACAAAGTGTTTGAAGTCACGCTGGTACGTTCTGTTGCTGTGTGTTTCCATTCCATGATTAATGTGATTTGAAGAGATGTAATAAAATGAGCTCTAACATGGAAAGTAAGCGTTTCCGGAGACATGTCCTCATGACATATTTTCTTTCTTTGTGTGTGAGGAATGTTTCCTGAAAGTTTGACCGTACCTTTTTGTAACACCCTGTATAAGCGGGCAGTGCACGCCTGCGGAACCATTCCGCTGTGAGCTATACCTGCAACAGCATTGAAGCAGTACGCCTCGTCGACGTGTGTATCGTCAACGCCGCCACCGCACTCCCTTCTACAAACATATAATCAGCTTCGAGAATAAACTTGAAGGAAATGGAACTGCCCAATCTGTTATATTGAATGTACCTATATTCTTTCGTGGGTGAAGAGTTAATTTTACGCTGGACGTTGCTACTGGAAATTCCGCCGACAAAAGATGGTGGGGAGGTTGTTGATGCAGAAAGACTTTGGCTCCGACCAGTAGAGTAGTACCATAAGGTGGAGTAAGTGTGTCGCATTGATGGAGATTACATTGAAAAATAGTATTTTGTAGCCATAAGAGTGGGGAATGGTTCAAATGGCTCTGAGCACTATAGGACTTAACATCTAAGGTCATCAGTCCCCTAGAACGTAGAACTACTTAAACCTAACTAACCTAAGGACATCACACACATCCATGCCCGAGGCAGGATTCCAACCTGCGACCGTAGCAGTCCCGCTGTTCTGGACTGCAGCGCCTAGAACCGCACGGCCACTGCGGCCGGCTGGAGTGGGGAATAAGATGGTGTATTGGAATCCTGAGTAAACCCAACCTGCTAAAAAAAATTAATGCTGCTTTGGTTATTGACCGCCCCTCATCGTACAAGTAGTTGCACATGAGCATTTTTTCTTGTTTTTGTAGCTGACGCATATGATAATGACCTTAATAATAATAATAATAACTCCACTCTTTGATCATAAGATGGTCTGATGATGGTACTTTGATCCGAAACCGATAGTCATTAGACAAAGTAACAGTTCGAAAGAGGGCTAAATCAAATAATTTGGGCTAAGTTTAGTATATTTCACAATTCACAACCAAATCATTCATTGTATTAAGGAATATGAAATATAAATGAAGGTTCGAATTTCTTATACGTTTTCGTAAATACATGGTAAGGGAAAAAACGTTGTACTGAAAATAGTATGTAGTTTCTCGCTACTCAGTGAAAGTAAGTAATCAAAGCTGCAAGGTTCTGCCCAGAATTAGTATTGGAATCTGTGTTTGTTTTGAAAGTACTTGATAGGAAGAATGAGTCTGGACTCACTGTGCACGGTGAGCACGTGCGTCTGCACGACGTCCTTGTTGCGCTGCGCGTGGCAGGAGTAGTTGCCGGCGTGCACGAGCTGGACGCGCGTCAGGTAGAGCGAGCCGTCGCTGAAGACGCGGACGCCGACGCCGTCGCCGGCGAGCGCGGCCAGGTCGGCGCCGTGGCGCCGCCACACGATGGGCGGCGGGGGCGTGCCGCTCACGTCACACTTGATCTCCACGTTGTCGCCCACGCGCGCCGACAGCCGGTTCACCTGCAGCGCCTTGTCCAGCGACACCACCGACACGCCTGCGGAAAGCCGACAGGGTGCCCAGCAAGTAAAGAGCCGCTTCTTCTTTTCAATAGAGTATGGCTTATCCTAGACTATTAATTAAATATTGCTGGATATTAAGTCATAGTCAAATGAACGTCACATTAAAACCTAGCGTTTCGTCCCCACCTACAGTGGACATTTCCAAGGAGGATCTTACTTTGTTTGAGTGTCCGGTTCACACCCTGGCTCTCTATTGGCTTGCAGCAAAATTCTGTTTACGCTTGCTCTCGCGCATTGGCGTGACATCACTTGCTTTGAACACCCGAGCGCAGTTTGCTGTTGTCGTTTGCCGTCGTCCGCTGTTGCCATCACGCCACGGTGGAAGACTGGTACCGGGTTCCAGATATCATTCAGTTTCACTCCCTCCTCCTTTCTGTCGATATTCCTGTGGTGTTTAATAATCTCTATGGCCTCTCTCTATAATCATTCATGATGTCCTCTTGTACTTGCCAGCACTTGAGTCCCATCAATTAGAATGCCGTGGTATCATGGCTGTAAACCATGCCCCGAATTAGCTGATCTGTCAGTATCCTCTTTCACAGTGCCCCTGTGCTCTTCTAGTCGTTTTTCGACTGTTCTTTTTGTAGTATCCACAAACACCGCCCCCACAACTATATGGAATCCTATAAATTTCTACATTTCTAGGGTGTTCGAGCATTCTTGTCCAATTTGAGGTGATAAATAACATTCCATCAGAATTTCTAAAATCATTTGGGGAAGTGGCAACAAAACGACCATTCACGTTAGTGTGTACAATGTATGAGTCTAGCGACATACCACCTGAATTTCGGAAAAATATCATTCACACAATTTCGAAGACTGCAAGATCCAACAAGTGCGGGAATTATCGCACAATCAGCTTAACAACTCATGTATGCAAGTTGCTGACAACAACAGTATATAGAAGAATGGAAAAGAAAATTGAAGATGCGCTAGATGACGATCAGTTTGGCTTTAGGAAAGGTAAAGGCGCTAGAGATGCAATTCTGACGTTGCGGTTAATAATGGAAGTAAGACTAAAGAAAAATCAAGACACGTTCATAGGATCTGTTGACCTGGAAAAAGTTTTCGATAATGTAAAATGGTGTAAGATGTTCGAAAAACTGAGAAAAATAAGGGTAAACTATGGGAAGAGATGGATAATATACAATTACTACAAGAGCCAAGACGGAATAATAAGAGAGAACGACCAAGAACGAAACACTCGGATGTAGTCTTTCGCCCCTACTGTTTAATCTGTACATCGAAGAAGCAATGATGGAAATAAAAGAAAGAAATGTTCAGGAGTGGAATTAAAATTCCAGGTGAAAGGATATCAATGATACGATTCGCTGATGCCATTACTATCATGAGTGGAAGCGAAAAAGAATTGCATGATCTGCTGGATGGAATGAACAGTCTAATGAGTACAGAATATGGATTGAGAATAAATAAAAGAAAGACGAAAGCACTGAGAAGTAGCAGGAATGAGAACAGCGAGAAACTTAACATCAGGATAGATGGGCGCGAAGGAGATGAAGTTATGGAATTCTTCTACCTAGGCAGCAAAATAATCAATGACGGACGGAACAAGGAGGATGTCAAAAACAGAATAGCACTGGCCAGGAGACGTCTACTAGTATAAAACGTAGGCCTTAATGTGAGAAATAAATGTCTGAGATTGTAAGTCTGGAGTACAGCATCGAATGGTACTGAAACATAGACTTTTGGGAAAACCGGAACAGAACCGAAGTTTTTGAGATGTGGTGCTACAGACGAATGTTGAAAATTAGGTGGACAGATAAGGTAAGGAATGACGAGGTTTTGTGCAGAATCTGAGAGGAAAGGAGTGTGTGGAAAACACTGACAAGAAGTACGGATACGATGATAGACACTTGTTAAGACATCAGGGAATGACTGCCATGGTACTACAGGGAGCTGTAGAGGGCAAGAACTGTAGTGGAAGACAGAGATTGGAATACATCTAGTAAATAATTGAATAACTGAGGACGTAGTTTGCAAGTGCTAGCCTGAGATGAAGAGATTGGCACAGGAGAGGAATTCTTGGCGGGCTGCATCAAGCCAGTCAGAAGACTGATGTTCCGTTTGTTAAGATTTGTCCTAAGCAGTAAGTAACGTCCTTAACGAAAGGCAGGAAGACTTTCGATTTCACGGGGGCTTGTGCATCACTATGATTTTTGCACGGCAGTCTCAACGCTCTTTTTACCTCATCGGACGAGTAACCATTCTTGAGCAATGCATTGATGAGACATTTTAATTATGCGTCAAGGAGCTCTGGTTTGCAAACGTTCCTTGCTCCATGCGCCAATGTTTTCGTGATGCCTTGCTTTTGTTTTAGGTGATGGTTAGATTACCGGTGTAGGTAATGTTTTGTATGCGTGGGTTTTCGGTACAGCATGTGGTCTAAGCTACCATCTTCTTTCTTATAGCATTCCATGTAGTTGTGGGGATGTGAAGTGGATAATACAAAAAAGAACGGCCCAAAAACGACTAGAAGAGCGTAAGGGCAACTGAAAAAGAGGGGAGATTGACATGCTTTGCATCCAGGAAACCATCACATTCATTTTCGTAGGAGTTAAATACTGGTAGCCACAAGTGGACACCATGAAATGCTGAACAGAGTGGCCGTAGAGCTGATATCGGTGCTGAAGAATATGTGAAAGAGTCTTCCACGCAACGGCGGACGTCGGCAACAGACAACGGCCAGTTGCGTTCGGGTATTCAAAGTTCTAACGGCACGCCACTACGTGGGAACACGCATAAAAGTAATTTTGCAGCAGTCAGTAGTGAGCCAGGGCGTGAGTCGGACACTCAAACGAGCTACGATCCCCCTTGAAAATGTTATCCGCACATGGGGACGCTACGTTTGATTTTGATGTGAAACCCATGCGTCCACGGCATAATACCCCAGAATAT
Source organism: Schistocerca piceifrons (assembly GCF_021461385.2). NCBI lineage: Eukaryota > Metazoa > Arthropoda > Insecta > Orthoptera > Acrididae > Schistocerca > Schistocerca piceifrons. Next base: position 833,215,026 of record NC_060138.1, on the reverse strand, counting down.
TTTATGAATTGTGGCTTATTACAGCCATGAAAGGTTACGTTTTACAATTATCCTGGGCTACACAAATAAAAATAAGTTAGTCTTTTATGTCAAATTAGTTAAATTTTTTGGTTGCACGCACTTTGATTTCATCCCTTGCATGGTGTTTCGCCTTCTCCGTAATAATAAAGTGTGTCGACATTTTACTGATATATAGTCCCTAAATACAAAATTGCTGAGTGTGTCCACGATATCTTTCGCGACGTAGTCCTTGGATAAAAAGTTCTCAGTAAACGTGCCGCTTGAAATTGGGATAAGATTCTAAGATTTTGATGACTTCCTCCCTCATCGTCGTCGGAGGCTGGATTACGTAATCCAGCCCTCCAGATGCCGTCTCTTGGATATAAAAGAGTAAGTCTCGCCGGTTTCATGACAATCAGACATAGGGGCCCTGACGATGACGATCAAGGCTGTAATCGAAAGATTGGGATTTTATCGGAATTTGAAGCGACAAGTTTACAAACTACTTTTCATCAGAAATTGTTGAGGAATTAGTGGCAGCTCATTGACTTGTTGGTTGTTAACTTTTGTCTCGGGATCCTCCACCGACCTTTGTTTTATGATTTTTCTTACGTTTCGCCAACAAGATTGGCTGACGTTGTCAGAGTTTCACCATCCATTTTTGGTGGCGTACGGAGATTAAACATCACCTAATAGAAGGTGTCTGGACAGCCCATTGTAATTCGAATCGACCATTCCATGGCACGAGAGACGGACCGCCAGTATAAAAGGAGGCGGGGAGTATTATACTGTCGGTAGAGAAGTGTTAACAACAGAATGGGTAAGTCAACAGAGCCCAGTGACTTAGAACGTATGGTAATCGTTGGATGTCCCCCCCAGTAGCAAATCCGAGAGGAACATTTTAACCCTTCTCATACTAGTCAAATCAACTGTTGGTAATGTGATTGTTAAGTGGAACCAGAGCTAAAATAAGACCTACCAGATCTCATAACATAAACAATCATCGTGAACAGTAGTTGTAAAACACCGCATGAAGTCAGCGGAAGTAATTGCCCGTGAGTTCCAAAGTGATACCCCGATTCCAGCTAGCACAATGACTGTGAATAGGGAGTTAGAAAGAATGGGGTACAATGTTGAGCAGATCCTCATATGCTATACATCTCTGTACTCATTATTAAGCGACGCCTGAAGTGATGTAAAGAGTGACTTCACTGGACAGTGGATGATTTGAAATGAGTGATTCGAAGCGATGAAGCTCGCTATACTCTGTGGCAGTCCACTGGAAGGGTTTGGGTTTGACGAAAGCCTGCAGACCGTTACTTGCCACTACTCGTAGGTGCCACCAGTGAAGGGAATGTGAGGTGGTGTTACGGTATGGGTGTGTTTTCCATGTTTTGGGTGTGGTCCCCTTACAGCGCTTAAGAAAATGTTGAAAGCGGAAGGATACCAACATACTTTACAGCACTGAATACTGCTCACATTGGAGGAACAGTTCGGAGACGTGGTTTGTGTCTATTAGCGTTACACTGCATCCCGGCCATCCTGTCAGACAGCTGCATCCGCGAGGGAAAGCTTCAAGGACAGTAACATTCCTGAAATGGACTGGTCTCCTCGGAGTCTCGAGCTCATTCCAATGAAATACTTTAGGGATGACTTACAACGCCCACTTCGCTCCAGATCCCAGCGTTCTGTGGTTTCAGCTCCTGAGGACGAATCGAATGTCTTTCGTGCTCAAATATTCAGGCACGTCAATGAAATTGTCCCCGGGACAGTCCAAGTCATCACAATGTCCACGGATACTTTTCATCAGATAGCGTATGTCTTATCCTCCATATCGGTACGTCAATCAGGATGAGTAACCCGCCTTCTTAACAAATCTCTATTTGCAATGCGAATTGTGTCAGACATAGAGGATATAAAAATGAAAAAGCTGGCATACTATGCTTACTTACTTCCATAACGTCATATGGGATTATTTTTTGTGGTAATTCATCAAGCTAAGCTAAAGTCTTCCGGGCACAAAAACGTGCCGCAAGAGTTATATGTGGTGTGAAGTCAAGAAGCCTGTTTAGGGAACTAGGGATACTAACTACTGTTTCCCAATATATTTATTCCTTAATGAAATTTGTCATTAAAAATATATCACTTTTTCAAACCAACAGCTCAATTCATGGAATCAATACTAGAAATAAGAATAATCTGCACAAGGATTTAAAGTCACTTACTCTTGTACAAAAGGGTGTGCATTATTTAGGAACACACATTTTCGAAAACTTGCTAGCGGCCATAAAAAGATTAACAACAAATGAAATTCAGTTTAAGAGAAGCCTACAGGATTTATTGGTGGCCAACTCCTTCTACTCCGTTGATGAATTTCTCAGTAGAACCAACTGATTTGTATATACACTCCTGGAAATGGAAAAAAGAACACATTGACACCGGTGTGTCAGACCCACCATACTTGCTCCGGACACTGCGAGAGGGTTGTACAAGCAATGATCACACGCACGGCACAGCGGACACACCAGGAACCGCGGTGTTGGCCGAGCGAATGGCGCTAGCTGCGCAGCATTTGTGCACCGCCGCCGTCAGTGTCAGCCAGTTTGCCGTGGCATACGGAGCTCCATCGCAGTCTTTAACACTGGTAGCATGCCGCGACAGCGTGGACGTGAACCGTATGTGCAGTTGACGGACTTTGAGCGAGGGCGTATAGTGGGCATGCGGGAGGCCGGGTGGACGTACCGCCGAATTGCTCAACACGTGGGGCGTGAGGTCTCCACGGTACATCGATGTTGTCGCCAGTGGTCGGCGGAAGGTGCACGTGCCCGTCGACCTGGGACCGGACCGCAGCGACGCACGGATGCACGCCAAGACCGTAGGGTCCTACGCAGTGCCGTAGGGGACCGCACCGCCACTTCCCAGCAAATTAGGGACACTGTTGCTTCTGGGGTATCGGCGAGGACCATTCGCAACCGTCTCCATGAAGCTGGGCTACGGTCCCGCACACCGTTAGGCCGTCTTCCGCTCACGCCCCAACATCGTGCAGCCCGCCTCCAGTGGTGTCGCGACAGGCGTGAATGGAGGGACGAATGGAGACGTGTCGTCTTCAGCGATGAGAGTCGCTTCAGCCTTGGTGCCAATGATGGTCGTATGCGTGTTTGGCGCCGTGCAGGTGAGCGCCACAATCAGGACTGCATACGACCGAGGCACACAGGGCCAACACCCGGCATCATGGTGTGGGGAGCGAGCTCCTACACTGGCCGTACACCACTGGTGATCGTCGAGGGGACACTGAATAGTGCACGGTACATCCAAACCGTAATCGAACCCATCGTTCTACCATTTCTAGACCGGCAGGGGAACTTGCTGTTCCAACAGGACAATGCACGTCTGCATGTATCCCGTGCCACCCAACGTGCTCTAGAAGGTGTAAGTAAACTACCCTGGCCAGCAAGATCTCCGGATCTGTCCCCCATTGAGCATGTTTGGGACTGGATGAAGCGTCGTCTCACGCGGTCTGCACGTCCAGCACGAACGCTGGTCCAACTGAGGCGCCAGGTGGAAATGGCATATCAAGCCGTTCCACAGGACTACATCCAGCATCTCTACGATCGTCTCCATGGGAGAATAGCAGCCTGCATTGCTGCGAAAGGTGGATATACACTGTACTAGTGCCGACATTGTGCATACTCTGTTGCCTGTGTCTATGTGCCTGTGGTTCTGTCAGTGTGATCATGTGATGTATCTGACCCCAGGAATGTGTCAATAAAGTTTCCCCTTCCTGGGACAATGAATTCACGGTGTTCTTATTTCAATTTCCAGGAGTATATATATATATATATATATATATATATATATATATATATATATATATATATATAAGTACAACATAACATCTGCACAATTTCAATGCAGTAATGTGTTCATTGTAAATAAGTGTATGTGTGTGTGTGTGTGTGTGTGTAAGTACACTCTAACTTCTGCACCATTTCAGTGCAGTAATTTGTTCGTTGTAAATAAGTATTATAGTAGTTCTATTATATGTTTATTACCTTATAAATAAAAAACTTTTTTATTTTAAATTCAGAGCATTAGTGTTTGTAAATGATTCTTTCATATAGCGTTCATTAAAAAAGTGATGATCGTTCCACTTGGGACCTGTGGAAGGTGCATTAGCTTATTTGTTTCAGTTGTAAATATTTGTCATGTATTATTCTTTTTATGACATGTTCTATATCCTGGAGGACCTCCTCACTATAGATCAATTGGAATGAAAGTAAATCTAATCTAATCTAATCGAACAGTCGTTCCATGACGACCAGTTACTCCGGCTGCATGCTCGAGAGACATTCAGGGAACGTCACCCTCCTTCCAACTGTTCTCATTTAATTTCATTCAGCAGTTTCGTTAACGGTTAAACTGAAAGAAGAATGTCAGTGCTTTTGCGATCGCTTCTCGTTGGTGAAGCAAATTAGAGAATTAGTACTCTGAATAAATGGGGTTCAGTGTATAGCGTGGCGATCCTCATTTAGACTTCCTGTGTTCCGGAGTTACTTGATGCAAATGGTGTGTTGGTTTATGGAACATCCACCCTTTCTCCAGACGAAATAGAGCTCCATCTCTCATTATCTACACATATATGGTAAGCTGATAATTTAGGCTATCCTTACTTCTCCTCTTCGACCACTTTCCTTTAGGCCGATCATAAACATTCTAACAGCAATCACAATGAGGGCATATACGAGGACTGTACGATCAGATTTGGTATCATGTGAGTGAAGGCCGTTTATTGCTCTACTGGATAGCATCTACGAAATATTTCATCCGGAAAAAAATGTTCCATATTCTTACTTGAATTCTCACATGGCACTCTGTACATTGGTGTGAAATTCAGACAAAAGTTTTTTTTGTCAGTGGTATAGAGAAGAAAAACAGAACTTACAGTTTGGGTTTATTGACTACTATAATTAATGATAATTTTTGGTAGTTCAAAGTAAATGTTAACGAAATAGCGTAGCTCCTTTTTGCATAGTCAGTTCTGTTTGTACCTCTATCGGAAGTCTCGCTCAACTTGTCCTTTCCTGATGCCTGCACCGAGTGACGTGACGCGGTGATGCGGTACTTAAGGTAATGAATCTTCATTTGAGAGGAGCCAGGTATTAATTATGGTTCTGTCGCCCAGATGAAGGTTTTCCGTGAGTTACCCAAACCGATTAAGGCGGATACCAGGCAGTTCATTTGAAAAGAACGAGGCCAGATTGCTTCCTCAGCCCCGTTCCTATTGTGGAATTCTAATTGCTGCCATCACTGACAGGACATTAAGCCCTAATCTTCCTCTTTATTCGTAATTCAGCATACATAATGCTGTGAACCAGTCCCGGTGTTCTGTTATTGAATCTGTTTTGACGTTCTTGCACAACGCTGATAGGTTTCTCATTATCGCATACCGATTAGCTCTTATTTTATCTGTACACTGTGCCACGGAGTAGGAATAGTAATAGAGTGGCCAATGAGATACACAGAATAGAATTTTTGTGAGGAAGTACCGTTTATATGGCGTTTCTGAAAGTTTGCCCGTAAGCGGCCTGCTGATTTTCAACGCCATTACATCTCTAATAGAAACAGATCCAGCTCAGAAGTAATGTGGCTTTCATACACGCTTTTCATATGCAGCTTAACAATTTTCATTCTATTTTCGTATGTCTGTCTTTTTAGCAGGACGTCTCTGGGACGACGGCCGTTTACTATCGTGACAAAAAATAAAAACACCTACAGCCGTCCTTAAGATTTTATTTTAGTTTGTCGCTACCAGTTTCGACGCTACATTGCGTCATCTTCAGGTTGTTTTGATGCGGTCGGTACAGGTTGATTGCTGACACATTATCTGCGAATCCAGTAATGCTGGCAACTGATGGGCTATGCATGGGGATCGTATCAACCTGTACCGCATTAAAACAGCCTGAAGATGACGCAATGAAGCGTCGGAACTGGTAGCGACAAAATAAAATAAAATCTTAAGGACGGCTGTAGGGCATTTTTATTTCTTGTCGTGATTTTCATTCTATGTCAATAATGAAACTGTCTTGAGCGTTTCAATAGATGAATGTAAGAGTATATTCGTTTGTTTTTTTTTTGCGTCAAATGTCTCAGTTCAAGGGGGCTACTTTTGATGTTACAGAAAAAAATGATAGTCCCTTTTTTTCTGCAGTTGAACGTAGTGAGGAATCTTTCCTTAATGAGCTGTGCTGCGGCAGTGTTGAGATATTGGTTTCCAATGAGCCCATTATCGTATTTCATTGGCGCATTTACGTACAAGTATCGACTTCATTGCAGAATAAAAGTTATGCGAAACAAAGGGAAACTAAACTAATACTCATGTATAATCTTTTATGTATTCAACATCTGTAAGCATTTTCAGGCAGACGATGTCTTCACGAGTACTTCACGAAATACTCCTACGGTGGGGACCTACTTGATAGAAAAACATCGTTCAGGTCATAAGTGCTAGTAGCATACACCGATGAGCCGAAACATTATGACCACCTGTTTATTAGCGTCCTGTTCCACTTTTCAAACTACCATTTTCAAACACAGTACAACAGAGATTCTGCTTGGCACGAATTCGACAAGTCCTTGACAGGATTCCAGAAGTATGTGGCACCATATGTCTATGTATAGGTCAAGCAGTTCCCGTAAATTACGGGATTGTGGTATACAGACAAGCAGCTTGCACCCGATATGTGTTCCAGTGGGTATAGATGAAACACATTTGCTAGCCCAGACATCAATGAAAGTTCACTATAATGCCACTCGAATCACTATATAATGATTCTAACCTTGAAACACGGACAGTTGTCTTGCTGGAAGATGATGTTGCATGAAGTGATGCAGGTGGTCTGCAATAATATTCACGTAGTTCACTGCTGCCATGATGCCTTACATTACCACCACAGATTCTATGGAAGTCCAACTCACTGTACCCCATAGCATAGCTCTTCCCCCACCAGCATGGATGTGTGGCATGGTGGATATTTCGTGCAGCTATTCGCCTGGATGACGGCTTGTAAGGAACCAACCAGCGATCTGGTGTAACAAACGACACGTTTCTGTTGATCCACAATGAAAAATCAGTGATGCTGTGCCCACTGCAATAATAACTGACGATGTCGATGGGTCAACACAGGAACACGTAGGGTTGGTGTGATATGGAGTTCCGATTTCAACAACGGTCTTCGAACGGTGCAGTCCGAAACACTTGTGTCTGCATCAGCATTGTACTCTGTCGTCATATCTCCCACAGATCGCTGCCCATCTTGGATCACACAGTGGGGGGATCCTCCGACTTCTACGTTGTATGATGAGACGTGGCCACCCAATACCATAAGGTCTACTCGCTATTTGGCCATCATTCAACCACTTTTCACAGGCGCTCGCGACAGAAATAAGCCAAAAGGCGACCATATTCGCCGTTTGAGAGATTCTCGCTTCCAGCCGCAGTGCCATAAGAACGTGCCCTTTGTCAAGACCGCTTATAGTAGTGGATTTCCGCATTTGCGGCCTGTGTCTTCGCTAAGATGACTAACTGCCCGTTCGTCTCTCTTCCGCTTAAATGATTTCCTAACTTCGCCTCGTGACCGTAACACTACCAGGAGGCACTCAACTTCGCGGTGGGTACTGATCATAACGTTTTGGCTCATTTATGTCGTTTCCTATTCTGACTGTTTTATTGGAGAATCGTCTGAAAATCCGTGAAATACGGAGGAAATGTCTGACACGTTCAGTTGAACATTGCTCGAAATGGACGTACATTCAGCAAAATGGCTTCAAATGGCTCTGAGCACTATGGGACTTAACATCTATGGTCATCAGTCCCCTAGACCTTAGAACTACTTAAACCTAACTAACCTAAGGACAGCACACAACACCCAGTCATCACGAGGCAGAGAAAATCCCTCACCCCGCCGGGAATCGAACCCGGGAACCCAGGCGTGGGAATCGAGAACGCTACCGCACGACCACGAGCTGCGGACGTACATTCAACAGACTGACTGCAGTATATTACCACCCGACTGAATTTATCTAATATATCTTTGACTCGTAAATAAATGATGATACATTCACGTAAATTATCCCAACAAAATTACAATTTTTTGAACTGTGATTATTTATCTTATTATAACTATAATTAGCCTTTCAGCTCACGAAGGGAACTTATTATTTGATGTATTTCAATTTAAAACCGTAGGAGCCAAAATTATTGGTGTTACTAATAAATTATCTTCTAAAAATTGCAAATACGTTTAATATAAAGATTCCGTTTTAGTCCAAAGGTAAGCAAAGACCGTTGTACCAGGATGATTTTGACAACATGCGGAATACGCTGTTTGTCACTCATTCCTTCTCTGTGGATCTCGCTTTACATATCCACAACTCTCATAAGTAATATTCTAGAATCGTATAGGCGAATAACATGATCTGTGCGTATAATACTCCTTTAGACAGTTCAGCATGATAATTAAACCAATAACCACTGCACGGATGCGCAGAAAAATTTTTCTGTGATTGTGTGTGGAGCATTGTTGAGCCACAGGTATTCGTAAGATACCTGAACTGTTAATATGTTAAAGTTCTGGGTGATTTTTTAAAATTGAAGACGTTAATATAGACAGAAATCATCCACATAGAAAATTTTAGTCGTATTGTGCCATACTTTCGTGCAGACACTCACCCTACCCTTATCAAGCCGTCATCTCTATGACTGCCTCATATAGATGCATACTTTTGTGAATACTTTCCTCGAAAACTATTGAACTTGCTGTCTCCTCAGATTGTTTATTCCATGCTTCCCATGGCATTATTCACACTACTGGCCATTTAAATTGCTACACCAAGAAGAAATGCAGATGATAAACGGGTATTCATTGGACAAATGTATTATACTAGAACTGACATGTGATTACATTTTCACGCAATTTCGGTGCATAGATCCTGAGAAATCAGTACCCAGAACAACCACCTGTGGTCGTAATAACGGCCTTGATATGCCTGGGCATTGAGTCAAACAGAGCTTGGATGGCGTGTACAGGTACAGCTGCCCATGCATCATCAACACGATACCACAATTCATCAAGAGTAGTGAATGGCGTATTGTGACGAGCCAGCTGCTCGGTCATCATTGACCAGACGTTTTCAATTGGTGAGAGATTTGGAAAATGTGCTGGCCAGGGCAACAGTCGAACATTTTCTGTATCCAGAAAGGCCCGTACAGGACCTGCAACATGCGGACGCGCATTATCCTGCTGAAATGTAGGGTTTCGCAAGGATCGAATTAAGGGTAGGGCCACTGGTCGTAACACATCTGAAATGTAATTTCCACTGTTCAAAGTGCCGTCAATGCGAACAAGAGGTGACCGAGACGTGTAACCAATGGCACCCCATTCCATCACGCCGGGTGATACGCCAGAATGGCGATGACGGATACACCCTTCCAATGTGCGTTCACCGCGATGTCGCCAAACACGGATGCGACCATCATGATGATGTAAGCAGAACCTGGATTCATCCGAAAAAATGATGTTTTGCCATTCGCCGTTGAGTGCATCATCGCAGGAGCTCCTGTCAGTGATGCAGCATCAAGGGTAACCGTAGCCATGGTCTCCGAGCTGATAGTCCATGCTGCTGCAAACGTCGTCGAACTGTTCGTGAAGATGGTTGTTGTCTTGCAAACGTCTCCATCTGTTGACTCAGGGATCGAGACGTGGCTGCAAGATCCGTTACAGCCATGAGGGTAAGATGCCTGTCATCTCGACTGCTATTGATACGAGGCCATTGGGATCCAGCACGGCGTTCCGTATTATCCTCCTGAACCCACCGATTCCATATTCTGCTAACAGTCATTGGATCACGACCAACACGAGCAGCAATGTCGCGATACGATAAACCACAATCGTGATAGGCTACAATCCGACATTTATCAAAGTCGGAAACGTGATGGTACGCATTTCTCCTCCTTATACGAGGCACCACGACAACGTTTCACCAGCTGTGTGTTTATGAGAAATCAGTTGGAAACTTTCCTCATGTCAGCACGTTGTAGGTGTCGCCACTGAAGCCAACCTTGTGTGAATGCTCTGAAAAGCTACTCATTTGCATATCACAGCATCTTCTTCCTGTCGGTTAAATTTTGCGTCTGTAGCACGTCATTTTCGTGGAGTAGCCAGTAGTGTATTTTTAAGAGACTGCGTTTTGTGAAATGCTGCCAGCATTTGATTTGTACAGCAAGATGTCGCGAGTGGTCCTTCAAATAATGTCCAGCGAGTGAGGAAGTAGGGCAGTGAGAAATATATAAGAAACGAGCGTTTTAGCATCGTGTGCGTACAGTATTGCGATGAAGTGTGCCGTGGAGCAGTCGCCGACTACTCACTGTAGAGCTTGCTGAATGCCATGTAGAACTCGTTGATGTCGAGATGGCCGTCCTTGTCCGCGTCGTCGAAGTCGACCATGTGGCCCAGCGTGCAGCCTTTGGACAGCTGCCGCAGCTGCTCCTTGGTCGTGATCTGCGGCAAAAGATGGTTCATTCCTCGCTGACGTTACGAGCTCGCGTTCAGATCCGACACGCTAACAGCCATGTGTGATTAAACAGCTACAATTTGTGGCCAAGATCCTTTGTCGATGCTGAAATAAGACACACACTTAAAATCATGCATGAGAAAATCTAAGGTTCTCTTTATTATCGACCGGAAATTTAAAGTACTACTTCGCACCTCTGAACTTTTGTTTTGTACTAATGGGATGCACTCTGTGTTACGCGGGGTGGGTAAAGAGGCATGCGGTGTGCTGCCTGCCGTCGCCACTCTATCTCAACCTTTCTAGGATGGTGCCTCTGCTAGGCCCTTGATTGTGAATTTCAGAGTAATCTTGTAGAAGCAGATGCAGATGTAGATGAAAGGAAAGGAGTGCACCCTCACCTCGTCAAGCTCCTCCTTCTCCAGGGCGCCGTCGTTGTTCTGGTCGTAATGGCTGAACATGATGCTCACCAGATACTCCTTACCAGAACTGCGGTTGTCTTCTGCCATCAGCCTGGCGTGGTTGTACAGAAGCAGATTATCCTGAAACAGAGAAATGTAGGTTTAGGTCAGATGAGAATTTCTCTAGAACTCCAGTGAACATAGGCCATAGATACTGTTTACAGCGCCAGGTTTGGGGTTCGGGCGCAGTTCCAAGCAGCCCCAATTAGGTTATACAGAGTACTTACTTAGCTTTCATTTATCGTGAGTCTCTTACCCAGCGCAAAATTCCAATCGAATGAAAAAAAGCACACGTGACTCCTGAGTTTAAGCAGGGTCAAAGAACGGATCCACAAAATTACAGACCTACATCCTTGATCAGAATATAAGAAATTACGTTGAGATGAAGAATCTTCTGTCCACGAATCAGCACGGTTTCAGAAAGCACGGCTCGTTTGAAACTCGGATTGCCCCTATCTCTAATGATATGCTGCGAACCATGTATATAATGCGCAACAGGCAAATTCCAAATTCCTAGATTTCCGAAAAGCTTTCGACACGGCGCCCCACTGCAGATTGTTAACGAAGGTACAAGCATACGGTATAGGTTCCCACATATGTCAGTGACTTGAAATCTTCTTCAGCAACAGAATCCAGTACGTTATTCTCGATGGAGACTGTTTATTTGAGCCAAGGCTATTGTCAGGAGTGATCCTGGGTAGAATGATAGACGCTGTTATTTTCTGTGTATACAAACGATCTGGTGGAATGGGTGAGCAGCAATCTGCCACTATACGCTGATGATGCTGTAGTATACGAGGAGGTATCGTCCTTGAGTGACTATAGGAGGATACAAGATTACTTAGACGAATTTCCTGGTTGGTGTGACGAATGGCAGCTAGCTCTAAATGTAGAAACAGGTAAGTCAATGGAGATGAACAGGAAAAAGCAAACCCGTTATGTTCGAATAGAGTTTTAGCAGAGTGCTGCTTGACTCAGTCACGTCGATTAAATATGTAGGCGTATCGGCGCAAAGTGACGTGAACTACAACGAACATACAAGGATTGCACTAGGCAGGGTGAATGGTCGACTTCCGTTTATTGGGACAATTTTGGAAAAATGTGGTTCGTAGCTGATGGAGATCGCATACAGGACACTAAGTGTGGCCCATTCTTGAGTACTGCATGAGTGTTTGGGATCCACAGCAGCTCGAATTAAAGGAATACATCAAACCAATTCAGAGGTGGGCTGTTACATTTGTTACTGGTAGGTTCTAACTACGGGAATGCTTAGTGAAGTCAAATAGGACTCCTTGGAGAGAAGGCGACGTTCTTTTGGAGGAATATTATTGAGACGACTTAGAAAACCCGCATTGGAAGCTGACTGCAGAACGTCTCTACTGCCGCCAACGTACGTTTCTCGTAAGGACTGCGAAAATAAGAGAAAGTGGGGTTCGTATGGTGGCATACAGACAGTCGTTTTTCTCTCACTCAGTTTGCGAGTGGAATAGGAAATGAAAAGACCAGTAGTAATAGTACAGGATACCCTCTGTCACGTACTAACAGTAATTTGCGGTGTACACGCGATGAATCACCTAAAACGTGCACCCCAAATATTGTGGAAATGGGAAATGCTGTAGATGTGTGGTTCTAAGAGAGTGGAGTAGTAGGCAGGGGCTCGTATTATTAGAATGCGTACTTTTGTCGAAACATACTTCTTTCTAAACGGAACAATGCCTATAGAAATTAACAGACTAAAAGACTGGTACATTAGAATGTGAGTGGTGTGTGTTTCAGGATTCAAATGCGAGTCCTTTGTGTGATATTTATTTTGAAAAGTTTTCACATTGACACTTATTTGTGTCATTCAGTTTGCGGAGTTGCTAGGTACGACGTTGTTACCTTTGCTTACAGTGTGCTTGTGTGTTCCTTGAATGCGTGATAGTGTGACAATCCAAGCAGCGGATTGCGAGTAGACGATGGATTTCCCAATGCACAAAAAGCCAATATGCTCATGGTGTATAGAGTGTGTAGGAAGAATTCAGTTCATTCTTGTACGATGTATGCTGCAAGGCATCCCAATAGACGTAGCCATCTTGGCAATTATTTATCACCCTCTTCTATCAGTTACGTGAAAGTGGTAGTGTAACACATAGACAATGCAACAAAGCCCCCACGCAATCGCACGAGGAAGTGGCATGAGTCAAATTGTCCTACATCGACACAGCTCCCATCCCCATCACATATCTCTCCACCAAGAGCTTCACATCTCTCTCAATCAAGAGCTGCATGCAAACCATTATGAGAATCGCGTTAATTTCTGTACATGAGCGTTACGACGGGTTACTCCAGACGAATCATGTGACTTGTTTAGTGAAGAAGCCACATTTATAAATCGTGGGCAGCTAACCGACCGAAACATGTACTATTGCCTGTTGACAATCCCCGTTGGCTTCGTCAGGCGGAACGTCAGCATCCATAGAGTGTAAATGTGTGGTGCGGGATAGCGAACTATCAGCTCATCGGCCAGTTTTTCATAGGCGGAACACAGAACGTGCACAAGTATCGTAGCTTCCTAACATACCATCTTCCACAGACGCTAGAAGAGGTTTCTCTACGGGCTAGGAGGAACCCGTTGTATCAACACAATGGCTATCCAGCCCATACTGCACGAAGTACTGCAGCATGTCTTGTCGAATTGTTTCCAAATTGTTCGATTGGACACAGAGGACCTGTTTCTTGGTTGGCCCGTTCCCTGGATTTGATGCCTGTGGACTTTTTTATGTGGGGAAATCTGAAAGACGCTGACTTAAAAGCAATTTCAACTACATCCGATGATTACCGCAGCCTGCCTTGACATCTCCGCTGAAATGTTAGCATGTGTGCAGCAGACTGCAAGCGTTTACTGCCGCTGCCGGTGGTTAATTGTTCAGTTGTCTCGTTACTGGTCAGAATCCACATAACTGGTGTATGAACTTGTGCTGTTCTTCAGTGTGTGTTACCACAGTTATTGCGCAGATGTCAGTACGTGAACTTTTAAAAGTACAGTCTCACGTAAACGACTCCCACTAGACTCCTTCACCAGATACCACTCACCTTCTAATTCACTCTACCTTTAGTTTGTTAACATCAGTAGGGACTGTTCTATCTAAAAAAGTGTATGTATGCACAAAAATACAGTTTCAAAATATTTTGACACTATATTGGTTGCCCAAAAGTACTAGCCCCTGACTACCGGTCTATTTCGTGAAAATCGCACATCAATAGCACTTTACATTTCCACATTTTTTGCTGTGCAAGTTCTAGATGGTTCACCCTGTATATGTAGATGTATTTGCAGTGGAAGACCAGAGCATCGCAGATCCATAGGCGCTTGCAGAATGCAACGGAAACCTGACAGTGAACAAATGCACAGTTGGTCGTTGGGTGAGGCGCCTATCATCACAACAAGATCACGAAACCTGCCCGATCTCCAGTGCACGAGAGGCTGCACATACTCTCAGCAAACTGAAAAGAATACTTCAACATGTGTCGCAAAAAAGAAAAAAAAATGCAAACGCAAGGCCTCACACAAGTCTGCGCACCCGAGAGGAACTCAACTTCTTCCTCATCCATCATGCAGCCCGGATCTCACATCTTCCGACTTCCATCTGTTTGGACCAATGAATGATGCACTCTGCGGGAAGCAGTGCGTGGATGCTGGGGAGGTTACTGATGTAGCTAAATGTTGGCTCCGACGTCGGTTAGTAGAACGGCACCATGCTGGCATACAGGCTCTCCCAGTAAGTTGGCGTTGGGCCGTCGTATTGAACGGAGATTATGTTGAAAAATAGGTTTGGTAGCCAAAAGAATGGAGAATAATATGGTGTACTCGAATCCTGAATAAAGTAATTCTGTTTTCAAATAGACATATGTGTTGCATTTCGTATTGAATGTCCCTCATAAACACCACACTTATTCTGGCCTGTGTAGCAGACATTCAGTGTGGGTCAGAGTTGACTCTGAATCGACAAACTGCATGTTTGGGACGGTAAGAGAGTGCAAGATAACTGCATAGCGTTCAAGTCCTTCGATGTTGTGATGGAACTTTGATTATGTAGAAATCCAGGTGATGTTTACATGGTGGAAAGAAGTGGCTGAATGAAGTGTTTTTATGCGTAGAACATAACGAGGGTATGGTAGTAGGGACTTTCGTCGATTCCATTGTGGGCTTGCTGCCAGAAGGTTAGTAGCTGGTTGTTTCATGTTAGTTTACAGCCAAGGATTTGTTCACTGTACATTAACGTGTCACGTTGTTGGACAGGACTCTTGACCTCCTGTATGGTGATCATCAGTTCCACAATTATTACACAAATTTTGGAAAGAATATCGTAAGCATCGAGTGGTAACATCATTTTACAATGAAGTAACCAGTTTGATCAGCCAGTGGTCGTCAACAAAATAAAAAAGAGGAGGCAGAGCGAAAAGAATCAACAAAATCTAGCAAATAACTATCTTTATAATGATAAAACAAGAAAAAAATGTGCCATAAAACATGTGGTACGCGGCGTTATAACTAGAGAAATATTAATGACTTCTAGATAATGTTTGAATAAAGTTTAAAAATTAAGAACAGTTTTTAAATTTTATTGTTGGCAGATTGGGGAGGAGAATGAATGTGGTGAGAGAACACTTCATAGGCACATGATGATGTTGGAGATGTTAATCAAGGTTATTTTTGGATTGGACCTCTACCTTCTCATGCTCATACTTATATTGAAAACAAGATAGGAACGTTAGGTCATTGCTTGCAGCATGCTTTTAGGTACGATTTTATTCTTCTCTTATTATAACATATAAAGTTATTTGGCAGACTTCATACAATTTATAATGATTCGATGTCTCCTTTTTTTAACCATTTATAGTCCCATGATGAACACTCACTGTTCGAAACCGGTTTCTGTATTTTAAAATGCATTTTTGGCTTTGTAGTAAGAGAATAAAAGAATATAATCAGTCAATCACATAATCTCCATTGACAATACGTCATTTTTCGAAAGACTATGTAGGAGTATAAGTAGTGTCATCATTGAGAATCGGTGTGGAGAAAGACTAAAAAAAATTGCGTGTGTTAGATATTACGGTTAAATGGACGATTGGACGGTAAGATATCATACAGCAGACCAGGCTGATAATGTGTTAGATTCAACTTGTTTCAGTCTGCTACCAATTTTCTAAACCCAACAAACGCTCTGCTACAGATTGATTAGAGGGTACAACTTACTACTGTCTTACGATTTCATGTTACTTGAAGAAATGTTCGGCCACGGAAATTTTTAGTAACGCCTTTCCCAGAAAATTTTACTTTCTCGTACAGGTACACATTTACTAAGATGATTCATATTCCAAAGTCCGCCTCCGTAGCACAGGGGTAGCGTTACCGCCTACCACGTAAGGGGAGCCGGGTTCGATTACCGGGCTGTTGTGTGTCCATCATCATCATTTTCATCATCACTGACACGCAAGTCGCCGAACTGGCGTCAAGTCAAAAGACTTGCCGGCCGGAGTGGCAGAGCGGTTCTAGTCACTACAGTCTGGAACCACGCGACCGCTACGATAGCAGGTTCGAATCCTGCCTCGGGCATGGATGTGTGTGATGTCCTTAGGTTAGTTAGGTTTAAGTAGTTCTAAGTTCTAGGGGACTGATGACCTCAGAAGTTAAGTCCCATAGTGCTCAGAGCCATTTGAATCAAAAGACTTGCAATACGGCGGCCAAAACGCGAAGGGTATATCCCGGCCAACAAATGCCATACGATCATTTTTTTTCATACTCCGTAGGGAACAGCGAATTTAGTGGAAAGCACATTCAAGGCGCTACTTAGACATATATTTGAAAAGAAAAGCTGTAGAAATATGCGGCCACAGTAAAATAATAATTAATAAGACATAATGTTGTGTTGGAAACTTGACACTTGGATATAAGCATCGTAAACACATCTAATTTAAAGACCCAATTGTTTTCATCTCATCCGAAACGCCATTATATTTTGACAGATTACGTACATTGTAACAGTACAGGGCACAGAAGTGTCTATAGTATGTTTTATTACTTCTTTGTCATATTTTCGGAAGTTATAAGGTTGAGCGAAATAATGTTCACCTAGTGGCAGCTAAACTAGCTATTATCGTAATATGAATACATTTCAAGACTTATTTTTATGTATGTGCAAAATTAATCCCAAATTGTAATTGCTTTTAGATTAAATACGTAAGGATTTTGTATTTTACTTTTATAATTTTTGTATGGGAGACGTCTGCCAAAATTCATTTTACCGTTATTACCATTGTAGTAAGGAGTACATTGCCTGAGTAGAAGTAAGGACTCGTATTCAGGAAAGTATGGAATTGAACTGTGTGGATGGTAGTACATCTACGACCTGCATGAAAGACGGATGCACCCAAAATGCCAAGAGTAAAAGAGTGAAAGAGTTCTCAAGTGGTTTGCGACGAGATCAGCGAGAGTAACGTCGAGAAGTTATATGTGAATTCGTGTGCTTTAGCGTGACTATGATCGTATGTTTTTGGCTCTTTTGAAGAACAGACAATTTAAATATAGGCCAGCAGCGACAGTATTTAATTTTAGTGATAATGGTTACACAAAGTCACTCCGAACAGAATGGTCGACGCGAGTCTTCAGTGAAATTTTACGAATAATGAAAATACTTCTGCCCTTGATTTTAAAAGTTCTTTTTCTTTATTCATTGTCGATTACCGAGTATTATGATTATGACAGTGTGAAATTTATAAACTACAATTCTCTTTATAAATGGAATCTCTCAACCCAATTAAATATTACATGACCGTAAAGTAATTTAAATTTGTTTTGACACGACTTTTCTAAATTGTTTCAGCTTCGCAGGATTATGTTAATTGAAATTTTAAACCAGCTGTCACCATTTAAAATTATTATGTTAACAGAGCTTAATGTGAAACAAATATTGCAATATTTGAAAATAATGGAAAATTTTATAGTTCGTAATTAATGTCGTGAGAAGCGCCTCCAGGGTGCAAGGTAACAGTTTTCTAATTAATAGTATGGTGATAGTTCGACAAGAATAGAAACAGTTCCTTAATACTTTTACTTTGAGCAGTGAGACTACAAATACGACAAAGTACGATAAGCAAGTGTTCATAAAAGTGGTTGGTGCGATATTTTAACAAACCGTAACTTATTTCTAACCAACAACAATGAAATACACGAACTTAAAATAGATTAAATAAGTACAGAAATGCATACTTATTTTCGTTAAATTAAACAATAACAAAACTCTGACCGTCGCTATAAGTTTTCACAAGTTAACATTTGGAATCAGTGCAAATTTGTCTAACTGCTTTCCCGTGTCATTTGTGAATGGATTACTATGTGTGCAAGCGTGTGTTAATATTTTGATGTAGTTTCTCATATGGAATTCCTTACAAGAGCATTTTGGCTACATGGAGAACAATGTACTGATTTTTCGAAAATGTTAACTATAAACTACTTGTAGATATTCGCTGAAAATGCACTTTCAGATAGTAAAATTTATAATTAATTGTATAGGAACTCTGATGTTAGGCTACCAAACTGTCATTCTATCAGAGAATTCGTATAGCAGTGTGTGTATTATAATATGGTACGTCAAAACAAATTATTCCACTGTTATTTACACACTCAGGTACATAAAAATTCTGGTTATTCTACTTGAGGATAGATTGGTTTCTATATGTTACGTTTCACAATAATCTTACGATTTGAATAAATCACTAGAGATAATTCAAATAACAAACGATGTTGTTTACTTTAGATCTGAGCACTGTGCAACACGGAGTTAAATTATGCAATATCCGAAAAGAATCTCCGACGTATTTCAGTGAAGTTACAGCTCGCGTCTTTCGCTTTTCTTGTAGTGTTTACAGAGGAGAGGAAAGTAGTTGTTTGTAGTGATCGGTCCTATTCAGAAGTAAACTATAATTTCGAAAAATGACATGGTTCCACCTGGTGCTGTTTTGAAAACTTTATTAGAATTACTAGTTTCAGACACTGTCGGTTTTAAAGTTCATCTAATGGACATAAAACATACCATAGTTAAAATTAAAACAATTAAAATTTTTATTAAAATGGAATAAAAATACCAAAGTAATATAATTTCGTTGGGTGTAGCGATAAACAAACATAACAGTTACCTTTAGAGATGGTTTGTGCTGTGCTATCAACAACTACAAATAATTACACACACATGCCTAAATGCACATGCTGTGTGGTGCATAGATATAGACCAGGTACAACACTATGTACATTTTCAACTCTAATGCTTTTTCCATTACCTTCGATCCACTATATTTTACCTTAATTATTTTCTTTATAGACATAGGTTATATATGAGCCCTAACAAGCCTGTTTTCCCAGCGCTTCATTTCCAGTGCCTACTCCACATTATGATGTGCTACAATTGTAAACGCTTGCTTTGCAATAAAAGTCATGGGTATGACTTCAAACAATTCATCAACCTTTTGCACTAAGATATGAAGTTCGAGATTTGACTCTGTATGTGTCGCTTACAAACAGAGCCCGAACATGTATCGTATAAATATTTGTGCTCTATCTTGACTATTACACTAAACTCCTCTGTACTTGAGCTTATGTGTCACATCGATTTGTATATGTAAGTATCAATGTCACCCACCTAACTGTTAGTACAAGACAGAGAAATACTCTGGAATCGTTTCTGTAGTACATTAAGTTCCTTTCATATTTATTCGTTAACTGTCAGTTAAAATTTCCCTATGCACTTATGCAAATGCGACATTCAGTGTGTGATTAGTAGTAAACATTGCATGGTTCGCTTCCCTGGTGCTCGGGCTATATATGACGTCTTAAAAAGGCAGTAATATTATCGTTCTCGAAAGTATGTAGCATGTCATGCACCTCATGTTTTAGAAGATGACCGTTGACAATTTTGCAGCGCACAGATCTCATGGCACACGATTTTTCAACAAACTGACGACGACGTGTCCACATCGATTGTTGTTGGTGACTATTATGTTTGTTCAGCGCTACAGACAGTGTTATATATGTAACTTTCACGTTTTTGCGTTCTTTTCTATATATTATAATTTTTTAATTTTTGTGATGAAGAAGAAGACGAGATTACACTCGTCGTCTTTTTAATTTTTATCATCGTGTGTTGCATGTCTTTTAGGTGCACTTGAAAATGGACGGTGTCTGAAAATAATAGTGCAAATAAAGTAATTTTATGCAGAGCCTGGTGGAATCATGTCTCTTTTCAAACTTATTGAGGTTGTGTGGCCCAACCAGAAGAAAATAACTAAATGTATTACCGTGTCGAAACACTTTGGGGTGAATGTGACAACAGTAGGTGCGACGTGTCCCACGTCGTTAGGTGCTCCCTTACCTTCATGATCTCGTACTGCTGCAGAGTGCACACGCGCGGCCCTGGATCGTCCGGAACGGAGTTATTGAGAAAGTCCAGGTCTGAACCAGATTCCTGCGAAGCACTCAGCTCCTGCGAGGCATCCGCAGCAGGTGTCGTCTGCTCCTGTTCCGTCCAGTTCCCTGCCGCAGCACAAAGGTTAGCAGTAATGAAAGTGACATCCTGGAACACAACACAATGAGAGACGTAACGTGCAGTTGACGAATTATTTACAGCCAGGTGGTCTTTCAGAGGTGTACTCATATGCTGAAACATTCTCGGCACGATGAGCAGAATTTGCAGTGTGCATCGTTGAAAAGTAATAGTCGGAGCGATATTCGTGTAAGTATCTGGAAGCCATAATAATGACGTACGTTACACAAAGTGGCCAGAAGTCAAGGGAAGGCAGTGTATGACGTTGGTCGTCGGCCACTGAAGCCTGTGCCGAGCATTTGGCCTCGTACGGTCTTGGCAGAAATCGATTCTTGACGGCCCATGTCAAATTACGCTGACACAGTATACTATCAATCCCTCTGTATGGGTTTTTGGAGGCGACGTGATGTCCGTTCGTGAAACACTTGTGGTCATACTGCGCGGCTAATTCTCCGTGTGGAAACATTGTTTCTGCGATGCGTAAGAACCATCTTAGAAAGGGACAAAACGATGTAGACCATTGGAAAAAAAAAAGAAAAAAAGGAAAGACCTATCTCTTGGTCCTGTAATGTACACAACTGTATGAGATGTGTATCAGTATTGAACAGAAATAGTCGTTGCTCTGACAACGTCCAGTTGCTTAGCAACAGCCGTTCTACGGAAGTCGATATCAAATTTCGCGCCCTATGAATCTCAGATAATTGGATAAGTGTTCATATGTACTTTTTTCCCGAGTATAGTTCGGTACTAAGGTACCTTGGCGTCGCAGGAATTACACAGCATTGGAACTTCGGCACCGCAACAACCACCGGCACCTACGACAGGCAGTACGGCGATGGTGGATTAGTGTACAACAGGGACGCCCGTATGGTGCAAGTGCACCACCGAAGCTGTCCACAGTCGCGGGCGCTCTCGTTCAGATTGTAAGTACGATGAACGGCGACGCGGTAAAACATATTGCGATGGACCTTGAGACTCGAAAGGTAGAACGTAGCATGGGCTGCAAAAGACCAGCTGACGCGGAAACATTGGTGGCTATAGGTAACAGATAAGCAGTAGACCTGGAATGATAAATATTGACGTACGCATGGTGTCGCTAAGACGTGTGGTAGTGGATAATTAGAGTGATCCTTTGTCAACTTATTCAGATGTGTATCAATGTTCCCCTCCACTGGATCATACAAAGAAGGAGGGGTAAAAAACCCCGAGTACATTTTTCTGCTTCGGGTCACATTCACGTTTCGTCGAATAGTTTTGAACAAACCGTAGTATTCCACCTTTTATTCCAGAGCAAAGCTGCCGGTCGTGCCACACTTCAAAGGGGTGAGGTTATGTTCAATGAGTTTGCAGCCCAGTGATATCCTCAGAGAAGGACTGAACCGCCTGGGAGTGTCAGCAGTGTGAAAGATTGTCAAGAACATGATTCCCTTGCACGTCACATTGTAAACTGTTGCTTTCGACTGTGAAGTATGTAAAATGAAATCCACAATTGAAGAGAGGCTTTTCTTTCACACCGTTTATCACTTCCCCACCTCTCCATCCTCTCTCAGGCCTTTTCGTTTCGACTCTGAACAGTGATGTGTCGGAAATGCTTTCCTCTGCCACCCATAAAAGAATCACGTGATTTCATCAGTGGGCGTTGTGGTCGTAACTTCCGTCACAGAGGCATCGAGGTAAGGAGTAAAATGTGCGCAACTGTTGGTGTGACAACTTTCCCATCGTGTCACACGTTCGCGGTGGCATTGGGGAAAACTGTGGTGACGTGTGGTGCCATTGTTGTAGTGACCATAGTTCACTTATATGAAAATATTCAGAAAATAAAGCTTGAAAGTTGGCCCATGATCAGGAAAAGAGCACAGGGGAGTGGATGCATCGCTGTAATAGCAAATATCGTTACGGGGGTGGTTTGCCGTTACTTTCCTCAGACTTGTTATGAAGTGTTCAGTGTGTATCTGTGCTGTTTGGCTGGCTATGATGAGTGTTTGTACAGTGTAGTCTTGGGCTTGTGCTGTGAATGAAGGGACGGGAAGGCTGGAAACCAGTGGCGGCACACAGCCTATTCGTCACGGATACCGCCAAGGGGTCACCAAACGCAACATCCCCATCCGACAAACAGATCACCATCATCAGTATCACATGAACACACTTTATAACAAATGCGGAGAATTCTGGAATTTAATCCTAGACATTGGCGCAAAGACCGGTCATCAGGAATTTTACGCCACCACCACTCCTCTCTTGCCGGCCTACTGGTAGCAGTGAAAATTATCTACCATTAGGATTTGAAATGATGTCTCTCCGAGCCGAGCGTTAATGCACAGTCAAGCATTACCGACCTTGGCTATAAGGGCGGGTACGTAAAATATCCTTGAAAAAATTGTGTTTGTAGGATTAGGGTTCACACTGCAGATGTTGTGTCATTAGGGCCAACAGCATAGTAGTTACAGGACACTAATTACTTAAATAAAAACGAACTTTTAATATACCACATTTTAAAATCAGACTTCAAAGTATAAAATAATTTCTCCTAGCCCCGTATATTGGCCTCACGTGATACATAATTAACGTGTGAACAGTTAATCTTCTGTTATTAGTGCATGTGCCCGGCCTTTTCCGTTACAAATCTTATAAACGTCGTTATAGGTACTAAAATTTCGCAAACTCAAATTATGAAGACTGTCCATATCGGGCTACCAATTGTGAGAGGCCAGGGGAAAGTCTGTGAAATTTCTCAATGGATTGTAAACACGTTGATGAAATAATATTTTTATCTGAACAATTATTTATGTATATATTAGCTTCATATCCACAGTTTTGCCGATGTACACTCTTACACATAAAAACTGACCGCTGACGGGCTGCTACAGAGACTAAGTCCGAGTCGTTCACTTAAGGTGGCCAATAAAACCGACCGCCCCTGATAACGCTAAGTCCGGCCATCTGCACAATGTGGCAACACTGTAATATACGGAAATGTCAGGAGGAAGTGTTGTCTACTTCCGAGATGTTGTGCGGTGCGAGTCCGTGAT
This sequence comes from Schistocerca piceifrons, assembly GCF_021461385.2. Classification (NCBI taxonomy): domain Eukaryota; kingdom Metazoa; phylum Arthropoda; class Insecta; order Orthoptera; family Acrididae; genus Schistocerca; species Schistocerca piceifrons. The sequence goes on along the minus strand of NC_060138.1, from coordinate 833,191,389 downwards.
CTACCGGTAATCATCGTGCATTCTAAAGTTACATTATGAGTCTGACTGAACATCGAAGATAATTCGCTTCACATTCTACTCAACAGCAATAACAAATACTTCCAGACAGAAACAGTTCCGCAGGACAGCTCGTGGCTGCATCGCGATCAGAACAGCTTACGACAGCGACGAGCATTTCGTCGCTCTGCAGCGGCTATCGGCCGCTAGCCACACGCCACACGCATACTTTAAAATCATTAACTGCGGTTAAGCGTTGTAAAACTGAGTTGCAAGTGGAGAAAGGTGAAACATCTGCAACACATTATTTACTATTTGTATAATAGAGGGCTGAATGCAGAGGAGGCAGCTCGAAAGATTTGAAATGTGTGTGGAGCGAGTGATTTTGGGAAAAATACGCAAGAGAAAGATATTCTTGTTTCAACAAAGATCGTTCTCGCACGAATGATTTTCCAAATTAGGGATGCCTCGACTACTGATGTAAGTGATGGATTACCATTTAACCATCATGCGACGTTTGCATTCAATAGGCAAGGTTCAGAAGTTTGATGTACGAGTACTGCATGCTCAAATTCGAAACAAAGAAAATCAGTGGAGTGACTATTATTGCAGTTTTGTTTGAACGTCATCAGGTCGCTCACATAGCATTCCTATCCAATACTGTTACTGGCGACAGGTTATAATGGCTTTACCGTTAAGTTTTAATATACCATATTTTAAAATCAGACTTTAAAGAAATAAAGGGCTGAGCCCTACCAAAAGACGTAAACTCGAGCAAAGAGTAGTGTGAACATAATATTTTCCGTCTGATAGCTCCAAAAGTGTGTTTTGCACTACGAATTCTTCCGCAAGGGTGTGTCCATCACAACTGGAATTAGTTGCCAACAACTGACACCTTTCGGTCGAAGTGTAAGAAAATCGACCTACTAAACATCACATGCGCTACTGCATAATAACGCACTCTGTGGCCGTGCGGTTCTAGGCGCTTCGGTCTGGAACCGCGTGACCGCTACGGTCGCAGGTTAGAATCCTGCCTCGGGCATGGATGTGTGTGATGTCCTTAGGTTAGTTAGGTTTAAGTAGTTCTAAGTTCTATGGGACTGATGACCATAGATGTTAAGTACCATAGTGCTCAGCGCCATTGGAAGCATTTGCCTACAGTAACGTTAATGGTGGCGCACCTAGTCTAGCGCTGACTGCCCAAGTAAAGTAGTGTGGTGGCGTCATCTCTTTGTTCGCCTTTAGCTTGAATAATCTGATTTAACGCACATAGTACTCAATTCACCAGCTGCTAATGATACATTATGACTACAGAGATCATCGTGCGGGTATTACATTAATTCTGCAGTGAACTGATTGGCAAATAATAACGTCAGGTATGCAGCTGAAATGACTCACTACACAGGTAATCTATGTTGCACTTGGTTAAATTATCAGCTCGCTGCAATCCTGCTTCTACTGTTCGTAAATACTTGTACAATTACCATTAGATATTTCACTAAATATGCGCTACAATCTGATTCGCAGGTATATGACATGGGTTAGCACCATGACAAAGCAATGACTAAGGAATGGATGCCGGTGAAGTCCCGTTACATAGATGGCAAGACAAATATTCGCAAATCACCTATATTACCTCCAAAAAAATTTCATCTTAAATATCGAAGAACAGACGTCCACACTGTTACAGGGCGTTGTAATACAGCAACGGCGGCAGATGAAAATTTTTGCTCGACCGGGGTTCGAACATAGACCTACTGCTTACTCAGCCGACGCGCTGACCATTACACTATCGAGACACAACGCCCAATCTCCCTATAGGACCTATCTACACACGTTCCTCGTCAGACGCAAATTTCCATCTTTGCAGCGTACCACATGCGCGGTATCCCCACGTCCATTATTCCACTCGCTCGCAGCCATTCCCGCGAGGGTTCGGACGATGACGTGCGTCTAGCACTGGAAACTTTCGATGGCCCGACGAGACCGGAATAATTATACAGGATGTTTCAGGAGGTATAGTAAATATTGTAGGAGATGGTAGTATAGACAAATTGCAGAGAAAATGCCATATACGAGTAACAAATGTCCAATTTTCATTGATTACATACAGCTGGGTTGTTGATCCTTACAGGGCCCCGTTGTCTGCACTTCCTTGAAAATGAGCTTCCAGCATTATTGGAAGAGGTTACTTTAGCTTCAAGAATGCGTATGTTCCTCCAGCATGGCGGGGCTTCTGCACATTCTAGTCATCAGGTGATACATCATCCAAACTTAACATTTCCCGGAAGATGGATCAGTAGATATGTGCTCTTTTCTTGGCCACCAAAGTCCCCGGATCTTATCTCGTGGGATTTTTGCCTTTGGGGATGCTTGAAAGGCGAAGTCTACAAAGAAAAAGTAAACCCAAGAGCCGATTTGATCGCTCGGATTATGAATAACGCTGCCATCATTAAGGAACTCAGGGACGACCTCTTAAGAGCTGTGCGTGGTGTTATCAAGAGAAGGCAAAAATGCATTGAAGTTGGTGGGGGAATTTTTGAAAATCAACTTTGAACGTCCTTATTTGCCTTTGCTTTGAGTTTGTTAGGGTTGCATACTAACAGCTGTATCTCTGCACTGAATAAAAAGTGAACACATACATATGGAATTTTGTATGCAAGACGTCTATACTATCACCTGCTAAAATATCTACTGTTCCTCCTGAAACCCCCTGTATATGCATATATGTATGGTGTCTGTCCTTCGAGACATGTCCGAAAGAAAAGACACCACGAATCCAGGTTCAAATCTGGTCAGCCACAAATTTTCATCTGTCGCCATAGCTGTATTTTAACGCCCTGTGACAGCCTGGACATCTGTCCCTTGATATTTAATTGATTAACAAGGCTGTTTCGATTCGTAGAATCTGTTCTTTCGGACACAGACATATTTCTATCTCAAGTGCTATTCGGAAAACGTTTGGCAACTCATTGATAGTGACGCACTGGAGCTGCATTAACCTACTCATTTCACTAGATATAGCTGTTACTTTCTGAACAATTCATATTTAATAAATGAGAGCGATTTTGAAAATTTACGTATGCGAGAGGGTTACTTTAAGCGTTAATTACAGTGTCTCTCATCGTTTATTTTGTGGGAAACCTGCTTCTTTCTGCCCTAGCCTTTACTACACCAATGAGTGAATGCTCACACTCATCCCACTGGAAAAGTATATTTCCAGTCAGATAGTTTTTCTCCTCCTCTACTGTCACTGAAAACGGTCACAATGATATTGAGCATAGGAATCCTTCGAAACCCTTCAGATCATACTGCTGTGCTGTGCAGATGAAAAAAGTAGTTTTTCAGAGTTATCATATAACAGATGGAGTTTGTCAGATTCCACTAATTATGACTGAATTATTAATGTTTGGTTTCCTACCAGTTATTGTAACAATTTTTTGAATGTTAGAGCTGAAAGAATAGAAACATCAGATTTTCGCCATTGGAATATTCGAATTCACCTTAAATCTTCACGTTTCGAGCAACGGCAGAATATCCTTCAGAAGAGCTGACAACAGGAATCCAGGTCATGCTTGTATTATGGTGAGTGTGCCAATGACGGTGATCTCAATAACAATATTGTATAGCAAAGATACGTTGATAACTCAGCCATTGGAGAAACTCCAAAATTGTGAATCGAGTCTGGTGAATACGCTTTCAAGGTTTCAGTCCGATTAAGACAGTAAAACACAAATAACTCTAGCAGTTATTAATTTATGCCGTTTAGTTTCACTCAGTACATCGATGTATTACAAGTAATTACAGTCTAGCCCCTAAAACTAGTTACAGAAATGCGAATAACACTCACTGACATGTAATGAGGAATTTTCCGGCCATTGCCACCCACAACTTTGAGACGAAGCTATAGTCACATCCGAGATCAGTCTCAGAACATATCAGCTTGTATCCTTCCTGGTAGTATAACTGAAACTTGTGAACAACACAGAGTATGTTCGGCAACTCCGTGACCGACAAGTTACTTGCTTGATGGCATAGAACTATCCTGCTAAGTTATCTTGATATTATCGTGTAATTTCAATTGAATAATGTGATTTTCTCTTGAGACGTGATATAAGAATATCAGTTAATGCTTCTGAGTACACGAAACTCGTTCCAAACGGGAAATACAACTACTCTCGTCTCTTATGTTGCGATTTATCTCTATTAGCCCGCAATAAATGACGCACATGCCGCATCTCTTCACTAGCCTCAAGGTAACGTGTTTGGCTTCCAGATGCCAGCTGCTTTCGAGACTCGCGGAAAGCCAAATTTTTATTTCTTTTGTAGCAGAGCTAAAAGCAGGCAGATAGAAACTCAATAAGAGGTTCGTAAGACAACACTCGAGCAAAGTTCGTCTTGCTACTTTCAGTACTCGTTAGTGCCAGAGCGAAAATCTTATGGTACTGTAAAATTAAAATTCATAATGCCACTTTTTTTCCTCCGATATATTTTTTGTTGTGAATACATCATTTTTTCCATGAACTGCCACATTTTCATAATACTTGAGAATGATATAGGACAAGAACTAAATACAGACTTTTCAAAGTCAAAAGTCGGTAATATCCTACAAAATCGTGTTAAAATAGGCGCAATCGTCTTACAGACGCTTAATGCTTTACTAAGATAGACTGCCGTCGTGATGTTTCTGTAGTAAGTTGAATTTAATTTGTATTAGAACAGTGAATATTTTAATTGCGTTTTCCGTTAGTTTACTGAACTCAACAGAAATAATCAAAGAGAAATTAATCAGAAACAGTCTATTCTTTCACAATATCTAAAACAATCGGACAATGCTAAAGTGGTTTACAGAATCAACGCCTGTACAAACCAACTGGTTCTAACGATGCCATAAAACCAGTGTAGTTTCACGAGCATTTTCCTCTAAAAATGAGTTACCTTGACGGTTTATCGATCAGGTGTGGGAAAGGTAAATGTTTACGAGTAATACGATCAGAGTAGCAAGCGCCTGAGAGATGACTTCCCTGTCACTATCCTGGATAGTTTTATTTCTCAAATCAACAGAGTGCGTTACCATGCAATAACACATGTGATGTAGTTTTGTAGGTCGATTTTCTTACACTGCGACCGAAAGGTGTCTCAGTTGTTGGCAACAAATTCCAGCTGTGATGGACACACCCTTGGAGAACTTTTGGAGCTATCAGATGGAAAATATTATGTCCACACTACACTTTGCTCGAGATTACGTCTTTTGGTAGAGATCAGCCTTTCATTTCTTCTTAGTAAGTTAACTGTAAAGGCATCATAACTTGTCACCAGTAACAGTACTGCATAGGAACGCTCAGTGATCGGCATAGGAATGCTCAGTGACTGTACTGATGACATTCAAGCAAAACTGCAATAATGATCACTCTCTTGATTTTCGTTGTTTCGAATTTGAGCAGCCAGTACTCCTACACCAGACTTCTGAACCTTGCCTGTTAAATGCAAACGTTGCATGATGGTTAAATTGTAATCCATCACTTATATCAGTACTCGAGATTTCCTTAATGTGGAAAATCATTCATGCCAGAACGTTGAAACAAGAATATCTTTTTCTGACGTATTTTTCCAAAAGCACTCGCTCCACATACAGTTCAAATCTTTCGAGCTGCCTCCTCTGCATTGACCCCTCTATTATACCCAAAGTAAATAATGTCTTGCAGATGTTACACCTTTTTCCACATGCGACCCAATTCCACAACGCCTAACCGCAGTTAATGATTTTCAAGTATGCAAAATCCAATGCTTAACTGCAAGATGATAACTAGAACTTCAAATTCGAAAATGACAGTTGATACACACACTGACAGCGTCGCGCCGCATTCATTTGGGTGGCGGCCGATTTCAGGCGGCGTGTGGCGTGGGGCATGTGGCCGATAGCCGCTGCAGCGCGACGAAACGCTCGAGCTGTCCTGCGGAATTGTTTCTGTCTGGAAGTATTTGTTATTGTTGCTGGATAGAATGTGAAACGAATTATCTTCGATGCTCTGTCAGACTCATAATCTTACACAAGGGCCGAAATGCCAAAAATCAAGGAGATACTGTTCGACACGAACACACGACTGTAAGTTTGGAATGCACGATGATTACCACTTTTTTTCCCCCTCACAGCCCTTCCAAACGCTCATCTTGTTTTGCCTTCTTCAGCTACCTTCTAGGATTAATTTTTTAAATATTATTATTATTAAGAGAGGCCATCGGTGTACCAACTTTTTTACCTTTTTATTTTTGGTATTTTTTGTATTTTTTATGTTTACATTTTTAACTTTTTAAGCCGATTTTCATTTTTCTTACCTTTTTTAGCAGATTTCTGTCACCTTTTGTTCTGGTCGGCTTCCTATTTTTCTGTAATCCCGACGCCCTAGCCATTTTTGCTAACATCAATGAGATAAATATTTCTTCTTAATATTAATTAGGCAAAATTAGTCTTCCTCCTGAGAATAGAATGATAAGTATATTAAATTAAAATGAACGTGAAGATCTCATCTTCACAGGATGACATAAAATCTTGTATCCCCTGGAAGTAAACTTTTTAGAACGTAGAACTTCTCTTCTTGTCACAAAACGTGATTAAAAAATAAAAGTTTCTTCATGAGGATTTAGTCCTGTGCTTCTTGCCAAGGACTGTATTTCTTTTCTGAATTACAGATATTTGAAGAAACACGTAAATTACGAAATCACATCTTTTTACCACATGATGTGGTTTTTCTGATGTGTTGAGTTTCTACAGTGACCGTTTTGTTGCACAGTTTGTCATCTGCAACCACTTATACCTTAAAGTAGATAAATTTTGGCTTAAACAATTTATATACTTTAAGTTATAAATATCTGTAATTACGATTTAAAAACTAATAGCAACATGTATACAAACAGCAAAGAACACTCTTTATCTTTAACAGATGAAAAATAAATGCCCACTGAAGATGCTGAAACTGCAGTGAAACATGTTTGGGTTAAAAAACAAAATTGTGTTTTGCTAAAGGCGGACCCTATCCAAAAATATACGTGGTGTATTGGGTGTTGTTCTTGAATTCAATACCCAAACAGTTGAATTTGGATACTTTCTCACTAGACCACGGGCTCACTTCGCACAATAACATCTCGGAAGTAAACAACACTTCCTCTTGATACTTCTGCATATTACAGTGTGGCCAGAGTGTGCAGATGTCAGGACTTAGCGTTGTCAGGTGCGGTCTGTTTTATTGGCCACCTTAAGTGAATGACTCGGACAAGTCTCTGTGGCGGCCGGCCGGTGGTCAATTTTTATGTCTATGACTGCACATGTGTGCCAAATATAGTGTACATATCTCTTCCTCCCCCTCTCTCTGTTCAGTTCCTCTACCCACATCTCTCTGCTCAGCTATGCCCGTCCGCTCACGTATCGCCTGGAATGCATTCCAACACTATCAACACAAAACACTGGTTATTCAGGGCAGCTGAGAAGTGAGGTACTGGCAAAATTTTTCACCGGCACCCCTTCCGAAAAGACCGACAAGAAAGCGAGTTAATACTGCACAGTCATCCATTTCTGAGTTGTGTTTAAAATTTAAAGTCTCTAGCTTACCAGGAACATACACTACTGGCCATTAAAATTGCTACACCACGAAGACGACGTGCTACAGATTCGAAATTTAACCGACAGGAAGAAGATGCTGTGATATGCAAATGATTAGCTTTTCAGAGCATTCACACAAGGTCGGCGCCGGTGGCGACACCTAAAACGTGCTGACGTGAGGAAAGTTTCCAACTGATTTCTCATACACAAACAGCAGTTGACTGGCGTTGCCTGGTGAAACGTTGTTGCGATGCCTCGTGGAAGGAGAAGAAATGCGTACCATCACGTTTCCGACTTTCATTAAGGTCGGATTGTAGCGTATCCCGATTGCGGTTTATCGTATCGCGACATTGCTGCTCGAGTTGGTCGAGATGACTGTTAACAGAATATGGAATCGGTGGGTTCAGGAGGGTAATACAGAACACCTTGCTGGATCCCAACGGCCTCGTATCACTAGCAGTCGAGATGACAGGCATCTTATCCGCATGGCTGTAACGGATCGTGCAGCCACGTCTCGATCCCTGAGTCAACAGGTGGGGACGTTTGCAAGACAACAACCATCTTCACGAACAGTTCGACGACATTTGCAGCAGCATGGACTATCAGCTCGGAGACCGTGGCTGCGGTTACCCTTGACGCTGCATCACAGACAGGAGCGCCTGCGATGGTGTACTCTACGACGATCCTGGGTAAACGAATGGCAAAACGTCATTTTTTTGGGTGAATCCAGGTTGTGTTTACAGCATCATGATGGTCGTATCCGTGTTTGGCGACATCGCGGTGAACGCACATTGGAAACGTGTATTCGTCATCGCAATACTGGCGTATCAGTCGGCGTGATGGTATGGGGTGCCACTGGTTACACGTCTCGGTCAGCTCTTGTTCGCATTGACGGCACTTTGAACAGTGGACGTTACATTTCAGATGTGTTACGACCCGTGGCTCTAACCTTAATTCGATCCTTGCAAAACACTACATTTCAGCAGGATAATGCGCGACCGCATGTTGCAAGTCCTGTACGGGCCTTTCTGGATACAGAAAATGTTCGACTGCTGCCCTGGCCAGCACATTCTCAGATCTCTCACCAATTGAAAACGTCTGGTCACTGTTGGCCGAGCAACTGGTTCGTCACAATACGCCAGTCGCTACTCTTGATGAACTGTGTCATCGAGTTGAAGCTGCACGGGCAGCTGTACCTCAAAATTGCGTGAAAATGTAATCACAAGTCAGTTCTAGTATAATACAGGGTGATTCAAAAAGAATACCACAACTTGCGTGAAAATGTAATCACAAGTCAGTTCTAGTATAATACAGGGTGATTCAAAAAGAATACCACAACTTTAAAAATGTGTATTTAATGAAAGAAACATAATATAACGTTCTGTTATACATCATTACAAAGAGTATTTAAAAAGGTTTTTTTTTCACTGGAAAACAAGTTCAGAGATGTTCAATGTGGCCCCCTCCAGACACTCGAGCAATATCAACCCGATACTCCAACTCGTTCCACACTCTCTGTAGCATATCAGGCGTAACAGTTTGGATAGCTGCTGTTATTTCTCGTTTCAAATCATCAATGGTGGCTGGGAGAGGTGGCCGTAACACCATATCCTTAACATAGCCTCATAAGAAAAAGTCGCAGGGGGTACGATCAGGGCTTCTTGGAGGCCAGTCATGAAGTGCTCTGTCACGGGCTGCCTGGCGGCCGATCCATCGCCTCGGGTAGTTGACGTTCAGGTAGTTACGGACAGATAAGTGCCAATGTGGTGGCGCTCCATCCTGCTGAAATATGAATTGTTGTGCTTCTTGTTCGAGCTGAGGGAACAGCCAATTCTCTGACATCTCCAGATACTGTAGTCCAGTTACTGTAGCACCTTCGAAGAAAAAGGGATCAAAAACTTTATTGGCTGAAATGGCACAGAAAACGTTCACCTTAGGCGAGTCACGTTCATACTGAGTTGTTTCCCGCGGATTCTCAGAGCCCCACGCTGAACAACTGTCGTCGATTCACTTCTGCCGTACTCAATAACACAAAAAGCTTTCTGTTGAGCGGTCGCCATCGTAGCATCAACTGACGCTGACGCCTAGTCAACAGCGCCTCAAGCGAACAAATGTACAACTAAATGAAACTTTATAGCTCTCTTAATTCGCCGACAGATAGTGCTTAGCTCTACCTTTTGTCGTTGCAGAGTTTTAAATTCCTAAAGTTGTGGTATTCTTTTTGAATCACACTGTATATTCGTCCAATGAATACCCGTTTATCATCTGCATTTCTTCTTGGTGTAGCAATTTTAATGGCCAGTAGTGTAGTTTAAAAGCCATTGCAAAACATGGACAAAAGGTAGATATGAAGGCGACCTAATAAAAACGTGTTGACAAAGTATCGATCTAGTAGAGAACTGACCAGCATACGCGTCGGCGTCGGCTTCGGCGGAGGCGGCGGCGGCGGCGGCGGCGGCGGGCGTCGGCTGCCGCAGACAGGCGAGCTTGTGGTCGAAGGCGATGCGGCGGCGCTGGAGGCAGGCCTGGCGGTGCAGGTCGCAGTGCGAGGCGTAGCGGCGGCCGTCGCTGCCGCAGACCACCAGCCGCGCGCGCGCCGGGCAGCGGCGCCGGCACTCGCAGGAGGCGCGCCCCGCCCCGTCCAGCCGGCACTCGCGGCCCGCGCCGCACGACAGCAGCGAGCACGGGCCTGCAGTAACAGGTGCACTCGTCACCTCAGACTGCCTGCCAGGAGTGTAATGGTGAGCGCGGGGCGGGACTGCTGCCTCCATATCTCATCCGGCGTATGTTTGTGTTGTTGTGGTCTTCAGTCCTGAGACTGGTTTGATGCTGCTCTCCCTGCTACTCTATCCTGTGCAAGCTTCCTCATCTCCCAGTACCTACTGCAACCTACATCCTTCTTAATCTGCTTAATGTATTCATCTCTTGATCTCCCTCTACGATTTTTGCCCTCCACGCTGCCCTCCAATACTAAATTGGTGATCCCTTGATGTCTCAGAGCATGTCCTACCAACCGATCCCTTCTTCTAGTCAAGTTGTGCCACAAACCCCTCTTCTCTCCAATTCTATTCAATACCTCCTCATTAGTTATGTGATCTACCCATCTAATCTTCAGCATTCTTCTGTAGCAACACATTTTGAAAGCTTCTATTGTCTTCTTGTCCGAACTATTTATCGTGTATGTTTGACTTCCGTACATGGCTACACTCCATACAAATACTTTTAGATACGACTTCCTGACACTTAAATCTATACTCGATGTTAACAAATTTCTCTTCTTCGGAAACGCTTTCCTTGTCATTGCCAGTCTACATTTTATATCCTCTCTACTTCGACCATCATGAGTTATTTTGCTCCCCAAATAGCAAAACTCCTTTACTACTTTAAGTGTCTCATTTGCTAATCTAATACCCGCAGCATCACCCGACTTAATTCGACTACAGTCCATTATCCTCTTTTCGCTTTTGTTGATGTTCATCTTATATCCTCCTTTCAAGATACTTCAGTTCCGTTCAATGTTTCTTCCAAGTCCTTTGCTGTCTCTGACAGAATTACAATATCATCCGCGAACCTCAAAGTTTTCATTTCTTGTCCATGGATTTCAATACCTACTGTGTTATGTGCTGTGAAAAGGCACTAACTAGATACAGTAATGGGAGCATACTGCTGAGATTTGAAAAGGCGTTGGCACAGACTGGAAAGGTAGAAAGGTTTGTAGAAGACGTACACAAATCAAAAACTGACAGAATATAGAAAGAGGAGATGGAAGAGATAAGCATTGAAAGAGGACTACGGCAAGTATAGCGCTGTCACGGAAGCTGTTCGACATACAGGATGATTCAGCTGCTCTTACTGCTCGGTTTTAGGCTTTAGCCTTCCAATACCACACACGAGATTATCACATTCTCTCCCTCGCTATATGCAAACTAGTACTCATACAGATCAAAATGAACGGGACCTTTTTGTACAAAACTTAATGTAGTTGTATTCTGTGCCGGGATCCGTTTTCAATAGGTAGCGCAGTATTAGAATTATTCACGAAAAAGGTGAAAAAGTGAGCTTAAAAAGCGTTTCTCTTGAATAACTCGAAAACCATGGCCTCTACCGAGAAAGTATCCCAGTACGAAACTTAACTACATAAAATTTCCTATGTAAAGATCCTGTTAATTTTTCTATAGTTTACGTATGTTAGTGAGCAAGACAATACGAAAATACTGAGCATGGTGTTTTAGGGCGTTGTAGGTTGCATAAAACTCAGGGATAAGGACAGCTAAATCACTCTGCATATGAAGAAGAACTTACAGTTAAGGCCATAGAGGTCGCGAAGGGCATTGTAATTGGAGGAGAAGAATAAATACTATAGACCTGTGCTGGCAGAATCAGATGATGAGCTACTGCAGGTGTTGAAGAGTATTGCGAGAACGGGTGCAGACTGTGGAATGAGGGTAAATATAGGAAAGAATAAATATGATGAAGACAGTCAAGAAGGTAGCACCAGTAACACATTCTTAGATGAAAGAATGATGGAAGAAGTGAAATCCTCTATGTAACTGGGAAGTTTAACGACATGGAATAGAAGCTAGAAAGAAGAGATAAAGAGAAGAATATCAGTGGAAAACAGAGCCCCTTCAAAAGTCAACTAGCTACTGACAGCTAGAAGAACTCCATCATAACTCAAGAAGAGATTCGCTAAGTGTTATTTCTGGATTGTAGTGTAATGTAGCAGTGAATCACGGACAGTGAAAAAAATGTTTAGCAACTTTTCAAACATAAATGTATGCTTAAGGTTAAATGGACTGAGAGACTTACGAATGAATAAGTAATGAATAAAGTAGAGGAAATGATCAGAAATACTGCATAAATATTGTCTGAAGCAAATAATTATAATGGCAAATGTGGAACGAATAAGAGGAAGAGTGATGTGGTCTCCTGACCTTCATTTCATACATATTCCGACCTCACCATCGTATTCTGCATATCAGGACGTTTCATTTGAGGCCAAACTCGATAGGGTAGAGCCAATTTTACATATCTCCATTTAATCGATATGCAAATCTAATAAATAAATCGCAAGTGCGCACTGAGATTAAAAACTCGAGGCTGACGTACACAAATATTCAAGACACGACAGCCACAGGAGTTTTCTTTTTTTTTGGTGGAGGCAACCAGACCGCTGGAAAGTCTGTACGAGGGTGCATTAGCACACAGCTATGCTGGCTGGCCGACCACCCACAGACCAAAACAGTTAATGTCAGAGGAAAGGGATAATGGTCTGTGTGTTCACCTTAAAAGCAAAACCCACTGTATTGTTTGGGAGAGCCCCAGCATACACATTTTTTTGATGAACCTAGTGTGTGGTTTCAGAATTCTCACAAGTGGACAGTAAATTCTTAACACAGATACTATATATTTTTGGATTGGTCGGCTTAGCCAGTCTCCTGTTTGTAAGAGTAACGCTGATTGGTGGACTATTTCTGACACAGTGAGCCGGAGGAGTGAGGGAAAGACAGCGGATGATATACCCTTTCTCTATACTAGACTAGGGGCAGGCAGGAGTCCTTGACTTCATCAAGGCGCAGTGAAAATTTGATTAGCGAAGGTCAATCCAGATAGAGAGAGATAGTTTGTTATTTTTCAGTGGCGAACGATGCAGGCAGCAGTCGTCACAGCTCAAGGTACTGTGCGCTACAGCGCAGGCGAGCCCCATCTTCCCTCCCTTGGAAATAACATACTTTATTCACGTCACTCCATTACATTTCTCACGTGACAGACTCGACCAAACTTAGAAAACTGCAATCGGATAATCATTCAAGTTGAAAAGGTGCGGCTCAGCCGTTCTGCCGATTAAATAACATTCATAAAGAAAAGGGATAAAAGAGTTTTCCCACACTTTGTATATAAATGTCATTAACAGGATTCCTATCCATAAGAGGTAACCTCCTATTCCGAAAAGAACCTGGAAATTTGTGTATCTGTTTACAAATAGAAGTTTATTCTGATTTTTCTTAAATTTTGCAATGAATAATATTTTCCGTTCGTTTAATGTTTTTCTTACACTAACTAGCAATTCTCCAGTACCCAAGTATCCCACTAGTTACGTAAGAAAATAGAATATTTTTGTGTCTTTTCCTTACAGCGGACGACTCCAGAAGATATTTATTGCTGAAAGTTTTTCAGGCATTTCTTTTTGGTACATCAGGAGCGTCTGCCTGACTTCTGTAGTAGAGTAGGGTGGAAACTGCTTCTTGGAGGATTCAAAGGGTACTTGTCAGATCAATACGTTGCACAACTCGTCAACATAACACCCACATACTGACAAATGATAGGAAGAGAACTACAATATTGGATGACATTATAAATGGATAAATGTAGAGGCAGATGAAAGATGGTGCTCAGTACAGGGCCCGATAGGGAGCCTCCATTTCAAGCCTGATATAAAGAAAAAAAAAGGAAGAGCATTTCCCACGAAAGGCAAGATTCACGCTTGCAGCCTCACTCTGGCATATGTTTTAATCTAACAAAAAATTTGAAATGGCGCACACTCAACTATGTAGTAAAAAAATACAGTCCGGTAACTTGTTATTTGAGATAATTGGAAATTTGTGGTAAGTACTATGCGACCAAACTGCTGAGGTCATCGATCCCTACGCTTACACACTACGTAGTCTAACTTAAACTGACTTACACTAAGGATGACACACACACACACACACACACACACACACATGCCCGAGGGAGAACCCGAACCTCCAACGAGAGAAGCCGCACGAACCATTACAAGACGCCACAGATCGCGCCGCTATGCCGCGCGGCTTGTTATTTGACATTTATATTTATTTCCACTGCAGACATCAGCTATTCCTCTGTTAAGACTCAAACAACAGATATCTAACTGTCAGTATAGGCCATTGGCAGATTGCAGATATACTCGCAGTGGCCGGCCTCATTTAGATGGGGTGCTGTGTTGCTGATAACCTCTGTACATCATGCTGCTCGAACGCTGCAAGCGAAATGACTCTTTGTACCGGCGTTTTTCAACGGCGAACAGTTCACGTGCAACACTGAGAGCTCTGGTTTTAGGAAGTAAGTTTCAAAGCTTGATATACCAACTAACAAGTGATGCTAATCTATCTCTAGTAGAAGTTTTTGTTTTTGCCCGCTTCCAAAAATCTGTGGGACCAGGTACCAGCTGTTGCGGTGGAAGTGCACAGTACAGCTGGTAATTAACAATCATATGAACATGAAACATAAAAAATTAATTTGAATGCAAATTACAAAACATAGGTGCCCAAAAATATATAAGGAAAAGTGAATACATGAAAGTTTGTAAGGGTTGTGATGTTAAAACGACCAGTACGAGTATCCTTCTTCACGAATATTTTGTAGAATAAATGCAAAGGAGATTAAAGTTTACTTGGCGTTTACCGCTCTCTATGTCACTATCTAAAACTGTGGACAAGATTCACAATAAATTAGATATTATCCTCTGCTCGTTAAATTGAGTGTACTCTTTCCAAAACTTAGCACACAAATGTTCACGCGCCACACTGATTGTACCTCTCACTAGAGTATATTTTCTTTTTATTTACTGCCTGATATGTACATTTAAGATATAACCATGGCCCCACTCGTATTATAGATCATGTATGTTTGTCACTAACTTACAGTTTAACTATTTTTATGCATGATCAAGGTTCAAAGAACGTGAGGATATTTTTGCTATTTTACATTAATGCTCTTGTATAACATTCATTTTGTGAGAATGCGACAGAGTGTTGATATATCTAAAATAGTTTCAGGTTGTAAGCTAAGTAGCCTATATTTTTATGTCCCTAACACGCTAGCTTTACAGTAATTATATTTATCCATAAATCACACTAGGTTTACATTAATTACGTTTATTTATTACTTTATTATAACCGTATTTTACTTATTTCTGTAACATTAAGGCCACATTAATATTCAAATGCCTTCCATATCTAATCCTACATATGTACTCCTGAAGCCACTATACAATTCGTGATGAAGGGTACAACAATTGCGATTTTATGTAACTCCAATCTCGGACATAGTGATGAATAAATGTCTGCAACAGGTCTCAGTATGTGCCAAAATCTCTCGTTTTTCTCGTGATCCCTAAACGAGAGATATGATAATGGCAGCAAAAATGTCTCTAGCAACTTTGTTCCACTTTAGATTGGGCTACACCTTTTTCTTGCTATCCAACAAATCTCTGAATTCATTCGTTGTCTCTGTCATGCCTACTTGATAAGGATTTTATTGATTTGACTTGCTCTAGATTTTCGCCATTAATGGTATAATCCGTTACAGTGGAATCTTTCTTTTTGTTATAGGTATTATGGCATACATTTAGAGAGAGCTGTCACTCATTTCGCCAGTAAAAAACTTTGTTCAAGTCTACTTGCATTTCCTTACGATAGTCTCTCGGCTATCTGGACAAAAGGCCTCGATGTCTCTTGTCAGCGAAGAGCGTGAAATGGAGAGTAGTTGTTGCTGCATCTAGAGCACAATTTTCAGCCATGACCAAGGGCAAGAGAGACCTTCCTCCATCCCATCCACCCAGAGCTTACTGATCTAATGCTGAGCCCAGTTGGTACCGAGTGGTTGTAATTAAACTGACGGTGTTTTCAGAACTGTAGTGCTGGTTGTATATATCGCAGGACGCTGAAACATTGCAGGTGTGTTCATTAATCAGAGCGCTTGCAGAGTGTGCTGAAAAAAAAATTCAGTTTTCTGTCACCAGTCGAAAATCTGGGACTGTAAAGAGTCAGAATGTGGTGTAGGTGCAGGAAGGATCAAATACATGATAACGATGGTTGTGGCATGTTTCTTAGCATACGGTCACAACTCACAACATGTGTTCAATATAGTCTCCCGACTCAGCAACAGGCTGCATACGTAACACGGCATGGTCGACAGTTGCCCGTAGCACATCCAGTGTAATCAGAGCGATACATCATCGTATGCTATCCTTCAGATCAGGAAGAGCCGGATACATGCCTGACAGACACGGTGTTTCAGATATCCTAAGACCCGGAAGTCACACAGATTTGGGCTGGAGGATCTGTAAGACGACACATCTTGAAATTGCCTAGAGATGATGTGGTCGTTACTGAAGGTTTCTCGGAGCAAATCTTTCACCTGGCAAGTGTGGTGTCGCCCATTTTGCATGAAAATAGTAATATGGATACAGTTGCGTTCTTGAAAATCTGGGCTCACTTTCTGCACAAAGAAGGCCTTGTAATGTGCAGATATCACTGTATTCCTAACAGGCCCGCGAGGTATCATCGCCTCGAAGAAAAACGTACCGTGAATGAAGGAACTTATGAAGCCACACCACACAGTAACAGAAGCTGAGTGTAGTGAATGTTCTTGCACACCATGTGGCGGAATAGAGTCCTGTGTATCACAGTTCTGTGCATTCACGACACTGTGCAGAGAAAATGTGCCTCTTCTACCGAAAGAATATTCCCCAGCTACATTTCATCCATTTCCAAGCACGCTAATAGATGAAGGGCTAGTTCATAGCGTTGTATCCTATTTTGGGGCTTCATTTTCTGCACATTCTGAATCTTGCATGGATACCAGTGTAAAATCCGCCGTAAAATCTCTTGAACTTTTGACCAAGGGAGAGACAATTCCCATGACACAGTTCGAGCACTGGCTACAAACTTGAGGCACGTGCTGTACGGTCGGCTACAGCTATAGCAACTTCATCAACAACTGCCATGGGGCTGGCCCATCTTCCTCTCCCTGCTGCACCATCTAATTAACTTGTTTCTTCATATTTCTTGACTATTTTCTATAGCTCATTTATCGACGTGGGGCCGCTTCGCACTTGCTTTTATCGGTGACATTCCTGCAATGCAGCGCTGCTACTGCTGCCGTTTCGACGAAACAACCTTACCAGAAGTGCAGGTCGTTCTTCTCAACAGTCATTGCGTTTCGTATAGAAAACTTCAGCCTTCTCAACATTTTACACCGCCACGTCACAAAAGAAACCAACAGATGTCGCCAAGTGACGGACAGCATACTGATGTAAAACCTAGAAATATTTCATGTTCTGGCTGCTTACTGTGCCATATTCTCACCTGGTGGTAGAAAGTGAAACTATTTTTTTTTTCAGCATAGTCCACGATACGTATACAGCACGCACTGCAGCACTCGGCAGACCCTTAGTTTAATTGTAACCACTAGGTAGGTGCATCTATCAAAAACTGCCACCAACACCTTCTCACCTCCCGTCACAGCATTTATCTCCCTCTTCCGTTCCTAATGCAGCTGTAGTATCTGTCTCCTTAGGTCTTAGGCAGAGTCCTAGAACAATGTTTCAGCAGAGCTGCACAACCACGGTGGGTTGGTATCCGAGGTGGTAAATAAATAATAGTCTTGTGTCGTGTCTCTCCACTTATCTGATACTCGTACTTTTCGTGTCTACAGCAGGTGGTTGCTTCATATGGTCACTGCAGTAACTGACATTCGAGTTCACTCCTGTCACTGCGATTCGTAGTCCTCACTGTACTATGCTGCACAGTATAAGACAGTTCTTTTCTTAGTACTCCTCTGCAAGACTTCTTAACGTTTCTCATGTTTTCCAAACGCACCTCTTCCAAAGCATACATTCATGTGATGGTAAACTTGTTGCATTTAAAATAAGGATCGCCGAATCAACAGTGAAAAATAACCTATTATGGGGCTCGTACTTTATCGTACCGACGGCAGTTATCTCGTCTTCGTTCAGCTTTGTATAAACAGTATGGGTTAGCAAATGACTAGGGTAAGTGTATCAAGCTCTTGTTGAAACTAAGTGTTTCATCCTCCTTCCGTTGTTGAGCTTTGTATAAACAGTATGGGTAAGCCAATAACTAGTGTAAGTGTATCAAGCTCTTGTTGGAACTAAGTGTTTCATCCTCCTTCCGTCGTTAATACAGGTCGGGCATGAACGCCGCATACTACCAGTATTTGCACGCAACGATTACTTCTCCCTGTCCAGTAGCTGCCATTTATTGTTCGCGTCTCGAAGCCAGCACAGGTTTGGCTTCTTTCACATTATAAGTTTACGATTAGGCGTATAGCTGACGTAGTTCTGTGTGCATCTGTGTGTCCTAGGACAATTCTGCCTTGCACTTGCACAGAGCCTTTACCGCTTCTTCCTGTTTATGTGACCTGCTACTGATTCCCGATGAACTACACCATCTGATCAAAAGCTTCCTGACACCCCTATGTATGCAGAATAGACAGCTGGAATCACGAGCGGAGGACCCGCCAGGATAAACGGAGGCGGAGCGTATTATGTTGTCAGCAGAGAAGCAGTCACAGCAGTATGGACCATTTAGGAGAGCTCACACCCAAACCACCAGATGTCTGACACTCCGATCGGTACCAAACGTTGTGTGTCGATAGAGTATCAACTAAACTACCGATTTAGTTTATGCTGTGGTCCAGTAGAAGATGCATGAACGATAATTAAAAGTAACACCAGAACTACGGCGCATAGGCAAAATCGTGTCCATGTGCTCTGAATGTGAAGATCTCTGTTAAAGGAGTTGGTAGAGCGTCAGATTGTCGTGCTGCAGGTCATGAGTTCGAAAGCTGCTGATGGCGTTTTTTTTTTAACAGGTTACGCCTAAAACTATTATGTGGGAGAACATTTTTCTCCAAGTAATATGAGGTTTCGGAGTTTGTTTCAATTTATTTTGGCAGTCTGCTGTCGCTTCGTTGGCTGAAGGTAGCAAATCTGTTGCGTACATTTCTGTAGATAACACCACACCTATTTCTCGACCTAAAAACTGACGAATTAGGAAAGTCGATGATTCTTTTGCTTTATTTCTTCTGCGCACTGAACGACGGATTATATTGGAAGAAAACAATGAATGTTCCTATTTGCAGTTATAGACAGATTTGAGTGCTCCTTATAAGAAAACAAATAAAGTGATTTTATTTTGCTGTGTGAAGAAGGCTTTGTTTAAAGCGAGAATATTTTAAGCAATAGTACAGACTTAAGTTACATGCTTTACCCAAGCCAAATTTCAAACTCTTACACAGTTTGGGTCAAAGTGTGATTGTCCACGGCCCGAATACAGACAGCAATGTTTATAAAGCCGCAACTCGAGAAGTATGGTCTCTCTAGAACCACTCTAGCTAAAAGCTGCCACGTGCATCTATTGTAGAAACTCAATATAAAAGAAGTGGACATGTATGTACTAAGCGAAGTATGTAATAAAGCCGCGTTGATACCGTGGAAACTTTAAGATGAAAAATAAGCGTATGTCCAATTTCTAATGAGGGTGAAATTAAAGGTGTGACTGGTATGCTGAAAATAAATCTTACAAATGAGGTCAAAGGCACACAAAGAATTTATGGAATCAAAGCTTTTACTCCAAAACACACGAAACCATTAAAAGATTAAAGCAAGAATTCGAAAATACCACCAGCCACTTCGTATTATGCCTCTCTCCACTTCATTGCTGTTATTTCAGAATCTCTCGATGTAGTTTCATGAGGATAACACAGTTTGTCATTGTCTGCATGTACTTTATGTACTTAGCATTTTACCCCTTCCCACAGACTGAAAAATTTTGAAGTAATGTCTGGCATCTTGATGACCAATGAGTATCAAATTTAGCAAATATGATCCATGACGCCAGAACTTGTAGTAGCCATGTCACTTTGGACGAACGTACCTTGTGTTGTTGCCACAGCAATCTTTGCCGAGAAGAGTTACAAATCATACTACAAAAAGTCATAATTCCTACGCCCTGGAGGACGCTTCACTCATAACGGATGTAAAATTGACCAACTGTTGCTGACTCATTTACAGAGAAGTAATGCTGGACACCAGCGATGTGTCTCAATAAAGGCATCTGTAGTTTCAATGCTCCATCCATGTGAGTTGCAGACGTTGTTAATGCCGATAATGATGCAGTATCGTCGCTGAGCTGCACGAGTGGAATTGACCGACATTTACCAATTGCTCATCGAAACAATTGGTATCGTCCAACTACATCGCCCGCATAAAGTCGTTGTATACGCTAATGGTTAAAGGGGTACAAGCACGGTGACACATCAGCTATCACACAATTTGTGTGTGGAACATATGGGAGGACTTTCATACAATTGTCGTAGTTCAGACGTAAGTACGACTTCCATTTCTTTCTTGTTTTGTTTATTTGTGCAATCAGTGTCTGCTTTACTTCTATGAATTTTTTTTAGCTGTTGCCCTGCGGTCAAGAAAGGAGTTACGATAACCTCAGAACCCGGCAAGAACTGCTACATTACGAGCACATCAAATAAATATCATATTAATATACACAGCAAGGGTGGTGGTACAGTACGTGAAATTACTTCAAATACCTGTATTACATTGTTGAATTGGTTGTACTGATTCACACAATAGAGTGAAGAGTGCTAGTCATCTCTTTCCAAAGTTGAAACCAAATACACATAAATTTATTACTGAAGATGCCTTCTGAAATGCTGAATGCTCCTCTAGCAATAGCGTGTACATGGTATATATGACATCAAGTGTTAAAATAGTTAAACTAGATGAAATTTAGTTGTTCTTCATTTAAAATATTTATTAGAACTTCATTGCGTTTAACGTTGTCAACCAGATTTTTTCAAGCCATTTCTACGTCTCATTTAAACTCAGTGTTCACAATCACTTACAACACTATCTGCGTATGATTTGTAAGTAATCGGTAGTCATAATATGATGGAATACCGCATTTACTTCCTCAACAACTTTCCAGTGAAACATCTGTTCAACATAGTTGGCACAGTACTACCGTCGTATCTACTGATTTTAAGTTCGTACATTTATGAGATCAGTGTCGCAATACTTACAGTTCTGAACTTGTTCGTCCCGACGGAAATGATGAGGATGGCAAGGACAAAATGGGACTTACATGAAATGGCCTGTTCTCTATAAAATAATAAGGAAATGATACCAGGCGTATCATCCCTACATCTACATTTATACTGTGCTAGCCACCTTACGGTGTATGGCGCAGCGTACTTTGTGTACAACTGTCACTTCCCATCTTTTCCTGTTGCACTCATGGATGGCTCGCGGGAAGGACAATTGCTGGTAACCTGCCATGCGGGATCGAACCTATTTGAGTTTATCTTCATGGTATTTTTGCGAGATGTGCTTAGGAGAAAGAAACATACTGGTTGACCCTTCTGGGGACGCGCGATATTGGAATTTTAACAGTAAGCGTGACCGTGATGCAGAACGTCTCTCCTGCTGTGTCTGCCACTGCAGTTGAGTGAGCATCTCCGCGATGCTTTCACGCTTACTGAACAACCCTTTAACGAAACGTGCTACGCTACTTTGGATATTCTCTATTTCCTCTATCACTTCCAAGAGGATCGGATCCTAGACTGACGAGGTTCATCATTCAAGTATTGGTCGAACTAGGGTTTTGTAAGCTCCCTCCTTTGTGAGTAGACTATATTTCCTGAGGATTCTTGCAATGAACCTCAGTCTGGCATCTTCCTTACTTGCGATTGGGTTTGTCTGATCCTTTAAACTTCTTCGTACGCATATTCTTAGCTATTTTATGGGTGCAACAACTCCGAGTGATTGTTCTGCAGTCGCGTAAACATACAATAATGGGTTTTTCTGCATATTTAAGCACAGCGCGTTACATTTATTTACGTAGATGCCCAGTTTACAATCCTTGCACGAAGCACTGATCATCTGCAAGCCTTCCTGCATTTCTTTACGATTTCCTAGCGTTGCCACTTCGCTGTATACAATAGCATCAGACGCAAAAAGCCTCATGGAAGTTCCGACGTTATCCACTAGATGATATGCACGGTGTCACAGGACGAATGGTCATACTCAGGAACGATCATTTGAAGCTAAATATTTCATGTGGACATATATCCTATCAGAATGATTTCCGAGACAGAACACATTTATGCACATTCTTATTTATTTTCTGTATTATTCAGTAGATTCTCACATTTACACATGTACACAAACACAACAGTTAGTACACATTACAACATGCGTTTTACAAAGTATCATTTGAAAAATATATATTTATTTTTAATACGTCCACCTCTAATAATTATTATTCACATCACATTACAGCTGTAGCACAGTTCACAACAAATACCCGAACATCCCGCCATCAACTTCACGGTATTCGTGTATTCTTGCGAAAACGTGTTGTGTTGCTTGTTTCTTGTGTGAGTGCCTCTTCACGTTTCCTAATAAGGACAGCAGCGTCCATGATGTGACGAGGCAGATTATCTCCCTTACTTATCTTTATACTTACAATTCCAATCCCAAAGAAAGCAGGTGTTGACAGATGTGAAAATTACCGAACTATCAGTGTAATAAGTCACGGCTGCAAAATACTAACGCGAATTCTTTACAGACGAATAGAGAACCTGCTAGAAGCCGACCTAGGGGAAGATCAGTTTGGATTCCGTATAAATATGGGAACACGTGAGGCAATACTGACCCTACGACTTATCTTAGAAGCTAGATTAAGAAAAGGCAAACACATTTTTCTAGCATTTGTAGACTTAGCGAAAGCTTTTGACAATGTTGAATGGAATACTCTCTTTCAAATTCTGAAGGTGGCAGGGGTAAAATACAGGAAGCGAAAGGCTATTTACAATTTGTACAGAAACCAGATGGCAGTTATAAGAGTCGAAGGGCATGAAAGGGAAGCAGTGGTTGGGAAGGGAGTGAGACAGGGCTTTAGCCTCTCCCCGATGTTATTCAATCTGTATATTGAGCAAGCAGTAAAGGAGACAAGAGAAAAATTCGGAGTAGGTATTAAAATCCATGGAGAAGAAATAAAAACTTTGAGGTTCGCCGATGATATTGTAATTTTGTCAGAGACAGCAAAGGACTTGGAAGAGCAGTTGAACGGAATGGATAGTAACTTGAAAGGAGGATATAAGATGAACATCAACAAAAGCAAAACGAGGATAATTGAATGTAGTCGAATTAAGTCGGGTGATTCTGCGGGAATTAGATTAGGAAATGAGACACTTAAAGTAGTAAAGGAGTTTTGCTATTTGGGAAGCAAAATACACTCCTGGAAATTGAAATAAGAACACCGTGAGTTCATTGTCCCAGGAAGGGGAAACTTTATTGACACATTCCTGGGGTCAGATACATCACATGATCACACTGACAGAACCACAGGCACATAGACACAGGCAACAGAGCATGCACAATGTCGGCACTAGTACAGTGTATATCCACCTTTCGCAGCAATGCAGGCTGCTATTCTCCCATGGAGACGATCGTAGAGATGCTGGATGTAGTCCTGTGGAACGGCTTGCCATGCCATTTCCACCTGGCGCCTCAGTTGGACCAGCGTTCGTGCTGGACGTGCAGACCGCGTGAGACGACGCTTCATCCAGTCCCAAACATGCTCAATGGGGGACAGATCCGGAGATCTTGCTTGCCAGGGTAGTTGACTTACACCTTCTAGAGCACGTTGGGTGGCACGGGATACATGCGGACGTGCATTGTCCTGTTGGAACAGCAAGTTCCCTTGCCGGTCTAGGAATGGTAGAACGATGGGTTCGATGACGGTTTGGATGTACCGTGCACTACTCAGTGTCCCCTCGACGATCACCAGTGGTGTACGGCCAGTGTAGGAGATCGCTCCCCACACCATGATGCCGGGTGTTGGCCCTGTGTGCCTCGGTCGTATGCAGTCCTGATTGTGGCGCTCACCTGCACGGCGCCAAACACGCATACGACCATCATTGGCACCAAGGCAGAAGCGACTCTCATCGCTGAAGACGACACGTCTCCATTCGTCCCTCCATTCACGCCTGTCGCGACACCACTGGAGGCGGGCTGCACGATGTTGGGGCGTGAGCGGAAGACGGCCCAACGGTGTGCGGGACCGTAGCCCAGCTTCATGGAGACGGTTGCGAATGGTCCTCGCCGATACCCCAGGAGCAACAGTGTCCCTAATTTGCTGGGAAGTGGCGGTGCGGTCCCCTACGGCACTGCGTAGGATCCTACGGTCTTGACGTGCATCCGTGCGTCGCTGCGGTCCGGTCCCAGGTCGACGGGCACGTGCACCTTCCGCCGACCACTGGCGAC
Organism: Schistocerca piceifrons; assembly: GCF_021461385.2. Lineage (NCBI taxonomy): Eukaryota > Metazoa > Arthropoda > Insecta > Orthoptera > Acrididae > Schistocerca > Schistocerca piceifrons. The sequence goes on along the minus strand of NC_060138.1, from coordinate 833,166,682 downwards.
AACATCGATGTACTGTGGAGACCTCACGCCCCACGTGTTGAGCAATTCGGCGGTACGTCCACCCGGCCTCCCGCATGCCCACTATACGCCCTCGCTCAAAGTCCGTCAACTGCACATACGGTTCACGTCCACGCTGTAGCTGCATGCTACCTGTGTTAAAGACTGCGATGGAGCTCCGTATGCCACGGCAAACTGGCTGACACTGACGGCGGCGGTGCACAAATGCTGCGCAGCTAGCGCCATTCGACGGCCAACACCGCGGTTCCTGGTGTGTCCGCTGTGCCGTGCGTGTGATCATTGCTTGTACAGCCCTCTCGCAGTGTCCGGAGCAAGTATGGTTGGTCTGACTCACCGGTGTCAATGTGTTCCTTTTTCCATTTCCAGGAGTGTAACTCACGATGGTCGAAGTAGAGAGGATATAAAATGTTGACTGTCAATGGCAAGGAAAGCCTTTCTGAAGAAGAGAAATTTGTTAACATCGAGTATAGATTTAAGTGTCAGGAAGTCGTTTCTGAAAGTATTTGTATGGAGTGTAGCCATATATGGAAGTGAAACATGGACGATATATAGTTTGAACAAGATGAGAATAGAAGCTTTCGAAATGTGGTGCTATAGAAGAATGCTGAAGATTAGATGGGTAGATCACATAACTACTGAAGAGGTATTGAATAGGATTGGGGAGAAGAGGAGTTTGTGGCACAACTTTACTAGAAGAAGGGATCGGTTGGTAGGACATGTTCTGAGGCATCAAGGGATCACCAAGTTAGTATTGGAGGGCAGCGTGGAGGGTAAAAATCGTAGAGGGAGACCAAGAGATGAATACACTAAGCAGATTCAGAAGGATGTAGACTGCAGTACGTACTGGGAGAATGAAGAAGCCTGCACAGGATAGAGTAGCATGGAGAGCAGCATCAAACCAGTCTCAGGACTGAAGACCGCAACAACATTGGTACACCTCAGACGTCTTTGAAAGCTGTGAAAAAAATCTAATGGCGTAACGTCTACCGATCTTGGTGGCCACTTGATTGTACTACCACGACCGATCCAGCAATCAGGGTAAGTGTTGTTGAGTTGTTCCCTTACACGTCTGGTAAAATGTGCAGTATCTCCATCATCCTGGAAGTTTATTAGAATTCTCATGGTCAAAGCAACGTCCTCAACATGTTCAACAAACGAAATTCCTAGAAAACTGCAAGTGATTCCGTCCCACCATTCGCTCTTCTAAAGTAACTGGACCTATCAACACGTTACCAATGAAACCGCACCAAACACTAATAGAGAAACGAAACAAGTCTCTAGCGCAGCGTGTGGATTTTCTTGCTGCTATCGACGATTATTATGTGTGTTGTTGATGCCATTCTGTGTAAACGTAACTTCACCAATGAATAGTATTAATGGAAGGAAGTGAAGATTGTCATTTAACCAGTGACAATCTTCACGTTGTGTGCCATTGTCGCCAACGTGAAGATTGTTGAAACGCTGTGTGTGAAACGGGTACAAGTTTTCCGCATGTAATGTTCGCCGTACACGTGTTCGTTGCACACTGACACGTGCAGAAAGTACCCGTGCGCTGGTGGTAGGACTACGCTGCACCATTTCAACAATATGTTGCTGTTTATGTGCAGAGTGCTGAATTAGAAGTTCATAAGGAGCACGGGAGCACGGAAGAATACCTGTTTCCCGCAATGTGCCGAAAGCTCTGGTAAACACTCTACGTTCAGGAATTCGACGAGACGGATAGCGACGACCGTCTTCTCCGACAGCATCAGAAGCACTACCATCGCGTTACAGCCAGCGTGCCTACAAACACAGTTAAGGGGACATTGTGTGTCCTATGCCGCCAATGTTAAATTACCGAATTTTTAAACCCATTATCTTGGAAAATTTTTAAGACACCAACATACAATTTTCAATAATTATAGAATGCACCTTTCTAGATACACTGAACTGGAATTATTACTAAAATTGTATTGTGGGGCATGTTATCTTTTTCTAAGGCACTCAATTTTTTCAGACTTTTGTAAATAAATGAACATAATAACAAAAGAACTCAGGATATTTTAGTTATTCTAGTTCCATATGTGTTGAATCTCACACTTGACATGCTGTGAAAATTTCATGTCTCTACCACCAATATGGTTTAGAAAACGGGTAATTTATTGCAAAAAAATGTAGTTCAGATACATTGAGGTTTAAAACCTTTTACATTACAAATTCTTATACAGACTTACATTTCTGCATCTTTTATGCGCTATAATTGCCCTGGTATGTGTCTTCTTCAGTGTCACAACAGCCCAGTGCTTGCCTCCTCCTTTTCTTTCTTGCTTCTTTTGTCGTTTGTTGAGCAGCTAACTCTGCTTTACGTATACGAAGATCATCCAGTTCCCGCAGTCCTTTAGCTGTGTTCTGTCCAAATCTTACCCCTAACTTCTCCAGAAGCTTCAGTCTTCCAATGTCCCCACCATTAAAAGTTAAAATCTTACCCCTAACTTCTCCAGAAGCTTCAGTCTTCCAATGTTCCCACCATTAAAAGTTATTACAGCATCAGACACTGCTATCTTTAGTCATAAGGCCAACAAATACATTTTTAGGCATCCGGCACCGCCCACCCCCCCTCCCCCCCCATCCGGCACTACACAGCTTTATTGAAGGACTCATCTGGGTCTTCCCTTGTAAACACACCAAACCTCTGTAAATAGGTTTGATTGCCTCCATTATTACCAAAGGGGGAGAATGTTAACGTGTAAATTCACGCAGGGTGCCAGAAAATTCGGCCTGCCTGTATTTACACCAAGTGTTTGGCGGAAGTGGACACAAAACATCACACAGCTTTTCATCAGTTAATGTTCGATGAAAGAAAGTGCTCCACACAGCTCTTTTCATCTTCTTTTAACTGTCACAGTTATCTCTAATGGCCTTCCCATAATATTCCTGTAATTCATCAATTACTTTGTCCGTTAGTCTTTCAGCACATTTTATTGTCTTGCCATCACACAGTTTTGTGTTACCCAGCTTGGTTTTGCAAGGATTTGCTGATCAATAATGAAGTTGTCCATAATATCATTACTTTTACCACTGTCACCCGTTTCTAAAGTTACTTTCCTTTGCGATGCACTACGGAGCGTGGTCACTTCAGAAACGTTATCGTGGCTTCCTTCACTGCTAGCACACGTGTTTTCAAGTACTTCAGAAGAAAATGCAGGTCTCACATATCTGTTACCCCAAAAATTGCGTTTCTTGAAGTTAGTTTTACGCTTAGTCATTTTATTTACGTATAAAAAGCAATAGAAGTTAGGTTACTAGAAAAATAGCCGATAATCACACTAATCACACTAAAACTGGTATCAGAAACAAAGGACTCATTTGTTTATTCGTAATGCCAACTTCTGAGACGTAGGAGTAGGTACAAAACAAAGAAATTCACAGCCTTGTAGACTGTGTAGTTCCCAAGATATGACTGCTCAACTGTGGCAGTATATGCGTAGCCGCGAAATTTGACAGTCACATGTCAACATTCAAAATATTATTTGAAGGTCCCACAATTGTCTGATTTTAATGCATTATATACCAAAATGCTCAGGAAAGTCCGAAGTACATTATGGAATAGAAAACAGAAAGTGTCAAATTTCAACGAATTTCACGTACAATGTCCCCTTAAGCGATGCTTCTCTGTGGTACGCTCTCAATGTCTCGCGCTACTTCATTCACAACACACCATAGACAAGTGCTCGTTCAACGGGCTAGTTTACTGGCAGAAAGACATCCCAAGCTAAGTGGTCGAAAGCAACGATGTACGCTGGTCTAAAATAAAACGTCGAAGTCGTTGGGTGGGAAAGACACACACGTCCACGTCACTAGCCCGAAAAGAAATCCATATTAAATGTGCTCATTTCGGAAAACATTCGGACAATGGTATACGTCCATATGTTTTTACTTCAAATGAGCGTTCCTGTCATCCGTGGATATTGAACATTCCTCCTGGGACATCCTGTGTACAGGTGGTCACAAACACCGCGCAATGCTTGTAAGAGCGTTTCAGTATTGATTGTGATAAGAAACAATTGTTAAGAGAACCAGTCTGTCAGAAACAGTGTGCAGGGGCTTGCAATGATGTTGCAGGGTAGACTGTGCTAAAAAAAAAAAAAAAAAAAAAAAAAAAAACTTTTGAGAAAAAGATTCGACATGTTGCGCTGTTTCCGGGTTAATTAGCATTGAAGTTAGCTAGCCAGGCCAATGCGCGCAAATTCAATCACTCCGCCAGATACAATTAGCGTCAGTTGCTCTCATAGCGTAGATGATAGCGCACGAGATAGCTCAGCCTTTGGCTTGGATTCGATACTTACTACCATCCCAAGCACAAATTTTGTGTGGCTCTCATATTCGGTTTTAGGAAATCAAACGAAGAACACGTTTTGTGACCACGTCTCTGGCGGACCGCCTACGTTTGCGCACTCGACGGCCCGACTAGCTAACTTCAGTGTTATTTACCTCGGAAACGGGGCAACGTATCGAATTTTTTCTTAAACATTATTTCATAAGATAGCCTACCCTGCAACATCATTACAAACTTTTCAGAGTTTTTTTATTTTTTATTTTTTTTTTTTTTACCGTCCTGTAAATGTAACCATTTTAGAATTTAAAACGATAGCAGACTTTCCTACAATACTGAATGTGAATAACTACAGATCTAGAAAGATAGAAAGAGGAAATTAAAAACTTGGAGTGCGAGAAGTTATTAGAAAATGAAGTGTTGTACGAGGTAAGGTAACGTCCACTACTTGGTTGTCAACAGCCGACAGTTTTAAACATGTGGGTATGGTCGTCACAAGTCGCTTGGAAAGTCAGATAGATGAGAGTTGTCTCAGCGAGCAGAAAGTCCGGCGGGGCACCGGAACATCCTGGCCGTTGCAGAAGGATAGCATGACTAGCTCTGAATCGAGTGAAAGCACCATACTGTAATGGCAAAGTTTGTGTTAAGTTATAAATATGGCCGCTTCCGAGATTACAGAAGTATAGTTCCACAAGTTGAATCAATCCTTGAAAAATTACAGGTGCACGAAAGTGCTCCCGTCAATGAGACCAATTCATTGTAATTCATTCAGTGATTGCACTCTAAAAATTGACAAAATTTGGACAGTATACATAAATCAGAACTCATATAACATATATGCAAAAATTAATAACACGCAAATGCATATAACAACGTTCATAAACGAGCCGTTAAGCAATAACCGAAAGAGTCGGTTGTCAACACTTCTATAACAGTTTCGTGTAAAATCAATATTACTGCTTGTTTCAGTTGAATCTGATTATCCAAATGTGCTGGAATGCCGAATCACTCAGATACACACGTAATATAATTACAGCATTGTGTAGCCCTGACCAATCCTTTTCCACGAATCTATCATCCGCGTGGATTTATGACGAATTGAAGTAGATTAAAACTTGTTTAGAGTCGGGCGCTGATAACCTCGCTGTTGTGCGCCCTAATACACTAATCATCATCATCTTGTTTAGAGGTTCTTTGTGTAAAGCTGACAAACATTTTGAAAAAAAGTTTATTAAAACACAAAAAGGAACGGTAGTAACTAATTAAGCATGAATAAACGTGGCCTTCTTATATTCAGCCTCTTTTATGCGCTCTTCTTAGTGGTAAGCTCAGAATCTAGGTAAGTTACGCAATGTTTTAATGTCATGCGCCCTTAGGAAATGGTAAATGAAGACTTACTGTGAAAATCATATTTTTAAGATTGGTATCTGGTGAGTGTTTACCGGGCGATTTCACTTGTGGCCATTCTGTAATAGCAAAGCAGCATTTTTCCTGGACACCGGAATAGCAGTTTTTCTGTAACCGGCCAGCCGACCGGAATCACAACACTCAATGCATTTTTCAACCCACAAGGCACTCTATCGTGATTCGGTGGGCATTATGTTCACCCAGGTTTGGCCTTGCATCGTGTCGTAGATTTTCAGTTTTTAGGAAAAATTCTGAGCTCAGTGTTAATCGTTTGAAACTGCTGAAGGAAGTCTATACCCTCCACGCCTCGTTTCTGTCATCGGCAAACTTTATTTATTCATCCATTACTGCCATAGAAACGACGACGCTGATCGACGTACCACTAAAGCTTCATTACTAACCAAATGATGGTGATTTGTTAACATGTGTGGGCATTCTCAGTGTCATTATAATATACTTGGTGGTTTGGATGGACAGCACTGATTACGGTACTAGTGATTATAGGAATAAACTCGAAAGTTTCGTTATCAATTGGAAAACATAAAAATTTCCAGCTCACTAATGGTAATGTGTGCATGAACTTACGAATCATGTCAGTTTTTAATAAGAACTCATACTGAGTTAAGCACTATTCTTGGTGTCACGGCTTCTTCTCTAATGTGATAATACTGATAGTCTGATAAATTATGGGTAGCCGATAACGAAACAATGGATTATGAGAACAGTGAATATTTAAAACATTTAGTTTCTATCGCAATCGTGTGTTTTTTGGTGTATTCTCATTTTCTTCTGATCATTTGTGAAGGTCTTTGGGCTGTTCGAACGCTGAATTGAATGGGTAACGTGTGGTCTCTCTTTGTTGTTCCTGTGGCTCTGTACATGACCTCTCGGCGCCCCACACGTATACTACTCTGCATCCCACACAATACTGGTTGCTTACAATGAGTAGTCGAGTTCCTATTCATATTCGTAGCGTGCAATGCAAGGTAATAACACTTATGGAGAGCAGTGAATCACGGCCATTGTTGGTAGGACAACACAGACAAAACGCGCTGTGTTCCCTCTGTTTCTCCCAGCTACACACCTTCATTTCTCGCTTTTGTCTCGCGGTAGTACATGTATCAATTGCAAAGCCCTAAAGAACAGAAAGATGGGATGAAAATCGATCGGAGTTCATCAACGAAAAGGGCACCGGTTAAGACTTGTTTATCAAGTTTCCTACAAATGTATATTGCCTCTTTTATATTTTATTTTACGCATTGCACTACACACAAACACGCATATTTGTATTGTGTGTGTGTGACTGAGAGAGAGATAGTGAGAGAGAGAGTGAGTTATGACGCAATAAAACAAAGAGAGTCACTGCTTCTCCTCCAAAAGGTGAAGTTAACGACTGCAGCTGAATCTGTGATTTTTATGACGATTTCAGTCGGCCATTGTACGGCCATTTATCAGAAATTTTTGGGTGCGTAAGTAGTAGAGCATGTGCGGTGATGGTGTTGTGGTGGGAGGGATGAGCTGTAATTCAGTTAAGGTATAACAGACGATTGTGTAAGTTAAGGGAAGTAATATGTAAATGTGTACAGTGTGTTTAGTGTTATCGAATATTATGTCACCCCAAGAAAGAGCTTTTGAAATCCCATACACAGGGTGAATGACCTACAACTTCCTACACAAATATTGAAGAAGCAGAAAGCGCTAACGATGTACGGTTTTCACAGAATTGAGTAGTAGTCGGGGGCTCGTATTGTTAGACAATAAACAGATTGTAATAATACTTAAAAAGTGTATTGTTTGCGCAAACATACATTTTTTTTTAAAACTGAACAATGCCTATTGATATTAACTAACTGAAAGTATGGCATACTAGAATCTTAGTAACATTTTTTGCAAGATTCTAGTGCGAGTCGTTTACGAGATATCGTATTTTGGAAAGTTCCCACACTGACACTCGTTTGTGCCATTCAACCTACATAGTTGCTAGCTATAGCAGAAGGAAACAAAAGACGACAGAAGAGGTTGTGTGAGTTGGGTTGGGGGGGGGGGGTGGGAGGGGGAAATTAATTTTCTTCCTGCTGTTGCAGTTGATCAGAACCTTAGCACAGCAGCGCGAGGAAGTATCACAAGTCATGCAAGTATTCAACGCATTCTCCATCAGCATAGGTTCCATCCCTATCACATCTCTCGCCATCCCTATCACATCTCTCTCATGAAAATGAGAATCGTCTTAACTTCCGTTCATAGGTATTAAGACAGGATATTCCAGATGCGTTATGTATCTTGTTTAGTGATGAAGCCACATCTACCAATAACAGCCAGGTAAAATGCCGAAACATGCATCTTTGGTCTGTCGACAGTTCCATTGGCTTCGTCAGGGAGAATGTCAGCGCCAATGCAGTATGGACGTACAGTCAGAATCGAGGTCTTCGGTGATCAGAAAAGGAGAAGTTGATCACATCTATGGCGGAACCATGCCGGCATTCATCTTAAGTTATTTATGAAAATAACTGAAAACCAAAAAGAGAATGAGCGGGCGATGATCGAACAGTGGATAACCAGAAAACACATGGAAGTCGTAAGCCCTATAACACTCCACTCTGCACGAAGGTAGAATACTTACAGCAATGGCATATTTTACACTCAATCACCACTCTCATGGAGAACTCGAAAATATATGTGATATAGTTTCAATCGCACTTGCTGAACAACGTATGAAATTCCTGTAGAAATCTGTTTCTGGTATGCTATAATAGGAAATTAATCGTATACAGACAGAGGACTCTATTATTGTTCTATTACATTGTCAAAAACAGTAATAATTGTAAAATACGGAGAAGTAACTGTTCAGGACGATTTCGAGTAGAATTGTAACATAAAACTTATTGCGATTCGTTGCAAGAATTGTGAAGAATTGAACGCTTTCCATGATAGATGATGATGATGAGGTCCCATACTCCGAGGAGCGTAGGGGACGATGCGGAAGACACTCACCGCCGTACTAGGCAAGGTCCTAGTGGAGGTGGTTTGCCGTTGCCTTCCTCCGACCGTAATGAGGATGAATGATGATGAAGAAGACGACACAACAACACCCAATCATCTCGAGGCAGGAAAAATCTCTGACTGAATCGAACCTGGGACCCTGTGCGCGGTGAGTGAGAACAACACCGCAAGACCATGAGCTGCGGACTTCCGTAAAAGAAGAGGTGTAGAAAATACTTGTTCGAAAAAATGTTGAGTACAGATTATCAGCGTGCGACCATCCGATTAACAGACAGGATAGAGAGGATCCAATAGAGATCAGCTCATTTCGTCACTCGTTCCGTTAGTAACAATGCTAGCGGTAGAGAAGTGTTCCTCAAACCCTAGCGGCAGACACTACAAGAGAGGTACCCAGAATGAAGGTTCCTAGTTCGACTGTAGCCCAGCACACAGTTTTAATCTGTCACGAAGTGTCACTATAGGAAAGGCATTGAGCGTTGCGAATAGTCTTACCGCTAAAATTCCAAGAGCGTACGATCCTAAATGCGGCAGGCTACATGTTACTTTTTTCCATTTATATTTTGCGAAGTTATCACCACCATAAACTTAGATTAATCAGAGTTCATACGGTGGCTTGTCGATAGTCGTTCATGAATGGAGCAGCAAAGGCAGAAATGATGGTGGCAGAAGATGTACCCTCCGCGACAGATTATAAGGTGGCTTACGGAGTGAAGAGGTAGATACAAGTGAAAACTAAGGCCTCCGAATTTATATGCGAAATTTCTTAACGCTTTTTAAATTAAACAAACGTTATCAACTTTCCACATCTTTATTCTTCAAGTCCAAATTTTTATTTCTTAACGTAGTCACCCTGGCGTCGAACACATTACAGGTTTCTTTATACCGTCATTGTAGGATGTTTGACTTTTTTGACGGAGCCGCAACCTCACCTATGCTTGCACCGCTTAATCGCAAACCAAAGTGAATTCCTCAGAAGTTTTCAAATGGTTCAAATGGCTCTGAGCACTATGGGACTCAACTGCTGAGGTCATTAGTCCCCTAGAACTTAGAACTAGTTAAACCTAACTACCCTGAGGACATCACAAACATCCATGCCCGAGGCAGGATTCGAACCAAAGACCGTAGCGGTCTTGCGGTTCCAGACTGCAGCGCCTTTAACCGCACGGCCAATTCGGCAGGCTCGGAAGTTTTCGTTAAGTTTTGGAAACAGATAAAAATCGGATGGGGCAAAGTCGGGATTGTACGGAAGATGTTCGATGACAGTGAACCCAAGGCGTCGGATTCGATTACGCACGCTGTTTCCCAGTCACCGATGTTCAATGAAGCACCAAACAAACAAATTTTTGAATAGAAATTCGTTGTCAAGGAGAAATGTTTCACATCACTATTCTTCTCAAATTGTGATGGATTATTTGTGGCGTCCGGAGTGGCAGAGCGGTTCTAGGCACTACAGTAAGGAACCGCGCGACCGCTACGGAGCAGGTTCGAATCCTGCCTCGGGCATGGATGTGTGTGATGTCCTTAGGTTAGTTAGGTTTATTAGTTCTAAGTTCTAGGGGACTGATGACCTTAGCAGTTAAGTCCAATAGTGCTCAGAGCCATTTGAACCATTTTTGTATTATTTGTGAGGAATGTCATTAGCGAATATACATTGAAACGTTAAAGGAATTGGTATAGGCATGCGTATTCAAATCCAGAGATATTTAAACAGGCAGAATACAGCGCTGCGGTCGGCAACGCCTACATAAGAGAACAAGTGTCTGGCACAGTTGTTAGATCGTTTACTGCTGCTACAATGACAGATGATCAACATTTTATTGAGTTTGAACGTAGTGTTACAGTCGGAGGACGAGCGATGAGGCACAGCATCTCCGAGGTAGCGATGAGGTGGGGATTTTCCCGTACGACCATTTCACGAGTGCACCGTGAATATCAGGAACCTGGTTAAACATAAAATCTCCGACATCGCTATGGCCAGAAAGAGATCCTGCAAGAACGGGATCAACGACGACTGAAGAGAATCGTTCAGCGTGACAGAAGCGCAACCCTTTCGCAAATTGCTGTAGATTTCGGTGCTGAGCAATCAACAAGCGTCAGCGTGCGAACCATTCAGCGGAACATCATCGATATGGGCTTTCGGAGCCGAAGACCACTCGTATACCCTGGGCGCGTCAACATCGACATTGGACAGTTGATGAGAGGAAACATGTCGCCTGGTCGGACGAGTCTCGTTTCAAAAGTGCAAAGAGCGGATGGATGTGTACGTGGATGGAAACAACCTCATGAATCCATGGACCCTGCATGTCAGCAGGGAACTGGTCAAGCTGGTGGACGCTCTACAGTGGTGTGGGGCATGAGCAGTTGGAGTGATATGGGACCCCTGATGTGTCTAGATACGACTCTGACAAGTGACACGTATGTAAGCATCCTGTATGATCACCTCCATCCATTGATGTCCACTGTGCATTCCTACGGACATGGGCATTTCCAGCAGAACAGTGCGACACCCACACGTCCAGAATTGCTACAGAGTGACTCCAGGAACACTCTTCTGAGATTAAACACTTCCGCTGGCCACCAAACTCCCGAGACATAAACATTATTGGGCATATCTGGGATGCCTTGCAACGTGTTGTTCAACCCCCCTCTTACGGATAGCCCTGCAGGATTTGTGGTGTCATTTGCCTCCAGCACTACTCCAGACATTAGTCGAGTCCATACTACGTCGTGCTGCGGCACTTGATCGTGCTCGCGGGGGCCCTACACGCTATTATGCAGGTGTATCAGTTTCTTCAGTATATACGCTGTGACAGCGCAGTTAAAATTTCTAGCTGCTTGAAGGGACACCTACATGACGTCCACGGGTGAACAACACATATTATTCTTACTGTTCTCTTTTGTGCAATCAGTACTTTCCTTCTAAGTGACGAGGTAGCCCACACACTTAACGTGTAAGTTATTAGAAAGTGGAAATATGCAAGATATATCAGGAGGTTTGCAACACCAGTAATTATACGAAGAGCAAAAGCAGGAGAACTTAAAGTACAAGCAGAGTAATATGCTTCTTTCAGCGCAGTATTTCATCAATAAGTATACCCAAAATTTTCGAACATTATGATGTAAAATGCTTATAAAGTTTACAAAATTGTTAAGGCTTTCGTGGCCACTTGTTGACAAACTGCCTTTGGCTTCTGTCTCGGGTTCTTCGGCAGACGTTCAACTAATGATTTTACTGATGTTTCGCCAGCACGAGTGGCTGGCATTATCAAAGCTTCACGGTTCACCACCGCCAATGGAGGGTGAAGCTTTGACAATGCCAGCCACTCGTGCTGGCGAAACGTCAGTAAAATCATTAGATGAACCCGAGACAGAAGCCAATAGGCAGTTTGTTTATAAAGTTTGTCTTATTTAAAAAAGCTTTCGCGGATTCAACATAAACAATTCTGAGGTAGTACTTTTCACCGCGCACTGGCAGATGAAACAACTGGTGAAATATAATTTATGGAAGATATACAAAATTAGAAACCTGTAGTGATGGATTTTTAATACAGGCAGCACGAAGACTAACGACAAAGGTAAAAAGTAAAATAAATAAAAATAAAGAGAATACAAAAAATTAGTAAAAAGGAAAGCCACACAAGCTGCAATACGTGGACTGTTTCCATTTCTCATTCTCAAAAGCTCTCTCTCAATAGACGACCCCTATCGTTAGCGTTTGTTCCATTTCTTCTGCTCTGTTTCGCCTGTTAAAAGAGGATTTATTAGGCAGGAAACTGTCAGAAGCACTTTTGGGAGGTTGCGGAAAAATTCGCGGTGGTAACTTTAGACGAATGAGCCTGTATGATTAAAATAACCTGTTGTGTTTCTGCTTTATGAAATTGTTTGAAACGCCGGAAGTTTTTATTGGACAGAAACACCGGGGCTCAAAGTTGACAGCTATTGTTATTCGGTACGGGATGAGCCGCGGGGCTTTGCTCCGGCTACCGGCGCCCCGCCCGCTCCACGGCGGCAAATGTCAAACACGTGCGGGACGCGGCCACGTGTCCCCAGCACGCACAGCACGCGTGCGCTCAGGACGCGCGCCCCGCCCGTGCAGGCATGCCAACCTCGCGTCCCAATTTGGAGTAACTACTGCCCGGACGACGAGGAAATGTGAGGTAACAAGCTCCCAGTCGCTGCTCGGTCTCCTAAACAACAGCACCTGCTTTCACTGCTGTGGCTGAAAGTTGTTCTTCCTCAGGAACAAACAAAATAAGAGTTTAAACTTAAAGAAAAGTCAGATAATTAAGGGGTTGTTATACAAATTAAGGCAAGACTGTTCTATCTATCGAAACTTTCAACAACTTGCTGTTGTATATACTACTTAAAAAAGTGCTTATGAGAAGAAACGACATGTGCTAGGTACAAATCATAACAGTCATTTTCGAAAGACATGACTACTGTGAAGCTACCACCTCTAGTCTGCCCTCTATAGGATACCAATCTACGTCCCAATTCCTACTAGGTTACATAACCGGATTAAAATTTCGCAGAGTAGCAATAAACGAACGAAATGTTCAAAATGTCCAAAAGCGTGTGAATACCTAACGGAACAAACTGCCAGGTCATCCCTAGATTTACACACTACTTAAACTAACTTATGCTAAGAACAACACACACACTCATGCCCGAGGAAAGAGTCGAACCTCCGGAGGGAGTGGCCACGCAGTCCGTGACATAACGCCTCAAACCGTGCGGCCACTCCGCGCGGCACGAACGAAATCACTCTGCACAAATCCGCTAATCATTAATTCACAGCAATAACCTGTGACTGGCCCGCCCAGCGGACTTGTGTCGAGATCCGGTAAGCCGGCCTGTCTGGGTGGTTTTTAGGTGGTTCTCCATCTGCCACGGCGAATGTGGACTGGTTCCCCTTATTCCGCCTCAGCTATACTATGTCGACGATTGCTCCGCAAACAACTTCTCCACGTACGCGTACGCCACCATTACTCTACCACGCAAACATAGGGGTTACACTCGTCTGGTGTGAGACGTTCCCTGGGCGTCCACCGGGAGCCGAACCACACAATAACCTTGGGTTCGGCTTGGGGAGGCGGAGGGGAGAAGTGGACTGCGGTAGCCGTCGTGGGGTTGTGGACCACTGTGGCTGCGTCGGGGTCGGAGCCTCTCCGTCGTTTCTGGGTCCCAGGTTAATACACAATACAATACATACAATACCTGTGATTACTGACACTAAGCCTTGTAATGGTACTTGAATTACGTAACCATTACGGCACCTCACCTGAACCTCTCGATACCAGCAATATTCTACTGTGTTTCTGTAAAATAGTTAACATATTTCTGTGACAACATTCAGATTTGATTTCATTAATGTAGAGGTACTTCGATACATCGATATGTATATATTGCAATGATATTATTTTTATGTGTATTCTTTCTTTTGTCACTATGATCTTTGACGTAACTCTGATTTTTGGGCGCGTAAGCGGTTATTAGAGAGTCAAGCTTTGGTCGTCATGTTAAAAAGACGCAAATTGTAGTCAGTTTATGAAATGTGACCTTTAACAGTGAGGAAGATATTTTGAAATATGTTTTATATTGTGAAGTGATATTGCAACAAAAGTAATAAAAAGGAAGTATAACTTAAATTCGGAGTGCTGATTACTTTTTTACAGCACCATTGTCCTAACTTGCAAAAGTTTAATCTTCAAGAATAGTTTATGAAACACATCTATAAAACTTTTGAATATCGCAGAATAACACCTAGGAGTCTTTGCATCCGAGCTTGGAACCATCACTACCTAGATTTTCGACGATTGAGCCATGAGTTCACAACGTGACCAGCGTGGGTGCACTTGCCGGGATTGGCAGCACCAAACATTCAAAAATTAACTGTAGATGTGTTTCAGGAAAAGTACATAGTGAATCTGTTATGAAAAATATCGACAAAAACCTGACAATCAAATATTAAGAAGCCACAACCGCATGACGAAAAATGGACGCAAAAAACAATGGGACAACAAAGGATTTAAAATAAACACTACAATCTTAATTAATTTTTGACCTTTGTTATGGTTATTAGAGCCTTCTATTCTACCAGCAGTGGCTCATCTACAACTACATCTACATGGATACTCTGTAAATCACATTTAAGTGTCTGTCAGAGGGTTCATCGAACCACCTTCACAATTCTCTATTATTCTAATCTCGAATAGCTCGCTGAAAGAAAAACAACCCCTATTATATTTCCGTGCAAGCTCTGATTTCCATTATTTCGTCATGGTGATCTTTTCTCTCTAAGCAGGTCGACGTCCACAAAATATTTTCTCATTCAGAGGAGAAAGTTGGTGATCAGAATTTCGTGAGAAGATTCCTGCGCAACGAAAACCGCCTTTGTTTTAATGATGTCCACCACAAATTCCGTATCATGTCAGTGACACTCTCTCCCATATTTCGCGATAATACAAAACTCTCTGTCCTGCTTTGAACTTTCTCGATGTCCTCCGTCCATTCTATCTGGTAAGGAGCCCACACCGCGTAACGGTATTCTAAAAGAGGGCAGACAAGCGTGGTGTTGGCAGTCTGTTTAGTAGATCTGTTGCATTTGCTAAGTGTCCTGCCAATAAAACTCAGTCTCTGGTTAGTCTTCCCCACAACATTTTCTATGTGTTCCTTCCAATTTGCGGCCTTTAGATTTGATTGATTTATCGTGTAACCGAAGTTTAACGGATTCCTTTTAGCACTGATGTGGATGACCTCACACTTCTCGTTATTTACGGGCAACTGCCTGCTTTCAAACCATACAGATATCTTTTCTAAATTGTCTTGCAATTTGTTTTGATCTTCAGATGACTTGACTCGTCGATAAACGATAGTGTCATCTGGAAACGACCTAAGACGGCTGCTCAGATTGTATCGCAGATTGTTTATATAGATAAGGAACGCTACCTTGGGGAACGCCAGATCTCGCTGCTGTTTTTCTCGATGACTTTCAGTCAATTACTACGAAAAGTCACTGTATAACTGGCTTTTCCCTCCGAGGCGAACATTTTGTGAGGTGGCGGGTGTACTTACATGGTTTGTTATTTAGTTTATAAGATTTTCGGATACCACAGCGTTTTACAAGGTCCTAAAAACTATTTTTACGAATAGCCAGGAAACGATGAAGCACATCTTGCTCAATAATCTTCACTCCAGAGTTTCACTACTCAGCTCACGAAAACTGAAATAAAATGTTGTATTTCTCTAAGAATATTGCAAAGGAGTTAGGAACCACGACGATAAATAAAAGTCTACTGTCGTTTAATTCATCAGTATAGTGTGTCTAAATTTCACTTGTACAAATATCAGTTTTGTAAAACATTAATGTTTGTCTTATGCATACTCAGCACTCGACACAGTCCAGAGGCGATTACGACTCTTTGCTCCTAATTACGTAAAGTTATTAGCTCGTCTTAAGAGCTGAGAATAATCACCGACACTTGCCATACGGTTTTCTGTAATATAGCGGGCGTCACACAAAGCAGAAAGCAGAACACTGAGAACGAAACAGACAAATTCTAAATCCGAGTAAATTCATTTTTACACGTTTCCACTAGATAAACTCGATATATCTTTCGACCTAAACGCAGTAATCCGAGGCTTAGGTGGCCAATGTAGAGGACAAAAAATTATGGCACATTCCGTTGCGGAGCATAGAGGATTCCAGTACGACTGACAACTATCGAATAACCTCCCAGGTGCAGACACCTCGTGCTTCCAAAATTTCGAGAAAAGTGGAGTAATAAAAAAAAATCCTGATAAGTACGAGTAGGACTCGCGCACCGAGGGTTCCGTACGAACTTAAGTACGTACTGGCTGCTTCATAGTCCGTGTTGCATACTTCTGGAGGTTGTAGAGGGGACTTTGTGGATCAAGTTTTACACAGGAACCCAAGTCAGGAAACGTCACCCACCGACGCTACAGAGCGTCAATGTTATAGGCGCCGGCGCCTGTAAATGTATGTGTATACAGGGTGATTCCTTGATGATGTTACAAAACTGTCAAGGACGATGGAGAAGCATCAGTGTATCAGTCTGAGGTAAGAGCAACTGGTTCAGAAATGAACGAGTCGAAAGTTTTAAGCGAAAACCGTTCTGATACTTCTCACAGTGCAATAATATAGTGGTACTGTTTTAGTAAGATTGTAGGGAAGCCAACTTTCAGAGGTGGTAATGTGGCAACTTTCAGAGGTGGTAATATGTACCAGAACAAGAAAAACTGTATAGTAAACATGGGCCCTAAAATATTTAACTTGAGAACTATAAGCACTTATTCAATAACGAAATGTGTTTCATACTACCGAAGATGAAGAAGTGCTCACAGCTCCTCAGGTATGCATTTTAGAGCCCTTGTTAATGGCACATTTTTTTTGTCCTGGCCCATGCTACCACACCTGAAAGTTGCATACCTCCCATTCTTAACAACAACAATACCAGTACAGGTGTACCAACGTCAGAGGTATCGGAATGAGTTTTGCTTGTAACTTTCGACTCGTTCGTTGCGAACCAGTTACCCTTATCTCAAACTAATACATTTATGCGTCTTCATCATCCTTGAGAGTTTGTAATATCATAACGGAATGACCCTGTATGTACATACAGTTATAGGCGCCAGCGTCTATAACTTTGATGCTCTGTAACGTCGTTGGATAACGTTTCCGGACGGGGTTTGCTACGTGAAACTTCATCTACTAAGTATCCTCTACAACCTGCAGAAGTGTGTAACAGGAATTGTGAAACACTCTGTATGTAGATACACTCCTGGAAATTGAAATAAGAACACCGTGAATTCATTGTCCCAGGAAGGGGAAACTTTATTGACACATTCCTGGGGTCAGATACATCACATGATCACACTGACAGAACCACAGGCACATAGACACAGGCAACAGAGCATGCACAATGTCGGCACTAGTACAGTGTATATCCACCTTTCGCAGCAATGCAGGCTGCTATTCTCCCATGGAGACGATCGTAGAGATGCTGGATGTAGTCCTGTGGAACGGCTTGCCATGCCATTTCCACCTGGCGCCTCAGTTGGACCAGCGTTCGTGCTGGACGTGCAGACCGCGTGAGACGACGCTTCATCCAGTCCCAAACATGCTCAATGGGGGACAGATCCGGAGATCTTGCCGGCCAGGGTAGTTGAATTACACCTTCTAGAGCACGTTGGGTGGCACGGGATACATGCGGACGTGCATTGTCCTGTTGGAACAGCAAGTTCCCTTGCCGGTCTAGGAATGGTAGAACGATGGCTTCGATGATGGTTTGGATGTACCGTGCACTATTCAGTGTCCCCTCGACGATCACCAGTGGTGTACGGCCAGTGTAGGAGATCGCTCCCCACACCATGATGCCGGGTGTTGGCCCTGTGTGCCTCGGTCGTATGCAGTCCTGATTGTGGCGCTCACCTGCACGGCGCCAAGCACGCATACGACCATCATTGGCACCAAGGCAGAAGCGACTCTCATCGCTGAAGACGACACGTCTCCATTCGTCCCTCCATTCACGCCTGTCGCGACACCACTGGAGGCGGGCTGCACGATGTTGGGGCGTGAGCGGAAGATGGCCTAACGGTGTGCGGGACCGTAGCCCAGCTTCATGGAGACGGTTGCGAATGGTCCTCGCCGATACCTCAGGAGCAACAGTGTCCCTAATTTGCTGGGAAGTGGCGGTGCGGTCCCCTACGGCACTGCGTAGGATCCTACGGTCTTGGCGTGCATCCGTGCGTCGCTGCGGTCCGGTCCCAGGTCGACGGGCACGTGCACCTTCCGCCGACCACTGGCGACAACATCGATGTACTGTGGAGACCTCACGTCCCACGTGTTGAGCAATTCGGCGGTACGTCCACCCGGCCTCCCGCATGCCCACTATACGCCCTCGCTCAAAGTCCGTCAACTGCACATACGGTTCACGTCCACGCTGTCGCGGCATGCTACCAGTGTTAAAGATTGCGATGGAGCTCCGTATGCCACGGCAAACTGGCTAACACTGACGGCGGCGGTGCACAAATGCTGCGCAGCTAGCGCCATTCGACGGCCAACACCGCGGTTCCTGGTGTGTCCGTTGTGCCGTGCGTGTGATCATTGCTTGTACAGCCCTCTCGCAGTGTCCGGAGCAAGTATGGTGGGTCTGACACAACGGTGTCAATGTGTTCTTTTTTCCATTTCCAAGAGTGTAGTTCGTCCACCCTGGGAATCGAGTATCTCAAAGAATTTTGCCCTTTTTCGATGTCGATACTAGTAAGGTATACGTGCCCGCCAGGTTAGCCGTGTGGTCTAACGGACTGCTTTCCGGGCGGGAAGGCGTGCCAATCCCGGCACGAATCCGCTCGGCGGATTAGTGTCGAGGTCCGGTGTGACGGCCAGGCTGTGGATGGTTTTTAAGGCGGTTTTCCATCCGCCTCGGCGAATGCGGGCTGGTTCCTCTTATTCTGCTTCAGTTACACTATGTCGGCGATTGCTGCACAAACACTGTCTCCACGTACGCGTACACTGGGGGCCGAACCGCACAACAACCCTGGGTTCGGTGTGTGGCGGCGGTGGGGTGAGTGGACTGCTGTAGCCTGTTGTGAACCACAGAGGGCTACGGCGGGGACGAAGCCTCTCCGTCTTTTCTAGGTCCCCAGTTCCATACAATATAAGGTATACGTCTATCCATTCCTGAGAAAAAAAGGGTCTTAACAGAAGGACAGACAGACAGGCGGATAACAAATGATAACTTTTTTCCATGTGATGTAATTACAAATTAATAATTTTCGGATTCTTTTCCTTGTCTTGTATCGTGAAATTTTTCTTTTGGCCAAATATTGATTCCTGTTCAATGGAAAGCACCCCATAGGTCTTGATAAGTGATTCTGACAGTATAAATATGTGAATGAAATGGCTGTGTGTTTTTATTACATTGACCCAGAAGCTTTGAGTTTTTACACCGCAGAGGGATCATTTGAAATTGATGGATCAACCCTTTCCTGAGAAAAAGAGGCTTTAATAGAAGTGCGCAGAGACGATCGGATAACAGATCACAAAAACAGTTATCATGTGATATAACTGCAGATTAACAACTTCCGGATTTTTCCCTTTAGTCGTAGTGCGTAAACATGCTTCTTACCAACTTTCGAGATTCCAGGTCAACGGTAAGTGCTCTGTATGTAGTTGTGTGTTAGTTAGCGAATTTCAAAATATGTCATAAATGGCCGTATTTTTGATTGCAGTGACATAAAAGATTAATTTTTTTACACCGCCAAGGGACCGTAGTCCTTAATATGTTACATTCGTCTACTCGTTAATAATCGGACAGTCAGACAGAATGACAGGCGGAGAACAAAGCGATACTATATGGGTTCCGTTTTTACAAACTGAGGTACGGAACCCTAATAAGTAAACATTGATCAAAACATTTTGTACGTTGAAAACTGTCGGTGCGGTGACAGGGCTGAATTTACTTTGAATAAAGTGGCACCTCTGCACAGTGAGAAGAAACGAAGTCTCTTAACCCTAGTAGTGCAGTCCTCTGAAATCGTCGCACGAACTGTACACGAGGTTCACAGTGATCCTCAATTATTTGCCAGAGAAACTGTTTGAATATAAAATATGTTTTGTAGTGAAATTGGACTGTCATATACTAAACGCATTTTATTTCACCCCCGATCAGGTACTTTCTCAATCAGTATTAGTATTAACACATCCAAAATTCGAGACTGAGGAAAAACTTCCATGGAAGATTTTCAATAAAGAAACTTGTAACTTATCAGAATATAAAGACTTTATTTGCAGCTTGATTAGATGATGATGCTATTCATTTCTTAAATGCACAAAATATACAATACTTTGAGGTTTCCTCAGTTATTCGTAAATTGATTGATTCTTTAGTTCCACAGTCTTGGTATAAGGACTACAGTGTCACAGGCAAATGGCAGGCATTCTCTGTTAGGGGTAGTTGTGTTCCAATATGACCGATATCACTATGGGAAACTGTATTTTCTTTATCGTTGTCTGAAATTCGGCAAACTGATAAATTTCGCCATTGTGCGTAACTGCTGCAAGAGCATCAGCTTCAGAATCACTTACATTACTAAGTCGCTTACGTTACTTTCACGATTGAATTCTTCAAACAATGCCTTCTGTAAAATCTCGTCCTTCAGTAAAATATCATTCCTACGTGCCATTTTCACATAAAGGTAGTTACATGATCTGTACTCCAGGGTCACAGCGTGCCTTGGAACAAGAGTTCTCTCCAATTAATTAAACAACAGTGTCTCATAACTTCAAACGTCTGTCCTCCACTAGGTATCACTCAGTAGTGAATTTGTAGTAGTGTCAGCTGGCTGTGTATGTGCAGTGATGCATGCGTAGTTGCAAGAACTGCAGTGTCATAGTGACCCTGATGTACACTTTTACGTTAATAAGAAAGGTATCTAAAGACGCAAGTTTCTCTTGTCGAGCGAAGATTTATCGCCCAATAATTCGTGACTTAGACAGACTTCAGTATTCTCTGTACATTATAGTGAATTAAGTGTAAATTAATATTATGGGATTTATTCTAGCATGTAAAAGTGAGATAACTATTTTTAGTTGAGTTAAAATTTTCACAGTTTTGCTGTGGATATGTTTTGCACTGGAGTGCAACGTTATATTACTGATAAGGGCGAAGAATTCCCTTTAGGCTTCGTCAAATCTTCATTATTAATTTTTTCAGTTATACCATATATGAAAATTAATATCATTTATGATACTAACATTGTTGAAAAACATTAAAGAATATCAGCTTGCTATATACACCTAATGATCTACATAACACGAACATTTCGCGTCTCTCCGGTATTTTAACTGGAAAGATGTATTTTTGTAGCAGTATTCGACAACACGTGGAAAGAGGGGTTAAGATATATGACGTTTATTAATGTCTTCAAAGGTATTTTCTCAAAACAATTAGCTAGATAATTTAAGTTACGACGGTAAGTGTCCCCCATTATATTACATCCCAGCAGCTGTTTCGTGGCTTCTTTGGTATCGCTATCACATTTATTGTAAACCAGAAGAGTGTTAGATTTTACTTCGTTACGGAAACTGATTCTGCTCGCGCTGTTACAAAGGCAACCACATTAAAAAGAATAATCGTATCACTGTTAATCGTTCCATTACTTTAAAATAACAACAGCAACATAGCTGCTTCAGTATCGCTTTAGATAATATACATTCAAGAGGTGCCAATGGAACAAATTAGTGGCCCCTTTGTGTTCTATTTCTGTCGTGTTGGCGTTGATATCCAGAACCGCTTACGAAATATTGATGGTGCCCAAGTTACATAGTTTATCCTGTATATTGGAGCTGCTCGGCTCAAGCCACAGGACGTGTCAAGGCAATAAAACGTTATTGGCAAAAAGATTAGCGAATAAAGGTTTTATATTATGACTTCAACTCTGCTCCCGCCGTTTTTTAATAGATAACAGGAGAGGCAAGTGGTGGTTGGCAGGTGGAAGGTCGTAAATGTCATACAATAAGATCAGGAAATTGTAAACATAACGCCACCACAAAATTAGTCGATTTGTGATTGCATCATATAGTTCTTTTCGACTGAATACGTCAACTTACGTGTCCAACTTTCTTCATTTGCGGATAGTTTTCAAAAACAACTGATGCGTTTAAGTCGAGAACTAAAATACGGACGGTCCACAATACAACAGGCATGAAAATGTGAATGTGCAGCATGATAATGCTAGACACCATGTCACAAACCCCGTCAAAAAGTACGTGGAAACTTTGAAGTGGGAAGTCCTACCCCATCCGCCGTATCCTCCAGACATTGCTCCCCTTGACCACCATTCTTTTCGATCAATAGCACGCACCCAGACCGACCACCGCTTCCAGTCATGTGAAGAAGTGCAAAACTGGATCGATTCATGGATTCCCTCAAAAGATGCAGAGTTATTCCGGCGCGAGATTCGTATACCGCCTGAAACATGGGAGATAGTAGCAGCCAGCAGTGCTCAATACATGGAACCGTAAATCTTTCTTAAGTTTCAAGCTTCAAACTTCGAGAAAAAAAAATGGTGGAAGCAAAGCTGTAGACCTAACAACAGCAACAGTTTGAATGAGAGTACACTTGAATCAGAACAAATGACACACGCTATAAAGAAAAACTCTTGTTTGGCCAGGGCGACTTCATATACAGGGTGTTCGGGAATTCCCGTCACAAACTTCTAGTATCTTTAGAGGAGAATGTGTGTATAATATTTCCAATTAGAACCCATGTGCGGAAACGTCATCCAACGGCGCTACAGGGTTGCAACGTTACAGGCGCCGGTGCCTGTAAATGTACGTATATTGACTTACAGGGTAATTTTGTGATGATTTGAGGAACTCGTAGGATGATGGAGAAGCATAAATGTATCAGCCTGAGGTAAGAGGCCGTGGTTCGGAAAGGAACGAGAATTGTAAGTGAAAACCGTTATGATATCTCTGACAGTGGAATAATGTAATGCTACTGTTTTTGCTAAGATTGGAAATAGGCAACTTTCAGAAGTGGTAGTACGAACCTGTGGTACTATGGACCAAACCAAGGCAAACTGTCTGTTAAGCATAGGCTCTAAAATGCTTACCTTGAGAGCTGTGAGCACTTGCTAAATAGAGGCGTTGTGTTTCAAAATGGCTCAAATGGCTCTGAGCACTATGGGACTCAACTGCTGAGGTCATTAGTCCCCTAGAACTTAGAACTAGTTAAACCTAACTAACCTAAGGACATCACAAACATCCACGCCCGAGGCAGGATTCGAACCTGCGACCGTAGCGGTCTCGCGGTTCCAGACTGCAGCGCTTTAACCGCACGGCCACTTCGCCGGCCGTTGTGTTTCACAGTTGCGAAGATGAACAAGTGATCCTCAGGTATTCATTTTAGAGTGCATGTTTATTGGACATTTTTCCTTGTATTGCTTCATGCTACCACCCCCGAAAATTTCCTGCCCTACAGTCTTAGCAACAGTATCGCTACCCTGTCAGAGGTTTCAGAACAGGTTTCGCTTATAACTGTCGATTCGTTCGTTTCCAAACCAGGGAGCCTTACCTGAAATTGATGCATTTATACTCCTCCATTATTCTAGAAAGTTTGTAACAGCATCACGCAATCATTCTATACATACTCATATAGATTAACAAGCACCAGCGCCTATAACTTTGATGCTCTGTACCGTCGCTGGATGGTGTTTCCGGACATGGGTTCCTGTTCAGAATATTACGTACTCGCTGCCCTCTAAAAGTCCTAGAAGTTTGTAATGGGGATTTCCGAACATCCTGTATGGACTTCAGTTAACTTTTCAGCCACACATACTCCAATCGGAATACGTGTGAATGACGGGTTCACCCACTGCAATGGATGTTGGGGACAGAAAATAAAGGAGAGAATGAGACACAGAGGATAACACTTGTAGAAGGAGAAGGGATAAGGAAAGTAAGGCGGTATGGGGAGCAGGACGCCGGCAGGCCGCAAGTTTTTCAGCAGGTAACTGCCTCGAGGGCCGGCAAAATCCTGGAGAGAAACCCCGTGCACTCGGTCTCTGCTGGTGCTCCCGCAGACAGCGTCCACGTACCTCGCTCTCGAGAGCAGAGCAGAGCCGGCGAGGAAGGCCGGGGCGGGCGATATTTCTTGGCAGAGCCGCGGGAGGAAGGCGCGGGCGGCGTGCGTTTGGCAGCCGTTATGCTCCCCACTCACGTCCCCACGAAACAAGATTTTCTCCCGGCGAGGTAGCCGTCGCTCTGCGCCACGCAGCGCCGCGACGTAACCCCGCTGCAGTCTTTGTGGACACTGCTTTCGGATTTGTTGCACTCGGGGCGTCCTACACACGGCAACTGAAGACCTGTTTGCCCGGAAAGTCGTCTTAATTTTTCGAAACAGTAAGAGTTCCGTGATTCTCTATTGTTTATAAGAGAAAAACCATTATTCTGAGGAGAAATATCAATTACGGGAAAAAATTTGCTCCAGTTTTACATTACCGAAATCACAGATCATTTTCAGTGTCCACCGTAGACTGTGAGGAATTTTTATGCATCCGTATTAAATTACTGGCCTGCTTCGATCTGTAGCCATTTTCGGCCAGTAATGTAATACGAGGAATGTTCAATAAGTAATGCAAAACATTATTTTTCTCGGCCTTCGGTTGAAAAAAATACGGAATTTGTTGTGGCACATCGTGTGGTATTCCCGCTTCGGCTTCTGTAGTTTGATGAAGTTCCAATAAGCCTCTGTAGCACTGGCTCCGACGTTGACCAGTAGGGTGGTCCCATGCGGGCATACAGGCCCCTTCAACAAAGAGGCGTAGGGCCATGGCATTGAACGGAGATTATGACGAAAAACAGCGTTTTATAGCCAAAAGAGTGGGGAATAATATGGTGTGTTGGAATACAGAGATGTGGTATCGAGCGAGTTTGTTTTGGCGGAAAAATAGGGTACCATAAATATTCATAGGTGCCTGCAGAATATCTACGAAAATGTGGCAGTGAGCAAAAGCACGGTGAGTCATTGGCCGAGGCGTCTATTATCATCGCAACGACATTAAACAAACCAGTCCGATCTCCCACGTGCCGGCCGACTGCACACAGCTCTGACTCATGCAATGTTGGAACGTGCGGGCACTCTCATTCAAGTCGATCGACAGATCATAGTCAGACACCTCGCTGCTCAACTGGACGTCTGTGTCGGTAGTGCCGACACACTTATCCAGCTGTTTGCGTACTCAAGGGTGGGTGCTCACTGAAACTGGATTCCTCGTCGCCTAACAGATATGTGCAGAGTGGCTTGCGCGTTAAGATGCTGAACGTAACAATTTTTTGTCGAAGATCGTCACAGGCTGTGAAACACTGGTCCATCGCTTCGAACGGGAAACAAAACGGCAATACATGGAGTGATGTCACACTACCCCTCCTCCGAAGAAACATTTCAAAGCCGCACCCTCAGCCAGTATCGTCATGACGTTGGTCTTCTGGAACTCTAAAAAGAGTTATTCTGTTGATGTCCTCTCTCATGGTGCAGCGATCAGCTCTGAAGTGTACTGCGATACCCTCAGGAAGTTGAAGATACAACTTCAGCGTGTTCGACGCGGCAAGACTGCAAACGAACTTCCCTCCTCCATGACCAAGCAACGCCTGACAGAAATATGCACACTCGAGACGAGCTCACGAAACTTCATTGGATTGTTCTTCCTTATCCACCTAACAGCCCGGATCTCGCACCTTACGACTTCCGTCTGTTTGGCCCGATGAAGAATGCATTCCACGAGAAGCAATACATGGATGATTGGCTCAGACGTTGACCAGTAGGGTGGTCCCATGCGGTCAAACAAGCCCCTCCAACAAGGAGGCGTAATGCCGTGGCATTGAACGGAGATTATGACGAAAAACAAGGTTTTATAGCCAAAAGAGTAGTGAATAATTTGGTGTGTTGGAATCCTGAGTAAAATTGACCTGCTTTCAGAAGAAAATTTGTTGCATTACTTATTGAAAGCCCCTCGTCACACTAAAGTTGACATTCTGTCTAGGGTGTGGAGCTACGCATGAAGAAATTAAGTTTTACGTTAGTTGACAGATAATTATCAAGATATTTGCGATTTGTGTACAGCTATTCCGATGTAAGTTTTCGATACGTCCTTTACGTGAACAAGGCCAGTATTAGGAATGGCTTTTGCAAGATTTCTGCCCATCTAATATAATCACGAAACATATCCAACATAGTCAGGCGGCATACCACCAACTGTAATTAAAATACATTTTTCATGAGTTGGCGATGATTTGTAAGATCTTTCCTGAGCGCGTCTTGGAGGCTATTATCCGAATACACTAAATGATCAAAAGTACCCAGACATCTTTTTCTTTATGACGGCTTCAGCTTTGCAGGAGATACCTTCACGGAGGTGTCGGAGTGTGGAGCAACGTTGGCCCAGTCTTCCTCAAGTGCCGAAACTGGAGAAAGCAGTCATGTTGGACGCTGGGGTCTGATGTGAACTAACAGCCTAACTCATCCCAAAGGTGTTCCATAGTTATCAGGTCAGCTCCTTAGGAGGTCGGTCCATTTTAGGGACGCAATTGGCCCAAGCTATTGCCTCATACATCTCGCTTTATGACAGGACGCATTGTTATGCTGACACCAGCAATGATTGTCTTCGAATTGTTCCTCTTCTGTACACAGTATACAGTGGTATAAAATGAGCTTATTCCTGCATACTTCATTGTTGGCACTACACATGCTGTCCGATAACCTTCCCCAGCATTAGCCACCTCCAAACCATTCCATCGTACTGCCGTAGGGTATAGCGTGATTCATCGTTCGAAATCGTTCGTTTCCATTGTTCAGTACTGTTGCTCTGTACACAACAACAAGCATCGTTTAACACTGATTTCATAAATGTGTAGCTTATGAGGAGCTGCTAAACCATTATACCGCCTTATTTTTATCTCCTTAAGCATAGCCGTTGGACTTCTTATAGCATTCTGGAACTCAGGAGTGATTCCTCCCGCTGATTTCACGAGTCTTTTTACAACCATCTTTCACAATGACCGAAGGACCCTCTCCGTCCATACATGAGGTCTGCTTGGCCTTTCTTTAGCTGCAGCTGTTTCTCTG
The DNA here is from genome assembly GCF_021461385.2 of Schistocerca piceifrons. Classification (NCBI taxonomy): domain Eukaryota; kingdom Metazoa; phylum Arthropoda; class Insecta; order Orthoptera; family Acrididae; genus Schistocerca; species Schistocerca piceifrons. The sequence continues at coordinate 833,139,295 of NC_060138.1, read as the reverse complement.
CGTTTCCATTTCACATTCACATTACCAACAGTCAAAGCGTGCAGGTTCAAAGGGTTGAAGTGTCCTTGATGGATTTGTAATTCAGGCGACATCCAATTACTAGTCTACGTTCTAAGTCACTGAGAACCCCTGTCCGGTATACTCTGCTGTTACTGCTTGTGTATTACAATAAAATTAATAAAATGTCCTGAGCTATTACAGCGTGGTCGAATGGATTTCACTTTAAAATCGGACGTTTCGTCCTCATCTGCGGAGGGCATTTTCAAGACGGACAAAGATGAAATCAGAATAATTAGTTTTGCCAGTCGAGTCCCAACCGAGTGTGAGAGATCGTACTCGGTAACTGAATTAGAAGGATTAGCAGCTGTGTGGGCTTTTCGCCGTTTTAATTACTGTATTCATGGGCATAAAATCAAAGTATACTCAGATCATCAAGCGCTGAGCTTTTTACTCTCCTCCAAACTTGATCGTCCTAGGCTTACCCGATGGTGCCTGTTTTTACAAGGGTATGATTTTGCAATTATTTACGTAAAGGGCAAGAATAACATTATTGCTGATGCATTTTCACGTATGCCGGAAGGATTGCCGGAGCCTATTGAATTAATATTGAGTTTCTAATAATAAGGTACTTCTCATAAAAGATCCTCTGCATCGGAGTTACTTTCTTCGTCTCTGCTGTCAAATGAACACTCTACAAGACAACGATCGCAAATGGTTAAAAATTAACCAACTTCTTCAAAACAATCCTGATCACTCATTGTCAAAATTGTATAAACTTCAAAATGGAGTTTTGTTTCATTGAACTTCTCTTTTAACAGGGAAGTGGTGTGTCTGTATTCCTGAAGATTATGTTGAACATCTCATCCGGTATACTCACCTCTCCTCGGGTCTTATGGCCTGTAAACCTAAAGTTTCAGCTTATTATTACGTACCCAATCCTCACAAGAAAGTTCACAAACTGTTAAGAAATTGTTCCATTTGCCAGACGGGGTAACCTTTTAACCTATAAAATGCCTTATCCTTTAACCCAGTATGGACTGAATGACCAAACCAAATCGTCAGTTTAGATTATGCAGGTCCACTTCCTTAGGGGAGTATCTGGTCGCTTTGTTAGATCTTCTTACCAAGCATGTAAGACTCTATGCTATGAAGTCACCTAACGTACTTCCACTGATCAGACGAATTGAAAAGGACTATCTTCCTCGCTTTGGAAAGCCTGAAGCCATATTGATAGCGCGTCAAATTTTGTAGGGAGGTAGTGGAGAAATTTTCTTGCCGCCAACAACATCGTATTCAAAACATGTGACGTCAGGCCACTGCGCGGGAGCTCGAGGAAGCGGATTATTGCTGTAGTCAGTAGCGATCCAGGGTGTGAATCGGACATTCAACAAAGCTACCATCCCCCTTGAAAGTGTCCTCCGCAGACGGATACGAAAGGTCGGATTTTAAAGTGAAATCCATTCGACCACGGTATAAAAGCCCGGAACGTTTAATTAATTGTGACATTTCCGGCCCTGAACGTTTACATTTTACTGTTTATGTATTGGGAATACAATATTCCCTGCCGCCTTTTGTACTGGTGGGTCGGGTTTCGTGACATCAGTTCTGCATTATATATCGATATGCTGATACTTCTGATCCGATGTTGTATATTGGAGGAGCCTCTATATGGCGAATGAGGTTTTCTTTCCTTTGGAGGTGATGAAACACGTTTCCCTGATTGTCTTGACTGGGTTGTTGCTGTAACGGGCACGGGTGAATCAAAGGCTTGCGACTTTCCATTATGGCCGGTATTTCCCAACACCCGCTGGAATGACGATTCTGAAAGTCTGGAAAGAAGCAGTAACTTCACGGCGAATGCTGTTAGCTCCAGAAACAAGTGGCTAATTTGCTTACCTTCTGCTCCGAAGGGTAACTGGGTATAAAGCCTGAATGTTACAAACAATTTCGGGGAGCGTTTTTGGAGCTTGCGGAATTGGGAGTCCGCTGGCAGGCGACGGTTGAGATGGCAACGGTGCGCCACGTAACACGCTGCTCGTGTTTTAAATCTTTTGACTGTAGTCATTAGTGACTTCTTGTGGACAAGAAAACTATTTTTCAAATATGTAAAGGCTATAACAATCGTAAGGGCGTCCCATTCTTTTTAGTCTTCTCCGGTTGACTGTTGTCTTTCAGTGGACGTAGAAATTCTGTAGAGGAAGAGAGACCAGAGTGCGGAGCCATCTAGTAGCTGGAAGCTGAATTTCTCTGAATAAATATATAGCGTTCGTTTCTACGGAAAATTGAGTGCGCTGTTTTGTCTGACAGTTTCCCTATTGGCTGTTAATTGTATTTGTGTTGTGTTGTTGCAGTCTTTCCAACCACACAAGCCTCTATCCTGCCCTCTCGCAGCCCTCCCACAGCCGCAGAAATAACAGGTTTTTATTTTTGAAAACTTGTGATAAAACTTAAAATGAGAAATCATTTTTTACAAAACACTGTTTTGAAGCTCAGGGTTTTAAAACGTAATTCCTTACAATAAAACCACAAGATTTAATAGAAAACACAGGTGCTACCGTATTTCCCCCTAGCAATCTCACTTTGCTCCCTAGCCCTGCTCGACACATATCGGCGCAAGTCGCTATTCTCCTTACCTTATTTATGCCTCAACGACACACACACACACACACACACACACACACACACACACACACACGCGCGCGCACACACACACACACACACACACAACACAGTACTTCACTCCAACGCCCCTGTCTACCGCGTTACGTTGGACACCTATTGTCACGCAGCAGCAAATTACAGTCAATTTGTGGTATTATCCTTTCAGTGGTTGTAGTTTCTCTCTGAAACCACAATTTTATTAATTTTGTTTTGAAGTACCATTGTCTTTCGCATGAAACCATTGATGCCGCTGGAAGAGAAAGACACCCAGTGGTACAATGAGGCACTTCTACGAATGTAGTGCATTGTAGCAATTCACTTATAGTGTTCATAGAAACGTTCGGCGCGTAACCTGCGCTACCTGACGGAATGAGAGTATGACACGCGTTTATATACGCATAGTGCTCATATTGAGGAGATAATTTGTTTTAGGCGTTATGAGTTCATGAAGTTTCGAGATGTGAGATTGTTTCTAGGAAAAACACGAATTTGCTTTCAAATATATCACGTGAAATGATGGGTGGTTGAAAACTGTATGTCCAAGTGGTTCCAAAGTGAAACCACCTCCTTAAAACAGCTGATTATTTACTTTTTGCCAATTTCTTCTTGTATTCATCGCTTACTACGATGATAAAATTTAATTTTGTGAGAAATTTTAAAATTAAATATTTTTTGTATTGTTGGGACTCAGATTGTAAATACTTGTGTACTATTTTAAATCTCCGGAGCCGAGATGTACCGCTGAGTTAAAAAAAAGTATATATACGAGGGCGGTTCAGAAAGTAACCTCCGATTGGTCACAGTGCGGGCTGTGGGGGGAGTAGCGACGCCATCTGTGCGTTCACGCACTCAACAGGTCAGTCGGCATCAAGCCGTGGTCGAGTGAACGTCGTACCTGCGCTAGTTTAGTTTTTGTGGCAGTTTGAAATGTGTGCTGCAATAGAAAACCCCGCCAAATGTGAAGTGCGTGCTGTCATAAGGTTTTTTACAGCCAAAGGATATTCTGCAGCAGCTATTCATCGTGAGCTTTGTGCCGTGTACGGACCAAGAGTTATGAGTGAAGGAGTTGTCCGTGAATGGGTACGTTTATTTAAAAGTGGACGAGAAAACGTTCATGATGAAGAGAGGAGTGGTAGACAATCATTGGTGACTGACGAACTCGTTCAGACAGTTGATGCAAAAGTTCGTGAAAATCGACGTTTCTCAATGTCGGAGTTGTCTACTGGTTTTCCACAGATTTCTAAGACTCTCTTGTACGAGATAGTGACAGCAAGATTGGGTTACCGTAAGTTCTGTGCACGATGGGTGCCCAAAATTCTTACCGACCACCACAAAACTCAAAGAATGGCCTCTGCATTAGACTTTCTGTCACGTTATGAGGACGAAGGAGAACCATTGTTAAACAGAATCGTGACCGGTGACGAAACCTGGATTAAGTACGTGAACCCTGAGACAAAAGAACAATCAAAGATGTGGGCACATTCAAATTCGCCTACCAAACCAAGAAAAGCCTCGCAAGATTTTTCAGCCAGAAAACTGATGGCAACGGTGTTTTGGGATGCCAAAGGGGTGTTGTTGGTTGAATTCATGGATCGTGGTACGACCATTAATCAAGACGTGTACTGTGAAACAATAAAAAAGTTACGACGGGCTATACAGAACAAACGCCGTGGTATGCTGACTTCCGGTATCGTTTTTGTGCACGATAACGCCCGTCCTCACTCTGCTCGCAGAACAACGGCCCTTCTTGAGTCCTTCAAGTGGGACGTTATCAACCATCCACCTTACAGCCCAGACCTGGCGCCAAGTGATTATCACCTCTTCATGCATTTGAAGAAATTGCTCGGGTCACAGCGGTTTGATGACAACGAAGAGCTCAAAGATGCGGTCACAGGCTGGCTCCAGGCACAAGCGGGTGATTTTTATGCAGAAGGAATTTCAAAGCTTGTGAAGAGATACGATAAGTGCCTCAATCGCTATGGAGACTATGTAGAAAAATAGTGCAAAGATGTAGTTGTAAGATGTATATATTAAAATATTTTTATTTAACTTGGTGTATTTTTTTAAATCAACCGGAGGTTACTTTCTGAACGGCCTTCGTATATATATATATATATATATATATATATATATATATATATATATATATATATATATATATATATATATATAGTGTTCGGATCTTGAAATCCTTAAGAAAGTATTGAGATAGCTGCGGGGTATTGGTTGGTTACTGAAATTCGAACAGTGAGCACTTCAACCCTGTCTCGCAGGTTAAAGAGAGCCTACCAACCGTTGTCTAGTTCGACTTTAGAAGTTTATCAGTGTATAAAGTTAATCGAGATCTGTCAATTTACGTTCCCGATTCAATCTGCGGAGCAGTACACGTCTAGTTTGTCTGACGCGGCGCACGTCGTCCAGACTGCTTCCTCTCTCGCTGCAGCGCCGTGATTTCGCTCGACGCCACGGAGGCTCCGCGATCGAGTGGAAGTAGCTTTCCACATACTCCTCTCTTCATCAATCCGAGGCTTTTGACAAGTAAAATTAGCTGAAGAAACAGAGAAGATGCAACGAAGAGCTGCGTGTCTCGCCACGGGGTCGTTTATTCTATGCAATAGCGTTATGAAGAAGCTCAACAAACTTCAGTAGCGGACGCTGCAAGAGACGGGTTGTGCATCGGCGAGAGATTTACTGTCGAAATTTCGAGAGGGTGCATTCCGGAAAGATTCGAGGAACATTCTACTTCTTCCCACATACGTATCGCTAAATGACCATAGCGATAAAATTATATAAATTTAATATTGCGTTTTACCAGCAAGTATTCTTCCCACGTGTCATACGAGGATGGAACTGGTGCAAAGGTACAGATGTCGATCGAATGTAACCTTACCCTCTTTGCTACGTCACAGCGGCATTGCTGTCATGGATGCCTCGTCGTTCTAAAAGGAACTAATTGCCGCCTGGAGATCTTTCGGTAGTAAAGAATTAGCTAGTAGAGCCGGAGCATGCTTACAGAGCAGGTTCTGAGTGCCTGCGCTTCTTGCGATCGCGCATACATGTGAAGTATTCTGAGGAAATCTTATACTGATAGTCTTACCAGAGGTATAACTCGGACAGATATCGTATGTGTGTGAGCAAAGTTAGAATGTTGAAGCTCAGATCTAAGTTTCGTATCCCGGGTCGTTGTTATGCAATGAAGGGCGAACGTACGGTACTATGTCGACAGTGGTAATCTCATTCCAGATCGTGATAAATGAGTGATTTCAGCAGTAGAGTGAGTGCAATCAGAACAAGTGGAGACTTGTTACCTGAATTTAAAGTGCAATAAAATTAACTATGCCGTACAAAACTGTTCACATATTACAACCTCTTCATTATCAGTAGAACACTTTGGAAGGGTCAGAATCATGTAACACTGTGGAAAAACTTTTGTGAAGCCTCCTCGCCAGTTTTGTAATGACCTTTTCACTATTGCTGTGGAAGCCGAGTTTCTGAGATCCGGAAACGGCTTCTGGTGCAGTACACCGCTAAGAAAATTTCTCCCTGCCACTGAAATGAGCGTATGGCATCGTTGTTCGGGAGGCCCCTATTCGGCGAAGTTAGACCGCCCAGTGCAAGTCTTATTTCCTTCGACGCCACATTGCGCGACTTCCGCGACGGTGATGAGAATGAAATGATAATGAGGACAATACAACACCCAGTCCCTGAGCGGAGAAAATTTCCAACACAGCCGGGAATCGAACTCGGGCCCGCTTTCATCGGAGGCAAGCACGTTACCTGCCAGCTAAGCAGGCGGACTTCCTGCCACTATTACACAGCTATGCCCCAGGGCCTGGTAATAGAGATAGGAGAACGAATGTTCTTTTACACTCCAAGAGATTAGTAACAAAGTCACACAAATGAGTTAAAAGGTTTACTTGAGTTTGTAATAGTTACAAAGCTGTTGAATATGAAGTCCGCAACACTGTTTGTAATATAAGCCAAAGAAGGCCCTCAATGGCTAAGAGCAAATAATGGTAGGTAAACTTCACAGTACATAACAAAGGCAATTACAACAACTGTCTGTTCAATTCCAAGAGTTCACTAAACGACGTTCCCTGTCTGAGTCAAAGTCAGCTCTGGACTATGATCTATAACCAAGTGGGCGAGAGCTTGTCTTCTATCTCCCGTGTAGGCTTTTGTCCGTTGTCGTCCGGTCACTGGAGGAGTGTACTCGGACGGAAACTGTCCGAGGCGAAGTCGATGTCTTCATCCTCAGCGCCGCCCGTGGTGCTGGTGGAACTCGCACAAGTGGCGCGTCTCTATGGCACTGGTACCAACTTGCATATTTGTGCCTGTGGTGCTTTTGCACTGGTTGTGTCTTGTTTGCACGACACAGCACAAACAGATGGGCCAGACGTCGTAGGCTCACGGTCAGAACTTTAGGTATCGGCGCAGGTACCTTGGAAGTAAATTCGCCCTTTGTAACTGGCTACTTCTGAATGTCCGATGCCTAATTTTCCAGATAGCCAGACTACAGCAGGTATCAATTATATATATATAAGCAATAAAATAATAGCGGTGGATTACACAGGGGAAAGGTAAAAGATAGTGGAACCAGAAAAATCCTTTGCCACACACCACAATGTGGCTTGTGGAGCATAGATGTGGATGAGAATGGAACGATAAATACAGCTACCATCTCAAGAGTCATGACGTCGAATCAGGAATGAGATGAGGTGACGCATTAGTTAAGGCAATGGACTCTCATGTCACAGAAGCTGAGTCATCCGGAAGAAGTTTACTGAGGTTTTCCTGCGTTACATTAGAAATTTGTTAGAAAGCACCATAGAAAATGGATGAACTAGTTCTATCCTATCTTTGAACAGTGTTGGCGTACGCACAGTCACAAATAACGTCTCCACAGGCGAGACCTTCAAACGTAGTCTTCCCCAATTTCGAAATGTGTCTGTGCTAGAATTTGAGCCATAGCCGACTAGTTAGAGCTACTGCTTAGGGAAGGAAATGGTACTTAGGAAAGTAGTGTCTCTCATCTACTATTTGAGTGTGGAAAGAAATTTATCAGTCACCCTTTACGATTGCAAATACAGCAACAGCTGCACATTAACATCACGCGTTTCTAGATGTGGCTATCATTAGATACAACTTCTGTTTGCAATATGTACATGGAACCTGACCCAAGTGACGACCACCTATTGATGTTTTCTGCAGCATATCACACTGATGAATGCACATACCGGCTGGAATTTCGGTTGTCACTGCGGCTTCCGATACGCAACATGTTACCCGACTGTTTTCACTCGAGGACTGCCTACACTACTCTTGTCCGTCCTCTTCTGGAGCAATGCTACACGTTGAGGGTTCCACATCACACAGGATTGACGGAGGACATCGAAAAGCTCAAAGAAGGACAGTTCGTTTTTTTTGGCGCGAAAGAGGGGAGAGTGCCACGGATGTAATATGCGAATCGCGTCGGCAATCATTAAAACAAAGGCGTTCTTCGTTGTGGCAGGATCTTCTCATGAAATTTCAATCACCGACTTTCTCCTCAGAGTGTGAAAATCTAGGGAGAAAATATATATGGTATCCGTTCTTTCGGACATGTCTGAAAGAACAGACACTATTTCGATCCAGCAGTCGATATCCGTAATTTCTCTGTGTCTTAGGGAGAAATCATCATCATAATAAAATAAGAGAAATCAGAGTTCTACGGAAAAAGTTCGTTTATATCTCGAACTGTTCGAGAGTGGAACAACAGAGAAACAGCTTGATGGTGGTTCGATGAACCCTCTGCCAGACGCTTAATTATGAATTGCAGAGTAGTTATGTAGACGTAGATGTAAATGGTTGCAAGTAACTGTTGTTAATGCGAAAAGTATAAATTGCCCTAGCCTGAGCAATATTATACAGTTGGATGCACAAGTGAATTTTGAACAGTCCCCTTCGTGGAATGACGCCATTTTCCCAATATCGTGCCAGTATACCGAAGTCTGAAAGCTGCGTCAGCTACAACAGATTACGTGATCATTCCGTTTCTTGTTCCTACAAAGTTTTACCTTCAAGTATTTGTATTAGTTGACAGATTTATGTTGCAGTCACAGTGTAGGGGAGAGACTTGTCCCATGCTACAAATTTCAGCCTTTCAGCTCTCTCTGCAAGCGAAGTTTAAAATACATTCTTATTCCATTCTTAAATGTTGATACTCACTTTTTATGTGCTACTGTCTTTTCCTGAAATTATTGTACAAAAATTACTCCGGAAAATTAAGGTTTTTCCAAATATGAAAACATGTTCCAAGGAACACATGGTCATTTACCTAGGAACAAATTTTCTATTCAAATTTAAAAGCGCTGCAGTCGAAATTTAGTCGGCTATTTGTTGCATTATTACTGTACTACTCATCAATAATCAGACAGTCAAATCAGGTGGAACCGAAGTTTAATGAAAAACCAGTTATAAGTGAAATACATTTTGAAATTAAAGCTATTAGGAGTTAACACAGATTTCAATAATCAAGACAGGTAAAATTGTTGACATACTAGTGCTGTCCAAAATTAAAGCAACAAACCCCTATTCCCTCTTCTGTGTCTAATTCACGATATAGTCGTACAAACTGTCAACAGATACCCGTAGGATCGTGTTTTGCACTGAAGATGGCATTCCGATCAACGGACAACCACGCCAACGATGACGTCAGGGTACCTATCGAACGGGATAGCGTTCGCCGCGTAGTACCACAATCACAATCGTTGTGTGCACTATCAGAGACAGTGCAGTATGGCACAGAGAAGACGGCTAACAGTCGTTCTGCATTGGAGGGCTGTAGGACGAATGAAAGCAGGACTGTCGCAGACTGACGAGGCGCGATGGCTTAGTGTGAATCTTTCTGTTGTTTCTCGGATGTTGCGACAATTTATAGAGACATAAACTGTATCCCGAAGACCATGGCAGGGCCGACCACGTGTGACATCACAAAGAGAGGACTGTTGTTTGGCTGTAGGGGCACGACGTACCGGCTTACTACTGCACGGCAGCTGCCACCTGACCTCGCTACACCCACTGGACGTGTTGTACCGAGGCAAACGGGGTACAGAAGGCTTCGGCAAAGTGGCCTTTATTGTCGGAGACCTGATGTATATTTGCCTCCAACGCGTCTTCACAGAAGGGAACGCCTACAGCGGAGTAGTCAACATGACACGTGGACGGTCGAACAGATGGCCAATGTTCCTTTTACAGGTGACTGCCGATTTGGCCTAGAGAGTGATTCGAGACGTATTCGCATCTGGAGGGTACGTGGAACACGATTTCGGGACCCGAACAGTATGGAAAGAGATCATTATTGAGGGGGATCCCTAACGGTGTGGGCAGAGATTATGTTCACCACATTAACACCTCTTTATGAAATTGTACGGGTGAATCGCCAAGATTTAATTGTTGTCACGTTTCATGATGAGATCTTGGTACTTCATGTTCGGTTCTTGCGAAGTGCTGTGGGCTCAGACTTCGTATTCAAGGGCGCTAATGCTCGACCTCTTAGAGAACGGGTGATTGATGGTTTTGTAGTATCCTTCCCACTAATCTGATATAGGGTGCCTAGGAAGCTGTTTTCTCGGATCGCTAGACAACAATTCAAGCAAATCGTCTTAATGGAGTTTATTACAGTACGATTAACTGACAATACTTTGCATATTTACAAAGGTGAGTCGCAAGCAAATGACGACATGCAAATAATCAATGTCCTTCGTTATATACCATTTCAATGCAAGAAAAACAATACAATTCATAAGTCACTGCCGCAGCGTTTCTATGACGGATCGTCGGCCACGTGAGGTAGCGGCGCGGTCTAAGTCGTCTTGTCACGGTCGGCGCGGCTCGCCCCTTCGGAGTTTCGAGTCCTGCCTCGGGCATGGGTGTGTGTATCGTCTTTAGCGTAAGTCAGTTTACGTTAGATTAAGTGGTGTGTAAGCTTAGGGACCGATGACCTCAGTAGTTTGGTCCCATAAGACCTTACCACAAATTTCCAATTTACCACGGCTGGTCGTCTACTCCGGCCGCAGCTGTGCGGCGCGGCGCTTATGTTCTCTTCTGTTCTTCCGTTCCTGACCATCGTGCCGGCATTTGTCGCTACGCAGGAACAGTTTTCTTTGAAACAGTAGATTCTGCACGCATCGCATGGCCTGCTCGCTCTTCTGATGTGAACGTCATAGGGCACGCCTGTGATGCACTAGGGAGACGGGTTGCATCACGTCAGCATTCACCAACCACTCTCTTAAGTCTTGCGACCAGCTCTGCAAGAAGAATCGGCCTTATTGCCTCAACATGTGAAGGATGACGTCATTCACAGCAATCCCCGTCGTTTTCAGGGCTGTATTACTTGCCAGAGGTGGCCACATCACATACTGAGCACATTAACCAGTTGTCGGAATGTGTGCGCAAACCCGTTCACTTGGAAAAAACGAAATTTTTTTTGTTTATCTCTATGCTTGTTGCAGTTGTTTACGTTCTTTATTCTATACATTGTCCCTACTTTACAATCACTTGTTTATAGCGTTTTTGGTAAAATAAACGCAATCTTGCAAAACTCCCGTTTGTTGCTTGAATTTTGGACAAAAGTATATTAACTAATTTCAGTAAATTTCCAAATATCATATGTTCCAAGGTAAAAGACTTTCTCCTTGTGCACAACCGACGAAGAATCGTATAGAACTAGTTTTAAAAAGGCAGAATTTTACTTGCATGGAAATCGGTAACTGGAGAACCAACAATATAGTTCAAACAACTATGAAGAGTCACTATACTGAAGTATCGATCAAAAAAACATCAAGTGTTCTTCCAGGTACGCGCGGGATTAGCCGAGCGGTCTAGGGCGCTGCAGTCATGGACTGTGCGGCTGGTCCCGGCGGAGGTTCCAGTCCCCCATCGGGCATTGATGTGTGTGTTTGTCCTTAGGATAATTTAGGTTGAGTAGTGTGTAAGCTTAGGGACTGATGACCTTAGCATTTAAGTCCCATAAGATTTCACACACATTTTTTTTCTCCAGGTACAGTACTTTGCCCTATTACTTTTCTGTGTTTTGTGAAGTGTCCAATTTCACATATCTTTACGTTTGGAGCAAGGTGATTTCTTAACACCACCTCTAAATCTTATCCAGGTCTTACTGCATATTTGTGCAGCTTTTTTCAGAAATACTTCAGTAGAGACAACATTAATATCTGCAGATAGTCTGAGGTTACTATTAATGCTGCCTGCAAAGTATGGTGTGACTACCTAGTTTTATGAGAAATTTGTGGGAATGTGTCAGAAAGCTGCTATGGAGCACTGCGTTAGGTATTACTGGTAGGTATGGGCAGTGTGGCAAAGTATAGGTTATAGCAACATGTACGCAAAAGGATAGTGAGATGAGCTAGCCATGCTCGGCGAAATCTCTACTGTGCCAGCAGTAATACTCAGAGCACGCAGGGTGGTGTCTCCATCACAGGGCAAGAATCATGTTATGAGCTACATGACCAGGATCTGATTAACAATGCAACACGTAGCCCCGGAGCCTTGTAAATTGCTGTGAATTTTGAGGCAGATTTATTCAGAGTCCGACAGACAGGGGTGCGCTACATGACGAGACGATTGGGCGTCTCCGGTTACAGGTGTGAGTTCGGGACCGGGTGGGAACAGCCGCCTCCCGCATCATGTCGAGTCTGTGTGACTCGATGTCTCCGACCAGCCGTCCGCGCCTGCCGCCGCCGGACCCCTGCCACAGGATTGCGGGTCGTGTCTCATGCACGGCAGCCTTGCCTTGTCACTGCAGAACATGCGAGCAAGGCCTGAGTCGCCTTTGTGCAGGCGTCCTACAGCAGACAAGCAGACAACAGTCGCAGCACGAGAACGAGGACGGTGCTGACGTGAGGACCTTGGCCGACTGACGCCAGCTGGATTGCTGTCCTCCTCATGTCAGCATCGCAGGACACTGATGTGTTTATCTCATGGCCAGAGCGGAAGCCATGCGTCTGCTGGCCATCGCCGGACTTTGCGCCGGAGTGGGGCCATGTATCGTAAACAATGAGATGTGTAATTGAAGTCTAATAAAATACTTCTCTCGACCATCAATCTGTCACTGGGCCCCACCTACTCATCACTCCAACTCTCAGCTTACTGACTGGCCCCTGAAACCGACGTCACGTTATAGAAGTCATTAACATGCAGCATGAACAGCAAGAGTCCCTACACATACTTCCCTAGAGCACGCCCACAGTTTCTTCTACTTCTGTGGACAACTCTCCATCAAGGAGGATATGGTGTGCGATAGCTAAATATCACCGACCTGGCTAACGGAGTGGTTAACACAATGGACTCGCATTTTGGCGGAAGATGGTTCAAATCCGCTTCAGGTCATCCTGGTTTATGTTTTCCGAGATCCCCCTGAATCACTTAAGGCAAAAGTCTGGGTAGTTCCTTCGAAATGGGCGGCCGCTTTCCTTCAGCATACTGAGCTAATCCGAGCTTGTGCTCCGTCTCTGATGACGTCGTTACCGACCGGACATTAAACTGCAATCTCCTCCTCTTCCTCTTCCTCCAGATCCTCAACATAACCGCAAACTTTGTTTAATAACTCTTATGATCGTTTGTCTGTTAATATACGTTGGCATGCCAACTAGTTCAATACTTTTCGGAAGTCAACAAGTACTGCATCCACCTGATTGCTTCGATGCATTGATTTTAGCCTGTAGTGTGAGAAAAGCGCAAGTCAGATTTTGTAGGATTGAAGTTTCCGAAAGCCCTGGTAATTGGTATCGAAGATGTCGTTGTGTTCGATATTTATAATTATATTTTAGGATGCTATAGCAGATGGACGTCCAAGGATTGGACGGTAGTTCATTACAGTGGATATTTGAACTGTGAACAGTCTTGTTACGATTGATAAATATTTGTTTATAAGTGGCATTTTGTTCAAATGGATCTAGGCACTATGGGCTTTAACATACGAGGTCATTAGTCCCCTAGACCTAGAACTACGTAAACCTAACTAACCTAAGGACATCGTACACATCCATTCCCGAGGCAGGATTCGAACCTGTGACCGTAGCAGCCGCGTGGTTCCAGACTGAAGCACCTAGAACCGCTCGACCACAGCGGTCGGCAGGCATTTTGTGGCTGTCCATTTCCAAGGAGAGATATGCTACCTTCTACAAGTACAGCCAAGTGCATCTATGTGGGTGCAAGATTAAGTGAATTATGGAGCTCCCCAAAAGTCGAAAGTTTAGCTTTCATCAAGAACAGGTTTCATAATATGACGAGTTGTGTTGAATAAACATGTCTACAGTTGTACACTAAGCGTTGTGTATCAGCCTCTGAAAACGATTTTGGTTTAAGAATTTGCCTACTGGTACAGAAACTCGCTTTTAATGAACTGTAAGAGTGCGAAGAAGCCTCCGTCAACAGCTACATCGGAAAATAATAAATATTTAAGATTTTCCGTCTATGAGATTACAGTTTGTCACAGTTCTCTTCTTCTCTTGAATTCTTATTTCACTGTTAGTAATGACTTCGCTCAATAAGTTTATCGTATAACATCTTGTAATAGTTTGACAAAGAAACTTATAAATACAGGGCTCACTCGGGGCAACACAACTCTTTTTTTTCTGAGTAGTGTCCCTTGGTGTTACGTCTGTCGCTAGCAATATTTCTCGCTCTGCGAAAGGGTTGGAGCAGCGACGACGTTCCTTAAGTAACAAAATGCTCTATATGGGAATGAGGAGGGAGATTTAAATCCAATAATGGATTAAACGCCCTGGTATGCGCTTCCAGCATTCCGAACTCATTTCAATCCGTCGTAAATTCTCTAACAGTAATTACCGCGCTTTCCCCCAGCAGTGGAGAGAAAAGAGCAGCGTTTAATTAATGGACCGTTAGCGGAACGTTTTATGCACTTCCTTTCGTCGAAAGTAGTTCATAAAAGACATTGTAAAACGGAATCCTCAGCAAAAAGGCTGGTACTTAAGCACTGCCTCTTTCTTAACTATTGCGCTTTCATTGGCAATCACCGCTATACAGAACTTCAATGCTACCTTTGATTTTCAGATAGTGAAAAATTAAATATCGTTTCTGGAGAAGAAGCTCATTAGGGTAGCTTTATTCCGAAAACCTGAATGGAATGGTAAATCCCTACGGCTGCTGCGTGTACACTTTCGGTATTTCATCAAAAAACTGAATTCATGACTTTAAGAAATGACACCATGGAGGTCGTGATGTCCATGTCACATGATTCGAACATTAGCGCTTTTTAGCTTCATTGCCAGCGAAAAATCTATAGTTGATAGAACGATGTTCTATTTTAGCGGTACATAGCATCTCCGGTAAGATGCTCGTTGGTTCAAGTTATCGGTTACAGTTAGTTAAAAAAAAGGTGGAGGATAAAGTTGGATAAACGCGAAATCCCAGGCAGATAGCGCAACTTCTTTTTGACGAATTTGTCACACAGACATCGCTTAACAGAGCGGGAACTACGCCTGATAAGGCGAAAAGTTCACTTCCAAAAGAAGAAACAACTGCACCACATTCGTCTTTTCAAGGGGTATGATATATTGTCAGAATTCACATCGTGCAACTAATGAAAGAAAAAAAAGAAACAAAAATGCAGCTGCTTCAGTACTTCGGCAGACGGAAAAACAGCAACGTGCAATCGACGGGCACAAAAGTGCATACTTCCTTCTACTTCTGCCTCAACCTGTTGCTATGTTTGGACACATTGGCCACTTTTGGAAATGTTAGGATTGTACACATTACGTGTACTGCGACACATATTGGTACCATGAAGCAGACTTCAATCAAGTCCTCCCTACCCACATCCTTAATGGAAATACAGCAGTTCTACAATACGACGCTTTCACTACCATAAACCGGAAATACTTTGGCCACTGTGGTTACCCACGGCTCTCTGCTGTCTCTCAGTTGGATGTTCAGGATACACTGTTAGGTTGCAAAGTTCCGTCAACACACGCTACATGGTACCACGTAGTGCCGATTTTCTTGCGCGCTGGTTGGCGAACCTGTTGCGACTTACAGTTTCATCCGAATATGTGTGTCAAAATCTGGTTGCGCAAAATCCATCGATATCATTTACCTGGAAAGTCATAGGTGTTTTTAAGTGAATCATGCATGTTACTCGATTAATTCTCAGAACAGACCACTGAGTGGTTTTTTGTTCACATGCATAAATATGCCAACTTATTACGAATTCCGAGGGGATGTGCATGATTTCTTTGTTTCGGGGTTACTTTGATCACTGGTCATTGTTACCCCCGGAGCACAAATACCCATTCTGTTAAAGAGTGTTGATACCAATTACAGTGCGGAACTAGGGAATACGAACATTAGCCATCGGTTTATAGACAAAGGCTCATTTGCAATTTTTAATGTTCACACAACCAAGAAAAACAAATGATAGTCGCATATTACTCAAACTGCTAGCTGTTGCTGTTCAGGCAGAATGTCAAACATTTCCAGAAACAACGAATGACAGATATTGACTCAATAAATGAAGAACAAATAACCTTAGATCTAAATGGGGGAGGCGTAAAGAGTGACGCCACTCGACAGCGAATGTTTTCTAAACCTTCGCCGCCAGTTTTGTAAAGGCCTCGTCGCTACTACTGGGGAGGCCGAGTTGCCACTGTTGTTACTGTAGGCCGAGTTTGTGAGTTCCGGAAACGGCTTCTGGTGCGGTACAACACTAAGACAATTTCTCCCTGCCACTATTACAAAGTCATGCCTCAGGGTCTGGCAATAAGATGGGAGAACGAAGGTTCGACAACACACCAAGAGATTAGTAATAAACTCACACAAATTAGTTAAGGGTTTACTTATCTTTGTGACTAGCTGAATATGAAGTCTGCAGCATTGTTTGCAATGTAACACAGAAAAGGCCCTCAATGGCAAAGTGCAAATAATCGTAAGCAGACTTCACAGTACATAGCAAATGCAATTTACAATAGCTGCCTATTCACTTCTACGAGTTCACTAAACGACGTTCCCTGTCTAAGTCAGTACTGGTCGATGACCTATAACCAAGTGGGCGAGAGCTGCGTTTCTATCTTCCGAATAGGCCTCTGTCCGTTGTCATCCGGTCATTGGCGGACTGTGCTCGGCCGGCAGTTGGTCGAGGTGAAGTCGATATCCCCATCTCCAGTGCTGTCCGTAGCGCTAGTGGAACTCGCTTTAGTGGCGAGTCTCTATGATACTGGTACCAGCTCGCATGTATGCGTCTGTGGTGCTTTTCCTCTGGCTGTATATTGTTCGGACGACACAGCAGAATGACTGAAAACTAGTGATTTGGAATGATGAATAACACTATGAAGAGTGACAATCTGAGAGATGGGTTTCGGTTTCGGGAATGCCTGGAGAACTTTACCTGTGAAAAAAAAGAAAAAAAAATGTGAAATGGCTCTGAGCACTATGGGATTTGACATCTGAGGTCATCAGTTCCCTAGAACATAGAACTACCTAAACCTAACTAAGCTAAGTCCATCACACACATGCATGCCCGAGGCAGGATTCGATCCTGCGATCGTAGCGGTCGCACGGTTCTAGACTCAAGCGCCTAGAACCGCTCGGCCGCAACGGCCAGCACTTGTAATCATGTGTATTGTCTATGGAGGAGGTGGTGTTACGGTATGGCAGTGGTTTTCGTGGTTATGGTGTGATCCTCTTAGTGCACTTAAAAAATTCTAAATGCGGAAGCATAATAACACATGTTACAGCATTTTGTACTCCGTATTATGAAACAGTTCAATGACACTGATTGTTTGTATGAGCATAACAATGTACCTCATCTTAAAGCAGCGTCTATGAGGGGATGGTTTGTGTACAGTGTCATTCCTGAAACTGTATAGATCTTAAATTAAATTTTCCCTGAGACATTGAAGTCTCTATTTTATCTACGATAACGTTGGAAGCTGAAGAAGTGAATTAAAATTTGTAAAGGGCCCAGAGCTCGAACTCGGGTCTTTTTCAGTGGTGTAATGGTCAGCATATCTGCCTAGT